>NC_140777.1:17371715-18739906 GCF_044657685.1 Stegodyphus dumicola | reverse complement strand
ATAGTACATGTAATGATTAATATAACATTGATTAATGTAAATAACTGATGATATGTGTATTAACATAGTGAATGTTCGCTTTAATGAAGTTCTAAGCATTACTTTAAATACCATTCATAAAACTTTTATCTCATATATACAAACATGACAATATCTATTGAGTTTTCGTTTATTCTTTGGAATGTATGAAAGTTTAAATTTTTTTTTTTAAATTTAATGTAGATTGGAGTAAAATATCTGTATCTTTCTTCATTTCAATCGGTAATATCTGTATGCTGGTAAAGGTACATATGTTCGTAAGAATTATACTGTGTCACATTTTTGACAATCTTCTTTCATTCATATTAGCTAATAAGAGAATTATTGAAGTTAGTAAAGTAATGAAAATCAACGTTATTGAAAGAAAACTCTAAAAGCATTTACATTTCCAGAAATATATCAAAGTTCCTTTTCTTAAAAACAGCAGGTGTATCGTAGTTTTTATTTCTATTTCATTAAAAGCTGAACTTGTAAAATAAAAATTTTCTATTAGTGTAAGGTAAACAAAAAGAAAATCAAGAGACAATCCGTATCATGAATGAAATTCAAGTCTTACATCGGATTAAAAAGAAATATTCTGAATCTAAATGTTTATGCCTATTTAGCACAAAATGCGTTTATTTGTGTTATAAATTTAACTAAAACCATTCTTATAACAGTATGTTGCCTTTAAACTGGGTAAAAGTTTTAAGTATATTTTCTGATGGTATTGATATACTTGTCAAAGAAGTTCTAGAAACCTCAAATGTCGAAAGAGCATATGATAAGAATCTCCTTTCCTATCGCTACGTCAGTTACAGGTTAAGGGGTGGCTTGAATGGATAAAGGTAATGTTTGTGCAAAAATATAGTAGTTCTATTTTGAAATGAGAAATAATTCGCTTTTTGTCAATTAAGGAAACTTGTGGTATTATTAAACAGAATGTCAGTGAAAGACATTGCGTTTGCATAGTGAATTATGAAGGTACTGAAAGGTAGTAAAGAAGGTGAATGAAAGAATTAATTTGAACAAATAAGGTAAGGCTATCCATAAAAGAAAAAACTGTTTAAAAGATGTATGTTAGAATTAAAAGTAAGATGTTAAAATATAAAAAGTTGTAACAGAGTAAACCAAAGAATACTGGTAATTCCCATCTGGAAAACAGTAATTTGAGTACGATATTGAAAAAGTTGGTTTTAAGAATTTCTTTATGCATGTGATGCAAAACAATTGCTAGTTTATCATGAGTGCTGACATAGATGCAATTAGTGCAGGAAAAATAGTAAAATTAGTATAGTTAGTGTCTCTAAAACATGAAAAAATAATAGTGTGAGCAGTGTAAATTCATTTGAAGTATTGAAATATGACATAGACTAAATATCAGAAAATGTAAGAAATATTTTGGTATGTGTGGATGAAACACTGAACGTGGTTGTAAAATTAGAAATGAAAATTATCAACACACTTAAAGGTAATCGGGATTTAAAACTAAATATGATTAAGACACAATAACACGCCGAATAAATACTGATTCAGAAGTCAAACAACAAAAATCAGCGTTAATTCACAAAATTTTCACAGGACTAGTTTCGATGGTTTTACCGAACCATCATCTTCAGCTGCAAAACCGCAAATGAACAAGATAGGAAATAATGTTTAGATAAGATAAGAAAGCCTGGACAAGAATAAGCAAGTGGCGCCATCTGTTGGCGAAACCAGAACTAAAACATGATTTCTCTAAAAGCCGAAGGCAAATTTGGATTGGAATTAGGATCGTTAACTAGAACAGAAAGATTTTTATGAATGTGAAATGCCTCTAGAAAATCCAGTTCTCCAATGGAAGATGTTTTTTGAATAATTTTGGCAGCAGAAAAATTGAAAGTGTGATTTTCGGACCAACAATGTTGAACAACAGAAGACTTCTGTGTTTCCTTTTTTCTAACATATGCCTCATGTTCTTTGACGCGAAATTTTAAGGCTCTCTTAGTTTGGCCAATGTAAATTAAACCGCACTGGCAAGGAATCCTATAAATACCCCAGGAATTCATATCCGGAATGGGGTCCTTGAGTATAGAAGTTGGAATTTTATTGATGGGAGAGTAAACAACCCGAAAGTTAAATTTCTGCAAAATACGTGCAACTTTATAGCTAATTGATGGAAAGAAGGGAATGACAACAGAATTTTTATAATCTCCTAAAATAAGAGTGTGGCTTTTAGTGTGTTGAGATGAGAATTTTTTAACTGCTTGATTAATAATGTTGGGTGAAAAGCCCCTGTCAATAGCTATTGCTTTTAAATAATTTAGTTCTTCATCAAGGGCTAGTTTGGAGGAGCAAACTTGAAGAGCACGGAAAACATAGGAATAAAATGAAGCTAACTTTTGTTTAGTCGGATGACATGATTTAAAGTGTGGTGGAAGGCAAACCGATGAAGGTTTACGGTAAACTGTAGTACTGAAGTTGGATGTGTTACGTGTGACCAGAATGTCGAGAAACGGAAGAGAATTGCAAGTCTCAAGTTCAAAAGTGAACTGAATAGCAGGATCAATAGAATTCATTGTTGAAAGAACTCTATTTAAATCATCTTTATTGCCTTCAAACAGGGTAAAAGTATCGTCTACGTAGCGGAACCATGCCGGGAAGTTTAAAGTTTCAAACAATTTTGATTCATAATAATGCATGTAGATATCAGCCAGGATGGGACTGAGGGGGCTTCCCATGGCTAATCCCTCAGTTTGCTTGTAATATTTATTTTGGAAAACAAAATAAGCAAACTGAGGGATTAGCCATGGGAAGCCCCCTCAGTCCCATCCTGGCTGATATCTACATGCATTATTATGAATCAAAATTGTTTGAAACTTTAAACTTCCCGGCATGGTTCCGCTACGTAGACGATACTTTTACCCTGTTTGAAGGCAATAAAGATGATTTAAATAGAGTTCTTTCAACAATGAATTCTATTGATCCTGCTATTCAGTTCACTTTTGAACTTGAGACTTGCAATTCTCTTCCGTTTCTCGACATTCTGGTCACACGTAACACATCCAACTTCAGTACTACAGTTTACCGTAAACCTTCATCGGTTTGCCTTCCACCACACTTTAAATCATGTCATCCGACTAAACAAAAGTTAGCTTCATTTTATTCCTATGTTTTTCGTGCTCTTCAAGTTTGCTCCTCCAAACTAGCCCTTGATGAAGAACTAAATTATTTAAAAGCAATAGCTATTGACAGGGGCTTTTCACCCAACATTATTAATCAAGCAGTTAAAAAATTCTCATCTCAACACACTAAAAGCCACACTCTTATTTTAGGAGATTATAAAAATTCTGTTGTCATTCCCTTCTTTCCATCAATTAGCTATAAAGTTGCACGTATTTTGCAGAAATTTAACTTTCGGGTTGTTTACTCTCCCATCAATAAAATTCCAACTTCTATACTCAAGGACCCCATTCCGGATATGAATTCCTGGGGTATTTATAGGATTCCTTGCCAGTGCGGTTTAATTTACATTGGCCAAACTAAGAGAGCCTTAAAATTTCGCGTCAAAGAACATGAGGCATATGTTAGAAAAAAGGAAACACAGAAGTCTTCTGTTGTTCAACATTGTTGGTCCGAAAATCACACTTTCAATTTTTCTGCTGCCAAAATTATTCAAAAAACATCTTCCATTGGAGAACTGGATTTTCTAGAGGCATTTCACATTCATAAAAATCTTTCTGTTCTAGTTAACGATCCTAATTCCAATCCAAATTTGCCTTCGGCTTTTAGAGAAATCATGTTTTAGTTCTGGTTTCGCCAACAGATGGCGCCACTTGCTTATTCTTGTCCAGGCTTTCTTATCTTATCTAAACATTATTTCCTATCTTGTTCATTTGCGGTTTTGCAGCTGAAGATGATGGTTCGGTAAAACCATCGAAACTAGTCCTGTGAAAATTTTGTGAATTAACGCTGATTTTTGTTGTTTGACTTCTGAATCACTAAATATGATGTTAGAAACTTTGAAGACCATAAAACTATACGAGAAAGAAATACATTTAGATATAAATGGTATTAAACTGTAAAGTTGTGAATGGAAATTTCTGAGTAAAACCTGCAGATGATCTATTATGATCGAGGAATAAAACAAGTATTATAAAAATTGTAAGGAAATATTTGAATATGGAGTAAATGAAAACAATCCATATCGTTAAAATGAATAAAAAGGGATAAAATGTTGGAATTACGAGTGATGAGACAGAAATAAAAACATTATAATAAATAAGTTAAGATAGAATTAAGAAATATGAACACAGAAGGGAAATCATGAACGTAAGAAAAGCAATTAACAGTTATAGACTTAAGTTTTTTTAAAAAATATTCGGTAATGTAAGGAAGATATTGTTAAACACGTGAAAGAAATTAGAAATTCTGTAGAAAATTTAGTAAAAGAACTAAGATCACGAAAAATAAACGTTTCTTTTTAAATACAATTTCATACTACTAAGTTAAAGTGTGTATAGAATACTAGAGTGGTTTAAAAAAAGTAAATGAAGTTAAAATTCAGAATATATTGAACATTATAACGTTAAAAAAAATGTGAAATTGCATTTAAAATTAAGTAATGTAACAAATAAACAGCATGTGCGGGAACGTTTGTGAAATATAACATATAAGTTAAAAATCAGGGTATGCTGAAATTTATGAAAGGTATGAAAAAAAATAGTATGTGGAAATTAAATAAATATTACAAATTAGAAACGTGTTAAGTATTAAAAAAATATGACAGTAAATGAATATGTTATTATGAACAGAAAACCTAAGAAATAAGTTAAAGTTTCATTTAAAACTAGAAAGGATAAAAGTATCAGAATAAAATTGAGTAATAAAAACAAATTATCTTGTAATTTCATTTTCATGACATGATGAAGTATCATTAAAGGAAAGTCTTTTTTATATTTGTTTCTTTTACATTGTTTTCAGAGTCGCGCATTGAATAATTTAACACCAGACTTAAAAATATATTTCTAAAACAAATAATTCACTTTTTCGTCAAGAGAGGGCAGCATCGCCATTTCATCAAAATTAAGATGCAGAAAATATTTCCTGTTGCCAAATTAAAAAAACTAACTTTAAATGAAAAGCAGGAGGTCTACAACTCAATCAGCAATCTACCAACACCTCAACTCCACTCGTGACCACGCCTCCTAGTGTAATGACGTTGCCTTTGGCCCCGCCCTCTGTGTGATGATGACCACGCCCTCAGCTCCTCAGCTCCTCCTGATGCAGAACCCCCATTTTTATACTACTAACGTTGAAAACTAAAGGATAAATTGCAGGTTAATGTTTTAAAAGAAACCTACATTCTAATAAGAACACGTAGATATTAACATAACACTATCTGACGGTAAATGAGCCAGACACAATGTACAGAGCGCGATGTGTGTGGCTTCTTTACCTTGTAAAACCCTAGGGGCATCTCTCATCAAATCGTCTTGACTGCAGTTTCCAAGAGGGACATTTTGTTTTGGTTTATTTTAATATAGAAAAGCATACGATGGCTATCTGCCTAAGGGGAGGGATGTCTTCGTGGAGAATTTTCTAAAGGAAACTGGACCGATACACGTTGCGAATGGGGAAAACCGCGAAAACGCCAATACAGTCAGCCCATTCGCCAATATTTGAACCCCAGACCGAACTACCTGTGTTCAACGACTTTACTAGTCAGCCGTTGGTGGGCCTTTGCAAAGGGGAAGGGAAGGGCGAACGAAAGTCCGAGATTTCGAAAGATCGAAAACATCAGCAATAGATAAGGGTACAGTGAGCTGGGACGTAAACAACAGAAGTATTGTGTAATCACATGTTTAAAAAGTTTCTTAAATGTGAGAACACGCCACTTCAGGGAAGCTCAATGAAGAATCCGCACAAAATACATTTTAAACAATAAATGCAAGGGAAAATAAAATGGATGAAATGCAATTACAAAAATGCAAACAGAAATTGAATAGATTGAGTAAAAATAAAAATAGTCAAGGAAATACAATTTACTAATAAACTAGCTCTCAAAGAGGAAAACGTTTTGCACAATAAACGACGGGAAACATGATGCGAATATTTTAAAATTTTCAGCACCTAGCGCTTAAAAACTGTGGGGGGGGTGGAATTCACGAGGAAATACGAGGTTATTTTATTTTACAAAATTCATGAAGTTATACAGCGATCTGTTTCTGGATTTTGATTGAATGAAATATTAAAGAAATTTAAAACTTAATTTTTGATTATACGTTTGATTGTGTTTAACAATAATTTTATTTGGCGTTTGAATAAACTAGTTAAAATGATGTGTAATTTATAAGCATTATAACTGTAATTTATGAAGCTTTAAAACCAATTTTCATAGACTAAAATAAATAAGGTATAATAAAACTACACAAAAAGGATATATGTGTGAATAAATTTTGTAAATAACTTAGCTTTAAAAGCTATATTCTTATAAATTGTGTAAGCACGCTTACAGCTAATCTTTACATCGCTAAAATATTTATAAAAGATAAGAAACATCAGACTGAAATTATGATTTCGAAAATAAATTGCAAAGCAGGTTATAAATAATTATATCACCAATATCACAATTTTGATTATTAATATGATTTATTATAAATTTCGTAGAAAGGTATAATTCCACGAAATTTCAATTACAGAATAAGAATTATCATTCCAAAATCAGAGTATACTTTGAAATAAAACATTTTAAACGTAAAATATTTGTGCCATATACATCAAATAAAAGCCACGCGCAATGTACAAAAGAACAATAAAAATGCACAATATTTAATTTCAAAATCTAATGCAAAATAAAATTTCCATTTTAGATAAGAAATAGGTAATGCATTAAAATTATATTGATTTCTACTCTTAATCAAATGTTGCAGGAAAGAAAATTCGATGTTGTTATGAACTACTACTTAACTTCTCCCGATTTCTCAAAAAGCACTGAACAGTGTAATTACGTATATATTAATCGAAACCAAGTTGTTTGGCGACGTTTTTCTGGTTCTTGGCATTTTTTATACTTTATTTTCAATTTATTTGATGACTTCAGTTTAAAAATTTATTCAGTAATAGGAAATGAATAGTGTAATAATGTATGCGGTATCTGTAGGCAATATAATTTCAAGGAGAAAAAGTAAGAAATGTCTACGAAAGAAATAATTAATATTTAAAAAATTATTTTTCGACGATAGAGATAACAATTTTCATTTACTTTTTACATACAATAGACGCCATTTAATGGGTTCACGTTGGTCCACGGCTATTTTGGTAATACTAAACGAAGAGAAAACAAATGTCCTTGAAAATAGCGATGGAATTTAACTAATTTAATATAAAATGTAAAGAATATATAAAAGTAGGTAATTTCAGAATATTTTGATGAAGAAAAGGCAAAAATTTATTTATGAACTGTTTGTTCAACACACTTTCTCGACGATTCGCTAACCGCGATACACGAAGAGACTCTTTCGATGCACTCGACGATTCACTCGGCACTCGCTGCCCGATTGTCAACTCGATCGACGTCACACGGACTGACCAACTCGCATTGACCAACTGACAATCCACTATTTAACTCTCCGCGTACCAGCAGGGTTTATATAGCTGTTAGTTTGTGTCCGAGAACATTTTGGGCTAAACCGGTAAGAATTCGTTCCAGAAGTTGTCCATCCGTCCATGGCATAATCCCAATTTTGTCTCAAAATGAGCGATTTCGCGCCAAATATGGCAACCCTGCCTCCCCCTGCTACTTTATGGCAACCCTAAAACTGCTTTGAGGGGAAGCTATCTTACCGTACCATACTACATTTCGTAACAATATCTACAATACCTAGGTATATAATGGGCGGGAAAATCTTGTTTTATTGGTAATGCGGCACTTTTTTAATGGAAGAAAACAGGTATATTCCTAGCTGAGTAGGTAATGTGCATAGAAACAGTTTTCAAAATGTTACGGTAACATATACACCAAATCTAAAATCCCCAAACACAAAGACTTCAAAAGTTATTTTTTACATATCTGTTTCATATTAAACAATAAAATATAGAGGTATTTCTCTTACGAAAATTAATTCAAGGTTTCTTGGTATTTTTTTCCGCAGTCTGTTAAGTCTAAACAAGTAGCAGCAATATATTTTCCAATAAACAAAACCATCCATCAAAATTTACAATCGCTAATTTCAAGGTAAGAAAACAACAGTGAAAGGTGGAGAACTTCAGAACTCATTTCCTTCAATTACTGCGTAACAAACAACTCGCGGCAAACTCACCAATTATTTCATTTTAATGAAGAGTTTTTAAAGCGCGTCTGGTATGGTTTCAGGGTCGACGAGTAACAATGCTAAAAAATTGCAGGTCTGGCACCATAACAATATACGTTCGGCGGTAGTTTTCCCCATTTTTTTTTAAATGAGCTGAAACTTGATCCGGTCTGCTTGACTCTAAATGTCGATAGCAATTGGTCGACGTCAGGGGTTACAGTTTTATTTTACTTGTCTTACGGTGTAATGTGGCATGTCAAAAAAGCTAAATTTATTAAAGAAGAGGAGTAATGAAAAGATTACGAGATTTTTGAAAAATAATAGAAATGATTAAAAGAAAAAGTCTGACGTGGGCATCACATCAGACTTCTTTTTTATTAAATTAGACATATTTTTTCCTGCACTTCATTTAAACTTATTTCCTCCAATTATTCTAAGTTAATTAACCGATCCTTCCACGCAAGTTGAAAATAACATAAAAAATTGTAAATTTTGAAACTAACTATCCAGCCAATTTTTGCCGTACGGGAGCCGAACATCTTATAATTTAATTTTTTTTTTCTAACGAGTGTAAAACTGTCCCAAATAAAAGTATAAGAACCGAGAAACCGCATTAAAAGTTACATTTCGATAAGTGTCCGAAATTAATTATTATTTTTTTTTTAATTTGACACTGACAGTACGAATATTTTCGTCTTTTAAAACACTTCCTTGATTGGAAGTATATGACTACGATCAACGATTGAAAAATAAAGGCCGGGCAAGGACTTTTAATTCTGGTAAGGGGGTGAGTATATTGTTGCGTTTTTCTTTTCTGACACCAGTTGTTACGTTATTTTCTTCCTTCACGTTCGTACGGGTTCGTAGATTTGGAGTGAATAACGACGACACTTGATGAAGTATCGAAACACGCTTTATTGGGCCAATATTAATCAGGACAGCTCCAAAGTCGTCGAATATAGTCGTCGAAGATATACTATAAACACGCTGGAACAATCAGCGACACAGCCTTTACACTGTTAGGCAATAACGGTGGAGACAGCTTCACTGCAAAGCGCCAGAGTACAGCTCCCGACTTTGCTCGGTCGTTCTCGGAACTCCACGTACTCTCCACGCTACAACTCGCGATGCATTGGACGACACACAGAGCACAGCTCCCGACTCTTGGGTTCAGTCGTTCCCGGAGCTTAACACACTCTCTCGACGATGCACTAACCGCGATACACTAAGAGACTCTTCGATGCACTCGACGACCCACTCGGCACTCGCTGCCCGGCTGTCAACTCGATCGACTCCGCACGGACACACTCGCTCAATGACTGACTATCAGCTCGCTAGACAAGACACTCACTAACTGACTGCGGACCAGCAGGGTTTATATAGCTTCCGGTTTGTGTTCGAGAACATTCTGGGCTAAAACTGTAAGAATTCGTTCTAGAAGGTTCTCCATCCGTCCATGCCATATCGCCAATTTTGTCGCCAAACGGGCGATTTCTCGCCAAATGTTGCAACCCTGCCTTTCCTTGCCATTTTGTGGCAACGATAAAATTGCTTTGCGGGGAAGCTATCTCACCGCGCCTGGACATTTCGCAACAATATATAGAGAGAAAGAGATTGAGGGGGAGAGAGAGAGACTTCAAGAAGCCGAAGTCAAAAGTAAATTGGAGTCAAAGCAAGGCAATTCCTCAACACTATTAATAATTTCACTGGTGTATAAGAGGTTTAACACAGCATCTAAAAAAATCAAAATTAATTAAAAAAAAATAAAAAAGTCTGAAAGTTTTCAGATTTTAAATTACGTCCAAAGGATCGTTTTTTTTTAAACATTTTGTGTGTTACCTTTATTTATTAAATATCACGTTCTTCGCACTTAAACCATTAAATTCAGTTCAACAGCAGAATCGCAAAATAATTTTAAAGTGAGCAACAGGGCTCTAATATTTGGTGGCAACAATTTAAAAAGTGATTCGCCGTTTAAAGTGAATCAACACAAAACGACATTAATAGCCCTTCTATGCTAATTGCTCCTTTGGACTAAAAACAATAATATTAAGAACTGCATCTAATTCTTTTAAATAATTTAGTTTGTTCATTAACAACAGACAAATTATGCATGAAAGAATAATATCTTACATTTTCCCGAATGGCAACAAACTCGAATGAAAAGTGAAACAGCGCACTGACAATTAGACAAAAGTGAATCAGCGCAAAATCGTGTTTCAAAATAATAGCCCTTTTAAAAATGGCATTTTATCTATGTGGATTATACGGACTCCTTTATTATTTTTATTTTGACATCTAGAATGCTTAATGTCTAGTGTGCGACACTATCATTTGTAAATTTAATGCATCATACCATGATAAATATTATATTTTTAAAGGAATTCGTAACAGTTGGAATCAAACCTGCATCAAGGAAACTCTTAAAGACGATACTCTAGCTAGAGAAAACTGAAATCTTACACACCCCACAGAAAAGAAGAAAACGCTGGAATGGGCCTCACTGTTGTTTATAAACGAAAGAATATTTTAATTTTCCGCTTCACTTGCTTATTTACCATTCCTGCCCATTTCGTAAAAAGTATATCATTCTTTCAAGCGTTACTGTTGGCATAGCTTTAAATATTTCAGTTTTTAAAATTTTTTTTTCACAAGCACATTTTTACTTCTTTATACGAACTAAGGGAGTATTATAACCGCGAAAAATTTCAAGTATCATATTTCAAGCAAAATGTCCATTTTGACTTTTTTTTGGACTCGTTTTACTTCCTTGTACGAAGTAAAAAGTAAGTATTGTAATCGCGAAAAGTTTCAGGCAGCATATTTCAACGAGAATATCCCATTTTGACCTCTTTCAGATGCAATTTAACGATGTATTTCCGTGATATATGTACGTAAGGACAGAATAAAACACTATTTTCCTCCAAAAAAATTATAAAACTGCTTTAAAATGAATTCTGAAGAGAATGTTTCGTGGCGTCTGTATGAACGTATGTACGTACGTATCTCGCATAACTCAAAAACGAGAAGCCTCAGAACGTTGAAATTTTGTATATAGGACTGCTATAACATGTAGATGTGCACCTCGTATTTTGGTTGCAATCGGCCGCACCAAACGTATCTAAATATATTTATATATATATCAATTCTGTTACCCGGCTCAGTGATCTCAGTTTCTTTACTCTTATATGTTTGTAAATTGTACATTTTTTGCTTTAAAAATGATTGAATTATGTTGTTCTTATCTTCCGGTTAAGGTTTTTATGCCTTTAGTAAATCTCTATGCACTATTTTTAGAATTATCAACAATTTTTAAAATTGTTTAAGTGCCGCTAAGCCTAATAAAGTTTTTGATGGCGGCCATTGATTGTTTACATTTGAAACAGCAGGATAGAGGATTTGTTGCCATTCTACAGAAACTTAGCTTCGCAACAACAAAGATAACGCCTTCATTTATTATTTAAATCATGCTTAATCCTTTCTGGCATTTTTTCGAGGAAATAAGCGTTTAAGATTTACTTCGTAATTTTTAATACATATATTTTGAGTTTTTATGTATTTTTGCCATGTCACGAAGTGAAAACTGAATTAATTGAATGAGAAATACTCAATCGCCTGTGAATAACTGTTTATGTTTTGTTTTGTTTGCTTAATTTCTTTTATACATCGTTCTAGCTTTATTATAGTATTTGAATAGAACATGTGGCAACGATTAGATAATTCTTTAAATGATATAAATTTTGTGCATTCTGAGTTATAATATGAACGAAATATAATACTGTTAAGTAAACCTAGCGCCAGAGTGTCGCTATGGTAAACAAAGTGAATTTTAAAGAATGCATTTCTTCTATTGTGGTTTATGCGGTGTCGGCGAAGTAGGTTTAATTCAGTCTAATAAGTTTAAATGAAATGCAAGAAAAAATGCGTATAATTTAATATTCCGTACAAGGAAGTCATGTGGTGTACACATCAGATTTTTTTTTAAAGATTAATGTCAAAGATAAGGAACTATGACAAGGGATAATATGATAATTAACTTTCAGTGAATTGTATTTAAAATTTAGTTTGATTTTGATAGTTTGAATTTTCCTTGCTTTGGATTTAGAGTTTTGACTTCTAATTTGAATAACGACTTTGACGCTGAAAAACTAACTCTGACCTTTTTTTATGGAATATTGACTATTCTATATATCTATTAACTGTGTATTTGAGATGTATTTAATTTTTAAAAGAGTTTTTTAAAATTCTTTGTACGTTTAAATTTCTGTATTTTTATAACCCCTTTTTTGATTTTGAAGTCATCTCGATTTGTAATTTTTACCTTTAGTTTTTACTACTTTGTTTTACTACTAATAACTTTAGTTTTTACTACTAATATTGTTTCTAACTGTGTCATGATTTTACATTTTTGCTAAGGAACTTAGTGTCAAATGTATTTTTAAGCATTAGCTTTTAAACATTCCTCTTATTAAATTAAGGACTATATATATATATATATATATATATATAAAGTCTAATTATGGTTAATATATTATTAAATATCGATGTATACATTTTACTCTGGGCAGAAAAAGTGCATCATGTCGCAGGATATGTCGCAAAATAGCTTACGCAAATTTATAAATTTCTTACCAAAGCTCAATACAGATATATACCATCGGGATGATTTAATCCTTTGGTCTATATAAGTACCTTAGATCGGTTGCCATCTCAATGGCGAGTAGAGTAGAGTGGATGAGCAGTTAAAGGCTGCTGATGCTGGTAGTTCGTCCCGTGTTCACCCTCAGACGAACAAGCTAGTTGCGTGATCGGTTTCCATCCTGTTCTTAGGTAGGTAGCCTTTGGATGTTTTGCCATGTATCGATAACCTAACCTTTCTTCAGCGGGGGCAGGAGGGAGAATGTAAATGTTTGTATGGGATTTGTGCTTTCGACCCTAGACTGTCTTTATCGGGCTTTATACGTAAGATAATTGGCCATACTTGTGAAAGGGTCCTTTTTTGCCCATCGCCTACATTTACTACAGTACAGAAAGAAAACCAGAATTTCACCAAATGGTCCCATGTATATAGTTCCACTGCTTTTCACTTGGGTATTTGGCTCTCATTGTCCTTCCCTTGCATTTATTATTTGGCAGAAAGAATGCCAGGACATCAGGTATAGCTCTAAGCACTTGAATGTACAAACATCGTCGGTTTTTTTTAACATCCTTCAATACAAATCAGATCATTCATTGCCATTATAAATTTCTTCAAGCTGCGTTTTAATGCTCCCATTTTGATTAACTGTGCAGAATTATCTCGCTATATTATATCTTTCCTTTACATATTCAAGTCGAGTTTGAGGTTGCGATTTTATTTATTTCAAGCTGCTTTAAAGAATATGTTTAATGCTGTTTCCAGCAGCATAAAGATAAGGAAATGACGTGGGTTCGATCTTAAATATCTTTTAAATAATTTAGAGGCCGCTCACGTCGATTGAAAATTGTTTTGTTTTAAAAAATATTACGACTAAAGAATACATTCTTAAACAGATTTTGCAACTTTGTTTATTGTTTCTGAATTTTATTTATTCAGGTTTTACTCATTTGAAATTATTACCGCTGAAGAATACATTCTAAAGCAGATTTTCGATTTTTTTTTTTTACTGAGTCTGGATTTTTGTTTACGCAGATTTTGTTTATTTGAAATTATTATGGCTGAAGAATACATTCTAAAGCAGATTTTGGAATTTTGTTTACTGATTTTGGATTTTCTTTATGCAGGTTTTATTTATTTAAAATTATTACGGCTGAAGCATACATTCTTAAGCAGATATCTAGAATTATGTTTATTGATTCTGTGTTTTGTTTACACAAGTTTTATTTATGTGAAATTATTACGACTGAAGAATAAACATTCTTAAGCAGATTTTGGAATTTTGTTTGTTGATTCTGGATTTTGTTCGTACAAGTTTTATTTATTTGAAATTATTACGGCTGAAGAATATATTCTTAAGCAGATATTTGGAATTTTGTTTATGAATTCTGAGTTTTATTTACACAGGTTTTATTTATTTGAAATTCTTTCACCTGAAGAATAACATTCTTAAGCAAATATTTAGATTTTTTTTTTTCTTCTGGATCTTTTTTGCGCAGGTTTTGTTTACTATTTGGAACTAGTTGAAGCACATGGCATAGACTGGGCTTTACATAGAGTGAAGAGGCTTCATTTAAAAGAATAGAGGCCGTTTTTCTGAAATGCCATCTTGGCAGTGTTCGTTGAAAGCTGATAGAGCATTTAAATTTTGCTCTGAAGGTTATAACGCTGTTCTGGAAAATTTTAACACTGTTAAAAAAAAAAAAAAATCTAACATGGTGCCATCTAACGGTTTTCGTAAGAACTGATGCTTGCATTGTTAAAGGTATGCCCTTTTTCAAAAATCATCATCCCCTTTGGTCGATTTCTTCACCGTTTTTGAAATATTCGCGATAACTGACAGACGCACGTAAATTATGCTTTAAAGATTCTACACTCTTCTTGAAAGTTCTACAGTGCTCGGGGGATGCGGATATCATTTCGAATGTCTGTCCCAAGAATAGAAGAGGACAGAGAAGGATACTGAAAACACAAGCGAAGAAGATGCTGACAATTATAATAGTCCCGAGAAAACAATAACTTCTACTGGAACTCTGTTGGGCTTCGTCGACCAGAGGGAATTCGAATACAATTATAAAACAGCACTTAGAAAAATAAGTGGTGAAAGTCACAGATATTTAAATATTCTAAGAAACATTGTATAAATACTAACTTTTTAAAGAAATAAACACATACAATATGCATGAAAATCGCTAGTTCGGATTACACGTGTTTTTCAATTTTCCGTGACTAACTTGTCCGGCATTAGCCTCACTAATCTAAAATACAACTGCGGAAATGACGAAATTCGAATTGCGTTTTTCATGTCTTGAAAGCGCGACTTTGGCTATATATTAAGTTTATATATAGCATCATTCTAACATAGGTATTTTGACACAAAATCGGACTTTTTTCTGAAATGACATACATATTAGCATATATATTGACATATAAACTCGATATTTCTATTCTACGACTCAAATTATGCTTCAATATAAAATTTTGCGAAATTTACGGAGAAATTCAAAAATTTATTTTGGCGTACTTTTTTCAGTTTTCACAAAGAATAATTTATTTGGCGAACTTCTTAATTTATAGCAACCTAGTTTGCTTTTCTTTATTTTCATTGCAAACGAGCGGAAAAGAAGTCGTTGTTGATCGTTTTAAATAATTTTAACGAAGTGCTTAAACCACGGCGTTATTATCGCTCAAAAACAAGATGCCGAATTTCAAAACTCTCCAATATGTAAATTCATGTAGATCTTAGAAAATTTTGGATTAAAAAAATTCTAAATTTTTGCAGGTGTGCCTAGAAATACATCTGCTTTAAGACGATGTTAAAAATTTTATAGGTTATAATACAATAAAGTTTTCGAAAAATTTAATAATAAATATTTAAAAATAAATCATAAAATATATGCGAATTATATTTGGATTAAGAATTAATTTCGAATTCTGGAAGAAGGAATCAAGAAAGTTTAATAAAAAAACCTCTGATGTGTACACCACATGACTTCCTTGTACGGAATATTAAATTATACGCATTTTTTCTTGCATTTCGTTTAAACTTATTGGATTGAATTAAACCTACTTTGCCGACAGCGCATAAACCACAATAGAAGAAATGCATTCTTTAAAATTCACTTTGTTTACCATAGCGACACTCTGGCGCTAGGTTTACTTAACAGTATTATATTTCGTTCATATTATAACTCAGAATGCACAAAATTTATATCATTTAAAGAATTCTCTAATCGTTGCCACATGTTCTATTCAAATACTATAATAATGTTAGAACTGTGTATAAAAGAAATTAAGCAAATAAAACAAAAAAGAAACAGTTTTTCATAGACGATTGAGTATTTCTCATTTAATTAATTCAGTTCTTACTTCGCAAGAAGGCAAAAATACATAAAAACTCAAAATATCTGTATTAAAAATTACGAAGTAAATCTTAAATACTTATTTCCTCGAAAAAATTCCAGAAAGGATTAAGCATGATTTAAATAATAAATGAAGTTGCGAAGCTAAGTTTCTCTAGATTGGCAAGAAATCCACTATCCTGCTATATTTCTATAGATTGGCAACAGTCCGCTATCCTATTTCAAATGTTAACAAGAGCAATGGACGCCATCAAAAACATTATTAGGCTTAGCGGCACTTAAAAAATTTTAATATTGTTGATAATTCTCAAAATATTGCATACAGATTTACTAAAGGCATAAAAACCTTAACCTGAAGATAAGAACATAATTCAATCATTTTTAAAGCAAAAAATGTACAATTTACAAACATATAAGAGTAAAGAAACTGAGATCACTGAGCCGGGTAACAGAGTGGATATATATATAAAATTTCAACGTTCTGGGGCTCTAATTTCAACGTTCTGGAGTTATGCGAGATACGTACGTACATACGTTCGTACAGACGCCACGAAAAATTCTCTTCAGAATTCATTTTAAAGCAGTTTTATAATTTTTTTGGAGAAAAAGAGTGTTTTATTCTGTCCTTACGTACATATATCAGGGAAATACATCGTTAAATTGCATTTGAAAGAGGTCAAAATGGGATATTTTCGTTGAAATATGCTGCCTGAAACTTTTCGCGATTACAATACTTCCTTTTTACTTCGTATAAGGAAGTGAAAAGATATATTAATAAATATATATCAAATTAAATTAACATGGAGGAGCTAATTTTTTAAAAACTACTCTTGCGATGTTTACAAAAACTTGGCAGTTTGGCATAATATAACTCGTAGAATCGGAATATGGAGAAACATTAGCGTGTCATTTCAGAAAAAGTCCGAGTTTGTGTCAAAATACCTGTATTAGAGCAATTCTATTTATAAATCTAATACATACCCTAAGTCGCACTTTCGAGACATGAAAAAGCAAGTTGAATTTCTTCAATCGATTCACTAGAATGGGAGAAATAGAACTGTCCCATTTTTTATTTTTTGCGCAGTGTAAAATGTATCTTTATATCAATAAACAATTAATTATCAATTTTATTGATACACATTTTCGGAGCTTCTGTTCTAAATAATCTCCCAGAAGCATGTTATATATGCTTAGAATAATATTTATAAGCCACTGGACATTAAAAGTCGGTTGCCAAAGCATTCTGTCGAATTATGAATTGATTACGACTTCTGAAGAAACATTATTTCCTCGCACTCTTAGGAATCACAATATGCAATTCTGTTCTGAAGAACAACGCTTGTGACATCCTTTTTAGTATTTTATTGCTTCACTTCGTTACTGATGACCCATTACCGCAGAATTCAGAGTACTTCGTGTCTCGTGAATATGACGAAAGTTGTTGTTTCCTTCCGTACAAAGACACCAGGAAATATGCCGATACACAGGATTTGAATTCATCCGGGGCCCATAGCAACTTGACGATGATGGTCGGTTCAACCAGCTTGATTTTCACAAGGACACGTTTGTATTTTTAGATTCATGATACGGATTAACTATTAATTTGACTGGCTTTCGTAAAAATTCTGAAAATAATATAATAATAAACTTGATCATGACCCTTTTCCCTTAAAATTTATCACAAAGCTAGGAGTGGCAAGAAATGTAATTTTTAATTTCTAACCTGCGAATGTTTATTATGAAACGAATGTGACAGTTTCAATTAATAAGTAATTAGTTTCTGTTTTAATTATTCACGATTAAGTCAACAAAATAAATGTATAAATTAAAGAAAAAATAATTAAAAGAAGTAAAATTCATAATTTTTGTCTTGTTGCTATTTAAAACATTTTTAACTGAGATAATAAAAAAAATTTTTAATATTGAATTTTTTTTTGTCAAGGCGAAAGCAGACAAAGTAGATTATAAATATTAAAATTAATTAATTAGTTCAATATTTTTAGTAAAAAGTAAATTGTAGAGATATTAGGTTATTTCGAAGTAGAAAATGGGAAAAATGAGCTTGCTCTTGCCGGGACTCGAACCTCGGACCTCTCGAATACGCGCCGAGCGTGCTGGCCATTACACCACGAATGCATGCTAAGAAGGCAAGAGAAATACCTTATAAAATAAATAAATAAAAAATCTGAAAGCTTTCAGATTTTATATTACCCCCAAAGAGGGACTTTTTTAACATTTCGTGTGTTACCTTTATTTGTTAAATATCATGTTCTTCGCAGTTAAACCCTAAAATTCAGTTCAACAGATATATCACAAAAGATTTGAAAAGAGCATATCTTTAGAATTTCCGATACACAGTCTCGCGCGCCGGAGATAAAAATATTCTTTTCCGTACAGTATTGCCATTGCTCGCTTTGAAATCGTCCAGTTTGTTAATCAAAAATTCGTCAAAGATTTACAGAATATATGAAATCGATAATGAAACCAATTCAAAATTTCAAATTTGGTCTTCCACATGCCCATATTCGCAGTAGGATTACGTCATTCAAAATTGGGAGGCTTTGTGTACCGTTGTTTTATCACAATGCGAGAAATATCCGTACATTTATGCAGATTTTTCATTATTTAATTTTTTCAAATATAATGCAGGACTCTAACATTTGGTGGCAACAGTTTGAAAAGTGAAACGGACGTTTATAGTGAACGAAAGCAAAAATCGCAAAACTAAAACAATAGTCCTTCTGTGACAAACCCCCTTTGGACTAATAATAAAAATAATAATCGTATCTCACAAAAAAATATGATAACGATGTTTTTATATTTGTATGATAAAGAGTAACAAAAATATTGGCAAATTTACCTTTAACTTTTACTTAAGCTATGTATGGTTGCACAGGAAATTCAGTAACTTTTATAAAAAATACCCAATGTCTTGCAAAAGATCTAATGAACGCAAACTTCCCATTTGGAAGAGAGAACTTGGATAGCATTTATGGGATCATTAGAACCAATATATATATATTTTCTTTTTACAATAATTATTTTAGGTATCTAGCCATGCAAGAAATGGCTGTTATCGATAGAAATTATCAATATAGATGACCCAGGTGGAATAGCGAAATATTTTATAGGATAATAGATAAATATGCATCTAGACTACCACTGGAACGTTATACATCGTTGCGTGTGTAGCGGTTTGTAACGGTCTGAATGCATGTAAAATTTATTTTTACCAAAAAAAAAAAACACTTTACACTTCTGGAGCGTTCCGCAAATATACTCATACAGCTCTTCTCAGTGTCATAGAGTGCAATTAGTAGTTACGTTTGAAACTATTAAAAATGTTAAACACAGCGCAGTGGGGAAACGAATCTAAAAAGGCGAAGCTCCTACGGAGATCTCTCGATACTCCGAATCCACGCTAAGCTAAACGACTGGAACCTGATGCATTCTCCAGTCGTATATAGTTTTCTCCCCTGGTCACCGATAAATCTCTAGTAGCTTCCATTTCTCGAAATTACTGGAAGTCATACACCTGTAAGTTACGTATAAGAGCCGAATGTGGTTACAGTTACATATAGGGATCAATTACAGTTATTCAGTTATAGTATCAATTTGTTATAAGTGGGCGGACCGAAAATATCGCCAAATCGTCACCAAGCCTAACGACGTTTGGCGATTTCTCCCCAAATTTGGCGACAATAGTTAGTTAGTTATAATAACAATTTGTTATAAGTGGGCGGACCGAAAATATCGCCAAATCGTCACCAAGCTCAACGACGTTTGGCGATTTCTCTCCAAATTTGGCGACAATAGTTAGTTATAGTATCAATTTGTTGTAAGTTAGCGGACCGAAAATATCGCCAAATCGTCACCAAGGCGATTTCTCCCCAAATTTGGCGACAATATTTAGTTGACAAAAACCTTCGACAGCTTGGCGATATCTTTCATATTTAGCGGCATAGACTAAATGTTAAACCTCAGTGTTAAACAGATTGACCTTGTAATCTTATTTTTCCGTTGCAGCTTCTTCTCTTTCAAACATTTGATGTTACATTATCTCCCCTCCCCCTCCCAAAAAAAAGGGTCTGAAAGATTTCAGGTTTTATATTATGGTTTAAAGCGGCATTTTTTTCGGTGATGTCCACTTTTAGCCGGGGATTTTGAGCGGAAAAGGAAAATAGTGGACACCAAACCTTTTTTTCACAGGAGATTCAAAACGGGATTTGAAAAGTGATACAGACATTCAATGTTATTCAACGCAAAATACCGTTAGACACTGTAAAGTCTTTGCGTTGCTACTCTAGCTACATAATACCTGTAAAAAATGTAAAGAAACTTCGCGCATAAAATAGCCCTGCTTGAAGATGCGCGCGATGTTAATGTGAATGAAACACTTCGAAATCGTTGAGTTTGTTAAACGAAACTTCGTTAAAGTTTTACAAAATATGAGCTAGATAATAAAACAAATCCATATTCCAAATTTGGGCTTCCAGATGCCCATATTCGAATGGAGGACTACGTTGTAGGGATTTATATTTATTTTAACTAATAATTTAAATTTTAGTTCAGACTTTCCTATAAGCCTTCATTCCCCTAATTGTCAGTGCCAGAATAGTTAAATTAGGCAGCGCGCGTGACAAGAAGGCAAATTCTACTTTGAGGAGGAAAGTTTAAATAGCGAGGTTTTGGAAGGGAAGTGAGAGAGTTGGGCTCGAGTAGTCGGCTCTGCCGTAGATATAATTGCTGATTCAAGTGGCTTAACATGTTGAGCGCCACGTCAGCCATCTGTGGCTGACACTAGATTTTCCGTGTAGGCCGCGTGAGCCGTCTGTGGCTGACACTACATTTTCCGTTTAAGCCGCGTCAGCCATCTGTGGCTGACACTAGAATTTCCGTTTAGGCCTCGTCAGACATCTGTGGCTGACACTAGAATTTCCCTTTAGGCCGCCTGAGCCAACTGTGGCTGACACTAGATTTTCCGTTTAGGCCGCGTGAGCCATCTGTGGCTGAAACTAGAATTTTCCTTTAGGCCGCCTGAGCCAACTGTGGCTGACACTAGATTTTCCGTTTAGGCCGCGTGAGCCATCTGTGGCTGACACTAGATTTTCCGTTTAGGCCGCGTCAGCCATCTGTGGCTGACACTAGAATTTCCGTTTAGGCCGCGTCAGCCATCTGTGGCTGACACTAGATTTTCCGTTTAGGCCGCGTGAGCCATCTGTGGCTGACACTAGATTTTCCGTTCAGGCCGCGTCAGCCATCTGTGGCTGACACTAGAATTTCCGTTTAGGCCGCGTGAGCTATCTGTGGCTGACACTAGATTTTCCGTTTAGGCCGCGTGAGCCATCTGTGGCTGACACTAGATTTTCCGTTTAGGCCGCGTCAGCCATCTGTGGCTGACACTAGAATTTCCGTTTAGGCCGCGTGAGCTATCTGTGGCTGACACTAGATTTTCCGTTTAGGCCGCGTGAGCCATCTGTGGCTGACACTAGATTTTCCGTTTAGGCCGCGTCAGCCATCTGTAGCTGCACTGAACTTTCCGTTTAGGTCGCGTCAGCCATTTGTTTCTGACACTAGACCTTTTCGTTTAGGCCGCGTCGACCGCCGCTGGCTGACAGCGTGTAACGTGATATATAACTATAAAATTTACACTGTTTTATGAAATTATACAAAATTTATTTAAAATTTACTTAATTTTGATTCATGATTTGGTTTTGATGCATTGGATTTCATTGAAACACGCTAAACGTAAAAGCGGTTCTCCATTACAGCTAATAGAAAATGTGACAACACTCTTTTAGTCTTTTTTTCTGGCCATTACTCTACCAGCTTCTGTTGCATTTTTATCATAACATAATTTACAATATTTTCGTACTTCAGAGGCTTTTCCCGGTTTTCTTCGGAGTTTATGTTGTCGTTTTCTAGATGTTCTTGCATTTTTTGTTCGACGGAATGTTTTCTTTTTCTCAACTTGTTGCTATCTTCTACCGCGATACGAATCATTGGTCTTACAATACCAGCGCATTTAAGCGAAGCGCGTGGCCTGAACGGGATTGCCTAAAACATACGCGTGGCGCTCAACATGTTAAATGCATTTATCTGCTGCCACTAGATATAGAGGGGGACGAAGTTCGGTATCTCGCTGAGCCCTGTAGGTTAGTTTAGCACTTGTTAAACATTTCAGCTTTTGCTTTCCAATTAATTACCTGCTTTTCAGTTACTGCCCAAGTAGAGGCGAAGTTTATTAGCGTCGAGTTGACGCAGTGTAAATTTTAGAGAGTTAATAAAGGGTTTGAAACTTTTTCTGTGTAGTTTCCTGCTACTGCAGTATACAGATAGAAGTTAAACGGCCTGGACACTACAACGTTATTCAAAATTTGATGTCTATAGGTACAGTTGTTTTTTCTATAGGTACAGTGCGAGAAACATACACACATTCATGCAGATTCTTCGTTATTTAATTTCTTTAAATATTATGCAGGGCTCTAATATTTGGTGGCAACAGTTTGAAAAGTGATTTAGATTTTTATAGTGAACCAACGCAAAGTGCCAAAAAGAAATTAATAGCCTTCCGGGCTAAAAATGTTGCACGTATAAATTATGTATAATTTTATTAATCATAACTATAATAATTTTACTAAAATAATAATAATAATAATTTTACCATAATTACACTAAATATTAATAATAATAATTTTACTAAATTTATACTAAAAGTATATAATTATGCCTATGTATAAAATTCGTAACAGTATCTTCTGTCTATTTGAAAACCGAGAATAAACATGATGTTAAATGTGTAAAAATTAATTGGTAATATTAAAGGTAAAATATTATAAAAGTTAAAGTAAAAGGTTCAGTTGTCAGCAGTTTTGCAAAGTAAGTTTAAGTCTTTTTTCAGTCAGGTTACACAAGGCAAGCTAAACAAATAGGCAAAACGTAAGTGGGTGATACTCATCATCGCGATTATTGAAGATGAAAACGATTTAGATCAATCCGATTCCCCGCTATTAATAATCTCTGCAAAAGAAAATTACTAGAATTATTCATACAATTCTGAACCGGAAAGAAAGATTATTTAGATGCAGAAACTGGAAAAGAACAAATTTTGATAAACCAAAGAAATTTTGTAGTTATTTTTTTTATGAAACCATATTTATTAAAGCATACCGAAACTATATATTAAGAAAAATAATAAAATAAAATAAAAGAAAAGAAAAAGAAAAAGAAAGAAAGAAAGGAAAAAAAAAAAAAAAAAAAAAAGAGGAGCAGCAAAAAAACCAAATTTCTTTTCTTCCGAGCTGTTGAACAAGCGATATCTTGGAATGGCTGACATTTGTTTATTGGATAGAACGTGAGTGTTAAGAAAGCACGTATCGGGTCAACATTCCAACATATTTTTCTTTAAATACCATGAACATCATAACATGATATGCACAAATATGGAGTGATGCTGAATTTTATTTTTAATCTTATATATTTCTTTACGTTTTATTTTAAAAATAATTTGTTTGTGTTGTTTGGTTTTTGGTGCTTTTTTGAACGCTTGCGTAATGAGAAACATGGTTGTCTACTAAAGGAGCATACGGAATGTAAGTAAAACGCAAAAAGAACTTTGTACAAGAGATGAATAGGGCATGTCAGTGTATCAGATGTAAGAAAAAATGTGGCTTCCTTGTACGGGCTATTAAATTATACACATTTTTTTCTGAATTCATTTAAACATGTTTCCTCGAATTATTGTAACTTAATTTAACTAATTCCTCGAAGGAAGTTGAAAATGACATCAAAAATGGCAATTTTTGAAATTAAATATCTTGGTCAATTTTTGTCGTAGGGAATTCAAACTTCTTGTATTTTTATTTTTTTTTATTTAGTATAAAACTTTCGCAAATATAATTGCAGGAATCGGGAGGTTGACATTGCCAAAGCAACATGAATATTTTCGCTATTTAAAACACTTTTGAAATTGAACGTATGTGCACGACCAACGATTGCGAAGATAAAGGTCATGTACTTTTTGATACTACCGATTGCAATAAAAAATGAGGTGGACAAATACAGAGTGAATTTGAACAATTGTGCAAAACTTTAGTGGGTGATAGACATACGAGCAATTTTCGTTATGGAATGTATGATCGGAACGCAAGCGGTGAGAAGTTAAAGGGTAATTTTCCACTGGCACATTTAAAGAATTTATACAAGAATGAGAGGCGATACTTCAGAAAATATTTTATTAACAGGAATGTAATTGATGTTCATGCTCAAAAGACCTTCCGCCAGCTGTAATGCAGGCTTCACACCTGATGGATAGGAACTGACGTACATTTGCGAAGACACCAGACCTTTCTGGAGTATCGGCGGCAACAATGGAGATCCTGGCGGCTAAATCCATAATTGGCTTCAATGGGGGTAGATTAGGCTTTTCGTATGGCCCCACAAGAAAAAGTCCAAACACAAGAGATCCGGTGATCTTGGTGGCCATGCTATGGGACCGTCTCCACCAATTCATCGCCCTGGAAATTTCATGGCTCCTATAACCAGCAATCTTCTTGACAATCCACGGTATAAAATGCCGTTGGGTTTTTCCATTTTACGCTGTTATACTGGACATAGCCTGCGTGGATAGCAGGCTTTTTGCCAGTTGTCGTCCAATATGGGTTCCTAGAAGTACAAAAAACAGAACAAAGGTGTCGCAGAGACAAGATGTGAAAATAAGGGAAAATGTGGCACTTTGCCACTAAAGAGTGTAACATCGTGGAGTGGTGTAAAATACAAATCAGATACAAATATGCATACAAGTTGAAATGATGAAAGTCGAAAATAAAATATAGTTATTCAGATAGAAGTTCCATAATTGAATCTTGGTTAAATATGAGTATTTACAAAATGGGGGGGGGGAAGTACTAGACTTACGCGAACTTCCCCAAAATTTGAAATGCGAGAGAGGTCAGTGGTTTCAGATTTTGCAGGATAGTCCTAGAATTATGTAGCATAGAATTGTGAAAAATGATATACAGTTACAGATGTTCAGTTCAATATACCGGGTGATCAAAAAGTTAGTATAAATTTGAAAACTTAATAAATCATGGAATAATGTAAATAGAGAGGTAAAAATTGACACACATACTTAGAATGACATGGGGTTTTATTAGAACCAAAAAAAAAAAAAAAAAAAGAAAAAAAGTTCAAAAAAAGTACTGTTATCGGGCCTTTTTTCTTCGAGGAAATGCGTGATTCTGGTTTTGTAACTGCTACCGTGACGGGTGAGAGGTACCCCGATTTGTTACAGAATCGCATCGTCCCCAGCCTGGCTGATAAACACCCGCTGGAACGTACGATTTTTATGCAGGATGGCGCTCCACCCCATATTGCTAGACGCGTGAAAGATCTCTTGCGCGTGTCGTTTGGTGATGATCGTCTGCTCAGCCGCCACTTTCGTCATGCTTGGCCTCCCAGGTCCCCAGACCTCAGTCCGTGGGATTATTGGCTTTGGGATTACCTGAAGTCGCAAGTGTATCGTGATCGACCGACATCTCTAGGGATGTTGAAAGACAACATCCGACGCCAATGTTTCACCATAACGCCGGACATGCTTTACAGTGCTGGTCACAACATTATTCCTCGACTACAGCTATTGTTGAGGAATGATGGTGAACATATTGAGCGTTTTCTGTAAAGAACATCATCTTTGCTTTGTCTTAATTTGTTATGCTAATTATTGCTTTTCTGATCAGATCATTGCTTTTCTAATGATTGCTTATCTAATAAAACCCCATGTCATTCTAAGTATGTGTGTCAATTTTTACCTTTCTATCTACATTATTCCGTGATTTATTAAGTTTTAAAATTTATACTGACTTTCTGATCACCCGGTATGAGAGAATAGCTGTGTAATTTTTGTACAGATTTTTCTTACAGAATGGAGGAGTAATGAAGTTAACAGTTTTGATTTTTTTTTTGGCAACGTATGTATACTAGGACAGTAGTCTCGAACTCAAACTATGTGCTAGTCGAATGCGCGTTCTGAAAACAACTAACGAGCCAACTCTCTCTCTCTCTTTTTTTTAAAAATAAAATGAAACGTATTTATTAACAAATTAAAAATATTTTTAATAAATTTTAACTTTTGCTAACTAAGTATTAATCAAAACATGCATAAACAATAACAATAATATTCCAAAAGGGAAAAAATCAAATTTATATTCATTTTCTATCCGAAATCTAGAATTTAGTACCTGCACCACGTATTTGTTGATTACACTTTGTAATCCAAATACGATATCCAAAGCTAAATATTAAGTTTTCGGATTGCCATTTATTTTAAGTAATTCTAACATGTGTAGCTCACCAACGACCGAACAGTAAAATCGCTGAACGCTTGTAGTTCGGTCCGAGGTTCGAATCTGCGAGCGGACTAGCTGCATGGGCGTTTCCGAGGCTTTCCTCATGTGTAATATGTATACGAGCCAGTTTTCCTTGGGAAGTCCTCCACGAAGGCATCCCACCCCTTAGTCAGATAATCCTCGAGTGCTTTGCCGTAATCACATAAAGCAAACCATCTAACATGTTTAATTAATAATCATTAAATAACTCATTTTTCATTTAATCTAAAAATGAGCAAATTATGAAAACTTTTGAAGTTTTCAGAGAAAACTTTCTAAGCGGGACTATTTCTTCATTTATTAAGTCTTGTAACTATACATCCGCAACTCCCACCCGCTTTCGATATAAACATAAATCCACTCAATTGTTTTCCCGCTTTGTGACGTCGTTATATAGAAGCATCTCGTGGCATCTAAACCAGATAATATGTTGCCATAAAACAGGGTGGAGATAATTTGTGGACACAGATAATCCTTATCGTAAAGTGAATGTCTTTCTACTGCGCGTATTCGGAATTTATTTTCCTTTTCGGCTTTTTAAAATTAATTCTTCCTTCTCCTCCCATGATAGAGTATGTATTTTGACATGTTTACAGGATTGGAGTGAAAGATAACTTGATTTTAATGCGTCGCAGAATAATAATTTAAACACTATAAAACTGCACAGAGTTTGCGCTAAGAAATAAATTTAGGAACCGTTTTAATATTAATGAAATTTCGGGCGGTGGTTGTGCAGGGAATGATGAAGCTTGATATTGTTTTTTAAAATAATTATGGGCGTTATAACATTTAAAAGTATTTCCGCTTAAATATAATTTCTGGAAAATTCATTTTTGTCAAGAATTTTTGTTTTTACTTCCTTGTACGAAGTAAAAAGGAAGTACTATAATCACGAAAAGTTTCAGGCAGCATATTTCAACGAAAATATCCATTTTGACCGCTATCGAATGCCATTTAACGATGTTTTTCCGTGATATCTGTACGTAAGAACAGAATAAAATACTCGTTTCCTCCAAAAAAAATTATAAAACTGCTTTAAAATTAATTCTGAAGAGAATGTTTCGTGGCGTCTGTACGAACGTATGTACGTACGTGCGTACGCACGTATCTCGCATAACTCAAAAACGAGTAGCCTCAGAACGTTGAAATTTTGTATATAGGACTACTATAACATGTAGATGGGCACCTCGTACTTTGGTTGCAATCGGCCGCACCAAACGTACATAAATATATTTATATATATATCCACTCTGTTACCCGGAATAGTTATCTCAGTTCCTTTACTCTTATATGTTTGTAAATTGTACATTTTTTTGCTTTAAAAAATGATTGAATTATGTTGTTTTTATCTTCCGGTTAAGGTTTTTATGCCTTTAGTAAATCTGTATGCAATATTTTTAGAATTATCAACAATTTTAAAGTTGTTTAAGTGCCGCTGAGCCTTTTTTTTTTTTTTTGATGCCGGCCATTGATTGTTTACATTTGAAACAGTAACTAGTGGATTTGTTGCCAATATAGAGAAACTTAGCTTCGCAACAACAAAGATAACGCCTTCATTTATTATTGCCAATTAAATCATGCTTAATCCTTTCTGGAATTTTTTTCGAGGAAATAAGTGTTTAAGATTTACTTTGTAATTTTTAACACAGATATTTCGAGTTTTTATGTATTTTTGCCTTGTTGCGAAGTAACAACACCTTTCCAGAATCCTGTTACGGTTTTGGCACAATGTTTGGATAATGCAGTTTTTAAAAGTCCGAAAGCACAAAAATCCATAGCTGACACATCGGGAGATTTAGTAGGGATATCAGTGAAGGGTATGGCCTTGATACCAGCTTTTAGTTCCATTTCTTTTAGGAAATTAACAGTGGATTTTGATGTGTGACTGCTAGCTTTGTCCTGATGGAGTCTCACAGACGGATGGCACTGTGGGTAAAGCGATGGTATTTCATTCAGAAAAATTGGGGATAAAATATGTTCCTGATAGTATTTGGAGTTAATCTTGACATTGTTTTGCACTCTCTTTATTTTTAACTTGCCATTATAAAAAAAACCAGCAACCATCATGAATCCCTTAGAAAAACTTTCTTTCGATTCTTTGAAACATGTACTTAAATTTTTTTGTCCCCTTTTATGATAATAAATGGCTCTGTTTTTGTTACAATCATTTAAATACACCCATGCTTCATCTACTGTGACAATTGTTTTCCATTTTTCTTTGGATAAGTGTTTCTCATATAGAATTCTGCAGCGTGTCCTGCGTTGAGCGATATGCTTTGGAAGAAGACGATGCACATTGCGTGGTTTCGCTTTCTTAAGATTTAAATCAACGTTTATCATTTTGCTTACAGTGGACACCGAGCATTTTAATGATTTTTCAACTGTCCTTTGAATAGGGGGATTTTCTTTTAACATTAAACAACGTACCTTTGCAATAGTCGCGAAGATGTCATTTTTTCCCTTGGATACTTGTTTGGAATTTTTGTCCCCCTTGAGGCTCCAATTTGACGTTTTTTTCCTTTCTTGTTGATAATGACGCTTTAGATATCACAAAACCATGACTCCTACATCGTTTTTGGATAACGGAGTATGCATATTTCTCTTCGGAAAGAGCGTAAATGTAGCTTTCGAACCACTGCTTTGTTAAATTCGCCATTTTGAATAAAAACAAAACTTTCGAGCCACAGACGATAATTTTGACTTTTAAAAACATAGTACAATTGCAATTACTTCTTTTGCAGCAAACGAGTTTTTAGTACCGCTTACCAAAATCGTCTAAAAAATGTGCGAACAGCCTCTGGAGATTTTTCATTATTTAATTTCTTCAAACATAATGCAGGACTCTAACATTCGGTCGTAACAGTTTGCAAAAGTGAAACGGACATTTATAGTGAACCAACGCAAAATCGCAAAACGAAAACAATAATCCTTCAGGGAAAAGCCCCTTTGGACTAAAAAAGGCAGACCGTATAGATTTTAAATTTTTAACGTAGGATTACTTCCCTCCATAATGGTGCGATGGGATAGTAAAAATTAAGAGGCTATTTAAGGGGTGGGCGAATGCTTAGATTTTCGAAACTACAAATGTTACAATCAATCTAAATACATCATTAGACAGATGAAAAAGCACACGAGTAAACACATTTTTTTTTTTTTTAGTCCAAAGGGATTTGAATCCCGAAGGACTATTAGTTTCGTTTTGGTATTTTGCGTCGGACTCATAAATGTCGGTTCACTTTTCAAACTGTTGCCACAAAATGTTAGAGTCCTGCATTATATTTGAAGAAATTAAATAATGAAAAATCTGCATAAATGTATGTATATTTCTCGTATTGTGATAAAACAACGGTACATAGAGTCATCGAATTTTGAATAACGTAATCCTCCAACGAATATGAGCATGTGGAAGACCAAATTTGAAATTTGAAATTTGTTTTATGATCGATTTCCTATTTTTTAAAACTTTGACGAATTTTTGATTAACAAACTCAAGGATTTCAAAGCGAGCAATGGCAACGTTGTGCAGAAAAAACATTTTTATCTCCAGCGCGTGAGTCTCTGTATCGGAAATTCTAAAGATAGGCTCGTTTTAAAACTATTTTGCGATATTGCTGTTGCACTGGATCTTATGGTTTAAGTGCGAGGAACATGATATTTAATAAAGAAAGGTAACACACAAAATGTTAAAAAACGCCCCTTTGGACGTAATTTAAAATCTGAAACATTTCAGATTTTTTTTTTTTTTTTTTAAATTGGGGAGAGAGTATACGCATAGTAGCGCGTCAAAAATAGCGAAATTTTGGTAAAACGTTTTTGGCGAGTAGTAGATGCGGTCAGTGTGTTCGTGTGGTTTGTGCTGTATTTTATTTGATTTCGCGCAGCTAGTGGTGTTGCGATATATATAAATTTGACGAGTGTAGCAGATTGTGTACCAATAGAATTTACTACTAAGCGGCTTAAGAGAATACAGGATTCAGAAGAAGGCGATATTTGTATGGTTGATGTTATTGTTAACGGACAATCAAAATTTATTCTGACATCCGTATATATTCGCTCAGCTGAAGTTCGGGTCTTGTTTAGTGCATTGATTAGACTACTTTATTGACCAATGAAGAATTTATTGTACGATGAGAACCCTTATCCCTCTCCCCGACCACCAATCCACACGCGAGGAATTTTCGCTCGCCATGTGCTTAGAGTGCTCCCATGCCGCGAAGACACTATACATCTACAAACATCCGTATCTTCTCCGGGATACGAACCCGGGCCCTTCGGTACGGAAGACTACTGCGGTACCACTATACGGTCTGGGCGGTTTTTGAATGAATAAATGAAATAAATAAAAGATAAAATAAAATATATGTGTATGGGAAATTTCTTCTTTATTTTATTTGTTCTGTGAGGTCCTGACACTTCTGAGGCTCTTTAAACTAAAAGAGAGAGCCTACCTTCAATTATTCCCCCCCCAACGAGCTAGTACCCTCCCAAAAAATCTGCAGAAGATTAAAAAAAAATTTTTTTTTAATTTTTTTTTTTTACATTCTGAAGAAGAGGAACCTGTGTTTGATCACACTGAGAATCGACAAAGTTCTTCAGTATCTAAGCCAAAGAAAGGTTGTATTTTTGTCTAATTTCATATGATTGACACAAATCGAAAACAAGCTGTTTGATGACCTTCCCCCCCCCCAACACTTGCAATTTTTATAATGTTCTGTGACCTTATTTGACGAATTTATCTTTTACTCGCCGACTTTAGTTTAAAATACTTATTCTATATGAACTGAGCTGTTGATCACAATAAGGAAAGTATTTTTCATGTTTCCGTATACAAAATTGGGCGAGGCGAGACTTCGTAAATCGATATTATTAGCGGAATGATAGCATTAACTGCAGTGACATTAAACAGCGTTTAATGCATTTAAAAGAAAAGCTACGTAATAAAGAACTCGGATTTCGTACGTACTATATTGTTACGTTGTACGGGTTTGTGGGTTTGGAGTAATTGATGATAACACTTGATGAAGAATCAAAACTCAATTTATTGCCAGTAAGAACTATTACACAAGACAGTTCCAAAGTGACGTTTGCATTCGTAAAAACACTACGACAAACATTGAAACAATCAGCAACACAGCCTTCAGGCTATAACGGTGAAGACAGCTTCACGGCAAGGCACTACAGTACAGCTCCCGACTCGGTCGATCGTTCTCGAACTAATCTCTGAACTCAAGACAGACAGGCAATCCCAGGACAGGCAGTGTATATACAGCTTTTACCTACCTTAGAGAATATTCTCGTGAAAACGACTAAAAATGTATTCTAGAATATTCTCGCTCCGTCTAAGACATATCACCAATTTTGTAATTACATTGTTTTCTTTTTTGTTAAAAACCAGTGTGAATGACGCTCCAGAAAATCTGCAAATAGAGCTAAATAATTTAAAATGGGATGTAAATCTTATTAAAAGATTTGAAGATACAAATTTAATTAATTTTTATTCCTACTTGGGAAAGAGTAAATACGCTCGGTTACGAAATTTGACATTAATAGTAATAGCTTGTTCTTGTTGTGCAATCCTATATTTCAGGGAAAAATGGTTGCCAGAGATTTAAGGAGGTTCGTCTTCAACTTCCACTGCAGTTTTAAGGGAGAGCGCCCGGAGGCACATAATTCACATGTGCACATTAGTATCGCCACTAAGTTTCAAGAATGACCAATGAACTTATATTGCTCTTGTGACACTGAATCTTTGAAACTATGCATATGAGCGCATGTTGTTGTTTACGTTTTATTTTGCATTTGTTTCGCAGTTATAAGTAAGGCGTAAGGTTTTCTTTCGCAGTAAGGCGTAAAAATGCTGATATCACTTTAGTAGAAAATTTCATAATGCTGTAATTTTATAAGTTTATTTATTCGTCATACGTTTCGCTTTCGTGAAACCTATTACGCATTGATATTCGGATGAATTTTGTGGCATATTATCGCTCTTTATATCAAGAAAAGTATTCAATATACAATAAGCCTCAAACATTATGCATTTACTAACATCTGTGGATTAAGAGAATTCAAGTGTATAGTTTTTGAATTGAGAAGAGAATAACTGCAAGTGTTACAACAAATCTAGTATTTTCTTATCCCAAGAAAATATCTTAAATAATTTTAAAATGAACATATCTTTAGAATTTCCGATACACAATCTCGCGCGCTGAGGATAAAAATGTTTTTTTCGTACGGTATTGCTGTTCCTCTCTTTGAAAGCGTTGAGTTTCTTAATAAAAAATTCTTTAATGTCTGATAAAATATGAAATAGATAATAAAACAAACTGGGGCTTCCAGATGCCCATATTCGGTTGGAAGTGTGCGTTATTCAAAATTGGATGGCTCTAGGTACCGTCGTTTTATAACAATGCGAGAAACATAGATACATTTACGCAGATTCTTCATCATTGAATTTCTTCAAATGTAATACAGGGCTGTAATATTTGATGGCAACAGTTTGAAAAGTGAAGAGACATTTAAAGTTTTCAACGCAAAATGCCAAAACGAAATTAACAGCCCTTCTGGTCTAAAAAACGTGAAAAATACGCGAGGGAATACGGTATTGAGCAGCATTATAACAGGAAGCACTGCATTAAGAAACTTTTTGCAATATTAATAGGGATATTTACGCGATGAATATGAAAAGAATACCACACGAAATCTAAATTCTTAGCTCTGATCTTCGTCATCTGAGCATTTATGCAGCATTATAATAAACTGTAAGAAGCGAAAAGTACATTTTTGAATCATGGCGTATCTAAATGACACACCATTGAAGCTGCGCAACAATTCATTGCCAGTCACGACAACTCTAAATACAATTTAAAGATGTTTGAACAATACAAGACGGCGTTTTCTTATCACCGGTCGACTTACATCTGTTCTGGAATGAGGTTGCGCTCCGTATCTATCAGCTTATCGAATTTCAGCCTTTGGTACAAGGAGGCGCGAGCACTTTTAGTTTCGATTTGAGGATTAGCGTTCTTAATGTATTCTGACAGCCGATATTCAATCGGTTCATTTCCCTGCGAACACTGCTGTTAATGAGTTGACTGTGTTCTATATCGAACCTGGTTATTTTTCTCAGCGGTTGTCATTTAAGCTCTAATTTCTTGGCCACGTAGGCGAAAGGAAATATGATTATCTTGCAAAGTGTGCGTATAAGATTGTACTTTTATTCTAATCAGTTTTGGACACTAGAGGTGTCTCAAAACTGACTAATCATATTGCTGCTGCCAAATATTATCGCCTTGTATTACTTAAAAAAATAAATAATGAAGAATCTGTATGTATGTTCCACGCATAGTGAAAAAGTGGCGTCACCTAGAGCCACCGAATTTTTGATGCAGGTAATCCTCCACCCGAACATGGGCACTTCAAAGCCCGAATTTTGAATTTCGGATTTGTTTTTGATTTGTTTCATATTTTGTACAGATTTAACGGAATTTTGTTTGTCAAACTGAACAATATGAAAGCGAGAAATGGCATCACTGTTCGAATAAAACAGTTTTATTTCAAGCGCGCCAGACTGTCATTTCGAAAAATGTAAGGTGTTTGTTTGTCTTTTAATTTATTTTATTTATTACAGATCCTTAGGCAAACACCCAATCCTGTGTATAGCAATGTACAAAAGGAGACAGTTCTATATCTCCCGTTTTACAGGAATGATTGTCGAAATTTGGGAATTTAACTCATTTAATATAACTAACTTAATATAAACCTCCACCTAGACGGAAAGGGACACTGACTGTCGTCCAGAAGAGCCCGGATTCGAATTCCGGAGGAATGTAAATTGTCTCCATAACAAAGCGACCATTGCTACCGGCCTTAGTTGTGACCAATGCCTATATTGCTCGCCATTCGGGGACAAAATATAACTATAGACATATAAATAGCTGGTTTAATTAGGAATATGCAAAATTGTTTATGAAGAGTTCATAATGTCTTTAATGCAAAAATTCATTTATGAACGGTTCGTAACTGTTCTGTAAACTGTTTGACGAATGCTCTATATTCTTAATGTTCGGAAGGCATTCGGCATTCTTTATCGGAGGAGAATCTGGAAAAAAAAAAAAAAAAAAAAAAAAACGCAGCTTTAATTTGTTATAGGCGTTTCCAGGGAAACTTTTGTCAAGGTAAAAGGAAAAATCGTGCAGCTTTATTTATTTATTTATATTTTTTTGCTCCTGAAGAAGAAAGACTTGCGCTCTCAAAATCGATAGTTATTCAAAATCTCCGTTAAACCAACGCTGATTTTTTGCCTAATTTTAAATGATTGGCTGTTATCGAAACCAAGCTGTTGGATAAATGTATTGTTGTGTTTTTCTATTCTGCCTTCACGTTCGTACGGGGATCGTGTGGATGTGGAGTGAATAACGACGACACTTCTTGATGAAGTATCGAAACACACTTTATTGGCCAGTATTGTCAGGACAGCTCCAAAACACGCTTTTACAGTCGTCGATGAACAACTATAAAGACGCTGACACGATCAGCGACACAGCCTCCACGTTATCACGCTATCACGGTGGAGACAGCTTCACGGCAAAGCACCAGAGTACAGCTCCCGACTCTACTTGGTCGTTCTCGGAACTCCACGTACTCTCGAGATTCTTCTCGCTTCAACTCTCGATGCACTCCACACAGAGCACAGCTCCCGACTCTTCGTTTCAGTCGTTCCCGGAGCTCAACACGCTCTTCTCGCTTTTGGTGCACTCGACGATTCACTCGGCACTCGCTGCCCGGCTGTCAACTCGATCGACTCCGCAGGGAATGGCTCGCTAGACGAGACACCAATTCGATCCTAACTATCTCGCACTCTATGCGAGGCTCCACTAACTGATGACTCGCCCTCTCGACGAGACACACACTCACTGACTGCGGACCAGCAGGGTTTATGTAGCTTTCGGCTTGTGTTCGAGAACATTCTGGGCTAAGCCGGTAAGAATTCGTTCCAGAAGGTTCTCCATCCGTCCATGGCACATCGCCAATTTTGTTACCAAATGGGGCATTTCTCGCCAAATGTGGCAACCCTGCCTTCACTTGCCATTTTGTGGCAACCCTAAAACTGCTTTGGGGGAAGCCATCTTACCGCGTCTGTACATTTCGTAACAGTATCCCCCCCACCCACTTGGTGATATTTCTCTGTCACTTGGCAATTTTTATAAGCTATTTTTACGTTATTTGGAGAATTTATCGTTCTTTCGGCGACTTTATTTTAGTTCAAAAAATTTATTTTACTATACTTTTCATCATATTAAGGGAACTCTCGATCCCAATAAGCCATGTTTATATGTTTTCGTTAAGCAAACGGGCGGGACTACGGCAAATCGGCAGCAATGTCCGAATGATAACATTAACCAAATCAAAGTAAACGACGTCTACTGTAATTAGAATAATAAACAAAAGTTATAAAATTCACAGCTTTATTTTTTCTTCTGTTTCACTATTTTTTTATGCAACCGCAGAAACAGAAATGTTGTCTTTGCACATAATGGTAAAAGAGAATCGTTGACGAAAATTGTGCAGAATTGAAAATCTTACATTTTACGACAGAAATAATAGAGGATTAATCCTGACGGGAATACTCAAAGTTGATCGCTTTCATTTTTTAAAATTTTAACAAAAAATACAAACAATAAATTTTTGCATTTCATTTTAAGTGCTTGTGAAAATCCACCAATATGGTACCCAAAACACCTTGAAAGAAAAAAAAGTACTCGAAGGCCACAGAAAAAGACTTAAAACCTGACTCTTCTACCACCAGCCGTGCACCTTTTAAAATTCGTGAAGTAGCCATAATTGACCTTGACATTAAAGGAAAAACACATTTCAAAATTCAAATTAAGTAATCTGCAAGATCAAAGAGCGAGGAAGGGAAAGAACTTGGTAAAAGGATTTTCTTCGTTCAAAATTTTTATGAGCCGCGATTAGCTTAATATTGCAAAAGAAACGGAAATTTGAATTACATAGGAAATAGAGAAATAGAAATACCATATATAGTCAAAAATTAGACTTTCCTATTTTGTTATACTTTCGTATTAAGAGTTTGAGGGTATTTTGATAGGAAAATTTGCAGAATAAGAATAAAGAGGTGAATTATCGTACTCTATGTAGGGCGTTCTAAGAAAAGCCTGGGTTTGATATGTTTTATAGCCCAAAGGGGTTTTAGTCTCAAAACGGCATTTTGCGTCGTTTCACTTTCTGCGTTGGTTCACTTTTCAAACCGTTGCCACCAAATATTATCGCCATGTATTATGTTTAAAAGAAACTAAATAATGAAGAATCTGCATGAATGTTTCTAGCATTGAGCAAAAAACGGTACCGAGACACATCCAGTTTTGAATAACGTAGTCCTCCACCCGAACATGGGCGTCTGGAAGCTTGAATTTTGAATTTGTTTTATTATCTATTTCAAATTTTATACATTTTTAACGAATTTTTGATTGCCAAACTCAGCGATTTCAAAGCGAGCAATGGTAACACTGTACGGGGAAAAAAAAAAAAAACACTTTTATCTCTAGCGCGCGAAACTGTGTATCGAAAATTCTGAGATATGCTCATTTTAAAATTATTTTGCGATATTGCTGTTGAATTGAATTTGATGTTTTAAGTGCGAAGAACCTGATATTTAATAAATAAACGTAACACGCAAAACCTTAAATAAACGCCTTTTTGGACGGAATATAAAATCTGAAATCTTTCAGATTCCCATCCCCAATAATAGGCTTTAGCCGTTTTCAGGCTTTGACCATTACTAAGGCCAGAAGGGATGGACTCTTTATTACGGAGGCACCTAACAGGTGGGCCACCGTTGCCTCCTATAAAGAGACACAAATATTACATCCATGCGTTCTCCTGTATTCGAACCCGGGCCTTTCAATATGGCAGTCAGGATCACTAACCACTTTCCCGTCTGGGCTTAAAAGTTACGAAGTATAATTTTTTTCAACGACGGTCTGTAAGCGTTTATAGGCGTTGGCCACTACTGAGGGCAAAAGTGTGGTCTCGTGAAGGCATCTAATTAGTTGGGCCACTGTTGCCTTCTGTGAAAGGATGGACAACTTACATCCATGCCCTCTCCGGGGGAGAACGGGGCTCTCCAATAGGATAGTCAGAGCCACTAACCACTTTCCCAGTCTAGGCAATAATTTAATATGTGCAATAATATATTTTATTTTAAGAGAATTGATAACATTTTAACATACTTACAACAAGTAAATATTTCGATTTGAAAATGAAAAATAATGTACAGTGGTGGCCAAAATTGTAGACACTTTTGGAAATTTTTATGTTTTTGAACTTTGTATGCTTATAGAAAATGTTACGTTTCGCAAAATGCAAACTTGTATATATCATTTTAAAGAGAATGTATTACTGAATTCAATACAAAACACAAAATTCAATTATTTGCAATACAAAAAAAAAAAAAGTTATATGTACGAGTACTTTAATATAAATAAAAAACACAGTTATGAAGTGGTTTGTAATGTCTAGCTTTCCTGGCCAATCACTGTTCTTGTTCTGAGAACCAATCAAATGTTAGTAACTGCCAGTAGAAGCTGACATCGTGTTTACACTTGAAACAATTCATTATTTTGCTTTGTTCTGTACAAGGAGGACCTGTTTCTTACACACTGCAATTACAAGTAGGAATTTTTGTAAAAATTTTTAATATTTAGTCAAGAAGCAATGACATTATATAAAAGAGTAGATTGGACACCTAGAAAGAGATGCAATATTACTGTGTTACGAGAAAGTGGTCTATCCTATGCTGAAATTGCAAGACAGGTGGGTGGTTCAGCTTTCCCGGTCAACCCAGGGGAACAATTTTGATACACAAAGTCCGGAAATAGGAACACATGGTCAAAGGTGGATGGCACGACAAAGAAAACATAGATGCGTCGTAGACTGTTCCCCCAGAGCTGACCAAGGAGAGCCAAACTCTCAAGGGCAGCCTTCGATATCAAACCGTATCCACAATCAAGGAGCAGACAACCAGAAGTGTTCCCGTGGAGCCTGTATCTACCACGGAATAAACGATGGTTTTAGTCACCTGCGAAGACTAATTATTTAGCCCCAGAAGTCGAGTCTATTTAGGTACAGGTTCTAGCCAAAATGCAGGGAGTTGCCACCCAGTCGACCCCCGAGTTAAAATCTTCTTTATCAGTCTGCAAACTGTAGTTTCGTTCGATAATCTTTCAACTTGCAAAGACTGCACAAAGCTTCCTAAAGCGCCGTTCCCACTGCGGTTTATCTGAGCTAACGGAGTCAGTTCCCTGTGTGGACTAGCTCCGCTGTGCCTGCAGTTCAGATTTTTCAACTTGCTGCTCTATGAGGAAACACTGGTTTTGGGGATGGGTCGACTACGTTAGTTGTGTTCGTTAGCTCAGATAAACCTCAGTGGGAACGGGCCTTAACAGTCTATGCGTAACACTGGCCGTATTTGGAATGAAATTTTACAATAAAATATCGCTGTCCTTTTGTGACTGTCGATTAATCTATAATGAAGATGCTAAATGAACTGACAGTCACGAAATGCCAAGGTCACCAGGTCAAATCAAAATCAGCATTCTTAAATTTCAACATTTACTTATAGTTCCTAATCTTTTCTTTGTAAGGGAAACTATATGCAGCTTTATTCTCTATAAAAGTGTTGAATGTTCTCAGTTATCTTACTTCCTTGTTAATTTTCCCCCCTTAGCATTTTACCGTCAAGTTCTCAAAATTTAAAAAATCTGATGTGACCATCACATGACTTCCTTGTACGGCCTATTAAATTATATTCATTTATTTTCTGGAGTTATTCTAACTAAATTAACCGATCCCTCGAGGCAAGTTAGAAATTATATGCAGAACTGAAAATTCTGAAATTATATATCCCGGTTAATTTTTGTCGTACGAGTGTCAACTTCATATAATTTTATATTTTTATGATAAGACTTTCCCAAATATAATTACAGGAACCCAAACTCCCATCAAAAATTAGATTTAATTACTTGTCCAATATTAATTTTTTAAAATTTGATATTGCCAAAACGTGAATAATTTCATTATTTAAAACCTTTCTGTAGTTGGTATTATATCATAGTGCCAGGTTCAAGTGCCAGGTTCTTGTATGTACACAATGGAAGTAATAATGGTCCGTGTCGCCTTCCTCTCCGCATTCGCAGAAAGGAGTATCCCTAAGTCTGAATCTGTTCAGGTATACTGGGAATGGTCCATGACCTGTCAAAAACTGTGTTAGGCTAGCACAGTGGGTCTTTAGTTCCATGTTAACTTTTGGCAGTAAGCGAAATGTCCTTCGTCCTACCTCTGCCTCTGTCCATCTACTTTGCCAATTTTCTCCCTCCTTATAGCATACCTCCGTGGTGCAACGGGTAGCACACTCGGCGCGCATTCTAGAGGTCCAGGTTCGAGTCCCGGCTAGTGAATTGCTCATTTTTCGTTTCCTACTTTAGAAATCCTGATGATTCTACAGTGCCGTCCAAACTAAAAGGTGGTGGATGATGACTCTTCACTACCATTATTTGGCGATTGGGTCCCCTAATCCCCAGTCGCCTTTTAAAAGGGGTATATAAAGGTATTTTTTCTCTCCTTTGTGCATGTCTTTGTGGTGTACCGGTAGCACACTCGGCGCTTATTTGACAGCTCCGAATTCGGTTCCTGGTCAGGGCATTGCACACGTTTTCCAGCGTAAAAAAATACCAATGTCTCTACACGGTAACTGAAAATACGAATTAATTTTAAAATTCTGCATGTTCCTAGATTAGAAATAAAACGCTTCGAAAATTAATCCAATAATCAAGTTGAAAAGAAAATGAGATGTATGCCATCAATTGCTCTGCAATCAACAACAAAGCCGATGATTATGTCTCCTATTTTACAATCCCATCATTCAAACGAGACAGCGAAGTTCTTGAGTAGAGGATATCGCTCTCCTTAAGAGAAGGTCAGATCAATCCGATTGAGACAAATTATGTCGTTATTGTTTGATGTTCACGAGCAGTTATTTCTCGCTAAGGTGTTTGACACATTGAGGTTACAAACTGCGAACAAAGATGGAACTAATGACATTAAAAACGAAACACATCCAGACGGATTATACTCAGAAAGAGGTAAAAGAATTTGATAAATAGAAAGATAATGCGGATCTCTGCTAAATTCCTTCTGAGAAATACTTCTGGGAGTCTGTTTAATATTTTTAACGCGTATTTGCGAAATTCAAAAGGAATATGGATCTCTGTATTTTACCTTCGTGTTAAGAGACTCTCATTACGATATATACTTTCTACTAAAGTGGAATATTTAAAAGTTGCAGTACACACATTATTAAAATGGTCATTTATTTTTATTAATTATGTGTTCCGCGTAAAGGCACTACACAGAAGCTTCGTGGAGAACTTTCTTAAGGAAACTGGCTAGTATTAACACGTTACACATGGGGAAAACCACGACAACACCCAAATAGCCAGCCCGTCCGCTTGATTCGAACTTTGAACCGAACTACCAGTGTTCAGGGACTTTACCGCTCGGCCGCTGTTGCGCTTAAAACGGGCGTTTAAGTCAAAGTTTCCAAACTCTTTTCTTGCACCGCCCCCTTTTAAAGGAATAATTTTCTTCATCAACCTTCTTGCATTTTTCTCTATAATATACAGCATACAACATAATAATAATAATAATAATAATAATTATGCATAAATAGTTTAAAAGGGTTTAGAAGATTTTCGCTTTACTATTTTCTGTATTTTTAGCCCAAAGGGGCGTCAGATCCAAAGGGCTATTAGTCTCAAAACGGCATTTTGCGTCGTTTCACTTTCTGCGTTATTCACTTTTCAAACTGTTGCCACCAAATATAATCACCATGAATTATATTTAAAGAAACTAAATAATGAAGAATCTGCATGAATGCATGACTGTTTCTGGCACTGTGAATAAACGAAGGTACCTAGAATCGTCCAATTTTGAATGACGTAGTCCTACAATTGAACATGGGCACTTGGAAGCCCAAATTTTGAATTTCGAATTTACTTTATTACCTGTTTCAAATTTTGTAAAACGAATTTTTCATTAACAAACTCGACGATTTCAAAGCGAGCCATGGCAACACTGTACGGGAAAAACCATTTCAAACATCTCAAGCGCGCGAGACTGTGTATCAGAAATTCTAAAGATATGCTGTTTTTAAATATTTTGTGCTATTGCTATTGAATTGGATTTTATGTGATTGAAGTGCGAAGAACATGATATTTAATAAATAAAGGTAACATAAAACGTTAAAAAAAAAAAAAAAACCTTCTGGAGCGTAATATAAAATCTGAAAGCTTTAGATTTTATTTATTTATTTTTTAAAAATTATTATTTCTCAATTTTAAAAATGCAAATAGATTTTCAGAAACAAAATTACAGATTCTAATGGCACTAAAGCTCCATTTTAATGAATGGGTCGGCTAGGCAACTGCGCCTTTCATGGAGGTAGGAAGTAAGAAGGAGTCCCCCTAAACAAGTTTCTCCGTACCCTGCTCTGAAGCACCAGCGATCCCTACGTGGTGACCAAAACATTGGGTCATTTACCATTGAGTTCTATGGGATTTGACGCGTTCGGGTGTAAATATTTTGTAATTACGTCGCAAATATACATATAAATGTATATATTTTCTTTTTCTACAACACTTCAGAGTCCTAAGTATGTGAAAACAACATATTTTTAAACAACATTTCATTCTGAACGGAATTATATGCTATACTCTTCACAGGACAGTTTTCTCAGAATGGTTTAATTTGAATGAAATATTTTCGCAAGTTTTCGTTAATTACATTAGAAAAAAATTTAAGGTAATTCGATTTTATTCGGTTAAGGTACAAAAATTAAGATCAAAGTTTATTGTATTATTAATATTAAAATTATGCATTATTTCTTTTCTATTTATAGAGCTTCTTCCTAAAATACTTTCTTAAATATGACATGATTTTTTGGCTTCTTTTAAATCGAAAAATGTAAGTCAATTTATAATTAATGTTCTATTCGGTTCATTTTAAATTAGAGAATTATTAGGAAAATAGTATTTGACTTTCTCTGAACATTTCTGAAAAGGAATAAAATAAGTTTTTTTTTTTTTTTTTTTTTTTTTAAAGTATTATTTAAAACTTGTAACTGAGTTATTATAAAATGTAAAGGGAATAATTCTTTTAATTATACTTATCAGATTTTTTTTCTACCCTTCATTTCAACAATATATATTCCAAAACTCTTTATTACGTTCTTAAGTGCGCATCTCCTAACATTTGCTTTACAATACCTTTTAACAGATTGCTTTCCAATACGAACAATTCTTGCTTAAATAGTTTTATAACGTATTTGTCAACAGGATTTCAATTTATGTTTACAATTCAATATTAAGGTTATTATATATTTAGATAACATTTATAATCATTATAAATTAGATACATTTAATCATTAGATTTCTTCACAGTACTATCACAGTTGTTTACAAGTGAATAAATTCTTCATTTCAAATACATTTATAAATAATTTAATGAATATTTAAGTATTTTGTTAAAGGCAGATACATGCTTTTTGCAAGCACATGCATAAATACCCATACATATTTCCTATTTATCATTTCCGGCATGTGAAAATCTTTAATTTCTGTGCATTCACTATATTTTTCGTGTAAAGTAATTTACACTAATTTAGCATACACCCGAAAGTTTTGCATAAAAAATATATATGAATATAATTTGAATGAAAATTATAAGTATTATTTTTAATACCCACTCAAAGGTCAGTTTTTCTTCAAAATTCCCCCACGATGGCATCTTTCTCTTTAGGCAGATAGCCCTTGCATGCGTTACTCTATTTAATATAAACTTAATCTGACCTATGTGCCTAATTACAAATATTTTAACATACATAATTTTATATTTACATTTAGCCATCACTTTTCAAACTTTTCAAATCTTCTAGAAAATAAATTTTGGCAGATCTCTTTTAGCAATTTTCTTAAAATCTATATTTTTGTAGTGCAACAGCTTAGAATTTTATAAAACAAATTCATAATCAAAATCGCTGTTGTTAGTTATCGAAAAATAACCAAGATGTGATTTTTGCGTAAATGTCAGTAAACTATACAAATTGCTATTATCCATCACACTATGAATGTTTCTTTCATGCGAGAGTGTCCCTTTTTCGATTTCTATGGAACTGTCGTGTGTCGAAATACTATCAGAATTTTGTCAAGCGAGCTTCTGAATGTAAACAAAAAACACCCCGTCTGGGTGACCCAAGCTTCAAAGCAGTGCTTCACTTCTAGCGCGGAATGGCCCCTCCTCCCTTTCCTACCTCCATGGCGCCTTTATGAAGTCAAATTTATAGAACATTTCATTGAAGTGCCATCACTTTTATCTCACGGCACCTTTATGATGGCTTCCCCCTCCTCGCGGGTCGAGGTAGAAGCCTCGAAGCTACTGGCTAGGATCTGTACATAGGCAGTCTTAGCCACGGGGGTATACAAATTACGAACCTAGTGGTTCTCGAGGCCCCGAAAGGTCATTTATTGACTGGCATGTCCTAGAGTAGAAGGCTCTCGTAGCCCAGGGGTAGCGTCCCGGGTTTGCTGGGTAATGTTTCTCTGAGACGGGCAGCTCGAGCGACTGATAAGTAACAAATAGACGACCAGCGCCGCCGCCGCCGTATGGCTGTTCGTGTCAATCCTCTGCAAGGTGCGGGGACAGGGGTTGAACCCATGGAGGTAGGAAAGGGAGGAGGGTCCATTCCGCGCTAGAAGTGAAGCACTGCTTTGAAGCTTGGGTCACCAGACGGGGTGTTCTTTGTTTACATTCAGAAGCTCGCTTGACAAGATTCTGATAGTATTTCGACACACGACAGTTCCATAGAAATCGAAAAAGGGACACTCTCGTATGAAAGAAACATTCATAGTGTGATGGATAATAGCAGTTTGTATAGTTTAGTGACATTTACGCAAAAATCACATCTTGGTTATTTTTCGATAACTAACAACAGCGCGATTTTGATTACGAATTTGTTTTATAAAATTCTAAGCTGTTGCACTACAAAAATTTGGATTTTAAGAAAAATGTTATGCTTAAAGAATGAAAAATACCTTACGGTACATTTAAAATTGTATACGTCTTTCGATACCCTTGATAGAGTATTCGCTACTTTTATTTTATTTTCCAAACGTCAAAATGTTTTAAATAAAACAAACTTTTTTCACATCCATGTATTATTGTAACATGTACCTTTTAAAATTTTTTAGAGAAGAGGCTTTACTGCTGCTCATTTTAAACCCATCGTTTTAATTTTATATATCTGAAAAATAATCACTTTGGGCTTACACGTTTTACTTATTTGGGTTAATTAAAAATGAAATTACCATCAAATGCTGCAATCCTCGTCAAAATTATATGTATGGGTATTTATGCATGTGCTTGCAAAAAGCATGTATCTGCCTTTGACAAAATACTTAAATATTCATTAAATTATTTATAAATGTATTTGAAATGAAGAATTTATTCACTTATAAACAACTGTGAAGGTACTGTGAAGAAATCTAATTATTAAATGTATCTAATTTATAATGATTATAAATGTTATCTAAATATATAATAACCTTAATATTGAGTTGTAAACATAAATTGAAATCCTGTTGACAAATACGTTATAAAACTATTTAAGCAAGAATTGTTCGTATTCGAAAGCAATCTGTTAAAAGGTATTGTAAAGCAAATGCTATGAGATGCGCACTTAAGAACGTAATAAAGAGTTTTGGAATATGTATTGTTGAAATGAAGGGTAAAAAAAAAAAAAAAAAAAAAAAAAAAAACCTGATAAGTATAATTAAAAGAATTATTCCCCTTACATTTTATAATAACTCAGTTACAAGTTTTAAATAATACTTAGGAATACCTTTCAGAAATGTTCAGACAAAGTCAAATACTATTTAATACCTATTTAATTATTAGGAATTAGCGAAATACTTATTTAAAGTATTACGCTAATTCCTAATAATTCTCTAATTTAAAATGAACCGAATAGAGCATTAATTATAAATTGACTTACATTTTTCGATTTAAAAGATGCCTCAGAAGCCAAAAAATCATGTCATATTTAAGAAAGTAATTTAGGAAGAAGCTCTATAAATAGAAAAGAAATAATGCATAATTTTAATATTAATAATACAATAAACTTTGATCTTAATTTTTGTACCTTAACCGAATAAAATCGAATTACCTTAATTTTTTTTTTCTAATGTAATTAACGAAAACTTGTGAAAATATTTCATTCAAATTAAACCATTCTGAGAAAATTGTCCTGTGAAAAGTATAGCATTTAATTCCGTTCAGAATGAAATGTTGTTTAAAAATATGTTGTTTTCACATACTTAGGACTCTGAAGTGTTGTAGAAAAAGAAAATATATACATTTATATGTATATTTGCGACGTAATTACAAAATATTTACACCCGAACGCGTCAAATCCCATAGAACTCAATGGTAAATGACCCAATGTTTTGGTCACCACGTAGGGATCGCCGGTGCTTCAGAGCAGGGTACGGAGAAACTTGTTTAGGGCGACTCCATCTTACTTCCTACCTCCATGATCCTCTGCAAGGTGCGGGGACAGGGGTTGAACCCCTGGGTCTTGTTCTGAGAGTTGATTGGCCGCGTAGCGCCAGGACCTTGCAAGGCAGAGCGTGAAATCCATTTAAAAACTAGTTATGATGACTTCTGCCTTACACTGGCCTGAGCCACATCTACACAATCTTCCTGCAGTCCCTTATCAAGGTATCCCTGCAAAGCATTGTATGTTATGTCTTCTCTAACCGGGGTTATTTGAGGTGCCTGTAATAGCGGGATACAATTCCTGCTGAAACAGGCATATCAAAAGTATCAAAGTATCAAAGTTCTGCCTTACAATCGCCGACTTGCGTAAAGGTACTGGCATCTCTAGTGACAAGGTGGTCCTATAAAATATGGATGGCTCGGGAAATTTCCCGAAATCAACATAACCCCATCCGCCCTTGATTATTTTATTAATTTTTATAGTTATGGTATTATAATCTTAATAAATAAATACGTATTATTGCTTATATATTAGTGATTTTATTATTGATATATGCTCAAATAATGAAATTAAAATCTATATCAATTATTACGAACACAACCGGCATGAGGGTCGAATGCAAGATTTGTAAACAACTGACGAGTCACAAAAAATTTTCTTTATTATAATTATTATCTGTTATAATTGAAGATTTTGTGTTCTTTAAAGAACCTTGAGAGTTATGCGTAGTGGTGGCTTAGCGTTATGCGTGGCAGTGTTACAACAGTCGGTTGTATATCCAACAGCAGTTATATTTCATTTTTCACAAAATGTAACGGAATTGTAATAAACTGATACTTATGGATACAACGTGCCTGTTTTCATGAAATTCATGCAAACAACGTATCTCTCAGAAAGGGTTTTTCTACGAAATATTTTCCTATCTCGAAAGGGGAATGATCGCATTATGTATGCAGTATCACGAATTCTAACTTACGTGCCGTTGCAATGGAAACTTAATTTCCAAAGCAACGAAACACATGTAACTAATAACAGCAACCAAAATAAGTTACGTTATCGCAAATAGAGAAAAAAATGAATTCGCCATTTTCGACCCATGTTTTTCATAACCATAAAGAACTTATGTTACGCATAAATTTAATTTATGAACTCTTCATAGTGTCTTTAATGCCAAAATTCATTTATGAACAGTTCTTAATGTTTCTTGAAATTATTTGACCCATACCCTTAAACTTAACTCATTAAAAAAACCATTCATGAATTCACACTCATTAATGTTCAAAAATTAATTATGAATGGTTCAATAATGTTTTTTAAAATTATTTGACCGATGATTTTGCTTAATCTTAATACTGAGGGCATCCTTCATCGAAAGAGAGCTTGTCAAAGTAAAATTTAAAATTAACCAAAAAAAAGCACCCTTAGTTTTGCGTAGAATGTTTTCAGATAACCTTTCGGATAAAAACAAATCACCTGTGTCGATCCGATCAAAATTGATAGAGTTATTTAAAATCTACTTGACACTATGATAGATTTATTGCCTAGTTTTGAATATTTGACCAACATCAAAACAGAATATTTGGCAACCTACTCTCTTACTTGGCGACATTTCTTTGTATTTTGGCATTTTTTATTTATATAAGACTTAAGGGGACTCATACACCTTAAAACCCATAAGATGTTCCAATAGGTGACTGTTGCAAGAATTGAGATAACATATTTATTTTAAAAGCAATTACTACCAACTTTTTACAGATGACAACATAATATAGCTGCTTTTTGAAATAGTAATCAGAAAGTTTGTGTTACCACAAATATTTTTATAATTTAATCCGCTTTGTGACAACATTTTTCGTCATGTTTCCACCTTGCGCGCATAGTTTAAAATATTCTGTAGCATAATTTAATTCCATATTTAATATATAGCTTTTATAACGTCTGGAAACTACTGTGAACCTAAAATTCTAAAAATTTCATGTTAAATTTTTATTTTATTTTGAGTTGAGTTTATAAAATATATTTTATTAAAAAAAATTGTAATGTTTTCGTCCATAAAATTTTTCAATAGCACAATATTCATCAGATTGTTGGTTCCCTTAGAAAATAGTGCCCATATAAAGAATTCCATCTAATTTTAAGTATGTACCTTTAGCCATTTTTAAAATATCATGCGCGCAAGGTGGAAATATGGCGAAATATTTTGTCGCAAAGAGGATTAAATTACAAAAATATTTGTGGCAACACAAACTTTCTGGTTACTAGTTTCCAAAGCAGCTATATCATGAAGTCAGCTGTAAAAAGTTGGAAGTAATTGCTTTTAAAATAAATAAAATATCCCAATTCTTGCAATAGTCACATATTCGAAGATCATGAGGGGTTTAAGGTGTATGAGTCCCTTAAATCATCTCGTTCAAAAATATTCAATCTGTTTCTTGTTATCCATAGTCAACTCTTGACTTGACTCATGCCTGCTAATGTCAGGTAATAAGCAAAAAAGTCAATAATGTGGTTTAGTAGCTAGCTTCGTTTGAGGATATTTCTGTCGGATGAATTTTGGTTCCCAAACCGTAACCATACATTTCAAGAAGACTTGGTTTTAAACACCCACCTTCAGTGCAATAAACTCTTTTTGCTTCTCATTTTGGCAATAGTTGATTATGGCAAAGCACACTAGGGCGTCTAGCCTAAGGTGAGGGATGCTTATGTGGAAGCTTTTCTAAGAAAAACTGGCTCGTATTATCAGGTTCAGTGTTCCTCCTTACTTGCTTTGGGAACATTAAATGACCTGACTCGGAACAGGGAGCTTACTAAAGCTATGTTCAATAAATGTGGGAAGTAGACAAGATACACAGGATGGGTATACGAAACCCTTTATTTTTCTCTCTTTACAATGATTTCCGGACTTCGGAATACAGAGACCAACCACTTGTGGTCTGAACGTAAGAATATAAAAATATTAACTAAATTCTAACTAAACTAACTTTGGATGAATAAACAAGTGTCTACTTGAAGATTGGCCGTATATTAACAGAAAGGCCGTATGTAGTACAGAGAACTGTTAACACTACGATACGTTTAAAATTATCAAGAGGATTAAACCTCTGGCCTTGAAGGCAACCAGCAACCGAGTCAAACTGCTATGGCAAGCGGCCCGCTCCTAATCACTCCTTCCTCTCTCTCGCTTGGCAAAAAGCCACAACTTAAGTACTTGGCGTTCGCAAGACAAATTTGCATAAATAAGTTAAAGCTTTTAATTCTGGCCGGAAGTAGAAAATAAGAAGTGATAGTAAAGATTTAAAATAAAATAAACGTTAGTAAAACTTAAGATCCTTACAAGCTGTCTCAAACTCGTGGCCCACATGCGAAGTGGCGTAACTAGAGGGGGCGGTCCGCCCCAGCTGAACGTTTTTCACATATTGAGACATTTGGTTCAAAATTTCGTTATGCTTTACTGGCTGCCATTTGGCATGTTACACCACACGTTACACCACAAAAACACACGTTACACCACAAACGTTACACACGTTAAACACGTTACACACGTTACACCACAAAAACGCCCATGCAGCCAGCCCGTTCGCATGGAATCTAGAATTAAACCTAGGTCGAAACTACGAGTGTTCAGCGATTTTACCGCTCGGCCACTTGCGAGCCTTCCTGCATCGCGATATCGAGATCAAGCACCTAGAATCGCGTTTCGGGGGTTCTAGGAGCCATGTTGACACATTCAGATTTTCAGTGTCTTAGGCCCATATCACACGGCGTTTGATTCACACGAACAACTCTTTCGGACAATTTTTCTGCCTGGTTTACTATTGAAAGAAAGAGTGCGACTTTTTCCTTCCTTTCGAAAAAAATTACAAGTTGTTCGTTTTCAACCAATCAGCTATCAGCTTGTTTGTAATGGGGAACCAGTTTCTCCTGTGTTAACCCCAAAGCGATCTATAGTGATTGGCTGTTGTGGCAAGGCAGAAAAATTGTTCCAAACAGTTGTTCTTCCGAAACAAACCGACGTGTGATAGCAGCCTTAAAAGTGAACATTAAAATCCTGCTTTAAATTTTGCAAGTGGTTTGCATGTAACAATATATGGAATGGAATTCTTTTCGCAACAGTGTCGATATGAACAAATCAATTTTGGAACGAAACCAAAGCTAATCGTTGTAACTTCAAAGAGATTGGTGTCTCTTCCTTGCAATGTGTTTTGTGTGGTGCTGAACAATAATACGTAGCAGTCAAGGAGAATATAATATGTGTTTTGAATTTTATTAATTGTGTAGATATACTGTTTTCAACCTCAAGGTTGTTAATTTTATTAATAAATATTATTTCTAATCAAGAAGGTCTGGATTGTGCCGGCCAAATGCCGGTGCATGTGCGGTTACCGCACCCCCCGATTGACCTCTTCATTCATCACTGACACCTTTAAAATTCCATCGACACCTAGGGGGTTAGTACTAACCTTGTTAGGAATCTCTGACGTAAATCAATCATAAAAATTAAAAATAGTTAATTTAAGTAATGTTTTATAAGTGCTTTCATTTGGGCATATGGGAACAGTTACAAATATAATGTTAAACACATACGTAAACACATACACCCGTTTAACTTGAAGCCATACGTTCAAGACTGTTTTGATAACATATTTAACAAACTTTAATTTATTAACAAACTTTTTATTAAGGGGGCTCATACACCTTAAACCCCTCATGATCTTCAAATATGTGACTGTTGCAACAATTGGGATATTTTATTTATTTTAAAAGCACTTACTTCCAACCTTTTACAACTGACTACATAATATAGCTGCTTTGGAAACTAGTAATCAGAAAGTTTGTGTTGCCACAAATATTTTCGTAATTTAATTCTCTTTGTGACAAAATATTTCGCCATGTTTCCACCTTGCGCGCATGATATTTTAAAAATGGCTAATGGTACATACTTGAAATTTGGTGGAATTCTTTATATGGGCACTATTTTCAAACTGAACCAAAAATATGATGAATATTTTAATATTGAAAAATTTTATGGACGAAAACATTACAAATTGTTTTAATAAAATAACCTTAACTCCAAATAAAATAAAAATTTAACAAGAAAGTTTTAGAATTTTAGGTTCACAGTAGTTTCCAAATGTTATAAAAGCTATATAAAATATGGAATTAAATTATGCAACAGAATATTTTAAACTGTGCGCGCAAGGTGGAAACATGACGAAAAATGTTGTCACAAAGCGGATTAAATTATAAAAATATTTGTGGCAACACAAACTTTCTGATGACTATTTCAGAAAGCAGCTATATTATGTAGTCAGCTGTAAAAAGTTGGAAGTAATTGCTTTTAAAATAAATAAGTTATCCCAATTCTTGCAACAGCCACCTATTCGAAGATCTTATGGGTTTTAAGGTGTACGAGTCCCCTTAACAAACTTTTTATTAACAAACTTTTATTAACAAACTTTTATTAACAAACATTTAACAAACTTTTTATTAACGAACTCTATAAAACTTTATCGCTCCGGACCGATGAGAAAAATATCCTTCAAATCAATAGTAGAGTTTAACTAAGCTAATGTAAATAATAATAATAAAAAATAAATCTGAAAGCTTTTAAATTTTACATTACACTCAAAGGGGCGTTTTTTTTAACGTTTTGTGTGTTACCTTTATTTATTAAATATCATGTTCTTCACACTTAAAACATAAAATTCAATTCAACGGTAATATCACAAAATAATGTTAAAGTGAGCATATCTTTAGAATTTCCGAGATACAGTCTCGCGCGCTGGAGATAAAAAAACTCCCGCCCCCCGTACAGTGTTGCCATTGTTCGGTTTGTAGTCGTTGAGTTTGTTAATCAAAAATCCGTTAAAATGTTACAAAATATGAAATAGGTATAATAAAACAAATTCAAAATTTGGGCTTCCAGATGCCCACATGTGGGTAGAAATGTACGTAATTCAAAATCGGATGGCTCGTACCGTCGCTTTATCAACATGCGAGAAACGTAGATACGTTTATGCAGATTTTTCATTATTTAATTTCTTTAAATTTAATGCAGGGCTCTAATATTTGGTGGCTACAGTTTGTAAAGTGAATCAACGTTTCTAGTGAATCAACGCAAAATCATCTCTTCATATCGCAACAATATTAAAAATGTAATGTTCTTGATGAGGCACCAAGTAAATTGTCAGGTGCCATGTAAATTGTGGCTGCAAATGTCAACTGAAATAAAGTTCAATATTTAATCTTACTCGGCTGCTAAGTTTCCTCTTCAATATGGATCTACGACACCAACATTGTTACGTCTTTTTCATTACATATATATATATAATAACAGAGGCTGTTCACACATTTTTTAGACGATGTATATTGTATTCACAAAACTAAATTACCTAAAATTCTTGTGTTTTAAATGTTCTATTTGACATCCCTTATTCTGAACTATCTTTCGACACCGCAATTTCCAGGATAATAATGCCTTTTGAAGTGGCAGAAGAGATATTCTATCCCATTCCTCACGAACAGCTTTCCAGAGTCCAGTTAAGGTTTTGGGACAACGTTTGGATAATGCAGTTTTTAAAAGTCTGAAGCACAAAAATCGATAGGTGACACATCGGGAGATTTAGTAGGAGATTTAGTAGTATATCAGTGAAGGGTATGGCCTTGATAACAGTTTTTTGTTCCATTTCTTTTAGGAAATTTACAGTGGATTTTGATGTGTGATTGCTAGCTTTGACCTGATGGAGTCTCACAGACGGATGGCACTGTGGGTAAAGCGATGGTATTTCATTCATAAAAATTGGCGATAAAATATGTTCCTGATAGTATTTGGAGTTAATCTTGACATTGTTTTGCACTCTCTTTATTTTTAACTTGTCATTATAAGAAAAACCAGCAACAATCCCTTAGAAAAACTTTCTTTCGATACTTTGGAACATGTACTTAAAATTTTTTCTCCCCTTTTATGATAATAAATGGCTCTTTTTTTGTTACAGTGATTTAAATACACCCATGCTTCATCTATTGTGACAATTGTTTTCCATTTTTCTTTGGATAAGTGTTTCTCATATAGAATTCTGCAGGGTGTCCTGCGTTGAGCGATATGCTTTGGAAGAAGACGATGCACATTGCGTTTTTTCGCTTTCTTAAGATTTAAATCAACGTTTATCATTTTGTTTACAGTGGAGACCGATCATTTTAATGATTTTGCAACTGTCCTTTGACTAAAGGGATTTTCTTTTAACATTAAACAACGTACCTCTGCAATAGTCGAAGATGTCCGTTTTTTCCTTGGATACTTGTTTGCAATTTTTGTCCCACTTGACGGTCCAATTTGACGTTTTTTACTTCCTTGTACTAAGTAAAAAGGAAGTATTGTAATCGCGAAAAGTTTCAGGCAGCATATTTCAACGAAAATATCCATTTTGACCGCTATCGAATGCAATTTAACGATGTTTTTGCATGATATCTGTAGGTAAGGACAGAATAAAATACTCTTTTCCTTCAAAAAAATTATAAAACTGCTTTAAAATGAATTCTGAAGAGAATTTTTCGTGGCGTCTGTACGAACGTATGTACGTACGTGCGTGCGTACGTACGTATCTCGTATAACTCAAAAACGAGTAGCCTCAGAACGTTGAAATTTTGTATATAGGACTGCTATAACATGTAGATGTGCACCTCGTATTTTGGTTGCAATCGGCCGCACCAAACGTATATAAATATATTTATATATATATCCACTCTGTTACCCGGCTCAGTGATCTCAATTTCTTTACTCTTATATGTTGGTAAATTGTACATTTTTTGCTTTAAAAATGATTGAATTATGTTGTTTTTATCTTCCGATTAAGAATTTTATGCCTTTAGTACATCTGTGTGCAATATTTTTAGAATTATCAGCAATTTTAAAGTTGTTTAATTGCCGCTAAGCCTTTTTTAATGGCCTCCATTGATGTTTACATTTGAAACAGGAGACTAGTGGATTTGTTGCCAATCTAGAGAAACTTAGCTTCGCAACAACAAAGATAACGCCTTCATTTATTATTACCAATTAAATCATGCTTAATTCTTTCTGGAATTTTTTCGAGGAAATAAGCGTTTGAGATTTACTTCGTAATTTTTAATATAGATATTTTGAGTTTTTATGTATTTTTGCCTTCTCGCGAAGTGAGAACGATTAGATAATTCTATTCTTTAAATGATATAAATTTTGTGCATTATGAGTTATAATATGAACGAAATATATAAGTTAACTGTTATATAATTATTGGATTATATAACAGTTAACTTAATTTCCGTTATAAAATTATTATATAAGTTAACTGTTATTTAATTATTAATACTGTTAAGTAAATATAGCGCCAGAGTGTCGCTATGGTAAACAAATACTAGAGTGAATTTTAAAGAATGCATTTATTCTATTGTGGTTTATGCGCTGTCGGCGAAGTAGATTTAATTGAATCCAATAAGTTTAAATGAAATGCAAGAAAAAATACATATAATTTAATATTCCAATACAAGGAAGTCATGTCGTGTACACATCAGATTTTTTCCTTTCTTGTTGATGATATTACCTATCGACGCTTTAGATATCTCAAAACCATGACTCTCACATCGTTTTTGGATAAAGGAGTATGCATATTGCTCTTCGGAAAGAGCGTGAATGTTGCTTTCGAACCACTGCTTTGTTAAATTCGCCATTTTGAATAAAACAAAACTTTCAAGCCACAGACGATAGTTTTGACTTTTAAAAACATAGTAGAATTGCAATTACTTGTTTTGCAGCAAATGATTTTTTATTACCGCTTACCAAAATCGTCTAAAAAATGTGCGAACAGCCACTGTATATGTGCGTATGTTTATGTTGCAGTATGTCTGATGCAGTCGATTGCAACAAGAACTGGAGCTGCACAACTAGACGTCCTACATAGAAAATTTCAACATTCTGCGGCTAATCGTTTTTAAGTTATCCGAAATAAGTTCGTAGGTATCTACAGACGTCACGAAAAATCTTTTCTAAATGAGTTTTAAATGCCCTCTACAATTCCTTTTGGAGAAAAGAGTCTTTTAATCTGTCCATACGTATAGATGTCATGCAAAACAATTGTTCAAATGGAATCTAGAGTGGTCAAAACTGGTTATTTTCTTTTGAAATATGATACGCGAAATTTTTCGCGATACAGTACTTCCTTTAATTCATGTATAGAATAATTAAAATCAAAAAGTTTGGTGATTTAATGCTTTAATGACATTTAAAAAATAATAGTTTTAATATTTTCAGCTTATTTTAAGAATTTACTTTAAAAAAATAAAACAAAACTTTGAAAAATTCCTTCTGTAATATTTTGATAACATTAACCGATTTCTTGATCACAATAAGCGATATATTTTCCAGTGTTTCCCGTATAAAAACGGAGAGGACGGGGGCGTCGGCAGTTCGATAATAATATCCGAATGAAAACTTTAATTACGATCACATTACGCGTCTACTCTGTTGCAATTGCGATAAATTTTCTAAACCGCCAAAAGTGAATAAATAAATATTAATAATAATAAAAAAAAAAAGCTCCTGAAAGCTTTCAGATTTTATATTACGCCCAAAGTGGCGTTTTATTTAACGTTTTGTGTGTTACCTTTATCTATTAAATATTATGTTCTTCATTTTTAAAACATAATATTCAATTCAACAGCAATCTGGCCCACCAGCGGCCGAGCGGCAAAGTCGCTGAACACTGGTAGTTCGGTCCGATGTTCGAATCCCGCGAACGGGCTGGCTGCATGGGCGTTTTCGTCGTTTGCCCCATGCGTAACGTGTATATCAGTTTCCCTTAGAAAGTCTTCCACGAAGGCATCCCTCCCTTAAGCAGATAGCCCTAGTGTGCTTTGCCGTAATTAAATAAACCAAACCAACCAACCAACAGCAATCTCGCAAAATATTTAAAAGAGCATATCTTTAGAATTTCTGATACACAGTCTCGCGCGCTGGAGATAATTTTTTTTTTTTTTTCCGTACAGTGTTGCCATTGTTCGCTCTTATATCGTTGAGTTTCTTAATCAAAAACTCACAAATGCATTACAAAATATAAAACTGATAATAAAAGAAATTCCAAATTCGGGCTTCCGCATGCCCAAATTCGGGTGAAGGCATACGTTACTCAAAATTGGATGGCTCTAGGTACCGTTGTTTTATCACAGTGCAAGAATACATTATACCATGCAGATTCTTCATTAATTAATTTCTTTAAATATAATACAGGGCGATCATATTGGGTGGCAACAATCTGAAAAGTGAAACAACGCCTCTAGTGAATCAACGCAAAATGCCAAAACGAAATGAATATACCTTCTGTGCAAATACGCCTTGGGCTTTTAAAAAAGGACAGGAAAGGAATGTTAAACGCGAAGTTTTTCTTACTTTTCATTTCTATATTTTTAACAAAATCGTAATACTATTAACAATGATATATTGCAGGTCTCACTTCAGCAGCTTAAATGAGATCATACAATCCGTTTTCTTTCATTACCGCATTCCCCCGAGTACGACAAAAGCATGTCAGTGATTGATGACCGAAACTTTTTTTAACCATATTACGAATTAAAATTCCGCCCGTATACTATGAAAAGAACCTCATATCCGTAAATACGAATAAATTACAGGAAACCGTTCCCCGCTTAATCCATTTAAATGGTTGCCGGCCAACTTTAGAAAGCTCTGTATAATAAAATATACCAACATGTTTTCGGAAAGAAATAGGTAAAAACGGTCTTAACTCAAGATCAGTAGAAGCGATAAAATGTGAGTTTCGGAGGGCGTAACTTTTTTCAAGGAGATGATAAAATTAAATATCTGATGCGGACACCACATGACTTCCTTGTACGGCCTATTAAATTACGCACATTCTTTTACTGAACTTTATTTAAATTTACTCCTCGAATTTCATTAATGATTATATTTCTATTTCAATCAATTCAATTCGTACGTCCAGGCAATGAAAAATGTATAAAATCTCAAAATAACTTCATTAAAAATTGTAAAATGCAGAAAAAAGCTAAAACACTAAATACAGCTAAAAATAATTCAAAAAACATTTTTCACAATTAAAATTAGAGTTTCTAGGCCAAAACAAGAAAGTTAGCCAGCGAGCAGGAAGACAAAATTTTTGTTGCACATGACTGAAAGTTAACTTGGATCACAGTCGTGAAAAAGGCACTGCGTACCAACTTGTCAATTCACTATTCTACCAAGATTTTCAAATGTAAACAAATGACGGCGTCGTTAGGCTTAGCGCCACATTTAAACTCTTCAAAAGTGTTGATAATTCTATAAGTACTGCATGCAGATTAAAGTAAACGCATAAAAACTTTAACCAGAACATAAGAAGAACATAATTCAATCACTTTTAAAGCGAAAAATGCCTATATATATGATGTACCAGCTTTAGTCGTAGCTTAAATTATCAGACGATAAGTTTAAAAAAACAGGATCAATTTATTATTATTCAGGAGAAATAGCAGTTACAAAATCAGATATCCGGAATAAATAAAACGAATTACTAATAATATTTTGTATGAAGTTTACTGCATCCTGACATTTAAGAAAAAGAGCCGATATTCTTTTGCGAGTCCTTTTATAGCCTTTAGAAAGGCGGAGCTTCCAAGAAATGACGACAGCCTCGTCAGCCAATCCAGTTCGCTTTAAATATTTCCAGAACATTCTATAACTGTACGTGAAGAAAAGGCGGGAAAAACAACTTGACTACGGGGCTGTGGATTTGATAAAGAGATGTGCCGAGCTACATGCTGTTGCAGTCCCATATTCAGAATTTCAACTATGACTATTCGTTTTTGAGATATGCGAGATACATACGTACGTATGTACGTACAGACGTTGCGAAAAAAATCTGTTTTTAATCCGCTTTACTTCAATTTAAAAATTTATTTTATCATATTTCAATTACATTATCCGCAAAATAAGAGAAGTATTTTCTATGATCCAGCATAAAGTAACGTAGCTGAACACTGGTAGTTCGGTCCGAGGTTCGAATCCGGATGCTGGCTGCATGGGCGTTTACGTGGTTTGCTGTTTGCGGAAATTGACTTGTTTCTTGTTTTCGGAGATTTCGTTTGCAAAGAATCTATATTTAATGAACATGAAAAACAATGAATCAATAATCACAAAACCTTTAATACGAAGGCTTTTAAATTAAGAATACATTTATTAAAAACCTCTGCACATAATATTCATACACATTTACGCAGTTAGCGCAGAAGAAATACTGATTCTCCTCTATGGGGTTGAAAAAAAAGAAAAAGCACTGCATTTTTTACATTAAATTCTTAATACTACAGTGCCACAGTAAGAGTAATCCGCAAAAAAAAAAAAAATTCAACGCACGTTCTTAACGATAACGATCTTTTCGGTAGTGCTATCGAAATGTAAATAAACAGTATGGAGGTGTTTGTTTGAGGCTAAGCAAAGTCAAGGCGTTCCTAAGCATAGAGGAAATGATGTCACCGGAAGCCGTATTGAATCACGGGATGGATGTTTCACTATGCGCGGTACTGAATGCTTACATACGGCCGGCCAATGTCCGAACGGTAAAGCCGCTGAACACTGGTGGTTCCGGCCTGGGTTCTAAACGCAGGTTAGCTGCATGGGCGTTTTAGTAGTTTTCCCTTTGGCTAACGTGAATACTAACCAGTTTTCCTTAGAAAGTCATCCACGAAGATATCACTTGCGTGCTTTGCCATAATGAAATAAACCAAATCAAACTATGTGTCGGGTGACAATTTGTATTCGCCGCAGGATGTTTTAAAATACTAAGCCTAATCTGTTACAATAAACTGAGTTTGTAGATACTGGGGCACAACAAGCTTTCAAACATATTTTGAGAAGATAATTTAATACTTAACGAAATACTTTTCTTACATGCCCTACCTTAGAGATAAACCAAATAGAAAAATATTAAAACTGATTAAGAACATTATCCAAGAAATATTAAATTTTACATTTCTTTTGTACAGACGAGAAAATGATGTTTAAAAGCGTTATGGGGCAAATACACATATTTTCAAAAATTCCAAAAACTATTTTAACGTATTATTGCTTAGTGTTTAGATTTATCATCATACACTTAAAAGGGCGCTAAAAACGATTTTTAGCCAAATCAGTATAATACTTTAATCTAAACGCAAGATAACCATTTTAATAGTATTACTCAACATTGTAAAACCCTCTGGCTACCGCACGGGGAAATGACCGTTTACTTTGCACATGTTCAGCATTTATTAATACTAATTACTAGCTTAAATTTGTGTCAGCTTCTGGGGCACTCGTAGTTTTAGACTTTCATTCGCGTGAACACCCATAAACACTAACAGAAAAGCAACAGCTGTGAACTTTGGAAAATTAAGAGTGACACTGGTGTTCATTATTCTGGTAAATGCCAGTTAGCAGGATGAGATCATAAAATTTGCAATTAAAAAAAAAAAAAAAAAAAAAAAAGAAAAGAAAAGAAAAGAAAAAAAATATTTTTCTCGGATAGCAAAGTTGTAATAGGAAAATTTACGTGATAAGAAAGGATTCGCTTTGTTTGCAATAAAAGTAAATTTATATTTTGGAAAAATAAAAGTTTGATTACATCATCAACCACAATGTTTGTGAGACTCAGAGAATGATAGCCTAAATGCCTTTACACATATAAATACAAATAAATTAATTGATTAAAATAAGAGTAAAATTTAAAAAAAAATTAAATTTATTTTAAAAAAATCTGATGTGTACACCACATGACTTCCTTGTACGGAATATTAAATTATACGCATTTTTTCTTGCATTTCATTTAACTTATTAGATTGAATTAAACCTACTTCACCGACAGCGCATAAACCACAATAGAATAAATGCATTCTTTAAAATTCACTTTGTTACCATAGCGACACTCTGGCGCTAGGTTTACTTAACTGTATTATATTTCGTTCATATTATAACTCAGAATGCACAAAATTTATATCAATTAAAGAACTATCTAATCGTTGCCATATGTTCTATTCAAATACTATAACAAAGCTAGAACGATTTAAAAAAGAAATTAAGCAAACAAAACGAAAGAGAAACAGTTTTTCACAGACGATTGAGTATTTCTCATTCAATTAATTCCGTTTTCACTTCGCGACAAGGCGAAAATACATAAAAACTCAAAATATCTGTATAAAAAATTACGAAGTAAATCTTAAATACTTATTTCCTCGAAAAAATTTCAGAAAGGATTAAGCATGATTTAATTCGCAACAAATATGTCCGCCATGTTATTTGAAACTTAATCGCACTTAAACAGCTTTTAAATTGTTCATAATTGTACAAATATTGCTTCCAGAATTACGAAAGGCATAAAAACTTTAACCGGAAGAGGAAAACAACATAATTCAATCATTTTTAAAGCAAAAAATGTACAATTTACGAACATATAAGAGTCAAGAAACTGAGATCACTGAGCCGGGTATCAGAGTGGATATATTTATAAATATATTTATATACGTTTGGCGCGGCCGATTGAAACCAAAATACGAGGTGCACATCTACACGTTATAGTAGTCTTATATACAAAATTTCAACGTTCTGAGGCTACTCGTTTTTGAGTTATGCGAGGTACGTACGTACGCACGCACGTACGTACATACGTTCGTACAGACGCCACGAAAAATTCTCTTCAGAATTCATTTTAAAGCAGATTTTTAGTTTTTTTGGAGGAAAAGAGTCTTTTATTCAGTCCTTACGTATAGATATCACGCAAAAACATCGTTAAATTGCATTTGATAGCGGTCAAAATGGATATTTTCGTTGAAATATGCTGCCTGAAACTTTTCGCGGTTACAATACTTCCTTTTTACTTCGTACAAGGAAGTAAAAAATGTACAAGCTTTCACATTTTATATTACGGCCAAAGAGGTTTTTTTTTTCATTTACATACAAGTTTCGAGAGCATTTGGGTAAATGTTCCTTTGACCTAAAAATATTTAAAAACTGCATACTTTAGAATTTTTGACAGACAATCTCGCGCGCTGGAGATAAAAATGTTTTTTCTCGTACAGTGTTGCTTATGCTGCCTTTGAAATCGTTGAGTTTGTTAATCAAAAATTCGTTAAAGTTTTACAAAATATTTATATACATAATAAAACAAATTCTAAATTCGGCCTTCCAGGTAGTCCAAATATGGACATATTCGGGTGGAGGATTACGTTATTCAAAATTGGGTGCCGCTACGTTTTCTGCATATTTAATACGGGGGATAATATTTGGTGGCAACAATTTGAAAAGTGATTCAGACTTTTACAGTGATTCAACGCAAAATCCCGTTTTGAAGCTAATAGCCCTTCTGGGCTAATGCTCCTTAGGGCTAAAAATAATAATAATAAAAAAAAACCTATTATTCTGTAGTCCAGTTGTCTGAAACTTGCAGCCAGCGGGCCGCATGAAGCCCCCGAAGTAATTTTATGCGGCCTGGGAATACATTTCAATCGCGCATTTGTTGCCAAGAATTTAGTTATTTAAAGTCCGATTTTATATTATTTTCATTACCATTAAAAAAACTTGCACAACGCAATTAATTTACAGGGTGATATAAAAGTTTTTCAAAGATTTTTGAGATGCAAATTTGATAACTTTGATTCCTACTTTTCAAAAAATAGCAGGAACATCCAATTACGAGTTTTTGCGCTAAGAATAATCGCTTTGTTTGTGAATATTTACTTTGCAATATTCAGCTTTCTAATCCTTGAAAACATCATTTCCTTTGTACTTAGAGCGGTAAAGTCGCTGAACACTGGTAGTTCGGTCCGAGGTTCGAATCCCGCGATCGGGCTGGCTGCATGGGCGTTTTCGTGGTTTTCCCCAAGTGTAACGTGTATACGAGCCAGTTTCCCTTAGAAAGTCCTCCACGAAGGCATCCCTCCCTTTACGCAAATAGCCCTAGTGTGCTTTGCCATAATTAAATACACCAACACCTATGAACTTAGGCAATATACATTTCAACAGAAAAATTACCAAAGTTTTAAAAACAGCATGTGTTTAGAATTCTGGATGAGGTGTTGGCATAAAGATTTTTCTATATTTTCTGTCTTTTCTCAGTTCGTCATATCAGGGTTCAATTTCTTAGTAAAATGCCTTGCAAACTTCTTGTGAGTCTGTGTTTTCATTATTTACATTTTATGTGTTAACTGTATTTATTAGTATGGTGTTCTTCGCACTTTAGCCATATAAAATTCGATTCATCAGCGAATTCACAAAGTACTTAGAGACAGCCTATTTTAGAATTTCTGACTGACTGTCTCTCGCGCTAAATCTTTATGTTAAAAATTCATTCAAGTTTTAGAAAACACGAACACAAAATTCGGACTTCCCGGCGCACATGTTCGAGTGGAGGATTACCTTATTGAAAATTTGATGGCTCTAGGTACCGTCGTTTATTTCACAGTGGGAGTACATGCGTAAAATACATTCAGATTCTTCATTATTTTAATTTCGTTAAAAATAATACAGGCCGATAATAATTGGCGGCAACAATTTGAAAATTTATTGACTGTTTATATTGGACGACAGAGAATCCCTTTTCGAGAGTAACAGCTCATTCGGGTTAATCAGCTAAATTATTATTATTATTGTCAAAAGTCGAACATTTTCTTCCGAGGCATCACAAACAGATGTCTAATAGAATGCTTCCCTGCTGTTGCCAATTAGGAATCAAAATGGAAAAAGGAATTGTGACCTTCGCAACGCCCTCTACTACGGAGCAGAATCTGCACAGCTTATATCTGAACAAGCATATTTTCGCAAATGAAAACTAATAAGTAAAGAACTCGGTTAACCGATGAGTATCTATAATCCATGATAAACGTAATTTCTAGCAATATCTCTCAAAGCCTACAAACTGGATCGGAATTAAAATGCCATAAAATGTCAACAAGAAATATCAAAGTTTATAATTATTTACATACATAGCTATTTTCATTTATGCGTCGCATATCATGCTTTCTTATACAGTACAAAGTCCGTAATCCGGATTCGTCGGGACTTCGGCGATTCCGGATTAGGGGTTTTTCCGGATTATAGATCACAATTTGAATCTGGTAAGATGGCATGCAGAAATTATAAAATTAAAAATATGAAACCGTAATTTATGAAATAAAGAGCAATTATGATGTAAAGGGTATCAAAATTTACAGAAAAGCTTAATATTTAGTTGTTTACTTTATTAAACATTTCTTTCAATGTAAGTTGTTTAAGTTGCTTCGTTTTTTGTGTTAATACTTTCTCATTAATTCTATAAACAGACATAATTTCTTGTTCAGTTACAAAGTTCCACTGTTCAAATCCTGTAATTGCTGTGTCGAGAATACCGACTAAATTGTCAATCGAAATTTTTTCGTTTTCAATAACGTTCTCTGTTACTTTCTTCACTATCGGAAGCGCGCATGGGTAAACGCTTTACTGGCTTTACGCGCATGAGTAGCGGGCGCGCGAATCAAACGTGCATGCGTAAATGCATTACGCGTGTGCGTAAGTTTCTGGCTTTGAGGTCCGGATTATAGATCATTCCGGATTACGGACTTTGTACTGTATTAGCATAATAAAGCATAATACGCATACACATATACGTTCTCGCGCATTTTTATAAATACTGTACTTCTTGCTAAAGAGCAGCTGAAATTCGTCAAACAAACTTCTAGCTTCTGTCGTAGCTACGTTCCTGATGTTAGTATGCTTACCAGACGAATAACAAGAACAGAATTTTAAATTACTAATTTCTAACTTATTTCCGCACTTTATTAACTTATTTTATCGTCTAAAAAAAGAAGAGGGGAAAATTATGCGAATCATTTAAATTCCGAAGGACGCGGCGATAGTGAGAACATAACAATTGAAAAGTAGTCATGGATAAACTACTGTGCACTATCATAATATTATTTCGTTAAAAGAAATCTACATTCATAATAAGAAGGCACAGTAGTATTAGCATTACAGTATCTAATAACATATCCTCATTCTTACTTCCGTAACTAGAATCACGCCTGTTCTTATTGTTGTTTCTGCTAGTCCTTAAGCCTCAGATGATCCGTACATAAATAGAAAAGGTGAATAGTGCTGCTGAACGGAATAATAGACTGAATTTCAGTTCGTGTTTCCTTTGCTATGATGGGTCGTTTCTTGAATCTGAATCGCATAAAATTGTACAGTTAGAAAGGAAAGGTTCGGCGTGACCTCCGCAGGTAGTTTGCGTGGTTTCTGTCTTTGTTAGAGAAAAGGAAACAATCATTAAGTTGACGAATCCATTTAAGGGAACTCGTTTGCATTGAGGAAGACAGAAATTAAGAGTATATATTTAAAAATTTCAGAGCGTGTTGCTAAAACGCTGTGGGAGGGGAACACGAGGGAAGTATAGTTGGCTGTTAAAATTAGTTAGGTGGTTGAAAAACCTATATCCTAAATCAAAGTTTGGACAAAATCCAAATGAAAGTTGAAAAAATCCAAATGAAAGTTGAAAAAAATGCTAATTAGTCGTCCACAAAGATAACACATAACTTAGGAAATTGTTTTCTACGCGTTTTCAACTTTGAAGCTAAATTCATTTTTCGCTATTGTCAGTGAAGAGGAAAAAATTAAATCGATTTTCGATTGAGCTCCTTTCTGCGTAGTTTGCCGCTAAATAGCGCATGACCTTCATAAGCTCGGTGATGAAAATAGGCATTTTGTTGCAGTGAATAAAAGGTAAAAAAAATTGCTACAATGGATAAAAGGTAAAAAAAGGAGTATATTCCATTTCGTCTTTGGAAAAACACGAAATTCTCTCATCCCATTTACTTTGTAAGTCATCCATCACCCCAGTGAAGGAAAAATAAAATTTTCCAAATGTGAGACTATATTACAATACAACAAATGTCACTTCATATGATTACATTTGTCCACCACTATTTACATAACATTAATCGAATGACAATATTAAACGACGAGAATGCTCAAATTTTCAAAGCAGCAATGGAATTTAAGTCATTTAATATAAACATAACTAAAAACATATAAATAGGCAATTTCACAGTATCTTAGATTGACTATTATCAGTTGATCGACTGAGCATTGACTGTTGGCTGTGGATGAAGCTATGACTACTGGCTATGATAAATACTAAGGAAGAACTATTGAGGATTTATTGACTAGTGATGAACTATTGACTAATTCTATAAAGTAAAATAAGTAGTTAAATTCATAAATTAAGTGGTGACTGCTTTTCTAAGGACTATACATTCTAAGACTGTATACGGTTAATATATTCTGTTAAATCTACGTGTAAACAATGCATTCAGTCTATGGACAATAGAAAGTACTCAAATGGACTCATGTCCATAAATTAAGAATAATTCGGAGTCACGCGGAAATCGAACTCTAAAATAAATATATCACCTGTAAAATCACTACACACATCTTCAAGAATCATATGCAAATTTCAGGAAGTAACCAGATGACACCGATGGTACGTCACAATGATGAGAGTGTAAGAGAGTGATATATAAGGAATACAGACAAAGAAGTAAAATTGTTCGCAGGCGCTTTATAAGCATTTCAGTGCAATAACCGAATAGTTATGACACAAAGGACGCATTTGGATGATTTTTTACGTGGTAGAATTATCGGCCGTCTGGAATGTGGGCGTACCCAACTGGAAGTATCAGACGAACTTGGAATTGCCCAGAGTGTCATCTCCAGGCTTTGGCAACGATTCCAAGGTGATGGTAATGTGAGTAGACGTTACAGCACAGGTCGCCCCAGAAATACAACGCCGAATAAGGACCGGTATTTGGCAGTTACTGCCAAAAGAAACAGGCGGAGCACAGCCTCAGACCTGTCTCGTCAGCTCTCTTCAGCCACTGGTACGACAGTTTCAAGGCAGACTGTGCACAGACGCTTAGGGCAGATTGGTCTATATGCTCGTAGACCTGTCAGATGCGTTCCACTTACTGCAACTCACTATCGCCTGCGGTTAGCCTGGAGTAGAGAGCATGCATTGTGGAGAGCGCAACAGTGGGCTTGTGTGATGTTTTCCGACGAATCCAGGTTTAGCTTGCAGTCTGATTCTCGCCGGACTTTCATATGGAAAGCTCCAGGTACCCGTTACCACCAAGAAAACATCATTGAACGATACTGTTACGGTGGTGCAGGCGTGCTCGTTTGGGGTGGAAATATTCTGGGTTCCAGAACTGACCTGCGTGTTCAAATTGGAACCATGACAAGCCAAATCTATCGGGACGTCATTCTGGAACAACATGTACGTTTGTGTCGGGGCGCCATGGGCGCACAATTTGTGTTTATGGATGACAACGCCCGTCCTCACCGTGCAAACATCGTAAGCGAATGCTTTCAATCGGAGGATATCACCCGTATGGACTGGCCAGCATTCTCACCGGACTTGAATCCAGTAGAGCACGTGTGGGACATGTTTGGCCGACGAGTTGCAGCCCGTCAACCTCCTCCTACATGTCTACCGGAACTTCGGAGAGCATTGCTTTTTGAGTGGTGTAATATCCCGCAAGATCAGATCGATAATTTGATACTCAGCATGCCTAGGCGTTGTACGGACTGTATTGCATCGTCTGGGAGACATACAATGTATTAACAATCATACCAACCATGTAATATTGGTTTTCTGTAAATAAGTTTTTTTTTTTTTTTTTGTAATTTGCTGCAGGGAGAAAAAATCGCTAAATTTTTTAATAATATCAAACATATAGCATTTTTTTTGCTCTTTACCTTTTGTTTAATAAATAAGCTTTACAAATATGACAAATTTGTTTTGCTTCTAACTCTTCCTTTGCCTGATTTTGCATTATCCTTAATTTATGGACATGAGTGTATTTTAAAAGCAATTACTTCCAACTTTTTACAGCTGAGTACATAATATAGCTGCTCTGGGAACTAGTAACCAGCAAGTTTGTGTTGCCACAAATATTTTTGTAATTTAATCCACTTTGTGACAAAATATTTCGTCATCTTTCCACGTTGTGCGCATAATATTTTAAAAATGGCAAATGGTACGCACTTGAAAGTCGATGGAATTCTTTATATGGGCACTATCTTTTACCAGAACCAAAAATTTGATGCAAATTTTAATATTAAAAAATGTTATGCACAAAAACATTACAGACTTTTTTAATAAAGTACATTTTATAAACTCAACTTCAAATAAAATAATGGTTCACAATAGTTTGCAAATGTTATAAAAGCTACATATTAAATATGCAATAAAATTATGCAACAGAATGTTTTAAACTGTGCGCGCAAGGTAGAAGCATGAGTAAAACTTTTGTCAAAAAGCATATTAAATTATAAAAATATTTGTGGCAACACAAGCTTTATGATTACTATTTCAGAAAGCAGCTGTATTATGTAGTCAGCTGTAAAAAGTTGGAAGTAATTGCTTTTAAGATAAATAAGTTATCCCAATTCTTGCAACAGTCACATATTCGAAGATCTTATGGGTTTTAAGATGTAAGAGTTCCCTTAAGCAGATAGTCTTCGTGTGATTAACCGTATTCAAGTAACCTAACCTGAGTGTTATGTATTTACCAAATGGAGGTATGAGAATTAAGTTTCTAACCTTATTATATAGCTAACCATAATTGTTGACCATTATAATAATACCTAACCTTATTATATTGTTAACCAATTGTGTTGTTGTGTCATATTGTTAAGCAGGTGGTATTGCGAAAATTAAAATATTCAGCTATCACGTGGTCCAGCTATTGGACTGCTTGGGTTATGACAAAGCACACGAGAGCTATGTGCCTTAAGGGGAGGGATATCTTCGTGGAGTTTCTACGGGAAACTGACTGATATCCATTTTACACATGGGAAAAATGACTAAAACTTCTATTTAGCAGAATTTGAACCCGGGGCGAACTATCAGTATTTAATGATTTCACCATATGACCATTGGCACGCCTTGGTGGGAGAAGAAAAGTCAAGCTTTTCTGTTAGTTGTATTGTTTCTTCTATTTCTTCAAGTGGCGATGCATGCGCTGATGATATGATAACTTGCGTATTCTTTCTTGTTGATCATCACATCCCTTGCTGCATTGGCCGAATGGTTAAGAACGCGTTGAAAAACTGGTTCCGAACCCAGTCGAACGGTTTGGCTATATGGTTAGTTTCCGTGTTTTCCCTTATTATACCAACCTCAATATCAACTAGTTTCCCTTAGAATATCCTCTAAGAAGGTGCTTGTGTTCTTAGGCAAATAGCATACATGAAGGACTTTCTAAGGCTCGTAACCACGTTACAGGTATAGTTCCGTTGCACTTAATAAATGCCTTCTTGCCCACTGGTCCTACTCGAGACAGGGCTTGGTAGGTTATAGTGGATATCATCTACCAGGGTGACATATCACTGATAGATTTTTCTTGAAAAAGATAAAGTCAGGGGTCACCCGTAGTGTCATTTACATCGCTAACCAAAATACCACTTGGAGGGCACACATGCAACTAGCCCATTTGTCCAGAATGGAACCCAGATCGAACTAGCAGTGTTCAATGACTTTTCACTCAGTTGCTGCTGGGCTCTCGTGCTTCGGAGGTTTTGGAACTCCTATACCCTCCCTTCATTGTGCGCGGCCAGTGGACCAATGAATACCGGGGATGCCACTGTGTACTTCGAAAGTTAAAATCATTATTACTATTACCATTGTAAAACCAGTATCTATGCAAGATCTTGTGCTTAAAATATGTAAACTCCCGGAGCGGTTCTCTTGTTGTCCCCGGGACCTGTTGCTCTGGATTGGAGACGGCGTCGGGCGGTGAGGTCACGATCGGGCATACACCTGCTTACTTATATTAGGCATCAGGTGTCCCCGCCCTCGGTTCAGCCGCGATGCGGACGTTCTCTTGGGTACCGGTGTAACATAACTATCCCAGTGTAACATGACATTTAAAGATTTTCGAACATATGTCCGTTCATAATTCTCTTATAGTTTGGTCAAGTCCATAGAAAATATGGAAAAAAGGAATAATATCATGTCGAGGTCCAACGTCATAGTTCATCAAGCAACGTGTGCGAACACGAAAGACACTCAGCTCAAAACGACAAATGCTGCAGCAAGTCCAAATCAGGCAGAAGGCACTGTGAGGCGTTGAGTATTGTGCGAATCAACAGATAAGCAGGTTTACAAAGATATGTCAGTTCTAGTCTGTCATAATAATAGCAGTCAAGAAGAGAAAGCATACAAGAAAAGGAACATGAGTGGTATAACAAGGTTAGAGTGGGGTTGAATGACTTTACGAACATAGGTAAACTGAATATACAATACAAGTATTATAAAATACAAAAATAAAACGATACAAAAAATTATGTTGTAAGATTCTCACTAATGTAAATCTCAGTTACTGTAGAAAGTGGCGAATCTTAAGTTCGTGTCACAAGAAACAAGAAGATGGAAGGGGAACTAACCCTTTATTATTCCAATAAGGTTTAACAAAACTCCGTCTTGGAGTGTACAATCAAAGCCGACACTTGGGCATGAACTCAAGAGACTAAAAATTAAACTAAAACTAAGATTAACTAAAGAAATATAGCCGAAGCTATCAAGATTCTGGACTAGTTGGCCCCTTAACTCTATTTGACTACGAAGCTTAACAAGAGCCTGAGTACGGCCGAGCGTAATAACAGCTTTGAGAGAGAGTGTGGCCAAAAGGCAGACGCGCGTGAATCAGAAACTCTGATTCTCTCTCACTAAGACCAAAGAACTTCGCGGTTAAATACCGCTCTTCCTCATTATGTATTCAGACGTGATTCTTAAAACTACGTTCTGGCCGGAAGTAGTAAGTTGAAGTTAAGAATTTGACAGGAAAGGAACTTTAACTTAAAATTTAACTGTTCATGAAATTAGCATAATTCTTACAATGTGATGTGTTTTAAAGGGTGTCCCCGCTCTCCGTAACCAGTCACCAGTGGACGGGTTTTTAAGACCGCGTTGAAAACTTGGTTTGAACCCAAGCAGACGGAAAGATCCCTTTTCATTGTCTTCCTTGGATGCAATAAGATACTGGCCAGTTTTCCTTAAAAATGTACTCTAAGACAGTGGTTTCGAACTCAAATAGTATGAGGGCGGAATGCACAGTCTAAAAATATTTGGTGGACCAGGTTTTTAAGTTTTTTTTAATTTATTTAATTTTTTTTATATAAATTCTTATCAATAAAATAAAAAAGGCTGATATGCACACCACACGACTTTATGTACCTACATTATACGCACTTTATATTATACGCATTTTTTGCTGCACTTCATTTAAGCTTATTTCCTCGAATTTCATAAGACATATATTTCAGATTCAATTAATTCAGTTCTCACTTCGCGGCAAGGCTAAAACTCAAAACACCTTCATTAAACGTTGTAAAATACAGAAAAAACTTAAACACCAAATACTATTAAAATAGTTTTTTTTAAATTACAATTAGAGTTTCGAAGTAAAAAAAAAAGCAGCATAGCCAACGAATTAAAAAAAAATGTGTAAAATTATTAAAAAAAAGTTGAAACAAAACACGGTGTTCAGCGGTTTTCAGAGCATGCGCGTGCTTGCTCGTGTTTCTCGCGCATAGTATTGAGTATCCTCACTGAGCATGCGACAGCGACGCCAGCATTTTTGCGTCGACATTCGTAACCGTGCAGCAAGTTGAACTTCAGGGGTGTGTGGATGGTAAGGGAATCGCCGGTAAAATTTTTAAAAATCTGGGGAACTCCCTAATACATGCAAAAACAAAGACTTGGGGAGTCATTGCCCTCTTATTAAATGCGACAGCGCATTTGTGGCTCCCCCAAACAGGATACGGAACACCTTAAAAGCAAACCACAGAACGTGACAATAAAAGAAACTGATCATCAGCGAAGTTGCACCCAAAAAATGCAACAGGAAGCTAGGAGCATAATTTGGGGGAAACAATAGGGAGCGTAAAAGATTTCTCCCATCGCACTTCTTTCTAACAAAAAGGTAAACCCCCTTTACAATTACCGTACTTTTTCTTGATCTTATTTTTAACATTTAACATTTGATAAATAATCTTTTGCTTACCTTTCTTAATGATTTTACAAGACGCTTGGAATTCTTTGCCATTTTGTTTTTCACACTGAACTTTATTTTACAACTATTTTCAACAAAAATGTTTACATTAGAACGTTCATCATCTTTTTGTTGCCTCTACATTTTTATCAAAATCCGCAATGCGGTAAAAAAATATAACGAGCATAAAAGTAAAAAGGTCATGCCCTCTTGTGGCCAGTAACATAAACTGTAACATCCTCCCCCTCGATGAACCCTTGTTGCTTCATCAAAGAATTGGTTTCTGAAGTTATCTTAAACACCAAATGTTTTTAATGTTCTACAAGTTTAAATGTTCGTAGACGCAGTGTTCGCAATTTAAATTCACTGTGTTCAGTTCAAAGAGTTCAAGTCATTTCTAACGGGTACAATAACAGCACAGGACGATGAAGATGATTTCCATTAGCTAAACCGATAGTGCAAACCCTTATTTTATCCGTCTCGTCCTGGATGACACTCCTGTACAACTCCCCTCTTCCATAATAATCTTGGCAGTTTTCCTTCATATACTAGAGCTACAGATCCCTTCAAGAGATCTGCACCGGCATTACCTCTCTGAATTTGCTTTACGTTTCTAATTTCAAGTAAGTATTCCCTTTTCCATTTTTTCCAAAAAAACCTTCTAATAACCTTAGACGGTATTTATATCACCTTGTGAAATTTTCTTCGTGTTCAAGAAATTTGCCAGATGGTAAACATGTCAGTCTTCGTCCAACTAGAAAATGAGCTGGTGTCAGCGGTTCTGGTTCTCCGATTTCGCTATAAACATAAGTAAGCGGACGTGAATTCAATATTGCCTCAATTTCAATTAAAACTGTTTCCAACTCTTCAAATTTAAATCAAGTCTTTACGAGTATTTTCTTCAAACATCACATGATAGATCTTACAAGCCTTTCCCAGAAACCGCCCCACCAAGTCGCCTGTTTTCACATTGAATTTCCACTTAATACCTTTATTACCAAAATAATTTTGAACTTCTGTGTCCTTGATGGTATTCTATAGTGTTTGTAAATCCTTGTCTGCTCTTTTGAAGGTTTGTGCATTGTTTGAATATATCATTCGACATACTCCTCTTCTTGAAATAAATCTTCTTAAGGACAGAAAAAAATTTTTCGCTGATTGGCTAGACACTAGTTCCAGATGCACAGCTCTTGTTACAGCGGCATGGCGGCACTCTAAATATGCGACGAGCCGAAAGTCCTTTCGTGTGGTTTGGTGGAGGGGGAGAGGAGTGGGAGACCCTTGGACTCGTCCCCCCAGGGGTGCTCTCTATCAAAATTGGGGGCGGAGCTGAGCGAAATCGCACTGTCACCTAAATGGTACTCAGTTCTGTTGCCAGCCATGGAGGTAGGAAGTAAGATGGAGTAGCCCTAAACAGGTTTCTTCCGTACCCTGCTCTGAAGCACCGGCGATCCTTACGTAGTGACCAAAACATTGAGTCATTTACCATTAGGTTGAATGGGTTTTGACGCGATCGGATGTAAATATTTTGCAAGTACGTCGTAAATATACATATAAATGTATATGTTTTCTTTTTCTACAGCACTTCAGAGTCCTAAGTATATGAAAACAACATATTTTTAAACAACATTTCATTCTGAACGGAATTAAATGCTATACTTTTCGCAGGACAGTTTTCTCAGAATGGTTTAATTTGAATGAAATATTTTCACAAGTTTTCGTTAATCACATTAGAAAAAAAAATTAAGGTAATTCGATTTTATTCGGTTAAGGTACAAAAATTAAGATCAAAGTTTATTGTATTATTAATATTAAAATTATGCATCATTTCTTTTCTATTTATATAGCTTCTTCCTAAAATATTTTCTTAAATATGACATGATTTTTTGGCTTCTGAGGCATCTTTTAAATCGAAAAATATAAGTCAATTTATAATTAATGCTCTATTTGGTTCATTTTAAATTAGAGAATTATTAGAAATTAGCGAAATACTTTAAATAGTATTTGACTTTCTCTGAACATTCCTGAAAGGGAATAAAATAAGGATTTTATTTTTAATTAACCCAAATAAATAAAACGTGTAAGCCCAAAGTGATTATTTTTCAGATATATAAAATTGAAACCATGAGTTTAAAATGAGCAGCAGTAAAGCCTCTCCTCTAAAAAATTTTAAAAGGTACATGTTACAATAATATATGGATGTGAAAAAAATTTATTTTATTTAAAACATTTTGGCGTTTGGAACATAAAATAAAAGTAGCGAATACTCTATCAAGGGTATCGAAAGACGTATACAATTTTAAATGTACCTAATGTAACGTAAGGTATTTTTCATTCTTTAAGCATAACATTTTTGTTAAAATCTATATTTTTGTAGTTCAACAGCTTAGAATTTTATAAAACAAATTCATCATCAAAATCGCTGTTGTTAGTTAGCGAAAAATAACCAAGATGTGATTTTTGCGTAAATGTCACTAAACTATATAAATTTCGATTATCCATCACACTATGAATGTTTCTTTCATGCGAAAATTTCCCTTTTTCGATTTGTATGGAACTGTCGTGTGTCGAAATACTATCAGAACACTGTCAAGCGAGCTTCTGAATGTAAACAAAGAATACCCCATCTGGTGACCGAAGCTTCGAAGCAGTGCTTCACTTCTAGTGCCGGTTGGCCACTCCTTCCTTTCTTACCTCCATGTTGCCAGCGGCAGGCGCTCTATGTCACGGGGAATTTCGAGGGCTTGGGCTAACTACGTCAGACTACTGAGCATGAGCAACAACAGCGACAGATCAATCAAGTGAGATTACTCATACCTGTTAAAAATAAATAATTATCAATTTAGAAAAAGGTTTCAGTATTAATGGATTATGTGACGAGCATTTCCATGCATGTTGTTCTGAAAAAGCGTTGATGAATAGAATCTTTTAGAATCGTATAGAGTTATTGTTTTAAGAAAACACTGGCGGGTTTGAATATTAGTACACAGCCAGCTCGTAGCGTTAAAAAATGAAAAGTATTTCTAATTTAATGAATTTTTATATAATTATTATATTAATGATCTGAAAGTGACACAACTTTAGAAAAGTATTAATAATGAATATTTATTAATGGCTACTGAAATTTAAAAATTAATTGTGTGAAAATTGTTTTGGCTTACTAATTGTAATAAATGTTAAATTACAGAATGCTACACACTAGTAAATCACAGAAGAATATAACTGAACGGCACTTATAAGAGAGAAAATTCAACATCGAGTTATTTTAAATCAATTTATTAACCGACCCCTCAAGAGGCAAGTGGAAAATGAAGTCAAATTTTGAAATTAATTATCTGTGCCAGTTTTGTAGTACAGATGTCAAACATTTTATTTTTCATTTTTCGTAATTAATATATAATTTTCGTAAATATGATTATAGGGACTAAGAGGCTGCATAAAATGCTAGTTTTTATAATTTTTGTAAATTTTTCACCGTCAGTGCATTGTTTAACTTATCATTCGGCTCTGTCGCCATTCAGTAAAATGCAAGATAAATGATTATGCAAGATAATGTTGTATAAATGAAACTGTCTTTTAAATTGAATCTGTTTATTATGGAATAGAAAACTAAGCTATTCAAAGATGCTGATCTTAAGAATATATTTTTTAAACATATTTTTTTCTGATTGATTGAAATAGAAAGGCGTTTAATTTATGAAATAAATAAATGAGAATGTTCAATATTTTTATAGAATGACGTTCTACATTTTTTACCTTTTTAAACTGACAGAAGATAAAAAAAAAAAAAAAAAAAAAAAAAAAACATTTTTATCTTAGTTTAAATGCATATTCATCTAGTATCACATAAAATGCATCGCTGTTCCACCCGGGCCATCTTTATTGATATTATCGACTGATAAACTACATTAAACTTTAAAAGAGGCCTTTTGGGAAACCGTTAAAATCTGAAAGCTTTCAGTTATTCTTTTCTTTCTTTTAGTTCTTTGTCCGATTTAATTAAAACTCATACGTATTTTTACGAATTTTGTACTTAGATAGGTAATTTGAGTAGAATTATAAGTGAAATTGTTGTATTTTTCTGTGCAATGACAAATTTTAAGAGAAAGCTATGCCAGAAAAGTAGAATACAGGGCCAAATCCATTTGGCATTGAGTAAATGGGTATCCCGGTAATTTGGCGAGAAATCACCACATAGGTTTTGCGACTTATTTTGTCGCCAAATTTGGCGGTCATTTACATTTATTCAGTTTCAATACATATTACGGTGATAAAGGGACCACACTGAAATTTCCCCAAATGTCGCCAAATCCGGCGACCATTTGGCGAAATTTGGGTTCGGTCCGTGTATTGCCATAATATGCATTGAAAGTGAGTAAATGTAATTTATCACTATGTTAGCTCTAACCATAGTTCTACCCTCATGTTACTTTCCAGTAATTTCGAGAAGCAGAAAGTGCTAGAAATATCTCGGCGGCCGATAAAACTATTTAAGACGGAAGAGAGAGCATCTGCTCTCAGTTGCTTAGCAATTGTTGTGCGAGTCTTTACTTCCGAGTGAAATGAGCCGAGTTAGCGTATATAACCGAGTTATATTTCTCTTTAGACGCTTTTTGCATTGCGTTGTGTTTAACGTTCTTAGCAGTTTGAAATGTAACTACTGATTATACTGCGATACTGTTAACACTTGTACGAATATTTCTGTGGAAAATTTTAGAGTTCTGAAATATTTCTTTTGATAAAAGTAAATTTTATCAATCTATCATCGGACCTGTGTGTTCAGTCTACTGCGAACTCGTAGGCCCACAACAGTATTTATATGCAAAGTTAGAGCCAGACTTACTTATATTTCAGAGTATTATCATATGTTAATCAAATTGAAAAGAGAAAACTGTTGAGATTTTGTAATAATAGTTGCTTGTTCTTTTAATGGGCTTCCTGTTGGAAGCTGCAAACTCCATTTCACATGTAAATGAATCTCAGAAGGTACTGTATTCTTTACTGTATTCTGGTATAATAAGTATTCATTACTTATAATAAGTATTCTTTTAACCGATATTATGATAATGTTTCATACTTTTCGGTAGTATTTTTCAGTTATTCTCATGATGTTTTTATTTAAAACTAAATGATGTTAAATTAATATAAATTAACTTTTGATCGCCAATTAACTGTAATTAAGAATAAATATTGAAACATATCATTCTTAGACGCGCAATACAGGTGTCCCAACTAAACCGTACAAAACTCGTAATATAGGGTGTCCCAATTAGAACGTCGGATTTATTTTACACTCTTAAAACAGGTGAATGTTCCAATTTAATAATATCGATTTTCATTTGACCTGGCAAGTGTGGCATTTTATCACCGCCATTTCATTTCGCAAAAGTCTTGTCGACGCAAAGGAATAGCGAGTTCTGATTGTGAAAACTCATTGCAAGAATGGTGTGTTATGCACAGACCATTAGGAAGTTTCGTGTAATCTTCTGAAGTGACTATTGCAGCAACAGATCCCAGACTGATAAAGAAATATGTGGCCATGAGTTCAATAGCAGACATTAAATGGCCACACTTTCGGTCCAGCCGGTCTTCTGAAAAAAAAAAAAAAATCGCAAATAAAGAAATAAGAATAATAAATAATAAAAAAGAATATAATAAATATACTATATTACTTTCCTCCAAAGATTTTGGCACTATACTTTAATACTATAATGTAATAGTTTTAATTTACTTAGAAGGCCAAACTCTACTTTTATTAACAAATCGGGCCTTTTCATTTTTCATAGTAGCTTGACCGCCCTCTAGCTTGAAGAATGACGACTTTTATTAACAAATGACTTTTTCCAATTTACTTTTTTTTTTTTTTTTTTTTTTTTTTTGTGGCCTAAAAAGTAATTTTAGCTGAATTAGCCATTTTCACTCATTTTCACTTTTTTAACAGTTTTGTTCTTCTAACAACTTGATAACAACTTCTAACAACGTTTCTATTGTCTATGTTTTTGGTTCTAATAAGACCCTGCGACGTTTGTTTTCTTACAAATTTAATTACTTTTTTATTTGTTTACAGCACCATTCTCTTTATAAAAGTTACATCTTCTTTAAGGTCTAAAGGACCAGCTCGTACGTTGTTGTAATATTTGACTAATAGCAGACCGCTATTTATTTTATTTTATTTTATTCTTTTATTCTACTTTGATTTTGATTTTAATTTTACATTGCCCGGAGTTTCAATAGCTTTTGACACCTTAATGTGTATTTCAGCGGACGCGTCGGGAAAAAGGAACAGAGCAGTGAAGCTCCAAAAAAGGATTTATTCCAAAAAAGATATATTCGGGAATACTAATGTTCTTTTATAAAAAATTTTTCGCATTAAACGAGAGCTTCAATGGTCTGTTTCGGCGAAACGCGTAATGGTATTTAACCTAGTTCGACAATCAGTTTTTTTTCCCTTGAAAAGCCAATTGAGAGTACGAGTGGGTTAATTTACCGTTTTCCGCTATTTAATTATTGTATATTGTATTGTTGCATTTTGTGTCTTCATTTTCATTTTTAATTTTTAAATTTTGCTTTTTATGTATTGGCATATTTTAATCTATGTTTTTTGTACTTTCCTTATATTTTTTTTCCGTCGATCTAATTATCATGTGAGTTAACTTTTCACACATCACAACGGTCGGATTAATTTTTTCGTGCATTAGCAAGTATTCCAACATTAATTTTGGCTGTTTTTTTCGCGTGTTTACAGTTTTTTCCCCCGTTTTTCCAGACAAATTTCTTTTTATTTATGTAATACTGCGTTAAAATATTTCGTGGAGCTACAGCTTCTGGTAATTTTTTAGCAAGATCGCTGAAATGTTTCTACCTACTACTATTATTTCAAATCTTTTTGCAGCATTATGCGCAAAAGTTTTTGAGACCAAATAGGTCTTACGTCTAATTACCAGTTAGGTTTACGTTTTCTTTTTCAATTAATATAATATATATATATATATATATATAATTAATGTTATATTCTAAAAGTTTTTTCATTCATGGTTTTAAACTTCATTTGTGTTCCTTGGAGATGGTATATGGAAAGTTTTCTTATTATGAATTATTGGTTTATTACTTTGCAGCTTTAGCGCAAGTCATAGGCTTTTTAATTTATTTTTAATTACTTAATTTTGAATTAATATTATATATTAATATAATTAATAGAATAAATAATAATAAGAATAATAAATAAGAATCCACAATACGTTTGTCTTCTAACATCAACCGTTGTTTGCCAATGTTGTTTTTCTGGACACTTGCAGGATGGATAATACCCGAATAATCAGTGAAAGCCGCTCGGGTGTCCGGACCCTGCTCTCACCTGTCACCTGTTAACGAGTCGCTAGTGTAATCTCTTGTTTAGAGGGGCAAATGGGATGATTTGACTGGTGCGTCTAATTTGCATAAAGTACCGACAGCTTTATGAAAGTTGTCCATTATTCGGCAAGCTAGAAAGAGATGTCCCGGAGTATGCATTTTGCCGCCCGGTGCAGTCACTTCGGTAACTAGAATCTACCTTCCAGTAACTCCCTAAATTTTACAAATTTTTTAGCTCTTAAATTCTGTCGCCCGGTGCGGCTGCATCTGTTGCACAAGCTCTGGCACCGAACCTCACAAAGAGTGCCTCAGCATTAAGACACAAAGGTGCTTATGAAGTTGGGTCTGTAACAGGGGTGACCAAACTTCATGTCAGTAAAAGCCACGTGTCGGAACTCAGGAAAGTTCGAGAGCCACAACTAGATTTTCCGAAAGACACAAGTCCGTATTTATATATCATTTTTAAAGCACTGAAACAGTTTCGAATGGAAAGAAATGTTTGATTCTAAACAACCATTCAATGACAGTCAGCCTTCAGCATATGATAATGCGTCGAAGACAACGCGAAGTTTTGTGGTGTATTTTTGTTTTCTCTCTAATTAGAACTTGATGGGGTTAAAAAAACTGTTTCTCACTTTTTAAGTACTTTGATTTTTCCACAATACCTTCTTACAACAAATGTTGATATATCACAGCTTTGTAATGCTCGTGAAACTTCAGATTCTCCTTAAATATGCGCCACAACGACTCAAATCGTTATTCTGTTTATAAGGTATTTTTCCTGCCTTCTTGACATGCCTTCGTGGTGTGGTGGTCTGCACGCTAGGCGCGTATTCCAGAGATCCGTGGTTACATTCTCGGCGAAGGCGTTGCATATTTTTCATCTTGCCTGCTTCCAAAAAATACCTAATGTCTGTATATGTTAACTAAAAATTATTTCACAATTCCCCTACATGCTCGTTCCGCGGCAAGCAAGAGCTGTTGTCCTAAAATTTTATGAATTCTCGAAATTTTTGATTTCTTGTCTAAATCGTCTTCTAAGCTATGACCATTGTCAGATTTATTAGAAATTCTTAGAACTTAGAGTTGCTACAAATTTCTAATGAATTCGGACGTCGAATCGACTTCTAAATTATTTTTAACTTGCATCCATCCAATTCTGTATAATATTAAATTTTCGGATGCATTATATACGTTCTCTGTTTAGCTCACAAAGCACAACAATTTAGTTTCTATCGCTGCTAATGAGTCAGAAATTCGGCAGATCCTCGCTGTAGAGCATCCACAAGCATCCATTCATCAGTTCATGAAACTTCCATAAGCAAATCTATCATTTAAAGATTTTATTCATAAAATTATTTCATAAAATAAGTAAAATAGTTTTCTTAATGTTTTTGAATAATATTAAGCTTTTTAACTAACAAGAAATGAGATAAAGTAATTACATTCGGACATTGATCAGTTTAAGTTTACTAATAACTGTGTAAAAATAAGTGAAATAAATTACTTCTTTTCGGACATCGAGTAGTTTTAGCTTATCATATTTTAAACATATATTTCATTTGTATAGGAGTCGCGCTATTCGCCTGTGTGGTTTATGAAAACAGTGGTGTAGCCAGGGGGAGGGGCAAGGGATGTATGATGCCCCGGGCGCCGCTCGCAGAGGGGCGCCAAATGGTCTACAAACAAGATTTTCACCATATCACTGTGTTTTGTTTTCGGGAGGGGCGCCAAAAAGGTATTTTGCCGCGGGCGCCAGTTATACTCGCTACTGCACTGTATGAAAGCAGAGATAAATGTTAAATCATTTAAGAAGTGTGGCATTAGTAATGCACTGGATGGTACGGAGGACAATTCGTTCTATGAGGACTCAGATGCTGATTTAGAAGAGGTTTCAAGTGACTCTTCATTTAGCTCTGGAGAGGAGTGTCTGGCTTTTGACGAAGAAGATTAAAAGGTGTTCTTTCCCAGATAGAATGGGTAATTGCAGAAAGTATTACTTTTTATTTGTATGATTTTATATTTAAAATATTGTAAATTCATTATAATGATCATTAATAAAGTTTTATCCTTCAAAAATGTGTGTTCAAAAATGGGAAAAGGGAGTGCGTCCTATACGCCGGCAAAAACGGTAATTGAAGATAAATATATCAAGAAACATATAAATAGGTACTTCTGCAGCTTTTTAATAAGGAAAAGGAAAAATTTCGGTTATGAACTGAACATGTTGGTACTTTGAGATTATCCCGTCGACTTGTAAACGCTCGCGAAAATACACAAATCCTTTGGTGCCATCCTAATGAAAAGCAATTTCCAAAATAAAACACATTAAATTTATCAAACAATAATAAAAAATGTAAGTGCAATAATACGTAATAAATATGTAATAAAAAATCAAAACAAATTTAAAAAAAAATTTTTTTTTGTACTTTTCCGTTTTGCCTGCGCAGGCGACAAAGTCGCCAATAATGGTACAACTGATGCCAAACAGAAAATCTTCGTTGGTAACCTTTTACGCTTCATTTTCAAAACAAGTCCCAGCCATTTCTTATCAGATTGATTGTTTCGTTTAATACTAGCATACAATTACATAGAATTTTTACCGGATAGTTCAATTTTGTGTCCTAAGGCCTTTCGCGGTAATCACACCTCGCACCGGAAGGTGAAATTGTAGAAAAGGCAACGTCTTAAATTCATCAATTCTAATGAGAATGCACTAGCGAAGTAAAGCACTGCGGTTTTACATAATTTATGAGTAAGCTATTCATACGAATTGAAATACTTTTTGCATTTAAACTTGTATTCCAAATTAAGATTTAACTTAATTTAATGTAGATAGTTATTGAGAGAATTAGATTTTTGTAGCGTAGTTTACGTGAGGATCACTTGGGGACACGTGATATGAAACGGCGAATCAAGATGTTGAACTATGAAAGCATAGTGAATTCTTAAATTAATGTCTTTTTTATAAATTTATTGTCTTCATTTATTAACTTTTTACAAAATTTTAAACGATATTAAAATATTTATGCCTTCAAAATAAAAATTTTTAGAATTAACATTTGTTAACATTTTTTATGTGTGTACTGCCAATAAAGTCTGCTTGGTGAGATATGCGCCGGCGAAATGGAAAATGTACCCCTTTTTTTTATGATTTTACATTGAATTATCCTTGAATCTAACATATATATTATTATAAATTATTTCGGCGACCAAAAATCCTTGATAGCTTTTACAGCGCAAATAAAGAAGTCATTGTCTTTCTTTCTAGTCTCCGCGCCACATAAATTGGTTTAAATACTTAAATACGAAATCAAGTGTTTTCGGGTAGTTCTGCGGCGTTTCTTGTTTCCCCCCCCCCGCCCATTTTGCCAAATCCCACAATAGTTCTATATTTTGTGTATGTGCATCATCAGTTTCAGGATCCACAAAATTATATCGGTGATTCACTTTAAAGTGTTGGAATCCCGCTGCTTCCAGTTCATCAGTTTAGGAACTTTTCCACGAGTCTTGAGAAAATTGTAGTTCCTTCTGCAATGTTGTTCCTAATTTCAGTCATTAGAATGCATTTCGATTGGGAACCTTTACGATGAAACACTCGTTCGTCTCTCTGTATGGAAGAATACGACCGACTTGGTTTTTGCGCTGTGTGAAAAGGTTCTTATCTGTCTCTACAATTTTGTTCGGACATCCTATTTGTTTCGAAGCCAGTTCTCCTTAGAAAGTCCTCCACGAAGGTATCCCTCCCCTTAGGCAGATAGCCCTAGTGTGCTTTGCCATAATTAAAAAAATCTGATGTGCACACCACATGACTTCCTTGTCCGGAATATTAAATTATATGCATTTTTTCTTGCATTTCATTTAAACTTATTGGATTCGATTAAATCTGCTTCGCCGACAGCGCATAAACCACAATAGAATAAATGCATTCTTTAAAATTCACTCTAGTATTTGTTTACAATAGCGACACTCTGGCGCTAGATTCACTTAAGAGTATTATATTTCGTTCATATTATAACTCATAATGCACAAAATTTATATCATTTAAAGAATAGAATAATCTAATCGTTGCCACATGTTCTATTCAAATACTATAATAAGCTAGAATGATGTATAAAAGAAATTAAGCAAACAAAACAAAAAAGAAACAGTTTTTCACAGACGATTGAGTATTTCTCATTCAATTAATTCAGTTCTCAATTCGCGAGAAGGCAAAAATACATAAAAATTCAAAATATCTATACTAAAAATTACGAAGTAAATCTTAAACACTTATTTCCTCGAAAAAATTCCAGAAAGGATTAAGCATGATTTAATTGGCAATAATAAATGAAGGCGTTATCTTTGTTGTTGCGAAACTAAGTTTCTCTAGATTGGCAACAAATCCACTAGTCTGCTGTTTCAAATGTAAACAATCAATGGCCGTCGTAAAAAAAAAAGGTTTAACGGCACTTAAACAACTTTAAAATTGTTGATAATTCTAAAAATATTGCACACAGATTTATTAAAGGCATAAAAACCTTAACCGGAAGATAAAAACAACATAATTCAATCATTTTTAAAGCAAAAAATTTACAATTTACAAACATATGCGAGTAAAACTGAGATCACTGAGCCGGGTAACAGAGTGGATATATATATAAATATATTTATATACGTTTGGTGCGGCCGATTGCAACCAAAATACGAGGTGCTCATCTACATGTTACAGCAGTCCTATATACAAAATTTCAACGTTCTGAGGCTACTCGTTTTTGAGTTATGCGAGATACGTACGTACGCACATACGTACATACGTTCGTACAGACGCCACGAAAAATTCTCTTCAGAATTAATTTTAAAGCAGTTTTATAATTTTTTTGGAGGAAAAGAGTCTTTTATTCTGTCCTTACGTACAGATATCACGCAAAAACATCGTTAAATTGCATTCGATAGCGGTCAAAATGGATATTTTCGTTGAAATATGCTGCCTGAAACTTTTCGAGATTACAATACTTCCTTTTTACTTCGTACAAGGAAGTAAAAACCAAACCAAACCAAACCTATTTGTTTCGAATCACTTTGTAGAAAGAAGACTATGACTGCACATTTTCCTCATACAGTTGTTTCCAATCAACAATTGTCTTCCCTGTTAAATTCAGCTGTTTTCTGCCCATTCATTTGATGTAAATTCTTGCGACCAGTAGTAAATACACCGGACGGCAGTCAGAAACGGGAGTTTCCAGCCTACCAACCACGTGGCTTTTCGAATAGCTACTCGTTTATCGCACCCCTTTACTTTGCATCGCCATTGCTTATCAGTTTTAATATACATCGCCAAATCGTGGATATTAACGCACATTTTCTTAGAAAAAATGATTCGATACTCTTGAAAATATGCCACTGTACTGTCTTCGATGCTAGGCAAATCCCAAATTCGAATCATTTTGCAGTGGAGCAAAAAAATGCAGTTTATTTCAACACGCTACAGAAAACTAACTCGTGTAGTCAAGGATTACACAGTTATTTGCAGTTATTGGCGTAGCAGTTACCTTTTGGCCATAATAACAGGTTTGGCGAACATGGTCGACGGGATAATCCCAAAGTACCAAAATGTGTTTGACCAATGCTGTATCCCTAACCTTAATATTGAGAAGGCAGCCCTCATTCGAATGTATCAAATATAAAATTTCCAGTAACCAATGTAAAATTTTAAACTAAGCAAAAAAGCAAACTTGGTTTGTCGTAGATATTTTCAGGGAATTTTCTTTCAAGGTAAAAGGAAAAACATCTCGTGAAGAAGAAAGATCCAGTTTTGCTGATAAAGGAAAAAGCGTTTAAAACAGAAAGAACCGTAAAACACACCTAGCTGTTGACTCAAGCACTAGCTTCAATTAAGTTGTAAAAAATCCGAACGTAAAAGGTTCATAAATTTCGAATGTATCTAACAGTGGCTACCAGAAATGCGAAACAATAATTTTCAACGAATAGCAAGGCATTTTAAAACTTGAAAACAAGTCTTCGTTATCTTGTTGCTATGCCAATGGAGGCTTCCGGGAAAGGGGCAAAATGGGGGGGGGGTTGGTGGGTAGTAGTTAGAGGTAACCAGTTAAAAGATGGTGTCGTTTTTAAACAGTTTGTTTGTTAAATGAACTAAAAAAATGGCTAAATGTCAAAGTTAAATCTGGCCGAAGAGCAGAGGAAAATGAAAAATGTGGGTGTTAGTAAAAGTCGTCACAATCGGGCTATAAAAACGTATAAAAGAAATTGAAAGAAGCCGTTAATTTATTAAAAGGAAAGTTGGCCGGTAAATCATAATAATATTAAGAAAATAGTACTATGATTTTGTAAGCGAAATTCAAAGAGAAAAGATAATTTAAATTACATATTTACATTAAATCACTTGTGCTTGTCATCCACTAGTTACCGCCTTTGCAGGCTTGAGTAAAAAATTTCATGTCACCAAAAACAAGTAATTTAAAATATCAGGTAAAGGCCAGATTTCCTTAAAGAATATGAAATTACTAATTTGGGAATTTGATTTTCCAGGAGGATGTGAATAAAATATTGTATTTCATCTTGAAGAAAGTCAGTGTTATTGCAAATTCCTTTTATTCTAAGTAGTTGGGAATTAATTGTATTAATGACTCTTTTTGAAATGTTAGAAGTCCAACTGGTCAGTTTAAGAGTGTGAAACTTGAATTCACTGCGCGTATCGTAAATTATTATTATTATTATTATTTTGTAATTTAATATATGAAGATCAAGGTAGACTATACCATTTTGCTATGGGCTAGTAGTGTTAAGTTAAAAGCTAGTGGGGTAAATATTGGCGTTGTCAATTTTCATCATTTGCACTTCTGCAACTGATGTAGGAGGTTCTGTATTTAAACCTTCGAAACTAGTCCTGCAAATTTATGTTAATTATGCTGATTTTTGGTATAATAGCAAAACCGATATCTCCAAAAATTTTTTAAATGAACTTTTAATCGGAACGTATATATAACGTATATAGAACGTATATATGAATATAATCTCATATTGTGAAATTCTAACTAAATTTTGAAGCTTAAAAGGCAAATGAGAAATTTTAATGAAAATGTATCGTAATTTAAAAAAAATCTCAATCATTTAATTCTTGACGAAGCCAAAACAAAACAAAAACAAAAATAAATAAATAAATAAAAATGAAACCAGAAATATAACTCTGATTATTACTGATAAAGACTATATTCAAAAGCAATAACATTTTATTTTTACATTTTAAAATCAACAATATATAAAGATGTAATTATGACACAAAAGTAACAAAATGCTAAAATACAAAGTAATAATTTCTAAAGCGTCACAGAAAAAGACTATAAAAGTCACATAGGAAGATATTTTGGGCATAAACAATATGGCGCAACTTGTCCTGAATTTTCGAGTGGTGGAAAAACAATCAACCATTTTTAAATTTCTATAGAAACACGAATTTTAATTGTTGTAATTACCTTTTTTTTTTCCAAGAAGCTATAATAATGGCAGTTACTGTATTTTGTAAGTTTTATTTTAAGTAACGAGCTCTTTTACATATCGCTGAGAAATTTAATTTGAAGCATGCCAGGAATAAAGACCTGCTGTTCTTTAATGAGCTTATTCGCTTTACAGAGCGAGCGAACTTCAGATTCTAGGAAAAGAAATAGAAGGAAGCTGGAAGCATGCCAGAAAAGTTCGATTCTCATTTCAGGGAAGAAAAGAATGTTTATCCTACCATGTTAAAAAGTGAGTTTAATTTTTATCATTTCCCAACTTCTTAGAAATTTTTTTAATATAGAATTTTATTGTTAGTTCTGTGCAAAAAGGAAGTTTTACGGAATCTGAAAACTAGAAAGAAATCAGTTCAGGTAGTTAGCTTTAAATATATTCTTCCGATCCCACTCCTGATTCGATTCGTTTTCATTCTGGTTCCAACTTCGCTAATCGGCTCCGATCCCACTGCTCTTTCGATTCTTTCCACTCTTCGCTCCATCCTTGATAACCGCTCTTTGTTCACCGCTCGTTCCGGATCTTTTTCACTAAGGTTATTTCTAATGAGTGGCAAGTCATAAAAAAGAGATGATATATTTCAGTGAGAGACAGTTCTGATTCGATGCCATAAAAGAGCGGATTTTTCCATCCGTATTTTCTATTGGTTTGATGGTTGGGAAAGAAGAGCGGGAGATTCTTGGGATGCTCTCTTTGTGATTTTCATCACCGAAATTAAAGCGCAGATTCCCAGTTATTGCAGTGAGAGTATACCTGTACGACCAGTGGTCCAATTTTGGTGTTCCGCCCACTTCTAACTGTATTCCTCTAGTCTCACGCTGATTGGTGTAGCGGTCAGTGTAGCGTTAGTCACGGAAAAGGCACGGTTGTTTGTAAATGTACAGTGTCTGTGTGGTAAGGAGGCATTTAAAATACTGGCGAATCAAAAGTAATTTCGTGTGGATTGATGATAGAGGAGGAAGGCATGTGGCTTTTTCCATCAAAACTGGGGTGGAGTTGCACAGATGGTGTGGTTGGAGAGTACTTGTGCAACTAGTGTTAAATTTCTGGTGTGTCATATCTTCCTTTTCTGTAGTCAAGTAGTCAAGTAGTCAAGTAGTGCAGAATTGAACTCATCCCCTTCCTCGAGTGTTCTGGTGCAGAACTGAACTGAAAAAAGCGGTGGAGCTTTGGCTGTACGACCAGTGTCTCACCCATTTCTATATGTAGCTGTAGTGTTCTAATTGTTCCACGAGCAGCCGAGCGGTAAAACCCCTGAACACTGGTAGTTAGGTACGAGGTTCAAATCCCGCGGACGGGCTGGCTGCATAGGCGTTTTCGTGGTTTTCCCCATGTGTAACGTGTTAATACGAGTCAGCTTCCCTTAGAAAGTCATCCACGAAGGCATCTCTCCTTTCCGTGAAGTACTTTAGGGCGGAACACGTAAATGATAATAGTGTTCTGATTTTGTTAGTTAGAAGAGTCAGAAATTTGTCTGGCGAGCTGGAGGGTTTGACTAGTATTTGGAATTAAGCCAATATGAAGAATAATGCAGAATGTATGTAAATTTACTAGTATATAAGTTTCTAACACACATCAGTAATCTTATATATTGATAACTAATTGATTGAAAAATAGCAAACGCGTTCGCAAGGCAGGGGGGATATGCAAGAATTTGTTTCAATGAAAAAGTCGGTGTAAAAGTTGCTCTAAAAAATTGGTTGTTCCAAATAGCTACACGTGTGATAAGCGTTTATCGAATTCCAAACTATAAATTACAGAATTTAAACTGCATATGGGAAATTGTTGCTCTGTGCTCAGTTTAAGATTCTGCACCAGTTTCTTCTGGCAAAATTTTATTCACATTACGGTAGTCTCTTTCATAACGATGTCTCAGGACTTGTCGGATGTAGAAAAGTCAAGTGTTATGATGCATTCATGACGTAACCATTTTCTTTGCGTCTAATAATGTTACTTTAAGATTAATTTTTTTCATGGCTGAAGTATATTTATATCAAGTTGAATGATATTACGAATGTTGGCTGATGTACTGAGCTGCCATTTTCTCAAAATCCTGTAAAATATAAAAGGAAGAGAATTAGCATGAATACAGTAAAGTATTCTATTTTATGTTAGTTCTGTTACGTATGAAAAAATTTAATTACAATTCCATACAATAATTAAGGCCATATATCATCGCGTATCCTTCCCCCTTTTTTTACTAATTTTATCGTTCGAAATTTGAGGGGGGGGGGAATCTGCACATTTTTATTTCTGAAGAACGCAGTTGCAGTTAGAATATAATAGATTAAAAGTAGTCACGAACAGGCTAAAGATAATTGTATCACAATCTTTTTCAGGACACAACAAAAATATTTCCTCATAAATAGAACGAAGCTCACTGTTAAAAGCATTTAGTTTCGTTTCGAACAACTTTACCTCTAAAATTTCTGCTTGTTCTAAATTCGAATTTACCTTGCCTTTAAACGTTGTTCTATTGCTTTTTAGAACCTTCTTTTTAGTTAAAACTGGTTTCAAATCAGCCATTATGAATAACAATAAATATTATACTAACAACGCTAGCAAAAGAAGATGAAATATTGGAACGTACTCACCCCAATGGTGAGGTTTCTATGCTACACCATGCCACGGGAATATTCCACAAATCGAAATTGATTTCACCACAGATGCCACACGCATAACCCACAAATCGAATCGAAAGTACACTAAGTTGATTATTAATCCACAAATCGAAAGTGATTTAACTTGCTAATATTTGAATAAATCACATCATATCCAAAGCTCGCTAACTCTTCTCTTCGGTCGCACGGACCAAGAATGTTAAGAATAAGTTCACAAAAACAAAGGTAAGCGGACTGTAAATCACTTACAGTAAGACCCCGCTTAACGCTGTTTCGTTTAGCGCTGTTTCGGTTTAGCGCTCTTTTATTTCAACCCGGGGATTTTCTGAAATTGTGCGCAACGGTAGGTTTCCAAATAACATATCCGAAACTTTGTAGTTGTGTTTCTTGTTTGGTGCGGTGAGGTGCTGTACGGAAGCATTTTTATCATTTGAAACATTTGTTGACATTATTGTAAGTATAAATTTACATAATACTATAACGATTAATACAGTGACAAATATTATGATCTTTAGTTTTTATCATGGGTGATAATAAAAAACAAGAAAAGAAAGCAACCAGAAAAAGCATTTCACTGGAAACTAAAATGCAGGTGATTAGAAGATTAGATTCTGGTGAACGTCAATCTCAAATCAGTGCTGCATTGAATTTGGCAACTTCATTAGATGCGTTCTTGACAAAAAAGCAGAAAATTGGAAACACAGAATAGACTGAATGATCTGACTGACTGAGAATTGTATTTGTTTTTTATAAGTATATTCGTTTATATTGTTTTTATTTTTGTAAGAAATAAATGTTTGGTTTTATTTTTATTAAAAAAACATTATTAAATTTAATACCTAACCAATTTTCTATCCATCTTCCCCTAACCCCATTATTTACATGTTAAGATAGCCTCGTTTAGCGCTGTTTCGTATTACGCTCTACTTTGCTAGAACGTATCCCCCGCGTTAAGCGGGGTCTTACTGTATTTATTTTACATAACACTTTCAAATAGAAGGAATGCCGTCTACGTGACGACACAGCACACTTCACTCTTAGCACTGTAGCAATTAAAAAAAAAAAAAAAAAAAAAAAAATTCGAAAAGGAATAGAATACAAATCACATAAGTTATGAGTTGAAAGTTCGTTACCATAGCAATCAGAATTGAATCATCAGGCAGCAACGCCATCTATTGTTGCAAAGACACACTAGTAATTCGTTTGGTAACAAAAAATACTAAACAATAATTATTCCAATACAATTCTTTAATAGGAACCTTCATTCCAATAAGAATATAAACTAATATTAACATTTACGGTATTTAATAAGATATTCTCCTTTCTGTTTCCCTGTAATTGAAATTTCGCCCCTTCTAATTGTTGTCTCTGCTTCTTCTTAAGCCTCAAATCCTTCATAAATAACTAAATAACTAGAGAAGGAGAATGGGCAGTCGAGTTGGGTAAATCGTAGACTTAATGTCAATTCATGTTTGCTTTATCGTGATGGATCGGTTCTTGAATCAGACTGGCATAAATTTGAACAGTTAGAATGGAAAGCATCGGCGTGACCTTTGCAGGTAGTTTTCGAAAGTTTTCCTTTGTTAGGAAGTTGAAAATTATCACCACTTAGACGAATCAATTTTAAAATTTAAGGGAACTGATTCTCTGCATGCAATGAGAGAGGGAAGAATTACACGAATATTTTTAAAGGTTTCAGAACCTCGCGCCAAACAGCTAGGGGAAAAAACGGTATGACTCGGAGGTAATCATACTTATTTTTTAAACTGTCACGTCTTAAGCTTGTTTTAAAGGCTGACTTTTCACACCGTTTGAATCTGAACTGCGCGGTAAGGTGGAAATGGGTACATTTTAAAGTACACTCATGTCCATAAATTAAGGATAATGCAAAATCAGGCAAAGGAAGAGTTAGAAGCAAAAAAAATTTGACTTATTTGTAAATCTTATTTATCAAACAAAAGGTAAAGAGCAAAAAAAGATGCTATATGTTTGATATTATTAAAAAAAATAGCGATTTTTTCTACCTAGAGCAAATTAAAAAAAACAAAAAAAAACACCCTATTTACACACACACACACACACAAAAAAAAAAAAAAAAAAAACCACCCTATTTACACACACACACAAAAAAAAAATTACATGGTTGGTATGATTGTTAATACATTGTATGTCTCTCAGACGATGCAATACAGTCCGTACAACGCCTAGGCATGCTGAGTATCAAGTTATCGATCTCATCTTGGGGGATTTTACACCACTCGAAAAGCAATGCTCTCCGAAGTTCCGGTAGACATATAGGAGGAGGTTGACGGGCTGCAACTCGTCGGCCAAGCATGTCCCACACGTGCTCTACTGGATTCAAGTCCGGTAACAATGCTGGCCAGTCCATACGGGTGATATCATCCGATTGAAGGCATTCGCTTACGATGTTTGCACGTGAGGATGGACGTTGTCATCCATAAACACAAATTGTGCGCCCATGGCGCCCCGAAACAAACGTACATGTTGCTCCATAATGACGTCCCGATAGATTTGGCTTGTCATGGTTCCAAATTGAACATGCAGGTCAGTTCTGGAACCCAGAATAATTCCACCCCAAACGAGCACTCCTGCACTACCGTAATGGTGTCGTTCAGTGGTGTTTTCTTGGTGGTAACGGGTACCTGGAGCTCTCCATATGAAAGTCCGGCGAGAATCAGACTGCAAGCTAAACCTGGACTGGTCGGAATACAACACACAAGCCCACTGTTGCGGTGTCCACAATGCATGCTCTTTTCTCCAGGCTAACCCGACAGTGAGTTGCAGTAAGTAGAACGCATCTGACAGGTCTACGAGCATATAGACCAATCTGCCCTAAGCGTCTGTACACGGTCTGCCTTGAAATCGTCGTACCAGTGGCTGAAGAGAACTGACGAGACAGATCTGAGGCTGTGCTCGGCCTGTTTCTTTTGGCAGTAACTGCCAAATACCGGCCCTCATTCGACGTTGTAACTCTGGGGCGACCTGTGCTGTAACGTCTACTCACATTACCATCATCTTGGAATCGTTGCCAATGCCTGGAGATGACACTCCAATGGGCAATTCCAAGTTCATCTGATACTTCCAGTTGGGTACGCCCACATTACAGACGGCCGATAATTCTACCACGTAAAAAATCATCCAAATGCGTCCTATGTGTCATAACTATTCGTTTATTGTACTGAAATGCTTATGAAGCGCCTGCGAACAATTTTATTTCTTTGCCTGTATTCCTTATATATCACTCTCTTACACTCTCGTCATTGTGACGTACCATCGGTGTCATCTGGTTACTTCCTGAAATTTGCATATGATTCTTGAAGATGTGTGTAGCGATTTTACAGGTGATGTATTTATTTTAGAGTTCGATTTCCGCGTGACTCCGAATTATCCTTAATTTATGGACATGAGTGTGTTTGAAATAAAAATTATTTTAAAAGAGTGAAAATAAACATTAAGCAATATTTTTACCGGAAAAAATACGAATTTTCCAAGCGTATGATAAAACTTTGTTAGATTGCCTCTGGGATCATGTGTATGACGTGCACGACATCCACAGTCAATCAATATAAAAAGGCTGACTGAGTCATTCAGTTAATGAGAACCCAGTTATGATTACCATTTCCAGGGACCTTATTTCATGTCATTTTGCAGTTGTAAATAATACAATAGTGCACAGTGTACGTGTTGTAAACAATACAATAGTGTACGTATAAAATGTGTATGTTAATCACTCCAGTACAAATCAATATGGAATTACTATGATTACATGCAAGGCACTTTGCTGCATACTTCTATTTTACCTGAATATGCAAGTATTTGAGAGTGGTAAGGCTGATTTGAAACTCAAATTGCATCTGGGCCAAATGCACAATTTGAAAGGATTTAAAGAGAAATTTTACTACGTATTTCTAAAAACGTACATAAGAAAATCTGACGTGTACACCACATGACTTCCTTGAACGGAATATTAAATTATACACATTTTTCCGGCATTTCATTTAAACTTATATCTTCGAATATTATTAGAGGTATATTTCTCATTCAGTTATTCAGTTCTCACTTCGCGGCAAGACAAAAATACATCAAAACCCCAAACATCTTCATTTTAAAAATTGAAACATATAAAAAAACATTAAAAATAACAGTTAAAAAAATTTAAAAAAAAAACAGTTTTTACAATTAAAATTACAGTTTTTACACAAAAACAAGGCCGGCAGGCAAAAAGGTAGGTTTTTCGGTGCATAAAATTTCCTTTTGGTCCCACTCGGCAAAAAGACACTGAATGTGCCGAAAGAATTGATTCAGTATTCTGTGAAGTTTCAATTTTAAACAAATATGGCTGCTATGGTAACAAAGAATTAGGCTTAGCCGCTCTTAAATTGTTGCTAACTCTACAACTGTCGCATGCTGATTAACTAAAGGCATAAAAACCTTAATTGGAAGATAAGAATAACATTATTCAATCTTTTTAAAGCAAAAAATGCGCAATTTATCAACATATAAGAACCTAACTGAGCCGAGTAACAGAGTGAGTATATATATTTGGTGCTGCCGGTTGCAACCAAAAAAGGAAGTGCACAACTACATGTTATAGCAGTCTTATATACAAAATTTAAACGCTTTGAGGCTACTCGTTTTGGAGTTATGCGAGATACATACGTGTGTACAGATGCCACGAAACAATTCTTTTCTGAATCCATTTTAAATCAGTTTAATAATTCGTTTTGGAGAAAAGAATCCTTTATTCTGTCCTTACGTACAGATATCACGCAAAAACATCGTTCAATTGCATTCCATAGTGGTCAAAATGGATATTTTTCGTTGAAATATGATACCCGGAATTTTTCGTGACTGCAATACTTCCTTTACTTCGTACAAGGAAGTATTGCAGTCACGAAAAATACTTTAGTTCCTACAAATAAAAATAACGCAAAGAACAAACTTAAATTCATCTGCAGAAAATCTAATAGTTGGTATCTGTAAGAAATTTCTCTTGGTTACAGTTTGTAATCCAAATGCATCGACAGCTAATTATTAAAATTATCAGACTGACATTTACTGAAATAAATTTAATATATTGAAATAATTTAGTAAGTACTTACTTAAAATAGAAAGAAATATACGAAAACTACCCAAGAGGGACAAAACTTGAGAATGAAAATGAAACCTATTATTAAGACACAATAACATGCCGAACAAATACTAATTCAGAAGTGAAACCAGAAAAATCAGCGTTTTCAAATTGTCACAGGACTAGTTTCGATGGTTTTACCGAACCACCATCCTCAGCTGCAAAAGCGTAAATGAACGAGATAGGATAAAATGATTAGATAAGAAAACCATAACAGGAGATAAGCTAGTGGCGCCATCTGTTGATGAAACCAGAACTAAACATAATTTCTTTAAAGGCCGAAGGCAAAGATGGATTGGAATTAGGATCGTTAACTAGAACAGAAAGATTGTTTTTGAATGTGAAATGCGTCTAGAAAATCCAATTCTCCAATGGAAGATGTTTTTTGAATAATTTTGGCAGCAGAAAAATTGAAATTGTGATTTTCGGACCAACAAAATGTTGGGCAACAGAAGACTTCTGTGTTTTCCTTTTTTCTAACATATGCCTCATGTTCCTTGACGTGAAATTTTAGGGCTCTCTTAGTTTGCCCAATGCAAACTAAAACACACTGGCAAGGAATCCTATAAATACCCCATGAATTCATATCCGGAATGGGGTCCTTATGTATGAAACTCGGAATTTTATTGATGGAAGAATAAACGACCCGAAAGTTAAATTTCTGCAAAATATGTGCAACTTTATAGCTAATTGATGGAAAGAAGGGAATGACAACAGAATTTTTATAATCTCCTAAAACAAGAGTGTGCCTTTTAATGTGTTGAGATGAGAATTTTTTAACTGCTTGATTAATAATGTTGGGTGAAAAGCCCCTGTCAATAGCAATTGCTTTTAAATAATTTAGTTCTCCATCAAGGAATAGTTTGGAGGAGCAAACTTGAAGAGCACGGAAAACATAGGAATAAAATGAAGCTAACTTTTGTTTAGTCGGATGACATGATTTAAAGTGTGGTGGAAGGCAAACCGATGAAGGTTTACGGTAAACCGTAGTACTCAAGTTGCATGTGTTACGTGTGACCAGAATGTCGAGAAACGGAAGAGAATTGCAAGTCTCAAGTGAACTGAATGGCGCCGCTAGCTTATCTCCTGTCCTGACTTTCTTATCTTATCTAATCATTTTATCCTATCTCGTTCATTTGCGCTTTTGCAGCTGAGGATGGTGGTTCGGTAAAACCATCGAAACTAGTCCTGTGAAAATTTGAAAACGCTGATTTTTGTTGTTTGACTTTTGAATTAGTAAACTATTGTTGCTTGCGTACGGGCTCTAAATAGATTGAATACACAGGTCCGATAAAATGTTAATAAAATTTATTCTTATCAACAGAAATATAGCAAAATGCTGGAATTTTGCTATGAGATATTCGTACAGGTGTTCACAATATCACGAGTGATAATCAGTAGTTATCCTTCAAGCTATTAAAGCGTTAAATAGAACGCAATCCACAGCGCAGATAAACCTAATCCGATCAACAATAACAACAGCAGCTAACTAAACAACAATTGAGTTGAGATGTGTATCTCCTGAGGCTTTTTAAAGCTTTCAGTCGTTTGCGAAAGAGTTCTAGTAATTTCTTTGCCTCTCTAGATTTCTGGAAACCAACAAGAGGGTGGAATTACGATTATAGTTATAACAGTAGTCAATTACATTTATTCAATTTCAATGCAAATAAAAGAGATATTTATTTATTCAATGTTAAATGCACGTGCTCTTATATTTTTATTTTTTCGGCGTAGCTTTCTCTAAAATTTATCACGAGCTGTATTTCAAGGAGAAATAAAACAATTCTAATTATAATCCTACTAAAATATCTAACTAGATACAAAACTCGTGACACTATTCTTTTCTTTTATTTACTAGATATTTTTGTCACGCGTACAAAACAATATTTGTATTTAAATAACTAAAATTCTTTGCTTTTTACTACACCTTTCAGCTACAGCACCTTATGACGATGCCTTTAATAAAGTTTGTAGACATGGAGGAAAATTACAAAATTATCTTCATCACAAATTGTAAATACTTATCGGAAGTCTGGTTTTTCCCATAAATTTATCGATTTTCAGCTACGAGGAGAAAGCAAAAACTGTTTGCGTGTAAAATATGTTCCCAAACTAATCAACTATTCTTAATGCAAAAATATGAACTGTGAATATTTATCTTTTGACGAGTACTAATAAAATTTATTCGATTTGTATCTTCAAAACTTTGAATAATTAGACTGCAGTGTAAAATAATTAACTCCATTTCTAGATTTTTCGAAGAGTTACTCCTGTTTACGAATTTTGTATATAGATGAATTATTTGAATGGAATCATGTGTGAAATTGTTGTATTTTCTGTGTAGTGTAACATGAAACATACAGAGAAAGAGAGGGAGCTATGCCGGGAAAATAAGAATACGGGGGCAATTCTGTTTAACATTGAATAAATGGGAATCTCGGTAATTTGGCGAGATATCGCCAAGCTGGAACGGTTTCGGCGACTTACATTGTCGCTAAATTTGGCGAGAAATTGCCCAAAATCGCCAAACTTGGAGAAATTTTCGAGACATTTTTGGTCCGGTCCTTGTATTACCGTAATAGGTATTGTAATTGAATAAATGTAATTGATCAGTATATTAGCTGTAACTATAATTCGACCCTCATATTGCCTTCCAGTTATTTCGAGAAGCAGAAAGAACTAGAAGTATCTCGACGGCCGGGCGAAAACTATATAAGGCCGGTGAGAACATCTGCTCATTGTTGTTAGCTGTTAGCTCAGTGTGGCCCTCCAGCGACCAAGCGGTAAAGTCTTTGAACAGAGGTAGTTTCAACATGGGTTCGATTGCAAGCAGCGGGTTGACTGCATGATTTTTTTTGCGATTCTCCCCAAGTGTAACGCGTATACGAGCCGGTTCCTCTTAGAAAGTTCTTTACGAAGTCATCTCTCCTCTTAGGCAGATAGCCCTAGTGTGTTTTGCTGCAATCTGAAACCAATTAACCAAAGCTCAGCGTGAGTTTGAAGTATTGAAAGTTCTCCGGGTAGTTTTCTCTTTGCATTGCTTTGTGTTTGACCTTCATAGCAGCTTGAAGTGTAACTACTGATTGCACTCTGTGATACTGTGAAAAGTTATACTATTTTTGTGGAAAGTTCCAGATCTCTAAAGTGTTTATTTTGTTAAAATAAATTTTGTCAACTTTTCATTGAAGCTGTGTGCATTCAATCTCTTGCGAACCCGTATCCACGCAACAGTATTAAAACACGGAATCTAACTTTTTACAAGTTGCCCTGCGATTATATTTAGGAAAAGTTTGACCTCTTTATAAAAAATAAAACACAAGAAGTTTGATTTCAATGCGATAAAAATTGACCGAGATATTTGATCTAAAAGTGTGCGATATTTGCCGCCATTTTGAATTTGCTTTGAAAGATCGGTTAGTAAGTAAATAAGAATAACACGATTGATTTTTTGGGTCAGTTTGTTCCCTATTAAATGATATTTAACTATAAACTTTTTAAATTTATTAATATTTATAAATTTGTTACATTTAGTACGCAGAGGAAATTCTCGCACAAGAGATTTAGAAATTATAAAACTATGTTATTAATATTCTCATGAAGTTTTACTACTTTAAACTTATAATCTAGTAATCATGAAAAGATTATTAAAGTAAAAAAATCTTTTTAATTAATGCAAATAATACTGCGAGTTATATTCTTGCCAGTGCTGAAGCCAGCCATTGTTTTCTAGAGCACGAATTCTGTAAGGTTCTATGAATAAGATTTCCATTATTTATATTGTTCAATATGGTTCGCGTTTGGTAAATAGTCGATGCGCGATGCCAAGTTTGTGCTATTTTCTAATTTTTACTTCCTTGTACGAAGTAAAAAGGAAGTACTGTAATCGCGAAAAGTTTCAGGCAGCATATTTCAACGAAAATATCCCATTTTGACCTCTTTCAAATGCAATTTAACGATGTTTTTGCGTGATATCTGTATGTAAGAACAGAATAAAACACTCTTTTCCTCCAAAAAAATTATGAAACTGCTTTAAAATGAATTATGAAGAGAATTTTTCGTGGCGTCTGTACGAACGTATGTACACGCGTATCTATCTCGCATAACTCAAAAACGAGTAGCATCAGAACGTTGAAATTTTGTATATAGGACTGCTATAACATGTAGATGTGCACCTGGTATTTTGGTTGCAATCGGCCGCACCAAATGCATATATAAATATATTTATATATATATCCACTCTGTTACCCGTCTCAGTGATCTCAGTTTCTTTACTCTTATATGTTTGTAAATTGTACATTTTTTGCTTTAAAAATGATTGAATTATGTTCTTATCTTTCGGTTAAGGTTTTTATGCTTTTAGTAAATCTGTATGCAATATTTTTAGAATTATCAACAATTTTAAAATTGTTTAAGTGCCGCTAAGCCTAATAATGTGTTTGATGGCGGCCATTGCTCTTGTTTACATTTGAAACAGCAGGATAGCGGATTTGTTGCCATTCTACAGAAACTTAGCTTCGCAACAACAAAGATAACTCCTTCATTTATTATTTAAATCATGCTTACTTTCTGGAATTTTTTCGAGGAAATAAGCGTTTAAGATTTACTTCGTAATTTTTAATACATATATGTTGAGTTTTTATGTATTTTTGCCTTGTCGCGAAGTGAAAACTGAATTGATTGAATGAGAAATACTCAATCGTCTGTGAAAAACTGTTTCTTTTTTATTTTGTTTGCTTCATTTCTTTTATACATCGTTCTAGCTTTATTATAGTATTTGAATAGAACATGTTGCAATGATTAGATAATTCTTTAAATGATATAAATTTTGTGCATTCTGAGTTATAATATGAACGAAATATAATACTGTTAAGTGAACATAGCGCCAGAGTGTCGCTATGGTAAACAAAGTGAATTTTAAAGAATGCATTTATTCTATTGTGGTTTATGCGCTGTCGGCGAAGTAGGTTTAATTCAATCTAATAAGTTTAAATGAAATGCAAGAAAAAATGCGTATAATTTAATATTCCGTACAAGGAAGTCATGTGGTGTACATATCAGATTTTTTTAAAGCAAAAATAGATTAATGTGTAGATGAGGAGAAGAACATGGAAAAAGTCTGCAGAATGATTTCGCGAAAAACGCATCTGTTTTGCCATTTTAATGTATTATATAATCTTTATTTAAAAATTAAAATTTGTATTTTAACTTAAGTATGTTTTCTTTTGATACGCTGATTAAGTTTGCCGACTTGACGGTAATTATCGGAAGTCTGACAATCGTTTTAAGAGGAAGTTGCCAAAATCGACAGTTTGCAACCGATAAGTGGCTTTAGCCTTTTCCTTTGTAACGAATTCTTAATTTTCCTCAAGGTGGTTACGTTAATACGTAAATACGCATTAGTCATGTATGAAATGTTTAATTAATTTAATTAATCAGTCGAGGCAATAGTATAATTAATTACCTCAATCTCTGCCAAGATAGCTGGATCGATTTGTGCGCGTTGACTGCTAGCAACTTTTCTAACAACGGGAGCTTTCCACACGTGCTTTGCCGGAACAGTTGACACCCATTTTTCGGATTCTTCCACCTCTTCCTCATCGCTGGATTCTGAGGAGGAGGAGGACGACAAGTTATCCTCAATCCCGGATGTATTGAATCCATTACAGTCTTTGCTGATATCCAAGGAACTGCTGGCCTTTTTCTCTTCGAGGATATTGTCTTCGGACTTGATCCGTTTTGTGGATCCCCAAAGTTTCCTGCGAATACGGGAATCCATTAAGTTTCCTAAAAACTTGAACGGTCCTTTCCACGGTTTCGCATCCTTGGAGATGTTGACGTCTTCACAGCTAGCGTGGGAAGTTGATTTAATATTCACTAGAAATGGAAAAAGAAGCAGATGGCAATAAATAAGAAGAATATTCATCAAGCAAGTAGTTAATTGGCAGTAAAACATTTAGGCGAAGCGGACGACATACCGTTAAAAGGTCACATTGCTGTTTGGAATGTTAAGGTGACTGGACTGCCAAGCTTTAATTAAACGTAAACATTTTAAGTCGCTGGGCGTGGGGCATGGGGGTTGTGCAGCAACGAATGTTGAAAAACTATTTATTATCTTGGTATTAAAAATTTTGTGTAGGATTAGTACTAGTATAGGATGAATTAGTATTGCATAACATAATGCAGCGGTCTCAAAGTGTATGCAGGCCGAACCCACAAATTTGGAAATAGCTGACGGACCAGAATTAAGAAAAGCATTTAAAATTTTGCTTACTAAATATTTATTCAATCATATACAAACAATAGTAGTAATATTAGTAATAAAATATTGCAAAGATAAAAAAATTCAAATTTGTATTTATTTTTTGTATGAAATCTAGAGTTTGGTATCTTTAAAGTATTTCTGTTGGTTACATTTTGTTATCTGAATATAATGACAGTTAAATATTCAATATTAAATCCAGATGGTACAGCTGTAGCCTACTGCGGTACCGTAGGGCTCGGGTTCGAATCCTGGAGAAGGCATCGATGTTTGTAAGTGTATAGTGTCTGCGCGGTATGAAGGCACTCTCAATATGCGGCGAGCCGAAAGTCCTCTCGAGAGGTTGGTATCTAACACCTTTTTTAATTCTTAACTCTAGATTTATTAGATTTTTTTATGCTGTAGACTTGAAAAATGAGCAATCCTTCGCCAGGACTCGAACCTGGACCTCTCGAATACACGCCGAGTATGCCACCGTTACACTACGAAGGTACGCAGAAAGAAGGGAGAAAGGGACTCTGCAAAAAACAGGTGGGGGGGGCAGTTCTGTATCTCCCGCTCTACTGAGCCGATTGACGAAATTCAAATTGCGTTTTTCTCGTAAGCGCGACCTAGGATCTATATTAGATTTATATACAGCAATTATTCTAATATAGGTATTTTGACACAAAATCGGACTTTTCTAAAATGACATATCCGTTTTTTTTTCATATTTCGATTCTACTACTCAAATTTTGCCTAGATATTAAATTTTGTGATTTTTTGTAATTTTGGTGAGAAATTTACAGAGAAATTTTAAAATTTATCTTGGCGGATTTTTTTCAGTTTGCGCCAAGATTGGCGGAATTCTTAATTTATCGTAACCTTATTCACGTAATTCCTAAGAAGTTTTGAATAAAAAAAACTCTAATTTTTTCCAGATATGCTTAGAAGTACATCTACTTTAAGATGATGTTAAAATTTTTATAGGTTATAACACAAAAAGGTTTTCAAAAAATTTATGAAAAATATTTAAAAATACAAATTTTTAAAATGAATAATAAAAGATGTGCGAATTATATTTGGATGAAGCCTAAATTTCGAATTCTGGAAGAAGGAATCAAGTACGTTTAGTAAAAAAATAGATTTTCATAAATATATATCAAATTCAATTAACATTAAGGAGCTAAAATTTTGAGAGCTAATTTTTAGAAAACTTCTCGTGCGGTTTTTACAAAATTTGGCAGTTTGTCATAATTTGAGTCGTAGAATCGAAATATGGAAAACAACTGGCATGTCATTTCAGAAAGAGTCCGATTTTGTGTCGAAATACATATATTAAAACAATGCTATATATAAATCTAACACATATCCTAAGTCTCGTTTTCGGGACATGAAATACGCAAGTTGAACTTCGTCAATCGGACCAGTAGAACGGGAGATATAGAACTATCTCATTTTTTCTTTCTTTCTTTCTTTCTTTCTTTTTCTTTTCTTTTTTTTTCCCCTTTCTTTTTTTTTTTTTTTCGCAGTGTACTTACAAAAATTAATATTATTTGCATAATTAAGATTTTTCATAAGAATATACAAGTAAATAATTAATTTATAATTTAATCTTTTTTCGACCTCTTCTTTGAAAGATTGTCTTACTCTACTTTATGCATCTCTTTCTGCTCTCTAAAAAACGTTGCAATCAACTTGCTGCTCAGTAACTCCCTTCTGCCCAAGTAGTTAGATTGGTTTTCTGCTGCATTTACTACTCGGTATAGTTGGACCGTCTCAAACGCAACCTTGGTTGGCATTCTGCCAAAACACAATCTCTTCCAAAAGTGGCGTCATTACTTACTGCGACGTGAACAGTCACGTGAAAATCTTCTCTTCTTCAGAAAGAGAGAAGTTATATGCTCGAGGAAAAGAAAGTTCCCATCCTTCCACCTTGTTTTGAGAAGAATTCGATCCGAATGGCGCATGCGTGTTTGCACTCATGATCGCGGATGAGGCGGTCGGACTATAACAATTATAATGCCTCACAGCCATCGGTGTGATTAAATAGCAAATCCGAACAGCCATATCACACATCACATTAAAAACACTTCCGGAGGACAAAGGTTTAGGGCAGTTTTTCGCATTTGTCACGCGATACAAAATTTCCAAACACCCCGGGCCACTTCTGAGTTTTCATATAAAAAAAAAAAAAAAAAAAAAAGTGGCTCATTACGAGCATGGAGGTTACCAACGCAGAAGTCTTTCATAACCAATCAATGCTTGTATCTAACTAGCTGAGACGCTTACGTGGAAAGAAGGAAAAATGCGAGTATATTTCACTCAAAAAAATTATTTGTAAAGATTCGGTCCGGTATGAAATCCTGTGCAACGCCATTCTCATCTCTTTCTTACTCGATTTTGCGCTGAAATCGCATCAAAATCAAATTTAGCGTCGCTGACTGCCGTGCCGAAGTGCCCCGGAGAAGGCATGGATGTTTGTAAATGTATAGTGTCCATGCCACATGAGGGCACTCAAAATATGCGGCGAGCCGAACATCCTCTCGAGAGGTTGCTGGTAGGGAAAGAGCGGTGAGAGACCATCGGACCCGTCCCGCCAGGGTGCTCTCCACCAAAACTGGGCACGGAACTGAGCTAAATCGCGCTGTCACCTGCAAGGTGCTCAAGGCTGTTGCCAACGGGAGGCGTATCTTGGAATTTCGTTGGCTTGGGCTGACTTATAGCTCAGGCAAGTGAGCATTGGCAACAGCATCAACGTTTCTTCTCTATTTGAAAATGAAACAATAGACATGTCAATCATTTGATGACCATTTGAACAGATCCCAGTTTTGATTTATGTTTTAATTTTTTTTAAACTGTAATCGTAAATTAAAAAAAAAAAAAAAAATTCTACTTGGCGTTTCCTTCCATTGCGTCCTGTAAACAATAGGAGAATCGCTAAAGATTTAAAGATTGTCGCAACTCCGCCCACATGATACACTGCAAAAAACGGTACTTTTCCATTTTGCCGGCGCAAGCGATAAAGTCGCCGAAAATAGTACAACCGATACCAAACGAAATTTCCTTGCTGGTAATCATTTTCAAAACAAGTCGCAGCCATTTCTTATCATATTGATTGTTTCTTTCAATACTGGTATACAATTACATAGAATTTTTACCCAGATAGTTAAATTTTATACCTTTAAATTCATCCATTCTAATGAGAATGCACTAGCGAAGTAAAAGTACTGCGGTTTTACATAATTTTGGAGTAAGCTATTCGTACGAATTGAAATAATTCTTGCATTTAAACTTGTATTCCAAATTAAGATTTAACTTGAAATTAATGTTGATCATTACTGAGAGAATTAGATTTTTGTAGCGTAGTTTACGGGAGATGAGATCACTTGGGGTGACGTGACAAGGAACTGCGAATCAGGGTGTTGAAAGTATAGTAAATTCCATGAAAAAAAAGCACGAAAGCATAGTAAATTCTTAAATTAATGTCTTGTTACAAAATTTTAAGCAATATTAAAATGTTCATATCTTCAAAATAAAAATTTCTTAGAACTAACATTTGTTAAAATTTTTTATCCGTATACTGTGTGTTGTCGCCAATAAAGTCTGCTTGGCGAGATTTGCGCCGGCGAAACGGAAAAATACCCAAAAAACATTTTTAGGCCCTCGGCCACAACTATGTGTCCGCTTCTGTTCTAAAGATTCGCATCTTTTGATTTCAGACGTATGGTATTTTCAGATATTTAGCCGGGGTATCAGATATTTATAAAGGGCGGAGTTCATTTAAAATTTAATTTCAAATTACAGTATTTCAGGACTAAAGCAGCCACTTCGGTCTATAGCTAAAATTGGAAAATTAGTCGCCTAGTTTGGAATGAATAATCGCCAGATTTTTAACCTGAAACGGATTTGATTTTCAGACTGTTTTGTTTGCGATGTTGCAATTCCTGTAATGTTGTTGTGAATCCTCTGTTGCGATGTTGTGATCCTTGTGTTGCGATATTGTGATTCTTGTGTTGCGACGTTGTGATTATTGTGTTGCGACGTTGTGATTCTGCGTGATTTTCCTGTAAAACATAGCTTGATATTGTTCTATTGTTAATTATTTCCTTTTTAAATGCTGGCAACTTTAAACTTGCCGTCAATTTGAAATTCAGGTTCTTCGCGATTTTGTTCATTCTTTCGTCCTCTTCATTATTGATTTTCCCACTAAAATATAGATCATATTTAATTTATTATCAACTGAAAACGAAGCTGCGGTTTTCTTACAATAGCACGGACTTCGTATACTGAACTCAAATGGTAATTCCTAATTTCATCTCAGAGCATGGACTTTGTATACTAAGCAAAAGTGTAAAAATGACCACCTAATAAAATTACTTATAAGCTTTATAGGAGGGTTGGAACTTTAATAGTGGCAACTATTTATTTACAAGGAATACAAAAGTGATTCATGTCGCCATGTTTTACAGTCCTTCAATATAGTCGCCAGCATTGTGTACAACCGGTTTCCAACGATGTGGAAGTCGCAGAATACCTGTAGCAGCGCCTGTTTTGTTGATAGTTTGAATGGACCGGTCTACTGCCGCAAGAATCTCAGGAACAGTTTGGAAGCGAGTGCCACGAAGTGGTTCCTTCATCTTAGGAATTAAGTCATAGTCACAAGGGCTTAGATCTGAGGAGTATGGTGGATGGTAAAGCACTGCCCAGCCCCATCGCTTAAACAAATCAGTCACAACTTGCGCTCCATACAAGGACCCGTTTTTCGCGTCACTCCGCATGCGCGTGACATAGGCAGGACGAGTCTTTTTGCTGAGAGGTAAGGTAGGTATGTAGTTTACGTGTGGTATACGCGATATTCTTTGGTTTTGTTGCGTAGCGTTTTTTCAGCTGTGTTGCCACTATTAAAGTTTCAACCCTCGTATTTAAGCTGCGACAAATGTCTGGCAACGAAAAATGGCTGGCAAAACTTGGATTCATATTTATTAGAATTTATTTAGTGGCAATGTGTGTGATAAAAGAAAATGTTTGCAGTTTGTATGAATATTTACCAGCAGTTACCGAATTATAGTCTCCACAAATGTAAATAAATCTTATTCTTACATAAATAAATAAATATCACTTCAGGAAAATAAATGCTACTTATTATGCTTCCAATGTTGTGGTTTTTCGTTTTCTGAAGGTTGCCATAGTGCTTTTTAAAATTTCCCAAATGTCGCCTAAGTGCATGCGGTGGCGCTTTAATACTGAAATACCACATTATTAATTTAAATTTCAAACTTACATGATGACAACGATGCTACAGCCCTTAGTTCTCCAAACAGATGCCTCTTCCTGAGCTTCTCGGTTGGCGAAGACATCATATGGTAAACCTTCTTCTTGAGGCTATTCCTTCCTGAAGACTGGCTTAAAGTTTCACTGGAGGAATATATAGCTGGATGGGAAGAAGAAAGGTGAAGGGCTCCCGTGCTACCGAAATCGGTTCCGTAGTGTCTTAACATTCTTCGTCTTGCATAGTATGCATTTCGCTCCATCTTCTCTAACGTAGAACCCAAATCCTGTAACTCGTTGGACAGTTCAGACATTTGCTGACGATAGAACTGCCTGTCGTTCTCGGATTCTGGAACTGTCCTGCGAAGGTTGTTGAGCTGACGCTGTACCATATCTAGCTGTGAAAGAATACAATGTCTGGTATAAAACGAAGTGTAAAATTCAACAATGATCTGTTACTGACTAAACCGTCACCACGGAGAAAGGACACCCAGACCCAGCTTAAATTAGCCATACACGGTTAATCGCCCCAACCGATCAAAGGAAACATAACCCCCGGCCAACCCAAGAGGACATACAGTGGATGGACAAAAATATGGAAACACCTTGTGAAATGCATGTTTGAAAAGAAAGATTGATTTTAATGAAATATGTAGGTGGCACTGGCGTTTTGACTACTGACGCCACCTATACAACTTCGTAAATGTTCTAAACAGTTCGGAGTACTGTTATGTGAGGTTGTCATTTCATTATGTCAGAGTTAACAGATTTCGAACGTGGGCAAATTGTTGGAGTACGTATGGAAGGTGCTTCCGTAAGCAAGGTAGCCGAGGTGTTTAGTGTTTCAAGAGGTACTGTATCGAAGATTTATTCCGCATATTTGAAAAGCGGAAAAACATCATCTGCTAAATCACAGCGCGGACGAAAGTGTGTCCTGAGTGATCGTGACAGACGATCATTAAGGGCAATTGTGACGAAAAATAAGAAGACCACAGCTGCAAAAGTTACTGCTGAAAGGAATGTTGTGTTACCGAACCCTGTGAGTACCAAAACAATTAGAAGGAAGCTTCATAAACAGGGAATTGCTGGCCGTGCTGCAATTGAGAAGCCACTCATCAGTGATGCTAATGCCCGTAACAGGAAAAGGTGGTGTTTAAGTCATAAAGCCTGGACTATAGAGCAGTGGAAGCGAGTAATATGGTCTGACGAGTCTTCTTTCACATTGTTTCCCACTTCTGGCCGAGTTTACATCTAGAGAACGCCATCTCAAGCCTATAATACAGACTGCTTGTTGCCAAGAGTGAAACATGGCGGGGGTTCTATTATGGTTTGGGCAGCCATATCGTGGTTCTCCTAGCCCCATGATAACTGTGTCAGGGCACATCACTGCCAAGACTTATGTGAACATTTTGGCCGATCAAGTTCATCCCATGGTACAAACTTTGTTCCCCGATGGTGATGGTGTCTTCCAAGACGACAAAGCCCCTGTTCACACAGTTTACATTGTCCAGGACTGGTTTTCTGAGCACGAGGATGAGTTGTCCCATCTCCCCTGGCTACCACAGTCACCAGACCTGAATATTATCGAACGTTTGTGGTCTACATTGGAACGGAAAGTGCGTTCTCGTTATCCACCGCCAACATCGTTATCCGAACTTGCTACCGTTTTGCAGGAAGAATGGTATAATATTCCCTTGGCAAACATACAGGAACTGTATTTATCCATTCCGAGAAGACTGCAAGCTGTTTTGGATGCCAACGGGTTTCCTACACCATATTAAGCAAAGAAACGTGTTTTTTTAAAGGTGTTTCCATATTTTTGTCCAACCCCTGTATATGTACATACAGTCTGGGTTTACTTTCGCAAGTCACATATAGACGGCTGCGCATCCACCAGAAAAGATAGAAAGAACGACGTAGTCCGTCCCCTAGAGTTGACCAAGGGGAGTCAAACCCCTAAGGACAACCTTCCAACTCAACAGCCAAGGAACGGACAAAACAGTACCATTACGATCCCTGCCAAGACTGAACCCGTCCCCCGAATTAACAGCGGTTCTAATCCTGTGAAGACTGATTATATACCGTCCTGGCTGAGACCACATACAGAAGATCCTAGCCAGTAACTTCACAGAGTGCTCTGCGTCGATCTTCCGGAATACGGTAATTTCTAATGTCAAGCGGTTAAGGGAGTCCGAAGGAAAGCGCGTAAATGGGTAATTTAGTATACCCTTACTTTGCTCTTTGCGCAGGTCGGCAGACATGTTGGTGTTTGTGAGTGCTCTGATTAAAACCCTTATATTTTGGTGAGAAGTGATTCTATCTTTTCGAAAGTGTTTTATTTTGATTGTTGGTGTGTTCCGGTTCAAGTATTTATGCTTCTGACTGAAAGATGTTCATTATTTTAGAAGACTGAAGAATTTTAAATTTCGAAGCTTGCCGTACAGCTCATTAGCATAGGTAAGTAAGTTTTTATGCTGGTTTAGCTATTTAAAGACCGTGCAAATAACTTTAGTGACTGTGCTTTTATTGTATACACCTTTCTTTATACATATGCTTGTTTTTACGTTTTTGGGATTGATATTTTTAAAGTTGTGAACACTTTTATTTTCAAATACTACGATTAGGCTTAGCGTGGCGGACAAATGTTTATCTTTTGAGTTTTGCACCGGCACCAGGTATCTTTCAGCCGAGTGAAAAATTTTCTAATTGTACTTTCAATGAATCCAGAAGATACTAATCGATAATTTGATGCGCTGACCTGATTTGTTTTCGGCCCGTTGGTCGAGTTATTGAATTTATTGCATATTCTGCAGAACTTCGTTCCGAAGGATTTTTAATGTGTATCTTATTGAAATTATAAATTTTTGCTGCGATTTTTAGTAACTTTTAGATATTTTCAGAGTTTCTCGAAGAAATACAGTATTTCAACTGACATTGAGAGTTGTTTGTGTGTTTTTAGAGCTGTTTGTGTAATGTAAATATATGTATTAGAATTTTATTTGTCCCTTACCGTGGTTCTTAAGAAATAAAAATTTATAATTTAAATATGTCTTCTTTGAATGAAAAAGAGAGTTTTAATAGAAGTATTCGAGAGATAGACAAAGATATGCAAAAGGCTGATGTTTTAGGAGTAATTCAGGGTCTCTATGATACTATAGACGTTATGAAAGATAAACGATATAATCCATGACTTGTCTTCCGGACTGGCCTTTATAGCCAAATGGGTAGAGAAATGCTGTGTTAATGAATTGGATTTAGAGAATTCAAGACAAAAGGAGGAAGGAATTTGTATGAAATAAAGGATATAAAGAGTACGCTAAATTGTAGAGAGGAAAGAGGCTATGTTACTGAACAAGATGGGAATGGAGTAAGAGATAAAAGTTATAGTTAATGATGATTTGGAGAAGAGAGCTAAAAAAGAAAAAAGTAGGGATAATGAAATATTGTTAAGATCTGTTGATAAACAGAAAGATGTCTATGAAGAAATTTCTCATCAGTTAGACAGACACTAGTAAACTAGGTATAGGAGTCATAAATGTATTCACGAAAAAGAACGGTGACGTAGTTGTAAGATTAAAAGACAAATATGAAGTAGTGATTCTGGAAAAGGCTATGGGCAGAGTAGACTTTAAGGTACCCTTTGTATTATGGTGAAGTTGTTTGATTTATCGCCAAGTTGTTGTTTCATTTATGGTAGCCTGAGTAGTTGAATGTTATGGAAACCCTATCGTGACGTAATAGGGTGCATGATTCTGCGAAATTTTGAATCATGGGATGTTTTGTAAGCGTTTTTGTGGTGTTTGTTGGTTTGATTCTTTAGACGGTAGAATGGCCGAATGCAGTAAGATTAATTTGAAGTTTTTTTACGATTTAGAGCGAAAGGGAAAAAAACTTTAATTGACTGGTATATAAATGAAGGTTTACTTAGTAGCCATTGTAAGTGTCCTGTACGTAGGAAGGATATGCGTCTAGTCGAACATAAAATCCGTTTAGATGGATTTGAATGGATTTGTAGGAAGAAAGGTTCAGATGGTCACTATGTGAAGCGTTCGATCAGAAAGAGTACCTGGTTTGGAAAAAGTCATTTGAGTATGATTGATATTTTGATTTTTACGTGGCTCTGGGTGTACGAAGCGAACTCGAAAATCATGGTAAGTGAATATTTGCTTTTGGTAATGCTTAAATGTATAACATGTTTTCCCTTTTTATGTTATTTTATTGTTTGGTTTAAAATATATTTTATTGAGATTATGTATTTTTTGTTTGCCTATATTGTAGAATTTGGTGCTCCTTTGACTTTTTAAGTGAAAATATATCGATGTGTACATGGACAAAGTAAAGGGAGTGCGCAATGCAAGTTTGTGCAATTCTGGGATTTTTTTTTTCAAGTAAACATAGCTCGGCGTGTGTACATGGCTAAAGTTAAAAGAGCGCGCAATGCCATTTTTGTGCAATTCGGGGATTCTTTTTTAAGTGAAAATAGGTCAACGTGTACATGGATAAAGTCAAAGAAGTGCACAATGCTTTTTTTTTGTGCAATTCGGGGATTTTTTTTTTCAAGTGAAAATAAGTCGATGTGTACATGGATACCGAGTTTGTGCAATTGTTTGTCTTGTTATTCTGGCTTTGTGTAGCGGCGAATTTTGGCGCAAAAATCGCCGCTTCGCAAGCCAAAATAACGAGTCAAAGAATTGCACAAAATCGGTATCCATGTACCGCCCAAAATCGCCAAGTTTCGCCAAGAGGTACCCTAAACTATACTTTTACCCTCATATTATATTTCTGTAATTAGTTCTTGCTTCATCTTCCGTGTGTACATAACTTCTCTGGTTACAGACTTTCTCTTCTGTTGTTGAATCGGCAAACCCAGGGTCTATTTTCACTTTTATATATGTGTTTCTATCTAAAAGCCCTATCAACATACACTAGGATTTCCTAACGTTTCTGAATTCTAATATATTCCATTTTTTCCACAGTTTAATTTGAAATTAGTTCGTAAACTGTCTTTCGTAAGACCTTGTTAAAGAACTAATATAACCAGTACACTTTAGTGCTGTGGTCGCGAAACCCATGAAAGCTTCAGAGCTGCCATACCCTTTTTAAATCCTACTGTGAGCTATCCAAAAGAACCACTTTCTTCTTTATTTTTAAAAAATCTTATATTTATTCATTGCTTATAATCTTTCATTTCTAGTAAATTTGAAGTCAATTTAAATTAAACTGTACATAACAAATTGAAATTGAATTGTAAATAAGAAAGAAATTGAAGTATAGTTAGTAATAAATAACAAATGTAGTAACAGACATGTTTTATTAGACTGATTAACATTAATGAAGAGGATGGAATTCTTTTTTTTTTTTTTTTTTTTAAATTGTTGGGGAAGTAGGTTGTAGCTGCCATTTGAAAACAGTTGTTCAGGTATTCATCAGTGGGTTTATTTCTGTACAAATGTTTAGTGAATTTCATACTGGAAAAAGAAATCTCACACAGATATATAGAGCTGAACATTGCCTTCACTTTGAGACAAATCTGGACCAAAATGTGATATTTTTCTTAAGGAACAAGAGGCAAAATATTTTCATAGTTTCAAGAAAGCTATTTTATAGAAAAATAATTTTTGAAAAAAAAAAAAAAAAAAAAAAATCAGTGCCAGCGTCAGCTCAGTGGAGGAATCAAGGTTAGGCAACCGAAAATAGTTAACGTGATCTACCGAAGATGTTTCCGCGAGCTACAAGTAACTCGCGGTCGACGTTTTGGCGATCACTGCTTTAGTAAGTTCAGAAAAAAAAAAAAAAAAAAAAAAACTGCTACTAGAAATTGAACTTTAACCCTCTGACTGCTCAATTTGTGGACCGAAATCGCTTCCAAAATTGTGTATTTTTTCTTTTGCATATTTTAAATCTATATATATTGGAATATATATTGGAGAATTGAAAGATGCACTTTTTCCTTCCAGAAAATATTTTTTTATATAGATTTTTATCATGAGAAACTAAGTTGCCAGAAAAACGAATTTCAGATGTAAAAAAAAAAAAAAAAAAAAACTTTTTAAAATAAATTTCAGTCGAATTACAGTTAATTTCTATTTATTGCATAATATAAAAAAGTAAAATGTATAAAATTTAAGAAAATATAATGCGTTGAGGGGAAAAGTACCTTAGAAATGCAGTTTAGCATGATAGAGTTCAAAAACAGGGTTCAAGGCAAAGTCCAACTTCACAGTCTTTGCACCAGATTCAATAAATCGAATTAATAATCAATCTAATTATTAATCTAATCAATAAATTTAATTAATAATTCAATAATTTAATTAAATAATCAAGATAATCGCTGAACGTTTTATACCAGCTATTTCTGTAAGAAAAAAGCGGCAAAAAGTGAAGTTTGAGCGCTAATACCACGTTCCTTCAAATGCCGCAATTTAATGGACAACTAATGATATTTTTTGGCCAAAAACGTAAACTAAACGCCTAATACTGTATATAATGTATTTCAATAGTTAAACGGGGAAAAAACGGGATCCGATCCTCAATAAAGGAAGAAAAACATATGCCCGCGGAAAAAGCGGCATGAGCAAATTTTGCTACATTTGAGTTGCCCGTGGAAATAGCGGGGTGATCAGCCAGAGAGTTAACGAAGGCCAAATGCCTCTCCCCCCCTTGAAGACAGATTAATGCGAACCACATGAGATTTGGGTGAAATACAAATACACTCTTTCTTTGCTTTTATACATGGAGGTAAGAAACATCCATGCGTTTATACGAGGGAGTGGAAAGCGAAGGCAAATGTGGGAACGATGGTCAAAATCTATTTCCGGGAGTGATAAAATCGTCAAGCCTGTGTTCGGATAAGTCTACTTTGGGAACATCACGGAAGCTATAGTTTTCCAGTTATAAAATGTTTTAAGGGGACTCATACACCTTAAAACCCATAAGATGTTCGAATAGGTGACTGTTGCAAGAATTGGGATAAATTATTTATTTTAAAAGCAATTACTACGAACTTTTTACAGCTGACTACATAATATAGCTGCTTTCTGAAATAGTAATCAGAAAGTTTGTGTTGCCAAAAATATTTTTATAATTTAATCCGCTTTGTGACAACATTTTTCGTCATGTTTCCAACTTGCGCGCACAGTTTAAAACATTCTGTTTCATAATTTAATTCCATATTTAATATAAAGCTTTTATAACATTTGGAAACTACTGTGAACCTAAAATTCTAAAAATTTCATGTTAAATTTTTATTTTATCTTGAGTTAAGTTTATAAAATGAATTTTATTAACAAAATTTTTAATGTTTTCGTCCATAAAATTTTTCAATATTAAAATATTCATCAGATTGTTGGTTCAGTTAGAAAGAAGTGCCCATATAAAGAATTCCGTCCAATTTCAAGTATGTACCATTAGCCATTTTTAAAATATCATGCGCGCAAGGTGGAAACATGGCGAAATATTTTGTCACAAAGAGGATTAAATTACAAAAATGTTTGTGGCAACACAAACTTTCTGGTTACTATTTTCCAAAGCAGCTATATTATGTAGTCAGCTGTAAAATGTTGGAAGTAATTGCTTTAAAAATAAATAAAATATCCCAATTCTTGCAACAGTCACATATTCGAAGATCACAAGGGGTTTAAGGTGTATGAGTCCCCTTAAACGACTCGAATACTGTAGTATTGGCATTTTTAAATTAAAAAAAAAAAAATTAATTTTCTAAAAATTACGCAGTATAACTTTTTATACATTTTTCAAGTTATTGTACTTATGTTTAGGAAAATATTATATTGCTTATAAGGGAAAAAAAAAAACCTCGTTAAATGCCTGACTCCTGAATAACCAAACGAACAAACCTTTACCGAGATAATTTCGAAATTTTCCATTTTTGACATTATTTCAAATTTGTATTGAGGGGTTGGTTAATAAGTAAATTAGAAGAATATGCGTGGCTGATTTTTCTTCTGTGATGTTCTTTCGTGATTTACTAGCATTTTTAATTTACAATTTTATTTACGAATTGGCCATGTGCCAATACTGAAATCCTGTGCGTCTTTTTACGTTTTTGTGCGAAGCAAAGAAAGAACGTAATCGCGAAGAGCTTCGGTCATCATATTTTAACGGAAATGTCCATTTTAACTGTTCCCGAATCTATCTGGATTTTTTTTTTTTTTTTTTTTTTACCTTGACTTCTGTATGGACGGAATAAAAGGCTCTCATTTTCCAAAACGGATTGTAAATTGGTTTAAAAATGGATTCATAATGGATATTTTGTTGCGTCTGTATGTACGTTATATAGCTCAGAAAAATTAATTTTGAATTCTATTCTATTTCTGTTAATTTCACTTTTTTTTTATTTAAGAGTATATTATACATGAATATCTATTTTTATTTTATAATAGCTACTTTACTCACTCATCAAAAGCAAATTTAGTGGCGCCATCTATAGCTTATCCCTAACAACAAAACCTTCTTGAAATTAAAAAGTTTGGTTTTAAATGTACGCATATTTACTTTTTAATTCTCAAATAACCAGTATACAATATATCCATAAACTATTTCCAGACTAATAAACAAATTAAAAAGAAAATCATTATAAAAAAAGAGAGAATTCTCAAATGTGGAAAATTTGTTCAATTGCTTCTCGCTTTATCAGCTGAGAGCAGGTCCTTGAAATTGCCGCTTTTCTCGATATGCTTAAAAAATAACTTAAAAAAGTGTCAAAATGACATATAGAGAAATAATTTAAAACTCTACGTTTATTTTTGAAGAAAATCTTTAACTGCGATGTTTCAAAATTGCATTATTATTCTGCTTGCTTTTTTTTGTTCACAAAATCATCGAAGATATAGTGGAGGTTTAATTGATGTCCTCTTATATAAATAGTATAGAAATTGTTTTTAAATGCGAAGTAAACATATAGTTCTTAAATTATTTTATTTAGAAAACTCTTCTCACAACTAGCAACACTTCCAACAATTGCAAGAAAATTTCGCAGTTGTATTAGAATATTTGGAGCTTTGTTCTGAAGATGTATTTTAGAATAAACCACTTAAATTCAAAAGGATCGCCCTTCCGCTTCCCTGTTTGGTTTTAGCTAGAAATAACGGGAATAAAACTCTGAAATACTTCTTTCTTAACGAGGAGTTCTTTATTTAATGTAACTGTGATCATAATTTAGTTCATATTCGCAATTTACACTCAAAAGTTTTGAAGTCATAAAAAGATGTAACAAGCTGAAATCACATAGTCCATCTACAGCAAAAAAAGATTTTTCTTCTCCATTTAGCTCCACATGAAAATTTGTAATCTCATTATTTTCCATTTATATAATTTTGTATGTTTAAATATTAGTTTTCGCCGCCAAACACAATATTGTTTATAACATTTTTAACTCTAAAGTTGTTATAAAAATTTTAGTTTTTAAAGTGTCAGTAAACTTTCAAAATGATTTTCCAAGCGTTTACCACAAAGTATTCCTAATTTGAGAAGCATCTTTGCAATGACTAACTTAGTTATTTGAGATTAAAAGCAATAATGTTTTTGGTGGCGCCATCTGTCGGAACCAATACGAAGTATAAACTTTGGAAACTTTTTTTTTGCTAACATGTTTTACGAGACATCCGCGTTTATTGTTAATAATTCTATAATACTAATAAAGTAAAAAAGAATTAATATTTTAAGAGCGGATATAACTAATAAAATAGTTTGAATATTTATCTATATGTATTTAGTATTTCTTTATACGTCAACAAATCAGTAGTAATTTTGAACAACTGAAATTATTCGCGAAATAAATACTGTAGCAGAAAGATGTAAATAACAGATAAAGCATACTTTTAATTGCGTAGAAACTTTTCTATGCTTCAGCAACGTAGCTCTTCGCAGCGCTTCTTGTTGAGACAGGAAATTATTGATGTCTTGTCCATCTCCAATTTTGGCTTTATCGAATTTCTGTTGAAGACAGTCATAAAATATAAATTAACGTAATATCTGAAAATGTTCAGTGTTTATGACACATAAAATTCAAGAGAAAAATCATGAAATATTTAAAAACAGCATAATTTAGAAATTCCTGATAGGGTGCTAGCGGCTGCCGTATATATATATTTTTTTTTTTTTTCACATTCGCTGTAATATTCCTTTAAAAACTTATCGCCCGAGAGACCAGCCGTCTAAAAGAGGTATTAAAAAATCTGATGTGTACATCACATGACTTCCTTGTAAGGAATATTAAATTATACGCATTTTTTCTTTCATTTTATTTAAACTTATTAGATTAAACCTACTATGAATTAAACCTACTTCGCCGACAGCGCATAAACCACAATAGAATAAATGCATTCTTTAAAATTCACTTTGTTTACCATAGCGACACTCTGGCGCTAGGTTCACTTAACAGTATTATATTTCATTCATATTATAACTCAGAATGCACAAAATGTATATCATTTAAAGAATTATCTATTCGTTGCCACATGTTCTATTCAAATACTATAATAAAGCTAGAACTATGTATAAAAGAAATTAAGCAAACAATACAAAACAGAAACAGTTTTCACAGACGATTGAGTATTTCTCATTTAATTAATTCAGTTCTCACTTCGCGAGAAGGCAAAAATACATAAAAACTCAAAATATCTGTATTAAAAATTACGAAGTATTTCTCAAACGCTTATTTCCTCGAAAAAATTCCAGAAAGAATTAAGCATGATTTAATTGGCAATAATAAATGAATGCGTTATCTTTGTTGTTGCGAAGCTAAGTTTGTCTAGATAGGCAACAAATCCACTCGTCTCCTGTTTCAAATGTAAACATCAATGGCCGCCATTAAGAACAGGCTTAGCGGCAATTAAACAACTTTAAAATTGTTGATAATTCTAAAAATATTGCACACAGATTTACACAGATTAAGGCATAAAATCCTTAACCAGAAGATAAAAACAACATAATTCAATCATTTTTAAAGCAAAAAATGTACAATTTACAAACATATAAGAGTAAAGAAACTGAGATTACTGAGCCGGGTAATAGAGTGGATATGTATATAAATATATTTATATACGTTTGGTACGGCCGATTGCAACCAAAATACGAGGTGCACATCTACATGTTATAGCAGTCCTATATACAAAATTTCAACGTTCTGAGGCTACTCGTTTTTGAGTTATTCGAGATACGTACGTACATACGTTCGTACAGACGCCACGAAAAATTCTCTTCAGAATTAATTTTAAAGCAGTTTTATTATTTTTTTGAAGGAAAAGAGTCTTTTATTCTGTCCTTACGTACAGATATCACGCAAAAACATCGTTAAATTGCATTCGATAGCGGTTAAAAATGGATATTTTCGTTGAAATATGCTGCCTGAAACTTTACGCGTTTACAATACTTCCTTTTTACTTCGTATAAGGAAGTAAAAAGGAAAACAATTTGTAATGATTTTAAGAAATCCAGTTAGTGTCATATCATAAAAATATTTAATGTTTCGAAAAAGACAACTCACGATTTAAGTGCGTTTTATTTATATCAATCAAATTAAAAAGTTTTTTACTGAATGGCAACAGTCTGGGACGCCGAAGATGATGTTTTATTTCGAACAGTGTTGCCACATCTCGCTTTCAAACCACGGAGTTTATTAACAAATATTCTTAAAATTTGTGCAAAATATAAAATGAATCAGAAACAAATACAAAAGTCAAAATTTGGTTTTCGAAGTGCCGATTTATGGATGAAGAACTACGTATATTAAAAATTCGGTGGCTCTGGCTGGCATGGGTGTTCCACATTGCGAGGAACATACATACGTTTAGTATACAAGTTCTTCGTTATTTAATTTTTTTAAAATAATACATTATGATTACATTAGGTAGAAACAATATGAAAAGTTATAAGGACAGTAAAAGAGTTTCGAGACATACCTGATGTGTATCTGTTTTTGATAAAGGAGATTGGGCAACTTGAGCCATTTTTATTCCTTTTTAGGTTTTTATTTCTTCATCCATTTTTTACACTTTCGGTGAACGACGTTCAGCTTTCAGGACAGAGTTCAATGGTCCATCACAGTTCATAGAATCCTGAAAAATAAAATACCTTTCATGAATTAGGACAAGTTTTAGGAATATTTGTTAATATTTATTTATATTCTTTTTATTAAATGCTTTACGAACGTATTATTTTTAAACGCGTTACATTTATCACATTTTATTTATAAACGCTTTATATTTAGATATATGTAAGGATTATGTTAATTTTATTAACAGTTAAATTTTAAGTTAAAATTTCTTTCCTGTCAAATTCTTAACTTCAACTTACTACTACCGGCCAGAACGTAGTTTTAGAATCTTGCTGAATATTTAATGAGGAGGAGCGGTATTTAAACCACGAAGTTACTTACAGTGTGAGAGACTTAAAACTGGACACTCTAAAAGAGCACCTGAATAAGATCAACAGGAAATTCTTCACGAAAGCTCTGAACTGTGACCATATGAGAAATTTTGATATCTTTACCTACGAAATATTGAATGAGGACGCCAAACTGCGCCCACTTGCGGCCCACCTGAACAGGGACTCGAACTTTCCCACCTACTGCCCACCTGTAAATAATGTACCTAATGTGTTTATTAGCATTCTTAATTTTGTATCTTACTCATTTATTGTACTGTGTATTTCTTAAATTCACTAGTTTTATTCACATTCTACACTCATTTTATGACTCCCACTTAGTCATGCCTTTACCGCGCCGGTTACTTTCTAGTGAGCTCTTTCTTTGCTTGTCTTCCTATTCTTTATCCGTCTTAGCTCCTCCTTACGGCGGACATTATGTGAAGATAGTTCTATGTTATTGTGCCCATCTGGTATAAATTTGATTGAACCAGATAAACTACTGATCTCAGTGGTATTCTGGCTATAAGTTATCAGTCAGTCAGTAATTATATTCTGGCTATAAGTTATCAGTCAGTCAGTCAGAGTGAGAGAGAATCACAGTTTCTGATTTACGCGCGTCTGCCTTTTTTGCCACTCTCTCTCTCAAAGCTGTTATTACGCTCGGCCGTACTCAGGCCCTTGCTAAGCTTCGTAGTCAAATAAGTTAAGAGGCCAACTCGATTTGAATCTTCATAGCTTCGGCTATATTTCTTTTAGTGAATCTTAGTTTTAGTTTAATTCTTAGTCCCTTAAGTTCAAGCCTAAGTGTCGGCTTTGTTTGTACACTCACAGGCGGAGTTTTGTTAAATCTTATTGGAATAATAAAGGATTAGTTACCCTTCTATCTCGTTGTCACTCGAACTTAAGCGATTATTCGCTTATCAGTTCTTAAGATTCTTCACTTCCAACATTAACTTAGAATTACAAAGGGAGGAACTCTACATATTACATTTTATTTATACACGCTTTATATTTGTTACATATTTTATTTATATTATATTTTATTCACGCTATATTTATTAAACGTTTTGCATTTATTACATTTTATTTATAAACGCTTATTATGTTTTACTCTTTTTATATTTATTATATATTTTATATGTTATATTTTATTTCATTGTATTATATTTATAAACGCTCTATATTTATTATATTTTCTTAATATAATATTACATTTATTAAATGCTTTATAAACGTGCTAAATCCAGGGATACCCAACTTTTCACTTGCATGTTTAATTTTACAAATATAAACAGTTCTCGGCAATAAAATAGCAGATTTTAAATAAAGTGATGTCCACGTTTGTATATTCCAGCATGTTTTTTCTTATATTATTTGACATAAAAGTGTTTAAAACTTAATTCTTAAAGCACCTCTTTAAAAAAACATTCAATCATTTTCTTGTTTCTCATAGAAAAATTTTGATTTGACGAAGTCAATGACTTTTATGTCTTCCTCTGGTATAAATGTATGTTCCTAACAAATTTTTCTTAAAATCTGTGCATTAGTTTTTCCGTAATTTGACATAATGTACAGAGTCTCTTAATTTTGCCCACAAGTGTGTATATCCACCCCCGCTTACTCGGCTTAAAAGTCCTTACACTGCCTTTATTTTCGCAATCGTTGGTCGTAGACATATACCTCCAGTTATAGAAGCGTTTTAAATGATGAAAATATCCATATTTGGGCAATTTCAAATTAAAAAAAATTCAATTTTGGATAAATAACAAAATCTACCTTTTAATGCAGTCTCCTTGTTCTTACACATTTGGGAAAATTTTATTTACAATTTGGATGCTGGTTATGTAAAAATAAAAGTACAAGTAGTTTGACTTCCGTTCAATATAAATTCACGGGAATATTTCATTTAAAAATTTGCAGTTTTTGATATCTTGCCTTGATTAGTTTGAAGTCTTGCCTTGATTGAAGGATTGGTTAGTTCAGTTAGAATAATTGAAGGAAATAAGCTTAAATGAAGTACCAAAAGAAAACAAAATGTGTAGAATTTAATACGCTTACAAGAAAATCATGTGCTGTTCGCATTAGAATTTTTTTTACTTCTGAAACAAACGCGTTTCTGTGTTTATAGGATCCCATTTCGCAATAGCTTCCAGTTAAAAGTTTTTAAGAACACGACCCAGGTGACAGTAGAATACAATTCTATTAACGGATCGTGTTGCCAAATGCAATTACAGACTTAAAGCTTGTCGTTTTGTTTGAGTTTTTCAAACATTTCTTGTGCTGAAAGCGCTCCTAGACCAGTGCTTTATAGATCGTAAGGTCAGAGAATTCCTTCTTGTAGTTTTACAATTGTTGACGCCTTCCATTTTCCTTCATGAAAAGTGACAATTCTTTTTTATTTTTTTACATTAGCACTCGTCGTTAGACTTGTTGCTTTGCCAGGTGCAGGGGAAAAAAAAAAAAAAAAAAAAAAAAAAAAAAAAAAAACTCTCGAGAAAACAAAACAAAAATTTGCCTACGCTAAAATGTCCATCAATCTCTCTGTGTCGGGTTTTGAATTTACAAATGACGTCAACGTAAAACCAGAAGCCAGTTATGCTACTGCACATCGATGCTGTTCCACTTTACTTGAGAACTGATCTCATTCATGCAGCGACAAACAAATCTTTGGACTCGACAACTCGCAGAGGTAAGTGTACGTGACACTGAGTACTTGGTCTGTCAGTCTGATATATGGTAGGGCAACAATTTTTACCTTTAACTATCTCCTCCTTTCTACTATGATCAAGACGAAGATAAAAATTGACTGACTGTTGACAAGCTTGAATATCGTTTTAACTATGACTGACTGTTAAAATACCTTTCTAACTATGATTGACTGTTAAGAAACTTGAAATTCCGTTTCGACTTGGAAATGACTATTATGAAGCTTGAAATTTCGTATTAAGTGAACTGTTAGAAAGCTTGAAATACCGTTGTAACTATTACTGACTGTTAAGTAGCTTGAAATTCCGTTCTAATTGAGACTGACTGTTAAGAAGCTTGAAATACCTTTCTAACTATAACTGACTGTTAAGAAGCCTGAAATTCCGTTTCAACTAGGAAATGACTATTAAGAAGCTTGAAATTTCGTATTAACTAGACTGTTAAAAAGCTTGAAATACCGTTGTAACTATTACTGACTGTTAAGAAGCTTGAAATTCCGTTCTAACTACGACTGACTGTTAAGAAACCTGAAATGTCGTTGAAACTATGATTGTTGAGAAGCTTGAAATATCGTTTTAACTATTCTCGCTTACTTTTTCCATTTTTTAACTAATTTTATTACCCTGAAGAAGAAAAGGGAAAATGAGGCGAATCATTTAATTTCCGGAGAAGGTTACAATAAGAACATCACAAAAAGAGCTACAGATAAAATACAGTAAGACCCCGCTTAACGCGGGGGATACGTTCCATCGAAGTAGAGCGTAATGCGAAACAGCGCTAAGCGAGGCTATCTTAACATGTAAATAATGGGGTTAGGGGAAGACGGATAAAAAATGGTTAGGCATTAAATTTAATAATATTTTTTTAATAAAAATAAAATCAAACATTTATTTCTTACAAAAATAAAAACAATATAAACGCATATACTTTTAAAAACAAATAAAATTCTCAGTCAGATCATTCAGTCTATTCTGGGTTTCCAATTTTCTGCCTTTTTGTCAAGAAGGCATAATGATAGATTGGCTTAATGGCATATTGCGTTCAATTTCGTCGTCAATCCATATAGACAGTCGTTTTTCCATTTCCTCTATAATGTTATTTCTAGAACGGGTAATTCTAGTTGCAGAGCTTGACGTAGTTGCAGTTGCCGATGACAGTATTTTTTCTTTATTCTTAAGAATTGTCCTTATTGTTGAAGTTGCCAAAATCAATGCAGCACTAATTGAGATTGACGTTCACCAGATTCTAATCTTCTAATCACTTGCATTTGAGTTTCCAGTGAAATGCTTTTTCTGGTTGCTTTCTTTTCTTGTTTTTTATTATCACCCATGATAAAAACTAAAGATCATAATATTTGTCACTGTATTAATCGTTATAGTATTATACAAATTTAAACCTACAATAATGTCAACAAATGTTTCAAATGATAAAAATGTGTCCACAAAGCAAGAAACACAACTACACTGTTTCGGATATGTTATTTGGAAACCTAGCGATGCGCACAATATCGGAGAATCTCCGGGTTGAAATAAAAGAGCGCTAAACGAAACAGCGTTAAGCGGGGTCTTACTGTACTCGCAAATGTTACAATATCGTTTTTTTGAAACAAACCTACGTTCCAATAACAGTACGTAACAACAGTGACATTACAATATCAGACGGATATTGAGAGTCCGGCTCAGTTATCTTGTATGGGCATCTCACATGAATGAGTCTTGACCGCAGTTCCCGAGAGGGAGTAAGGAGGGGGAAAAAAGAGAAGGGTTTCGAAAAATCGAACACATATGCAGCATAAGGCTGCAATAAGCTGGAATGTAAATAATAGAAGTAAGGTAATATTTGGGAAACTTCTTAAGTGTTAAAACCCGCCACGTCCGGGCAGCTTAACAAAGAATTTGCACAAAATACGCTTCAAATAATAAATGAAAAAGAAAATAAAATGATTGAAATGCTAGTGCAAAATTGAGCACACTGAATAAAAATAAAAATAAAAAGAATCAAGGGAATATAATTTACCAAAAAAGCTAGGCCTTAGAGGGCAAAACAACATGAGGTAGAGGAAGCGTAAAATGAAGCGAATATTACGAAAATTTTCAGAACGTAGAGCTAAAAAGTCGGATGGGAAAAATATGCGAAGAAATGCTGTATTTCAAAAGCTAATGTTGGAATACCATTACGTATTTGAAATCTCACGCGCGAAAAACAGAGTACTTATATTATTATACTTGTTTCAGCTCGAAATTCTAGCTTTTCTTCTATAGCTCCGAGCTAAGTGATTGGAGTTCACGTGCATGATTTTCACAGTTTGAAAACTGTAATAAAAAAGGAGGCTGAGGAGAAAATGCGTTGAAACTTTCCAAATTGTCACGCCTTAATATTCATATCACCTCGAAACTTACCGTAAATGCAAATTTGCATCCTGTTTCTGAATCTTTCAAGAAATATTGCATCTTTTGATTATTTCCCTCCTCCTCGTTACGGATCAGAACCCTATGTTTTAGGTTGGTTTATTACTGGAACCACTTTCCGAAGAATTAAAAAGTAAAACTATAAAATTTAAACTAAAAAAAAAAAAAAAAAAAAAAAAAAAAAAAAAAAAAAAAAGACACTGAAAGTATTCTTTAATGTATATAGAAAGCTCTAAATGACAGGTATTATACTTTGAAGTGTAGTGTATCTGGGAAGATGAATTTAGAAACGCGGTGAAGAAAAAATAATACAACATAGGTAGATTTTTATAGCGCCATTTTTATTGCGTTTCAGAACGCAGAGGTCGTTTAAGCGTAACATTGCTTATTAAAAACATGAATTCATTTCATTTTCGTTGCATGTACTCACCTGACACGTGATTCACACTTACAGGGCAGTACTTCACAGTCCTTTAGATCCTACTTAAAGTCCTTTAGAGCATTTGTGATACGGAATATAACTCTGCTACTTGCGGATATTTAAGCTTACATAACATGACGTTTAAATTCAAATACAGGTAACACAGTCTGATGCTACCCATAAAATAGTCTACATAAGCTGGCTGAAGGTAATTAACGGCTCATATTTTAAACGTCGGCTAGCAAAGTGGCTAACGCCGGTATAAAACTGTGGTAGAACTGGCCATAATGCATAACTACAATGCGCGGCTGCCAGAAGCTCTTGCTCTAAAATAGGGGTTCCGAACCCTATGTCCGCGGGCACCAAGGCACCGGCCGATCGTTTAACGTGTGCCCGCAGCTGTGCGATCACAATAAAAATGTTTTAGTTTTGAATACAATTTTATGTGAGTTTTCTCATTTTTAATGAAATAGAAATTCTGAAAGGACTCTTTATTCTAAAATGGATTTAAAATGGATTTTTTCGTGACATCTGTATGTATCTTGCATCAGAAATGATTAGCCATCAGAAAAATCCAAATGATCAGAAATGATTTGAAATTTTTTATATCGGAATGCTGTGGCATTTAGTTGTGCACCTCCCTCTTTTATTGCAATTGTCAGAACCATAAGTATATATATATATATATATACATACATACACCCATCACTTTACTCGGAACAGTCATTCTTGCCTTTATTTTCGCAATCCTTGGTCGCAGTCATGTAATTACAATTACAGAAGTGTTTTAAATGACGAAAATATTCATGTTTTAGCAGCATCGAATAGAAAAGATTCTTGTACTCATATTATTTGGGAAAGTTCTATGCTCGTTATGAAAAAATAAAATTATAAGCAGTTCGACTCTCGCACGATAAAAATGGATCGGGATAATTAATTTCAAAATTTACAGTTTTGGATATCATTTTCAACTTGTCTTGAAGGATCAGTTAACTAAGTTCGAATTGTTCGAGGAAATAAATGTAAATAAAATGCAACAAAATTATGTATCAAATCATGCAACGTCCATCTGAAACCTTTCAGATTTTTAAAAAAATATTTTTTTGGCTATCGGCTAAATTTGGATTTTGGTTAACCATGGACATAGTCTTTTTTTTTCTTTTTTTTTTAAATTGTTAAAAAAATAAATTATAATTTTGGTTAACTGTCGTTTGTCTTTCCTGTGTTTTTACACTGCTCTAGAATAAATCGTGATTTTACTAACCGTGGGTGTCATTTGGCTTTCTTACTTTTTTTAACCACTGTCGGATAAATCGCGATTTGTGTTAACCGTGAATGTCGCTAGTCTTTCCTACACTTTTTTAACTGCCGTCGGATAAATCTTGATTTTGTTAACCGTACACATCGCTTCTCCTTTTTTTAACTACCTTCCTATCGAATAAATTGATATTGTGGTGCACCATGGAAGTTCTTTGCCCTTCTTGTGATTTTTTTTTAAATGTTGTTGGATACTTGTAATTTTGGTTAATCGTAGACGTCGCGCATCTTTCTGGAATTTTCTTAAACTGCTGTCACATAATCGTGATTTTGTGACAGCAGAAATAACCGCGGATATCACTCGTTTTTTCTGCTTCTTTTAACTTCCTTGTACGAAGTAAAAAGGAAGTATTGTAATCGCGAAAAGTTTCAGGCAGCATATTTCAACGAAAATATCCATTTCGACCGCTATCGAATTCAATTTAACGATGTTTTTGCGTGATATCTGTACGTAAGGACAGAATAAAAGACTCGTTTCCTCCAAAAAATTATAAAACTACTTAAATACTAAAATTAATTCTGAAGAGAATTTTTCTTGGCGTCTGTTCGAACGTATGTACGTACGTGCGTACGTATCTCGCATAACTCGAAAACGAATAGCCTCATAACGTTGAAATTTTGTATCTAGAACTGCTATAACATGTAGATGTGCACCTCGTATTTTGGTTGCAATCGGCCGCACCTATATAAATATATATATCCACTTTGTTACTCGGCACAGTGATCTCAGTTTCTTTACTCTTATATGTTTGTAAATTGTACATTTTTTGCTTTAAAAATGATTGAATTATGTTGTTCTTATCTTCCGGTTAAGGTTTTTATGCCTTTCGTAATTCTGGAAGCAATATTTGTACAATTATCAACAATTTAAAAGCTGTTTAAGTGCGGTTAAGTTTTAAATAACATGGCGGACATATTTGTTTACATTTGAAACAGCAGAATTGTAGATTTGTTGCAAATCTAGAGAGACTAAGCTTTGCAACAACAAAAATAACGCCTTCATTTAATATTGCGAATTAAATCATGCTTAATCCTTTCTGGAATTTTTTCGAGGAAATAAGTGTGTAAGATTTACTTCGTAATTTTTAATACAGATATTTTGAGTTTTTATGTATTTTTGCCTTGTCGCGAAGTGAAAACTGAATAAATTGAATGAGAAATACTCAATCGTCTGTGAAAAACTGTTGCTTTTCTGTTTTGTTTGCTTAATTTCTTTCATACATCGTTCTAGCTTTATTATAGTATTTGTATAGAACATGTGACAACGATAAGATAATTTTTCAAATGATATAAATTTTTTGCATTCAGAGTGTCGTTATAGTAAACAAATATAGTGAATTTTAAAGAGTGAATTTATTCTATTGTGGTTTATGCGCTGTCGACGAAGTACATTTAATTTAATTCAATCAATTTAAATGAAATTCAAGAAAAAAAATGCGTATAATTAAATATTCCGTACAAGGAAGTCATGTGGTGTACACATCAGATTTTTTATTAAGTGTCATCAGATAAATCGTGATTCTGCTTAATCTTGGACGTCATCGTCTGCATATTGCCCTGGATAATTGGAAATCCACTATATTCAATATCAAGTTTTAACTGATCTCTAAACCCAGATTGTTTAAAATAAGAATAAAAAAATTGAAAATGACATTTTGGAGGGTTATTTTACTAGAATATACGAACACAGCATTTTATTCAGCAGATATTCAAAAAGAAATCAAGCAAATATATGATTTTCCGGCGAGGTCTCCTCTTTGTGCAGAAAGTTCGAAGTACATTTGCTGGAATCATCTGAGAACAATGAAGTGTTGTCCAGAGTAAGTATAAAGTTGTTCTAGCCAAGTTTTGTTCACTTTCTGAACTTCCTCTCTATGTCTTTTCATATGCACTTCGTTTCTTTGCAGTTGAATATCTAAACAAATCTATGATGTCAAATCTTTGATGATCTATGATGTCATTGATCTATGATGTCTATTGATCTATGATGTCTATTGATCTATGATGTCTATTGATCTATGATGTCAAATACGTCATGAATTTGACGAAAACAATGAGACATTACAACGCAGACACTCTTTTTCTTGGCTGTCTGGCTAGCAAAATCTGCTGACAAACTTTCAAACTCTGCGGGTGCAAAGGAACGTCGTTGCTTGGCTTACCCCCAGAATCATAAAAAAACTAAATTAGATGTTTAGATTGGGTGTCTTACACTCTAAGAGATAAGGACGTCATTGTTCCTCCGCTAGAAATTTTAACATCTTGATGCTGCAAAAGAAGAATAGGGATAATTCCTGTGATTGTTTCGATAGGATTCGAATTAACGTACAGTCACTAATTTTGAATTATCTAATACGTGTATAATAAACATCTCCCGTTCCTGTTTCTTGGAATGACGCCAAAGTATTTCTGAAAGCAGCGTTTAGCAGTATTTTTGACTCTTAATCCAGTCTATAAAACATGTGTTACGGTGAAACACCGAAATCTGGAGAATGTCCGTTTTCACCGGTGAATGTCAACATTCACCTAGTCGCTTGGTGTATGTCCGAAATATTTTACAAATACTCTTATTTCTGACTTACACCGGTGAATGTCGACATTCACCATGTACTAATGGTGAATGTTGAACGTATAAGAATGTTATATTTTCTTCTCCGTAATTCAGTCTCCAAAAAACGCACTTGAGACTTAAAATAAGAACTTAATAACATTAAACTTAAAACACACAGTACATTCAAAATGAGAAAGGAAAATAGAAGTTAAAAAGTTACTCAATTATGTAATTCAAATCTTATTTATTGCAACAACTTAAACTATTATGACACTTTGAATTGCACAAGAGGCCCTTGCTTTTACGACTGCGTTTATTTGTGGAACACTTCCTTTTGCAATGACAGCGTGTACATATACTCCTCTCTTTTTGACCTACACCAGAGCTTATCTGTGATTGTCGACATACACCGGTGAAGGTCCGAATGTACAAGAATGTAATGCAATACTCGATCTTTCACCGACGTATTTGGTGAATGTTGACATTCTCCGGTGAAAGTCGACATTCTCCAATTTCGGTCTTTCACGGTAACATATATACACTATATATACACTATTACACTAGAAGACGATTACGTTACTTCTTCCTTATTTAAGTTGTCTTAAACTCGCGAAGCATGAGAAGTGGCGTAACTAGAGGGGGCGTCCGCCCTAGCTGCACGTATTTAACATATTGAGACATTTGGTTCAACGTTTCGTTATGCTAAACTGGCTGCCATTTGGCATGCATTTAAGAACATAGCTGGGACGTAACTAGAGGGGGGGAGGGGATGGTCCGCCCCAGGGTGCACATTTTTATCTGAGGCATTTCCTGCGTAAAATATTAGGGATTAGGATGAGGCAGGCGGATCGTCGGGGCAGGCGAAGAATAATTAGATTCTAAATTGCCACATGGAATTAAATTGTGAAGAAGTGAATTTATACTGTAAACCAGAGTTTCTTAAACTGTGGGTCGTGACCCTCATGCGGGTCGCCGGACCTGCAAAAGGGGATCTCCAAAAATTTTAGCAGTTTTGATATTTCTTTAACTTATTATGATAATTTTACAGTTACCAAATATTTTTACACTATGTATCTGAAAATAGAACGAAAAGACACTACAGACAAAGAAAAAACGAAAACGTTTCGCGTTCTTTTTATAATATAAACGTTCATTTTACTTGCTTTGCACGAGAAGCTGTCATTTCGTCTGTTACTTATTTAAAATTTTCACATTGTTCTGTATCTTAAAATTAGAAATTAAAGTTAATGACCTAAAACTGCAATAATATATTACAGATTGATACATATGAGGTCTGACAAAATTTCTGTAAATATTATGGGGTCCTGGGGTTAATAACCTCAAGTTAATAACATAAAACTGTAATAGTATATTACAGATTGATACATATGAGGTCTGACAAAATTTTTGTAACTATTATGGGGTCTTGGGGTTGCGAAAAAATCCTCAGTGATAAAAAGGGGTCGCGACTGAAAAAATTTAAGAAGCCGTGCTGTAAAAAAAGTATTAAAAAAATCACCACGTTATTTCAACTGTAGCATAATTTTGTTACACTTTTTTTTATTCCATCGAAATTTATGAATGAATATTACGATTTTGGACTAAATTATGATAACGGTTTGCATATTTAACAAGGGCACATCAATATAGCCACTGAGGGAGGGGTTTCAAAAAAATGGACGAATGAGCTTTTATTGCTTTTGTGACTTCGAAACTTTGCATATAATCGCATGTTGTTGTTTACGTTTTATTTTGCATTTGTTTCGCAATTATAAATATATCGCGTATAAATGCTTCTATAATTTTAGTAGAAAATCTCGTAGTGCTTTCATTTTGTATGTTTATTTAATCGTCAACATTTCACTTTCCCGAAACTTATCACGTAGTGATATTCGGATCAAAGTTCGTGGTATATTGTCGTTCTTTATATGGAGAAAATGACTCAAGCTACAATTAGCCTCGAATATTATGCATTTACGAACAACGGTAGATTAAGAGAATCAAGTTATAAATGTTTTTATTGAGGTAAGAATAATTAATCTAGTATATTCCTATCTCAATGCTTGCATTCCTTAGATTTTGAAAGTGTAAGATTAAAAATATGTATTGTTAATGACGTGATTATACCTGTTGTTAACATTAAAGTTATATGTGAATAAATTAAATATATTCGTTGTGAATAAGATAAATTCATTCTGTTTGAAGAGTGTTTTTTGTGCAGGCAATATATTTAAGAGTGAATAGTTATTAATGTGAAATTTAACACACTAAATGTGTAGAAATTCAAAATAAGAAAGTTCCCTTTCAATAAAACTGTGTATCGCCTATTATTATAGAACATCTTTTTCATATAGCCTGCAATAAAAATGCTAAGACTTATGCTGTTTACATGTAAAAAATTGCTTATATTTGATCTAATTCGAACTGAAAATTTTCACAAGAAATCCACGATGCTTTAAGTATTTTGTACAGGAAATAGCGGGACAAAATATTGACAGAACTACTAATGGATGCGCATTGGTCCATTCTAGAAGCCACTCCCTCGGTGGCGATACAGATGTGTACTTACGAAATACGCTACCCGGCTGGGTGAGCTCCAATTTTTTTTCTTACATGTTGGTAATTTGTGCATTTTTTGCTTTAAAAAGGATTGAATTATGTCGTTCTTGTATTCCGGTTAAGATTTTTATGCCATTAAATCTACACGCAATAGTTGTAGAATTATCAACAAATTAAAAGTTGTTTAAGTCCTACTAAGCCTAACGAAGTCTCTATTTGTTTGCAGTTGAAACTGTTAGTAGAACTGTGGATTTAGCTAGTTTCTGCACCAACTTCAGTGTCTTTTTGCGGGGCAGGACCAAAATTACGATTTTGTACACCGAAAAATATGTCTTTCTGCCCGCTGGCCGAATGGCCATGCTCTTGCGTAGAAACTCTAATTTTAATTGTAAAAAAGCTCTTTTAAACTATTTTCAACTGTATTTTGTGTTTTATGTTTATGTGCATTGTGCAATTTTTAATGAAGATGCTTTGAGTTTTTATATATTTTGGCCTTGGAGCGAAGTGAGACTCGAGGAAATAAGTTTAAATGAAATGTAGCAAAAAATATAAATAAATTTAATAGGTCGTACTAGGAAGGCATGCGGTGTCCTCGTCAGATATTTTATTACCACTCTGTGTATAGAAGGTGATACAATTTCTACTTCTTTATTTCCTGAAGTTTTAGCACATAGCTAATGTTCTGATTATCCATAGTTCTTTTACTATAACGTTACAAAATTAGGAAATACACGAAATAATTGAAATTATGTACTTCATGCTTTCTGATTAAAGTTCTTAGCCTTAAATCCTGGTTTGGGACAAGTACGTGACCATCTCAAAGCAAACAGGGCACAGAGGATTTATTTCAAGTGACAGTTTTTAGCGCGTTTTGGCATAGAAATCAATTTCGATGCGCTGCGGCGGGTAGTGAAGTGTGTGCAAGCGAGTGAAGTGTGTACCAGCCAGACACAATCCTCTCCCACGGGGGATTCAGAGCAGACAGAACCAACCATGCTCACCCAGATGTGGAAAAAATGTTATAATAACCAGTGCGTTTTTATTACTCCATTATCGGTCAGAAAGCTGCGAGAAACCATTCGAAGAGCCGTTGTGCGGCGACCTTGAAGTCGTTAGATAGGGTTCTTACCTGCAGAGGAACGAAATGACCGTTAGGAAAGCATCTAGGCATGAGCGAACAACCTTTTTCTTGCGAAGGGTTGATTGATTGCGCAAGTGCTGAAGGCTTAACGTTGCGAATGGGAATCATTTTCCAGTGAAAGGTCATGTGAGTTAAACTCAAATCAATATCATTTCCCTGTTCCATACGAGCTATCACAAAGGAAGTGTTTTCCAACGTGTTTGTTATGTTATAAAATTAACCCTTACGGCTGTACAGAGCAGTGAAATACAGAAGCATAATTGCATACCAGAAGAAAATAATCTGATATGGACGCCATGTGACTTCCTTTTATGCGTCTATTAAATTTTCCCCTTTTTCGCTGCACTTCGTTTAAATTTATTTCCCTTAAAAGTGACATACGATCTTCCAATTCAAAGTGCCCTTTCGGCACTTCCTTTTGCAGTATAAAAAATCTGATGTCTACACTACATGACTTCCTTGTACGGAATATTAAATTATACGCGTTTTTTATTGCATTTCGTTTAAACTTGTTGGATTGAATTAAATCTACTTCGCCAACTGCGCATAAACCACAATAGCATAAATGCATTCTTTAAAATTCACTCTATTTGTTTACCATAGCGACACTCTGGCGCTAGGTTCACTTAACAGTATTATATTTCGTTCATATTATAACTCAGAATGCACAAAATTTGTATCATTTAAAGAATTATCCAATCGTTGCCACATGTTCTATTCAAATACTATAATAAAGCTAGAATGATGTATAAAAGAAATTAAGCAGACAAAACAAAAAAGAAACAATTTTTCACAGACGATTCAGTATTTCCCATTCAATTAATTCAATTCTCACTTTGAGAAAAGGTTCAAAATATCTATATTAAAAATTACGAAGTAAATCATAAACACATATTTCCTCGAAAAAATTCCAGAAAGGATTAAGCATGATTTAATTCGCAATAATAAATGAAGGCGTTATTTTTGTTGTTGCGAAGTTACGTTTCTCTAGATTGGTAACAAATCCACTACTCTGCTGTTTCAAATGTAAACAAGCAATGGCCGCCATCAAAAAAATTATTAGGCTTAGCGGCACTTAAAGAACTTTAAAATTGTTGATAATTCTAAAAATATTGCATGCAGGCATAAAAACCTTAACCGGAAGATAAGAACAACATAATTCAATCATTTTTAAAGCAAAAAATGTACAATTTACAAACATATAAGAGTAAAGAAACTGAGATCACTGAGCCGAGTAACAGAGTGGATATATATATATAAATATATTTGTATACGTTTGGTGCGGCCGATTGCAACCCAAATACGAGGTGCACATCTACATGTTATAGTAGTCCTATATACAAAATTTCAACTTTCTGAGGCTACTCGTTTTTGAGTTATCCGAGATACGTACGTACATACGTTCGTACAGACGCCACGAAAAATTCTCTTCAGATTTCTAAAGCAGTTTTATAATTTTTTTGGAGGAAAAGAGTCTTTTATTTTGTCCTTACGTACAGATATCACTCAAAAACATCGTTAAATTGCATTCGAAAGCGGTCAAAATGGATATTTTCATCGAAATATGCTGCCTGAAACTTTACAATACTTCCTTTTTATTTCTTACAAATAAGTAAAAAGAGGTGCACAACTAGATGTTGTACCAGTCCATTGTACAAAATTTCAACATTCGACGACTAATCGTTTCTGAGTAATGTGAAATACATAAAAGTGGGTACAAACGTCACGCCGAAACTAGTCAAAAGTCTTTAATACAAAATTATGACATTTTACGGTTTTTGAGCTATACGACATACGTACGTATAGACGTCACAATGGAACTAGTTACAAAGGATTCGGGAAAGGTTATTGAATTCTGAAAAGGGGAAAATTTCCCCATTACAATACTTCCTTTACTTCGTACAACAGGCGCGTGAAACTCACGGCTCGCGGTCCACTTGTGGCCCTTGGGCTCATTTTTTACGACCCTAGATTCAGTAATATATATATATATATATATATATATATATATATATATATGTGTGTGTGTGATGTACCAGCTTTAGTAATAGCTTAAATTATCAGACGATAAGTTCAAAAAATAGGATCCATTTATTATTATTCAGGAGAAATAGCAGTTACAAAATCAGATATACGGAGTAAATAAAAAGAATTACTAATAACTTTTTGTATGAAGTTTACTGCATCGTGACATTTAAGAAAAGCCCCCGCTATTCCTTTGCCAGTCCTTTTATAGCCTCTGGAAAGGCGGAGCTTCCAAGAATGACGTCAGCCTCGTCAGCCAATCCAGTTCGCTTTAAATATTTCGAGAACATTCTATAACTGTACGTGTAGAAAAAGCGGGAAAAACAACTTGACTACGGGGCTGTGGATTTAATTCCACGTACTTTCAAATAAGAGAACGTCGCCATTAAAAATGAAAAGAACATACAGTTAGAATTTTAAGTGTATTCGTGACTATAGAATTTTATTATTACATATATGTATATAAATAATTAATAGCGGGCAAGCCCGCCAAATGAGTGGACTGCGGCCAAAGCAAAACATATAAGTTCTATGCGCACCTGAAAAGCAAATGTATAAAAACACTTCAGTATGAGTGAAATCAATCCAGTCTTTCCAAGCAACAATCAATTCGTAAATATTTTTTTGCTGCCAAACCAGGAAACAAAAACTTTTGACACTTCAGGTTAATGACGTATGACGTCATGGTTTAAATTTAACGAAATTGCTAAGGAACGTGAACGAACTCAATTAACACACAATAATTTAATATGTTCATTATATTTTAGATTTTTTGTGGCAACGGTGATGTTTTGTTTACATCTGCTTTATATAAGAACGTGAACAAACTCAATACGCAATAATTAATATGTTCATTATATTGTAGATTTTTTGGTGGCAACAGTGATGTTTTGTTTACATATGCTTTGAGCGTGATAACGCACGGAATGTTCCTTTTTTGATATGTTTAGAATACTAAATAAATAAGTTCGTGGTTAATTAAAAAGGTTTTCTCTTCTAAATATATTTGAATTCGTCCGAAGTTATTAAAATAAGTTAAGAACTTGATTAATTTCCAACAGCAATGTACAAACTTTTCTCAGTATCCATAAAAGAATTAACAGGACAGTAACATACCCTGTCAATTATCCTATAGTAATCCTGCAGTTATATAGTTGTAGAATAATCAAGAATTTAAAAGTTTTTTTAAGTGCTATTAAGCGTGACGAACCCGCTATTTGTTTACATTTGAAACTTAGTAGATTAGTGAAACTCTTAGTTTCTGCACCAACTTTAGTGTCTTTTTGCCAAGTGAAACTAAAACTAAACTTTCAGTTTTATGCACCAAAAATCTGCCTTCTTGCTCGCTGGCCTAATTGCTTGTTCTACCACTAACTTTAATTCAAATTTTTTTAAAAACTGTTTTTAACTATACTTGATGTTTATATTTTTGTGTATTTTGAATTTTAAATGAAGATAATTTGAGTTTTTATGTATTTTTGCCTTGCGAAGAGAGAATTGTATTAATTGAATGAGAAATAAAGCTCTAATGAAATTCGAGGAAATACGTTTAAATGAAATGCAACAAAAAATGTGTATAATTTGATAAGCTCTATGAGGAAGAGCACATTTTTTTATATAGAAATTAAAACATATTTCTTACTTAGTTACTTAGAAATAAAACGCTAACTGAATTATAATTTTCAGATACTATTCTACAGCTTCATTTTCACTGATAATGAACCATACTTTCTGCTTGGATTGTTATTTACGACCGGTGTCATTACAAAGTTCAATTAACTGTTCTCATTAATTAAATGACAGCTTGTTATTTTTAAAATTCCAATTAAAGTATCAAGAACCCATGAAATTTCGTTATATTTAGCACTTAGGAAACAAGTTTTAAACGGTGACCGCAGAGTTTCGAGAAACAGATACACGTCGTTGTTTATCCATCACTAATAACGGTATAAAGATCTATTAAACAGGATTCTAAGGTAAACATGGTAAAAAAAGTCTCTATTTTACACAGCCAACCCACAAACCACCGTTCTTCTCAAACCGCTTTACTTTCTCATGCGCAAGCCCACTAGTGGCTAAGTGGTTAACTCGGTGAAGAATGGTAATTTGTCACGAGTTGTCTATTCCTGACGAACGGGCTGATGGGATGAGCATTTTTCGTTATTTTCTTCCTGTGTAACATAAATTCGAGCTAGTTTCGCTTAGCAAGTCCTCCACGAAGGCATCCTTCCTTTCAAACAGGTAGTTCTTGCGTGCTTTTCCATAATCAACTAAACCAAATCAATTTTCTCGTGGGCAATGAGAACAGAAAAGTTATGTTTGTTTTTAATCATTTTCAAGGTTATGTTATGCGCCGCCAACCAGGCTTCCGACCTAGGTAAAACCGAACGGAATGATGCCTAATCAGTGGAAAAAACGAGCAGCCACCTCAAAATGGTAGTGGCTGAAAATCTAAACGCCATTAATTGTTTTTAATCAGGATATCTTGTAAACAGAGATTGAATTAATTTAGTTTTGACGATACATCTGATACTTTTTATTTATTTATTATTATTATTTTTTCAATGGCAAGCACTAGCCATTATTGACGTTGGCCACTATTGTGGCTGGCAGCGGTGGTCACTTTGTTAAGGGGGCACCTAACAGGTTGAAGCGTTGGCTTTTATGAAGGGACAGACAATTTATATCCATGCCTTCTCCGAAATTTGAACGCGGGTCCTTTGGTAAAAGAAATCAGAGTGACTAGCCACTTTTTTGCCCAGTCGCAACATGTTAAATATATGCCAGTGTGGTTTAGCCACATATTATCAGTAAGAAATGATATACCATCTTTTTAATTTCGTTTATAAATAATAGGTATTTTTGCATATCAAAGAGCAGGCTTCTGGGACCACAGATTGAGAAACACTGTTTTAGTATATTTAAATCCCCCTTCTGAGTATACTGAAGTTAATATACTAAAATAATATCTCGAGTAATAATAACTGACAAATTTTTATCAGTTTAGAATTGAAGCAATTTACCTCGTGATAAATTTGTTATATAATCAAATAAATCCCATTTAATAAATAATAAATCCCAGATAAACTCCAGAAACATACATACATTTATGCAGATTCTTCATTATTTAATTTCTTTAAATATAATACAGGACTATAATATTTGGTGGCAACAGTTTGAAAAGTGAAACGCCGTTTATAGTGAAACGCCACAAAATGCCAAAACGAAATTAATAGCCCTTCTGGCCTAACGGCCCTTTGGCTTAAAAATGCCAAAACGAAATTAATAGCCCTTCTGGGCTAACGCCCTTTGGCCTAAAAATGCCAAACGAAATTAATAACCCTTCTGGGCTAACGATCTTTGGGCTAAAAAGGAGAAATCTGAAAAGTTTCACATTTTATCAATCGCCCAAAAGGATTTGTTGATTTTTGTTACGCTTTTGTAGAACTCGCAAACGATCACTCTGCTTCTGCATTCACCCTGCTAACTCATTTCTTTTTGCCTTTTTAGCTTTATTATTATGCATCATTTTTTTCGCACTTACGCTATATGCAATTAAAGAACAAAATTACAAAAATTTTAACAGCAGCGCAGTAGCATATCTTTAGAATTCTCGAAGCAACCTTAAATGTTGCCATACATTTTTCTGCTTTTTTTTTTGTCAGTTTATCATATCAATGTTCAGTTTTCTTAGTGAGACCATTTGCAGATTTTTTTTTATTAATATTTTATGTGTTAACTCTATTTATTAAATATCATGTTTTCGCACTTACGCCAAATACAACTCATTTCAGCAAAGCCGTAAAATCACAAAATATTTAAAAATAGCATATCTTTAGAATCTCCGTTACAGAATCTCGCGCGCTGGAGATAAAAATGTTTTATTCCTTAAAGTGTTGCCACTGCAGGCATTCAAATCGTTGATTTATTAATCACAAATTACACTGAAGTTTTGCAAAATATGATATAAAAATTTTGAAATTTAAAATTCGGGTTGGAGCACATATTTGGGTGGAAGACTAGGTTATTCAAAATCTGATGGGTCGTTTATTTACAGTGCGAGGAAAATACATAGATAAAAGCAGATTCTTAATTATTTAATTTCTTTCGAAAATAATAGAGGGAAATAATATTTGGTGGGAAGAATCTGAAAAGTGATACAGCCATTTATATTGATTCAACGCAAAATCCCATTTCGAGATTAATAGCCCATTTAGGCTAACGCCATTTTGGGCTAATAAGATAATTTTAAAATGTTGGAATTAAAAGATTTTCTTCAAAAGAGAACATGAGGTTTTAATTTATTCCCCTTCATTTGTTTAGACATTTTTTGTAGTTATTTATTTGCATATAAAGATGGCCGGCTAATTTAGCAGTTAACCCAGGCGGCAAAAGTTCTAGCTACACCCCTGATTAAATGGTGTTTGCTGTATCATTTATAATATTGAAAGTACAAACTCCGAGTTCAGTACATTCTATTAGTTTCAGAAGTATGTCTGTGTCTATAATACATAAATAAAACACTTCTAGAATAAACAATATGGCGATAACATTACTTTTATGATCTGTTATCACAGAAGCTTTTTACCAAATTGAGTAATATTTATGTACTCTGGCTTTCGTTAATGATCTCTCTGGCTTTCTTTAATGATCGATACAAAGTTACTGTCTCCTCTCTAATGCCCCCCCTCGAAAAAAAACTGAACAACTACTAACGCATGAAATTATTACTAATAGATATTAACGCTGGAACGAAAGTATAAGCGTAAAAAACCTTCTACCACTAACAAGTTTACGAAAAAAAAAATTCTTTTTATATACAAACAATCACTTTGGAAAGAAACTTTTATTATCACACGTGAGACTTCTGTCGGCCTGTAATTATAAATATTGATGATGTGACGTTTTTTTTCTTCTGGCAAAGCATAGAACAAATCACGCAAATTAAAACGAAACTGAAAAAGAAAACCAGTGCTGAAAATATCTTATTAGCAATTAAGAAAAATATGACAAGTGAAAGAATAATAATTTGACGTTTCATAGTAATTTTTATAATAGAATGGCGTTAAAATCTAGGCAGTTGAGTTAGCCATTTTGGGTCTAAGTATCTGTTGTGGTCTTGTCCATGTAGCTCTTTGAAGAATTGTTGCAGAGCATGAAGGAGGTTGGACACAGTTCTGAAGAAGCAGCTCGAGGACTGGTCCAAGGATCTCCACCCCTCTTCCCTACCACACCTAATCAGCCGCACCGAAAGTATATGAATATATATACCCACTCTGTTACTTGGCTCCTTGCGCTCAATTTGTTTTTTGTTCTTATATGGTCGCAAATTGTGCACTTTTGTTTTAAAAATGATTGAATTATGTTGCTCTTTTCTTCCGGTTAAGGTTTTTATGCCTTTACTTAATCTGCATGTAATAGTTGTAGAATTATCAACAATTTAAAATTTGTTTAAGTGCGGCTAAGCCTATTTTTTTTTTATACCATAGTAGCCATATTTGTTTACATTTGAATTCAGTCAGTTTCTGCAGTTCTGCTAAGTGTCTTTTTGCAGGAGTGGGACCAAAAGTAAACTTTCGGTTTTGTGCACCTTCTTGCCCGCTGGCTGAATTACTTGTTTTGCGTAGATAATCATTTTAATTGAAAAAAAAATATTGTTTTAACTGTATTTGGTGTTTTATGTTTTTCTATAGCTTTCAGTTTTTAATAAATATATTTGGAGGTTTTACATATTTTTGCCTTGTCGCGAAGTGAGACCTGAATTAATTGAATGAGAGATATATCTCTAATGAAATTCGAGGAAATAAGTTTAAATGCGTGCGTATAATTTAATGTTCCTGCAAGGAAGTCATGTCATCAGATGTTTTTACCCGCGCGTGGGTACTTTTGCTTGTTTAAATATAGAGTCCAGAATGGTTTGATGGTATAGTTTGATGTTTTGAACTTTATTTGTTTGCTTAGCATTTGCTTTGGAAAGACAACCAAATCCGCCTATTAATCGATTGCTACTCTTGTGTCTAAAAATTGATTGAAAATTTCATTTTAATCGAAGCGATTGCCTCAGTTGGAAGATTATCGCAAACCTATTAGGAGGTATATTCAAGACTATCCGAAAACAAACTAAAGTTGATCCAGAGTGAATATGCTGCATCCGAGGTGGATTATGTGACTGTTTATAGATTTTAACTGCTTATTTCAAAAACCATAAAACTGACAAATTCGTTACTGCGTTTTAATTCGTTACTGCGTATGAAGTCAGAAGTCATGTACCAATATTCCAGAAAGAACAAACTTTTTATAAGGAGTACTGGTACTTCAGTTCGTAAGGTGAGAAAAATTTCTCACGAAAATCGCAATAATAAATTTACAAAATCGGTGGCAGCCGCATTTCGACCTATCTTATTAGTTTTGAGAATTTCTGAACTGCATGCAACGTCTACAAATAAGAGGACATCAAAAGGAAGATTTTCAGCAAGCAAAATTATCACTTATTTTCTTAACCTGATTATAACGAAACTTACAATTGTTGATATCTTTTATGTGGCCATTTTGTATAGCGTAAAGTTAGCCATCGCTTCGGAAGTTCAGATTGCGTTTGAGGTAGCTTTAGAAATTTCTGTCTACAAGATGCGACGACTTACATCCCTTTTGCTACACGATATTTCTCAGGTTTGTAAAGACACATTATCAGCGGATTATTTTAGTAAAACAAAACATCGTATTAATGTCAGTATATTTTGCTCGTTATTGTACATTGTTACCATGACCATCGGGGTCTGTTATGCAGCCATTAATACGCACGGGGCACCTCTGTTAAGCATGCCACATTACTGCATTACATACTTGAAAATTGCTAAGATGTTGCGATTTCTCTACATACAACTGTTTTTAGGATCTTTCGTAATATTTTATGGTCATCTATGCTGGATAATAACAGACTTATTCACTTATATCGTTACGCATGTGCAGAGCTACACTGTTTCCAGTAAATGTGAACATCTTCTATACTCGTACGAAAATATGAACGGAGTACTGAAAGCTATGAACAATTTATTTTCTTTTTCCGTGTTTGCATTAGTTCTGTGCTCTTTTATGGCATTATTTCGCTTTGAATACCGTTTGTTATTTAATTTCAATACACATGATATTCTTTTGGGTATATACAGAATTGTCTACTGTTCTTTCCTTACATGCGTCGTAATTATATTAGGGTCAAAAGTTAATGAAACTTCCGAAGAAACTCTGAGTTATATGAAGTCCCTACCCGGTAGGGTACCTTCTCGATATCTGGAATTAAAGATACTTCTAAGAAAAATTCCCAAACGACCCCCAGTGCTACGCCTGTGGAACGTTTATACTATTGACAGAACCCTGATTATCAGTGCTGTTGGATCTGTCTTAACTTATGGAATACTTATAGCGACTCTGAGGAAGCAAACGTAATCTATCCATGTCTTGCTAGAGCTAGTTACTATAACTGCATCTAAGTGTTACTCGAATACGAACTGAAGCGTGAGTAGAACTTTTACCTGACAAAGCGCTCGCTGGATTTAATGCCTCTAACAATCTACTGGGAAATTCTAAAAATATGCTATTTGAAATCAATGAACGTATTAGTTTTGTATTTAAGAATTATGGACGAATGAAAATAAACTTTAAAGATAAAACCTTTCTAATTAACAGCGGCTGGAAAGCCTTTTATACAATAACTGTCTCTTCCTTTTTCAGAAGTAGAAATTCAAATCAAAACGAATAGTGAAATAGCGCCACAAAATATTTACAACATAAAAAATATACTGAATTAAGTTTTACCTCCCGGGGGTCGACGTAGAGAACTCTGCGAAGCTACTGGCTAGGATCTGTACGTAGGCAGTCTCGGCCACGGGGGATAAAATTTATGAACTTGGTGGTTCTGTAGCCCCTGGGAAAGGTCATTTATTGGCCGGCCTCGGGGACTGGCATGTCCTGAGCGGTGTGGAACCGTAGCCGGAGGGCTTGGTTCCCCCCGGTTTGCTGGGTAACGGCCCACTGCGACTGGTAGGAGCATTAGACGACCGGTGCTGCCTGGTGAATTCCCGGTGGTGCGCTGCTCCTCTGGAGGGTAATAGTGGAGGTTGAACCTCCACGACGTGCCCAAAGGGGAAGTAGACCTGTAGTGTGATTTAGTTCACGGGGGGAAGAAGCCTAAATTATTGTTGTTGTTGTTGAATTAAGTTTTAAATATTGAGTTCGTACGCGTTCCTGAACATCCTCCCACATTGCAGTTTTCTAAGATTGCAACACTTTCGCTGTTCAGAGGTTCAGCCAATCAGAAACATCAACGTGACTATCAGTTCTTGTGGTTATAGCAAAGTTAGTTGGTTATAAATCCGTTGGGTATAGAAGACTCAGTAGATAGCTCAGCTGTCCTTAATGTATCAGTCTGACGGACCAGAGATGATTGCACTGGGAAGGATTTCCAAGGATTTGTGGCTTTATCTTAATCTGGTAACACTTGAATTAGTAAATGCGCAGGTAGTTCTGTAGAATGTGCCACTTTCCTCTAAAGGGTAGATATTTTGAAGAGGTCTTATTTTCTCACCTTCAGTGTTATACTTTCTCTGTACTTGCCTGAACATTTTAACGCGAAAATACATGAACAACTAATCCAGAGGTGTAGCTAGAGTTCCCAGCGCCCGGGGACAACTGAAGATTTTGTGCCGCTTTCTGTGTGCCAAGAATGGTAAACATTTTATTCTAAAATTTCGTAACTAGCGCCCCTTGGATGCTGCGCCCGGGGACAGATGTTCCTCCTTGCCCCACCCTAGCTTGTAGAGTCATTAGATTAATTGGAAGCAGAAAAGATGAAAAATATGCAACCGTTTCGCCGGGAATCGAACCACGGACCTTTGGAATACCGGCCCAGCGTACTACCATTACACCACGAAGGCACGCTAGGGAAGTGGGAGAAATACCTTATATACTCCCCATTTTAAAGGGCGACTAGGGTTTTAGGGGACCTAGTCGCCAAATCCTGGGTGCGGAGAATCATCATCCACAACCCCTTTTAGTTCGGGCGCCACTTGTAGAGACATTAGAATTTTTTCAGAGGTAAGAGAGGTGAAAAATTAACAACCGCCTTCGCCGGGAATCGAACCATGGACCTCTGGAATACCGGCCCAGCGTGCTACCGTTACACCACGAAGGCACGCTAGGAAAGTGGGAGAAATACCTAAGCTACGCCACTGAACTAATCCAACTACATCAATTCCCAAACTGATTCTGCGAAAAGTATCGAAGGGGAAAGTTTTGAAGTTTTGTAAAATTTCAAGAAGACTTGCGACCGGACCTTTTCACGAATGCTTTAATATTGTACATTGTTTTAGTAATGTTATTAAGGTATCTGGTACAGCATGCGTTTTCTTACGGGGATCTTTTGAAGACGAACTGCAGAACAATTAGTATTATGTAAATCAAGAGCAGCATTTGTCAAAGCAGTAACTGTTCCCTGATGCTTGATTATAGCAAAGTGTCGTAGTAATGTCCGGGTATATTGCTTGTTAACGTACATTGCTACCATTACCTTCCTGGTCTTTTATAAATGCATTAATATGTTTTATAGTCTTCTGTTAAACATGCCAAGTTACTACATACAGTACTTGAAAGTTTCTAAGATGTTTGCGACTTCTGTACATACAACTGTTTTTTGCATCTTTTATGCTATTTTATTATCATTTATGCTGGATAATATAATAACGGACTTATTCACGTATATCGTTACTCATGTGTAGAGTTCTACTGTTTCCAGTAAATGTAAACATCTTTTGTGTTTGTACGAAAATATGAACGAAGTTCTGAAAGCTATGAACAATTTATTTTCTTTTTCGATGTTTGAATTAATTCTGTGCTCTTTGATGGCATTATTTCGCTTTGAATACGTTATGTGTATCCAAATAAAATAACCAACGCTTCGTTGGTTATTCTATTTGGATACACATAGCTTCATACAAAATTGTCTACTATTCTTTCTTTATATGCGTCATAATTATGTTAGGGTCAAAAGTTAATGAAACGTCCGAAGAAATTCTGAGTTGTATGCAGTCCCTAAGCGGCAGGGTACCTTTTCGATATCTATAATTAAAGATACTTCTAAGAAAAATTCCAAAACGACCCCCAGTGCTACGCTTGTGGAACATTTATGCTATTGACAGAACCTTAATTGTCAGTGTTGTTGGATCCGTTTTAACCTACGGAATACTTATAGCGACTCGGACGAAGCAAAAATAATCTATCCACCCCTTATAGAACAAACCGTAACTCCATCCGAGCAGAAAACTATAGAACGTTTGCCGCCCTATTGATTTACAAGCAAATAACTATAAAAATTGTAAGAATGACGTGTGATGAAATAACTTAAAATTCTATGTTTATGTTTGAAGACAAACTTTGAATTCCAACATTAAAAATATCTGATGTGTACACCACATGACTTCCTTGTACGGAATATTAAATTATATGCATTTTTCTTGTATTTCATTTAAACTTAGTGGATTGAATTAAATTTACTTCGTCGATAGCGCATAAACCACAATAGAATAAATGCACTCTTTAAAATTCACTCTATTTGTTTACCATAGCAACACTCTGGCGCTAGGTTCACTTAATATTTCGTTCACATTATAACTCAGAATGCACAAAATTTATATCATTTGAACAATTATCTTATCATAACCACATGTTCTATTCAAATACTATAATAAAGCTAGAACGATGTATAAAAGAAATTAAGAAAACAAAACAAAAAAGAAGCAGTTTTTTCCAGACGATTGAGTATTTCTCATTTAATTAATTCAGGTCTCACTTCGCGAGAAGGCTAAAATACATAAAAAGTCAAAATATCTATATTAAAAATTACGAAGTAAATTTCAAACGCTTATTTCCTCGAAAAAATTCCAGAAAGAATTAAGCATGATTTAATTGGCAATAATAAATGAATGCGTTATCTTTGTTGTTGCGAAGCTAAGTTTCTCTAGATTGGCAACAAATCCACTAATCTCCTGTTTCAAATGTAAACATCAATGGCCGCCATTAAAAACAGGCTTAGCGGCAATTAAACAACTTTAAAATTGCTGATAATTCTGAAAATATTGCACACAGATTTACTAAAGGCATAAAATCCTTAACCGGAAGATAAAAACAACATAATTCAATCATTTTTAAAGAAAAAAATGTACAATTTACAAACATATAAGAGTAAAGAAACTGAGATCACTCAGACGGGTAACAGAGTGGATATATATATAAATATATTTATATAGGCATTTGGTGCGGCCGATTGCAACCAAAATACCAGGTGCACATCTACATGTTATAGCAGTCCTATATACAAAATTTCAACGTTTTGAGGGTACTCGTTTTTGAGTTATGCGAGATATGTACGTACGTATGTACATACGCACGTACGTATATACGTTCGTACAGATGCCAAGTATATGTATCTCGCATGACTCAAAAAAGGATAGTCGTAGAACTCTGAAATTTTGTATATGAGACTGATACTTATGCATCTTTTCCGTTGCAATCGGCTACACCAAACGGATAGTAAAATGAATTAAAAAGATTTTTTGTGATGCCTGTCCATGCGTACGTTCGTACATGTATATATCTCGCATAACTGAAAAAACACCTACACTTTGAATGTTGAAACTGCGTATATGGGACTCCTGTAACATCTAGTAGTGCACTTGTGCTTTTAATTTTATTGCAATGAGCAGCACCAAAAGTGTATAAAAATATATAAATATGTGAAATATAAAATATGAAAAAAAATTTTAAAACCCGATTGGAATCAACTGACACTAGACCTTTAAATTTATAAATTTTAGTTAAACACGTCCTCACTTCAAAGATAGGCTTTGCACTATTTTGCACGGTGCTACTTTACTAGACGGTTGCACGGATTTTGGCGACTTTTTGGCGATTTGCCTTTTGGCGAGTAATACAACTTATGGTAAACCCATTGATGGATAAGTTATTTATGGTAACCGATATTTTGTTGTCATTTTATTAAAAAAATAATGCGTTTTATTATGCATAACTTCCGTTTTTTAAATATTATTTATGGCTTCTAAATATTAAAAATCAATTTAATTTAACATTTTTATTTGAAATAAAAATTTTGTTGTTTATAATATTTTATATAATTTTATGTTGTGGATGATGTAATAATGACGTCACCTTACTTAAAAAGTAATTGGTTTTATTAATATCTATAAATTTAATCTAATGTTTTAAACATTATTTATGACTGTTAAATATTAAAATACAATTTAATTTTGCATTTGTTTTAAAAATGATTTTATTATAAATGATTATTTAAATAATTTTAATTCTATGCGTGATGTAATCAGCTGCCTGATTGGTTACTGAATATTTGTGCATTACCGCTTCATTTTAAAATTTTATTATTCATCTGTTATTAGTAATTACCAAGAATTATTGGTATTGGAATAAAAAAATTGCCCTTTGAGACTTTATTTTGTCTTTCCTAATCAAAGATTTATTTATAAATTGTTAAAAGTGTCAGAGGAAATTTTGGAGGAAACCTCGCTAATTGCTTCTTCAATGATGTGCGAGATATTTGGATATCAGATGAAGATGGTTAAAAGATCCGATTCAATTATGATTTCGATTTTTTTTGTGGTATTTATCAATAAACAAGAGGTTAAATTACTCAAAAAAATGTAAGTACATATTTTTCTTTTATTTTATAATTGTATACTCCAGTTTTTGTTAAAAAAATTAATACACTATTTTCAAAAATTGCTGAGATAATTATTGTCACATATGTTTTAATGTTAATTATATTGTATATAACGTGTTTTAAAGTATTTGAATTTAATAATATTCTAATTCTTTTAAATGTTGGTAGGATGGTTTTTAATTCGATATTCAATTTCAGTAATATTTTAATCTAATTAAACGTTGGCACAATATTTTTATAGCGGTGTTTTTATTCTCTTTTTTGCTATATGAAAGTAATAATTGCCTTACTTTAGTACTTTATACTCATAGTAAATGTATTTATTTACACTTGCCTGCCATCTTAAAAAACGACATTTTCAACAAAAATTAATCCATTACTTTTAACGATATTTTTTTTTTTTTAAGTTTCGAATACTTTACTATGCGTAAAAACAGCGTTTTTCAAGATGGCTGACGATTGTAAAAATTGCGCCAACAATTGCGCCAACGTAAATAGCCAAAAATCCGTGCAACCATCTACCAAAGTAGCACCTTTTGCATCACTCTGCAGCATGTTACGTCACTCTTTCCCTGCCATTTCGTTGCACTGCGAAACATTTAGCCCAATCGCCGTTCAGGATTAACACAAAGACTTTCCGGTTATAAATATGACTGCTGTAAATACGCAGTAATTTTTCTTGTCTGCTGCTTCTTGGAGAAACCACGTCTCTCGCTTCTCCTTCTTTCTGTATTGTTTAAAATGTAAACTTCATATATAGAAATTATGGCGTGTCTTTAGCACCCCTAGTGTGGTACTAGATTTAGTCAGAAATGTATTTCTGAATAACTGTTCTTGCGAAAAATGAAAATGATGATTTAACTATCAAGCCACTTGTGATTTTCACACCAGTCGTCATACAAGCAACAGTCTTCTCTTCATCTTCCGCAAAACTACAACATCCCATATTTATATAATGTCTTGAACACAATAGTTCATTATGAAATTATGACATTTCTGTAAATCATTTCACCGATTCTCTACCTCTAATCTTAATACTCGGTAGGCTTCCCTTCCTTCCTTAATACTTAGCAAGCTCCCTTCCCAATGTAAAATTTAAATTAGGCAAAAAAAAAAAAAAAAAAAAAAAAAAAAAAAAAAAACCATTCTTAATTTGCCTTCAGGGAACTCTTTAGCGTTTTTTACTTCCTTGTACGAAGTAAAAAGGAAGTATTGTAATCGCGAAAAGTTTCAGGCAGCATATTTCAATGAAAGTATACATTTCGACCGCTATCGAATGCAATTTAACGATGTTTTTTTGTGACATCTGTACGTAAGGACAGAATAAAAGACTCTTTTCCTCCCCCCCAAAAAACTGCTTTAAAATGAATTCTGAAGAGAAATTTTCGTGGCGTCTGTACGTACGTAAGTACGTATCACGCATAATTCAAAAATGAGTAGCCTCAGAACGTTGAAATTTTGTATATAAGACTGCTATAACATGTAGATGTGCACCTCGTATTTTGGTTGCAATCGGCCGCACCAAACGTAAATAAATATATTTATATATACATCCACTCTGTTACACGGCATAGTGATCTCAGTTTCATTACTCTTATATGTTTGTAAATTGTACGTTTTTTGCTTTAAAAATTATTGAATTATGTTGTTCTTATCTTCCGGTTAAGGTTTTCATGCCTTTCGTAAATCTGGAAGCAATATTTATACAATTATGAACAATTTAAAAGCTGTTTAAGTGCCTTGAAGTTTTAAAAAACATGGCGAACATATTTGTTTATATTTGAAACAACAGAGTAGTAGATTTGTTGCCAATCTAGACAGACTAAGCTTCGCAACAACAAAAATAACGCCTTCATTTATTATTGCGCATTAAATCATGCTTAATTCTTTCTGGAATTTTTGCGACGAAATAAGTGTTTAAGATTTACTTCGTAATTTTGAATACAAATATTTTGAGTTTTTATGTATTTTTGCATTGTCGCGAAGCGAGAACGGAAGTAATTGAATGAGAAATACTCAATCGTCTGTGAAAAGTTTCTTTTTTTGTTTTGTTTGCTTAATTTCTTTTATACATCGTTCTAGCTTTATTATAGTATTTGAATAGAACATGTGGTTATGATAAGATAATTGTTCAAATGATATAAATTTTGTGCATTCTGAGTTATAATTTGAACGAAATATTAAGTGAACCTAGCGTCAGAGTGTTGCTATGGTAAAGAAATAGAGTGAATTTTAAAGAGTGCATTTATTCTATTGTGGTTTATGCGCTATCGACGAAGTAGATTTAATTCAATCCAATAAGTTTAAATGAAATGCAAGAAAAATACGTATAATTTAATATTCCGTACAAGGAAGTCATGTGGTGTACACATCTGGTTTTTTTTTTCAAGGAACAAAGGGGCTATTAGTCTTGAAACGGCGTTTTGCGTCAGTTCATTATAAACGGCGTACCACATTTTTAAACTGTTGCCACCCAATATTAGAGCAATGTATTATATTTAAAGAAATTAAATAATGAAGAATCTGCATAAATGTATGTATGTTTATTACATTGTGATAAAACAACGGTACCTAAAGCCATCGAAATTTGAATAACGTAATTCTTCACCGGACATTTGGAAGCCCAGGTTTCGAATTTGTTATATTATCTATTTCATATTTTGTAAAACCTTAACGAATTTTTGAACAACAAAACTCAACGATTTAAAAGCGAGCAATAACAACACTGTACGGGGAAAAATTATTTGCAGCGCTCGAGACTGTCTATCGGAAATTCTAAAGATATGCTGTTTTTAAATATTTTGTTGAATTGAATTACTGTTGAATTGAATTTTGTGTGGTTTAAGTTCGAAGAATAGGATATTTAATATATAAAGTAGACGCACAAAACGTTAAAATATGCTAGTTTAGGTGTAATATAAAATCTAAAATTTTTCAGATTTTTTTTTTTTTCCAAATTTTATTGTATTATTATTATTTTTTGGGGGCCTAATTTCGAATGGTTGACCGAAATCGAAACCAGGCTGTTAGGAAACTTGGCGACATAACCACACTTGGCGACATAACCCCTAATTTAGCGATATCTCTCTGTGACTTGGCAATATTTATGATCTTGGTATCTTTAATATCACTTGGCAATTTCGACCTGATTTGGTGAAATTATCTCTCCTATTTGGCAGCTTTATTTTAATTTCAAAAACTTAACCGAAATGTTGATCACCATACGCGACGTATTTTTCACGGATTCTTTTATAAACGGGCGGCAAACTGATAATATATCGAATGATAACATTAACCGGAATTACATTAAATGCAGTGGCATAGCTAGAGGGGGCAGGAAGGGCGGTCCGCCCCAGGCGGCACAATTTTAAAGTCTGCATTTTCTGTTTTCCGTGTGAAAGACTATTTTATGGGAATTAGTCAGGGCAGGTAAGATTTTAAATTGCCATACGGAATTGACGGAATTGCCATACGGTGAGATTTTAAATTGCCAGATGTTGAACAGTTGTCCCTGTATGGCCGTGTATCCACATTTATATATAAACTCCAGGGGAGGACGCGGGACATATGCCTGTTAACCTCTGTTAAACTTCAGGCGTCCCCGTCCTCCATCACCTGTCACCTGCCATATGGAATTCAGCTGAGAAAAGATTTTTGCTCTGAATAAAGTATATAAGGTATTTTCTTCCTCCTTTTCCAGCAAGCCTTCTTGGTGTAACGTTCAGCACACTTGGCGCGTATTCGAGAGGTTCAGGGTTTGAGACCCGACGAGGGCATTGCACATTTTTCACATTTCCTGCTACAAAAAATCCTAATGACTCTACAGTGGCGCCCGAACTAAAAAAAAAGGCTTTGAATGATGATTCTTCACCAGCGGGATTTGGCAATTAGTTCCCCCAATCCCCGATCGTTCTTTAAAATGTATTTTCTCCCTCCTTCCAGCATGCTTTCGTTTTGTTACGGTTAGCCGCGTATTCGAGAGGTCCAAGGTTCGAGTTCCTGCATTGCACATTTTTCATATCTTCTACTTCAAAAACTCCTAATACCTCTACGAGTGTTCAATGAAATCACCACATGATTTCAAGAGCCACAAGTTGTACCTCTTTTATTTTGACGAATCTTTTGAATGCGAACATACACTAAATTACTTATGAATTTATTCTTAATTTCCTACGAATATATATTAAATTATGATCATGGTGACCTTCATAAAGAAGGTTTCATTGCTAAAAGAGATGTAATTCAGAGTTTTATTTCCATTCTTGCAAGGAAAAACGGAAATGGGAAATGGAAGAGTTCTCCTTTTGATTTCGTGTAGTTTATTCTAAAATGCAATTTCCAGGGCAAAATTTCAAATGTTGTTATCAAATATATTTCTAAAATGTCACTGATGGTTTTGAGAGTAAAACAAGAAGAAAAATAATTAATAATTGTAAAACGTTGAAATAAAAAAAAAAAAAATCTGAAATGTTTCAGATTTTAAATTACGTCCAAAGGGGCGTTTTTTTAACATTTTGTGTGTTACCTTTCTTTATTAAATATCATGTTCCTCGCACTTAAACCATAAGATCCAGTGCAACAGCAATATCGCAAAATAGTTTTTAAACGAGCCTATCTTTAGAATTTTCGATACAGAGACTCACGCGCTGGAGATAAAAATGTTTTTTCCTACACAACGTTGCCATTGCTCGCTTTGAAATCCTTGAGTTTGTTAATCAAAAATTCGTCAAAGTTTTAAAAAATAGGAAATCGATCATAAAACAAATTTCAAATTTCAAATTTGGTCTTCCACATGCTCATATTCGTTGGAGGATTACGTTATTCAAAATTCGATGACTCTATGTACCGTTGTTTTATCACAATACGAGAAATATACATACATTTATGCAGATTTTTCATTATTTAATTTCTTCAAATATAATGCAGGACTCTAACATTTTGTGGCAACAGTTTGAAAAGTGAATCGACATTTATGAGTCCGACGCAAAATGCCAAAACGAAACTAATAGTCCTTCGGGATTCAAATCCCTTTGGACTAAAAAATTCTAAAAAGTAAACTTAGGGTTTTAATTTATTTTTCTCCATGTAGTTTTGATATTTTTTGTAGTTATCTGTTTGTACATCGAGAGGGACGGCTAATTAACCTTTTGAGGCCGGGACTTTGGTAGCAGTAAAAGCTACCAAAGGACGGGGAATCTTGAATCGAATGCCTTGCCCCCTTTACGAAATCACCTCCTATTTGCAACAAAGTTTCTTGTGGGTAGTTTAATGGATTCTCAGAGGGGTGCATCTATGTCGCAAAAGGAAGACCTTTGAAAGAGATAAGTGGTTAAAACCCCAGGAACGTCAAATTTAACATTTCACCCCACTTTTAAAATGGAGGAAAGAGACATGGCCACTAAAGTGGACAACCCCTTTTTTTCAAAGAAGGACTCTATGGCCACTATAATGGCCATCCCGTTTTCAAAAGGTTAAGCGACTGCCTCGGGCGGCAAAAGTGCGGCAAAGCACTATGTCATTCTCGAAAGTACAAACTCCGAATTCAGTATATTCTGTTAGTTTCACAAAAATGTTTGTGTTTACAATATTTAAATAAAACATTTCTGGAATAAACAATACGGCGATATCATTACTCTTATAATCTGTTATCGCAGAAGCGTTTAACCAAATTGAATAATATTTACATACTCTGAAAGTCTCTCTGGCTTTTGTTAATGTTCGATAGAAAGTAATTATCTCTTTTTTAATGCCGAAAACCTGAATAACTAATAAGGCATGAAATTATTACTAATGGATATTAACGCTCGAACGAAAGCATAAATTCAAACACCCTTCTACCACTAATAAGTTTAGGAAAAGTAAAATTATTTTTATGTGCTAACAATCACTTCGAAAAGAAACTTTTATTGTCACCGGCGAGACTTCTGTCGGTTTGTCATAATATTGATCGCGTGACATTTTCTTTTGGTAAAGCACAGATAAAACCCCGCAAATTAAAAGGACTGAAAACTAAAATAAAAAACTAGAACTGGAAACGTCGTATTAGAAATTAGTTTAAGTTTGGTTTAGTTTGTGTAATTATGGCAAAGCCTCGAGGGCTATCTGCCTAAGGGGAGGAATGCCTTCGTGGAGGACTTTCTAAGGGAAACTGGTTCGTATACACGCTACACATGGGGAAAGCCATGAAAACGCCCATGCAGCCAGCCCGCTCGCGGGATTCGAACCTCGGACCGAACTACCAGTGTTCAGCGACTTTACCACTCGGCCGCTGGTGGGCATTAGAAATTAAGAAAACTATGAAAAGTAAAAGAGGAACGTTTTCACGTTTCGTAGTACTTTTATAATCGAGTGGGGTTAAAATTTAGGCAGTTAACTTGGCCATTTTGGGTCTACGTTTCTGTTATTGCCTTGTCCATGTATCTCATGGAAGAATGATTGCTAGAGCCTCAAGGAGGTTGGACTTTCTACTTCCACCACAGTTTCGAGATAGCACCTCATGGACCGGTTCAAGTGTCTCCACCTGTCTCCCGCACCATTCCCAAACCACACGAGAGGACATTTGGTTCACCATTTAGAGTGCCCCGAATATTTGCAAACACATTAAAAACATACTATTGCAATTACAAACATCCATGCAGTATATTCTGCCTTCTCTGGGATTCGAACCACGACTTCGGTTCCGTAGTACGCTCCTCTAACCACTATACCGTCTGAGCGTCCCTTAGAAAGTCCTCCACGAAGGCATGCCTTCCTGTAGGCGAATAACCCTAAAGTTGATACTCAAATAAGCCAAACTCTTTATGACATTTTCTTTACGACGTATTTTTCTTACGAAAACGGAACTGAGTATGAACAAATGGTTAAAAGATTTATTAACGGTATTAAAGTTCATTTAATTTGTTTATAGTTACCTATAGAATACTGTAAAGTGAACGGTAAGTATTATTTGAAAAATGGCGAATTGCACTAAATTCGTATCTGAACGTGATTTTCCGCTAAAAATTAAAGGGAAAAAATGTTGGATATTTTTGTAAAACCAAAATATTGCTAAAAGTGCTAACGCATTCCATATTTTATAGTTAATAAATGGAAGTTTACTTTTCTCAAGTACCATTTGCTAGGTTAGGTTAGGTTATTTGAATGTAGCAAAGACCCGAGGTCTGCCGAAGAGGAGGGACGCCTTCGTTGAGGAAAATATAAGGGAAACTGGTCGGTTTATACGTTATACTAATTCACTAAATTGGCTAAATACTCGTACATTCATATTATTTCGGACGTAGGTAACTCGCCAATTTGTCTAGTAGGGTTGTAAGACTTAAATACAGTATCTAGATCAATTGTAACCTTACAAATATCGCCCAAAATATTTGTCGTAATTTTGCCGCACTGTTTAAAATCTTCCCTATAAGTAGAAAACTTATGAATGATCTTTACATAAATAAGTTCCAAACTAAGTAAATCAATTTTAACTTAGTAAAACGTCTTCTAAATTGCTGACCAGTGGCCCAAGGGTTAAAATGGCGTTTGTGGATGCTTTCATGGCTAAACGTAATTCAATAAATAGAGCCAGATTGTTTACAGAAGTCCTTCATGAAGGCGTATCTTTTGAGGAAGATAGCTCTTTATGTTTCCAAATAATTGAATGAAGATTTAATTTGTCACCTTCCAAGGAATTCACTCTTTCTTTAACGTGTTCGTTGGTGGTGTAATTTGAAACATGTCCGGCTAGCGCCAAGAAGTCCGGAGTTCGAATTCCGGCTAGGGCATTTAAACCTTGATTTTTTGCAGTAATTAATATTTAAACTTTGAGATAAAGGCCTGAAAATGGCGTACATATCTGGCCATGTAAAAATACCGTATTGCTACACACATTCCCCCCTTTTTTATTTACATAAATGCAAAGATTTTGTTTTTGGCCGCCTCCACATGCAGAGAGTATATACTGAATATGTGTAGAAACCATTTTGTATATGAATTATTTTTCAGAATATTTTAGACTTTCTTTTGTTTTGTTGTATGCACAGAGGTGTTCTGTGGCCCTATAGTCTTTTTGTCAATTCTAGTCTGTACTTTTGCCGATTTTGTCCTTCAATTTTTTTCCAACTAGGTCGTTTTGTCAATTCTAATTAAAATTTTTGGAAGTTCCAGTGTGTTATTCTTTGCTTATCTTGTACTGCACAATTCTTCTCCTCTACTAGCGAGGAATATGACTGAGGGTTCCATTTTTCTTCTTAGTTGTTTGATTTTTTATGCTATTTGCAAGTACTGATATACATTAGACTAAGGAAGATTCAAGTGATAGTTTTTTTGTTAATGGACATTTGAAGATGTAATGGTTAGGGTCGCCCTTTTCCCCACATATACATTGCTCAGTTGGTATGTATTTAATTACGGCAAAGCTCACTAGGGCTATCTGCCTAAGGGTAGGGATGCCTTCGTGGAGGACTTTCTAAGGTAAACTGGCTCGTATACACTTTACACGTGGGGAAAATCACGAAAACACCCATGCAGCCAGCCCGTTCACGGGATTTGAACCTCGGACCGAACTACCAATGTTCAGCGACTTTACCGCTCGGTCGCTGGTGGGCTCTATACATTGCTCAAAAGGAGCTATATTTCGTTCGTAAAAATAAGTGGGGAAGGAGCCATGTCCTGTTATGTGTAATGCGTATTCCATCCAGTTTCCCTTAGAAAGTCCTCAATGAAGGCCTCTCTCCTCTCAAGAAAATATCCGTCCAGTTCTTTGCCATAATCAAATAAATCAAACCAAGTCTCACATTGAATGTGTCTGGACTGCAGTTTCCCGAGAGAAACATCGGAGGAAGGAACGCGAAGGGGGCGAAGAAGAGACCTGGATTACAAAAGAACGAATATATCAGAAGTCGATAAGACTACCATGAGAGAAACATAAATAACAGAAATAAGGTGAAACTCATGTTTAGCAATTTTTTAAGTGTGTGAGAACACATGCCATGCCCAGGTGGTTCAGCAAAAAACCTGGATAAAATACATTTCAGATTATAAATGCGAGGCAAAATAAAATGGAGGAAATGTTAATGCAGATACAAATTTAATGCAATGAATAAAAACAACCAAGCGAATAAAATTTATCAAATTGAATGCAATGAATAAAAATTACCAAGCGAATAAAATTTATCTAATTGAATGCAATGAATAAAAACAACCAAGCTAATAAAATTTATCAAATTGAATGCAATGAATAAAAATTACCAAGCGAATAAAATTTATCTAATTGAATGCAAAGAATAAAAATAACCAAGCGAATAAAATTCATGGAATTGAATGCCGTGAATAAAAAGTATGTATTAAAAGCAGCGTATCTTTTGAATTTCCGATGCACATTCTCGCTCGCTGGAGATAAAAATGTTTTTTTTTTTTTTCGTACAGTGCTGCCATTGCTCGCTTTGAAATTGTTGAGTTTGTTAATCAAAAACTCGTTAAAGGTTTACAAAATTTGAAACAGATAATAAAACAAGTTCGAAATTCAGAATTCTGGCTTCCAGGTGCCGATGTTTGGTTGGAGGACTACGTTATTCAAAATTTGATTCTTCTAGGCACCGTTGTTTTTTCCCAATGCAGATTCTTTATTATTTAGTTTCTTTAAATATAATGGATGCAGATAATATTTGGTGGCAACAATTTGAAAAGTGAAACAACGCAAAAAGGGAAACGACGCAAAATGCCGTTTTTAGAGTAATAGCTCTTTGGGTGTCAGGCCTCTTTGGGCAAAAAAAATATCATTATCCTGCATACTACACATTATACAGAAAAATATAAGGGGTTGATTAAAAAAACATTTTCTTAAAAGGGGACGATGCAAGAAAACATTTTGGAATGTCTGATCTAGACACATTCAAACATTTGCCAATTCAGTTGCACGTTTATGTGCAAGATGAATAGGCTATCTTCTTTATACTCACATTGCATGGTTTAGATAGTAAATAAATTAATTAAAGGGCATTTAAAATTTGTTACATTATGAATGAATGAAGACAAATTTTTAAACGATTCAAATAAAATTAAATAAAACACTGCTATGTTTGAAAATTTAATTTAAAATTAAAAAAAATATTAAAGCTTGTAATCGATAATAAAACAAATTCCAAATTAGGGCTACCAGATGCTCATATTCTGTGGAGGATTACGTTATTCAAAATTGGATGGCTCTAGGTACTGTTATTTTATCACAATGCGAGAAATATACATATATTTATGCAGATTATGCATTATTTAATTTCTTTAAATATAATACAGGGCGATAATATCAGCAACAGCTTGAAAAGTGAATCAACGCAAAATGCCAAAATAAATTAATAGCTCTTCTGGGCTAACGCCCTTTGGGGTAATGAAACTTATTACTTCTAAGAAAATAAATAAATATTACTTACTGTTACGCAAGCTAAATTCGTATTACTATCAAAAGTAATCCTTTAAGGGTGGAAGAGGACTTCTGTGAAACATCTTCTTGTAAGTGTAATTGAAATGAAATGAAAAGTCCCTCGCTTAACAATAAAGGACAGTTGCAAGATAACATGCTTAACGCAAGAGAAACATGCTTAAAAGAAAACCATGCCGGGATTGGTGATAAAATATCCCATAATTCCGCATGAGAAGGCAAGACTGACGAAGCGTGACCCATTTTGTTTTAGCTGAAATGGATGATATATCGCAGCAAAGGTTTAGGAAGTGTTGCGAATTTTGACGAAAAGAAAAACAGCTATATTTATCAGAAGCAGAAACTTCTTCGGTTAATTATAGCTTTATGAAAGAAAGATGACGGAAGGCAAAATACGAAACTTTAATTTTTTTTAAAGACACTAAAATTTGGAATTCTCGTAAAAATGATTAACCTAACGTCTGTCTTCCTATTTTAATGCAACAGCTGAGTATTAAAAGCATCAATGCAGTTTTATGAGTAATAATTCCTTAAAAAAAATTGCTTTTCAGAAAATTACTCGTTTAGTTTTCTTTAAGCTTAATTTTACATCCTTCCATTTTGTATGAATTACTAGCAATAAATTAATTCACGAATTTAGGTATGTAAGGAATTTTCTCCTTCCTTATCGCGTGCCTTCGGGGTGTAATTGAAAACACATCCGGCTTGCCATCGGAAGCTCCGGAATTTGAATCACGGCGAAGGCATCGCTGATTTTTCCTGATCCAAGATAAAAAAAAAAAATCTGACGTGTACACCACATGACTTCCTTGTACGGAATATTAAATTATACGCATTTTTAATTGCATTTCATTTAAACTTATTGAATTGAATTAAATCTCTTCGCCGACAGCGCATAAACCACAATAGAATAAATGCATTCTTTAAAACTCACTCTGTTTGTTTACCATAGCGACACTCTGGCGCTAGGTTCATTTAACAGTATTATATTTCGTTCATATTATAACTCAGAATGCACAAAATTGATATCATTTAAAGAATTATCTAATTGTTGCCACATGTTCTATTCAAATACTATAATAAAGCTAGAACGATGTATAAAAGAACAAAACAAAAAGAAACAGTTTTTCACAGACGATTGAGTATTTCTCATTCAATTAATTCAGTTCTCACTTCGCGAAAAGGCTAAAATACATAAAAACTCAAAATATCTATATTAAAAATTACGAAGTAAATCTCAAACGCTTATTTCCTCGAAAAAATTCCAGAAAGAATTAAGCATGATTTAATTGGCAATAATAAATGAATGCGTTATCTTTGTTGTTGCGAAGCTAAGTTTCTCTAGATTGCCAACAAATCCACTAGTCTCCTGTTTCAAATGTAAACATCAATGGCCGCCATTAAAAACAGGCTTAGCGGCAATTAAACAATTTTAAAATTGCTGATAATTCTAAAAATATTGCACACAGATTTACTAAAGGCATAAAATCCTTAACCGGAAGATAAAAACAACATAATTCAATCATTTTTAAAGCAAAAAATGTACAATTTACCAACATATAAGAGTAAAGAAACTGAGATCACTGAGCCGGGTAATAGAGTGGATATATATATAAATATATTTATATACGTTTGGTGCGGCCGATTGCAACCAAAATACGAGGTGCACATGTGCATGTTATAGCAGTCCTATATACAAAATTTCAACGTTCTGAGGTTACTCGTTTTTGAGTTATGCGAGATACGTACGTATGTTCGTACAGACGCCACGAAAAATTCTCTTCAGAATTCATTTTAAAGCAGTTTTATAACTTTTTTGGAGGAAAGCAGTCTTTTATTCTGTCCTTACGTACAGATATCACGCAAAAACATCGTTAAATTGCATTCGATAGCGGTGAAAATGGATATTTTCGTTGAAATATGCTGCCTGAAACTTTTCGCGATTGCAATACTTCCTTTTTACTTCGTACAAGGAAGTAGGAAGGTTTAAAAAATTTTGCAATGGCGTCTAACTAAAAATATGGTGGATAATAAATCGTCACCACCTGGATTTCACGACCGAGTGTCCGACTGACTAACTATTATTGTATACAACTATTATGTATTACCAAGTTGTCAAATTTGCAATAAAAATCTGTGGGAAAAATTATTCTTGCTGCGTCAACGAAAGTGAAAAGCACTGAAAACATTACGTCCCTTTACAACAAACAGTTGCAAATCCTGTTTCAAAAACCAAGCATAATATTCTAGATTAACGATAGTGTTTTACATTGTTCTTAATCCTGACATAATGAATGAAGTAAAAATATATATATATTGCATAAAATGCTTCTTTTCCTTTCACAATTTAACTCTCGCTGACCTATATACATAGTTAAGTGAGGTAATGTTTTTCGGTTCAAAAATTCGATGGTGAGTTTTGTGTGAAAAAGCATGAATTTTTTGTATCAAAACATGTTTTCACTATTTTTAAAATGGCTGTCTGTTACGTATATTTGTATGACGATTTTTTTCGTCCACGATATTTATAATAGTGATTTGATTTGGAGTACAACCGGACAATCGGAAGTAATGCTATTGAAACTCATAATATTTCTTAATGGACAATAGAAGTCCGTAACTATTTTGCAGTAATTAACATAACATAATATTGCATATACAAACCATAAGGTATTGTTGCAGTGTAATAAATATTGTTGACGGATACCTAAATATCACGAAGATATACGTGCAGGATTACAATGAATTTAGATTTGTTGATACTACAGAAATAACACAGAATAAAATTTACGTATATTCGTTTCAAAATATTTGTTTTAACATATTATAAACACTGAATTTTTTTTCATTAAAAAATAATTAAAATTTATGTTATTCAACTGCCTGATAAAATATAAATTGTAATTACAACGTAAAGGCCTTTTTCTTAATTACGATGATTATTGGTATTGATTTTAAAAAAAACGAGTGTTTATACAAGGCTAGTGATGGGCAACTTCGGTACATTCTTGTATCCGGTACTAGAGTAACGGGTACAGACAAGTACCCGGTACAAAATACAAGTTACTCAAGTAACCGTTACTTTGAAAAGTACCGAAAACCGATTTCAAGTACCGAGTACCCAAGTAACGATTTGGGGTACCGAAGTAACGAAATACCGGAGTAACGGTTTGCTGTACCGGAGTACCCTAGTAACGATTTGGAGTACCAAAGTACCCTAGTAACGATTTGGAGTACCGAAGCGCCCTAGTAACGATTTGGAGTACCGAAATACGCAGCTAACGATTTTGCGCACTGAAGGAACTCTGCCACGTCACCACGTGTTTGATTTTATCTGTACGGAGTAAGATTTTGAATATCAGAAAACATGTCAACTACGGAAGTGTCTGAGGAGCAGGCAATTCATGGACACAAGGAGCGCATATCACCATTTCGCAAATACAACCAGATACTACTGTCCTCGTACCAAAACCGAAGTGAGCTGAACCCTCATCGATCCTCCAGTAACGAATACTGAAATACCGAGAAGAGACGCATATTTTCGTTACAAAGTAACGAATACCGAAATGTACCCGTTTCGGTACAGAAGTAACGAATACCGAAAAGTACCCGTTTCGGTACAGAAGTAACGAATACCGAAAAGTATCCGTTTGGGTACAGAAGTAACGAATATCGAAAAGTGCCCGTTTCGGTACAGAAGTAACGAATACCGAAAAGTACCGATTTCGGTACTGAAGTAACGGGTACTTGGATGTACCGATTTTCAGTACCCGTTACAACTAAGTACCCGTTACAAAATACCCGGTTCGGTAGTACCGACTCATCACTATACAAGGCCAACCATACCTAATAAAATAGAATAAAAAATTTCATAGTTACAGATGCTATTTGTTGAAACAACTATAATATAGTACAAAGTCCGAAACCCGGACGTCCATTACCCGGAATGATCTAAAATCCGAACCTCAAAAACCACCAACAACGTTTTCTCGTAGGCTTTTACGCATGCGCATTTCGTTCCCCCCTTTGCGCATAATAAAACATCTGGAAAGCCCCGATTTTTAATTTCACTTCGACACTAAATAAAATACCTTGTTATTAAAGAAACAATAATTTTAGCATAAATTTGTACGATCAGTAATTTGGCTCCATTGCTGCGTATCTGTTTGGCGCACATCTCAAACCGAAACATTCCACATAGATACATCGTTGATCTGACTCCAACCTGGCGAATCATTGTTTACTATACTTTCCTTTTATCACCACATGTTTACCAAAACATGACAACTTGAGTAATGACTCATGTAGCGATGCCTAAACAATTCTTTTTATGTTAGTAATTGAATAATAAAGGAGTATGATAACCCGTTATGTTAACATTACGCTTGGCGATGATTACAGACTTAAGTGAAATGCGTTAAGAAATGATGACAGGAAAAATTTAACAAAAATATCTTTTAATATGGTAAAAATAGATTTTGTTAATGAATTAAGAATAACTGATTTGTTATTCGCATAAACCCAGAATAAGCGCCAGAGCTCGTATGGACGCACTGAGCGGTAGAATTTATTGAAGACAAAGCAAAGAACAATACATATTCTTTGGTCAAAGGGAGTCTCTTGGTAGCAGAATTTAGGACCCGCAGAGTCTGTATCAGGCGGTAAGATTTCTAGTACCGGTGCTCAATAAGCCTTAAATATATGTGGGAATTTATTTATTCAGGACTCAGATAAGCCTTAAGTATGTGCAAGGAATAGGCGTAAGTATAATAAATAACTAATACAATTCAGGCTTACTTGTCCCAGTGCGCGATAGAAGGAAGATAAATTTTAGCCTTTAGTCGCCAATCTCATGATACATAGCCAAATATCTATAGTTAACGATAGCTGAATTTGACGATGATAGCCGCAAATCTTAAGGTTTTCGAATATCGCAAATCAAAGATGAAATTTTTTAATTAACAGATTTTGTAAAGAAATGTGGAAAAGCGGTTATAAATGAAGATGATATAAAATGAGTCTTTCATTGTGATGACAATGCTTCTCAATCATCAATCAATCAACGGATGGAGAAATCTGTAGTATGGTTCTAGATCCAGAAAATATCGCTAGCGAAAGTGACAGAGTGGTTACTGAAAACGAAAAAATTTCTATTGACAAGTTAGTCGGCCTAGACACAACAATTACAGGACTTCAACAATGTAAATAAACCGAACGAGAAATTATATCTGTCTACAGAATTAAAGAGAAAGTATTAGCACAAAAAACGAAGCAACTTAAACAACTTATATTGAAAGAAATGTTTAATAAAGTAAACAAATAAATAGTAAGCTTTTTTTTGTGTGTAAATTTTGATACCATTTAGATCATAATTGCTCTTTATTTCGTAAATTACAAGTTCATATATTTTATTGTATAATTTCTACATGCCATCTTACTAGATTTAAATTAATGACCTAATATGCGGAAAAACACCAAATCAGGAATCGCGCAAGTCCCGACGAGTCCGGATTTCGAACTTTGTACTGTATAATAAGATTTAAAGTTAAGATAAAATAACACGTGGAACAAGTATTAATTTATAATTCAAAAACAAAAATCAGCGTTACATTGGCCAAACTAAAAGAGCCTTAAAATTTCGCGTTAAGGAACATGAGGTATATGTTAGAAGAAAGGAAACACAGAAATCCTCTGTTGTTTAGCATTGTTGGTCTGAAAAATCATAGTTTCAATTTTTCTGGAGCCAGAATGAATCAAAAAGCATCTTTCATTGGTGAAATAGATTTTCTAGAGGTGTTTCACATTCAAAGATATCTTTCTGTTCTAGTTAACGACCCTAATTCCAATCCATCTTTGCCTTTAACCTTTAAGGAAATTATGTTTAATTCTCATTTCATCCATAGATGGCGCCAGTAGCTTAACTCTTGTCCAGACATTCTTATCTTATCACTATATCTTATTTCGTTCATTTGCGCTTTGGTAGCTGAGGCTGATGGTTCGGTAAAACCATCGAAACTAGTCCTATGAAAATTTGCAAATATAACGCTGATTTTTGCTGTTTAAATTATAAGTTAATGAGATTTAGAGTCTTTCACTATTGTAAACTGTGACCGAATCTATCGTAGACGTAAAGCGATTTATCACAAAGTAAGTACAAAAACTTTAGAAGACAGGTTTTTTTGAAACTAAATAAGATGAATAGAAGTCACACATCGTGTTTAACAATCTGCCAGGATTTATGGCGAGAACCTTAAAGTAGAATTTTAAATGTAAAGCTAAATTTAAATAACTAATAATCAAAGGCTACACAGAGTAATTTATCGCGAAGTTGGCTCTGAACTTCAGCGGCGTGAGTTTAAACTATCGGTAAGTGTAATGCAATGCCGAAGACTAGAACTGTTATCTTAGAATAGCAAACCTAGTAACGTAGCCTTTAAGACGAAGAACACGCTCTGTCTTAACAATCTCAAAAACTCACTTGAGTGCGCACGAACTAATTTGCATTCTGGAGGGAAAACGGGAAAAGAGAAGTGATAGTAAAGATTCCAAACATAAAATAACAGGTTATTTAAATTAATGAAACGTCATGAAGTTACTACAAGATTTATTTTATTCAACAAATTAAAAATCAATTTTAAATAAATTGATGCTTACAGAAAATATTTGGTAATTTTTTATGAAAAACAGCAAAGACCGGATGCCGGAAAACTGGAATCCCGATTTGCTAATTAAAATTTGTTAAAAATTTAAAACCACGTGTTAAAATTCAGAATAGATCTTGAAAATATGTTTGAGATGCCACCATGCCATTATCACATTGTTTCCTTCTTTGCTTCAACGAACGCTGATAGGAGAAAATATTGTATTTCATTGTTAACCCAATAGCTTGAAGCATCGATATTCAAATGCCCAACCACTGCAATAGTGATGTTTGTAAAAACAACTAAAAATCCATTTGTCTTATTTTACTTTAATTTATTTAGTACTGTTTTACGCTTATTTGTTCTATAAAAACATCATGAGTGATAAGAAAATTATTCAAAGGTAGAACAAAAGACCAACTGTTTAAAGGAAGAAGTGACACTTACGCGCGTGGCATTTCCGCATAGGTGACATTTGCGCCTATCATCCCTCCAGTTAATGGACAATAAGTAACATTTCCCACCAGTCACTTTCTAGATGCTACCAGGCCTGTATCGAGGTTGGTGGTGACACATTTGAGCATTTACTGTAATATTATGTAAACAAAGAGTTGTATTTCATTTCCTTAGTGGCCCACCAGCGTCTGAGCGGTAAAATCGCTGAACACTGGTAGTTCGGCCCGAGGCTCGAATCCCGCGAACGGGCTGGCTGCATGGGCGTTTCCGTGGTTTTCCCCATGTGTAACGTGTATACGAACCAGTTTCCCTTAGAACGTCCTCCACGATGGCATCCCTTTTCTTAGGTAGATAGCCGTAGTGAGCCTTACCGTATTCACAATACACATACACATTTCCTTAGCACTTTCTCTTTTTCTGCCTACACTTTCGTTTTCGACCCCACACTGCTACACAAAAATGATTCTTTATGTGTGTTTTCCCTTCCCTTAAAGCTTGTTCCATGAGTTCAGGAACGCCCTGTATAAATTTTTTACTCAATAAGTATAATATTAATTCAGAAGTCAGACAACAAAAATCAGCGTTATATTTTCAAATTTTTGTTGTTTTGGCTTCTGAATTAATATTTGTTCGGCGTGTTATTGTGTCTTAATTTAAGTACAATACTGTTACGAATTTGATATTTAGATAAGTAATTTTAGTAGAATTATAATTAAAATTGTTGTATTTTTTGAAGTAATGTCGCGCTAAAATTTTTAACAGAAAACTATGCCGGGACACAGGGGCAATGTGTATTTAACATTGAGTAAATAGGCATCTCGATAATTTGTACCGAAATGGAATAAATATAATTGACCACTATGTTAGCTGTAACCGTAATTCCACCCTCGTATTGCTTTCCAGTAATTTCGAGAAGCAGAAAGTATTAGAAATATCTCGCGGCCGTTTGAAAACTATTTAAGGCCAAAAAGAAAGCATCTGCTCTCAGTTAATTAGTTATTCTTGTTGCGAGTGGTTTAGTTCCGCTTGAACTGAGATATCCCAGTTAGCTTTCTCTTTAGATGCTCTTTGCATTGTTCTATGTTTAACGTTCTTAGTAGTTTGAAGTGTAACTACTGATTGTAGTGTGTGATACTGTGAACACTTGTACGAATATTTCTGTGCAAAATTCCAGAACTTTGAAGTGTTTCATTTAATGAAAATAAATTTTATTAACCTGTCATCAAACCTATGTGCATTCAATGTATTACGAACCCGTACGCACGCAACAATTATCTCGTAAAAGAAGTATGAAATTTTCCCACTTTGTTACTCGGCTAAGTGTACTCAGTTCTTTTATACCTATATGGTGGTAAATTGTGCATTTTTTGCTTTACGAATGATTGAATTATATTATTCTTATCTTCCGGTTAAAGTTTTTATGCCTTTAGGTAATCGGCCTGCAATAGCTGTAGAATTATCAAGAATTTAAAGTTGTTTAAGTGCGGCTAAGCCTAATTTTTTTTACCATAGCAGTCATATCTGTTTATATTTGAAACTTAGAAGAATAGTGAATTAAGTCTTTCTGCACCTTCAGTGTCTTTTTGCCGAGTCGGACCAAAAGGAAACTTTTAGTTTTGTGGACAGAAATTTCTGTCTTCTTGCCCGCTGGTCGAATTGCTTGATTTTGCGTAGAATAATTTTAATCGTAAAATTGTTTTTTAATTGTTTTTCTATATCTTTCAATTTTTAATGAAGATATTTTGAGTTTTTATGCAAGTGAGAACTGAATTAACTGAATGAGAAATATATCTCCAATGAAATTCGAGGAAATAAGTTTAAATGAAATGCTGGAAAAAATGCGTATCATTTAATATTCCATGCAAGTCATGTGATGTACAAATCACATTTTTTAAGTTATTAGTGTGAAAAATATTTGTATTATAATTATGTTGTATGTTGTAGGGAAAAATGCAAAGGTACTGATAAAGGACCTGTTGTAATTTTGTAAGGATTTGACGCAAGGAATGGATCGCGTGGTTTAAAGGCCCATTATGATTCATTTCAGCAGCACCAAGTAAAACGTTCTCTGATTGGGTGGGAAACAAATTCGTAAAATGTATTTCAGGCTATATTTTAGAAATGACGTCATATGGTTCATTGCTTCATTTGATGAAGCTAAGCAGTGGTATCGCTTTAAATTTGCCCGTCTGTCTCTCTAATCTCTCTTTTCAATCAAAATTTCTAGGCATCAAAATATGTTTCTAGGTTAGTAATATTTTCAAGAATTTTGTCAAACAAAAAATACTCCTGTTGTCGTCATTATTCTAGGTATAATTCGTTGGTTGATGTGTTTCACTGTACGCTGATTTTTCTGTGATCGCTTACTGAAAAGTAACACAAAAGATTCATGTATTTAAAATAAATCTGTTTATCTACCTATTTTTCACTTCCTTGTACGAAAGTGCTGTAATTGCGAAAAATTCCCGTTATCAGATTTCAACGGAAATATCCATTCTGAGCGTTCCCGAACCCATTTTGACTATTATTTTTTGCGTGACGTCTGTATGTACGGACAGACTAAAGATTACTTTTATTCGAAAACGGATCCCAAACTGGATTCAGATGAATTAAAAATGGATTTTATTCTGATGTCTGTACATATGTAGATGTCTGGCATAACTCAAACACGATTAGTCTTGGAACATTGAAATTTTTTATAATGGGATTCCAATAATATTTAGTTGTGCACCTTCGTTTTTTAGTGCAATCGACTGCGTGTATATACAGGTTACTTCAGCTAATCGGTTACAAACTTTCAGGAGAGATAGAGTGCACCTGGACGATGTAAAATCACATAGCAAAGCATAGTTCGAAACGTTTTTCTGGAGCGGTGATGGAAACGCAAACACAAGAAAGGAAGGACACGAACAGGGTGCGAAATTACACTGGTTATCATAAATTAAGGAAAAATAACAAAAGTAGCGATAACTTCCCCCAAAATAAGCCAAACCGTGTAAAATTTGAATATGTTGCCAAGTAAGAGTAGCTGAGTAAAACTCCAATATGCAAATTAGTGACGCTGCACTCGGAATACGTCATCTGCGCGGAGCATAAAAGTTCATGTTTGAGAGCAAGCCCACATATTTCACTGTGACAGTGACATCGGAAATCTGAGATAGCCAATTCATAACAATGATCTCCAGGCATCAGTTGCCTGCAGAACTACGACAGAAAGCCATTGGGAGACTAGAGGCAGGACAAAGTCAAACAGAAGTGGCCAGATGGCTAAATGTGAGTCCTTCTGTGGTTCATAGACTTTGGAGGGATTTCAAACCACAGATTCGGCACCTAGGAGGTTCAGCCAAGGACGGCCAACTGCTACGACGAGCGCCGATGACCGATATTTGACATTATGTGCACTCAGGAATAGAACCGCTACTCCGACTCTTCTTAGATCCTTCCTTGCTGCAGCTACCGGAAGGTTGGTGTCAACGTCAACTGTGCGTAGAATGCTTCACGAAGGTGGTCTGTATGCGAGGCGAACAACCATTTGCGTGCCGCTCAAGTCCCGCCATAGAAGGGACCGTTTGCAGTGGACACGACAACATGTCCACTAACGCCTGAGCAATGGAGGGCTATTCTCTTTACGGATGAGTCCGGGTTTAGTCTAGAACGCGATAGTAGGCGTTATTTGATATGGAGAGAACCTGGAACCCGTTATTATCCGTCAAACATCCATGAAAGAGATGCGCACGGAAGAGGCAGTGTCTGTGTTTGGGGTGTCATCTCTTTGGTGGACGCACAAATCTCCATGTTTTTCCAAGGGGAACCGTGAATGCTCATATTTATAGAAATGACATCCTTGATGCTTATGTGCGTCCATATGCCGGCGCAATAGGTGATGCTTTCCTGTTACAGGACGACAATGCAAGACCACACGGGGCTCGCATAGTATATGATTATCTTCAACAGGAAACAATTATGCGGATGGAGTGCCCAGCTCGATCTCCGGACTTGAATCCTATCGAGCACGTTTGAGATGCTTTAGGAAGACGTCTAGCTGCTCTCAATCCGCCCTCTTAGACCCTTGCCGCGCTTGCAACTGCTTTGAAAGAGCAATGGCTCTCGCTTCCTATGGAACTGATAGACGCATAATTGAAAGCATCACACATCGCTGAATGGGCTGAATTGCTTCTAGAGGAGATTATATTCCATATTGAAGGTACTTTTAGTATAGCAAACTGACATCTTCGATTTATTCATTTTATACAGGTGCTAATTTCTATACTACCATAATTGTCTGGTAATTTCATTTTATGTTATTTGATACCTTACTATGTGTTGTATATTGTGGGTAAGTTTCATAAAATTCTACCTGTAACTTTTTCAGTAATCGTGACTTTTGTGATTTTTCCTTAATTTATGATAACAAGTGTATTATGCTTAGCACCGCAGAAACCAAGAAATAAGAGCAAAAACAGATAACGATTATCATCAAAGACGGTGTTCGAAATTACGACCCCGGACCGTGATGCAGGCCTCACATCTCCGGCGCATGGAAGATACGATGTTCTGGAAAATACCTGGCGTGTCCCAGACTTCCCCCGGTATATGCCACCATGCGTTAACTGAGCACTGTTACAGCAGTTACGTACACCAGAGCCTTGACGTACCCCCAGAGAAAGTAATCAATGCAAATGAGGTGTAGGGATCTTGCTGGCTAATGCACCGGACCACCCCTGTCGATCCAATGTTAAGGATACGTTGCATTCAGGTGGAGAAGCACATCAAAGCTGTTAGTGTATGCAAAAACTGAACATTCCGAACATTCTGGTTGCACTGAGTATAATACACATGTTTTCTCACTCTGATCGTGTCCCTCCTTTCTTGTGTTTTCTGCCGCCACTACCGCCCAGGAGAGCATTTCCGACTTATATCATTTTACATTGTTTAGGTGTTCTCTATGTTTCCTGAAAGTTTGTAACCGAACTGCTGAAACACCCTGTATATATACAGGGTGCCCACTAAAGTTCGATACCACTCGTTTAACAGCCAAACAGCTGCAGCTATAGTCATATGAGCTATAGTCATAAGTAGTGTCTAGGTATGGCAAAGTGGCTATGCGCTACTAGATAAGACAGCTTACAGTTCCACCTGGTGGAAAACGGCGGCATTAGCGTCCCTATCCCGAAAACCGGAGTAAAAATAAGTCGACGTGTACATGGTTTAATTATATTTTAATTAAATGATAATTATTTTGTGAATTATATGTTTGTAGCAATTTGGAATACGTTTCAGTAGAAGTAAACGTGCATGGAAATATTTTAAATATTTGACACTAAGTATTTGCAACCATTTTTAATGTTTGCGTTATAAATTTGTTGGTGACGTTTATAATAGATAATTTAGAGGGAAACGTTTTTAGATATTTTATTTATTTTATACGTGGAAATGTTCATATTTGGAAAGGGTATATACGTTTTCGCGATCAGGTAATTTCATATATGTTCTTTTTACCGGGTTTAAAGATTCAGAAAATTGTTATGCATTTTCGTGAAATTTTTCTAATTTATGAGAAAAAAGCAGTGTACATGGATAAAGTCAAGAGTGTGCGCAATGCCATTTTTGTGCAATTCTGGGATGTTTTTTTAAGTAAAAATAAGTCGACGTGTACATGGTTACTGAGTATGCGCGATTCTGAAAAACGCCGCAAGGAGTTTGCGATTCTGCACTTTTTCCCAATTTTGCAGTTAATATTTGTCATGATTAAGCAGTTTTGTTCCATAAAATTTCTAGCATAAGTGTAGTTCGGCTAGCAGATTGTTGGAAAAAGTGTTGAGTAAATAAAAAGAAAAGAAACATGTCTTTACTTCGTGAAGACAAAATGGCGCCGAAAAAAAAAAGTAGAAGGTTGCTGTAGCAGAGTTGGTCGCCAAAAAATCGCCAAGTTACCATAATCGAAAGATTAACCGCACATTAAGGTCCTTGTTTATGTACACTGCAAAGAGAAAAAGGGGGACGGCAGTTTTATATCTCCCGTTCTACTGGGCCGGTTGACAAAATTCAAATTGCGTTTTTCATGTCTGGAAAGCGCAACTTAGGATATCGATTAGATTTATATATAGCATTGTTCAAACATAGGTATTTTGACATAAAATCGGACTTTTTCTGAAATGACATGCAAATCGTTTTCCATATTTCGATTTTACGACTCAAATTATGCCTAAATATTAAATTTTGTAAAATTTGGTGCGAAATTTATGGACAAATTCAAAAATTTACCTCAATTTTTTTTTATTTTTCCAGTTTGTGTCAAGAATAATTCACTCGGCGAACTTCTTAATAGAAGGCAACATGTTTTCCTTTCCCTTCCATTATGCCGGAACGGAAAAAAAAAAAAGGCACCTCGTTCCTCCCTTTTTACATTGTGCTAGAGCGGAAAAAGTCACATCATTCCTACTTTCAAATTCGGAAATTTTGAATAAAAAAACTGTAATTTTTTGCAGGTACTCAGAAATACTCAGAAATACGTCTACTTTAAGATGATGGTAAAAGTTTCATAGATTATAATTCAAAACGTTTTTCGAAAAATTTATAAAAACTATTTAAAAATACAAATTTTTAAAATAAATCTTTACAAATGGGTAATGTTATTTGGAATGAACCTAAATTTCGAAATGTGAAAAGAAGAACCAAATAAATTTAATAAAGAAAAAAGAGAGATTTACAAATATATACCAAACTCATTTAACACAGAGAAGTTAAAATTTTGAGGGCTAATTTTTTAAAACCTAATCGGGCGATTATTACAGAACTTGGCAGTTTGGCGTAATTTGAGTCGTAGAATCGAAATATGGAAAAAGAAAATGGCAGGTCATTTGAGAAAAAGTCCGATTTTGTGTCAAAATACCTATATTAGAACAATGCTGTATATAAATCTAATACATATCCTAAGTCGCACATTCGAGACATGAAAAACGTAAGTTGAATTTCGTCAATTGACTCAGTAGAATGGGAGATATAGAACTGTCCCCTTTTTTAGTCCAAACGGGCTTCGTCCCTGAAGGACTATTGTTTTCGTTTTGGGATTTTGAGTTAAATCACTATAAACGGCGAATCAGTTTCAAACTGTTGACACCAAATGTTAGAGTCTTGCATTGTATTTGAAGCAATTAAATAATGAAAAATCTTCATAAATGTATGTATATTTCTCGCATTGTGATAAAACAACGGTACATAGAGCCATCGAATTTTGAATGACGTAATCCTACTGCGAATATGGGGTTGTGGAAGCCCAAATTTGAAATTTGGAATTTGTTTTATGATCGATTTCATATTTTGTAAAACTTTAACGAATTTTTGAATAACAAATTCAACGATTTAAAAGCGAGCAATGGAAACACTCTACGAATGAAAAAAAATTACCTCCAGAGCGCAGATCTGTATATCGGAAATTCTAAAGACAGGCTCATTTTAAAATTATTTTGCGACATTGCTATTGAACTGAATTTTATGGATTAAGTGCAAAGAACATGATATTTAATAAATAAAGGCAGCACACAAAACGTTAAAAAACGCCCCTTTGGACGTAATTTAAAATCTGAAACCTTTTCAGATTTGGGCTTATCAGCAGCGGAGCGGTAAAGACGCTGAACACTGGTAGTTCGGTCCGAGGTTCGAATCCCGCGAACGGCCTGGCTGCATGGGCGTTTTCGTGGTTTTCCCCATGTGGAACGTGCATACGAGCCAGTTTCCTTTAAAAAGTCCTCCACGAAGGCATGACTCCCTTTAGGAAGATAGCCCTCGTGTGCTTTGCCATAATTGAATAACCCAATCCAACCCTTTGAGATTTTTTTTTTTTTATATTTGCACTGTACTTTCATTACCAAAATAATGAAATGAGCTTCGTTGCAGCGAAGACCTGAATGAAGCTACAAAATGTGTGAAATGAATTCCACTATAGCCTGAACGTTTGTCGTGTGATTTGGGGAATGGGGGATATAGAACATTTTTTAGAGTGTGAGGGAAACTTGTTGTGCTTGTTGTTACTTTTATTTGCTACTTATATTGTACGAGCAATGCTTTTGAATGTATAGCGTTTTGACAATGACTAACTTTTTCGTAATAGCCTTGTGTTATGCCAAAGGAAATACGACTGAAAAAGTTATATAAGTTTTTCTAATTACGTTTGTAGAGTCATTTGTTTATTTTAAAGCAGGAGGGAAAAAAAAAAATGAACAATGCCCTCGCCGGTACTCGAACCTGGAACTCTTGAGTCCGCGCCGAGTGTGCTACCGCTACACCACGAAAGTATGCTGGAAGGAGGGAGAAAATACTTATATGTTAACAAATTTTGTGAGCATCGCCAAATTATGCGACGGAATTCTGGCAAGCAGCTCTCCTAGAAGCATTCACTAGAAGCAGTACGTAAAGTTGGATTTAAGAAAATTATTCTTGTCGATAACTGGATAGATAAGTTAATTTGTTGTATTATTTGCAGGAATAGGACTCAATGAAAGTATTTTAGTTCCCGTTTAATGAGTTCCTTTGACTAAAATCAAAACGCATTCGAACAGAGTGTTCATTGTCCAGCAGTGAAGACTTGTACTGAGAGAAGGACTTGTACTGGGACAATCTTGAGCATATACCTTCAAAGAACAACATCTAAAAATATCATCTCGATTGTATAAGAGGATAAGCCGCTAGGGGTTTAAGTATCGCGGGAGTTTTTTTTTTTTGGGGGGGGGGAGGAGTCGAGATGGGTTTCATATATCGGGAAATTTTTTTCCCCGTATCTCCTCCCCTTTTTTATTAATTTGTATAGTTCAAAATCCCAGAGGGGAAAATTATGCGAGTCATTTAATTTCCGAAAAACGCGATTACAGTAAGCACATAACAAATGAAAATTAGTCACTTTTAAACTACAGATAGCTACCACTATATTAATTTTTATGAGAAAAGCCAACATTCCAATGAGAACACTTAGGAATAACAACATTACGACTTCTAGTAAGGTATAGTTATTTCTACCTCCTGTAACTTGAATCTCGCCCGGTCTTGTTATTGTTCCTGCTACTCCTTAGGCCTCATATCACCTGTAAATAAGAAGAGAAGGGGAATGGGCAGCAGAAGCAGCGAAATCGTAGACTGAATATCATTTTGTGTTTGCTTTGTTGTGATGGTTCGGTTCTTGTATAGGCTGGCATAAAAATCAACAGTTGGAAGGAAGAGCTTCGGCGTGACTTTTGCAGGTAATTTACGAAGATTTGTCTTTATTAGTAAGACGAAAACAATCAGTACGTGGGCGAATCCATTTTAAAATTAGGCTGCTCGTACTCTGAACGTGCGCCCACCAGCGGCCGAGCGGTAAAGTCGCTAAACACTGGTAGTTCGGTCCGAGGTTCGAATCCTGCAAACGGGCTGGCTGCGTGGGCGTTTTCGGGATTTTCCCCATGTGTAACGTGTATACGAGTCAGTTTCCCTTAGAAAGTCCTCCACGGAGTCATCCATCCTCTTAGGCAGATAGCCCTATTGTGCTTTCCCATAATTAAATAAACCAAACCAAACTAAACGTACTCTGAACGTTTTAGGGAGGAGAAAAATACGCAAATACTTTTAAAATTTTCAGAACCTGGCCCATGAAATGAGGTACTTCTTTAAAATAGCATTTTTACTTTCCGAGATAAGAGCGATTTACGATTTTATTTTCCCAGGAAAGCAATGAAATTATAGTTTCTATCCGAAGACACAGACTTTGGAAACTAACTTTTAAATCCATAAATCTTGGTCAGCGTCATCTTCCATCTTAGGCATTATCACTTTCCCCCCACTTCATTCTGAACTTAGAAACTCTTTTAAGCTTTATCAGAGGTGCTTAAATCATTTCCTAGAAATTTTTAATAACTGAACATTCTATTTTTTTTTTTAATCTAACAATGTGAAGGAGAAAAGAAATATAATTGAGCTCTTGAGAAGCTGAAAACCTGAGACTTCATCTCTGAGTTGGATGCGCCTCAAGTAGTAACCTATTTTTAACCTCCCCGAGATCTTCCTTCAACAATGGGAGGTCTGAGCTACTCCTCTTGCTGGCTCCCCCCCCCTTCAATCTGAGCTGACAACACCGAGATAGTGCTCCTCGAGAGACGGATGAAGTTGAAGGACAGTCCCTAAAAAGAGACTTGTGTTTACTACTACTACCCTAAACAGAGAGTTCGTCGCGAAGAGTGGACATTTGCACGCGAGCGTTCTACGTTTGAGAACTGCGTTCAGCAGCGGTGAGCGAAAAGAAAAGAAACGCTGTTGCAAAATACGAGAAACCTCTCGATGCAGAAACCTTCTTCTTTTTCTTAATGTTATTATTTTATTTATTTATTTTTTACTCTTTGAACCGCAATTTCGTGTCGCAAATCTGTTTCACAAGCATATGGTTGAGACATCCACATTTTTTTAAAATAGTGTTGGGTCAAATTGCAACATAAAGTTTGCTTGCCGCGACAAGTTGTAATTTTCTTGCCAGTTTTCAAGTTCTTTCTTCCCAGAATGTTTGGATTAGCAACAAAATTGAGTGTTTCCTCGCACAAATTGAAATTTTCCTGTTAGAGAGTTACACACCATAACATATTTCCTCGCGTAGTATTTCCCATTTTATTTCCTTGTACGAAGTAAAAGAAGTACTATAATGGCGTAAAATTTTGGATATCACATTTCAACGGAAATATCCATATTGACCGATCCCGAATCCATTTGGATGATTGTTTTGAGTGATGTCTGTACATATGGATAAGTGCGGCCTTGTGCGGCTCCAGGGAGTTGTTGCATCTAGTTAGTGGAAGGCGTGGGACATATGCCTGCTTACCCCTGTTAAACACCAGGCGTCCCCGTCCTCCGTCACCTGTCACCTGTACATATGGTCTGTACACTACGTGTTCAACTGTAGCCTCACGACGAGCCATCACCTACCATATCCCACTATGGATATAGTACCTTATAAGAGATTCATCATCAAACACGCACCTGCGATAAGAAATATATGTAAAATTATACAGCAGCTGAGCGCCCTAGGGCAGGATGTCTGCCAAGCAACATAGGAATAATAGCATACACAGCGCAATAATTCTATGTCTGTATTGTAACTTAGCAGGTGTTATGTCTAAAATTGTAAATATGTAAGTGTATAAGTAACTGTGTAATGTAAGTAATAGTGTAATGTAAGTAATTTAATCAATGAGTGTAATACGTCGTACTATGTGTACTTTTAACATAACGTAATCGGTAATGTAGTCATTAGCGTGTGTAACGCGTGCCCCATGTGTATTATTTTAAGTAACGCATATATGATTATAAGGCAAAGTATGTGTGCCTATCTTGTTATATAGCATAATGTCATTTAAGAAGTAATAGCAATAATGTAAAATATAAGTAATCCAGTTATAAAGTAACTTAGCAAGTTCGCAATACAATTAGCTTAACGTAGTATACAGTCAGGTTATAACTCTAATAAGTGTAGATTAATGTCATGCATTATGTATGTGTAGTCTAATTCTAATGTCATGTGAAGTGTAAAGTATGTATGTACTAATTCATGCAAGTATTATGTATAAGTTTAATGTCATGTCATATATCATGTATGTAATGTTATTGTTTCATGTATACATTATGGCCTATGAACACCCAGGTCAATCATTAACATAAGAATCTGTACAGAACCAATGTCAAACTGGAATAGCCCCTGTATGGCCATGTAAACGTTTTGATGAAGGCTCAGTAACTCCCGGTGCGCCCTTGTGGGACCCCAGGGAGTTCTTGTATCTATATAGGGGAGGGCGTGGGACATATGCCTGTTTACCTCCGTTAAACACCAGGCGTCCCCGTCCTCCGTCACCTGTCACCTGTACATATGGTGAGAATAAAGAACTCCTTTTTTCCGAAACGGATTGTAAATTCAATTTAAAATTGATTCAAAAGCGATTTTTTTTTAAATCTGTACGTATGCATGCGGGGATGTATGTATTATGTATGTATCTCGCATAACTCAAAAGTAATTCAACCGTAAAACTTTGAAGTTTTGTATATGGAAGTCCTATAACATCTATCTGCTACTTACACACTGGTGAACAAAATTAAGAGATGGGGAGCATTTTTTCAGATTTCTCCTAAAATACCATGCAAAACCTGGACAATTGGTTGCCATATAATGTCACTGTGGCGCTGGTGTCACTGGTGTGTGTTTATGTATTCCTGTGGCCGTCGCTACGCCAGCAGGAGGTATAAAAGTCCTCGTCCAGCTGCTCAGCTCATTTCGCTGTGCAACACAGTAGTGATTTTTATTGTCTTTCGCGAATGATTTTATTGTTTTTGCTGTTTTTTAGGTGAAATGAGTACACATGATCGCTTAAACGAAGGTATGGGATATAGAATTGTGAGTAGACTTGAGGCAGGACACTCATAAGCTCAGGTTGTAAGAGAATGTAACCTCAAGTTCCATGTCTAATTTGTAGAATTAGTTTAAAAACAGCGGGACAGTGTCCAGAAAACCAGGACAAGGTCGCCCGAGATCCACAACGACCGATACTTGGCTGAGGTCGTTGTGGCCAGAGGACTCTTACAGCCGCTTGCGACCTCGCTACTGCTACGAAACGTCAGCTTCAAGAAAGACAGTTGCCAGAAGGCTCTGTGAGACTGGACTGTATGCCGAAAAGCCCGCTATTTGCATCCCCCTCACTCCCTCCCACAAAAGAGAACGTTTACAATGGTGCATACAACACCAACACTGGACATAACTTCAGTGGGCTAATATTCTCTTCATGGATGAGTCCAGATTCAGTCTACAACTTGATTTGACGCGATTATTGATGTGGAGGGAAACTGTGACTCGATACCATGCCAGTAACATCTTGGAAAGGAACCATTATGGGGGTTGAGGAGTGATGGTTTGGGTAGGGATCCTGCAAGGTACCTGGAGAACCACTCCATGTGTTTGACACTGGTTCCGTGAATACCCAGGCAGGCAGGTCTGATGAGGTACAGGCAGGAGATCCTAGAGCCCTATGTACGAATTTTCAGGGGTGCTATTGGCTCTGAGTTCATTTTTATGGACGACAGTGCACGATCACATAGGACCCACCTAGTTGCTAACTATCTGGAAAGTGAGGATATTCCCCTAATGGACTGGACAGCCAAATCTCCCTATTGAACATGCTTGGAATCCTTCATCCTATTGAACATGCTTGGAATGCTCTTGGAAGGACTATTGCAATTAACAGCATGGCTACTCGTTGTGCATGCTATCTGTCTGTCAGAGGCGACTATACACCACGCCAGTCACATTTTCATTATTATCTTTCAACCTCAAGTTTCGACAACATTGCACTCTTGTCCAGACCTAATGCTAATGAATGTCATTTTCGTTGTTGTTATATACACATTATTATCATGTAAGAAGCTAAATCCATACCAAATTTTATTTATTTTTATTAAGTATTTCTCAACATATTTTGGGAAAAAGTGTTCTATCTCTTAACCCTTTCCGGCACGCTACCTTTTAAAGTCGGAGTTTTGATAAAAAAAAAAAAAAAAGGTAGGCAGTCTAATTAGGCCTAGAGGAGTACACAAGTAAAATATTGTGAAGATAACACTTATCGTTTTAATTCTGTGGGTGTGCCCAAAGGGGGCACTCTGATTGAAGAGAGCTTCGAAAAGAGTGCCGAAACGAACACTGTTGTCAAGGAACTGACCGATAAGAGGCGGAGAAACAAAGAATACAGACTCTCAGTTGTTCTAGATTATTCGGTGAGCCCAGTCTGGGCACACCTAGGGTTCGCCGTTTTATTTTAGGCAAGATTTCGAGGTAAAAATTTAAAACTAATATATAATAAGGAGATTAGAATACAGCCAAAAAATAACATAGAAATTTCTTTCCAAACAATTTCTTTTATACCGTAAAATAATCTGGAAGATTTCTTTGAAAAATGAGGGTCTTAAAAATCTAAACATGGCTAAAATATATGGACTGGTTTGTGTTGAGCTGCAATCTACTATAAAAAAGAAGGTTCAGAGTAACCTATAGTAACCTATAAATGCTTTTTCATTCAATTTTTCTGTGCGTACAGAAGGAAATTTTTAGGTGTGTCCAGACCGGACGCACTGTGCCGCAAAGTGTTAATTTCGTCCACCACGGTATATCCACCACCCTTACAAGGCCTTTATTTTCGCAATCGTTGGTGGTAATCTTATGCTTCCAATTACAAAAGTGCTTTAAATGACGAAAATATTCATATTTTGGCAATGCCAGATTAAAAGAGGATAATTTTAAATAAATAGCGAAATCTAACGTTAATGCGGTATTCCTGTTTCTGTGCTTATATTTGTGAAAGTTTTATAACCGTTACGAAAAAATAAAAGTACAAGAAGTTGACTCCCTTTCAACAAAAACTGACCGGGATATTTTAATTCAAAATCTTACAATTTTGGATGAATTTTCATCTTGCCTTGAGGAATCGGTTAGTTAAGTTAGAATCATTTCAGGAAATAAGTTTCATCGAAGTGCCGGAAGAGTAGGCATAATTTAATAGGACGTACAAGGAAATATTGTGGTGTCCGCACCAGATTTTTTTTTCTGATCGTTTGATGTTGTTACGTTATCCGAATAATCGTGGACAAAGGGAATCACATTGAGCGGAAGTACATTATGTTGGCTTTTTACAGTACAAGCGGTTAAGGCCCACCAGTGGGGGGGGGGGAGGGATAAGATCACTGAACACAGATAGTTCATCCGAGTTCAAATCCTTGCCAAAATAATAAGTGGATGGAAGTTTTTGTGGTTTTCCTCGGGTATACAACCCCTTCGTTTCACTGAATATACGAGTCTGTTTTGCCATAAAACTTCCCCCTCTAAAGTAATCCTTTTCGTAAGCAGACATTTCTCTAGATTGTTTTGCCTAACCAACTGACCACTTCAATGTAATATGAAACTCAAATATTTGCTTATTTTTACTTCCTTGTACGAAGTAAAAAGGAAGTATTGTAATCGCGAAAAGTTTCAGGCAGCATATTTCAACGAAAATTTCCATTTTGACCTCTATCGAATGCAATTTAACGATGTTTTTGCGTGATATCTGTACGTAAGGGACAGAATAAAAGACTCGTTTCCACCAAAAAAATTTATAAAATTGCTTTAAAATTAATTCTGAAGAGAATTTTTCGTGGCGTCTGTACGAACGTACGTACGTACGTATCTCGCATAACTCAAAAAGAGTAGCCTCAGGACGCTGAAATTTTGTATATAGGACTTCTATAACATGTAGATGTGCACCTCGTATTTTGGTTGCAATCGGCCGCCCCAAACGTATATAAATATATTTATATATATATCCACTCTGTTACCCGGCTCAGTGATCTCAGTTTCTTTACTCTTATATGTTTGTAAATTGTAAATTTTTTGCTTTAAAAATGATTGAATTATGTTGTTTTTATCTTCCGGTTAAGGTTTTTATGCCTTTAGTAATTCTGTATGCAATATTTTTAGAATTATCAACAATTTTAAAGTTGTTTAAGTGCCGCTAAGCCTTTTTTTTATGGCGGCCATTGATTGTTTACATTTGAAACAGCAGACTAGTGGATTTGTTGCCAATCTTAGAGAAACTTAGCTTCGCAACAACAAAGAGAACGCCTTCATTTATTATTGCCAATTAAATTATGCTTAATCCTTTCTGGAATTTTTTCGAGGAAATAAGTGTTTGAGATTTACTTCGTAATTTTTAATGTAGATATTTTGAGTTTTTATGTATTTTTGCCTTCTCGCTAAGTGAGAATTGAATTAATTGAATGAGAAATATATTCAATCGTCTGTAAAAAACTGTTTCTTTTTTGTTTTGTTTGCTTAATTTCTTTTATACATAGTTCTAGCTTTATTATAGTATTTGAATCGAACATGTGACAATGATTAGATAATTCTATTCTTTAAATGATATAAATTTTGTGCATTCTGAGTTATAATATGAACGAAATATAATACTGCTAAGTGAATCTAGCGCCAGAGTGTCGCTATGGTAAACAAATACTAGTGTGAATTTTAAAGAATGCTTTTATTCTATTGTGGTTTATGCGCTGTCGGCGAAGTAGATTTAATTCAATCCAATAAGTTTAAATGAAATGCAAGAGAAAATGCGCATAATTTAATATTCCGTACAAGGAAGTCATGTGGTGTACACATCAGATTGTTTCCTCTGCAAAGTTAACAGTTTTGCTTCTGGAACTTGAAATGCTTGATTAATCAGTTCTTGGAATTCAGTGATTTGGGACGTTAGATTCGGGAAAAATTCGGCTATGAAAAGAATACAATAATAAATACAGAATACAGTAATGAATGGTAAAGTATCTCACTATTCCAATTTCTTTAATTCAAGTTTAAATGGCCTCCGAAAAGGCCTGGAATGAAGAATAATATTTTAATTTTATTTTTCAGTATACGAAGGTATCTAATTGTTTAACAGTTAAATGTGGAATATGGAATATTAATCTGTTTATTTTTTAATATTTCTTTATAATTATTTTACGCTATGCTAATGCATTTTTCACTATTATTGAAGGTATCGATATGAATCAGATGATAGGTGATGCAGTGTTTTCTGAACCAAGCATCATGAATCACAATAAATAAATAAATAAAAATAAAGTTTACCAAATTTCCCGTATGCAGACGGGTGGGACTTCGGCAATAGGATAACAATATATGAATGATAACATTAAGCGCAATCACATTAGGTGGCGACGACAATAATAATCTAAAAGACTCCTTTCTTCCCCTAAAAAAGAAAGAAAGCTTCAGATTTTTATATTACTCCCAAAAGGGCTTTTGTTTTCGTTTACACACACATACACGTTTCGTAAGCCGTTTCCAGAGCATTTAGAAAATAATAATATTGTAGAGACATTAGCTATTTTTGGTAAGCAGGCAAGATGAAAAATCTGCAACGTCGTCGCCAGGAATCGAACCGCGGACTTCTCAATTACGCGCTGAGCGTGCAGACCACTATACCGCGAAGGCGGGAGAAATACCTTATAATATATTTAAAAACAGCATATCTTTAGAATTTCCGATAGACAATCTTACACGCCGGAGATAAAAATGTTGGCATTGTTCACTTCGAAATCCTTGAGTTTTTAAATCAAAAGTTCCTTAAAAAAGAATATTCCTTAAAGTATGTAATAGATAATAAAACAAATCCTAAATTCAAAATCCGGGTTTTCCAGATACCCATGTTCGGATGGAGGACTACGTTATTCAAAATCTGATGGCTCTAGGTACCGTTGTTTTTTCACAATGCTACAAACATTCATGCAGCTTCTTCATTATTTAGTTTCTTTAAATATAATACAGGGCGATAGTATTTGGTAGCAACAGTTTGAAAAGTGATTCAACGCAAAATGCCGTTTCGAGACTAATAGCAGATCGGGGTTAAAAAAAGAGCTTAAAGTGACATTGTAATACGATATTAAAATAGATAGTTCGGACTGAATATAATGAATATTAAAGAATATCTGAAAATAGTACATATTACTAGCACGAGTCCAGCTAGGCAAGACAGTTAGGGTAGAGTAGACTTTAAGGACCCTTTGTATTATGGCGAAGTTGTTGTTTGATTTATCGCGAAGTTGTTGTTTGATTTATCGCGAAGTTGTTGTTTCCATTTATGGTAGCCTGAGTAGTTGAATGTTATGGAAACCCTATTGTGACGTAATCAGGTGCATGATTCTGGGAAATTTTGCATCATGGGATGTTTTGTAAGCGTTTTTGTGGTGTGTGTTGGTTTGATTCTTTAGACTATAGAATGGCCAAATGTAGTAAGATTAATTTGAATTTTCTGTACGATTTGGAGCGGAAGGGAAAAAGAGCTTTAATTGACTGGTGTGTAAATGAAGGTTAGCCTTTATAAGTGTCCTGTATGTAGGAAGGGTATGCGTCTATCCGAACGTAAAAACCGTTTAGATGGATTTGAATGGGTTTGTAGGAAGAAAGGTTTAGATGGTCACTATGTGAAGCGTTCGATCAGAAAGAGTACCTGGTTTGAAAAAAAGTCTTTGAGTACGATTGATATTTTGATTTTTACTTGGCTCTGGGTGTACGAAGCGGACTCGAAAATCATGGTAAGTGAATATTTGCTTTTGTTAGTGCTTAAATGTATAACGTGTTTTTCCTTTTTTATATTATTTTATTGTTTGGTTTAAAATTTATTTTATTGAGATTATGTATTTTTTGTTTGCCTATATTGTAGAATTGGGTGCTCCTTTGACTTTTTAAGTGAAAATATATGGATGTGTACATGGACAAAGTAAAGGGAGTGCGCAATGCAAGTTTGTGCAATTCTGGGATTTTTTTTTAAGTGAAAATAGGTCGACGTGTACATGGATAAAGTCAAAGGAGTGCGCAATGCCATTTTTGTGCAATGCGGGGATTTGTTTTTAAGTGAAAATAAGTCGATGTGTACATGGATACCGAGTTTGTGTAATTGTTTGTCTTGTTATTTTGGCTTTGTGTAGCGGCGATGATTGGTGCAAAAATCGTCGCTTCGCAAGCCAAAATAACGAGTCAAAGAATTGCACAAAATCGGTATCCATGTACCGCCAAAAATCGCCAAGTTTCGCCAAGGGGTACCCTATACTATACTTTTACCGACAATTACATGTATTTTGATTTAGATCAGGAAGTTTATAGGCTTACTCTTGATCTGGCTATTTAGTCCAATAACCCTAACGGACGGGAAGCGAATTATCGTTATGACTAAAACAACGACAAAGTCGGGAAAATCTTTTTATTCTATTTAGTTTAGAATTTAGAACATAAAGGCACTCTCTTTTGTTACAATTTCCAAAACTCGTGGTACTGGAATTAAATATAACGCGCAGTTTTAAGTTAAACGTAAAACAGTAATCAAAGACTACACAATTAATTACTATACTAGAAGCTGGCTCTCTGCCGGAACGTCAGAATTATAGTGTCGGCAGCGATAGAAGGCTAAGCTGCACAATTATAACAATCAGAGCTGGCAGTAAACTAACACATAACGTAGATGAACGTAATGCCGGGAACATACTCAAATGCAGAAACCTCAGTTTGGAATGCTCGCTACTCATTTGATTCTGGTGAGAAATACGGAAAGGAGAAGTTATAGTAAAGGCTGCAATTGTAAATAATTCGTTAATTAAAATAAAATTCCCTACAAGATTAAAATGGAAAACAAATATTACTAAGAACTGCGTTTCTTACTTTTAAATCTTTTAGATTTTTAATAAGTAGCAGAGAGAATAAATTTGAAATTTAAATATATTACGCTTTACCGAATGGCAACACGCTGACGTATGAAAAACAAAACTATACTGTTTCAGCCAGTCACAGCACTTCACTTTTAAATAGGCTAGTTTGTTGACGAAATTTGAAAGAAATTACATTTTGGTGAACAGTAATACACTGGAGAATAGAAGACAAAAATGTTTTATTTCAGGCACTCGCAACACGTTTCATTTAAATTCCTGAATTGTTATGAAAAATTTATTAAATTCTTAGAAAATATATAAATAAACAAATAAATAAAAAAAAGTCAGAATTTAAAATTATGCATCCGAGGTTCACATATTCCGTTGGGGGGGGGCTACATATGTTCAAAATTTGGTGGCTCTGGTTGCCGACGTTTTGCGTCAACGTGAGGGAATTCTTTAAAAAAGGAACAGATTATTTAGGTACAGATTTACGTACAGATTTTTTTTCGTTATTTAATAAGGAACATACACTCAAGAGCCAAAACATTATGACCACCTGTCAATAACGAGTTGTGCCACCTTTGGCGCGCAACACAGCTTCAACTCGCATTGGCATGGATGCCACAAGTCCTTGATAGATGGCCGGAGACATATTGTACCAGATGTTGTAGCAACGGTCACGCAAATCCGAGATATTGCGAATTGGTGGTCTTTAACCTCTGAGCTGCCGTCCCATGACATCCCAAATGTGTTCTATCGGATTGAGATCCGGTGAGTTAGGCGGCCAGGACATTAACTGGAAATCAGCATCGTATTCCTTGAACCACTCCAACACAATTGTAGCCTTGTGCACGGGGCGTTGTCCTGTTGGAACATTCCATTTCCAGCTGGAAAAACAGAGGCCATGTAAGGGTGCAACTGGTCCGCAATGATATTCAGATATCCTGTAGCATTCATGGTCTGCTCTATCACAACCAAGGGTCCCAGAGACGCCCAAGAGAACGTCCCCCAGAGCATAATACCGCCACCACCGGCCTGTGTATGACCTACTGTGCCATTGAGGGAGCAACTGTTTGCCTGGAAGACGACGTATCCTGACACGGCCATCGGCGTGATGAATGACAAACCGTGATTCATCTGATCAGGCAACTCTCTCCCATTGATCCATGGACCAGTCGCGATGTTCCTGGGCCCAGCACAGGCGCAGTTGGCGATGACGCTTGGTCAGCAGAGGCACACGAGTGGGACGTTTGCTGTGTAGCCACATATCCAACAGTGTCCGCTGAACAGTGTGCTCCAATACTTTTCTACTTGGCCGTGCATTGTATTCGACTGTCAGGACTGTCAGCTGAGCCACTGTCTGGCTCCGGTTTTGCTTCACCATGCGAGACAGTCTCCGACGACCTTTTTCTTTGATAGCGTGTGGACGTCCAACACCATGTCGTCTACTGCTGGTTTCACTGTCATTCATCCACTTTTCATACGTACTAACAACTATAGATCGCGAACAACCCACGAGTCGTGCAGTTTCGGAAATACTTGTTCCGAGCCTTCGAGCCATTACAATCTGCCCTCTGTCAAAGTCGCTTAGATCCTCAGCCTTTCCCATCACACACAGAAGTAAGTGAAAGAAGGATTCTTCAGACTCTCCAGCAGCAGTTAAATACCACTTCCACCTGATCACGTGCCTTTCACGTCATCCAGGCGCGTTCATCGCAAAATGTAGGGCTGGTCATAATGTTTTGGCTCTTAAGTATAGTTATAATTTTCTGTAAATATCCTGTAACAATTTCAACCATTATTTTATTGGTAAGAGATCATCGGATCTTCCTCTCCCCAATGTGCTTTGATCAAATTTGGAACTAGATGGAACTAGGTAGAGAGTTCTCGTGAACATATTCTTAATTAAAAAAATTCAGTTCAAATCTGGCGATGCACTTACAGACGAGAATTCGTTTCCTTTAAAGACCCAAAACACCAGTGGCGTAGCTAGAATTTTTACCGCCTGCCCTGGTCGGTAAAATTCTGAGTTTGTCGTTTGGGAAGGATTCCTAATTTGCCACCCCGCTTGATATACAAACTTAGAATTATAAAAAATGTCAAAACGGCATGCAGGGAAATAAATTAATACTCTGCGTTTATTTTTGAAAGAAACCTTTGTTTCAAAATTATGTCATTTTGATTGCTGTCTTTATTCTCAAAATCAACAATGGCATTGTAGAGGTCTATTTGATTACTGCTGCTATCATGCAAACAGTAGAGAGTTTTTAAACATAAAATATACTCTCTTTAATACTTAAATTCTTAAATACTTCTTATTTAGAAATTTCTTTAGAATTATTTTTGTTTAGAAATTCTTCTTGCAACTTTTAGCACTTAACGACAGTTGACGAGAAAATTCCTCCTAGTATTACAATAATTGTTCTTTATGCACCTTAAGAAGCCTCCTTTCTTCCGTGTCCCTTGCTTTGCTCACCTGTTATTCTGAAGTGACTTAAAACACACGAAATTAATATTACAATTTTATTTTTCCAGTGTTTTCCCAAATGAAAATTTAAAAATAGAAAGGCGAAAATGGTACGATTTTTTCATGTTCTCATGTGGAACATCTTCAGAAAGGGAAGGCAAAGCCTGAATTGACACGATTATACTGCTATCTCCAAAAAGCCTGAACTGGGAAAGCCCGAAATGGGACATCACGGTTGAAATCACGTGGTGATTTTTTTAAAAACTTAATACAGATTTAAATTATTTTCCTTTTCAATTTAATGCCGTAGGGCAATTTAGATTCTAAATATTCTCTCCCCCCCCCCGCATCGACGATCCGCTTGAATAACTCCTATAAAATAACATTTAACGTGCGGCGGACCGCCCCAATCCAGGTACCCACTGCAAGGCACATGTGTTATAGTGGAGCATAAACAGAAAAAATGTTAATTACCTTACTCTTTATAGAGATCCCATTTGCTATGAAAAATAGCAAAAGCCTGATTTTATAATAATATGCTAATGTAATTCGTAAGAAGAAAATACGATTTTGGTACTTCTGTTTAACTATTAAGCATTATAAAACATGTCATTTCAGTATTTTTCTGCCTGAATGCTCTAATACGTTCTTAAGATTCCCAGAAATCGATAAAAAAAAAGAGATCATGTGGTCAAAGATTTGAATTTATGTCGTGGGTTGCATAATCCACACACGATGACACACCCAAGTTAAATTAGAACGCGAAACTCGTAGTTTCCTCTCCTGATGTAGTGATTTAGATTGAATTTTGTATCATTATGGCATCAAGTGATAATCTAGAAAATTTATTTGCAGTTAGAGTTTTAATAATATTCTTTCTGCTTTCTGTTTTATTGCAATCCAGTTAGAGGAAAAGGACTACTATTACGAGAGAAAAGTTCTACACACCTAAATGTGATCTCGTTTGTTCAAGGCTATTTTGATAACATTAAACGAATCACATAACCATATGATAGCATTAAAGATGAGAAAACAATGGCTTTCAAAACAGCATTGGAAATTTTTGATTTCACGTAAAAAAAAAAAAGAAAAAAAAAAAAAAAAAGGGGGGGGGGCAGTTCGATACCTCCCGTTCTACTGGACCGATTGACGAAATTCAAACTGCGTTTTTCGTGTCTCGAAGGCGCGACTTGGGATATGTATTAGATTTATATATAGCATTATTCTAGTATAGCTATTTTGACACAAAATCGGATTTTTTTCTGAAATGACATGCCAATTTTTTCCCCATATTTCGATTCTACGATTCAATTTATTCCTAAGTATTAAATTTTTTAAAATTTGATGCGAAATTTAAAGAGAAATTCCTAAAATTTATATTGGTGCATTTTTTTAAACTTGCGCCAAGAATAGTTCACTCGGTAAATCTTTTAATTTATAGAAACCTAGTTGCCTTTCCTTTTTACTTCCTTGTACGAAGTAAAAAGGAAAGGCAACTAGGTTTCGAAGTAGGTGATATGAACTAGGTGTACGAAGTAAAAAGGAAGTATTGTAATCGCGAAAAGTTTCAGGCAGCATATTTCAATGAAAATATTCATTTTGACCGCTATCGAATGCAATTTAAGGATGCTTTTGCGTGATATCTGTACGTAAGGACAGAATAAAAGACTCGTTTCCTCGAAAGAAAAATTATAAAACTGCTTTAAAATGAATTCTGAAGAGAAATTTTCGTGGCGTCTGTACGAACGTATGTACGTACGTACGTATCTCGCATAACTCGAAAACGAGTAGCCTCAGAACGTTGAAATTTTGTATATAGGACTGCTATAACACGTAGATGTGCACCTCGTATTTTGGTTGCAATCGGCCGCACCAAACGTATATAAATATATTTATATATATATCCCCTCTGTTACCGGCTCAGTGATCTCAGTTTCTTTACTCTTATATGCTTGTAAATTGTACATTTTTTGCTTTGAAAATGATTGAATTATGTTGTTCTTATCTTTCGGTTAAGGTTTGTATGCCTTTAGTAAATCTGTATGCAATATTTTTAGAATTATCAACAATTTTAAAGCTGTTTAAGTGCCGCTAAGCCTAATAATGTTTTTGATGGCGGCCATTGCTTGTTTACATATGAAACCGCGGACTAGTGGATTTGTTGCCAATTTAGAGAAACTTAGCTTAGCAACAACAAAGATAACGCCGTCATTTATTATTGCGAATTAAATCATGCTTAATCCTTTCTGGAATTTTTTCGAGGAAATAATTGTTTAAAATTTACTTCGTAATTTTCAATACATATATTTTGACTTTTTATGTATTTTTGCCTTGTCGCGAAGTGAGAACTGAATTAATTGAATGAGAAATACTCAATCGTTTGTGAAAAACTGTTTCTTTTTTGTTTTGTTTGCTTAATTTCTTTTATACATCGTTCCAGCTTTATTATATTTGAATAGAACATGTTGTAACGATTATATAATTTTTTAAATGATATAAATTTTGTGCATTCTGAGTTATAATATGAACGAAATATAATACTGTTAAGTGAATCTAGCGCCAGAGTGTCGCTATGGTAAACAAATAGGGGGAATTTTAAAGAATGCATTTATTCTGTCGTGGTTTATGCGCTGTCGGCGAAGTAGATTTAATTCAATCCAATAAGTTTAAATGAAATGCAAGAAAAAATGCGTATAATTTAATATTCTGTACAAGGAAGTCATGTGATATACACATCAGATTTTTTTTCATTGTAAATAAGCGGAAAAAAAGTCGTCATTCATTATTTGAAATAATTTAAGTGCATAAACCACATTGGGCTTTATTACCGCTTATAACAAATATGCCAACTTTCAAAACGTACCAGTATATAAATTCACATATATCCTAGGAAATTTTGAATAAAAACGTCTAATTTTTTTTTTCATGTATGCTTTTCTAAGCACTATCTGTTTTAAGATGATGGTAAAAATTTTATAAGTTATAATTCAAAATGTTTTTTGAAAACTTAATAAAAATCATTTAGAAACACAAATTTTAAAAATAAATCATAAAAAAGGCCGAATTGTATTTGCAATGAATCTAAATTTCGAATTCTGGAAGATGAAATCAAGTTTAATAAAAAAGAGATATTAATAAATATATACCAAATTCAATAAACATGGAAGAGTTAAAACTCTGAGAGCCAATTAAAAAAAAAAAAAAAAAAAAAAAAAAAAAAAACTACTCGTGCGATTTTTACAAAACTTGACACTTTGGCTTAATTTGAGTCGTAGAGTCGAAGTATGAAAAAAATTGGCGTGTCATTTCAGAAAAAGCTCGATTTTGTGTCAAAATGCCTATATTAGAAGAGTGCTATATTTAAGTCTAATATAAGCTTAATAATGTTATCTAATACAAAATAACATTAAGTCTATGGGAAATTAGATGAGAAGAAAAAGTTCGTTCGTTGTAGTGGAGTCTGATTAAGGAAAAGGGTACTTTACCGTTTTGCCGGCGCAGGCGATAAAGTCGCCAATAATGGTACAACTTATGCCAAACTGAAAATCCTCGCTGATAACCTTTTACGTCTCAGTTTCAAAACAAGTCGCAGCCATTTCTCATCAGACTGATTCTTTCTTTCAAAGCTGGCATACAATTACTTAGAATTTTTACCAGATAGTTCAATTTTATGCCCTAAGGCCATTCGCGATAATTAAATCAATTAGGATGCAATCACAACGCTCACCCGAAGGAGAAAATATAGAAAAGCAAAGTCAAGGGTCATCAGTTCTAATGAGACTGCACCCGCGAAGTAAAGCACTGCGGTTCTACATAATTTCTGAGTAAGCTATTCTTACGCATTGAAATAATTCTTGCATTCAAACTTGTATTCCAAATTAAGATTTAACTTGAAATTAATGTAGATAATTACTGAGAAAATGAGATTTTTGTACGTAGTTTATGTGAGATGAGATCCTTTGGAATCAAGTGATATGAACCATCAATATGAATCAGGATGTTGAACCGAGAATGCATAGTAAATTCTTAAATTAATGTCTTTTTACAAATTTATTGTCTTTATTTATTGGCTTTTTACAAAATTTTAAACCATATTAAAATGTTTATGCTTTCAAAATACAAAATTCTTAGAATTAACATTTGTTAGCGTTTTTTATGTTTTTACTGTATGTTGTCGCCAATAAAGTCTGCTTGGCGAGATTTCCGCCGGTGAAACTAAAAAGTAATCTAAAGCTATTTTTCTTTTTCTCTGATGCTCTAAATAGGATTAATTTAAGGGTATCGGTAATTTTTCTTTTGAATTTCTGAAAAAAAAAAAGTAAAAGAAAAGTTTCAATGGAATACATTCATACAGTTCGTGATATCTGAAGTTCATATATATCCCAATATAAATTTTGGAATTTCTCCTTAAATGTCGCATCAAATTAAAAAAAAAAATAATATTTAATTTGAATTTAATTTGAATAATTTGAATTGTAGAATCGAAATATGGAAAAAAAATTGGCATGTCATTTCAGAAAAAAATCCGATTTTGTGTCAAAATAGCTATACTAGAATAATGCTATATATAAATACAGGTTTGGGTTTAATCCTAGTATCCGGTGCACACGGGATTTGGCTACATTTGGCGACTTTATGATGAGCAGTAAAAACGGGACATATACGATGTGTAGTTAACGGGTCATTCAAAGAATACATATAGTTATACATAGTATATACTGTGTGTGTAGTGATAGTACATAGTGTATAATATATACATAGACGTTCTTTGGGTTATTTTTGGTGTTGACGATAATTTTCAAAATCGCGCCAAGGCTGCACCGTATACTAGGATTTTACCCAGGTTTGTTAAAGCCCTATAAAATAACATTAAGTGTATAGGAAGCTGGAAGGGATAAAAAAGATTCGTTCGGGGGGTCGTTATAAGCGGGTTCGCTGTGTCCGGGGTTCAACTGTGCTACGTAAGTAAATGTATGTTGCTAAAACTAATTCTGCTGAGCATAGGCATACACGCTGCCATAATTTGATTTAAATGGATTAATCCTGATACATGCGTCGAATAGATTCATTCTATTCGAAGCATAGAGCCATTCCATTCGAGGCATGTGTCAGCGAATTTTACGCGGAAGTTTTCTTATCTGTACTTATTGGATAAAAAAACTCAAAAACGGAATAAATTTACATCCATAAATATTTAAAAAACATCCATTTCAGATAAAAGCTTAGTTTTCTAGATTACCCGTATTCCCACGCAAGTTACGAACAAAAGCATTACACATATAAAAAAATAAATATTTATATCTGTTTTTTGGAAGCAATCGTGTAATATCAACTCCAAGATCTTCGCTTAGAAGCAGATTTCCCCTCAATCCATCAAAACAACAGCACCTCTTGTACGCTATCGTACAACAGAATTTACTTATCTGACACGCCATCTTGTGAATCGAGTTATATTTCTTTCTTTTTTTTCTTTTTTTTTTTTTTTTTTTATTTAGGAAGGAAAGCGATACATACACCAGTTTTGGAATATCGCCCGAGGTTGCTGCTATCCGGAGGCTAAAAATGTATTTGAATAAGCTAGTTTTACAAATAAGTGTAGCTCAGAAATGCTTGTTCCGAACTAGCGAATTGACAAGTCTTCTTCTCGGTTCACTGGCGCCCGTACCTCCCCAGTTACAGATCACGAATAAAAACCAGTTTTTGATGGTGTTTCTAAAGTCTTTGCTTGCTTCTCGGTGGTATTTGCAAAATGCCCGAAAATGATGATTGCTTTATTATATACTTATACTATATAAGCCTCAAGCAATAAATTGTGTGAGAAAAAAAATGTTTTAACTATTATACTGCTGCATCTACAGCGAATTACCCTCAGGTTTTTAACCGTGTCGCTGTTTATTTGAATCTTCTGTGAAACGCTACTGAAAAATACGGTACTATTCGGTTTTGAGGGCCGTAAAAAAATTGCAACAAAAATGTATGCGCAAAAGCGCCAAATCTAGCAAACGCGCCCATTTAACAGCGCGCCAAATCTAGCGTACGCGTTGATTTCAGATTGCGTAAGTTTATATAGTTCTATATTTCTTAAGACGCCATTGATATACTAGTTTAATTTTTAAATCCTTTTTTGATATCCTACAGATTTAACAATTTGGGAATTGCCCATGACGAAAAGTCGGCAATAGAATTTTGGGTAAAGTCCAGATTCACCCACTGCATGACGCGTTTTTAAGAACTGCACATACTCGGTATTCATGTGCACATCGACCTATTTTCACTTAAAAAAAGTCCTAGAATTGCACAAAAATGTCACTGGGCACACCCTTGACTTTATCTATGTACACATCCACCTGTTTTCACTTAAAAAGTAAAAGAAAATTGACAAAAATCCAATTGTTTTTACCCTTGTAAAAAGGGGCGAACAAATAAGTGAGCGATTCTGCACTTTACCGAGAATATTTTCAAAGAAAAGGCATCATTCATTATAGAAAATTACGTTTGAACAACCAACGAGATGAAATTATGCTTTAGCGATAAGTCGGTAGCGAAATTATGCTTTAGCGATAGTCGGTAGCGAAATAGCGAATAATTTATCCATTATGTTTAGCAATTTTTATATAAATATAATAATGATCTGAAATAGTTATTTACTCTTATGCTTCCATTCAGTCATATTTAGCCTTTTTCATATAAATTATAATAATAAAAAAGTATTATATGAAATTAACCTTTCATCTAAATGTAAACATCAATCTTAGATAGTTATTTACTATTATACTTCCTTTCTTGCCGCAATTATTTTTGGCAGCATTGGCATCAACAATAGTTTGGCGATTTTTTTACGGCCCTCGAAACCGAATAGTACCAAAAATACTTTTGAATTTTTTTTTTTTTTTTTCTTGTCCATGTATTTCATGGAAGAATGGCTTGACTGAGCATCAAGGAGGTTGGACTTCTACTTCTAGCGCAATTTTGAGGGAAGCACTCCGAGGGGGCCGAGGGTCTCCCACCCCTCTTCTCTACCACCAAACAGCACGAGAGAACTTTCGGCTCGCCACATATCTAGAGTGCCGTCATGCCGCAAGGACACTACACATTTAAAAACATCTTCTCCGGGATTCGAAGCTGGGCCCTTCGGTACCGCAGTTGACCCCCTAACCATTATATCGTCTGGGCGTCTGTTATTTAAGTAAATCCACGAAATGGCTCTTTTTAGGGTGTGTTGGCGAAATGGTTTTATGGCTGAGCTTTAGTAAAATGGCTTGAATTAAAAAATAAAAATAATTGATCATGTAACTTTAATGGGAGCCAGAAATTAAATAAGTCTGCTTATTATAAAATTTACCCACAATTTTATATCACAAATAACTAAAGACATAGGAACCTAAATAACGAAACCTATGAATAATCAAATAATATAAAAATAATGGAAATGCATTATCGAATGTAGAGTTTTTATACTTTACAATTTTTCCAAAGAAGCCCCACACTTTTATTAACCGTGATATAAAATTGTACACCGAGGAAAAAAAAGGGGGGAGGCAGTTGTATATCTCCCCTTCTACTGGGCCGATTGACGAAATTAAAATTGCATTTTTCATGTCTGGAAAGCGCGACTTAGGATGTATATTAGATTTATATATAGCATCATTCCAACATAGGTATTTTGACACAAAATTGGACTTTTTATGAAATTAGATGTTTTTTCCCTGTATTTCGATTCTATGATACAAATTATGGCAGGGTACCAAGATTTGTAAAAATCGCAAGAGTAGTTTTTTTAAAAAATAGCTCTCAAAATTTTAGCTTCTCATCTGATATATATATTTATTAATATCTCTTTTTTTATTAAACTTTTTGATTCTTCTCTTCACATTTCGAAATTTAGGTTCATTCCAAATAATATTCACCCATTTATGATTTATTTTAAAAATTTGTATTTAAAAATAATTTTGGCTAATCTTTGGAATATGGTCACAGGTAGTTTGGCGACATTTTGGTAAGGCGATAAAGGTTACTAGCTAGGACTTTAGCAGTGTACATGGATAAAGTCAAGAGTGTGCGCAATGCCCTTTTTGTGCAATTCTGGGATGTTTTTTTAAGTGAAAATAGGTCGACGTGTACATGGATGATACCGTGTATGTGCAATTCTTAAAAACGCGGCAAGCAGTGGGTGATTCTGCACTTTCTCCCAATTTCGCATCTAATTTTCGTCATGATTAAGCATTTTTGTTCCATAAAGGTTCTAGTATAAGCGTAATTCGGCTAACAGATTGTTGGAATAAAATGTTGAGTAAAAAAAAAAAAAAAAAAAAAAAAAAAAAAAAAAAAAAAAAAAAAAACATGCCTTTACTTCGTGAAAACAAAATGGCGTCCAAGACAAAACTAGAAAATTGCTGTAGCAGAGTTGGTCGCCAAATTTTCGCCAAAAAACTGCCAAGTTACCGTAATCCCAAAGATTAACCATAATTTTTATATAATTTTCGAAAAAAATTTAGAATTGTAACCTATCAAAGTTTTTCCATCATCTTAAAGTAGGTGTATTTCTAAGTATACCTGCAAAAAATTAGACTTTTTTATTCAAAATGTCACGAATTTATATATTTGTGCGATTTGAAATTTGGCATCTTTTTTTGAGCAATAATAACGCCAAATGTGGTTTATGAATTTTGTTACAGTGAATTGCCACAGCTATTTTTAACCTTAAATTTCAAATAAATTTTTACAGAGAATTAATTATATGAAATTTTTTCCCTCAATGATGCCTAATAAATATTTATTAATACTATATGAAAAGCTATTTTTTAAATTTATAGATGATATTATTCAAATTTTAAACTTTTTTTTAAATTTCTTTCTTTCCTCCCCTTTTTTTTTTAATATTTGTAAGAGTAAATTTTTACCTTCGCCGTGTTATCGTCTGCTACTTTACTTTAACTTCATTTAAATTTAATTGTCTAAAACTGAGAAAAGTTTATTTGATGTTTATTTTCACAATGTTTTTAAGCAAACAAGACGTTGACACTTTGGGTCATGTCCCAGCTTTAAAAAAATATATATAAACATAAATTTGTACATTAATCTTCTTAGAAAGAATGTTTTAAGTAGTAATTTTCTCTCGTGTTGTAGATTATTATAAAAAACATCTTCTTTAATATAGAAATTTTTAGGCTTAAGAACTCTAAATAATATGATTAAGATTTTTTGCACCCGTTATAAGAATTAGGTCACGTGGTGGTACAGGATAAACGTTGCTGGAATGGTTTTATTTCTTTCTCATTTAACAAAAATCTTTTAATTCAAATATTTATTCTTTTCCCTCTTGGTGAAATCAGTCTTCCCTTTCATCTCACGCCTTCAAAATACTAAGACAGCTAAAGGCTCTGACTAAATCTGATGAAATGGATTGATTTGGATTATTAAGTTACGGCAAAGCCGAGCTGTCTGCCTTAAAGGAGGGATATGCCTTCGTAAAGGACTTTCTAAGGGAAACCAGCTCATATACACGTTACACATGAGAAAAACCACGAAAACACCCATGCAACCAGCCCGTTTGTCGGGAATCGAACTTCGGAGGGAACTAACTACCAGTATTCAGCGACTTTACCACTCGGCCGTTTGTGGGCCCTTTTAAAATGGAAGGCGATAAATTTATTTAAAATGAATGTCAGAAATACCAATATGTTTCGAAAAGTTGGATGCTTTTTAATATATTTGCAGAATTCCTGAAAAAAAAAAAGAGCAAGCCATTAAGAAGAAAAAATAAATTTTTGCTTCAAATTTAGTATTTTTTAAATTAAAATTTAAAAAAATTTTATGGTATTTGATTCTTGCAATTTCAAAAATAAAATATTTGACTAAATTATGAATAACATTTTAAGAAATTAAATATAGGATGATAAAATTGTGTAAAGCAATGGGCACAATGAAAAAACTGTTTAAAGCAATGTATGCAAGTCATCCTAAATTAAAATGTCGGATATATAACTCTCTTATTTATATATCTTTTCTGAATGGAACACTGAAAGACGTGGTAACTGTGCTTTACTGTATTTTCCCTTTTAATATATGCAGTTTTCAAACGCATCGTAGTCTGAGTCATAAAGTATTCTTCCGAAAGAAACGCAACTTAAAATACTCATTTCGAATGAATGAATAAATTTTAAAACAACAATCTGAAGAGACAATGCGACACAAAAAATTAAAAGTCTAAAATTTCAAAAATTACCTAAAATAATAACTATGACTAAAAATATAGTATAAAGAAAACTATTTAAAAAATAAAAAAAAAAAAATGTTAAAAAATTAAATGGAAGTATATACATAAAAAAATCTGAAATGTTTCAGATTTTAAATTACGTCCAAAGGGCGTTTTTTTAACGTTTTGTGTGTTACATTTATTTATTAAATATCACGTTCTTCTTTGAACTTAAACCATAAAATTCAGTTCAATGGCAATGTCACAAATAATTTTAAAATGAGCCTGTCTTTAGAATTTCCGATACACAGTTCCGCGCTCTGGAGATAAAAAGGTCCCCCCCCCCGTAGAGTGTTACCATTGCTCGATTTTAAATCGTTGAATTTGTTATTCAAAAATTCGTTAAAGTTTTACAAAATATGAAATCGATCATAAAACAAATTCCAAATTTCAAATTTGGTCTTCCACATGCCCATATTCGTAGGAGGATTACGTCATTCAAAATTCGATGGCTCTCTGTACCGTTGTTTTATCAGAATGCGAGATATATACATACATTTATGCAGATTTTTCATTATTTAATCTCTTCAAATATAATGCAGGACTCTAACATTTGGTGGCAACAGTTTGAAAAGTGATTCGCTGTTTATAGTAATTCAACGCAAAATCGCAAAACGAAAATAATAGTCCTTTAGTCCTAATAGTCCTTTAGGGGCAAAGCCCCTTTGGACTTAAGAAAAAACCCGAAAGCTTTCCGATTTTATATTGTGCCCAAAGGGGCTTTTCTTTAATGTATTGGGTGGTACCTTTATTTATTAAATGTCGTGTTTTTCCTACTTAAACATCGTATTTTTCCTACTTAAACCATAAAATTCAATTCAACAGCAATATCACAAAATGTTGCCATTGCTCGCTTTGAAATCGTTGAGTGTTTATTGAGTTTCTTATCATTGAGTTTCTTAATTGAGTTTCTTAATCAAAAACTCATAAATGCTTTACAAATTATGAAACAGATAATAAAATGAATTCCAAATTTGGGCTTCCAGATGCCCATATTTGGGTGGAAACGTACGTTATTCAAAATTGGATCGCTCTAGGTACCGTTGTTTTAAAACAGCGAGAAACATACATACATTTATACAGATTCTTCATAATTTAATTTTTTAATATAATGCAGGGATCTAATATTTGGTGCCAACAATTTGAAAAGTGAACCGACATTTACAGTGAATCAACACAAAATTCCAAAACGAAATAAATAATCCTTCTGGGCAACTTGGCCCTTTGGACTTATAACAAAAAAAAAAAATTCGAAATTCGGGCTTCCAGGTTCGAGTGGAGGGTTACGGTAAGCAAAATTTGCTGGTTCTACGTACCATCGTATTTTTCTCTGTGAAAGGATCCTATTCATATACCTACATGAAGATTGTTCATTATTTAATTTCTTCAAAAATAATATAGGGCGATTATATTTGGTGGCAACAACTTGAAACGTGATACGACGTTTATATTGAACCGACGCAATAACTTATTTCAAGACTATTATCCTCTTTTGGGCTTAAAAAAGAAATATGACATGGGAAAGGAAAGTAGAATGGACAATGGAAAGCATTTTACAGCTCTTTACTAAACAGATGTCTTTGTTTGATCTGCCTCAAGTGAAATTTCAACTACTCGAGCAATTTCGTTCTAATTATTTTTTATTTTGTGCTAGGGACTTCATAAATCGTCTGCATCTCTGTAACTTTATTCTTGGCCTTATTTTTGTTTCAAATGGTCTCTTCAAAATGTTACATGCGAGCTAGAAATAGGAAAAGTTGCCTTTAATTAGCTAGTTGCGGGATTTTGCGATAAAGTAGCGGGTCTTTTGGCAGACGATTGCAATAAACTTAACGTAGCGGTAGACGCCGCTTAATGTGATCACGTTTGTCTACAGCTGTTTTGATAATATTCCTTGAATGACATTAAGGCGAAAAAAATTTCCTTTAAAGTACAAATGGAATTCACTTAATTTAATGTAAATATAACTAGAAACATATCAATACTTGCTTTCGTAATATTATAATTAGGAAAAGTTTATTATGAACTTTTCATAACATTTCTGTAACTTATTTGACCGATGCAATCAATACCTTAATACGTAAAACAACTTATAACTCAGAATCTGCAAAATATGTAGCTTCTGAAGAAGAGGGTCCTGTGTCTGATTCCATTAAAATCGGTTATTCAAAATCTAAGCCAAAATAATGTTGCTTTTTTGCCTAATTTTAAATGATTAACTAAAATCAAACACAAGCTGTTTGGCAACTTAACCCCTTACTTGGCGACATTTTTTCTGCTACTTGGCGCATTTTATAAACTTATTTGACGTTATTTGGCAAATTTATCTTTCATTTAGCGACTTTAATTTAAAAACTTTAATGCTATAATATTGCTACGAATTTTGTATTTAGATAGCTAATTTTCGTAGAATTATAATTAAAATTGTTGTGTTCCCCGTGAAATGCAGCGCGAGGCAAACTGGAGGGAAATCTATGCCGGAAAAGTAAAAATACTGGAGCACGTACATTTAACATTGATTAAAATGTTATCTCTGTAATTTGTATTCAAACTGTGTGTGTGTGTGTGTGATAACGGCAAAGCCTCGAGGGCTATCTGCCTAAGGGGAGGGATGCCTTCGTGGAGGACTTTCTAAGGGAAACTGGCTCGTATACACGTTACACGTGGGGAAAACGACGAAAACGCCGATGCAGCCAGCCCGTTCGCGGGATTCGAACCTCGGACCGAACTACCAGTGTTTAGCGACTTTACCGCTCGGCCGCTGGTGTATTCAAACTGAATAAATGTAATTGAATGCTATGATAGTTGTAACCGTAATTCTATCCTTTTTACTATTTCCAGTAATTTCGAGAAGCAGAAATTGTTAGAAATATCTCGCGCGACCGGTTGAAATCTATAGAATGCCAGAGGAAGTGGATCTCAGCTCACTTGTTAGCTGAGATCTGTTGATAGCTTCTGTTGTTACTGATGCGAAATTTGTCGCATCATCTCCTCCGGAACTTCGTGAAAAGCCATTTCGAGCATTCTCATCGTCGTACGACTTTAATTAAAAAGACCGATATATTAATTAAAAATTCTGGAAACGTTAATTTTCGCACTCATTTAGAGTTGCAACAGTCTCGCGCGCTGGTGATAAAGATGTATTTCGAAATTTGTTGCCACTGCTCGCTTTCAAATCGTAAGAGTTTGTTAACCAAAATTTGTAAATTTTATAAAATATGAAATAAAAATTGCATTGCCAAGTATTAGAGATATTATTATTATTATATAAGGCCATATTCTAACGTTGAGGACAACAACACGTTACATTGACGTCAGTGTATGTTAAAAATTTTTCCTTAATGTTAGCACTTTAGATAAGTGTCTGCTGTTATCAACTTTTTTGTTTCCGGTTAGGATAATTCCCACAGTTTGTTACTGCCTCGATAATTCTTTTATAGATATTTGAGAAAAAGTTGTTACAGTAAATTAAATTTAAATTATGACGTCATGCGTATTAACCTGAAGAGTCAAAAGTTTTTGTTTCCTAGTTTTGGCAACAAAAATGTTATTTACGAATTGGTTGGCACTTGGAAAGAATGAACCGATTTAATGCATATTTAAATGGTTTTATACATTTGCTTCAAGTGTACATAGAACTTAAAAATTTTACTTTGGCTGTAGCCCGCTAATATCCCATAAAATTTTTCGCTATTTCACGTGGCCATCTATGTTGATAATTTCTGCTAATAAACTCTATTAAGGGGTTCATACACCTTAAACCCCTTATGATCCTCGAAAATGTGACTGTTGCAAGAATTAGGATATTTTATTTATTTTAAAAGAATTCACTTCCAATGTTTTACAGCTGACTTCATAATATAGCTGCTTTGGAAACTACACTCATGTCCATAAATTAAGGATAATGCAAAATCAGGCAAAAGTTAGAAGCAAAACAAATTTGACAAATTTGACTTATTTGTAAAGCTTATTTATTAAACAAAAGGTAAAGAGCAAAAAAAAGATGCTATATGTTTGATATTATTAAAAAAATTAGCAATTTTTTCTCCCTGGAGCAAATTAAAAAAAAAAAAAAAAAAAAAAAAAAAAAAACACCTATTTACAAAAAACCAATATTACATGGTTGGTATGATTGTTAATACATTGTATATCTCCCAGACGATGCAATACAGTCCGTAAAACGCCTAGGCATGCTGAGTATCAAATCATCGATTTGATCTTGGGGGATATTACACCACTCAAAAAGCACTGCTTTCCAAAGTTCCGGTAGACATGTAGGAGGAGGTTGACAGGCTGCAACTCGTCGGCCAAGCATGTTCCACACGTGCTCTCTGGATTCAAGTCCGCTGAGAATGCTGGCCAGTCCATATGGGTGATATCCTCCGATTGAAGGCATTCACTTACGATGTTTGCACGGTGAGGACAGGCGTTGTCATCCATAAACACAAATTGTGCGCGCATGGCGCCCCGAAACAAACCTACATGTTATTCCAGAATGACGCCCTGATAGATTTTGCTTGTCATGGTTCCAATTTGAACATGCAGGGCAGTTCTGGAACCCATAATAATTCCACCCCAAACGAGCACTCCTGCACCACCGTAACGGTGTCGTTCAATTATGTTTTCTTGGTGGTAAAAAGTACCTGGAGCTCTCCATATGAAAGTCCGGCGAGAATCAGACTGCAAGCTAAACCTGGATTCGTCGGAAAACATCACACAAGCCCACTGTTGCGGTGTCCACAATGCATGCTTTCTGTTCCAGGCTAACCGCAGGCGAAAATGAATTGCAGTAAGTAGAACGCATCTGACAGGTCTACGAGCATATAGACCAATCTGCCCTAAGCGTTTGTACACGGTCTGCCTTGAAATTGTCGTACCAGTGGCTGAAGAGAGCTCACGAGATAGATCTGAGGCCGTGCTCCGCCTGTTTCTTTTGGCAGTAACTGCCAAATACCGGTCTTCATTCGGCGTTGTAACTCTAGAGCGACTTGTGCTGTAACGTCTACTCACATTACCATCATATTGGAATCGTTGCCAAAGCCTGGAGATGACACTCTGGGCAATTCCAACTTCGTCTGATACTTCCAGTTGGGTACGCCCACATTCCAGACGGCCGATAATTCTTCCACGTAAAAAATCCTCCAAATGCGTCCTTTGTGTCATAACTATTCGGTTATTGCACTGAAATGCTTATAAAGCGCCTGCGAACAATTTTACTTCTTTGCCTGTATTCCTTAGATATCACTCTCTTACACTCTCGTCATTGTGACGTACCATCGGTGTCATCTGGTTACTTCCTGAAATTTGCATATGATTCTTGAAGATGTGTGTAGTGATTTTACAGGTGATATATTTATTTTAGATTTCGATTTCCACGTGACTCCGAATTATCCTTAATTTATGGACATGAGTGTAGTAACCGGAAAGTTTGTGTTGCCACAAATATTTTTGTAATTTAATCCGCTTTGTGGCAAAACTTTTCGTCGTGTTTCCACCTTGCGCGCGTGATATTTTAAACATGGTTAATGGTGCATACTTGAAATTGGATGGAATTCTTTATATGGGCACTATTTTCTAACCGAATCAAAAATCTGATGAATATTTTAATATTAAAAAATTTTGTGCACGAAAACATTACAGATGTTTTTTAATAAAATACATTTTATAAACTCAACTCCAAATAAAATAAAAATTTGACATGAAATTCTTAGAATTTTTGGTTCACAGAAGTTTCCAAATGTTATAAAAGTTATACATTAAATATGGAACTAAATTATGCAACAGAATGTTTTAAACTGTGCGCGCAATGTAGAATCATGACGAAAAATTTTGTCACAAATCGGATTAAATTATAAGAATATTTGTGGCAACACAAATGTTTTGATTATTATTTCAGAAAGCAGCTATATTATGTAGTCAGCTGTAAAAAGATGGAAGTAATTGCTTTTAAAATAAATAAGTTATCTCAATTCTTGCAACAGTCACCTATTCGAAGATCTTTTGGGTTTTAAGGTGTGTGAGCCTTCTTAAACTTCATAAGAGCCCTTTAGTGAGTGATCTTTTAAATCTGCTTTCAGATTTGAATTCCCCCCCCCCCAGAAGTGGAAATGCTTAAGTTTTCCATTCGTCATTGAGTCAAAAGTCGCACTTTCAAATGCTGGTTTATCCGTTAATTTTACAAGGAAGAGGGAAAAGTTTTAAGCATTTTATCCGAAGAGCTCTAAGGCAGATGAGAGATTTCTTTTTGGTTATTACAGCTTTTCGCTGATCTTAATCTCTTTCGATCGATTGCTGTTTTTAAAATAATAATACGTTGCGTTTTGAGCTGCGACACAAAATTCGGGTTTTTAAAACTCAGGAATTATTACGTTATATGAAGATTCTGCAAGTTATCAAAGCCAGTTTCTATGACACGTGAATAAACTGAAAAATGAACATGAATAAACGGTACTATTCGGATAGTATATTTATTTATATTTTGAGGGCCGTAAAAAAATTGCAGCGAAAATGTATGCGCAAAAGCGCCAAATCTAGCAAACGCGCCCAATCTAGCAAACGCGCCCATTTAACAGCGCGCCAAATCTAGCATACGCGTTGATTTCAGATTGCGTAAGTTTATATAGTTCTATATTTCTTAAGACGCCATTGACATACTAGTTTAATTTTTTAAATCCTTTTTTGATATCCTATGGATGTAACAATTTGGGAATTGCCCATGACGATTGGGATTGGGATTATTCAATTATGGCAAAGCACACGAGGGCCATCTGCCTAAAGGGAGGGATGCCTTCGTGGAGGACCTTTCTAAAGGAAATTGGCTCGTATGCACGTTACACATGGGGAAAACCACGAAAACGCCCATGACGAAAAGTCGGCAATAGTATTTTGAGTAAAGTGCAAAATCACCCACTGCTTGACGCGTTTTTAAGAATTGGACATACTCGGTATCCATGCGCACATCGACCTATTTTCACTTTAAAAAAAAATCCTAGAATTGCAATGGTACTGCGCACACCCTTGACTTTATCTGTGTACACATCGACCAATTTTCACTTAAAAAGTAAAAGAAAATTGACAAAACTTCAATTGTTTTTACCCTTGTAAAAAGCGGCGAACAAATAAGTGAGCGATTCTGCACTTTACCGAGAATATTTTCAAAGAAAAGGTATCATTCATCATAGAAAATTACGTTTGAACAACCAACGAGATGAAATTATGCTTTAGCGATAAGCCGGTAGCGAAATAGCGATGCAGGCATCCATTCAGTTATGTTTAGCAATTTTTATATAAATTATAATAATGATCTGAAATAGTTATTTACTCTTATGCTTCCATTCAGTCATGTTTAGCCTTTTTCATATAAATTATAATAATAAAAAAATATTATATGAAATTAACCTTTCATCTAAATTAAAACATCAAACTTAGATAGTTATTTACTATTATACTTCCTTTCTTGCCGCAATTATTTTTGGCAGCATTGGAATCAACGATAGATTGGCGATTTTTTACGGCCCTCGAAACCGAATAATACCGAATAAACTAAACATATATTCACATAAACGTGAATATATGCAGGTATTTTATTTTGTGGGTATATTCTAACTGTGATTTGTGAGGTCATTTTTGTGTGGTCTCCATTTGGTACTTTAATTTATTACATTTGGTATTGTTAATGATGCCCGTCGACTTCAAAACATGTGTTTTTGATAGCTTTTTTCATGTCAAAATTCAATGAAGTGTTCAGAGCTGCAAAGTACGTATGAGGGTTGCCGAGTGGCTTTCCTTTTTTATGCAAAGAAAAGTTCACGTATAAAGACTGGTGCTATGAAAAAAAATTCTGATGTGAACCTGCATGACTTCCTTGTACGGCCTATTAAATTACACACATTTCTTCCCTGCACTTCATTGAAATCTATTTTGTTAAATTATTCTAACTTAATTAACCGATTCCTCAAGGCGCATCGAAAATATAAATTTTGAATCCTGGTCGTTTTTTGTCATATGGTAGACAAACTTCTTGTACTTTTATCTTATCATAACGAGTATAAAACTTTCTCAATGTAAATATAGAAACTGGGAGACCACATTAAAAGTTAGATTTCGGAATTTGTCTAAGTTTTTTTAAAATTTGAAATTCACAAAACATGAATATTTTTATTATTTAAAATATTTCTATTATTGGAAGTATATGACTATGACCAACGATGGCGAAAATAAATGAAAATCCACTTTTACCCCTGGATTTTTAGCCGAAAATTCCGGCCCCCCCCCCATTTAAGGAACATGTGCAAGTAATCCGACCCCTATCAGCTGTGGCCTGACTGACTACTTCAAGTTACCCATACGCACACGTGCACATTTGGCGATAACTTGCTAAACTTGGCTTCTATAGAGGAGTCGAACAACGGTCGCTTAAAATACGATTTTCCCGAACGGAAAAAAAGTAAGTTAAGTAGTCTGCTTTGTAGAAGTTAGAGCTGTTCATTAGTATGCTAATTCGGCAAACGGTCGCCAAATCTGAGCCAGTTAAAGACATCGGACTTCAGAAAAAGTTAACGCCGGAATTAGGCGAGTCAAGTTGCGAGGTCTTGGCTAAGTGGGAAGTGTTTACTTACTTGCAACCTGCTTCGTTTTTGCCTTCTGTATGGGGGGGGGCGGAATTTTAGCTTAAAGTCTACTATTTTCCCGATTTTCCATTGCGGCTAAAATTCCAGCGGCTGAAAGAACATCAAACCAAATAAAGATCGAATTTAAGCCGAATGGGAGGGGGTGTATATACTTTTGGTACCGCCAGATTGCAATAAAAAAGAGAAGTGGCCAACTAGATGTTATAGTAATCACATATATAAATTCCAACGTTCTACGGATAAATCGTTTTTGAGTTATGCGAGATACATATGTACGCACAGATGTCACGAAAAAAGTCCGTTTTGAATTCATTTCACAGTTAGTTTTGTAACAAAGAGTTATTTATTCTGCTCGTCTTTTATTCCGTAGAAACCAAAAGTTTTCTCGGTTACAGTTCTTTCTTTATGTTCCATATTAAAGAAAGAACTGTAACCGAGAAACGGTTCGTTTAATTTCCGAAGAACACGTTTGCAATAAGACCATAATAAATTAAAAGTAATCGCGAATAACTATCCCGATATTGTTTCTTTAAAAGAAACCTACACTCAAATCAGAATTCATATATGCATATACAATGTTCCACTATTTATACACAAAGCCATATTAACTGTACACTATCTGATAAGACACCTTCATTTCTGCTCCCCTGGTCACTTGAATGTCGAAGGTCTCATTGTTATCGCCGCTACTCCTTAGGCCTCAAATTATTCGTAAATAATAAGAGAAGGTGAATGTGCAGCCGACCCGGCAAGAACGTAGACTGAATATCCATGTGTCATTGTTTTTATTTCTCTGTGATGGGTTGGTTCTTGTATTAGGCTGGCATAAATTTCAACAGTTAGAAGGGAAAGGTGCGGCGTGATCTGCGCGGGTAGTTTGTGATGGTACAGCTTTGTTAATAAGATTAAAAAAATAACTACGTCGACGAATCGAGTTTCAAATTTAGGGGAGCTGTGTCTGTGAACGCATTGTGGAAGGATATGAGCTGCTGGTCATTAAAATTGCAACACTATGAAGAAAAGGAAATACAAAAAAGGTATTTATTGTGCGCATGACGACAAAATAATCAAATTTGTAAGCAGTCTGGGAGGGTTTACAGGGGTGCGAAATTAGCAGAAACAACTACCAGTCCTGGCAGCTAAAACGGCTCTTACTCGGTTTAGGCATGGAGTCGAACTGGGCTTGGATGACAGAAACGGGCAACTTATTCCATGCTGCTTCAAGTCATTAACCGTATGCTTCATTAACCGTATTAGCTGGAGAGGACTGGCGGGCCAGTCTTTCAGCAACCCATGACCAGATGTTTTCAATTTTTGAAAGATGTAGAGACAGTATAGGTCAGAGCAGCGGTCGATTACCCTGTGTATTGACCTTCTGCATTCGGTTTGACCTTCTGCAGGTTATTTAAATTGGGAATTCCTCGATGGCTTTGGTCCGCCTGTGCCTGTTCCGAAAATTCATGTGAATGTATGTTTCTTGAGAGTTTCCGCCACTCTCTTTGTCCGTGGGGTTTTAAATTGTTTTTGGATTTTGAATGTTTGGTGTTGTGCTTCGTTGTTTGTATGTCTCTTCCTTATTTTTAGTTCGTTAATTAACCTCCAATTATTTTTAGTTAATTAGCTTCTTTTTCTCTCTTCTTTCCTTTTGTGGTCTTGAGGGGGTCGACCCTTTATAATCATATGGTCCAGTGGGACTAGGAGGATTGGGTCTTCCCTGTATTATGATTATTATGACCCTGTGTATTGAGTAAGGTCAGAACACTACGTGCAACATGTGGTCTTGCATTATCTTGTTGGAACATGGCGTTTGAGAGCCTCGAAGATAGGGCACAACCATTGGGTGTAAGATGTCAGAAATGTACCTATTTGCATTCAAATTACCGTCGATCCAAACTAAGAGATGTGCGTCTCATGTGGGTACACGCACCACACCAGGTTTGGCTTCCGAAACCATCACACCAGGTGCAGGGCCCCTATGCCGATATCGAATGCAAGCAGGTGAGGTGCTGTCTCGTAGGAGCCTCCAGACACGTATACGACCATTAGAATACTGCACTCAGAACCGGGACTCGTCTGAAAAGGCGACATTGTGCTATTCCTGTATCCAGCTTCGTCGTTTGGCGCTCCAGAGTCGTCGTCTCTATCTATGCTGCATTGTCAAGGGAAGCTGAAGTAATGGTCGCTGTGCAATAATAGTCAACGTTGCTGCGAACGTCGACGCACCGTACGAGCGGATACCGGGCGTGTTGGAAACATGCCCATTTGCTGACTAATGGTCCGTGATGTGGTTCTATGGTTTTGCAGGGCTGACCTCATAATATGTCAGTCCTCTCGGGTGGGAGTCATGAGAGGGCGTTGAGATCCTACATGCCGTTCAGTATGACTATCGATTCCATATTCGCATGACAGTAGTTGAATGTCGACCTGTGCGACGGGCGACGTCAGGAAACGATAATCCGCGCTCTGGATAGGCAACGATCCTGCCTGTATCGAATTTCGACACTTGTTGGTAAGCATTTCTTCTCACTCGAGGCATAACACGATATTGAGCAAACCTTATAAAGCGCGTTCCGAATGAGAAATCCACTGCATAACTTTTCTTTTATGCAATGCTTCAGATGTCGTTTCGCCTTCCTTCGTCGTCTAAATGAGCTGAAATACTAATCATTTGAATATCCCAACCTCTTCTTCCTTTCATGTGATTTTGACTTTCGTCAGATCATTCCTTCCTGATGTTGCAGTTTTCATGGCCAGCAGAGTGTAATTGCACAAACATTTTAAAGATTTACAGAACTTTGCGCTAAAAGGCTTTTAATTTAATTCTTGCTTTTAATTTATTCCTTTTACAATTGTTATTCATGATTTAATTCCAGCCCCCGTTAAACATTTTTAACAATTTACATTCAGGTTACTTAAAAACATCTTTCGAATAGAACTTACTAAGTATGGATTCACTCTTTACAGATCATTCTACTATAATTAATCTTAGGAGATAATATAATCAATATTATTTAGTAAATAAATTATATATATATATATGTGTGTGTGTGTGTGTATGAATAATAATGGTAAATGTAAATGTTGATGTCAATATTTATTCTAAAATCTTTCCAAGAGTTTTTAAATTTCAACAGAATTTTTGTCTTGGATTTTTCTCAAGCTGAAGAATTAATTGTTATTAAACTTCACGTGAAAAATTATGCTTGTAGAACTGGCTGCAGAGGGAAAATACTTCTTATTTGTTTAAAAAGTATAACACAAAGTCTCGAATTGCACTTGACCCAGACATTCAGACGTCCTCAGGAGAAAGAATATTGCTCGGTAAACATTCTCAACTGCTTTCCCCTCGACAGACTATTTATTCACGAACCGAATGTGGAGCAAGATGTTTTACGAACGTGAGTGCCATCAGTTTTCAGACCGGCTCAGTATTTTAAAAGTAAATTGGAGTTTTTGTTTCCTAGATGTCCTGATTTGCAAAATTGGAGATGGACTTCTCTGGATTTCCACGACATCCCGGAATTTAATTTGCTATCGCTTTGAACCTAACGTCTTGGTTCAAGGACTGGAATAATGTGCGTCTAAACAAATCAGGAAGGTAGTTCGAGTAAAGAAATTAAATTAATAACAAGTGAAGCGATTTGCAAATCATCTGCATATTGAAAAGAGTCGGAATCTGTAACTTCATTGTCTGCAAAGAAATAAAGTGTATTTTCTCGCGTACTTTTACACCTAGATATTTAGCGCTATGTTTGGAAAATTTTAAAAATATTCGCTTCACTTTTCTCTGCCTCTGTTGTATATAGTATTTCCCATATGAAAAATGGTTTATTGATATATTAGATTCCTTTGATTATTTTTATTTTTAATAAGTCTTATTTTTTATTTTTATTTATTTTTAGTCAGTATATTCAACTGGTATTTGCATTTTTGTGTTAGTATTTCATCCATTTTATTTTCTCTTGAATTTACTATTTGAAACGTATTCTGTAGATATTCTTCGTTAAGCTACCTGGACGTGGCAGATGATTTCGAACTTAAGAAACATTCCAAACTTGGGATTTCACCTTCTGTTTTTTTACGTTCCAGCTCATTGTAGCCTTCTTTACTGCTGATGTGTTCGAACTTTTGAAATCTGAATCTTATGTTGGACACGTTTTCCTGCAGTCTTGCGATGTCCTTCTTGGGAACTGGGGTCAAGACTTATTTATGTGAGGTGCTCCTAGGGCTTTACCTCGGCTTAATATCCGTCAGATGTTGTCATCTTAATATTACTACGTACTGAGTTTAAATGCAAAAGAAAAGGGTTTAGTAGTTGCTATTTTTATGTAATTTTATTCTACAAATAGTAGTATTTTTTATGTATTTTTATGTAATTTTATTCAACAACTAGTAGTAGTTGTAAATTTTATGTAATTTTATTCTTGATAAAGAAGCGATTTGAAGGAGCAAACGTAAAGTGCACGGAAAACGAAGCAATAAAACAAAGCAAACTTCAGTTTAGTCGGGTGACATAATTTAAACTATGGTGGAAGGTAAATAGACGAAGGTTTATGGTAAATAGTAGTACTGAAGTTTAATATGTTACGACTTAGCTAAATGTCAAGGGAACGCAAGAGAATTGGATTTCTCAACTTCAGAAATACATTGAATAGCAGGATGAATCGAATTCATTGAAAGAACTGTATTTAAATCATGTTTATAATCATCAAACAGTGTAAAGGTATCGTCAACGTAGTGTGTTGTGAAACTGATTAATGTTTCACAGTCATGTCTAAAGAAAGCAGCACTCCAAGTTGAAAATGATATAAAAATTGAGAAATTTTGAAATTAAATATCGTGGTAAATTTTTGTCATACAGGAGTCAAACTTCTTATAATTTTATATTTAATAACGAACATAAAACTTTCTCCCAAGTAGAAGTTGTTCGTTATTTGTACAAAACTATTTTTTCTATTTGGCATTGCCAAGACACGAATATTTCCTCGTTGAAAACACTTCTGTAGTAGGAAGTAAATGACTACGCCCAATGGTTGCTAAAATAAAGGCCAGTTAAGGATTTTTAAGCCAGGTAGTGTGACAACTAGATGCTAGAGCAGTCCCACATGCAAAATTTCATTTCAATGTTCTACAGCGTTTCTTTCAACGTTTCGAATTATGCGAGATACGTGCGCATGTACCTACGATGAAGTAGTCGCGAAACAATTCACTTTTATCTATCTTACAATCTGTTTTGGAAGAAAGAGCCCCTTCATTTTGTGTATACCAACAAAAAAAAAAAAAATAGTCGCGATACTCAGAAAAATAATCAAATTGGATTCGGGAGATGTCAAAATGAATATTTCCGTTATATACAAAGGAGTTGAGTTGAGTTGAGTTGAGAGCAGAATTTGGACACCCGTGCGGCTTACTAAGACTATTCGGGTCTAGTCCAGGTTCCGCAACTATCCGGGGCAACGCCTCATGGGGCCTATAAGGGCATACATTGGTCCTGTATACATGTTTACATAGTTCATAATATATGCTTACATAGTTACATAGTTCATAGTACATGCTTATATACAAGTAGTTCATAATACATAGATCTTTCATAATACTTGCTTACATAGTTCATACATATACATGCTTACATACGTAGTTCATACATATACATGCTTACATAGTACATAATATATTGAGCCTGTTACATAATACATACATATAGTTCATAATAATTTTCATTGCCATAGTACATACTATATACAAAGGAGCCAAAACATTAAAAACCTTGAGACCACTTACTCAGTAAATTGCTGAGCAACCTCTGGCCTTCAAAACAGCTGAAACTCATCTTGGCATGGATGCCACAAGTTTTTGGTAGATGACTGGAGGTATAGAGTACCAAATCTCTATGCAGCGGTCACGCAAAGTCGAGATATCCCGACATGGTTGTGTTTGAGCTCTCAGCTGCCTCTCCGTAACATCCCGGATGTAGTGTATTGGTGTAGATCCGGCGAGTTAAGTGGCCAAGACATTAACTGGAATTCATCTTTATGCTCCTCGAACCACGCCAACACAATTCGTACCTTGTGACATGGGCTTTGTCCTGTTGGAAGATTCCATTTCCAGTTGGAAAGACAGACGTCATGTAAGGGTGAACCTATCCATAATTATGTTCAGTTATTCCGCAGCTTTCATGGTCTATTTCACCACAACTAAGGATCCGAGAGCCGCCCATTAGTTTATGAAAAGTTTCAAAAATTTGGGAGCTTTGTTCTGTTTCGGAAATCGTTTCCAGAATCAACTTCTTGCTATGGGTAGAAAGCTCTTTCTACCTGTAGCAAACATCTGTTTCTCTGATTTATATTTGTGTCCGTAGCAAAGAGTTGATTCTTTGAATTATATTTGTGTCTGTAGCAAAGAGTTGATTCTTTAAATTATATTTGTGTCTGTAGCAAAGAGTTGATTTTTTGAATTATATGTGTGTCTCTAGCAAACACCTGATTCTTTGAATTATATTTGTACCCGTTGCAAAGAATTGATTCTTTGAATTATATTTGTGTCCGTAGCAAAGAGTTGATTTTTTGAATTATACACTGGTTATCATAAATTAAGGAAAAATCACATAAATAGCGATAACCCCTCAAAAATAAGCCAAACTGTGTAAAATTTGAATATGTTGCTGCCAAGTAAGAATAGCTGAGTAAAATTGCGATATGCAAATTAGTGGCGCTGCTTTCGGAATACGTCATCTGCGAGAAGCATAAAAGTCCATGTTTGAGAGCAAGCTCACATATTTCACTGTGACAGTGACATCAGAAATCTGATATAGCCAATTCGTAACAATGACCTCCAGGCATCATTTGCCTGCAGAACTGGGATGGAGTGCCATTGCGAGAGTAGAGGCAGGACAAAGTCAAACAGAAGTGGCCAGATGGTTAAATGCGAGTCCTTCTGTGGTTCATAGAATTTGGAGGCAATTTCAAACCGCAGATTCCGCATCTAGGAGGTTCAGCCAAGGACGGCCAACTGCTACGATCAGCGCTGATGACCGATATTTGACATTATGTGCACGCAGGAATAGAACTCCTACTCCGACTCTTCTTAGATCGTCCCTTGCTGCAGCCACCAGAAGGTTCGTATCAACGTCAACTGTGCGTAGAAGGCTTCACCAAGGTGGTCTGTATGCGAGGCGACCAGCCATTTGTGTGCCGCTCACGTCACGCCATAGGATGGACCGTTTTCAGTGGGCACGACAACATGTCCACTGGACCCCTGATCAATCGAGGGCGGTTCTCTATACGGATGAACCCAGGTTTAGTCTAGAAAGCGATAGTAGACGTTATTTGATATGGAGAGAACCTACCCATGATCATCAGTGAAAACATCCGTGAAAGAGATGCATACGGAAGGGGCAGTGTCTGTGTTTGGGGTGGCATCTCTTTAGGTGGACGCACAGACCTTCATGTCTTTCCAAGGGGAACCGTAAATGTTCAGATTTATAGAGATGACATCCTTGATGTTTATGTGCGCCCATATGCCGGGGCAATAGGTGATGCTTTCCTGTTACAGGACGACAATGCAAGACCACACAGGGCTCGCATCGTAGATGATTATCTTCAACAGGAAATAATTATGCGCGTGGAGTGGCCAGCTCGATCCCCGGACTAGAATCCTATCGAGCACGTTTGGGATGCTTTAGGGAGACGTCTAGCTGCTCTCAATCCGCACCCTCAGACCCTTGCCGCGCTTGTAACTGTTTTGCAAGAGCAATAGCTCTCGCTTACTATAGAACTGATAGACCGCATAATTGACAGCATGCTTCTAGAGGCGACCATATTCCATATTGAAGGTACTTTTCCTAAACTGACATCTTCGATTTGTTCATTTTATACATGTGCTAATTTCTATACTACCATGTTTGTCTGGCAATTTCTTTTTATATTATTTGATACCTTACTATGTGTTGTATATTGTGGGTAAGTTTCATTAAATTCTGCATGTAACTTTTTCAGTAATCGTGATTTTTGTCATTTTCCCTTAATTTATGATAACCAGTGTATTTTTATCCGTAGAATAGAGTTGATTCTTTGAATTATATTTGTGTCTGTAGCAAAGAGTTGATTTTTCGAATTGTATTTGTATCCGTAGAATAGAGTTGATTCTTTGAATTATATTTGTGTCTGTAGCAAAGAGTTTATTCTTGGAACGATATTTTCACTCACAGCAAAGAGTAAGAACACTTTATTGGAAATGCTTCATGATAAAGGGAGTATATGGCGAAGAATTTAAGCTAGAATTATTTTTTCAATCACGCGGTTGTGCAGTTAGTTTCTTGATATGTTTATTCAAACCATTAGTTTTGAAATTCTTACTCTTTTCTTTTTAAAACTCTTTTAGATTGACCAACAGCTCGAGCGGCTAGTTTTTTAAATAATACAGCAGATTAACAAAATGTATGGCAACAGTGTGGGGTATTCTAAAGATAAGCTGTTTTTAAATATTTTATGACTTTACTGTTGAATGTTACGCGAAGAACGTGATATTTAATCAATAAAGTTAAATGAACAAAAAATTAATTATGAAAAGACAAAAAAACAAAAGAGTGCTTTAAAGTCATCTTCCCAAAGAAACTGAACAGTGACTGGATGAATTGAGAAAAGGCTGAAAATAAATGTATGCCGATACGTGACATTGTTGTCGTGAACAAAAATTCTTACTTTTCACACTTGACTACAACAGGCTCTGACACAGAATATATACTCAACATCCACAAATTAAAATACCATTTTAGATTTTTTGAAAGCATTTAATAGAATTCTATTAACTGTTATATTTGCAAATTATGTATATCTACAATAACAGAAAATTTCACTTATCTGTACATCCAGAAAAATGCCAGCGTATTTTTTCTAAACTTGAGAAAACTGTTGTAAATTTAATACTCCAAACTTAAACACAGGAATCTTCATTTTCTAAAACGTAGCAAATTGAGAAATCTCCCTAATATCTGCAGCAGATTTCATTTCATCCAAGCAGAACTTAAACGCAATTCTAAAAATCCCTTTTTTTTCTTCTAATTAACTCTTTTTAATCCAAAGGGGCAATTTGCCCTGAAGGGCTATTAGTGTCGTTTTGGCATTTTCCGTCGATTCACGATAAGCGTCACTTTTCAAATTGTTGCCACGCAATATGATCGCTCTGTATTATATTTAAAGAAATTAAATAATGAAGAATCTGCATGAATGAATGTATGTTTCTCGCATTGTCATAAAACGACGGTGCCTAGAGCCATCAAAATTAGAATAACGTAATCTTTCATAGAATATGGAAGCCCTAATTTGAATTTTAAATTTGTTTTACTATCGATTTCGTATTTTGTAACACTTCAACGAATTTTTGTTTCATAAACTAAAGGATTTCAAAGCGAGCAATGGCAACACTGTACGAAAGAAAAAAATCTGATGTGTACACCACATGACTTCCTTGTACGGAATATTAAATTTATACGCATTTTTTCTTGCATTTCATTTAAACTTGTTGGATTGAATTAAATCTACTTCGTCGTCAGCGCATAAACCACAGTAGAATAAATGCATTCTTTAAAATTCACTCTAGTATTTGCTTACCATAGCGACACACATTTCTAGACATCTTAGAAACCAGACTTCGCGAATTTCACTTCTCTTGCATCGAAATTGATGAGCTAATTTCTCTCACTCAACTCTGTTTGAAACAAACATATTTTGTTTTCCAAAATAAATATTACAAGCAAACTGAGGGATTAGTCATGGGAAGCCCCCTCAGTCCCATCCTGGCTGATATCTACATGCATTATTATGAATCAAAGTTGTTTGAAACTTTAAACTTCTCGGCATGGTTCCGCTACGTAGACGATACTTTTACCCTGTTTGAAGGTAATAAAGATGATTTAAATAAAGTTCTTTTAACAATGAATTCTATTGATCCTGCTATTCAGTTCACTTTTGAACTTGAGACTTGCAATTCTCTTCCGTTTCTCGACATTCTGGTCACACGTAACACATCCAACTTCAGTACTACAGTTTACCGTAAACCTTCATCGGTTTGCCTTCCACCACACTTTAAATCATGTCATCCGACTAAACAAAAGTTAGCTTCATTTCATGCCTATGTTTTCCGTGCTCTTCAAGTTTGCTCCTCCAAACTAGCCCTTGATGAAGAAATAAATTATTTAAAAGCAATTGCTATTGACAGGGGCTTTTCACCCAACATTATTAATCAAGCAATTAAAAAATTCTCATCTCAACACACTAAAAGCCACACTCTTATTTTAGGAGATTATAAAAATTCTCTTGTCATTCCCTTCTTTCCATCAATTAGCTATAAAGTTGCACATATTTTGCAGAAATTTAACTTTCGGGTTGTTTGTTCTCCCATCAATAAAATTCGGACTTCTATACTCAAGGACCCCATTCCGGATATGAATTCCTGGGGTATTTATAGGATTCCTTGCCAGTGTGGTTTAATTTACATTGGCCAAACTAAGAGAGCCTTAAAATTTCGCGTCAAAGAACATGAGGCATATGTTAGAAAAAAGGAAACACAGTAGTCTTCTGTTGCTCAACATTGTCGGTCCGAAAATCACACTTTCAATTTTTCTGCTGCCAAAATTATTCAAAAAACATCTTCCATTGGAGAACTGGATTTTCTAGAGGCATTTCACATTCATAAAAATCTTTTTGTTCTAGTTAACGATCCTAATTCCAATCCAAATTTGCCTTCGGTTTTTAGAGAAATTATGTTTTAGTTGTGGTTTCGCCAACAGATGGCGCCACTTGCTTATTCTTGTCCAGGCGTACTTATCTTATCTAATCATTATTTCCTATCTTGTTCATTTGCGGTTTTACAGCTGAAGATGGTGGTTCGGTAAAACCATAGAAACTAGTCCTGTGAAAATTTTGTAAATATAACGCTGATTTTTGTTGTTTGACTTCTGAATTAACTTTAAAATTGTTGATAATTCTAAAAATATTGCATACAGATTTACTAAAGACATAAAAACCTTAACCGGAAGATAAAAACAACATAATTCAGTCATTTTTAAAGGAAAAAATGCACAATTTTCAAACATATAAGAGTAAAGAAACTGAGATCACGGAGCCGGGGAACAGAGTGGATATATATATATAAATATATTTATATACGTTTGGTGCGTCCGATTGCAACCAAAATACGAGGTGCACATCTACATGTTATAGCAGTCCTATATACAAAATTTCAACGTTCTGAGGCTACTCGTTTTTGAGTTATCTGAGATACGTACGTACATACGTTCGTACAGACGCCATGAAAAATTCTCTTCAGATTTCATTTTAACGCAGTTTTATAATTTTTTGGAGGAAAAGGGTCTTTTATTCTGTTCTTAGGTACAGATATTACTCAAAACCATCTTTAAATTGCATTCGATAGCGGTCAAAATGGATATTTTCGTTGAAATATGCTGCCTGAAACTTTTCGCGATTACATTACTCCCTTTTTCTTCGTACAAGGAAGTAAAATGCATTTTTATTTCCAGCTCGCGAGACTCAGTATCGGAAATTCTAAAGATATTCTCATTTTAAAGATATTCTCATTGCTGTTGAACAGAATTTTGTGGTTTAAGTGCGAAGAACAGAATATTTAATAAATAAAGGTAACATAAAAATTCTTAAACACCGCACCTTTAGACGTAGATTTTTTTTTTTGAAAACTTCCGCAAGAAATTCTGTAGCCATAGTTACCACTACAGTTGTTGCCAGACTTATTCTCTTAAATTATTCGAGGTACAACAACTGTATTGGTATTCTAAATATATGCTGCTATGCTAATTTAAAAAAAAAATATGATTTTGCTGTATAATTGTATATGGCGTGAGTGCAAAGGGAGTGATTCTTACTAATAAACCTGAAATCTGGAAAAAAAAATAGCGTTGGTGGAAGTGAGCCCGTGAGTTAGCTTGGTAACCTGCAATGCTCAGCGAGACCATGAAAAACCTTAACATTATAACTCATTATAATCTTTTCAGATCTTCTTTCTTTCTTGTATTATTATTGTTTATTTGTATTAGCTTGATAAATATTTATTTTACGAAATTTAAAATTTAGTTTAAAATATTTTACTTTGTTAAAAAATATTTTGTTATAAATGAAAATTAAAAAAAAAAAAAAAAATGCTGGCCTGTCGTCTGCTTTTAGGTCGTGTGTTTGGTGCGCATGCAATTCAGTTTGAGAACTCTGATTCTAGGTAACGCAAGAGATAAGAGAAACCATGAATTTAAGAATATTACGTTCTTTTTGTGAATGCGCGATATCCTGGATTGAAAGACGGCAATTGTCAAAACTGTCAAAATGCGTTAATTTTGTATACCGATCAAACTCCTGTATTCGCAACCTTTTTTTATAGCTGTTGCAGATTTTATGCTAGAAGCGACGGAAACGACAAATTAAAACATCCAAAATGTCAAAATTTATGAATGAGAATGCAGCAGATACTTTGACGTGTCAGGATTTCTGATAGATGTTTAGAGTGTTTCGTCAATTATCGTCCCTTAACATAAAAAGATCTAGACGTGTTCCTGTTCTTCGATTTGACAGTGTGAGAAAAATAATTCTTCTACTTGACAGTGTAAGAAGTCGAACGATAATCCTTTCTTAAAGAAGAAAATGCAGATCATTTAAGTAGTAAAAACGTTTCGTTATTAGTGAAGCATTGCATCCCATTAGATACAACTTAAATGATTATATGCTATTTCTATAGGTTAAATATACACCGCGAGATGTATTTAGAATGTAGGAGTATCATATTTCCTCTCGTATTTTTCCCTATTTTTAGCCTAGAAAGGCTATTCTCGAAACGGTATTCTGCGTCGAATAACTATAAACGGATCTATCACTTTTCAAACTGTTGCCACCAAATATTAACACAACAATTCTCTTTATTAATTTATACAACAATTATCTTTATTCTCTTTATTTATTTTCTTTAGTAATAAAACGATTCGCTTTATTTATTTATATAATAATTCTTTGTATTTTCGTTTATAATACAATAATTATCTTCATTTATTTATATAATAACTCTGTTTACTCTTTTTACTTATTTTCTTTAATAATGCAGCAGCAGCGATAAATACAACAAAATTCTTTAACTAGCCGATACGAGGCCAACCTTCGTCTGGCTTTTAAATGTATCGAAAAAATGCCTAAAGGGAACACCAAACATTAAGTTAAAAAATCTGATGTGTACACCTCATGACTTCCTTGTACGGAATATTAAATTATACGCATTTTTTCTTGCATTCGTTTAAACTTATTGGACTGAATTAAACCTACTTCGCCAACAGCTCATAAACCACAATAGAATAAAGGCATTCTTTAAAATTCATTTTATTTGTTTACCATAGCGACACTCTGCCGCTAGGTTCACTTAACAGTATTATATTTCGTTCATATTATAACTCAGAATGCACAAAATTCATATTATTTGAACAATTATCTTATCATAACCACATGTTCTAGTCAAATACTATAATAAAGCTAGAACGATGTATAAAAGAAATTAAGCAAACAAAACAAAGAAGAAATAGTTTTTCACAGACGATTGAGTATTTCTCATTCAATTAATTCAGTTCTCACTTCGCGACAAGGCAAAAATACATAAAAACTCAAAATATTTATATTAAAAATTACGAAGTAAATCTTAAACGCTTATTTCCTCGAAACAATTCCAGAAAGGACAAAGCATGATTTAATTCGCAATAATAAATGAAGGCGTTATCTTTGTTGTTGCGAAACTACGTTTCTCTAGATTGGCAACAAATCCACTACTCTGCTGTTTCAAATGTTAACAAGCAGTGGCCGCCATCAAAAAAGTTATTAGGCTTAGCGGCACTTAAACAAATTTAAAATTGTCGATAATTCTAAAAATATTGCATACAGATTTACTAAAGGCATAAAAACCTTAACCGGAAGATAAGAACAACATAAGTCAATCATTTTTAAAGCAAAAAATGTACAATTTACAAACATATAAGAGTAAAGGAACCGAGATCACTGAGCCGGGTAACAGAGTGGATGTATATTTATATACGTTTGGTGCGGCCGATTGCAACCAAAATACGAGGTGCAGATCTACATGTTATAGCAGTGCTATATGCAAAATTTCAACGTTCTGAGGCTACTCGTTTTTGAGTTATGCGAGATACGTACGCACGTACATACGTTCGTACAGACGCCACGAAAAATTCTCTTCAGAATTCTTCCTTTTTACTTCGTACAAGGAAGTAAAAACTGCACAGACTTTTACTCTGCAGAACAACTTTATTTTCTCCTCCCCCCAAAAAAGATACAAATTTCAATAAAAATTTATTACATTTAAAAATATTACAGTGAACTAAGCAATATCCCTTAATACAAATATTAATTATCCTAATAAATAAATTAACTAACTTTCCGTTGCCTTTTGTCAACAAACGTCCAGTATGCAAAAGAAACGTTAAATTTAAAAACTGCACAGAATTATCGCCGTCATTTTTCCAAGTGGCAACAGTGCTGATTTTCAACAGTCATCAGTCCAGTATACAAAGCATTGAAGAAAACGTGTTGCCAAAACCACATTTCTAAAAGAATGAAACTATTCAACAGGATGCGACTTCATCAAAAAAGATAAAATTAAAAAAAAAAAATATTCTAATTCTGAAACATTCACTTCGAGGTGCACTGGCTCTTGTCTAGATGCATCTTATGTAACAAATTTCATAGCCTCAGGTCTATTAGCTTACGCACAGCACGAACGAAAGACACATACACACAGACAGACTCTTTCTTTCTTCTGTTATATGTAGAGATAATACAACAGTTCTCTTCATTTTTATTATAATAATTTTCTTTATTCTCTTTATTTATATTCTTTGATAATACAGCAGTTCTCTTCATATAAGAATTATCTTTATTTATTTTCGTTAATAATACAATAATTCTCTTCATTTAGAAAATGTTTTTCACAACTAGTAACACATCAATCGAGTGGAAAATTCCCACTAGTGTTATAATATTTGTAACTTTTTAGAATTTCCTATTTTAGAATGAACTGCCAAATATCAAAATTTTTCCCTTCCAAGCAACTGTTTCGTTTTCCCTAGCATGAAACACTTCTCTGAAATTCTGGAAAAATCTGAAATTTTTCTTAACGAAGAATTCTTCCTTATGAATGGCACCGCGATCATAACTCAGTTGATATTATTTGTAATTTATATTCAAAACTTTCGATGGAATAAAAACAGATATGATAAATGTAATCACATGGCGATTTCTTTGAATGCAATATTTAGAAAAAAGCTCTTTTCTAAATTTAACTTCGTATAGCAATTTAGAATCTAATTATTCTTCAGCTGCGTCTCCGATCCATCTCATTAACCCCTGTAAAACAATGTTTCACGCAGTAAATGCTGGCCCGTCTAACTTCGCTAGTGATTTTATTGACACATTTCTTTACACAAGGGATTTTTATTACACAAATTCTCAACATAATACATAAAACATAATACATATTTCTTAAAATAATCTAAAATTACTGATGCTTTTGCCTCCTCTTAATAAGCTATGGTTTCTTTTTCTAACCATTTCATTTGTTGCACTGCGACAGGGAAGTGCATAGAAAACGTCCTGTTTGCTTTTTGAAGTATTTATTTTGTTACAAGAATACAGGCTTGAATTTTAAAATATCCCAGCATGCATGAATGAAGAGGTATGTTTAAATTTAACAGCTCACTCGTGCACTCATGCATGCATCGTTTACAACAAACGATATTAATTTTCATTCGTTTGAATCGATAACATCAGACATGTATTGTTATTTAATTGTAACGCAAATTTCATTCTAAATGCTGCATATAAACCTTTCAATAATTACAAAATGCCCTTTCGCCAATTCCATATTCTAAATAGCAACCAGCATTAAGCAAAATTCCACTTCCGGTTGATCGTCTGGACAAAAAATCTAATTGTTTGTTCCAGTAAATATGTGCAGTGTCTCATGTCCAGTTGTTAAGTTTTTGTCTTTACTGTTTCTTCTCCTTTCCGTGTTCCTTCGCAGAATGCAAAATACTTTTGAGTGTATTTAATCTGAGGGTTTTGAATCCGTAGTTGAAAGAGATTCTGGCAGTCATGTATTTTCGCCAGTTCTGCTTGAAAGGTTATTGTTAGAATACGTAAAAGAAAAATCTGATGTATACACCACATGACTTCCTTGTACGGAATATTAAATTATACATATTTTTTCTTGCATTTCATTTAAACTTATTGGATTGAATTAAATCTACTTCGCTGACAGCGCATAAACCACAATACAATAAATGCATTCTTTAAAATGCACTCTAGTATTTGTTTACCATAGCGACACTCTGGCGCTAGATTCAATTAACGGTATTATATTTCGTTCATATTATAACTCAGAATGCACAACATTTATATCATTTAAAGAATAGAATTATCTAATCGTTTTCACATGTTCTATTCAAATACTATAATAAAACTAGAACGATGTATAAAAGAAATTAAGCAAACAAAACAAAAAAGAAACAGTTTTTCACAGACGATTGAGTATTTCTCATTCAATTAATTCAGTTCTCACTTCGCGAGAAGGCAAAAATACATAAATACTCAAAATATCTGTATTAAAAATTACGAAGTAAATCTTAAACACTTGTTTCCTCGAAAAAATTCCAGAAAGGAGTAAGCAAGATTTAATTGGAAATAATAAATGAAGGAGTTATCTTTGTTGTTGCGAAGCTACGTTTCTCTAGATTGGCAACAAATCCATTAGTCAGCTCTTTCAAATGTAAACAAACAATGGCCGCCATCAAGAAGAGGATTAGGCTTAGCGGCACTTAAATAACTTTAAAATTGTTGATAATTCTAAAAATATTGCATACAGATTTACTAAAGGCATAAAAACCTTAACCGGAAGATAAAAACAACATAATTCAATCATTTTTAAAGCAAAAAATGTACAATTTACAAACATATAAGAGTAAAGAAACTGAAATCACTGAACCGGGTAACAGAGTGGATATATATATAAATATATTTTTATACGTTTGGTGCGGCCGATTGCAACCAAAATACGAGGTGCACATCTACATGTTATAGCAGTCCTGTATACAAAATTTCAACTTTCTGAGGCTACTCGTTTTTGAGTTATGAGAAATACGTTCGTTCGTACAGACGCCACGAAAAATTCTCTTCAGAATTCAATTTAAAGCAGTTTTATAATTTTTTTGGAGGAAAAGAGTCTTTTATTCTATCTCTACGTACAGATATCACGCAAAAGCATCGTTCAATTGCATTCGATAGCGGTGAAAATGGATATTTTCGTTGAAATATGCTGCCTGAAACTTTTCGCGATTACAATACTTCCTTTTTACTTCGTACAAGGAAGTAAAAATTAACATAATTGTTTCGGATACCGTAACTAACCGTCTACGGACCTGTATTTCACATAATGAAACGCAAAGGTAATAATTGACCTATCTGTAAAATCTAATCTGCTTGTTCTTGAAAGGAACAAGAATTTTCATAACACCATAGAAATATTTTTTTATCTTTCTACACTCAGTTAAAAACATTATCTGAATTCTACGCTCAGCAAAAGATTCATCAGAATTCCATTAACTCAAAAAGAAACCAACTTTTCTAACAGTTGCCATCACATTTTTAGCAACATTATTTTCAAAATATTAAACTAAAATAAAAATTTCGAACGCGTTATCACGTGAGCATTTATTTAACAATGATGTTCCGGCTTTAGTATTCTCGCTAGCCGGTATTTGAATTAAGCGTCGATAAAATAATCTCAGCCATTTTATTCTATTGAATATGTTATCATGGACTACGTTATCAGCTGTTGAATTTAATTGTCTGCTCTGTTAATTTAAATATCCACAAATAGTGGAAGTTTCGTCTGTGCACAAGTTGTGTCTTTATGTTCAATTTAAAACTAAAATTTATTTTTTGAACCTTCTATTTCTGTGAGTTGTTTAAGACGTAGCGATAATTTGTTATCTGTGTAGTAGCCCTGGTAGCACTTTCATTATAGCTCCGGTTGCAATAGCAGTTCTACGAATAAAAAGTCTGTAATAAAGAAATTTAGAATTGTATTTTATGTGTATTGTTAGCCATCTATTAAAACTGTTTTATTTTGTCAGCGAACACTAAAATTATTATTATTTTAATTAACCCTTTATTATGATTTGAACCTTTACTGTATGTTCTTCTTTCCGTAGTCGTCACCAGAATGCAAACTAGTTGTTGAATATTTAAACCCAGGGTTTGAATGCTTAGTGTTAGAGCTTTTAACAGCCCGCTTGTAATTTACGTCCTGTCGTCAGCTGTGCCAAAGTTTATTTCGGCTTTAGCCATTTTGCTAGCCGACGTAAAAGCGCGTCGTTAATTACCTGAGCCAGCTTAAGTAAACTATTTTGTGTGTATTTCCAGACTACGTTACTTGAAATTTAACTTTCTTTCAAGTTATTTTAAATACCTGATAGTGGCGGAATTTCTTTCTATATCTCTTCACTGCCTTCTGTTAAATTTAAGGAGTTAATATAAAAGTTATTTTAAGCTTCGTAAGACTTAATCTTTCGGCTTCAGATTATGGCGGTAAATTTCTTCTCAGTCCGATAAGGTCTGCAGGAAATTGAGTTAAACTTATTTATGTAGCAGAACCCTGCAAGACTGGTTATTCAATAAAATGTTGATTTATGAAATACTTCGTGTAACAGTATTTTAAGTTCAAAGAACGACAAAAGCTCAAAATTTAGTGATCTTTTAAAAAAATAATTAATATTTGAATTTACGGCGTGAAAGAAAACAAACAACACGGTTTTCATCATTAAAGTAGTTAAGACACAACACTCAGTTACAGTAGACATCGTTTAATGTGATCCCATTTGTCCACCGCTATTTTGATAACATAAACCGAATGATAATATTAAACGATGAGGAAAAAAATTTACTTCAAAACTACAGCGAAATTTAACTAATTTAATGTAAAAATAACACGAAACATATAAACAAATATTTTCACAGCATTTTAATTAAGAAAATTCAAAGTTCGTTTATGAACTGTTCATAATATTTTTAATGAAAACATACATTTATGAACTGTTCATAACGTTCCTGGAAATTATTGGGCTGATGCTGAAGTCCTAATCTTAATACTTGGAGGTCATTCCGCGTTGGAAGAGACCATGCCAATGTAAAATTAAAAATTGAGGTGGGGGAGGGAAGTAACCTTAGTAGAGAATTTTATGGATTCCGACCCCTTAAAAGCAACAAAAAAGTAACAAAAATTCTGCGGAATATTTTTTCTCCGAAAACGAGGGACCGGTGTTTGATCGCCTCAAAACCGACAGAGTTACTCAAAATCTGAGCCAAAATAAAGTTACTTTTTTTGCTTAATTTTAACTGGTTGCTTAAAATAGAAACCAAGCTGTTTGGTGACTAAATCCCTTACTCCGCGCACCTTTCTCCATCACTCAGCAAACTTACATAATCTATTTTGATGTAAATTGGCGAATTTACTTCAGTTTAAACTATTGTTGCGTGCGTAAGGGTTCGTAATAAATCGAAAGCACACAGGTCCGATGATAGGTTTATAAAATTTATTTTATCAAAAGAAACACCAGAATTGTGGAACATTTCAAGAAGTAATCGTTCACAGTATCGCAGAGTACAATCAGTACAACCACTTCAAACTACTAAGAACCTTAAACATAAGGCAATGCAAAGCGTATCTAAAAGGCGAAGATTTTCAATACTCCGAAATCGAACAAATTTCAAACTTGAACAAAACTTTTTATGATATATGAGCAGTGATCGCTGGGAAATAACAACTCATAGCAACAACTGAGGGCGGATACTCTCAAGCCTTATATATAGTTTTCATCCGGCCAATGAGATAGTTCTAGTGCTTTCTGCTTCTCGAAATTACTGGAAGGCATATGAAGGACGAATTAAGGTTACGGTGATCAATTGCATTTATTCAATTACAATGCCTATTACGGGGATACAGGGGCCGGACCAAAATGTCGCCAAATAGTCCCCAAGTTTGGCGACTTTTTCCCATTTCTTGCCAAATTTCGCAACAAAACTCAATGCATAAGCCGCTGCCGATAAGTCGCCAATTTAGCGGCATAGCCATTAACTCAATAGACTTGCCCCTGTGTTCTTATTTTTCCGGCAGAGCATGCTCCCTCTGGATTTTTATGCTACATTATACAGAAAAATACGACAGTTTCACATACCATTTCACTGAAATAATCTATCTGTGTGGAATCATCTATCTGTAGTTGGTATCGTAATATAAATAATGTATCATTAATTTTGCATTAACCTTTGTAATTGAATGATATAGCATCCATTATCTTACGTATTAGTTGTACATCATATTGTACTGTATACTGTATTATATAATATATACATTAAATTGTGAGCATAGTATAGATATGTATCATCTTGTATAAAATTGAATTATAAGTTCCCTGCAATGCAGTACTGTGTAATATATACTAAATTGTGAGCATCGTATAGATATGCGTCATCTTGTATAAAATTGCACTAATATAGGAAATATACAGTTGGTATAGTAATATAAATAGTGTTTTATTAACTTTGCATTAACTATTGTATTGAACAATATGGCTTATTGATCTTATATTGAATTATCTATCTTGTCTTGCATCTCGTACAGAATCATTAGTATTGTTTTACCTTATATTGGTATATATATATATGTCATAAAAAAAAACAAAAGGAAAAGACGGAACACTGTAGATGCGTAGTTATCCTATATTGAAGAGGAATTTTGATTGCGTAGTACTTAAAGAACTTGGCAGTCGAGGCAGTTTTAATTCCATTTTTATTTTCAATTGACATTTGTGGCCACAATCACTTGGCACTCTAGTCGTGCCTTTCCACGGAAGATTTACATTTTTGATATTGTTGAGATAGAAAGCAAGCCAGCGAAATTACATCTTAGCACAGTAGAGGGCAAAAGCTGAAGTGCGTCGTTATGAAAGATGGAAGCACGCGAAGAGAAAAGTTTTGGTTTACAATTCGGTGATTGGTCGTCAAGAGGCATCTGGTATTAACGGTTACGTAAGATAGCATGATTAATTTGAATGACGCAATGCAGATAAGTTATTACGATTTTAGAATAGAGAGGAAGAATTAATGTTTATAGTTACATTATAATTCTGATTCATACATTTTTATCTTACATATTCCCCCCCCCTTCAAAAAGAAAAAGGCGTAGCGACAGAGAAGCCTTTTTAAAGAGAAAGAGTTAAAGCACTAGCAAATAAAAAAGAAAAACATAAATCATAAAATTTTGATTCTATAAAAGTATAATTTATAAATATCAATTTTTTAAAATAATTTTTTAATTTTTAGAGTCCTATTGAATTTTTCAGCATTTCAATCCAAAAGTCTTTTTGTTTGAGAGTTCACATAATCATAATTCTTCAGGGAAAGTTCTTGTTATCGCAGAATATCACAAAATAAACTTTTACATAATCATTACATATAATTAAATGTAATGCACATAAATATTTATGATATTAATTTTCATATTGATAAATTATATTTTAATACAATATAATAATAGGAGTAAGCTTCAGAAATTATGGTTTCACCGTTATCATCTTTCATTTACAATTCCTGATTTTACCAAACTGGAAGCCTCGCAATACTTCTAAACAAACATATCCATCAATAGGGCTGTCCTCTTGAGCTAACCAGTGTGTTCTCTGCACTGGTGTCCCAGGGTGCCTAGGCAGTTACTTGAAAAGGCCTCCGTTCCTTGCATTAAGGTAACTGGCCTTTGAGAACTGCACTAATACATTCCATAATAAAAAAATATAATAATAATCATAATAATAATATAAAAAATTTACATGCATTCATAAAATGAGAGCCTCCAATGGAATTAAAACTGCCTCGACTGCCAAGCTTTTTCCTTTCCTTGTGCTTTTAATATTACATATATATATATGTGTGTGTGTATATATAGTTGTATAATTATCCTTTTTACCTTGTATTGGTATCTACGTATATAGTTGCATAATGTATTCATGTATTGTATCCTTGCTTTGTACACTATTGTACTTATTGTACACTATGTATTGAACTTACCATCAGTGTTAAGATCATTACATCACCGATATTATACTATCAGCATTATTATCAGCCTAGTATATAGCAGCAGTAGCAGTTTTGTAATATTTAGCATTGTATCAGGTTTGTAGTACTGTTTGTAAGTATTCTAGTACCAGTTTTGTAGTATTGTAGTATGTAGCAGCAGTAGTAGTTTTGTAGTGGTGTTTACTCGTTTGGTTTTCTATTGTTATCGCTATCTATATGTGTTTTGTTCTAATTATGTCTAGGTGATTATAGTATTTATTCAAAACTGGCACTTGCACCTTTGTAATCTTATGCTTTGTCAAAACTACAAATGTACCCTTTATTTATCTTTTTTTTTTTTTTTTTTTTTTTTTTTTTTGAGCCCTTATCTGGCCATGTATTTGATGAACTTTGACTCAATAAATACTAGGCCCGGGCGGTTGGTGTGAACATGCTTCTGGGGGCTTCTTTGGTCTTTTGGACTGCTACCTGGATGGCCTGGTCGCTGGGTTTCGGTGTATGGTGCGAGGCGCCTGTGTGGCCCATCTGGCTCAAGATAGAGGTGGACGTGCTGCATATGCCAATTAACCATTACGGTAAAGGGATGGTGCACACGTTCCCCGTCAACTATCAACTATCTGTGTGTAGAATTCGTAACAATATTTATTCTAAAATATTTTAATTATTAACCGACTTGTTGATGACAGCAAACAAAATAATTTGCTTGCTTTCTTATGCAAATGGGCAGGACTTCGGCAATTCCATAGCAATATCCGAATAACAGGATCAATTGGGATCACATTAAGAGGCGTCGACCGTATTGAAAAAAAACTTGTCCGTCCATAAGAATGTGCGAAATAGCTAAAACACCGACAATTAAGGATACCTTTTTTGAAACAATTTGTTATTAGTCCAGAGGGGCAATTTGCACAGAAAGACCAGAAGGAATTTCGTTTCGCCATTTTGCGTTGATACACTAAAAGCTTTGTTTCACTTTTCAAATTGTTGGCACCAACTATTATTGCCCTGTATTATATTTAAGAAAATTAAATAATGAAGAATCTGCCTATATGTATGTATGTTTCTCGCAATGTGATAAAACAACGGTACTTAGAGCCATCGAATTTTGAATGACGTAATCCTCCTGCGAATATGGGCATTTGGAAGCCCAAATTTGAAATTTCTTTTATTATCGATTTCATATTTTGTAAAACTTTAACAAATTTTTGATTAACAAACTCAAGGATTTCAGAGCGAGCAATTGCAACGTTGTACAGAAAAAACCTTTTTATCTCCAGCGCGCGAGACTGTGTATCGGAAAAGATATGCTCATTTTAAAATTATTTTGCGATATTGCTCTTGAACTCAATTTTATGGTGCGAAGATCATGATATTTAATAAATAGAAGTAACACGCAAAATGTTAAGAAAACGCCCCTTTGGACGTAATTTAAAATCTGAAACCTTTCAGAATTAAAAAAAAATTAATATTAAAAGTGAAAACTTTAAGAGTAGACTTAGTAAGCGAACGTGTTCTAATTTCGTTATTATACACATTTAGCTGCCTCTATGAATGAATGGTAAAAAAGGAAATGAAAAAACTTTTTATGATATTCGAGCAGTGATCGTGATCATTGACTGCGTCATGTAAAAAATACACAGGAAATCAACAGCGAATGTCCAAAGATAACAATGTCCTGTTTCGATAAAGCATGCAAAATTAAATCATACAGACTTCTGCCAATAAATGTTTTCGCCATTGCCATTTCTGTGTTTATAAAATTGTGATAATGGAGAAAATTTAAATTTAAACGCATTTGATGTGAATAATAAATTCTGGTTTAACATAAATTGTGGCTCACGTGAATAAAATAAAATTCTGTGAAGGAAAATAAGAAATATTAGCGTATTTGATGTAAAATGATAAATAATTGTTTCACAGAAGTTGCCATTCACGTAAATGAAATTAAATCTTCTTAAAAAACTCAAATATTCTCCACCGACTTCAGTGAAATTTTACTTAAACATTTTCGAACTTTTATCCTTTTTAACTTGACCTTTTTTACTTCCTTTTGCTAAGTAAAGGAAGTACTGTAATCGGGAAAAATTTTGGGTATCATATTTCAACCAAAATATCCATTTTGACTGCTCTTGATTCCATTTGAACGATTTTTTTTTGCGTGACATCTAAAGACTAAAGAACTCTCTCTCTCTCTCTTTTTTTTTCCGAAACGGATTGCAAAATGTATTTAAAATGGATTCGGAAGAATTTTTTTTTTCCGATTCAGAATATATGTACACACACACACACACACACACACACTCTGTTACTCGTTTTTGTGAGCTTTGTGTTTTTATTCTTATATGTTGGTAAGTTGCGCATTTTTTGCCTTAGAAATGATTTAATTGTGTTGTTCTTATATTCCGGTTGAGGTTTTTATGACTTTAGTTAATCTGCATACCAGCGTTTTAGAATTATCAAAAATTTAAGAGTTTAAGTGGTGCTAGACATACGAAGGGGCCATTTGTTTACATTTTGAAACTCACAGTAATTCAGTCAGTTGGTGCACTGAGTTCATTGTCTTTTTGCCGAGTGGAACCAAAAGTTAACTTTAAATTTTGTGCAACGAAAATTTTGTCTTCGTGTCCTGGGGCCGAATTGCTTGTTTTTGCATAGAAACTCTAATTTTAATTGTAAAAGTTGTTTTTTTATCTGTTTTTGATTGTATCTGATATTTTTTCCCTGTATTTTACAATTTTTAATGAAGATGGTTTCAGTTTTTATGCCTTGCATCGAATGAGAATAGAATGAGAAATATATCTCTAATGAAATTTGAAGAAGTACGTATAAATGAAGTGCAGCAAAAAACGTGCGTAATTTGTGTGGCCCCGTACAAGAATTGAATGGGGTGACCACATCAGATGTTTATTATTGTATCTCGCTCTACATTAGTGTGATACGTAATTATCAAAACCAATCATCCATTACTAATAAAATAAAAAATTTGACATGACTTTCTTGTACGGAATATTAAATTGTACGCATTTTTTCTTGCATTTCATTTAAACTTATTAGATTGAATTAAATCTACTTCGCCGACAGCACATAAACCACAATAGAATAAATGCATTCTTTAAAATTCACTTTGTTTACCATAGCGACACTCTGGCGCTAGGTTTACTTAACAGTATTATATTTCGTTCATATTATAACTAAGAATGCACACAATTTATGTTATTTAAAGAATTATCTAATCGTTGCCACATGTTCCATTCAAATACTATAATAAAGCTAGAACTATGTATGAAAGAAATTAAGCAAACAAAACGAAAAAGAAACATTTTTTCACAGACGATTCAGTATTTCTCATTCAATTAATTCAGTTTTCACTTCGCGACAAGGCAAAAATACATAGAAACTCAAAATATCTGTATTAAAAATTACGAAGCAAATCTTAAACGCTTATTTCCTCGAAAAAATTACAGAAAGGATTAAGCATGATTTAAATAATAAATGAAGGTGTTATCTTTATTGTTGCGAAGCTAAGTTTCTGTAGATTGGCAACAAATCCGCTATCCTGCTGTTTCAAATGTCAACAAGAGCAATGGCCGCCATCAAATTAGGCTTAGCGGCACTTAAACAATTTTATAATTGTTGATAATTCTAAAACTATTGCATACAGATTTACAAAAGGCATAATACCCTTAACCGGAAGATAAAAACAACATAATTAAATCATTTTAAAGTAAAAAATGTACAATTTACAAACATATAAGAGTAAAGAAACTGCGATCACTGAGCCAGAATGGATATATATATAAATATATTTATAAACGTTTGGTGCGACTGATTGCAACCAAAATACGAGGTGCACATCTACATGTTATAGCAGTCCTATATACAAAATTTCAACGTTCTGAGGCTACTCGTTTTGAGTTATGCGAGATACGTATGTATGTACGCACGTACGTACATACGTTCGTACAGACGCCTCTCAAAATTCTCTTCAGAATTAATTTTAAAGCAGTTTTATAATTTTTTTGGAGGAAACGAGTCTTTTATTCTGTCAGATATGACGCAAAAACATCGTTAAATTGCATTCGATAGCGGTCAAAATGGATATTTTCTTTGAAATATGCTGCCTGAAACTTTTCGCGATTACAATACTTCCTTTTTACTTCGTACAAGGAAGTAAAAAAACATTCAAAATGCATATTCAGTTGCAATGTACGGGTTTTTAAAGCCCTATTCATCTCAGGAGAGGGACATTTTCAAAGAAACTTCGCAACACCGTCGGAAAATTGCCACACATTTATACAAGTCATTCTGACTCAGGAGAAATTTTTGAGTTCATTGATATCTAAAAAGAAATGTTCATTAACAACGCAGTATTTGTTCTTAGAATGTATTTTGAAGCATGCGGTCGATACCCTTGAATCGTTTAGTGATTGCGATTTATAAAGATGTTCCTATCTGCCCGAGACGAAATTAATGAATGTGACGTAAAATTGTTTAACTTAACTCTTAAACCCCCTTATTCAGAAATATTCAACCTGTTTCTTGTTTTCTGCAGTAAATTATTTACTCTTTAAAGCTCTCTTCCGCCAAGTAAGAACAGGAAAAAGCCAAGTTTGGTTCGGTAACAACCTTTTATTTGAGGTGGCTTTTAAATTCCAAAACTTAGCTTACTCATGTATTCTGAATAAGACTTGTGCTTGAATATCCTCCAAACTCTTTTTTACTTCCTTGTACGAAGTAAAAAGGAAGAGAATTTTTCGTGGCAACGAGTAGCCTCAGGACGTTGAAATTGTGTATATAGGACTGCTATAACATGCAGATGTGCACCTCGTATTTTGGTTGCAATCGGCCGCCGCACCAAACGTATATAAATATATTTATATATATGTCCACTCTGTTATCCGGCTCCGTGATCTCAGTTTCTTTACTCTTATATGTTTGTAAATTGTCCATTTTTTGCTTTAAAAATGATTGAATTATAATGTTCTTATCTTCCGGTTAAGGTTTTTATGTCTTCAGTAAATCTGTATGCAATATTTTTAGAATTATCAACAATTTTAAAATTGTTTAAGTGCCGCTAAGCCTAATTTGATGGCGGCCATTGCTCTTGTTTACGTTTGAAACAGCTGAGTAGCGGATTTGTTGCCAATCTAGAGAAACTTAGCTTCGCAACAACAAAGATAACGTCTTCATTTATTATTTAAATCATGCTTAATCCTTTCTGGAATTTTTTCGAGGAAATAAGCATTTAAGATTTACTTCGTAATTTTTAATACAGATATTTTGAGTTTCTATGTATTTTTGCCTTGTCGCGAAGTGAAAACTGAATTAATTGAATGAGAAACACTGAATCGTGTGTGAAAAACTGTTTCTTTTTTGTTTTTGTTTGCTTAATTTCTTTTATACATAGTTCTAGCTTTATTATTGTATTTGAATAGAACATGTGGCAACGATTAGATAATTCTTTAAATGATATAAATTTTGTGCATTCTGAGTTATAATATGAACGAAATATAATACTGTTAAGTAAACCTAGCGCCACAGTGTCGCTATGGTAAACAAAGTGAATTTTAAAGAATGCATTTATTCTATTGTGGTTTATGCGCTGTCGGCGAAGTAGATTTAATTCAATCCAATAAGTTTAAATGAAATGCGAGAAAAAATGCGTATAATTTAATATTCCGTACAAGGAAGTCATGTGGTGTACACATCAGATTTTTTCATCCCAATATCGACATCAAATTTATTTCAGTTCTGTAAATGACTCTATGAGTCATGCTGACTCATTGAAATTCTCAACGTCTCAGAAATTGAACGTTAAAACTCTCTTTAAAATTTTGCAAACTATTTGTGTATAACAATATATTTTTTGAGGAAGTTTTGTGTTCTTCACATTTTTTGGTTGCCTTTTCCTTCTGTCCCTGCACTTTACTATTGCACTTTTTGCATGAAATATTTATATAATATAGAAAGTATTATTGATTTTTTAAAATAAATTAAATTTTTTTTTAGAATTTTTCCTGCTATTTATTTTATGCGATTGAACTGTAAAGAGTATTTTTAAACGTTTCATTTGTTAGCTTTTTTGTGGACTATAAGTTTGCATCGGGATTTCTATGGCAGAATGGCGTTTCGTAAGAGTTTTATTCCTCTTCCACTACTTTCCATCTACCGTGGTGGGTTGGCGCTTAGAAAGAGCTCTCTTTTCCAGAGACCAGAGGCGCAACAGTCCATAGGTGAAACGTCAGGAGGCTTCGCAGAAATGCGTTGTAAAAATATTCATACATGTATCAGTCCTCATTTTTAAAGACGAAACTCAAATTGCGTTTTTCATGTCTTGAAAGCGCGTCTTAGGATATATATTAGATTTATATACTATATAGCACTGTTCTAATATAAGTATTTTGACGCAAAATCGGATTTTCTGAAATGACATGACAAGCTTTTATTTCCATATTTCGATTCGACGACTCCAAATTATGCCTAAATATTAAATTTTGTAAAATTTGGTGGGAAATTTACAAATTTATCTTGGCGCATTTTCTTCAGTTTTCGCCAAGAATAAGTCACTTGGCGATCTTCTTAATTTATAGCAACCTATTTTCCTTTCGTTATTTTCATTGTAAACGAGCGGAGAAAAAGTCATCGTTCATCGTTTCAAATAATTTTAACAAAGTGCGTAAACCACATTTGGTGTTATTATCGCTTATAATAAATGTGCCAAATTTCAAAACGCGCCAATATGTAAATTTACGTATATCCTAGGAAATTTTGAATAAAAAACTCTGATTTTTCACAGGTATACTTAGAAATACGTTTACTTTAAGATGATGGTAAAAATTCTATAGCTTATAATTCAAAAACTTTATAAAAATTATTTAAAGATACAAATTTTTAAAATAAACTATGAAAAACGGATGAATTTTATTTCGAATGAACCTAAATTTTGAAATCTGGAAGAAGGAATCAAGTAAGTTTAATAATAATAATAATAAAAAATGATGTTAATTAACAAATATATATCAAATTCAATTAACATTGAGAAGCTAAAATTTTGAGAGTTCATTTGTAAAAAAAACTACTCGCGCGATTTTTACAAAAATTAGCAGTTTGGTATAATCTGAGTCGTAGAATCGAAATATGGAAAACAAAAATTGGCGTGTCATTTCAGAAAAAGTCAGATTTTGTGTCAAAATGCCTATGTTAGAACAATGCTATATATAAATCTAATACATATCCTAAGTCACGGTTTTGAGACATGTAAAAGGCAAGTTCAATTTCGTCAATCGGCCCAGTAGAACAGGAGAGATGGGGGGGGGAACTGTCCCTTTTTTTTCGCAGTGTACTTCTCACTTTATCTTGACTTCTTGCTTTATCTTGATGAAGTTTCATTCTATGAAAGTCACTAGGATAAAGATATGGAATTTCTTCTGTAAATATTTAATGTAAAGCATTCTTTGGTTAGTACGTTGAGTTGATTTTAACATTTTCCCCACTCATTGTTAATTTCCCATTGTAAGAGAATCCTGCGAAAAGAATTATCATAAATCTCTTTTAAAACTTTCTTTGCATTGACTGAACCAGGTTTGTAAATTTTTTATTCATCGTTTTGACAATAAATAGACTTTTTTTCGTTGCAGTCATTTAGGTAAATCCATGCTTCATCAAGGGTCACAATATATTTTCGTTTATCTCCTGCTAAATAGAATTCTGCAAATTGCTCTGCGTTGTATACCATGCCTCGGCAAAAGCTGGTGAGCATTTTGAATTTAGCTTTTTAAGTTGTGAATCTTGTTTATTATTTATTTAGTGTTGCTACAGATGTACTGAAAGATTCTGCGCTTGATTTATGCTCCGAAGTTTCTGTAGTCAGCAAGGGTTTAAGTTCAGAAACATTAGAAATAGTACGTACCATCTTCGGGTATTCTCTTGGACTCTTCTATCCATATAGAAGTAATGATGGACGGTTTCTCCTTTTCCGATTAATAATGTTGCTTATTTGCTTAGAAAATTTAATATCATGCATTTTACAACGTTTCTGGATTATGGCATAGGAATATTTCTATTTGGAAAGAGCAAAAACATATCCTTCATGCGACACAAGCTTCTTGACACGCGACGTTTTGAGAGATACAAAATTTAAAAATAGCAGATCATTTCAAATAATAAGCTGTAGTCGGAGATTTTTATTCCAAGAAATTTTTCTTTTTTTTTTCTTTTTCATTTTCTTTTTTTCTTTTCTTTTGTTTTTCTTTCTTTCTTTCTTTCTTTCTTTTTTTTTTTTTTTAAGCCCAAAGGGCATTAGTCCAGAAGGGGTATTAATTTCGTTTTAGCATTTTGCGTTGTTTCACAATATTCACTTTTCATTATTGTTGCCACCAAATATTATCGCCCTGTTTTATATTTAAAGAAATTAAATAATGAAGAATATGTATAAATGTACGTGTGTTTCTCTCATTGTCATAAAACAATGGTACTTACACACATCAAATTTTGAATAACATAATCTTTCCCCGAATATTGGCATCTGGAAGCCTTAATTTTTTTTTTTTTTTTTTTTTAAATTCTCGATTTCATATTTGTATAACTTTAACGATTTTTAATTAACAAATTCAACGATTTCAAAGCGAGAAAGGGCAACACTGAGGGGAAAAAAAGAGGGAAAAAAACTACTATTTTTGTCTCCAGCGCGCGAGACTGTGTATCGGAAATTCTAAATATATGCTCATTTTAAAATTATTTTGCGATATGCTGCTGAATTGAATTTTATGGTTTAAGTGCAAATAACATGGTATTTAATAAATAAAGGTAACACACAAAACGTTAAAAAAGTCCCTTCGGGCGTAATGTAAAATCTGAAAGCTTTCAGATTTTTTTTTTCCCCCCTTAATTTTTTTTCCAAATTTGTTGTCAAAATGTGTAAACACCCTCTGTATTTATCAGTGGCTTTGTATTTTAAAATTTTAAATGAATGCCCTTTTTTTACCACAAGAATAAGTTCGAGTTATTTTCTCAATTGCGTGCCTACGAGCCATTACAAAAGGCCCCAAAATATTTGAAGTGACATTCTTTTAATTCTTTTAGCAATAAAATTCTTGCAGAACATATCTCAATGCGAACAAAGAAACGGATGTTAGGACTACATATAGAAAAACCTCAGAACGATTAAAATTGAGGAATATAAATTTATGGCTTCTTTATGACTTCCTCGATCGTAGAAAATAAATAATTCCAATTTACTTTTCAGTGTAATTATTACACGCAATCGGATTATAATTTAGGGGAAACTGCTCTTGAAAGATCTTAATTTATGAGGAAAGTCATTATTTGGAATTATGGAGCATTTAATGACTGTATTTAAAGGAAACAATTACAAGCATTTTGTACTGCTTGTAACTTTCGGTATAATTAGCACTGAAAAGTCTTAATACTTCAATCTTTAAAATGCAGGAAACTTTTTTGGTTAACTGAAGTTTGAAATGGTACGTCACGAAAAGTTTAGTTATCAATTTCAAATCGCTGCTGACAAGAAATATGTAATTATAAGTTATGTTTTAACCTACAAAGGCTATTTATTAGGCTCGAAAACATTTTCCGTCGAATCTCTTTTTAAATTGTTGGCACCAAACGTTATCGCCCTGTTTTATATTTAAAAAAACTAAATAATAAAGAACCTGCATAAATGTGTGCATGTTTTTCGCACTGTTACGGAAAACAACGGTACCTAGAGCCACTCATTTTTGAATAACTTAGTCCTCAACCCCGAATATGTGCTACTGGAAGCCCGAATTTCGGATTTGTTTTATTATCTATTTCGTATTTTGTAAAACTTTAATGAATTTTTGATTAAAAAGGCTTAACGAATGGCGTTTTATAAATTAGGAAAACTTTGTCTTTTTTGATTTTTTTAGCCCATTGTTTGTTGATTCGCTATAAACGGTGAATCACTTTTAAATTGTTTCCACCGAATATTAGACCCCTTCATTACATTTAAAGAAATTAAATTTTTGTTTGTTTCTGGCATGGTGATAAAATGACTAGAGCCATTAAATTTTGAATAACGTACGTTTTCACCCGAATATGGGCATCTGGGAGCCTTAAATTTGGAATTTGCTTTATTATCTATTTCATATTTTGTAAAGGATTTATGAGTTTTTGATTAAAGACTCAACGATTTCAAAGCGAGCAATGGCAACACCGTACGGAAAAAAAAAAAAAAAAAAAAAAAAAAAAAAAACTTTTTGTCTCGAGCGCGTGAGACGGCATATCGGAAATTCTAAAGATGTGCTCATTTAAAAATAATTTTGCGATATTGCTGTTGAAATGAATTTTATAATTTAAGTACGAAGAACATGATATTTAATAAATGAAAGTAACACACAAAACGTTAAGAAAACGCCCCTTTGGGCGTAATATAAAATCTATATACCTTCAGATTTATTTTTAGATTATTACTGTCGGCGCCGCTTAATTGATTGCGCTAAATTTTGTCATTCGAATATTGCTATCGAATTGCCTGTTTGTATACGGGAAACTTCAGAATCATATCGCTTACTGTGATCAAGAATTTGGTTAAATTGATCAAAATATTATAGTAAGAATTTTTCATTTCGAAGTAAATCCTCCCCCCAAAGGAAAATCTGAAAGATTTGAGATTTTAAATTGCATTCAAAGGGGGTTTGTTTTAGCGTTTCGTGTGTTACCTTTATATATTTAATAATATAAATGTTCTCCGCACTTAAACCTTAAAATTTAGTTCTAGAGCAATATCGCGAAATAATTTTAAAATGAGCATATCGTTAGAATTTTCCAATACACAGTCTCGCGTGTTGAGAGATAATTTTTTTTTCGTTAAGTGTTGCCATTGTTCGTTTTTAAATCGTTGAGTTTGTTAATCAGAAATTCGTTAAAGTTTTACAAAATAGGAAATCCATAATAAAACTAAGTCCAAATTTCAAGTTTGGTCTTCCACATGCCCATATTCGTTGGAGGATTACGTCATTCAAAATTGGATGGTTCTAGGTACAGTTGTTTTAATCACAGTGCGAGAAACATACACACATTTATGCAGATTTTTATTATTTAATTTGTTTAAATATAACACAGGGCATTCATATTTGACGGCAACAATTTGAAACGTGAAACAACGCAGAAAGTGAATTGACGCAAAATGCCAAAAAAATTAATTGTTCTTCTGAGCTCCTTTGGACTAATAAAGCCAAAATGTACTTTACAAATTGCCAAATGACTGGAAAAGTCACCAAGTAAAAGATTAAGTCAACAAACTGTTTATTTTTCATTTATAGTCAACCTTTTTATGTTAGGCAAAAAAGCAACTCTTTGTTTAGTTTGGCACATTTTTTTAATAGTCCCGTTGATTTCGAGAACGATCAGATTTAGGTATCTTTTCTTTGTATAGAAGAAGAAGAAGAAGCCACTTTCTTTCTAAAACATATACAAGCGCACCATATAATAAATTTTGTAAAGAACGGAAAGATTAAACAGATAAATTCCATATAAACGCTGATATAAGGAATGCCCTCTGAGAATTAGGGTTAGCCATACACCATGATTCACGTAATCTCCAGAAACACTGGACACAGTTGATAAATGAACTTTTGAGTAACATTTGCAAACAGTTCACTATTAACGACATTTTTACGAGTTAAAGTGGTGTGGAAATACGCCATTTATATGTTTCTAGGTATATTTTTCTTTAATTACGTTCTATTGCTGATTCGACGCATATTTTTCGCATAGTTTATTGTTATCATTTGGTTAAAGTTACCAAAATAGCTGTAGACACACGTGTGCACATTATATATTCTAAAATCGGTTACCGAATTGAAGTGAATTAGTTAACCCTCGACTGGTGTACCGTAATTTATCTACGTAAGAACAGGGAGGCTTTCGTGGCGGACTTTTTAAGCGAACTGGCAGGTATTTAAGTTACACATGGAGCCAAACCACGAATCTCCAATGCAAAAAATACAAAGTGTGTAAAATAGATTTGTCCACGTAGTAATTATTTCCCTCATTTTCGAAGGTCACGCCGAACCTTTGCTTTCTAAATATCAAACTTTATACTAGCCTAATTTAAGAAACGACCCAGCACAGCGAAATAAACACGAACGGATATTCAGCCCACGATTTCTTAGAATCGGCTGCACATTCGGCTTCTGTAAGTATTTATGGATGATTTGAGGCTTAAGGAGCAGCAGAAACAGCAAGAACGGACGAGGTTCAAATTACAGAGAAGTGAAAATGAAGCTATCTTATTAGATATTATAATATCACTGTGTATTCTTATTGGAATGTCGGTTAATTAAAAAAAATAATATTGCGATAGGTACCAGTAGTTTACCCATGACGCCTTTTCATTTTTGTTCTTACTGTAACCACGCCCTTTGGAAATTATATAATTCGCATAGTTTTCCCTTCTCGTTTTTGGACGATAAAATTAGTGAAAAAAAAATAGGCGAGTTAATGTGACATGTTAGCGCTATAAAATCAGTCAAAAATACAAGACAAGTGCAAATAACGGTAATAATAAAACAGAGAAAAAGAGAGTGAGAAAGAAGAAAAGAAACTTTACCTGAAATGATAGTATATCCGAGCGTGGAAGAAATGATGACACTTTTCTGGAGTTTTATCTCGTAAGAAGTACGAACAAGACTCTCGAGCAACGGGTTTAGCGAAGAACTGAGCAAGATCGTTTGAGAATTGTTTCCCACTCAGAAGACGGTGGTGGGTGGGTAAGAACGAGCGATAAAAAAGAAAAAAAAAAAAGTAACTTAAACAAAACAAAGGGACCATTCACAAAGTGCAGTATTTTAATAACTATGTCTGTTCGCTATTCTCAAACTCAAATTCGATCCCCAAAATATCACATTATGGATTTGCTTAGCATGCGTAACAGTAATATCTATACTACGTATTAAAATCTGTTTATTTCTGTTTATTATTATCTTCGCCGGAACGGTGGGAAGTTGAATTTCAAGAGGTGTACTTCCAGATTTCAAAAATTCATGTGAAGCATTTCGACCACTTTCATCTTCGTATGACGTTAATTAGCTCAGATAACAATTAAAAACTCTAAAAACGCTAATTTTCGCCTTTATTTTTCCGAGTGGCAATAGTCTCGCACGCTGGATATAACAATCTGCTTTATTTCGAAAAGTGTTGCCACTGGTTGCTTTGAAATTGTAGAGTTTCTTAATAAAACATTTGTACGCTTTACAAAATATGAAATAAAAATAGTAGCGAATAAATAAAAATAGTATATGAAATAAAAATAGCATTTAATATATTATTCCGGATTCCAATAATTCGTGGAAAGCCATTTTGGCTGTTCTCATCTTGGTACGACTTTAATTACACGAGATATCAATTAAAAACTTTAAAAACACTAATTTTCGCACTCACTTTTCCAAATGGCAACAGTCTCGCCCGTTTGAGATAAAAATGCTTTATTTCGAAAAGTGTTGCCACTGCTCGCTTTCAAATCGTAGAGTTTGTTAATCAAAAATTTGTAAGTTTTACATAATATGAAATAAAAATAACGTTGCCAAACATTAAATATATTATTATATAAGGTCATATTTTGACGTCGAAGAAAGTACGCGACGGCATGTGACGTCACTGTATGTCGAAAATTGTTCGTTCATGTCAGCATTTTAAATAAATAGCTGCTGTTGGCAACATTTTTGCTTCGGATTAGTATAATTGATACGATATATTATTACCATGTTTATTCTTTTATTAAAATTGAGTAAATATTGTTATATTACATTAAATTTAAATCATGACGTCATACGTATTAACCTGAAGTGTCAAAAGTTTTTGTTTCTTGGTTCGGCAATAAAAAAAAAAAAATATTTACGAATTGGTTGTCGCTTTGAAAGAATGAACTAATTTCTTTCATACTGAAATGTTTTCATACATTTGCTTTTCAGGCGTAAAAACATAGAACCTACAAATTTTGCTTTGTCTGCAGACCGCTCATCTGGCGGACTTTTTTGCTAGTCTGATATTAAAACCTTGCCGAACGCGGATTTACAGAACACGATTTTGCGTGTACGCGTTAATTGCCTCCATTTAATTTGTCCTGTGCGAGAATTCCTATCATGCATGGTACGCTGCAGAGTGTCAGCCGCATTTTGCTAGCCCTGTTTAATGACTGGTTGGAAAATTCATTCATTAAAGAAGTCAAATATTACTTAAAATAGCAAAACCTGAGATTTAATGTTGCCCTAATTATCGATAAACGCTCCGGGACAAGATACTAAAGCCCTCACAACATTGCATCCAAGTAAAGAGGTTTTACACTAACGCCTATTTATATTTCTGCAAGTAAGTAAAACACGACATACTAATACCATTTCGGAAAGAGTGCAACTTTTAAGACACTTCACAGAAATTATTAAAACATAATAATTTCTGTGAAAAACAATTGGCAACAAATGAATTCATCGAAAATAAATGCTTTTGGGCCTCAGCTCTGGTCAGAAGTTGCTAACAATTTTAAAGAATTTTGTTGATTGTAAATGAAGCCAAGGAAATCCTACCAATTGCAAAAGCAATAGAAGATAAAGGATCCCCCGCCAGTGGCTGGCCTTTGGTCGACTTCGGCTTGACCACTGCTAAGGCCAGAAAAGATAGTCACTTTATTATGAAAGTCCCTAATAGGTGGGCCACTTTTGGCTCCTATGAAGGGACGGACAGTTACAGCAATGCCTTCTCCAGGATTTGAGCACGGGCAATTTTGGAAAACTTTGCAGACCTTAACACGAAACTTTTAATGAGTTGCATCAGACACTGTCCCAAGCAAAATTCACTTGCTATTTAAAAACATAATTATTATTTATTGGGATATCTTCGATTCCATGTCGAAAACAAAGTTAACTTCATGCTGAAGGAGAATTTCAATTGTGCAATTTCGATTATTTCAATTATTGGACAATTAAATATGGCTACTGAATGATAGCTTACGATATACAGTGTCTCACAAAAGTGATGGGACACTTGTGCCTTTACAAAAGGAAACTATAAAATAAATTAAAAATACGTGTAAACATTTTTTTGTGGGTGTGTTTCATATTTAAATTTAGTAACAATTATTACATAACATACATTTTCTCAAAATATTAAAATATTAGTTTAATAAAAATACAATTGTTTAGAACGGAGCAAAAAATTGCTCACATAAGTGATGGGACACCATTAGATACTACTGTACTATGCAACAAAACTCGTTTGAAAGTAAGTTAAAAATATTTTTGGGGGTTTTATTTTTACTCAAAAGCAATTGGCAATAATTTATAAAATCGTCTGCAGTATTTCTCTCCAGTTTGTTTTGGAATTTTTGTGTTTTTTAGCACTGTGCAGCCATGAATGCTAAACGAAAAGAAACTTTGCCTGAAATTCGAAAATTAGTTATTAATTTGCATATTGAACGTGGAAAATCTATTAGAAAAACTGCTGAAACAGTTCACTTGAGTCATTCAACAGTTTTTAATATCATTAAATGATATAAAAATAATCATATGATTCAGGATAAAAGAAACCTGGCCGACCATCAAAGCTATCCAATGGAATAAAGCGAATTATCGTTCGAAGTATTAAAAAAGATCCAAGAATGAGTGCTCCTAAAGTTGCTGCTGATTTACAAGCATTATATGGAGTAATTGTTAATCCTGAGACTATTAGAAGAGTAATTCGATCTCCTGGATATCACGGTAGAGCAGCCAGGAAAAAATTCTTCGTAAGTGAAAAGAATAGAAAACTCAGACTGGCTTTCGCAAAATCCAACATAAATAAGAATTCTGATTACTGGAATGAAGTTATATTTGCTGATGAGAGTAAATTTAGTATATATTTGGTCCTGATGGTAGAATCTTGGTGTGGAGAAAACCCAGGGAAGAATTTCGCAAACAGAACTTGGTGTCAAAAGTAAAACATGGTGGAGGAGGAGTTATGGTATGGGGCTGTATGTCGTCCGCTCTAATTGGTAATCTTGTTTTTATTGACAGTATAATAGATCTGTACAAGTATATTGACATTTTAAATCAAAATTTGAAATCTTCAGCACGAAAATTGAACGTTCATAACGATTTTAAATTCTACCAGGACAATGACCCCAAGCATACTGCTTTGAACGTTAGACTCTAGCTGCTGTATAACTGTCCTGAAATAATAAAAACACTAACACAATCTCCAGACTTAAATCCCATAGAGAATGGAAAATTAAGTGTCCCATCACTTGTGTGAGCCATTTTTTGCTCCGTTCTAAACAATTGTATTTTTATTAAATTAATATGTGGTTTTCCCCATGTGTAACATGTATACGAGTCAGTTTCTCTTAAAAAGTCCTCCACGAAGGCATCCCTCCCCTTAGGCAGATAGCCCTAGTGTGCTTTGCCATAAATAAATAAATACACACATTAAATTAATATTTTAATATTTTGAGAAAATGTTTATTATGTAATGATTGTTACTAAATTTAAGTATGAAACACACCCACACACACACACACACACAAAAAAAAAAAATTACATGTTTTTTTAATTTATTTTACTACAGTTTCCTTTTGTAAAGCACAAGTGTCCCATCACTTTTGTGAGGCACTGTATATTGGATTAGATGTCAAAAACACTATTAACTTCATGGTGAATGACGTATTAAATTTTAGATAATTATTTATCTCGTTTGGATGATTACTCATTGAAATATATTCGATTCCCTGTCAAAAAACGTAGTTAAATTCATGCTGAATGATGTATTAGACTTTGGACAATTATGTATTCTGACCAGGATGATTGCTTACTGAGGTATATTATTAGTTTCCATGTCAAAAACATTAACTTCATAGTGAATGATGTATAAAACCTTGGATCATTAATTATCGCAATTAGATGACTGTATATGTGTAAGGTCGCGGTTGATCTGGAAACTAAACTCCAGGAATTGAATTTTATAGTTGATTGAATGAATTTTATAGTTTAAGACAATGTAAAGAGTTATCGCTATGTGTGAAATATGACAGCGTAGATTTAAATATTTTTAATACAAAAAGACTTTGTCCTTGAGGGACTATTGTTTTCGTTTTGCGAGGAATCGCTCTGAATGTCCATTTCACTTTTCAAACTGTTGCCACCAAATATTATCGCCCTGTATTATATTTGAAGAAATTAAATAATGAAAAATCTTCATAAATGTATGTATGTTTCTCGCATTGTGATTAAACAACGGTACCTAAAGTCATCCAATTTTGAATGACGTAATCCTCCTGCGAATATGGGCATCTGGAAGCCCGAATTTGAAATTTGGAATTTTTTATGATCGATTTCATATTTTATAACACTTTAACGAATTTTTGATTAACAAACTCAACGACTTAAAAGCGAGCCATGGCAACACTCTACCGGAGAAAAAAAAATTATTCTCAGCGCGCGAAACTGTGCATCGGAAATTCTAAAAATATACTTATTTTAAGATTATAAAGAAATTTATTATTTAAATATTATATTATTATTTATACCACTTTCAAGACAATCTCAAACATTCAAAACCCTCAGCTTATTGTTGCGAACGTTAATCTGCTTTCTGGTGAGTCATACGTCAAAAAGAAGTTATAGTAAAAGTCAAAATCATAATAACTCAAGAGCCTTACACATATATTGGATTCCAAGTCACACTAAACTTCATGGTGAATGGAGAGTTAAACTCTGGATAATTATTTATCGCGCATGGATGGTTGCTTAACTCAGACATATTGTATTGAGTCAAAAACATAATTATGATGCGATGAATGATGTATTCAACTTTCGATAGGTACTATATTTCGTCGCTTGTTTTCCGCCTTTTGTTTTACGAATTTTTGTATCCGAAAATCGAGTAAGACTATAACCAATGAAAAGTAGTCATGGATAAACTATGGGTAAACGCGCCGAGCTTGCTGACTACTACACCACGAAGGCATGCTGAGGAGGCGCGATAAATGCCTTATATACTCCCCCTTTCAAAGGTGACTGGGGATTAGAGGACCCAATCGCGAAATTCTGGTGATGAAGAATCGTCATCCAAAAACATTTTTAGTTCTGACGCCACTGTAGAGACATTAGGTCATTTTAAGCAGGAGACATAAAAAATTTGCAATGCCCTCGCCGAGACCCGAACCTCGGACCTCTCGAACACGCGCCGAGCGTGCTGACCATTACACCACGAAGGCATGCTATGAAGGCGGGAGAAATACCTTATAACTGTAACAATATTATTTCTTTTCAAAGAATCTTACATTCCATTAAGAACACCAACTACACAAATATTAAAGTTACAGTTTTTTTAATAAACCTGGCGTTAGCCGTGTATGGGTATTAATCACTACTAAGGCCTGAAGCGGTGGTCTCTTTGCTATGGAGGCACCTAATAATTGGACCACCATTGCCTCCTGTGAAGGAACAGACAAATTACATCCATGTCTTCCCTGGGATTCGAACCGGGCCCAGGAATCAGAGTAACTAAACACTTTACCATCTGGACGGGTAATACTGCAATATCTAATAAGATATCTTCCTTTCTACTTCCTTGTGAATCTCGCCCGTTCTTATTGTTGTCTTTGCCACTCCTGAGGCCTCAAATGATCCAAAAATAATTAGAGAAGGTAAATCTGCAGATGGCTCGGAGAAATAGTAGCCTGAATATCAGTTTGTGTCCGCTTAGCTGGGATGGGTAGGTTCTTGTCGGGGTGCATAAACTTCAATAGTTAAAAGGGAAAGGTTCGGCGTGACCTTCGGAGGTAGTTTGCGAGCTTTTGTCTTACTTAGTAAGAATCAAGTAATCACTAAGTGTAAGAATCTATTTGAAGATTTAAGGAAGCTCTTTCTATGAACATATTGAAGAAGGAAAAATTACTCTATTATTTATAACATTTTCAAAACCTGGCGCCAAAACGCTAGGGGGGTATGCGACGAAATATGGTATTTTTGTCTACTAAATGACTGTTTACTAAGATATATTTCATTACAGTTCAAAAACATACAGTTTCGAATAAAATGTAAATAAGCAGTACAGGTGACGGAGAACGGGGACGCCTGGCGTATAACATAGGTAAACAGGCATATGTTCCACGTCCTCCACTATCTCGAAGAAGCAACTCGCTGGAGCCCCGTGAGGCTGCACCGGGAGTTTACATGGCCATACAGGGGCTAGATGTCGAGTAGTTTTTACATAGGACGTTGTTAATAACACAAAGTAACTTAAAAAGAATATAAAGAATAGCATTAAAACACTAAAACACTCATATAAGCTGAAACACATAGATATACAAAATTAAACGTAAAAGCATAAAAACAAACTCGTAATTACGTAACATAAAGACATAAAAACACACACGAGAATACATAACATGACACATAGAATACATACGGAAACACGTAGAGCACATAAATGCAAATATTGCACACAGAAGAAACATATGAGACATAGTAAGGTGTGCGTAAAGCAGAAGCGCTATGCAGAAATATGCTCAGTACCCATAATACATAATGTACATACTTTCATTAGGGGCTTCTGTTGCATGATTTACATATTTCGTTGCATACACTACATTGGTGCATTGTACGGATATTATATATTTCGATTTGGGATAATTACAGTTATACAATTCTGGAAGGATTCATGGTTACATTAAAGACATACAATACATTGGATAAATACATTAGGAACATACATTATTTCATTAGAGACTTGCATTACATTATTTACATATATTACGATGCATACACTACATATGGCACATTGCACGAATTTATGCATTTCGATCTTGTGCAGTTACAGTTATACAATTCTGGAAGGATTCATGGTTACATTAGAGACGTACGATACATTAGACGAATACTCTACATTAGGAGCATACATTACTCCATTAGAGATTCGCATTGAATTATTTACATACAGTGCATACTCTACATTTGGTACATTGTACGAATATCTTCTATAGTTACATTTATATAATTATGGAAGTACTCAGGGTTACATTAGAGACATACAGGGGTTGGACAAAAATATGGAAACACCTTTAAAAAACATGTTTCTTTGCTTAATATGGTGTAGGAAACCCGTTGGCATCCAAAACAGCTTGCAGTCTTCTCGGAATGGATAAATACAGTTCCTGTATGTTTGCCAAGGGAATATTATACCATTCTTCCTGCAAAACGGTGGCAAGTTCAGATAACGATGTTGGCGGTGGATAACGAGAACGCACTTTCCGTTCCAATGTAGACCACAAAGGTTCGATGATATTCAGGTCTGGTGACTGTGGTGGCCAGGGGAGATTGGACAACTCATCCTCGTTTTCAGAAAACCAGTCCTGGACAATGTGAGCTGTGTGAACAGGGACTCTGTCGTCTTGGAAGACACCATCACCATCGGGAAACAAAGTTTGTACCATGGGATGAACTTGATCGGCCAAAATGTTCACATAAGTCTTGGCAGTCATGTGCCCTGACACAGTTATCATGGGGCTAGTAGAGAACCACGATATGGCTGCCCAAACCGTAACAGAACCCCCGCCATGTTTCACCCTTGGCAACAAGCAGTCTGTATTATAGGCTTGAGATGGCGTTCTCCAGACGTAAACTCGGCCAGAAGTGGGAAACAATGTGAAAGAAGACTCGTCAGACCATATTACTCGCTTCCACTGCTCTATAGTCCAGGCTTTATGACTTAAACATCACCTTTTCCTGTTACGGGCATTAGCATCACTGATGAGTGGCTTCTCAATTGCAGCACGGCCAGCAGTTCCCTGTTTATGAAGCTCCCTTCTAATTGTTTTGGTACTCACAGGGTTCGGTAACACAACATTCATTTCAGCAGTAACTTTTGCAGCTGTGGTCTTCTTATTTTTCGTCACAATTCCCTTATTGATCGTCTGTCACGATCACTCAGGACACACTTTCGTCCGCGCTGTGATTTAGCAGATGATGTTTTTCCGCTTTTCAAATATGCGGAATAAATCTTCGATACAGTACCTCTTGAAACAGTAAACACCTCGGCTACCTTGCTTACGGAAGCACCTACCATACGTGCTCCAACAATTTGCCCACGTTCGAAGTCTGTTAACTCTGACATAATGCAATGACAACCTCACATAACAGTACTCCGACAACAACTGAACTGTTTAGCACATTTACGAAGTTGTATAGGTGGCGTCAATAGTCAAAAACGTCAGCGCCACCTACATATTTCATTAAAATCAATCTTTCTTTTCAAACATGCATTTCACAAGGTGTTTCCATATTTTTGTCCATCCACTGTACAATACATTGGATAAATACACTACATTAGAGACATACAATACATTGGATGAATACACTACATTAGGAACATTACTTCATTAGAGACTTGCATTATATTATTTACCTATGTTACGGTGCGTATTCTACATTTGGTACATTGTACGAATATCTTGGCTAATTACAGTTATCCAATTCTGGAAGGATTCATGGTTATATTAAGGACATACAATACATTGGATAAATACATTAGGAACATACATTACTTCATTAGAGACTTGCATTACATTATTTACACTAAAGCAGTACACGACTGCTTTTATGCATGACAGAGACTTGCATTACATTATTTACATAAAAGCAGTAAATAAGCAGTACACGAAGTCTTTTCTACCTTAATCTGACATTACGCCCTTTACAATCCTGTAACTTTGCCAATTATTTAAATTTAAAAACATTCTTTTGCGAGAACCTTCTGCGCTTACGAACTTCAAGTAAATGCAGAAACAAGCTTTCTGATTTCTTAAAAATCTCGGTGATGTTTATTCGAAAGTGCTTAGAAGGAATCATTCTAAATTTAGCAACAGGATTTGAAAGTCTTTATAACTTAGTTAATTCGAAACAATTCAGATTGATATAAGAAGGAAAACTTATACCTGGGAAAATAACAATAGCTGAACTTATTAAAACAAGAAGGGGTATTAAGAAGGCAAAATTTTTACAAAACGTGTAGGCTTTATTTTCATGAGTTACTAAATAACAGAAGAAAATGAATAATTCATTAGAGGCTTTGCTATGCGGAAATTTTTGAATTGTGTATGCTAACTAGTTTCAAAACCAATTTTCTTTTTAAATCGTTTTATTTATTTCAATAGAAATTGTCTGAAGTGTAATAATTCCTAAACTTCCTTGTGTTAAACGAAGGGTAAAATTCGTATCATAATGTAAGTAAAATATTTCTATTACAATATTTATCTCTGTTCGATATTACCCTATTTTTCGCGTATTTTTTTTAACTAATTTTTCGTCCGAAAATAGAGAGGGGAAAATTATGCGAGTCATTTAATTTCTGAAAGACGCAGTAACAGTAAGAAGATACAAATGGAAAGGCGTCATGGATAAATTACAGGGTGCCCATAATTAAACTTGAAATTTGCGAGGTGTCTGTAGCAAAGATTATACAGCGGAATTGCATGAAAATTGGGTAATGGCAGAATGAAATGATGGGAATTTTATAGGGAAAAAAAAAATAACGAGTTTCAAAAACCACCCCTAAGTGGCGTATCGTAGCTTTATTGAGAACATATAAATAATCTACAAAAGTTTACAAAACATGCTCGATATGATGTCCACCATTGTGTGCTACCATCTGGAAGCGTAAAATCGCATGTACGACTGTTGAAAGCTGCATGAACTGGGTAATGTTACGCGCATGGCGTTCTATACTTCAGATACAGATGTGATGGGATCACCGTAGACCATGGTCTTGAGGTACCTCCATATCCAGAAGTCGCAAGGATTCAAGTCGGGAGATCTAGGAGGCCAAGCTGTAGGAAATTGCCGACTGATGATCACCGAAATGGCTGCGGAGCACTTGTTTCACACAATAGGCGATGAAGAGCCGGAATAACGGATTGTTCTAATAATGAAGCGTATCGTTGACAGGTGACGATGCATGTCACAGGTCCTGTGGCGCTGTGCTCTTCGGAAAAAAAAATTACCATAGCAGCCATGTTTGTTTACATTTGAAACTTAGCAGAATAGTGTATTTGTTGTCAATCTAAAGAAACTAAGCTTCGCAATAACGAAGTAACGTCTTTTATTATTACGAATTAAATTATGCTTAATTCATTCTGGAATTATCATTTAAGTTGTAAGGATCCTAAGTTTTACTAACGTTTATTTTATTTTAAAACTGTACCGTCACTTCTTATTTTCTACTTCCGGCCAGAATTAAACGCTTTAACTTATTTATGCAAATTGTCTTGCTAACGCCAAGTGCTTAAGTTGTGGCTTTTTGCCAAGCAAGAGAGAGGAAGGAGTTATTGGAATCAAGCCGCTTGCCATTGTAGTTTCACGAGTTTTCACTCGGTTGCTGGTTGCCTTCAAGGCCAGAGGTTTAGTCCTCTTGATAATTGCAAACGTATCGTAGTTTTAGCAACTCTCTGTACTACATACGGACTTTTGTTAAATAACGGCTAATCTTAACGCTAGGCACTTGTTACTAATTCAAAGTTAGTTTTAGTTAGAGTTTTAGTTAGTAGTTTTGTATTCTTACGTTCAGACCACAAGTGGTTGGTCTCTGTATTCCGAAGTTCCGGAAATACCTGTAAAGATAGAAAATAAAGGGTTTCGTATACCCTTCCTGCTTGTGTTGTCTATTTCACATCTTCCTGAACATAGCTTGAGTAAGCTCCCTGTTCTTATTCAGTACCATTCATGTTCCCAAAGCAAATCAAGAGGAATACAAGTCCTGATAAAGTTATTAGTTTGTTTTGGCGTAGAAACTGTAAGCTTAATTGTAAAAATTGTTTTTTAAATTCTTTTAACTGCATTTGATATTCTGTATCTTTCAAATTTTAATGAAAATATTTTGAATTTTTACGTATTTTTGCCTTGCCGCGAAGTGAGAACTGAATTAATTAGTAGCGCATGCACATTAGGTAAGCGACGCTGATTCCTCTGTTAAAAACTGTTTCTTTCTTATTTGTTTACTTTCTGTTATATATCGTTTTAGATTTATTATAGCTTTTGACTAGAACTTGTAATTCTTCAGATGATATAATTTTTGTTCACGCTGAGTTACAAAATGAAAGAGATGTAACACTGTTAAGTGAACCTAGCGTTTAAGTGTCGCTATGGTAAATAAATATAGTGAACTTTGAAGAGTGTATTTATTTTATTCTGATTTATACGCTATCCACGAAGTAGATTTAGTTCAAAATTCGTTAACTGTCAATTCAATATGTTTAAATGAAATGCAGGAAAATTGCGTATAGTTTAATATTCCGGACAAGGAAGTCATGTGGTGTACACATCAGATTTTTTATTATAATTATCGGTTTGTTTCCAAAAGGTCTATAGGAACAACTAAATAGTCAGAACTTTATCAAATAGAGAGTTCTTCGACAGCAAAAAGTTCGCTTGTAATCGTTTCAAGAATTTTTTTTCTACTTGTTGCCAAAATATGCTGGTAACATTCCCTTCTGTTTACATCCAAAAGAATATGCTTGGCGGTTCTTAGCTGTGTTTCGCCTAATCAAGTTGACAGTTTCTTTGTCGCCAGCTGAAAACACAGTCTAGCCTACTGAGCGCATCAGTTAAAATTGCCAATTCAGCTTCCAGCCGATGGCATCAGCAGAATAAAGGTTTATTTTATTTATTTATGCATTTTATAATTATCTTAGAAAAGGCGAATGTGTGTGCCATGGACGGATTGTTCACATTTGTTTGTCCTTTTTTTTTTTTTTTGTTTGTTTGTTTGTTTGTTTGTTTGTTTGCTATCTTTTTTACTTCCTTGCACGAAGTAAAGGAAACATCGTAATCGCGAAAAATTTCGAGTATCATCTTTCAGCGGAAATATTCATTTTTACCTTTCCCAAACCCATTTTCACTATTTTTTTTTTTTTTTTTTTTCCTGACGTCTGTAAGTGCGGACAAAACAAAGGACTCATTTTTAGAAAATGGACATTTTTGTGGTGTCTATACAACATACGTAATCTGTATCTCGTATGTACAGTGTCTCACAAAAGTGATGGGACACTTGTGCTTTACGAAAGGAAACTGTAGTAAAATAAATTTAAAAAAATGTAAAATTTTTTGTGGGTGTGTTTCATACTTAAATTTAGTAACAATTATTACACAACATACGTTTTCTCAAAATATTAATTTAATAAAAATATAATTGTTTAGAACGGAGCAAAAAATTGCTCACGTAAGTAATGGGACACTTACTTTTCCAACAAATATTTATCCAAAAATTTTACTTTTTAAAAGGTTTTAATATTTTGTTGGATTTCCTTTCACTTTTAAAACATGATTTAATCTTCTTGGGATGGATTCGACTAATTGTTTTGTGATTTCTGGAGTGCTTTTACCCCATTCTTCTTGAAGCACCGATTTTAATTGTTGTTTTGAAGAAATGGTGTGTTTGCGAATTCTTGATTCTAATTCTTGCGAAATATTCTCTTTGGGATATAAGTCTGGAGATTGTGGTGGTGTTTTTATTATTTCAGGACAGTTATACAGCAGCCAGAGTCTAACGTTCAAAGCAGTGTGCTTGGGTTCATTGTCTTGGTAAAATTTAAAATTGTTATGAAGTTTCAATTTTCGTGCTGAAGATTTCAAATTTTGATTTAAAATGTCAATATACTTGTACTGATCCATTATACTGTCAATAGAAACAAGATTACCAATTCCAGCGGACGACATACACCCCCATACCATAACTCCTCCTCCACCATGTTTTACTGTTGGCACCAAGTTCTGTTTGCGAAATTCTTTCCTGGATTTTCTCCACACCAAGATTCTGCCGTCAGAACCAAATATATTAAATTTACTCTCCTCAGCAAATATAACTTCATTCCAGTAATCAGAATTCTTATTTATGTTGGATTTTGCGAAAGCCAGTCTGAGTTTTCTATTCTTTTCATATACGAAGAATTTTTTCCTGGCTGCTCTACCGTGATATCCAGCAAATCGAATTACTCTTCTAATAGTCTCGGGATTAACAGCTACTCCATATAATGCTTGTAAATCAGCAGCAACTTTAGGAGCATTCATGCTTGGATTTTTTTTTAATAATTCGAACGATAATTCGCTTTATTCCATTGGATAGCTTTTGATGGTCGGCCAGGTCTTGTTTTATCCTGAATCATATGATTCTTTTTATATCATTTAATGATATTGAAAACTGTTGAATGACTCAAGTTAACTGTTTCAGCAGTTTCTCTAATAGATTTTCCAAGTTCAATATGCAAATTAATAACTAATTTTCGAATTTCAGACAAAGTTTTCTTTTCGTTTAGCATTCATGGCTGCACAGAGCTAAAAAATATAAAAATTTCAAAACAAACTGGAGAGAAATACTGCAGACGATTTTATAAATTATTGCCAATTGCTTTTGAGTAAAAATAAAAAACCCCTAAAAATATTTTTATTGTAGTAGGTAGTAGTATCTAATGGTGTCCCATCACTTATGTGAGCCATTTTTTGCTGCGTTCTAAACAAATGCATTTTTATTAAATTAATATTTAAATATTTTGTGAAAATGTATGTTGTGTAATAATTGTCACTAAATTTAAATATGAAACACACTCACAAAAAATTTTTACATGTTTTTTTAATTTATTTTATTACAGTTTCCTTTTGTAAAGCACAAGTGTCCCATCACTTTTGTGAGACACTGTACTTTCAATTACAGAAATATTTTAAAGGGTCTAAGGCTTTTCGCCGTCGCCATTTCACCGTGGCCGTTTCGCCGTCGGGATGTTTCGCCGCCGGGACGTTTCGCCGTTAATACATATTTTTCTTCAGAAAACTGTATTTTGTCTTACCGTAATATACTCGTATTAAATTTATTGAGTTTAATAATTCTGTTTACCTTTTATATACTTAATAAAGCTTTCTTTTAATATGTATAGTTAGTTACAAGTGTGATATATAAAGAAATTACACAGAGTTAATTGCGAAATGATGTCAGTATCAGAGAGAACTGGACTAAACTTGGGATGTAACAAAAGTTATCGATTTTAAAATTATGCGGGTACAATATCTACATGATTCGTGAAATTTTCTTGGAACTTTTATCGGCTAGTTAAGAGAAATCATTCATACAAGCAGGAAATTCACATTTTTTATGAAATCTGAATGGAAAACGGAATTACCGTATATACCCGCGTATAAGTCGACCCCCCACTTCCGAAATCGATCGAGAAACTTCGAAATTTTTTTTTTAAGTACTACAGTAAAACCCCGCTTAACGCGGGGGATACGTTCCATCAAAGTAGAGCGTAATGCGAAACAGCGCTAAACGAGGCTATCTTTACATGTAAATATTGGGGTTAGGGGAAGATGGCTAGGAAATTGGTTAGGTATTAAATTTAAAAAGTATGTTTTTTTAATAAAAATAAAACCAAACATTTATTTCTTAAAGCCCAAATTAATACCACATTATTATTTCTTGCAAAAATAAAAACAAAATATAAATAAAAAAACGAATATTCTTAAAAAAAAAACAAATAAAATTCTAAATTCTAAGTCAGTCATATTTAGTTAGCCTTCCGCGTTTTCAGTGTTCTGCCTTTTTGTGACAAAAGCATCTAATGTTGTTTGCCTTTTTCTTTTGCGTTGTTCTCTTAAAAGTTCTTCATAAACGGATAGAGCATCTCTAACACCACGCCTTACTTTCGAGCTCCTGTCAAAATTCGGATCATTTTCAATGAATTGATCCATTATTTCAGTTATGGTAGACAATCTCCTTTTTACAAACGCCATCGAAAGTTCTTTTTGCTCTTCTTCTGAATCACTGCTGTCAGCATTTTTGTTTTCATCTTGTTCAGTTAATTCCTTGAGCTCATCATTAGAAAGACTAGCCGCTGCTTCTTGAATTATTTCTTCGACATCTTTCACATTTACCCCTTCAAAATATGTCTGTACAATACCGCACCAAACAAGAAATACAAGTACACTCTTTCGGACATGTATTTGAAACCTATCGCTGCATAATATTTTGGGGAATCCCCGTATGCTGCCAGCGATTTCGTGGAATCCCCGGGTTGAAATAAAAGAGCGCTAAACCGAAACAGCGTTAAGTGGGGTCTTACTGTACATTTATTCAAAATCATCTGAGAAAAAAAAGTAAATATACGATAAAAAATACCTTGGTAAATAAACAAAATCAAAATCCTTCAACGTCCGATTCATGGTCAGATTCGCCAAACATTTCATAGAACTCTTCTATCGTCATTGGCTCGTCATCATACATATTTTCAGTCTCGAACTCTGTATTGTTACAATCACTACTAGAGCCTTCGTCGTCATTTTCACTTTCAAAAATAGTATCATCTTCCGTGCCGTCTACTTCGTTGCTAATACAACATTTTTTAAATGATTTTATAATAATTTCAGAGGGACTCTGTAATTAGTTCGTCACATAATTTAAGTCATGAAATTACTTCAAGTAAGTGACTTATTTGATAAGTCGTCCAATTTGAGTGCGGGAAGAAAACAACTGCATTATATAAAGAAATTTTTGAACTTCCGATTCTTTTAATTTTTTATGGCCCCGCGTATAGGTCGACCCCCCCCCACTTTGAAGTCTTTTTTTTGTCCAAAATATCTCGACTTATACGCGGGTATATACGGTACTTTGAAATTTTGTCAGAACCTTACTCTCTTATAATTAATATGTCATGTGTAATGGTGTATTTGTACAAAAACGTACACAAAAACATTTTATATAAAATATTTATTAAATTAAATTATTAAACTAAACAGAGTTATTAATTTAAATCAACTTAATACTGCAAGGTATAATACAGTCGTGTAAAGAAAAATGTGTGTTGACGGCGAAATGGCCCCATTCCCGTTTTAAACGACGAAAATATTTGACTCGCGTATGACGAAAATTGACCAGGATATTTAATTTCAAAATCTGCTGTTTTGCATGTCCCTTTCAACTTGTCTTGAGGAATCGGTTAATTAAGTTAGAATACTTCAATGGAATAAGTTTAAATGAAGTGCAGCAAAAAATCTCTACAATTTAATAGAGGTACAAGGAACTCATGTGATGGCTACATCATTTTTTTATATTCGCCATGCTATTCATATTTAGAATGTAAATTGACAGAAGTATCCGAACTTCCGACGGAAGTATCTAATGGAAGTATCAGGGAAGTGTCCCTGTAAAAATTGTTACTACTTGGAATTGGAAAAAGGTCCCAAATTGTTGTTTGTTTGTTTTTTTATATATTTAATGTATTTAGTTACTTGCTTTTTAGAAACATTTATTCACAAAGTTTATACGAACTGCTGAAGCACGAAAATATTAATTCAGTATCTGAAAAACATCAAAAAGGTTAATTCTTCACTATTATGAAGTTGAGGATGGCAACTAATTGTAAAGCAATTTGGAATGGAATCCTAAGTTTTCAGACTTTTTTGGAGGGGATGAGTAAGGCGTCATTTTTATTTATTTAAAATTATGAACTTTGAGATTCCAGTAATACTGTAAATAAAATGTTATAAGCCTTATTATTATGATTTGCATTCTGGGCACTACTTTGATCTCTGGGTCTTAAGATATTATGAGATGAGGTTTAAGGCACGAGTTCCCTACATTAGTTGTTATTTATTTTTGCTTTAGTTATTATTTACAGCGTAAGCAGTGACATCAGCATCCTCGTTAATATGATTCAGAAAGGCGGAGAGAAAAATAGCCAAGAAAAAGGAAGGGGCAAGAGTAAAAAAGTTTTGTATGGCCTGGACACACTCAGTTCATCAATGTTTACGAATAATGTTTTGGAAAATGAGAATTATTTAAAAAAATCTAAAAGAGATAATTGAGGAATGAAAAACGTTTAGTTCTCTTCATGCACTCGATAAGAGTTAGTATTAAGACAATGGGGCACTTTTTTCAATTGAAGACATCTTTACGAGAATAGTTTATAGAAGAAAAAAAATTAGTATTACTGGATAAAAAAAATCCATTCGAGTTCTACGATGAATCGGAAGAGAGACAATTTGTTTTAGAATGAAAATTAATTTGAATTCAGACGATGGTGTTAAAAAGTACACAATGGAGCACTTTTTTGAATTGAAGACATCTTTACGAGAATATTTTCTGGAAAAAAAAACTAAGTATCACTGGATAAACAACATCCATTCGAGTTCTACGAGGAATCGGAAGGCTTGCCAATGAGGGACGATTTTTTTAGAATGAAAATTAATTTGAATTTAGACGATAGTGTTAAAAAGTACACAATGGGGCACTTTTTTCAATTGAAGACATCTTTACGAGAATAGTTTCTAGAAGAAAAAACTAAGTATTACTGGATAAAAAAACCCCATTCGAGTTCTATGATGAATCGGAGGGCTTGCCAGTGAGGGAAAGGGAACACCTTATGAACATGCCAACAGATTCGAACATTAAATCTACACTCATGTCCATAAATTAAGGATAATTCGGAGTCACGCAGAATTCGAACTCTAAAATAAATATATCACCTGTAAAATCACTGCACACATCTTCAAGAATCATATGCAAATTTCAGGAAGTAACCAGATGACACCGATGGTACGTCACAAGGACGAGAGTGTAAGAGAGTGATATATAAGGAATACAGGCAAAGAAGTAAAATTGTTCGCAGGCGCTTTATAAGCATTTCAGTGCAATAACCGAATAGTTATGACACAAAGGACGCATTTGGATGATTTTTTACGTGGTAGAATTATCGGCCGTCTGTAATGTGGGCGTACCCAACTGGAAGTATCAGATGAACTTGGAATTGCCCATTGGAGTGTCATCTCCAGGCATTGGCAACGATTCCAAGATGATGGTAATGTGAGTAGACGTTACAGCACAGGTCGCCCCAGAGTTACAACGCCGAATGAGGACTGGTATTTGGCAGTTACTGCCAAAAGAAACAGGCGGAGCACAGCCTCAGACCTGTCTCGTCAGCTCTCTTGAGCCACTGCTACGACAATTTCAAGGCAGACCGTGTGCAGACGCTTAGGGCAGATTGGTCTATATGCTCGTAGACCTGTCAGATGCGTTCTACTTACTGCAATTCATTTTCGCCTGCGGTTAGCCTGGAACAGAAAGCATGCATTGTGGACACCGCAACAGTGGGCTTGTGTGATGTTTTCCGACGAATCCAGGTTTAGCTTGCAGTCTGATTCTCGCCGGACTTTCATATGGAGAGCTCCAGGTACTTTTTACCACCAAGAAAACATAATTGAACGACACCGTTACGGTGGTGCAGGAGTGCTCGTTTGGGGTGGAATTATTATGGGTTCCAGAACTGCCCTGCATGTTCAAATTGGAACCATGACAAGCAAAATCTATCAGGGCGTCATTCTGGAATAACATGTAGGTTTGTTTCGGGGCGCCATGCGCGCACAATTTGTGTTTATGGATGACAACGCCTGTCCTCACCGTGCAAACATCGTAAGTGAATGCCTTCAATCGGAGGATATCACCCATATGGACTGGCCAGCATTCTCAGCGGACTTGAATCCAGAGAGCACGTGTGGGACATGCTTGTCCGACGAGTTGCAGCCTGTCAACCTCCTCCTACATGTGTACCGGAACTTCGGAGAGCATTGCTTTTTGAGTGGTGTAATATCCCCCAAGATCAGATCGATAATTTGATACTCAGCATGCCTAGGCGTTGTACGGACTGTATTGCATCGTCTGAGAGACATGCAATATATTAACAATCATACCAACCATGTAATATTGGTTTTTTGTAAATAGGTTTTTTTTTTTTTTTTTTTTTTTTTGTAATTTGCTACAGGGAGAAAAAATCTCTAATTTTTTTAATAATATCAAACATATAGCATCTTTTTTGTTCTTTAACTTTTGTTTAATAAATAAGTCAAATTTGTTTTGCTTCTAACTCTTCCTTTGCCTGATTTTGCATTATCCTTAATTTATGGACATGAGTGTAAATTTAAGCAAGAGCAGCTTCTAAATTTTTGGTTGCAGATTCATGGAAAATAAATAAAGCCATTCGGAATGCTATTCGGAACAACGTATTTAAGTGAAAAATGTTTCTCAACGTATGTGTGGCACCAAAAACCAAATATTGAAACAAATTAAATATAGAATATGAAATGCGACTGCGCTTAATACCAATAGAATTAGACTTCAGCAGCTTGTAATAGGAAACTGCAAGTACTGTCCAGTAATTAAATGTAATTCAAGGGTTGGTGACACCTGGAGCTCGATTTAATGGCTGCTCTTAATGAGTAAATTACCTTAATTTTGTGTTAAACGTTTTTAGTAAAAATACTTGCAATTCTCTTTAATTTTCTTTACATAAAGTACTTCAAATATAATGATCAACTCGTATTATTTGAAGATATATTTTTCTAGATGACCGGAAAATTGCCCACAGGAAAACTGCTCACACGTATATAAGCTCAAGGAAAAAGGTCCACACCGAAATATGCCCACATAGAAAAAATTCTCATGTGTACACCACATGACTTCCTTGTACGGAATATTAAAGTATACGCATTTTTTCTTGCAATTCATTTAACTTATTACATTGAATTAAACCTACTTCGCCGACAGCGCATAAACCACAATAGAATAAATGCATTCTTTAAAATTCACTTTGTTTACCATAGCGACACTCTGGCGCTAGGTTGACTTATTTTTGTGTTGCGAAGCTTAGTCTCTCTAGATTGGCAACAAATCTACAATTCTGCTGTTTCGAATGTAAACAAATATGTCCGCCATGTTATTTAAAACGTAACCGCACTTAAACAGCTTTTAAATGGTTGATAATTGTATAAATATTGCTTCCAGAATTACGAAAGGCATAAAAACTTTAACCGGAAGATAAAAACAACATAATTCAATCATTTTTAAAGCAAAAAATGTACAATTTACAAAAAGATAAGAGTAAAGAAACTGAGATTACTGAGCCGGGTAACGGAGTGGATATATTTATAAATATATTTATATATGTTTGGCGCGGCCGATTGAAACCAAAATACGAGGTGCACATCTACATGTTATAGTAGTCTTATATACAAAATTTCAACGTTCTGAGGCTACTCGTTTTTGAATCTCGTACGTACATACGTACGTACGTTCGTACAGACGCCACGAAAAATTCTCTTCAGAATTCATTTTAAAGCAGTTTTTTTAGTTTTTTTTTTGGAGGAAAAGAGTATTTTATTCTGTCCTTACGTATATATATCACGCAAAAACATCGTTAAATTGCATTCGAAAGCGGTCAAAGTGGATATTTTCGTTGAAATATGCTGCCTGAAGCTTTTCGCGATTACAATGCTTCCTTCTTCGTACAAGGAAGTAAAAAGCTGTCATGTAAAAATGCTGACTTAGAAATATACTGACACCAAAGAAAGCTCACATAGAAATATGCTCACAAGGACAAATGCTCACATTAACATTTACAGGGGCAGTATATAAAAGAATGAAAACTGTAGTAAAATTTTGCATGTACTGCAATAGTTTATACCACTGCCGCTGTACGACTTTTTTTTTTGTGTGTGTGTGGGTGTGGGGGGGGGCATTTCTAAGTTTGGTATGGGGCTCCTAGAAAAAAATATTTTAATTCTAAGGGTTCCGCAAATCGGCAAAACTTAAATACCATTACTTTAGATCGTTACTCTTTTTAATAATTATCATACGGTAAAAAATAAATGAAAAAATTTAATAAAATTTGAAAAAAAAAATGTTAAAATTGTGTGGAAGATTTCAGATTCTTATATTACGCATTTTTCACGGGAGATTCAAAACGGGATTTGAAATGTGATACAGACATTCAGAGTCATTGGACGCAAAATACCGTTAGACATTGCGTTGCTGCGCTACCAACATCATACCCGTAAGAAATGTAAAGAAACCTCGCGCATAAAATATCCGTGCTTGAATATGCACGCCATGTTAATGTTAATGGAACGCTTTGAAACTATTCGGTTTGTTAATCAAAATTTCCTTAAAGTTTTACAAAATATTAAATAGATAATAAACCAAATTCCAAATCTGGACTTCCAGATACCTGTATTCGGATGGAGGATTACGTTATTCGAAATTTGATGGCTCTAGGTACCGTTGTTTTTTCACAATGCGAGAACCATACCTACATTTACGCAGATTCTTCATTATTTAATTTTTTTTAAATATATTTCAGGGCTCTAATATTTGGTGGCAATAATTTGAAGGTAATTCAAACTTTTATAGAAAACCAACTCAAAATGCCAAAACGAAATTAATAGCCCTTCGGGGATAAAAATGATCTCTTCCGAGAACAGAACAATAAAGATCTAAACTTCAAAATGTAGGAAAGAACATTTTCGGACCCGAGACTCAAGTTTATCTAGAATTTAATAATGTTAAACTAGTTAGGTTAGTTGATTTTCCCAAACTTTGTAAAGTGCGTTTCTTTTGTACATGGTGCCCACTAGCGGCCTAGCGGTAAAATTCGCTGAACACTGGTATTTCGAACCTGGATTCGAATTCCGAACGGACTGACTGCATGGGCTTTTTCTATGTGTAACGTGTGTACAAGCCAGTTTCCCTTAATACGTCCATCATGAAGGCATCCATACCCCCCGTTAGGCAGATAGCATCTGAAGTGCTTTGCCATGACTAAATAAAGCAAACGAAACCTTTGTGTATGGCTGATTTAAACTAAATCAGACTATTTTACCACTTTATATGAAGCTATTCCTCTGTTATTTGGCACTTTCTAGCCTCTGGCTCCACCTTATTTGGTGATTTTTATATTTTATTTGTTGAATTAACTTTGTAGAGATATTAGAGATTTGGAAGCAGGAAAGATGAAAAATACCCTCGCCAGGACTCAAGCACGGACTTCTCGAATACGCGCCGAGTGTGCTGACCACTATACCACGAAGGCATGCTCTGAAGGCGGGAGAAATAACGTATAACTTTAGTTTAAAAAAATTTATATTTTGATCATATTAACCGATTTGTTGATTACAATAAGTGATGTAATTTCCATATTTTCGTACACAAATGAGCGTGCATTTCACCAATTTGATAATAATATCAGACTAATAAACATTAACCGCGATCATAATAATCGACGTCGACTGTATTGACATGAGGCAACATCCGAATTTCAGATACCATCATCCGCCTCCGTTCGTGGAATTTGAGGATTCGAATGTTCTCATAACTAATAGGAAGGCGTATCAAAACACCTTCTGAAACGGCCTGACAGCTCTAAGCCTGATTTCAATTCATGGTCGATGTAGCATTTGAAGAGCCAGCGAGTCTGATTTAGTGTATAATGAGAGCTAAAGGACAGAAGTGAACGCAAAGAGTGACAAACTGTGACGAAGTTGAGGAGAAATAATGCTGCTTCCTTGGCAAATATTTTGACAAGACTGTTTCTGCTGCCGCGTCAAGTTTCTCCTTAAATCGGTTATTCCTCTTTCGTCTATTATGAAACCAAAACACGCACACACGATTCAGCTAGTGGCAACGTCTGTTTAGCATTATAGTTGCTCTGTAGTGTGTGGGTAAACTGTTTGTTTTACAATAGTTCTTTCTTATGGCTTTAATCGGAAATTAATCCACTTAATCAGGTCGCTCGCCAAAAACAAAACAGTAAATTCAAAATTGCACCACCAAAATATTAAAAACACTTAAATACTACAGCACTATATTTCAAGTCTTTACCAAAACATTAAGACATAAAAACTTCACAATTAAAACCTTAAACATCTTCATTGATTTGACGCAAAGTAACCGTGTGCTCAGAACATAAGATCTCAGGCCATCGGTTACAGCAGGAAGACATCATCAGTGGGTTGTAACTTAGAGTCAAGGTCCGGACAGACTAGCAAGTAGTTGCTTATTCTTAGTGTGTGTTTTCCAAAGAATGCACTGGCTATTAGTCAATATGCATATTCTGCTGAGATGTTTGGCTAAGCAGTCATGCCTTCTACCCAGTGTGAAATTAGCCACAGCCTTTCTACGTGGGCTGCGACTGAACTCATTCCAATCATTCCTGATATTCTCACAGAGTTTACCCTTCGATTTCATAGATAGTTCTGTGTAAGCTGACATAAGATTCTCATGAATTCTTCTTCTAAGTGAATCCGAAGGAATGGAACTCTGTTCAATAAATAACTCTGTACCCTTCTTTGCCAACAGATCTGCTTTTTCATTAACACCAATATGTACATGGGTTGGTATCCATTGAAATTCTAGAGTTTTACCGCTTCTATTTAGTTCCCTGATATCTTGTTTCATTTCTGGCACAAGAGGAGGCTCAGAGTGTTGTTGAAGGATAAGGATAAGGAACGGGGGACGTGGGCACTATGCCTCTACCATGCGGTTAATTAATATAGCACCACGTCCACCATGATCTAGAGAACCCTTAAGACAACACTAATTCAAATACGTGAGTACATTATTGAAAATGAATGATTGATTAGAAACAATTGTGGTATACCTTGGCAGTAAAATTGTTGCATTTGTGTAAACAAGTTACGATAAAGACAAAGATGTAGTGATAGTCTGTAAAGTGCTAACGATTAGTATTCCAGTTGTTGCCATTAAAAGAGGATACTTCCTGCTGTAATGGTCACTCCAGGGTCATTTATTCTGCTGCGCAGAGGTCCGTGCCGAGACTGGCTAGCTTCTCCATAATTTTGATGAGCTGCCGGCAGAGGTGCTTCTGTTTGACCATGAGCTTTCAGAATGCCTGTGTGTTTGTAGTGGGAATACGTATGTACATCCCGCTGGTCAGAGAACAGGTAGTGACGTAATGCTCCGGAGTACCCAGGTGACCGCAGCTGCACTGGTCTGTGTCAGTCGTGCCGTGCCTGGCAAAGTACTCCGGGAAGGGTCCATGAGACTGGTGTTGAAGAACTGCTGCCACTATGGCTGATTTAGAACCAACAAGAATGACGGCCCTTGTAAAAAGAACTGAAATAGATTTCAAATTAGACACAGCCAAAAAGACTGCATGAACTTCTGCATCAAAATTCAAAAACTGTTGACCCACTGGGGCATTCTGTGAAAACAGTTTACAATATACACCTGCACCAGCAGCATTATTCATTCTAGAGCTATCTGTAAAGTATTTTCAACAGGAATAATATGGTTTAAAGATACAAAAGGTCTTCACAAATCTCAACTGGGGAAATCTGAGTTCTGAGGATGCCCACTTGTATATTTTGCATCCAATTTGCCCGTCTTGATGGTTTCAGTCTAGCAACTGTATAAACTGCCTGTTTCTTTATCTCAACAGCAATTAGATTGTAAAGCTTAATTGTGAAGTTGACACTACTGCTCCCGTGGTCAAGCGGAAAGCTTTATTCTGGGCTTTCTCCAGGACTTCCATCTTGGTCCGTGCAGCCGAAACCAGAATTTCAGTACCATATTTAACTAATTTTATACAGGTGTTGTAGGTTAGATTTAGACCGTTCTGGGAATCCTGCCCTATTTTGCACCTGTCAGTCTCTTTCAGATAGGCAACCTTTTTTCGACTCTAATCACAATGTGTCTGATATGCTTCTAAAAATTTAACTTACTGCCCATTATAACACCGAGGTATTTTGTCCTGATATTTCCATTTAGTTTTGTGTTATCCAAATACAAATCAAATCAGGTACAACATATCTCAAAGTGGTAAAAAATTGATACATAATTTTAAATTTATTGATGGTTTATGTGATTGTCCATGGCTCAAGATTGAAAGGTCTTCAGAGCTATTCATATTACCCTCAAGTTGCTGTTTCTGTCTTTGATACTTTCGACAGTTAATAGTTTCCGTTCGTGTTACTAGATCATCAGCAAGTATGCTGACTTGGGATATCTCCAATCTCTTTCAAACTCTTGGTGAGATCATTAACATAAATGTTGAACAGTATGGGGCTACTCACTGAACCTTGTGGAAAGCCGACTGTATTCGGACTCTTAATGCTATTCCAACTAGTCTTGACCCATCTCTGAGTTAGAAATCTTCCAATCCCGTCCAGCATTTTCCTTGTATTCCTTTTTCTCCTAATTAGGAGATTTTTCTTACAAATAGTATCATAAGCCCCCTGGAAATCCACAAATAATGCCAATGAGCTTTTCTTAGAGTTAAACCCTGATTTTAAGATATGAAAAGAGTTAGAGGTGGACATGTCATTTCTAAAACCAGCCTGCTCCTCCTGTATAATTTCAGTAGTTTCCAGGAAAGATTTTAGTTTAGTAGTCAATATTCCTTCAAATGTTTCTGCTAGTACTGAAGCCATAGATACATAGGGCTATATGAGTCAAAGTCCTCTATTAGTTTATCTTTTTTATGGATAGGTATAACCATAGTCTTGGACCAATCAGATGGAATATTAATGTTCCTATTCCAAAATGTATTGGCCTACCAGCGGCCGAGCAGTAAAGTCGCTGAACACTGGTAGTTCGGTCCGAGGTTCGAATCCCGCGAACGGGCTGGCTGCATGGTTGTTTTCGTGGTTTTCCCCATGTGTAACGTGTATACGAGCCAGTTTCCCTTAGAAAGTCCTCCTCGAAGGCACCCCTTCCCTTAGGCAGATAGCCCTCAAGGCTTTGCCATAATTAAATAACTTAACCTATCCAAAATGTATTGTAGATTGACAAAAGAGTATTTTGGGCCATAAGTCTCGGGTGTTTTAAAAACTCTGGAACTATATTGTGTGGACTCGATTGCCTCTTCACCTTTAAGTGTTTTATAAACCCTTTTAATTTCTCTATTGAGAAGATATCATTAAAGATAAACTTTTGGGCTGGCCATTTTCATTGCGTATGGTATGTTGGTATATTTATTCAGGAAGTGTTTGTTAAATTTCTCTGCTATGTCTCTATAATCTGTTGCACAATGTCTCCAACTAACATAATTAACGTATATTCCATTTTGCAACTATATATGCAACTAAGAATACATTATATAATTTCTGAATTTTCAGGTATACAGAAATGTACAGGGTTCTCCTGTTTGTCTAAATGTATATTAATGTAGTATCCTCTAAAATGCATCGCTCTACCACCTGTGCCATCTCTTTTGATAATCTGTGTTGATAAAGCATTGAACATTAAGAGCCCTTTTGGGCGACCCATTAAAATCTGAACCCTTTCAGATTTTTAATTTTTTATTATTTATTAACTTACTATTTTAATTTTTAACAGTATTAAAGAACTCAATATCTGCAGCGTATAATTTAATATTTTTTTCTTTTTGTCTAGTGGTTCTAAATCTATCGGTATTACCTTCGGAATTTCAACTAGAATACAGGTGAAGTCTCTGTGGAACTACGTGCTCGCACAAGGAACTTGCCTCAGAATTCAGACAAGAGGTATGTACTTTTTTTAAAATATGGTGATTTTCGCCCTTTTTCATATGCATGTTTTAACTTGTTCTATTCTGTGGATCTGTTCATTAGTTAAAGAAAGGAAATTCACATATTCTCGGAGTAAGGTTTTCAAATACTTAATAAAATTAACAGAAAACCAGTTCCGTTCCTCCTCAAAATGCTCTTTCGTAAGTTTTGCTCTTGATGGAAAATTACTGAGAATTTTTAACCCTTTGTCTCCCTTTTAAAAGCTAGTCAGTAAAATTTTTTATTGTTTTCACATGATTATAGAAAATATGGGGATCACACTAAAACACCACTAGCACTATATATCTCGATTTATTTTTGATAGTATTATAAAAATGGTTCTTATTATCGTCAGTCAGAGTCCATGATTGCAAACTGTGCCTTTCCATTTTACCATTGCATGTGCGACAGAGTTGAGCTTTTGTTCTGCATAAACCACGTCATAAAGATGTATCGTATATTGCGATATGCCCTGCTTCTGATTGGCGAATCTCAGATGGGATAAAACGTCTGCCTGTTTTGGCACAAATGTTCATGTCATCACTTTTTCGTTCATGTTTTTCACGCTTTCGCAGTGCTATTCGTTCTCTCGCTGTAGAAATTCGAAAATCTTTCAGTCGTAAGAAAGATTTCTTCACTGCTCAAATAGAAAAAAATGTTTCTTCGCTGCTCAAATAGAACAAAAACGTCCGAAATCTTAACTGTCATATCACAATATGCTAAATCTATTTAAACGTTGAGAAAACCAACTTACCAGCCATTATCCAATACTTAGATAAAGAATATGAGTCCTGTTGGGCTGAGTGTGTGCAGAAACTCCACAGGATTATGAACAGTATCTTCTACTTCTATTGACCACATCTATAGACTCGTACTTCATCTGTTCAGTTGTTAGTTTCAGGTGATATTGAAATTTTATTGCACAAAATACACAGAGAGCGAAGTTATGTCACTCTGTAAGTGCCATCACACATGAAAATGCCGATATTGATGAAACGCTTAAATTCAATGTGAAATTTCCCTTACGATGGTTCCCGAAAGATGGCGTTCTGTGCTACCTATTTATGCAAATGATTCAGCAAGGAGAATCACCGGTTTACAATCTGTATAATTTTTAATAGTTGGTTTCAGTGTTTGGTCACCGCGAGCGAAAGGGTTAAGTGAGACTGACTGTTTATATAATTAATCAGTTTCAGCACTAAATGCTCAGTTTCAGGTTTCGCATAAAAGTTTTTTCCAACTATAATCAGAAACTTTTCTTCAGAAGGAAATCAACACTTTAAATGAAGACACAGGGAGGGGGGAAGATGCCAACACTTTAAAAATACTTAAACTTGAAAATGAGCTCCAGTTATTCATGAAGTGATCTTTATGTGGATGTAAAATCTAAAGTTGGTATCACACATCCATTTGTTTCGGACGCACAACTATTTCAAACACTTTTTCTATATGCTTTAGTCTTGAAAGAAAGCAAGATTTTTTCATTCCTATTGGAAAAAACAAAGATTGAAGGCTTTCCTTTCAGAGCCGCCAGTGCGTAGGATTACTAATGGAAGTGTGAGGATGTTATAGAACAAATAATACAAACAAAAATTTTACACACACACGTATATTTTATTTTTTATTTATAACATTCATTCATTTAAAATAACCCTACCTAAAATGGGTCGACGATATGAGAAATAAGATACACAAATTTAAGGTGTCTGCAGTTACAGTTAAATGGCCCCATTTTGAGATTAAAACAATGTTTTAAAAAATCAAATGTCTTTCATTTCGAGTAAAATACAGCAAACACAACACAAATACATTGACTGTTTGTTAGTTTTGACGCGTTGCTGTATGTTTACCCTTTGTCCCATTAAAAAAAAATCTGATGTCTACACCACATGACTTCCTTGTACGGAATATTAAATTATACGCATTTTTTCTTGCATTTTATTTAAACTTATTAGATTGAATAAAACCTACTTCGCCGACAGCGCATAAACCCCAATAGAATAAATGCATTCTTTAAAATTCACTTTGTTCACCATAGCGACACTCTGGTGCTAGGTTCACTTAACAGTATTATATTTCGTTCATATTATAACTCAGAATGCACAAAATGTATATCATTTAAAGAATTATCTAATCGTTGCCACGTGTTCTTTTCAAATACTATAATAAAGCTAGAACTATGTATAAAAGAAATTAAGCAAACAAAACAAAAAAGAAACAGTTTTCACAGACGATTGAGTATTTCTCATTTAATTAATTCAGTTCTCACTTCGCGAGAAGGCAAAAATACATAAAAACTCAAAATATCTGTATTAAAAATTACGAAGTAAATCTCAAACGCTTATTTCCCCGAAAAAATTCCAGAAAGAATTAAGCATGATTTAATTGGCAATAATAAATGAATGCATTATCTTTGTTGTTGCGAAACTAAGTTTCTCTAGATTGGCAACAAATCCACTAGTCTCCTGTTTCAAATGTAAACATCAATGGCCGCCATTAAAAACAGGCTTAGCGGCAATTAGACAACTTTAAAATTGCTGATAATTCTAAAAATACTGCACACAGATTTACTTAAGGCATAAAATCCTTAACCGGAAGATAAAAACAATATAATTCAATCATTTTTAAAGAAAAAATGTACAATTTACAAACATATAAGAGTAAAGAAACTGAGATCACCGGGCCGGGTAACAGAGTGGATATATATATAAATATATTTATATACGTTTGGTGCGGCCGATACGAGGTGCACATCTACATATTATAGCAGTCCTATATACAAAATTTCAACGTTCTGAGGCTACTCGTTTTTGAGTTATGCGAGATACGTACGTACATACGTTCGTACAGACGCCACGAAAAATTCTCTTCAGAATTAATTTTAAAGCAGTTTTATAATTTTTTTTGAAGGAAAAGAGTCTTTTATTCTGTCCTTACGTACAGATATCACACAAAAACATCGTTCAATTGCATTCGATAGCGATCAAAATGGATATTTTCGTTGAAATATGCTGCCTGAAACTTTTCGCGATTACAATACTTCCTTTTTACATCGTACAAGGAAGTAAAAATGTGTGTGTGTTTGCTAATGTGCTCTTTCAGCTATCGGATGATGTATTAATTGATTGTAACGTTTGTAATTTCAAAGATATAAGTGTTCTCGCAACCTCAAATATCGTTTTAATTTTTTTTCCCATCAGGCCATTATGAAGGAACGTTAAAAAAAAAAACTTCTACGTTAAAACATTATAAGCTTTGTTTCAACAACCAATCAGCTATCAGATCGAATCCTCTTTAAGTGGTAACCCCAAAATGATTGGCTGTTTTGAATCATGTGACAAAGCAGAAAAATTCTCTTGAAAATTTCTTGAATTGAATTCTCTTGTTCTTCCGAAAATTTGTAAATGTGTGATACGACTTTAACACACTTTTAAATAAGACTTAAGGGACACTATAAAAGTCTTATTTACTGGAGTATGATCTTTGTGGGGAATGCACACTAGTAAAACGCTTATTACTTTTATCGACAATACTCCATAAAGTGTAATGTAGTGGGTGGAAGAGGCTCGTATGGGGAGGAGAGGAAGTTCCTTAAACAAATTGACCGATTTTATTAGGAACATGAAAGCTATTGTTCTCGAGCCTCTCTTTTGTGTTGAATCACTTTTGCAGACTATCACTTTTCAAATCAAAAGCCAATTATATATATTGTCAATGATACTTACAACTTAACCTCATTTTTACAAATGTATCAGTTTTCAATTTAAAAATCGATCATATATGTATGTTGATCACCCTTCAGTTACAAAATCAGTATTATTGCAAATTTCTGTAATTATTTAAATGTTGTTAATTATGCTTATGGGACTTTTGCTCACTTTTGCGGTGCATCATTTTTTAACTAACGCATACACGTTTAGAACTTATTTTTACTAACTCTTTGCGGCACAGTGTGTCCGGTCTGGACAGACCTAAAAATTTCCTTCTGTACGCACAGAAAAATTGAATGAAAAAGATTTATAGGTTACTATAGGTTACTCTGAACCTTCTTTATTTATATGAGATGGCAGCTCATCACAAACCAGTCCATAAATTTTAGCCATGTTTAATTTTTAAGACCCTCATTTTTCAAAGAAATCTTCCAGATTTTTAGGGTATAAAAGGTGTTGTTTGAAAAGAAATTTCTATGTTATTTTTTGGCTGTATGCTAATCTCCTTATTCTATATTAGTTTCAAATTTTTACTTTGAAATCTTGTCTAAAATCAAACGGCGAACCCAAGGTGTTCCCAGACCGGGCTCACCGATCATCTAGGACAACTGAGAATTTCTGTATTCTTTGTTTCTCCGCATCTCATCGGTCATTTCATTGACAACAATGCTCGTTTCAGCAATCTTTTCGAAGCTCTATTCAATCAGGGTGCCACAGAATTAAAACGATAAGTGCTATCTTCACAAAATTTTACTTGTGTACTCCTCTAGGCCTAATTAGACTGCCTACCGTTTTTTTTTTTTTTTTTAAATCAAAACTCTGATTTTAAAAGGTAGCGTGCCAGAAAGTGTTAAGCTAACACAGTGGCGTTTATAACGCTCCAAAATATCACGTTGTTTACTGTTTTCGCTTCGGATGATAACATGTATCGCCTATAAAGCATATAACATTTATAACGTATTCTTACTTTTGTGTCGGATCACTTTTCAAATACGCATGAACTATTTTTATAAAGCTAACGTATTGACGCATATAAAGCTCCAAAATCTATACTGCTTGCTTTTCGAACGATATCGTATATCGCTTATAAGTCATAATACTCATAATTTATCCTCACTTTAATGTCGATAACTTTTTTTTGTTTCACTTTTCAAATAATGGTGAACGCTTGTAAGGTTAAAAAATATCAAAATATCGAATGTTTTGCTTTTCGAATAGTAATATATACAGCTCATAACACTTATATATAAAATGTAGCATTTATATATATGCTTATATGCAATAATATATATATGCTTATATGCAATAATATATATATGCTTATATGCAATATATAACACTTATATATAGTATTATGATTCAATAGAGATCTTGAGTTTAGAAAATCGCCTGCGTGGATACTTAAGAGCAGAGAACGGAATAAAAGAGAAGCTTTTAGACTAGGCCGCTGATTTGAATGCGTACCAAATTTATGGCATTCGAGCTAACAAGTTGAGCTACAAATGGCTGTGAGTACTGCCAGTTTTTTAAATAAAGTAATTTGTATTTATGATAAAGAAATATGCAAGAAGAAAAATGAACAAAATTACACGAAATTGTTTTGTAAAGATACGGAAAATTTTAAATACACTTCTTAGACACTTAATTATTTATAATTTCATATTCATTTCTTTCATGTGCGGGTATTGTATTAATAATTTACGGGCAATATTTTTTATATCCAGAAAACAGTTTTTAAAGTTGAGAAACATTTAACTAATTATTTACTCAATAGATGGCAGCACTATTAAAATTCTGAAGAGATTCAAATCAAGTGGAATGTAAAGGCTGAAAAACACTTTAATAAAAACCCTTTAAAAAAAAAAAAAAAAAAAAAACCACTTTCACAGAAATATTTGCAATACATATTCCTATTAAAAATTCCGTATTTCCTCGCGTATACCTTCTACCTTTTCATCGCTAGGTTCTGAAGCTTTTAAAAATGTTCGCATTATTTTTCCGTTCTTCTATTAAAATTAGTTTTTCTTCTCGATGGCTAAATTTGTTGGTAAACTGATTATTTTTATTCAGTGTATTCAATTAGTATAGGTATTTCATCCATTTTATTTTCCATTGCATTTATTATTTCAAACGCATTTTGTACAAATTATTAGTTACGCAACCCGAACGTGGCAGGTGTCGCACATTTAAGATATTTTCCAAATTGTGTAATTACCTTACTTCTATTGTTTATGTTCCAGCTAATTGTACCTTATGAACTGCTTATGTGATCAATCTTTCTAATTTGTTCGGCATTCCTATCCTTCGTACCTCCGATATCTAGTTTGGTGGTCAAGACTCATTCATCTGAGTTGCCTGTGGGATTTTACAAGATTAATTAATATCCGTTATCAATATCCGTTAGATAATGTTATGTTAATATTACTATGTATTCTTGATAGAATGTAGTTTTTATAAGGAAATAACGTTGCGATAGTTACAAGTATTTTACTCAAGACTGCTTTTATTTATTGCTCTCACGTAACCGTAGTCTTCAGAAATTAAAGGACTCACTTAATTTTAACTTCTCCCTTTTTGCATTGAAAAATTACTAGTTTAAAAAAAAGGAAAAATACTGGAAGAAAAACGATAACTCTTCAATAAAAGTAGTTTGAGACTGTTTTACAGAAGGGTAATGTCAATTTTTCATATGCTTCTGTCGTGGATAATTACCAGAGAATATTAAAATCAACAATCGTATTTAACCAAAGACGTTATTTAAAACAATTTTTTTGGTATTTAGAGTAAGGAAAAAGAGAGATTAGTTTCTATCGAAATATAAATGACAGATTTCGAATTTTTAGAAAGTACTTCCACTGAATTCTTAATATAATATGGTAAAATTTATTATTATTATCATTAAAGCTATGGTGAGATTAGGCACCGCTTAATATGATCGCGTTAGTCCACGTCTATTTGGATAACATTAACCGAATGGTAACATTAAAGGTATGAGAACAAAATATGCTTCAAAACAGCAATGGATTCATTTAATATAAATATAGGTAAATTAATACTTCATTTTAATTAGGAATATGCAAATATTCATTTGCGAGCTGCTCATAATGTTATTTATGTAAGTATTCATTTATGAACGAATTTGGAAAATATGTGACTGATGTTGTACCCCGAATCTTAATACTCGGAGATCATTGCTCACTAGAAGAGAATATAGTAATGCACAATTCAAAATTAATCAAAAAAGCAACTTAAGTTTGGTTTAGATGTATATATACTCTCATACTCGGCTCAGTGATCTCAGTTTCTTTATTTTATATGTTTGTAATTTGTGCATTTTTTTGCTTTAAAAATGATTGAATTATGTCGTTGTAATTTTCCGGCTAATGTTTTTATGCTTTTAGTTAACTTCTACGCAATAGTTGTAGGTTTATCAACAATTTAAACGTTGTTTAATTGCGGCTAAGCCTAGTTTTTTTTTTAACATAGCAGCCACATTTGTTTACATTTGAAACTTAACAGAATAGTGGATTTGTTGCCAATCTAGTGAAACTAAGTTTCACAACAACAAATTAAAGTCTTCTTTTATTATTTCGAAATAAATTATGATTAATTCATTCTGAAATAGCATTTAAGTTATTAAACTATCTCATATATTGACTCAGCTTGCGTCCACAACAAATGAAGTCAGTTTCTACGCCTTCGGTGTCTTTTTGCCGAGTGAGACCAAAGGTAAACTTTCAGTTTTGTGCACCGAAAGGTTTGTCTTCTTGCCCGCTGGCCGAATTGCTGGTTTTTGCGTAGAAACTCTAATTTTAATTATGAAAATTATTATTTAAATTTTTAACTCTATTTTACTATTTGATTTTATTCTTGCGTTTCATATTCTTGCGTCTGTATATTAATAAAATTATTCCTATCACAAGGAATTTAACAAAACGCTGGATTTTCCCTCAAAGATATTCGTACAATATCACGCAATATAATGGGTATCTATACTTTAAACTATAAAAAAAGGTTAAGTATAAAGAAAGCACAGAGGAAGCTAATCCTATCAGCGAAAGCAACAACAGCTCACTAAACAACTGAGCTAAGATGTCTCTTTGGCTTTTTAAAGCTTTATAATCGGCAGCGAGAAAGTTTTGGCAATTTCTGTAACTAATCTTTGGAATATGGTAACAGGTAGTTTGGCGAGATTTGGTACGGCGATAAAGGTTACTTTAGCAATAATCTGAGAAGTACACAGTTCGAATCACAGATTATTTTGTCTCAGAGAAATGAGAGATCATGAGACATGTCATGTGACATTTTCCGGAAAATTCCGATCGTGATTTTAGCTTATAAGCACTTAGAAGCAATTTCGCTGTCCACTTATTTGTTTCGCGCTCTTTACAAGAGTAAGAAGAATTGGATTTTTGTCAATTTTCTTTCACTTTTTAAGTGGAAATAGGTCGATGTGTACATGGATAAAGTCAAGAGTGTGGGCAATGCCCTTTTTGTGCAATTCTGGTATGTTTTTTTAAGTGAAAATAGGTCGACGTGTAAATGGATACCGCGTATGTGCAATTCTTAAAAACGCGCGAAGCAGTGGGCGATTCTGCACTTTCTCCCAATTTCGCACCTAATATTCGTCATGATTAAGCACTTTTGTTCCATAAAAGTTCTAGTATAAGCGTAATTCGGTTAGCAGATTGTTAGAAAAAAATGTTGTGTAGAAAAAAAAAACATGCCTTTACGTCGTGAAAACAAAATCGCGTCCTCCCCCCGGAAAAAAAAAAAAAAAAAAAAAAATAGCAGGTTACTGTAGCAGGGTTGGTCGCCAAAAAATTGCCAAGTTACCTTAATCCGAAGATTCACCATCTCTGTTTTCTCGAGGTTTCTGGAAAGCAAAAGATTAGAAATACGATTTACTATTACAGCTAACATAATAGTCAATTACATTTATTCCGTTTAAATATAAATTACGAGATATCTATTTATTAAATGCGCGTGCTCCTGTGTCCTTTACTTTTTCGGCGTAGCTTTCTCTTAAATCTCGTCACGTGCTGCATTGCACGGGGCGGGGGGGGGATAATAAAACAATTTTAGTTACAAATTTACTAAAAATAGCTAATTAAATATAAAATCCCTAACAATATATTATAGGGCTCTAATATTTGGTGGCAACAGATTGAAAAGTGAAACGCCTTTTATAGTGAACCAACGCAGAATGCCAAAACGCAATTAATAACCCTTCTAGGCACATTGCCCCTTTGGGCTAGAAACGATTTGTGGTGTGTGTTGCTGATTACCTCTCCCGGTTTTAGGAATAATGACTGCGAAATAATATTTCAATTCCAAACTATGTCTGAACGTAAGGAAACGACTTTTAAAAGAAAATTTATTTCATTGCAGATGAAAATACAAATTTTGAGTCGTTTGTTAAAAGAAGAAAAGGCATTTCACTTTGCAAAATGTTTTAATTTAAACAAGGCACGTACTTAATAAGGCACGGAGCTAGCCGTTCTGATTCAGTCCCATAAAAGCGCTTTTGTTCATCTGTAGAACGTACCTTACCTCCCTTCGCAAGTACAATATCGGATAAAACCCAATGGTGAGACTCTTTGAGCAAATACCTCCGTAATGAGACAGTTGAATAGTAGATGGAATTCCTGGTAAATAACTTTTGGGCGCCATTTTGAGGAAGGGGAATAAAAGAATTATACAGAATGTTCGGTTTTATATTTTAGAAACCTGAAAGTGTTGAAACATTTTCATAAAATTCTGCACTGTGTATTTAGGAAAAAAAAAAAATCTGGGGTGGACGCCGCATGACTTTTTTGTATGGCCTATTATACAGTTAAAAGTCGTTAATCCGGACTCGTCGGGACTTCGGCGATTCCGGATTATCGATTTTTCCGGATTATAGATCATCAGTTTAAATCTCGTAAGATGGCATGCAGAAATTCTAAAATTAAAGATATGAAACCGTAATTTATGAAATAAAGAACAATTATGATCTAAAGGGTATCAAAATTTGCAAAAAGAAAAAGCTTAATATTTAGTTTACTTTATTAAACATTTCTTTCAATGTAAGTTGTTTAAGCTTTGCTTCGTTTCATGTGATAATACTTTCTCTTTAATTCTATTAAACAGACATAATTTCTTGTTCAGTTACAAAGTCCTATAATTGCTATGTCGAGAACACCGACTAATTTGTCAATCGAAATTTTTTCGTTTTCAATAACCTCTGTCACTTTCTTCGCTATCGAAAGCGAATTATAATGACGAGGAACTTGTTTTAAATCATATCAAAGACGGAGCATATCGAGATGAAATATTACATTTGGTAAGGAATTATAAGCCAAATAAAATAAAAACATCTGCGCTGAAGATAAGGATAGTGCTGACAGATCAACTTCCAATTCATTACGCGCCCGCCGCGGCGATCCCCCCGCCGAGCAGCGTGAAATTGATAAACAGATTTCGGATTTCAAAACATACTTTCGCTTTAGATCCTTTTCATATTAACAAATATATATCGGAAATTCTATTTGATATAATCGAAAGTTTAAGCTTACTTTTATAAAATTGCTCTTACAGTCTGCAAAAAATAATAAGCCGGATCCAATTCGAAAATTTAGGAACAACGCAATCATCAACATTAACTGAAATAGATAATTAGATAATTTTAGCTTATACGTCCATTATACATAAAACGCGCACGCGAAAACGTATTCTGCACTTGCGCACACTCATATGCGCAGTCGTAAAAGGTCTTACGCGCACGCGTAAACGCCATGCGCATGTGTCAACGCGGCGCATGCGCAGAAAGTTTTTAGTTTTCAGGTCCGGATTATAAATCATTCCGAATTATGGGTGTCCGAATTAACGACTTTTGACTGTATACACTTTTTTCCGCTCTTTATTTAAACTTAAATTCTTGAATTATTCTGACTTGATTAACAGATCTCTTAAGGCAAGTTGAAAATGACATAAAAAGTTGCAAATTTTGAAATTAATATACCGGTCAATTTTTTTCCGACGGGAGTCAAGCCAATAACCGCAGTTTATCACAGGATAGAGATACAATTTTAATATCTTGCGGTCAGAGTGAAACAAACTGACCTAAGTTGCTTTTATTTGGCATTTCCTATTACTAAGAATAAAAATTTGTTATTGATCAAATATTTTTTAAAGCTTTTCTTCCATTCTTTTATTATCGAATTAAAAGAAGACAATTTTTTTTTTTTTTTTTTAAAACGCGATTTTTTTTTTTTTTTTTTTTTTTTTTTTTACTTCAGTTAAAAGCAAAGAAAGAAACCTAGATCATTTATAGGAGAAGTCATTTTTCCGATGTTTTAGAATCTTTTCATTTAATAAAAGACGAAATGTATTTTTCTTTTTCTGTTTTGTTGTGTACTTGGTTATAACAGCCGTTCCCATGCGACTGAAAAAAACTTGAAAACAGTTCTATCCTACAGCAACTCATTTTCAAGCGGATACATAAAAAGTAAAAGTTCTTTTATAAAACAGCGTACTTTATTCCTAATATAATTCATTTCCTGTTCATTCAATCGGTAATTTTCCTCGTCATTCATTCAACGCTAAATCTTCTTGCTCATCCATGAGCTTCAGAGAAAGGATATTCATTGCACTTCTCTTTTACTTTGTGGTGCTGCCATCTAGTGGTAGAGAGTATAACTAAACCCAAAATTCCGCGCCTTTTTAAGAAATGATCATGACGTATTAAGAACAAAATTCTAGAAATAGAAATTGTTCATAATATATTTAATATTTTCTTTAAAGAATTAATTTTATTTCATTTTTTCATTTATTACGTGGATATTTATTACAATTTTAAATTTCATCAAAATTTTCTGAGAAATCCTTTTTTTTTTTTTTTTTAAATTTAAAAGGAAAATTTGACGTGCATTCTTTTAAAAAAGTGTATCTTGGATAATTTTAGTAACTTCGAAGCATGTATCATCTTCCATATTCTTGTATAATTCATTAATTGATTCAATTCAGACCTTTTCGCCGAAATTTTTATTATTTGCAGCTTTCCTGCAATAAATTTTAGCAGAAAATCTAATTTCTCATAACTTATTCTTAAAATAATAATACCTGATAAAGTATATCTTTACAATATTTAAATTTCCCATATAAACTTTATATTGGTAAAATAGTAATGTAAATTTAAATAAACTTACGTTTTTCACTAGAAAATGATATTTTTTGGTTTCAGTTAAAAATGATGAATTTAATTTTTAACAAAAAAAAAAAAAAAAAAAAAATCTAATTTTTAATTTATCTACTTTCTAAAATACGTTTGATTTGCGAAACGATTATTCCAGTGTTTAAAAACGTGATAAGTTGAATGAACTTTCAAAATATAATAATATTATATATACCCTATTATTATTATATTATATCTACAATTACACTATAATAATATAATAATTAACATTCGTCTTGTGTTCTTAATATAATAATTAATAATTTTGTTCTTTTTAATGGCTTTCTTTTCTGTTTTTATGAGTATAAAAGTTACATAAGGAATCTGGGAAAGAATGTTTTCGGTATATGATGAATGCGAAATACCATATGAGGTACAATTTTGCCAATCACATACAAAATCTTCTACTCTTATCACCTATCGTGCCTCTAATTAAAATTAAGAAGATTTACTTTTACTAATTCAGAAGTCAAACAACAAAAATCAGCGTTATACCTACAAAATTTTCACAGGACTAGTTTCGATGGTTTTACCGAACCATGATCTTCAGCTGCAAAACCGCACGTCTTACTTACACGTCTCAGATTTAAAAAGAAAATCTTCTTCTACGTGGGAGCATGTCGTCGTTCGGCAAAACGTATTTAGGTTTTCTTTCAAACTTATTCTGGTATTAATTAACGAATTTATAAGATTATCCTCTTTTCTGCATGCGGTTTTGCAAATGAAGATGATGGTTCGGTAAAACCATCGAAACTAGTCCTGTGAAAATTTTGTAGGTATAACGCTGATTTTTGTTGTTTGACTTCTGAATTAGTATTTATTCGGCGTGTTATTGTGTCTTGATTTACTTTTAGTTAAAAATTTTCTACTTCTTTTAATATAGCTTGCTATTCTTTGACAGTCACATTTCGATGAAGGTTATTTGTCTTTTCAATTTTTTCAACAACAGTACGTTACGTTACTCTACCGCATAAAATTTCTTTGTTTATCGGTGTAACTGAGTTAAAAACGATGCATACGGTTTTTAGTGTATTTTCCCGTCCGTTTAGCAGAGCTCGAATCCTAGCGACAGCAACAGTAATTTTAGTTCCAAAAAAATCCTCTCCCCGTTTGTTTTTCTGCAATTTAGCTGTGAAATGTTTTGTACGGTTAAACCTCTACTTAACATATAAAAGAAATTCCTCTAAACGCAAAATGTTAATGTTTCGAATTTAATCAACCGATTAGAAAAAAATGTGTTATCACGTCTCAGATTTAAAAAGAAAATCTTCTTCTACGTGGGAGCATGTCGTCGTTCGGCAAAGCGTATTTAGGTTTTCTTTCAAATTTATTCTGGTATTAATTAACGAATTTATAAGATTATCCTCTTTTCTGCATGCCTTTGTGGTGTAACGGTAGCACACTCGGTCAATGTACTTATTTTTTTTTTTTTTTTTAACTGAAATAAAGTCGCCAAATTAAAGGTAAATTGCTAAATAAGGTCAAAATAAATTTTAAATAAAGTCGCCAAATTAAATAATAAATAATAATAAATAAAGTCGCCAAATTAAAGGTAAATTGCTAAATAAGGTCAAAATAAATTTTAAATAAAGTCGCCAAATTAAAGGTAAATTGCTAAATAAGGTCAAAATAAATTTTAAAAATTGCCAAGTATCCAAGAAATGTCATCAAATAAGGGCTTATGTCGCCAAACAAAGGCTGGTTTTGATTTAAGTCACCCACTTAAAATTAGGCAAAAAGCAGTATTAATCTAACTTTAAATACTAAATTAATACTAAATTACTCTATTCAGCTTTTCAGACGAAAATATGATCTCTTCTTTTTGCTCTCTCTATCAAGTTCTCTTGTTACAGGAATCACTTCATGCCCACTGTGGACTCATCTCAGGGCAAATATCTATAAAATACAAATTGTGTGAATTAAAATATTTATAGAAATAGCCAACTTTCCTTGGTTTATAAGGAACAGCACGTTACCTGTCGATTGAAACCCTCAGAATTCACAAAATTTCGGGAAATTTTTGTTATATTATGTATTATTATAATTTCAGTTCAAAGTGGCCCACCAACGGCCGAGCAGTAAAGTCGATGAACACTGGTAGTTCGGTCAGGAGTTTGCATCCTCCGAACGGGTTGTCTGCATGGGCATTTTTATGATTTTCCCCATGCGTAGCGTCGATACGACCCAGTTTCTCTATGAAAGCCCTCCCCGAAAGCAGACCTTCCCTTAGGCAGACAGTGTCGGCTGCTCTGCCGTAATCAAATGAACCAAACCATACCTTCAGTTCAAAATCATGAACTACGACCCCAAGAAAAGAACGTGTTCAGAGCTTAATAAAATTCTTTTGTAATAAAAGTTACTTTCCATTTAAAAAAAAATTCAAGGACATCCCATATCAAATTATTACACCTGACTCTTCTTACCTGATACTTCCAGAACTTTAAAATACCATATTTGGATATGCAAAAATCCTAAAATAGCAAACTTAGCGATTTACTGCTAGTTTAACTTTGATCTGGTAAATAACAAACAACGTTATTCTCTTCCACAAAGTTAGTTGGCAATAAAATCAATAATATATCTCAAATGAATAAAATTTTGGACTTAAATTTGTAATAATGTTGTAGTGTAAGTAAACTTGAGATATAAATTAATAAAAAGTTTAACATTATTTGGTCGGAAATCAGAATAAGCGGGTAGTTGGAATTCGGTGTATATGGTTGTTTAAATAATCGGAATTGCATTATACAGTGTCTCACAAAAGTGATGGGACACTTGTGCTTTACAAAAGGAAACTGTAGTAAAATAAATTAAAAAAAACATGTAAAATTTTTTGTGGGTGTGTTTCATACTTAAATTTAGTAACAATTATTACATAACATACATTTTCTCAAAATATTAAAATATTAATTTAATAAAAATACAATTGTTTAGAACGGAGCAAAAAAAAGGCTCACATAAGTGATGGGACACTTACTTTTCCATCAAATATTTATCCAAAAATTTTACTTTTTAAAAGGTTTTAATATTTTGTTGGATTTCCTTTTACTTTTAAAACACGATTTAATCTTCTTGGGATGGATTCGACTAGTTTTTTTATGATTTCTGGAGTGATTTGACCCCATTCGTCTTGAAGCACCGATTTTAATTGTTGTTTTGAAGAAATGGTGTGTTTGCGAATTCTTGATTCCAATTTTTGCCAAATATTCTGTATGGGATTTAAGTCTGGAGATTGTGGTGGTGTTTTTATTATTTCAGGACAGTTATACAGCAGCCAGAGTCTAACGTTCAAAGCAATGTGCTTGTGGTCATTGTCCTGGTAGAATTTAAAATCGTTATGAACGTTCAATTTTCGCGCTGAAGATTTCAAATTTTGATTTAAAATGTCAATATACTTGTACTGATCCATTATACTGTCAATGAAAACAAGAGTACGAACTCCAGCGGACGACATACATCCCCATACAATAACTCCTCCTCCACCATGTTTTACTATTTGCACCAAGTTCTGTTTTCGAAATTCTTCCCTGGGTTTTCTCCACACCAAGATTCTACCTTCAGAACCAAATATATTAAATTTACTCTCATCGGCACATAAAACTTCATTCCAGTAATCAGAATTCTTATTTATGTTGGATTTTGCAAAAACCAGTCTGAGTTTTCTATTCTTTTCACTTACGAAGAATTTTTTCCTGGCTGCTCTACCGTGATATCCAGCAGATCGAATTACTCTTCTAATAGTCTCAGGTTTAACAATTACTCCATATAATGCTTGTAAATCAGCAGTAACTTTAGGAGCACTCATTCTTGGATTTTTTTTTTAATGTTTCGAACGATAATTCGCTTTATTGATAGCTTTGATGGTCGGCCAGGTCTTCTTTTATCCTGAATCATATGATTCTTTTTATATCGTTTAATGATATTGTAAACTGTTGAATGACTCAAGTTAACTGTTTCAGGAGTTTCTCTAATAGATTTTCCAAGTTCAATATGCAAATTAATAACTAATATTCGAATTTCAGGCAAAGTTTCTTTTCGTTTAGCATTCATGGCTGCACAGAGCTAAAAAACACAATTCCAAAACAAACTGTAGAGAAATACTGCAGACGATTTTATTAATTATTGCCAATTGCTTTTGAGTAAAAATAAAAACCCAAAAAAATATTTTTATTGTAGTACGTAGTAGTATTTAATGGCGTCCCATCACTTATGTGAGCCATTTTTTGCTCAGTTTTAAACAATTGTATTTTTATTAAATTAATATTTTAATACTTTGAGAAAATGTATGTTATGTAATAACTGTTACTAAATTTAAGTATGAAACACACCCACAAAAAATGTTTACACGTTTTTTTAATTTATTTTATTACAGTTTCCTTTTGTAAAGCACAAGTGTCCCATCACGTTTGTGAGACACTGTACATTAGACTGATTGAAAAAAATAAAATGGCATTTGATTTGATTTACTATATCATCGTTCTAAATTAAAGATACTCGCATATGATTAAAATTTCATATTTGATATAAGATATCTAACAGCAAATTTTACACTTTATCAGATAATTTAACCGCTTAATTTTGTTTGATCGATCAAGAAAATTTGACTGCTGTTTGGCGAAAAGCGCAAGCAGACGATTGATTAACAAATCCATTCTTTGCATTTATTTTTCGCTATTGTTCGAATTCTACTGAACTGTTAATAGCGTTTTATTATTATTATTTTTTTCTTTGTGACAGATTTTGTATACACACTATATGTAAATATTAGCTATAAACTTCCGGTTTCTATTGGAAATCTGAAATAAATACGTCTGGATAGAATTTCGATATTCATTCATGAAAAAAATTGGAATTATGCCAATGCAGTCACAACAAGCGGTATCTAAAGAACGTCAAGAAAGCCGCCGTAAGTACATTTCAAATACTTTTGTAGTTTACAAGTAGATGACATAGTCTATATTGTTTAATATTTATTCTAAAATAAAAGTAAATTCCGTACATGTAATATGTATTCTGATTTCTAGATAATTCATTAATCAATTCTTTGGAATTGCTTAGTAATTCCACCTACATTACCCATTTGTTTTCGGGCACTTGCGTTTTTTAGAGTTGTTTTCATAGATATTATACCAAATCTGAAAACACTGATTCCAAAATTTTTCTCTAATATATAGTGGATCACATTTAAATTGTGTACATACGTATTTTTGAAATTTATTTAGTATATGGATCTTTTATTAAATATTGAAACGTAGACTCCAAATTTGTTTTTCTAATGCAGTATTCTTTTTTTTTTATTTTAAGCCTTGCTTGTTACTTTACAAGGTATTTCTTCCGCCTTCTTAGCGAGCCTCCGTGGTGTAGTGGTCTGCACGCTCTGCGCGTAATTGAGAGGTCCGCGGTTCGATTCCCGGCGAAGGGCGTTTCTCATTTTTCATCTTTCCTGCTTCCAAAAAATACCTAATGTCTCTACAACTTGTTGGAATAATTTGACAGATGAAGGTTCTTGTCATATTTTGTTTTTAACTGAAATATTTTGTACGAGTTATCGTTTGAATTTGGGCATTTGTTTCTACACAGCTGTGCAAAAATTAAGGACGAAGTCGTAAAATTAGCATATCAGCTGAACGAAGAGGCAGAGCGGACAGAAAGACCAATCAGGTGATTAAGTAAGGTGATGTACGGTAGCACATGCGCAGATATGCAGGTAGACGTAATGGGGGAGTGTCTGAGTAGTATAAAGCATGTTGTCGGTGTAAGATCAGTATTTCTGGCAAAGAGATTGCACGCCGTATAGCAGTTAAAATCACACCGAGTTGCTGCCTCAGCGAGAAATGGCGAATAATCAATCTGTTAGACGACATCTGGATGCTTTTACCCGAGGTCGAATCATTGGGAAGTTGGAGGAAGGCCGCAGTGTGACAAGTGTGGCTGCAGAGTTCGGAATTGCTCACAGCATCGTTTCACGACTTTGGAGACAACTTCAACCTACAGGAACAGCTATCCGGGGGTTTAGTAGTGGTCATCCACGAGGAACCACACCCGCAGATGACCAGTATATTGCCTTACAGGCCAGAAGAAACAGGCGGCAGACAGCGGGAGAAATCGCTAGACACACGACACAGGCGACTGGACGACCGATATCGCGTTTTACCGTGGCCAGAAGACTGCACGGTGGTGGTCTGTTTGCACGACGCCCTGTACGGTGTGTACCTCTAACGCCTGCCCATCGGAGAAGGCGTTCTCTGTGGTGCCGGGAACACCGGAATTGGAGAGACAATGAATGGGGACGAGTACTCTTTACAGATGAGAGCAGGTTCAGTCTGACTAGCGATTCTCATCGCATACTCATCTGGAGAGAGCGGGGAAGCCGCAATCATCCCTCGAACATCATTGAAAGGGACAGGTATGGAGGTGGCGGTGTTCTCGTTTGGGGAGGCATCATGCTTGGTAGACGTACAGACCTTCACATTTTCGACGCAGGTTCAGTCAACGGGACCCGTTATTGTAACGAGATTCTTCTTCCATATGTGCGTCTTTTTAGAGACGCTATGGGTCCGCAGTTTCTTTTCGTGGACGACAATGCATTATGTCATCGCACAGTAGCTGCCGAACAGCTCTTAGAGAGTGAGGATATTGAACGTATGGATTGGCCGGCACGATCTCCGGATCTCAATCCCATCAAGCATGTATGGGATTTTCTTGGCAGACGCTTGGCAGCTCGTACCTTACCACCAGTAACGATTCCGGAGCTTCGGTTGGCGCTGCAAGACGAATGGGCAGCAATGCCTCAACAACTCATTGACACCCTCATTCTCAGCATGGGCAGACGCTGTGAAACCTGCCTAGCAGTCAGGGGAGATCATATCCCCTATTAAAGACCGGATGTTTCTTGCTGGACACCCATCACATAGATGTTTCGGCCTTCAGTCGCATTGCGCTCCATGCTACTTTTTCAATAAAGCTTCTTTTTATCCCTCTGATTTCTCTTTTAGTAAGTGTTGCTTACATTACTCATGTCCTTACGTATTGGGGATCTTACGGCATTAAATGTGTTGATTTGGAAAGCTTTTGTACAAAGTTATATTGAAAAAACCGTCTCGTCCTTAATTTTTGCACACCAGTGTAATTTGTTGTACAAGAAAAATTTTTTTAGCCCCTATTGATACATTCGATTTCGGGTTGATATATATCGGAAGACAAAAAGTCAAGGCATAAAGTGAGAGTGTCATTCTGAAATATAACCAAGAAAATAGTACTTATTCATCCTATTTTAGGAAGCTTTGAAATTTCAGGGCCATACCCGTAGCGCTTCTAGGTTCATAAAAACAAAAGCAAAATAGAAGGAAACAAGCGATATTTGTGCTAATATCAGTACTACCAATATAGAAAAATAACATACGAAAATAAAATAAACATGGAAGGTCTAAAGGAAAGAAATAAACTGGTTTATATTTCATACCCGTTTTTAATTATTAAACCATAAAATCGATATTTGAATATCGATATTTTATTCGATAAGAATGTAAATATATTTCAAAATTTATATCATTATCGATATTTGAAATTATTGTTACAACTCACCAGAAAAAAATGGTACCTTTTGATTTATACGAATACCTCACATATGTTTAAATAAAGATGGATATACACGCTATATTCAACCGTCATTTCACTGGTCGGTGTTACTTGTATATAAGATCCCCCCCGCCCCCTCATAAACGTTTTTATTATTTATAAAATACTTTTTTTATTCTTCTTATTTTTTTATTCTGATTTCTATGCGCTGTAAAGGAGTCATGCAACTTTTTTTAGCCAATTCACAAAACACTCAATTAAAATATCTGAATATTTAATGAAACTGAAATATCATGAACGTTGTAGACATTAAAACATTTGAATACATCGTAAATTTTTATAACCATTACTTTAATTGTTAAATTGTACGCAGAAAGTATTTCAGTTGTAAGTCGTAAAACTGAATAGGGAATAGTTCAAGAAAAAAGAAGTTAATAATAAAAAAGTTGTTTTAAGAAACATAGGAAAATGAATGTTTAAAAAATAAGATCAGGAATAAGAAATCGTTTTAAAATAAGAAGTTGGCATAATAAATTGTTTCAAAAGAATTCTCGGACAAATATATGTTAAGATTTTCAGCAACGCTGGCCTCGATTCTAATTTCCGTAATTCAGTAAATTGCGGTGATAATTAATTCTAGAAAAAGAAACAATTATTTTTGAATAATTAAGTGCAGAAATTTAAACGAAAACTTTAAAATATATTTTACCGTCAAGGTATGAAAGCCGAAGTTCTATAGAATACCTAGGCATTTTATAGAATGCCGAAAACTGGCCGGCAATGTATGGAACGATTAACATTTCATACCTTTTTAGGCATGTATAATGCCAAATGATAAACCCGCAAATATGGAAATACGTTTCCGTTTCTTTTCGAATATCCATACATTCATACTCAATTGATAAATTTAATACATCCATACATTTAATACATTCATACACAATCCGTAAATTTAATACTTCCATTCCATACATTTAATACATTCATTCCATACACTTTCATACATTGTTACTTTAGTAAGAAAAGCATAAATTTTGTTTTATATAACTTTTATTCAAAATATGTAAAGAAAAATTAAAGTTTTTAATGGCACTCTTTCACTATTTCAAAATAACATTTGTATTTTCGAGGAATGCACGTCTTTTAAATAAATAATAACCTTATGACTTTTATTTTAAAAAGTCTCAAGGTTATTATTTATTTAAACAATAAAATAATAACTCTCTTAAATAATAACCCTATGACTTTTTTTCATATTTTGTTTACCCGAGCGGTTAAGGCAGCTGAATATTGGTAGTCCGACCTGAATTGTGTTCAAACTCAGGCGAACAGGCTGGCTGCATGTTTGGTTTTCGTGGTTTTCCCCATGCATTACGTGAATACGAGGCCGTTTCTCTCAAAAAATACCCCACGAAGGCATTACTTCTCTTAATTAGATAGCTTTCGAGCGGTTGCCATATTCAAATAACCTAACCTAACTAACATCTGTGATTCTGTAGAATGCCTAGGTATTGCATACAATGCCTAGGAAAAATATGCAATGATTCTGTGATTTTGTATTTTCCCTAGAGTCATCAGGAATTCTATGAAATGCCTAGGTATTATATATAGTGCTGGCATTTCATACATGCCGGTAACACATATAATTTCAAGGGCTCTTTCGTCAGGCGTAACATATTACTTTTCATTCAAACACACATTGTACTGCTTTCAAAAATTTTGTTGAACACCATTTAAAACGCTGACGCTACTTTATGGCTTCAGCAACAACATAAGACCCGGATATGCAATTCTTTCTACAACAGCCTACTTCTTCTCGTCGTAATTCAGTTTATCCATTTAACTTGTTTTCCCTAGCTTCTCGCCATACGGCGACAACAGTGAAAAGAGATGGGATATTTCACGTGAAGCTTGTCTCGAAATAACCGAAAAAAACTTCAGGAGTTGAGGAGAGAGAAGAGATTACAGTGCCAAGAAGATATTTTTGGCTTTTGAGCACCGAAGATCAGCCCGCGAAGGATTGTGGGTAACCGAACGTGTCTGATGGTATCTTCGTTTGTTGCCTGTGATCCTTGAACAGCTGTGTTGCAGTGGTCTGGTTGAAAGAAAAGGTGTCCAACTTGTCTGAAGTTGAAAACGGCATCTCTTTCAGATGGTTGGATTACTTCCGATTTTTCAAAATAGTAAATGAGTGGAAGTGTGCAGATTATTTCCTTTTACGAAACTTTCCCCGAAGGAATCATTTAGTTCTTTGCAAAGTTGTTCGATCTAGGTTTTTTGTACAATGAGTTCGCCGCAAGAACTCATTCTTTTTGTGAAAGCCGGTGATGATGGTAAACGTTACGGCGCATGTCCGTTCTGTCAAAGATTGTTCATGATCTTGCTCATTAAATCTTCCCAAAATTTACTGCAGTTCAAAGTGGCAACAGTTAACTTGGCTAAACCACCTGACATGTTTCGGAAGTTGACTCTGAGACGGGTGCCTGCGCTGATCCACGCCGATACGGCCCTCGACAACATCGACGAGCTTATCCAGTACCTGGACGAGGCTTTCCCTACGCAAAATCTCCAGTATGAGAATGCGGAGGCTGACAAATGTTGCAAAGACGTGTTCCAGAAGTTTTGCTTTTATGTGAAGGACGTCTCGAAGGATGCTTCCCAGTTGGAATCCGAACTGCGCAAAATTGATACCTACCTTGGAACGATCGAAACGAAATTTTTGTGTGCAAATCATTTAACACATTTAGACTGTGAGCTTCTGCCCAAGCTTCACCAAGTCAGAGTAGCTGCAAAGTATTTAAAAAACTTCGAAATCTCACCGAAATTGGTAAATATGTGGAGGTATTTAGGTGGTGCATATGCTGAGGACACTTTCAAGCAAGCTTGTCCTTCCGATCAAGAAATAATAGTTCACTGGGCAGATAAACCGGAAACGCCGAATTTGTCAATGGAAGAAAGGGCAAGACTGGCTAGGGAGGAACCGAAGTTTTCGTTTGACGTGCCTATAATATTAAAATAATTTTCTTCGCTGTCTCCTAATAAAATACCGCATTTCCTCACGTATTTTACTAATTTTTGTCCAAAAATCGGAAGAAGAAAATAATGCGAATCATTTAATTTCCAAATGACGCTTTTATAGTAAGAACGTAGCAAACGTAACGTTCGTGGTAAACTGGAGGTAGCCATCACAACGTTATTTCTTTGGAAAAAAAAAAAAAAACTTAACATTCTAATAAGAATATATAGTAATATTAAAATTTAAGATATCATTTCTACTTCTCTGTAATTTGAATCTCACCGGTTATTATTGTATCTGCTACTCCTTAGGCCTCAAGTCATTCATAAATAAGTGCAGAAGGGGAATGTGCACCCGACTCGGCAAAATCATTGGTTGAATATCAGTTCGTGTTTGTTTCACTGTGATGGATCGGTTCTTGTATTAAGCTGACATAATGTTCAGCAGTTAAAAAGGAAAGATTCTGCGTGACCTTCGCAGGTAGCCTGCGAGGTTTCGCTTTCATGTTGTTAATAAAACGAAAGAAATCACTAAGTGGACAAATCCATTTTTTTTTTTTTTAATTTAGAGTAACTCGTTATGTGAACACACTGATGAAGGGGGAAATAATGCAAATATTTAAAAAATTTTCAAAAACCTGCCGTTAGAAACTTTGGAGAGAAATACATGTTGAAATACGGTATGTTATTTATATGATTAGTTTTAAGTATTTTGTTGGAGAAAGAAAAAATTGCTTTTCTTTCAGCTCGTAAAAATGCTTCAACTGAGAAAGAAAGCAATTTGCGTTTTCTGTGTTTCCGATGGGTCCAATATTCGGATCATAATAATTAAGTTGTAATTAACTTGCACTGAATACGAATCTGCTTTGAAACTGTGCACCTCTATGAATACGAAACCTTAACATTTCTGCTAAATGTAAAATATACGAAAATTTAACGGCAGTAACATGTCTAAATAACTTTCTGTTACATTTATGCATGTTTAATAATTATAGTTCTGATAATTAATTCAATCAAATTAAATTATCAATTATTAAATGTAATATCAAATGTGTGAAATATCAGTTTTGCTAATGTAAACTTTCTCACAGATAATTTGATATAGTAATTATAATTTTAGTTTAGCTACATTTAATTAAATGATTATAGAAAAAAAAAATAATGTTATTTTGCTTTAAATGTTTTTTTGTTGGATTATTCTTATATGCCCATGGATTACTATTGGTAGGGAATTTTCTTAATGATGAATTTGAAGATTCAGTTAGAAAATATTATTTTTAATAACCTAATGCAGAATAAAGTACACTTCGGTCATTATGGTTGGTTACCAATTTGCAGACGAAAGGAAACTGGAGGATGAATGTTTGTTAACTGGACATTCGAATTCTGTCATTGCAAAATTGATTATTTTATTTAATATTTTATGAATATCTGCATTTAAAAGGTGCACAAAGTTAAAAATGTCAACTGTCTTGTTTATAATTTTTTATGCTTTATTTATGCATTAAAAAAAATCTGACAATCTCATAAGGTTCTGAAATTTATCACATAATTACACTCGAAGAATTAATTTACGTTTCAAGTAATTGATACTTTTTAAGGCAATTAAGATAACTCATAATCGATGAAATCGCAGATTTTGCAATTTTTTTGCTAAAAATATGTTTTAATACCTCTACTCACTAAGAAGAAATTTTGAAACGATCTGACGAGATTAAATGGTGTAAAAAGGTTTTTAAAAATGTTGGCAATCCTTTAAATGTAACACCCACGTCGGGGTTTATTTTCTTTTACTTATTAATTGGCTCAATTATTTACTAAAAATTAATTAATTATTAATTTTTGAAATTAATTAATTACCAAATTATTTACTAAAAGTGCAGGACAACATGAGTGCACTTGTTTCGAAATATGTTCGAAAATTAACTGGTACATACTCGTGTATTTTTGAATGCAGTTTGTTTCTTTACAATAAATAATTTATATTTATAAGCGCCATCCATGTGCATCTAATTAGCTTATATAAATTACTGTAAAATGTACTTAGTGCTGCAGTACTGTGATATACTTTCTCAAAGAGGTGCGAAAGCGAAAAAGATTAATTTAATTAAATGTGATTGCAACTATCTACAAACTTTGTTTATGTGTGCAATCTGATTAATTTAAAATTAAGTTCAAAATTTTTTCCCCACTTTTTAAATTGCAGTCAAAGGCTATTAAGCGAAATGGCATTTTACGTCGAATCACTTAAATACGATGAATCATCTGTCAAATTGTTGCCACCAAATATTTTCGCCTGTATTATATTTAAAGGAACTAAATAATCAAGAATCTTCATGAATGTAAGTATGTTTCTCTCATTATGGAAAAACAACGGTACCTAGAGTCATCAAATGCTGAATAACAGAGTCCACCATACGAATATGGGTACTTGGAAGTCTGAATCTTGAATATGTTTTATTAACTCTTTCATAACGATTTCAAAGCGAACAGTGCCAATACACTGTACGGAATAAAAAATATTTTTATCTTTAGTGCGCGAGATTGTCTATCGGAAATTCTAAAGATATGCTATTTTCAAATATTTTTATTCCAAATGCTCTGGAAACATGTATGTGTTAGCAAATGGGGGGGGGGACGTGCTTTTGGGGCCTAATAAAATCTAAAAGCTAGGAGAAAAATAAATAAATAAAATTCGACAGCTTTCAGATTATATTTATTTATTTATTTTTACTCAGTTCAGAACATATATCAGAAAATATATCAGTTCAGAAAATATATGTATTTTGCCAGTCAAATGTGTTATGCTTGTTCCAAAACGGAATTATTTGTGATACATATGCGCAGGAAGAGGTAGCATAATGAAAGTGATCCAGTTCATGACTGTAGCATTATTGAAATTCAAGCTGAAACAAATATTAAATCTTTAATTTACTCTTAAATTCATAAAAAAAGGCAATTTATATATGAGAACAAAGGGTTAAAATAAGAGAAGAAATCACGTATTCTGTTTTGCAATTTTAAATAAAACGTTTTTGTGTCAATTCAAATTTCAAATCATACATTATGAAAGATTAATGTTATTTATATTGATTATAAATGTTTTAGAACAAATATCATAATTAATTTACTTAATAAAACTGTTCCGAACGTGTTTTACAAAACATAAACAGGGAAAGCAAAATTCCACTTACGTTTTATGATTCCTAATTACGTTTTAAAATTCACTGATATCCAAATAACACCTTATATTTTTAAACTAGTTCCTGAAGAAAATACCTTTTCTGAAACATTTGGTTATTTGAGTTTAAGAGAATTAGGAATTTCATTACCATAAATTTATTAATTGTTTAATAGATGGATAAGAAAATATGAAATATGTCCTGCAGATATAATGTATTTTTAGGTGTTTTCATTTTTTAAAACTTATACTTTTTTTACGTGGCATTTTTAATGCCAGAATTCGATGTAATTTTAAATACTGATAAAAATGGAAAAATACTGTATAAGCTAGACGAACATTGCAAATTTAATGTCAGTTTCACAAAAATAAATTTAAAAAAATTCTGAAAGCTTTCAGATTTTATATTACGCCCAAAAAGACTTTTTTAACGTTTTGTGTGTTACCTTTACTGATTAAATATCATGTTCTTTGCGCTTAAACAACGTAAAATTCAATTCAACAGCAGTATCACAAAACAGCATATCTATAGATTTTCCGATGCATATTCTCGAGTGCTGGAGATAAAATTTTTTTTTTTTTTTTCGCACAGTGTTACTCGCTTCGAAATCGTTGAGTTTCAAGTCAAAAAATTCGTTAAAGTTTCACCAAATTTGAAATACACAATAAAATATTTAAAAACAGCACATCTTTAGAATTTCCCATAGCCAGTCTGGCGTGCTAGAGATAAAAATCTCTTTTCCCTTACAATATTGCCATTGCTCGCTGTGAAATCGTTACGTTTGTTAATCAAAAATTCGTTAAAGTTTTACAGAATTTGAAACAGATAATAAAACAAATTTGAATTTCAAAATTCGGTCTTCCAATGTTCGGTTGGAGGACTACGTTATTCAAAATTTGATGGCCGTAGGTACCGTTGTTTTTTTCACAGTGCGAGAAATATTCATGCAGATTTCCATTATTTAGTTTCTTTAAATATAATACATAGCGATAATATTTGGTAGCAACACTTTGAAAAGTGAATCAACGCAGAAAGTAAAACGACGCAAAAAGCCGTTTCGAGACTGATAGCCCTTTAGGTCTGACTACCATTTGGGCTAATAAATAAATAAAATAAAAGTATATACTGTTGGTTCATACTTCTTATTACACTGTTTAGGGTTTTTTTCCTTGATGTAATTAACGTGATGACTCTTGAGTAAATTTATAACATTTTTGCTAAATAATTTATTTCTGATACGCGTTACTGTAATATAGCCCTGATTTTCTTTGCAACAGTTATTTTTACACGTTTTGAGAGTTAGCATGAACTAACAATATACAGCATTAATTAATAAGTTCTTTAAAAACATGATTTTAGCATATTTCCATAGATTATGGTATACAAATTGCGTGACCAAGAGCAGTATATCAAGATTTATGTGTAAAATGCGATTTTTGATTTAAATTCCAAAAATAATAAAAAAAAACAGACAACTTGATATTTTCAAGCAATTTATTGCATTTACAAAATACAAATTTGCATAAACAATTATGCTCAATTTGCTTTCAAATAAAGCTTCTGAGAATGTATATAGGTATGTAAAAAATGATAGAAAATATAACACAATTCGCTGTAAAAGATTTAAAAAAATCGAACAAGGACTTGCGAAAAGTAATCGTTAATTTTTCTAACATTAGAACCCGATCCAACACCTCAATAGATTTTTAAATATCTTACAATAAAACTCTTCACCAAAAGTATTTATTTTTACATTCGAGTGATAACCTCGAGGATAAGAAAATCTTGTTCGCCGTCTTATATCACCAAATTAGAAACAGCCATAGCAATATATTAAATTTTATATCGATTTATCGTTAACAGTATACTCAGAAAAATAAGTCTCATCGTAGTACTTTGAGCAAATCAGTAAAGTCCATCCTGTTCCGTGAATATCGATGATGATGAAGTAAGGAATTTCATCGATTCCACGCATATATTTCACTATAAAACATAAAAGGACTTTCACCAAACATAAAAAATAGTTCAATCGGGAGGTGACTTAGACAGTTATGACTCTGAATAGGGGGGCAGAGAAGTAAAATTATCTAAGTACGCAATAATTCCACTTCCTTTTTACATAATTTCTTATTTTTAATGCTCGAGTATTGTTTCAAATATTAAAAAAATACTTGCCCCGAATGTAAGTGCTTAAATATAATACAATACTTGTTTCTGCATTACATTAGTTTGTATCAAGAATATAACTTCTTCGTTTTAGGGTGTAAATTTCGTTTACGAGTAGAAAAAATCTTCTAAAAATAGTAATTTTTAAACTCTAGTTCAAAAATAAATTCATTTAAAACAAAGGAACTCTATAAATAAAAGTTTATATTATTATACAAGATATGGATTGTAATATAATACAAGCTAAAGCGGATACTTGGAATGTTTAGTGAGTGCTATACGGCATTATATGCCGAACATATTTGTATAGTTTGAAGGCAATGATAAAATACTAAATTCAGTTCTTAATTTAAAGTCTGTGATTTCCTAATTTCAAGTTATTTAAACGCTAACTATTTTGTGAAGTATTGATAGTTTCTGTTACAGTATAAGCATCATAATAAGACTATGACTGTAGGTTTCAAGAGTGTAACACATTTCAGTGATATGTGGACATCCTAATATTCACTGATCATTTTCAAGAATAAATCCCATTTGAATGCAGGAATCAGTAATGGAATCCCGATGTGAAGTTTCCGATGGTGATGGAACTTATTTCTCAAATATCGCTTGAAAACAAATCATTTAATCACTGGAATTCGTCATTTCTGGAACCGCTAAGTTCCAGACATTTGCACAGTTCTGTAAAACTATGTCTCACTTGAAGTTCATAGTTATAGTTCAAATTATCTAAGGAAAATGCCTAATTTTTTTAATGGACTGGTCATCGGAAAACGCTTTTTGTTTTCCTTAGTTGTTGCAGCCATGGGTTTGGAGGAATATCGTCAGTATCTTCGTGCTGGGGTTCCGTTTCCGAAGGTTTGTTTGCAGATTCCCGTGGAGGTTCTGGGCTTTTGGGCTGAGCCTCTACTGGAGGTCTTTCTGCGTGGGGAGGAATTTCTACAGTTTTGCCCACAGGCTGGGACATAGTTCGATGAATGCTGTAAGAAAAAGAGAAAATTCTAAAAACATTTCAAAATCATTTAATTTTAGCGTACATTTAATAGCATTTAGTATTTTACTGCTGGCTCATGTAGTCTCAGACTAATGGAGTACCAGGGCTGTAACTACCACCCTAGCAAGGGGCAGTGCTTCGAGCTTACGGCGCCCTGGAATGAGGGAAAAAAGTATATCGTTTTTTTTTACACTCATGTCCATAAATTAAGGATAATTCGGAGTCACGCGGAAATCAATTTCTTAAATAAATATATTACCTGTAAAATCACTACACACATCTTCAAGAATCATATGCAAATTTCAGGAAGTAACCAGATGACACCGATGGTACGTCACAATGACGAGAGTGTAAGAGAGTGATATATAAGGAATACAGGCAAAGAAGTAAAATTCTTCGCAGGCGCTTTATAAGCATTTCAGTGCAATAACCGAATAGTTATGACACAAAGGACGCATTTGGATGATTTTTTTATGTGGTAGAATTATCGGCCGTCTGGACTGTGGGCGTACCCAACTGGAAGTATCAGACGAACTTGGAATTGCCCAGAGTGTCATCTCCAGGCTTTGGCAACGATTCCAAGATGATGGTAATGTGAGTAGACGTTACAGCACAGGTCGCCCCAGAGTTACAACGCCGAATGAGGACCGGTCTTTGGCAGTTACTGCCAAAAGAAACAAGCGGAGCACAGCCTCAGACCTGTCTCGTCAGCTCTCTTGAGCCCCTGGTACGACAATTTCAAGGCAGGCCGTGTACAGACGCTTAGGACACATTGTTCTATATGCTCGTAGACCTGTCAGATGCGTTCCAATTACTGCAACTCACTGTCGCCTGCGGTTAGCCTGGAGTAGAGAGCATGCATTGTGGACACCGCAGCACTGGGCTTGTGTGATGTTTTCCGACGAGTCCAGGTTTAGCTTGCAGTTTGATTCTCGACGGACTTTCATGTGGAGAGCTCCAGGTACCCGTTACCACCAAGAAAACATCACTGAACGACACCGTTACGGTGGTGCAGGAGTGCTCGTTTGGAGTGGAATTATTCTAGGTTCCAGAACTGACCTGCATGTTCAAATTGGAACCATGACAAGCCAAATCTATCGGGACGTCATTCTGGAACAACATGTACGTTTGTTTCGGGGCGCCATAGGCGCACAATTTGTGTTTATGGATGACAACGCCCGTCCTCACCGTGCAAACATCGTAAGTGAATGCCTTTAATCGGAGGATATCACCCGTATGGACTGGCCAACATTCTCACCGGACTTGAAACCAATAGAGCACGTGTGGGACATGCTTGGCCGACGAGTTGCAGCCCGTCAATCTCCTCCTACATGTCTACCGGAACCTCGGAGAGCATTGCTTTTTGAGTGGTGTAATATCCCCGAAGATCAATCAGATCGATAATTTGATACTCAGCATTCCTATGCGTTGTACGGACTGTATTGCACCGTCTGGGAGACATACGATGTATTAACAATCATACCAACCACGTAATATCGGTTTTCTGTAAATAGGTTTTTTTTTAATTTGCTCCATGGAGAAAAAATCGATAATTTTTTGAATAATATCAAACATATAGCATCTTCTTTTGCTCTTTACCTTTTGTTTAATAAATAAGCTTTACAAATAAGTCAAATTTGTTTTGCTTCTAACTTTTCCTTTGCCTGATTTTGCATCATCCTTTATTTATGGACATGAGTGTATATTATGGATTTTATTTCAAGAAAGTGAAATATTATTCTTCGCAGATGCTTTATGCGCATTCGACAGTGTAAAAAGTATATATATATATATAAAAAATAAATAATGTGATATGTATAAGATTAAATTAACAACGGAAATTTCCCTTCTCAATTCTAAAAATAGTAACCTCTCCCTCTACTGCGTCATTTCGAGACTATTCCATGTCATATGATTCTTACGTAATTCTGATGATGTAAATGGAACTAAAATTTAGACAGCCAATGATAATTTTATAGCAACTATTAACTAGCCAATCAAAATGCATCGAAAACCAAAACTAACTCAGTCTGAATTAGGATTTCACCCTCGCACTTGCTTCCTACGCTTTGGCTTAGCTGGACTGCAGCCTGTCTGCTCCTACTTTCTCATTGCAAATTTACCTAAAATGTAAACTTTTCGGGATAGGCATATTTAATGTGCCAACTTGTTTGTGGCCGCAACATATCTGCTGAAATAAAAAATGAACATTTAATCTGCCTTCGCCTCCAATTACCTATCCATTATGGATCAACACTTCTATATACTACATATATCTGTAAATTTTTGACACAGTCGATACAAAATGCTTTTAAATTGAAAAATGTTTGTATATATATTAAGACAAACCATACAGTTCATACGCCTTGTTCGAAACAAAGATTTTTATAAACACATTTACAATCGTAAATTCATGGAGATGATAAAAATTCTAAAGCAAATAAGAAGTAAAGAAGTCTTTACTTTCTGTAAGTAGTTTCTCAAATAAAAGAACATTAATTTAACGGATTAATAAAACAACGCAAACATTTATGGTTATATTATATCCACGAGTTTTAAACCTTTATCGCTTATTTAGGTATGTTTAAAGTTTTAGATTAAAAAAACACTGGGGAATAATGGGGATGTTACAGAAAAAGGTGTCTGATAACTTTCATCTAAAATTAGTTTTATTGTTGGTGGCAGCATGCCAAGTCGGTTCCGGGATTGCTTCGATGGCAGAGTTTATTAAAAGAGTACTTCAGAGACTTTCCTCGTGTTTTAGAAGGGAAATATACGCTAACGCAGCACTTTTTAAAAGAAGATTTTGTACACTTTTAAGTAATTTATTATTATTAAAACAGAAACGTGGGGGGCAGGGAATCAAAGCAAAGATGAATACTATCTTCTAAGGACATCATCTCCCGCCGAAAGTAAAGCTGCCTTATTTCTTAAAAACGGTAATGTATCTCGTACAACTTTCCTTAGCTAGCTCTCACTGTGGGAACGTTAAAAGTTAGTGTTTTCTGAATTCAAATGGCAGTCAGTGGCGTAATTAGATGAGAGCGTTTCACCCCAGACGGCACATTTTTAGGGGCGACATTTTTTTTTTTCGCTTGCAACAGTATTTTATAGGGTCAGTCAGGTGGATCATCAAGGCAGGTAAAGAATAGTTAAACTCCAAATTGCCATACAGAATTAAATTGAGAAAAAAAAAAAAACGTTTTTACGTTAGGTAAAATATTTAAAGAAGTTACCACGTAATTTCAACAGCTATATACTTTTATTATACCTTTTTTTATTGAATCGAAACTTTTCCACGAAGATTACGAATATGAACTAAATTATGATCACGATGGTATTCATAAGAAGAATTCTCAGTTAAGAATGAAGGATTTCAGGGTGTTTTATTTCTGTTATTGCTAGAGACGTCGATATAGGAGCGTGAGCGGGCAGTCCTTTCGAATTTTGGCAATTTAATTCTAAAACACAATGTCCAGAATGAAGTTCCAAATATTGTAATACTAACGCGAACTTTCCTTTTCATTGCTGTAAGTGTTTTTAGCTGTGGGAAGCGTTTTAAGAAATCTTTTTATACTGTCTACATAACCATAACCGGAGCAGTCAAATAGACCTCTACAATGCCACGTGCGATCTTGCGAACAGAAAAAAGCAAAATAATAATATCATTTTAAAATGTTGGAACTTTTCTTAAAATGTCTTAAGAAAACAACGTTTTTCTTAAAAGGTAGAGTTTTAATTTATTTTGCTATCTGTCGTTTGGATATTTTTTTCAGTTATTTAGTTTGTAGAATAAAATTGTAAAACAAAAGGGGCGGCAAGTTCAGGAACCTCCTAAGGCGGCAAACTCAGAAACTGCCCAAGTCGGCAAAAGTTCTAGCTTCGCTACTGATGACGATGGACTCTGTAATAAATAATGAAAGTATAATAAACACAAAATCGAGTTTGTACTTTAATGTACATGCAAGTTATCGTCTGTTAGATGATATGTAGATTTCTGAATTAAACATTCATATCTGAATGTTCCATTTTTAATGCAAGTAATATTTTATAATCGTATATTTAATTATAAATTTACTAGCTGAAGTACCTGGCAGTGCCCAACTCCATTTAAGGAGATAGAAATAGTTTTTTCCGAAATCTCAAGTAAACAGTGATTTTATTTTGGTTCCAGACGAATTCTTCAAAACTTTCATTCGAATATAATCGTAGAACTTTGTGCAACTAACATGACACTATACAATGGTTTTAGTAAGAAATACCATTTGCTTTGTTATTGGGTTATGTCTCTTTTCGTAAATGAACTTTCCAAAAATCACAGCCCACTTTGGCCATTTCTTCACCAATTTTGAAATATTCGCGGAAAACCGATTGAGAGAGAAGTTAAATTCTGTTTTAAATGTTCTACACAGTCGCCCAGACGATACAGTGATTAAGACTGCGATACCAAGGGTCTGGGTTCGAATGTCGGGGAAGGCAAGGCTGTAACTGTCCGTCCCCTTCAAAGAAGGCAAAGGTGTTCACCTATTAGGTGCCTCCATAATAAAGTGACTACCAATTCTGGTCAAGCCAAAGTCAGCTGAGGACTCGCCATTGGAAAAAAAGGATGGTTCTACACAGTTCTGAAGAGTAAATTCACCATGTAATGGTTTTGAATAACTGCTTGTGTCTCTGTTGAATACACTTTGGAAACTGGAATTTGCTTTTAAAATATTGTTGTGTGGAATATGAAACATTCTTTGAATACATCAACTGAGGCGAATTACACTGAATATACATTTATTTGTGTACTGAATATGAATTTTTGAAAATCATTCGATAGCCTTTGATACCTTGGAATAAAGAAATGGAATTTCTTCTATAAATATCTGATGTAAAATGTTTCCTTATAGAATGATGGATTAATTAAAAAAATTTTATCCACTTTTCATTTATTAATTTCTCACTGTAGAAGAAAAAAAGAACAATCATAAAACTCTCACAAAATCTTTCTTTGTACTGTCGGAACCGGACCCGAGATTGTAATTTCTGACTCGAAGTGCTTAAGAATAACAACTTCGGATGTTACTATGGTGATACTCACCTCTGTGTCGTGACTGGACTGGTTGGTTCTTTTCGCTGTAGCAGTTGTCTTTTCCAAGGAGGAATAGCATTCAGTTTTTTCGCTTCCGCTTCCCTCTGTGAGGCAAAAAATGAATACTAGTTAATGACCAGATAAAACGTTTCGGATTCGACACGATTTACCAAATGACAGCTCAATAAAATAGTTTTGTTTAAAATTAAAGGAGTTGCCAATAAATATTTCTGAGAACGAATACAATGCTTTTGTTTTATGGATAGAAAATGAACATTTTTTCAAAGTACATATATCACTAAAAATTTCTTTTTCCTGTTATGTATTTTGCTATTTAAACAAGAACTTTTATTTTATTTTAATTCAGTTACAGAACACTTCGTCTTCCGACGGTATTTGATGGTAAAAAAATTAATGGCTATTTAAAAGTAATTAAACTCCATCTAAGAAAGTTTTGAACATAGATTTTTCAGTTACTGAGATCTTAGTTAACTGATGTAAAAAGAAGCACATATCTAAGAAATTTTAACAGACAGATGAATTGCTTTGTCCAAAAAGAATTTTCAGTGTTTCGAGATGAGACAGAAAGTGCGTCAGAAATAAAGAATAGACAGTAAATAAAGTTTAGCTGCATAAAGAAAGTCCTCCCCCCAAATAATTCTAAACTTTTAGTAATTTAATGTAAGAAAAACACTATAATCAATAGTTACAGGAAAGTAACCAACACTATACTCAGATGTTAACAAAGATTTCAGTAGTTAATGGGTATCATAATTACATTAATTATAGTTAAATCTTTATAGATTTTACTTTCTAACCACAATTTCCTACTCTTGAATATCCTAACCTCTTAGAGTATCTACGTAGGAAAATGTAATGAAAGCTCAATTCGGTTCATAAAATTAATTTGTTCCTGAAGAACTATAGCTATAATGCTTCCCCCGAAGAAGTGCATTAGCAAAAAGATTTTTCATTAATATACTTTCGAACTGTTATGCGTACTGTTCATAACTTACCTGAACATACCATTCGGATTACAAACAGCTTGATTCACGAACAAATTACCTGAACAAAATACGCCCTGGATGACGAACGAAGTTACGGAGATTCAAGTCGGCCACATACTCTTTTCAGAAACATACCACATGGGGCAACATTTTAGTGAAAGAAGACTTATTATGTCTCACATAAAATTGAAATGTGCTTAATACGAAGAAAAGATAAAAGAAGATGCCTTCCGAAATCATTTTATCTGACGTTTTTGTGTCAAGAGGTGCCTCACCAAATGATAAAATCTTCATTATCATTTGCCACTTATTTGGCTTCATACAGACACAAAATTACGTTTTTGCTTGTTTTTACTGTTTGGTAAATATTATATACAATATAAATTGCTTTCAAATTATTGATTTCAAACCCATTGCTTTCAAATAGCCGAATTTGTGGATTAAAGTTGAAAAATAAAATTTTACGTTTTGCCGACTGCCAACGGTTTGGCACGCGTGAGATAAAAATGCTTTATTTATTTTGAAGATTGTTGGCACTTCTCGCTTTCAAACCACCGAGCTTGTTAATTAAAAATTTGTTCAATTTGCGCAAACTGTGAAATTAATAAAAAAAATATAGACTCAGTGTTCAGATTTTATATTAAGCTCAAAAGGGCCGTTTTTTTTTAACGTTTAGTGTGTTACCGTTATTTATTAACTATCATGTTGTTCTAATTTGAATCATGAAATTCAATACAAAAGAAATATCCCAAAATATTTAAAAAAGTATATCTTTAGAATTTCCGATACCCAGTCTCGCGCGCTGGAGATATTTTTTTTTTTTTTTTTTTCGTATACTGTTGCTATTGCTCGCTTTGAAATCGTTGAGTTTGTTAAACAAAAATTCTTAAAGTTTTACAAAGTGTGAAATCGATCATAAAACAAATTCCAAATCCGGGCTTCCACATTCCCATATTCGAGTGGAGGACCACGTTATTCAAAATTTGATGTTTCTAGATACCGTTGATTTTTCACAGTGCGAGAAACATACATACATTCATGCAGATTCTTTATTTTTTAATTTCTTTAAATGTGATGCAGGGCTCTAATAGTTGGTGGCAAAAATTCGAAAAGTGAAACGCCGTTAGTGAGCGACTCAAAATGCCAAAAACATTTGATGGCTCTAAGGATCCGTAATTTTTACACAGGGCGAGAACACTATTTTTTAATAATATATGCGCATTAAAAATTCAGTAACTCTAGGTGGTGCCATTTTGCCACAGAGCGAGGAATACAGTACATACAGGCATACAGATTCTTGAAAGGGTTCAAGTATCCAGACAATAAAAAATGGGTTCAAAGTTCTATTTTAATTTAGTTGGTTTTCATAAAATCTTCATTTATTGTAGGAAAGACTTCGAAATTTCGCTCTAATCTCATGCTAAACAAGTTGAAGTACCGATTTACAATCCGCAAAATAAATGCTAGACATCTATTATGTTCATCAAACACAGAGTTTTTGGATTAGAATGTTAAGTGCAGTGCTTATCAGAATTAAAGAACAATCTCCCAAAAAAATATGCACGCTGGTTAAAAATTTCAGCAATGTCCAATAATGTATTATTTATAGTAGTTATTTGCAATTGAATTCAAAATTAGGAGGGGTTAACGCATGAAATATCAAACAAGAATAGTGTGTAGTTTTACAATTCAATTTTTAAAAATCATATGGTGACAACCAAATTGGAAAATGATTCGGGTACAACGGACAAGTGATACGGACAAAGGAAGTGCTTCGACACAAGTAGCACTTCTCATGCTAAAACAGATGTTCCGCACTGACTACCAATAAGTATTTGAACACCTGTGATAGAAAAGAAAAACTAATTTTATTCAAAATCAATAGTTGGTAGAGCCTCCACGAGAGGTAATTACAGCGTGGACCCTCCGGGGTATACACTACACAAGTCTTTGTATGACAGCTAGTGGTATTTTCTTACACTCGGCTTGGAGAAGACATAGAAGTTCCTTCACCGATTTTGCACGGGTAGTGTACCCCTGAATTCGGCGATGCAACTCCTCCCAGAGGTTCTCGATAGGGTTCAGGTCTGGACTCTGGGCAGGCCAGACCATTCGATGAACTCCATTGGCACCATACCAAGCCTTGGTTAACGTCGAACCATGAGAACCGGCATTGTCGTCCTGAAAATAACAGGGGTCTAACCCGTAAAACTGCCACAACGTAGCAAGCGCATTGTCATCCAAAATAGTGCAGTAGGCATCGGAGTTGAGCTTACCATGAATGGGGACCAAGGGTCCCAGCCCATACTAGGAGAAACACCCCCAGACCATAATTCCACCTCCGCCGAACTTGATTGTTGGCACAATGCATTCTGGCAGGAGACGTTCTCCAGGTCGATGCCAGACCCAGACTCTGCCATCCGAACGGTAAAGGGTGAACCTTGATTCGTCACTCCAAAGAACCCGTTTCCACTGATCTACGGTCCCATTTCGATGTGCTTTGCACCACATTAACCGAGCAGCGCGGTTGGACTTTGTGATCAAAGGCTTACGGGCAGCAGCACGACCATGAAAACCAAGCAGATGTCTTTCCTTACGGATGGTATTCATTGAAACAATACTCCCGGATGAGAGCCATCGGTTGGGTGCGGTTCTTCCGAATTTCTCTGGACAGCACTCGTCGATCTCTATCTCCCAGTTTCGTTGGTCTGCCGACTAGGGGCACATTCCGACAATCACCGCTCACCTTCCACTTCTTAATCACATAGGCCACTGTCGATTTTGGGTACTTCAGATCGCTAGATATGTCCCTTAAGGATCGGCCATATTTGTGATACCCGATAATTATACCTTTCTCGAAATCAGAGAGCTCCGAACTGCGAGGCATCTTGCATGCGACTAAAGCCGATGCTGTTTCCTACACGATATATACCGGCGGAGTCCGTGAAATACCTTAGGACCGCAGATATCGTCATTTGCATAGGTGTCCAAATACTTATTGGTAGTCAGTGCGTAAAACAGTTACCTGATGCTGTATGGAATTGAATTCCACATCCAAACAAAAATATGTGCTGCATCATTTTTCACTTTCCCTTCTTACACATACTTTAGAATTAAATGAAATAAAAATTTCATCTATTTTATCTATTTAATATTGTGTTTATCATTTTCGTTTTATGCATAACAATTTCTATTTGTTTGGGGTTAAAAGTAAAAACACAATGTACTGTTATAAAATTTAAACAAGCAATCATATGTGATCTCGGAACGATTAATTCATTTTACTATAATTTTTACAGTGAAAAAGTGGTTAGCATATCTTTAGAATTCCCGATAGACAGTCTCGCGCGCTGGAGATAAAACTGTTTTATTCCCTACAGTGTTGCCACTGCTCGGTTTGTAATGGTTGAGTTTGTTAATCAAAATTCGGTAAAGTTTTACTAATAGGAAGAAGACAATAAACAAAATTCCAAATCCAGGCTTCCAGGTGCTCATATTCGGGTGGAGGACTACGTTATTTAAAATTCGATGGCTCTAGATTCTAGCTAAAATACGAGAAACATAAATAAATACATTCATGCAGATTCTACATTATTTAATTTCTTTAAATGTTATACAGAACGATAATATTTCGGTGGCAACAATCTGAAAAGCGATATAGCCGTTTCTAGTGATTCGACGCGAAATACCGTTTCGAGACTAAAAACTCTTCTGGGTAACACCCATTTGAGCTAAGTACGAGTATTTGAACAAAAGCATAATCTAACGTAAACTACCATGTTTGCCAATTGAATAGTTTCAAAATATTCAAGTTAGATTTACAGAAATGTAACTCGGATGTAAAAATGGTCTCCTCTGATTTAATATTTCATGAATAGGGATTTCATTGTATGGTCACTTCTAATAGAAATGCAAGGTTTACATTTGGAGTTACAAAAGTTAGCAAACTGTAGACCAAAATTTGTCAAACTGCTCACTATTCTTGTTTGGTATTTCATGCGATAACCTCTCCTAAATTTGAATTCAATTGCAAATAATTACTATAAATAGTATATTGGACATTGCTGAAACTTTTAACCAGCGTGCATATTTTTTTGGGAGATTGTTCTTTAATTCTGATAAACACTGCACTTAGCATTCTAATCCAAAACCTCTGTGTCTGATCAACATAATAGTGATGTCTAGCATTTATTTTGCGGATTGTAAATCGATACTTCAATTGATTTAGCATGAGATTTGGGCGAAATTTCGAAGTCTTCCATACAATAAATGAAGCAAGTATCAAAACCAACTCAATTAAAATATAACTGAACCATTTTTTTTTTTTTTTTTTTTTTTTTTTGTCTGGGTACTTGAACTATTACAATAGTTTTAAAGTTATTCAGCAATTTGAATACTCCAGCATTCGTTTGTGAAAATGCAGTAAATGTTTGTTAGGCTGACTTACAATTCTTTGTTCTTCGGCCTCCTTTTTGGCTTTCTCCGCCGCCTTTTTGGCGAGCATTTGTCTTTTCCACGGAGGGATTACGCAGCCGTTGGCGTCCACCTCTGGGATCTGATCCACGAAATTTTCAGCCTTGAAGTTTTGAGCAATATCTGCAGTCTGCTTTTTCAAAGAAAAAAAAAGTGTACGTTATATTCATAACAGAATTACGTAGACAAACACACAAACACACATACAAGAAAAAGAGACAGATTTATTTATTTATAGATTTTGGGACTCCTGGAGTCATGCTGTTCGTGTTTCAGCGTGTTGGGGTTGAAATGGTGGGACAAGTATTGATTTGAGGTTTATTAAAAGTTTAAAATTTTATTTGTAAGTCTCTGTCATTGTCATTTCAGAAGCGGACTGTGCCATTGACCTCTCTAGCAATACCAACCGTCTTTACAATGATTCCAAGAGATGTAAGTTCTTTGCATTTAATTTTTTTTTAATTTTCATTGTTTTTGCATATGTTGTAAATTGATCGCAGACATAGCCGACAGCCACTTAATCGACAAGACATTAAGCCGACGGTTTGTTTGACCGAAAAGTTTAGCAGACAGCGCGTTTAGCCCAGAATGGATGCATTTAGCCAAACAAATGCGACAATGTTACAGTTAAATTTGTCCATAGCTATCCAACAATTAATAATAGAGATTTCTATCATAGTTCAAATTATCATAGTTCATAGTATCACAGTTCTTCCTATCAATAACAAAATTGCTCAGACTCTCCGAAAGCTGAATACTTAAGTCATTTTTTTTTACCTATCAATAAAATTCGTTGTCTGATTCTTAAAAATCCCATCTCTGTTTTTCCTTCTTTTTCTAAATTCGGCCCCATTGGGTCATAGTTAAGGGGGCTCATACACCTTAAACCCCTCATGATCTTCGAATATGTGACTGTTGCAAGAATTTGGATATTTTATTTATTTTAAAAGCAATTACTTCCAACTTTTTGCAGCTGACTACATAATATAGCTGCTTTGGAAACTAGTAACCAGAAAGTTTGTGTTGCCACAAATATTTTTGTAATTTAATCCGCTATGTGACAAAATATTTCGCCCTGTTTCCACCTCGCGCGCGTGATATTTTAAAAATGGCTAATGGTACATACTTGAAATTTTATTGAATTCTTTATATGGGCACTATTTTCTAACTGAACCAACAATCTGATGAATATTTTAATATTGAAATATTTTATGGACGAAAAAATTACAAATTTTATTAATAAAATACATTTTATAAACTCAATTCGAAATAAAATAAAAATTTAACATGAAATTTTTAGAATTTTAGGTTCACAGTAGTTTCCGAATGTTATAAAAGCTCTATATTAAGTATGGAATTAAATTACGAAACAGAATAATTTAAACTGCGCGCGCAAGTTGGAAACATGACGAAAAATGTTGTCACAAAGCGGATTAAATTATATAAATATTTGTGGCAACACAAACTTTCTGATTACTATTTCAGAAAGCAGCTATATTATGTAGTCAGCTGTAAAACGTTGGTAGTAATTGCTTTTAAAATAAATAAGTTATCCCAATTCTTGCAACAGTCACCTATTCGAACATCTTATGGGTTATAAGGTGTACGCGTCCCCTTAAGGGATTTTATTGATGGGACTTCAAAGTCCGTAGGGAAAATAAAGGGTTAAACCCTGCTCAGGTGAGTAGGATTGGCTTCTGTTTAGTTTAAAAAAAGCCGAGTGCAGCGGCTTTCCCTTACGAAGTGCCGGCTTTGCTCGACTCCGAATCATTTACATTCGAAGAAGTGCCTAACCTGTGAGGCTTCCTGTTTGTACTAATTTGAATTAATAGTCGTTGATGTAAATAAAGTAATACGCACTAAAGCGATCAGTTAAAGAAAAATAATTTATTAGCGAGATGAACATTTTAGAGAAGTTAGATACTGCTAGACATCCATCTAGAAAAATAAATTCTTTTAATAAATCAAAATATGTACACAGCGATAGAATAACATTAATCTCAGTGACAGGAGTGTGCACGAACTTATAACAACAGAAGGCAAACGTTCTTTTTTTGCAGTCCTGCAGAGATGAGATTCTTATTCGCATACGCGAGGAGGAGCATTCGAGGCGCTGAAGAAATGTGGGTGGGAAGGTAACCCCATAGAAGTTTCAAAAGTTACATTGAAGTTCAATAAGTAGGCGGAGCATAGGATTTAAAGTACATGCTACTAAAGTTTGATGTTCTATGCACTCTACACTGACTACCAATAAGTATTTGGACACCTAAGAAAATGACGATATCTGCGGTCCTAAGGTACATCACGTACTCAGCCGATATATATCGTGTAGGAAACAGCATCAGCTCTAGTCGCATGCAAGATGCCTCGCAATTCGGAGCTCTCTGATTTCTAGAAAGGTATAATTATCGGGTATCACAAATGTGTCGATCCTTAAGGGACATATCTAGCGATCTGAAGTACCCAAAATCGACAGTGGCCTATGTGATTAAGAAGTGGAAGGTGAGCGGTGATTGTCGGAATGTGCCCCTAGTCGGCAGACCAAAAAAACTGGGAGATAAGGATCGACAAGTGCTGTCCAGAGAAATTCGGAAGAACCGCTACCAACCGATGGCCCTCATCCGCGAGGAGTTTCAACAGGCATCCGGGAGTATTGTTTCAATGAATACCATCCGTAAGGAAGAACATCTGCTTGGTTTTCATGGTCGTGCTGCTGCCTATAAGCCTTTGATCACAAAGTCTAACCGGGCTGCTCGGTTAATGTGGTGCAAAGCACATCGAAATTGGACCCTAGATCAGTGGAAACGGGTTCTTTGGAGTGACGAATCAAGGTTCACCCTTTACCGTTCGGATGGCAGAGTCTGGGTCTGGCATCGACCTGGAGAACGTCTCCTGCCAGAATGCATTGTGCCAACAGTCAAGTTCGGCGGAGGTGGAATTATGGTCTGGGGATGTTTCTCCTAGTATGGGCTGGGACATTTGGTCCCCATTCATGGTAAGCTCAACTCCGATGCCTACTGCACTATTTTGGATGACAATGCGCTTGCTACGTTGTGGCAGTTTTACGGGTTGGACCCCTGTTACTTTCAGGACGACAATGCCAGTTGTCATGTTTCGACGTGAACCAAGGCTTGGTATGGTGCCAATGGAGTTCATCGAATGGATTGGCCTGTCCAAAGTCCAGACCTGAACCCTATCGAGAACCTCTGGGACGAGTTGCATCGCCGAATTCAGGGGGTGCACTACCCGTGCAAAATCGGTGAAGGAACTTCTATGTCTTCTCCAAGCCGAGTGGAAGAAAATACCACTAGCTGTCATACAAAGACTTGTGGAAAGTATGCCCCAGAGGGTCCACGCTGTAATTACCTCTCGTGGAGGCTCTACCGACTATTGATTTTGAATAAAGTTAGTTTTTCTTTTCTATCACAGGTGTCCAAATACTTAGTGGTAGTCAATGTATAGAAGTTGCCACCCAGACGGTACAGTGCTTAAGAGAGCCTACTGCGGTAGCGAAGGGTCCGAGTTTGAATCCCGGAGAAGGCGACGGTTCCTCATAGAGACAACAATAGCCCCACCTATTAGGTGCCTCCATAGTAAAGTGGGGACCACTTCTGGCCTTGCAAAAATTCAAGCTACTTTCTTAATATATACAGGGTCTTTCATAGATCATGGGACGAACTTGGAGGGGTGATGGAGCTTACTAAAACGTGCATATTTTGTTTAGGAATGTAGGATCTAAAGTGAAGGGTTAAGGCAGGAACGCAAAAAAACGACACGACAGGAAAATGCGTTTATGTACAAAAATCAACGCAAAGTGCTTCTTTGCAGCAAAACAGTATTCACAATAAATGTTCAAAAAAGGGAACACTAACAGTAATAGGAACTACAGCTGTGATTGGCTGGCAATGCAGTGGCAGATGGCGGTAGTGAGCCGGGCAAACCCCGATCCGATGCACCAGAAGATCATTCGCAACTCTGATGTCGAGCGTGATGGGTGAGTTTACGCACAGGGAAAAGCTGACATGTATCTCATGTATGGTGCTGCTAATAAGAACGGCAGAGCAGCGCTACGGTTGCACCAGGAACGGTTTCCGAACAGGCGTATGCCGAAGCACACAATGTTCGAGAGGTTGCATCGGGCTCTGTGTGAAAACGGGTCATTTGAAGCCACCTCTGACACTAGGCGTGGAGGATGAAGGGCACGACAACCTCGCATTGAAGAATCCATCTTGAACATTGTGCATGAATCACCTCACACAAGTACAAGAGCTATTGCACGTCGTCTGCAGCTGAGTCATTCCACCAGAGTATTGCATGAAAATGGTTTGCACCTATACCATTTGCAGAGAGTCCAAGCCTTGCAAGAGACAGATTACCCTCTTCGAGTTCATTTCTGTCATTGGTTCTTGCAGGCAGTGTGCGGCGCAGGCGGATTTCCCATCGGATGTGCTATTCACGGACGAGGCAACTTTCTCACAGGACGGCATCTTCAATAGCCACAACATGCACGTGTGGGCAACTCATAATCCACACCGCACACGTCCACATGCGTTCCAAACCCGCTTCTCCATTAATGTGTGGGCGGGTATTGTCAACGACTACCTCATAGGCCCATACCACTTACCTACACGTACAAATGGCTTATGTTGTCATATTTTTCTGCAAGAGGTGCTACTGGAATTGCTGCAGGGTGTTCCGGCTGTCGTTCGTGATCGCAATGTGGTCCCAGCATGATGGTGCACTAGCCCATAACCACGTGCGGGTCCGCAATTACTTGGATGGGACATTTCCAGACCGATGGTTAGCCGTGGTGGACCCGTTCGTTGGCCATCCCGTTCGCCAGATTTATCCATCTTGGATTTTTTTATGGGGCCATCTGAACGATGCATCATTTACGAGACTCCCGTTGACTCACTGAAGGACCTCGTTGCGGCTGCAAGCGTGCGTGCCTGTCGTTTTTCAAAATGTTCGTCGATCCATTCTGCGACATGCATGTATTACGGCTGTTGGTCGCAATTTTGAACATTTATTGTGAATGCTGTATTGCTACAAAGAAGCACTTTGTGTTGATTTTGTACATAAACGCATTTTCCTCTCGTGTCGTTTTTTTGTGTTCCTGCCTTAACCTGCACTTTAGACCCTACATTCCTATAACAAATGCATGTTTTAGTACGTTCCACCACCCCTCCAAGTTTGTCCCCATGATCTATGAAACACACTGTATAATTTTTCTTTTCGGAATAGAAATCGTGTAATAGATCATCTTTCTCAATAAGTGACAAAACGTGGTTAGCAATAAATGTTACAGACATGCTTGTCCGATGCCAAGACTTCAGTGCCTTTTATGTAAGGATATGCTAATTTTTATCTTAAAAAACGATGGAATGAACTGCTTCCCTCTTATAGAAGACACAATGATTATGATGCATGTCCTGTTGGATGACTGTGTGGAGGATATCCTAAAGGAAACCAATGATGCCGAAATACCAATATTCAGCGACTTTACCGCTTGGCCATTCGTAAGCTGCAGGATTGAGATTGAGATTGAGATTGCTGGAGTGCTCCCCACCCACCTGATCACGAAGTGATCTTATGATCTTAAAGGGGCACCCACGTAACCTGCAGGATATGATAATGCTACCCTTAAAGCCCTATAGTGGCCGAATGGTTAAAACCGCTGAGTGCGGGTCGTTCGACCCAAGTTCAAATTTAGGCGAACGAGCAAGTTGCATTGTTAAGTGTAGTTTGAAAGAGACAATTTTCCTTAAAAAATCCTCCACGAAGGCTGCGTTAGGATTTTTGGATATGTTAAAGCCACAAAAGCTACATATCTAGTATGGAGAGGCTAGCTCGTATTGACGTTACACATGGTCAAAACCAAACATGTAGCCAGCCAGTTCGCCTTGGATAGAATCCAAAGCTGGTCGAACTACCAATATTCAGCGGTCTTAATCACTCGCCGCCTTAGGCAGATAGCCCTCGTGTGCTTTCTCATTAGCAAGTAACATAATTTAAAATCTTTAAATGAGGTAACTCTCTAAAACAATGGTCCCAAACTTAAGGTCTGCAGACCACGTGCAGCTCCAAAAAGCAATTTCGCACTGCCTACGAAGATATTTCAATTATGTAATGGTTACAAGTAAAGTATTGCAAAGATTGCAAGATTTTGGTTATTTTCATTTACTGAACTTGAATAACAGCCAAAAATATCTATAAATAGAACTAATTAATTCATAGTATCAGATAAACTTTATTCAGAGGTATGAGATGCAGATTTGATTAACTTCTTATTTGTGTTTGTCAAAAAAATAAATCAATTCAGTTGCGAATTTTTGCACTAAGAAAAATTTCTCTTCTTTGCAAACATGTTTACTACTTCTATGCGAACTTTTTTATTTTCAGAGTTTTAAGAAAAACGTCAGTTGGGTTGATTGACCAATGGGCATCTGCAGTGAGAGATGAAGATAGTTTAGTTATTTCTCTCCGAGGTTGCTAACTTTATCAGAATCGAAATAAATATCAAGCTGTAGTAGAAATAATGAAGTTTGTACTTATTTATCTAAAAAAGTATGTATTTTTATTTATGCATAAGAAAAATTTAATAAATAAGGGAAAGAGACTATTTAGTTTTTATTTCACATTTTTGTTGTTTCACTTGGTACATTTTTTCTGAAAACTTACAAAGGTGTAATTTGTATAATTAAAGTAAATTGTTAAATGATTAATTAAATATGTTATAATTATTTGAAAGAAATGCAAGTCTAAGAATTTAATATTTAGCTGTCGGTATATTTGATTTACAAAGTGTAACCAAAAAAATGTTTTGCAGGGACCAAACTAAAGACAATAAATTTGTAAAAAGACATTAATTTAAGAATTTACTATGCTTTCATGGTTCAACATCTCCATTCGCCGGTTCGTATCACGTGACCCCAAGTAATCTCATCTCACATAAACTACGCTATAAAAATCTAATTCTCTCAGTCATTATCTACATTAATTTCAAGTTAAATTTTAATTTGGAATAAAAGTTTAAATGCAAAAATTATTTCAATTCGTACGAATAGCTTTCAGAAATTATGTAAAACCGCAGTGCTTTACTTCGCTAGTGCATTCTCATTAGAATGGATGAATTTAACTCTTGATTTTGCCTTTTCTAGATTTTCGCTTTCGGGTGAGCGGTGTGATTGCATTCTAATTGACTCGATTACCGCGAATCGTCTTAGGGCATAAAATTGAACTCTCTTGTAAAACTTCTATGTAATTCTATGCCAGTATTGAAAGAAACAACCAATCTGGTAAGAAATGGTTGCGACTTGTTTTGAAAATGAGGCGTAAAAGGTTACCAGTGAAGATATTCCATTTGGCATCAGTTGTACCATTATTGGCGACTTTATCGTTTGCGCCGGCAAAACCGAAAAGTATCCAAAACTTAAAATTTATTTTGATGATTTAAGCACTTTTAAAGGTTTTAAAATTTCATTTGTTAAACAATGATAGAAGAAAAAAATTATGGCCCGTAAACTGTTTTTTCTCTTGTACACTTGGCCCACAAGCATTTTAGTTTTTTAAATAATTGGATTACGCTCATTTTTATCTTTTTTTAAATTAATGTTAGTTTATTATACTTAATTCATTAAAAAATATAACGAATATTTTAGCAAGTTTTGTCTTCTGAAATTTTAGTGTGTTTGTGTCTGTGATTATTGCAAAGCCTCGAGGGCTATCTGCCTAAGGGGAGGGATGCCTTCGTGGAGGACTTTCTAAGGGAAACTGGCTCGTACACACGTTACACATGGGGAAAACCGGGAAAACGCCCATGCAGCCAGCCCGTTCACGGCATCTGAAATTTTAGTAAAAGTTTAAATTACAATAATAAACTGATATCAATACCCGATAAAATATTCGCTGTTTTAAGTTCACTTTTTATGTACAGATTTAATTTGAGCTTCTGTAAGAAATATGCTACTATTTTCAGTAAATACTACAAAAAAAGGATGTGAAGAATCAAAATAAACTTACTATTTCCTCTTCTATTCTGCTTCTTTCTTCTTTCATTTTCCGAACACCTTGAATATCCTTAGTCTGCTTCAACTCGGCAATCAAATCATTTTTTTGTAGAAGTACCGTCCGCTCTGAAATAAGACGGTTAGGAATGTAGAACAATTTTATCACAGAATACAAATTGAAAAGCTTAATCCGATTAAACATTCAGAAAATGCAAGAAAGTCACATTTTTAAGCTTATAACAGACTTCTTATCGACTTTAATTTAAGGCTTTGAGGTTAAATAAATTCTTAAGAAAAACACCTTTACCATTATGAATTATTTAGAAGCTTGAAGATATTTATACATTCTGAAAATTCTTGAACATCAGTTTGATTAACTTTGTTTTCAGCAGCACAGTCTTCAGGCTATCATGATATAATGGTGAAGACAGCTTCACGGCTAAGCACCAAAGTACAGCTTCCGACTCGGTCGATCACGCTCCAGCTAATCTCTAAACACTACTACTGAACATAGTAATTGATACTCCGATTACAGGTAGATATATATATATATATATATATCTTTTGACCTGCCTTCGAGAAAATTCTAGCGGAAACCAGTAAGAATTCGTTCTAGAATGTTCTCCCTCTGCCTATGACATATCGCCGATATTGTTGCCAAATCTGACAACCCTGCCTTTCCTTGCCCCTTTCTAGCAACCCTAATGCGGGAACTTTGTTCTTCTTTGCTAGCTTGATCTAGGGTTGCTAGAAAATGACAAGGAAAGGTAGTGTTGTCAGATTTAGCAAAAAAATCGGCGATATGTCACAGACAGAGGGAGAACATTCTAGAACGAATTCTTATTGGTTTCCTAAATCTTTCCTTTATACAATGGTCACGTCAGGCGTACCAGGGACTGTACTGGTACTGTCAAGTTTGACCCGTAATGTGTGGTTGGTATATATTTTTAGATTGGGAAAATAGGAAAGCCCATTTTTTATGTCCTTTCATTATCCTGTGCTCTCTCTCTATATATATATATCATCTTGTGTGATCAATTCTTCAGAGAAAGGGAAGATCCTGGCCGCTTCTATTTTATATACCCTCTAACCGAGAGATTTCACATTAAGTACCCAAGTAACTATACCAGATTTAAAAGATCCTTTGTGCACCATCGAAAGATACATAAGAGACTTATATCCATCGTCGATTATCTACACCAACAAGGCTTCAACCGATCTCACCCACAGACTCTACTTTCAAATGTACCTTCAGTGGTTCCATAAAACACTTCTTGTAACCTTTATAAAATTGTAAATAAACTGTCAATTGGGGGCCCGTAAAGAATCTAGATTGGTTACTTGGGCCGAGGCTTTACCAATTTTGAACCAATGACGCTGTTTTGATGCCCCACATACTTATACATGATCAGACCTATGTAGCTAAACTAAATTATCAAAAGCGAAATGACTGCGATTCTTCGGCTGACACCGAATTGCACCGATTTCAAACGAAAACGAACTGGTTTATTTTATCTATCGAAAAACTTAAAAATTTAAAAGCCAGTCTCTGGAAGACATAAAACGTGGTTTTCCCTTTCCTACATAAAACAAACGTCGCAAGTAAATAATTTAGAATTAACTATAAATTTTCTATTTTTTCTATTATTTAAATTACTATTTGTTTCTTTTGAAATGTTAAAAAAAATTCATATGCTTGTGAATTTTATGTTTTTGCAATTATCACTTATTTTTTTATTTAAAATCAAGCATCTGTTCCAAGATATATATTAATTTAAAGCATTTGCAACTTTATCGTTTTCTCAAAAATTCTTTAATTAAAAAAGATTTTACAAAATTAACGACAGACTATGAGGGAATTAAAAATTACGACTTATTTCAAACTATTCCCACTTTACAAGTGTGTGTTACTGTCACTGTATGAAAGCCGTCATTCTCTAGAATACCTCGGCATTTTATAGAGTGCCTAAATCTGGCCGACAGTGTATGAAAGTATTAATATTTCAGACATTTCCTAGGCATTCTACAAAATGCCAAATGACAAAACCACAAAGTACGGAATACATCTCCTATTCGTTTCGAATATCCGTACATTTCATCTGACTTTTCATGACCTTTTCTTCCATACTTTGTCTAAATAGTACTTGCCATTGTATAGAATACCTAGGTATTATAAACAATGCCTATAAAAGTAAGTAATAATTTAACTATTTCATACTTTGCCTATAGAGCCAGGGATTCTATAAAATGCCTAGGTATTCTATAGAATGCCGGTAACATATATATCAGAAATTATATTCCCGGTAAAAGTGAATAATTTCTTTCCTGATTCGTGAGTTGAAACAACAATATAAGAAACAGAAAATTACTACCTGGCGTTGATGGTTTGTCCGTCTTCTTCAGATGTACAGTTTGCAACTGCTCTACGGTGATATTAAACACAGGAGTATTACTATTGCTGTTGCTGTTCGTTAAGGGTGGATGTGATTTCTGCTCTTGCTCTCTGAAATTCATTTCATTTTGGTTACTATGAGCAAAATGGGACCTCGAATCACTTTCCAGTAACGTTTCGTGGCTTTCCGTTCGACTGCCAAAAGATATCTTTTCTGGTTTAGACGCCATGGCCAGTTCACCTAAAGACACAGCTCGATGGAGTGTGGAATTTGACTTCAGAGTTGAATTCTTGGAGGAACTCTTGGCTTGCCGCAGATATTCAGAGGGACGAATGTTTTCGTTCGTGTCTGGAGGAAAGCTAAACTGTGGAGGAATGAAAGGTAGTGTTCTCTGATGACTATTTTTTCTACTGGCAGTTGCTTTTACGTAACGTTTCCCTTCGCTGCCATCCACTGAAGATTCGTCTGACTTTTGGGATGACCTGTCGTCGTCTGGATGACATTTGGAATCATCGGACTTGGGAAGAACCTTGATTTCTTTAAGAGGAGGCAAGTCTGGTGGTGGTGGAGGAGGAGGAGCTTTGGATTTGTTGACTTCGTCTTCAGATTTAAGCTGGTTGTTCTTGGGCAAAGGGGGAGGAGATGGGGGTTTTACGACAGGCTTGGGTTCTTCAATTTTTTTCGCTGGCAGGGGAGGTGGAGGAGGTGGAGGTTGAGAAACCGTTGATTCTACAACTTTTCTCTCACCTCTGGGTTGAGCAGTTGGCTGTCGGGTGAGCGTTCCGCTGTTACTGTTAAGACCATTCCTCTTCCGTGATTCTTCTTGTGGTGACTTCTCCATTTTAAGAGTACCATTCTGTTTTAGAGTGTTGTTATTGTTCTCCGTCGCCGTTTTCTTGTTGTCGTCATGAGTGGCATCGATGGGGTTGGATGCTCTCCGAGACACTTGTAATACGGGATTGCCGCCTCCAAATGGGCCTTCTAATTCTGGAGGCGGCCTTTTGTTTCGGATGGCCACCAGATCCTCCTGGTGGTGAGGAGAGAAACTGACCTCATTGTCATGCAGCTCGTCCTCATCGTCCTCTTCGTCTTCTGGATGGTGTGGAACAAGGCGGTGCATCTCGTCCTCATCTAGCTCATCATCGACATCCTCCTCTTCCTCTACGTCATCTTCTTCATCTTCCCCCTCGTGGTAAATGCCTTCGTCAGTGCTCAGACTGCTGGCCTCACGGCTAGTCTTCTTCACACGACTGTGCGTGTTGTTATTATTGTTGTTGTTCCCAGTGCTGCTAGACTGACTTCCCTGGTCATCATAATCGGGAATAGGATCGCTCACATCAGATACGCTATTGGAATCCTCACTGGCTGACGAATGATGGACTTCGACGGTCACTGTTAAAGAAAAACAATATTGTGTGAGTTTCTAAAGCATACCAAAACCCTCATTACAAATTTTCGCGATACATTAATCATAACGGTTCAGCTTATTTTATTTAACAATTTTCAAAAAGAGTAGGATCAGTGTACAGGCGTTCCTCTTATAACACGGTTTCGCTCAAATTGCGGAAAGCCTCATATAGCGTGGTTTCGTTTTAGCACTTTAAAATGAGCACGCGTAAATCCTCTTATAACACTTTATGCCTGTACATACTTCGATAACACGATTTTTATTTTAAACATTTGCGGTTGCCCACAAGAGTTGTTGATGATGATGGCTGCTTGCTCTGAGTGTTCGTGGCGACGTCTATGGGCATTTGACACTTATGGCCATCTATGGGTGGATGGAAGTGCGATGACAGAGTCCCGTTGACCTTCACAAACAAGTTACTGCTGGGGGTAGCACTCGAGGTCATGTCATGATTGTAAAATGGTCTACCACCATCACAGAAGAGCTTCTATTGCGGCGGCTTAAAGGATTTAATCAAATTGCGGGCGTTATTGAGGGCTCTCTCACAGACGCCGTGCATTTCCAAAGTTAAGTATTATGCCATCATATGTAGTACACAATAACTGTCTATGGTGTCATAGTTACAAATACGGGAAAAGTTTGCATCTTAAATTTTATGAAAATGGTCGATTCCTAGGTAGCAGACCTCAGATTAAGTATTTTGCTTTTCAAATTACAATAGCTTTCATGTGTGTCTCCAGCCGCTATATGGTTGGTGACGATGACTACCGTGCCCGTGGGCCGGGGCTCGAATCTCGTAGCAGGCATGGATGTTTATAAGCGCATACTGTCTCCACGGCAAGGTGGTACTCAGCATACTCAACGAGCCGAAAGGCATTTCGAGAGGTTGGTAGTTTAAAAAAGAGTGTGAGAGATCTTCGGATCGCCCCCACCAGCAAGCTTTTTGTGAAAATTGTGGCGGAACTGCACCGTTAGTGAGGCAGGACTGGCGTTTACCTGTAACTGGCATTACTGTATTCCCCTCCAGAAGTAAGTCTCGAAGTGACGGAGGGTCGCAATGAATGGTCCTTCGGGGCTACGAGGTCAATGGGCAGACGACTGGTTGAGGCTTTAATACGCCAAGTTTGCCAGTTATAATGGAAATAAACTTAATGCCTTCGCAGTTTAATTGGACGAGACAAAAATATTTGTTCGTTATTTCCGGAATTCGTCATAACCGGGCTCGACTGTATTCTCATTTATGAAACTCATCATTTTGTAGTCTATAGGAAAAAATCGGGCGGCATCAAAAGTTTCGCGTGTTACAGAGGGGTTCGACTGTACATCATTATTATAGAAAAAAACTAGGCAGGATCAAAATATTTGTTCGTTACAACGGGGTTCGAATGTATGTGACTGGTGCATTTATATTTATCTTAATATAGCAATTGATATTTCTTACCAATTTGCGAGCCATTATTGTTATTAACATTGCTGTTGTTCATATTGCTATCCGGCATGTCCACTTCATCCTTGGTGGTCTTTTTCGTTTTGTTGTCAAACAGCTTCTTGACTCTGTCATCCGATGTCATATTGGGTTCATGCAAGAAGAAAGGTTCTTGGGAACCGTTCACATTATCCGTCTGGGGGCGGGTCGTTCCTTCGTGAATGCTTCCCGTGCCCCCGTTGTACCCGGAATCCATCCTCTTGGAATGATTGGAGGATCCGCTGGAACATCGCTTGTGGTTGGGGTTGTTGGCTTTGCAGACCCTCTCCTGGGAATGGTGTCTGTGACCATTAGTGTGAGGAGCACGAGCAGGATGATGTGAGCTATAAAAGTTCCATCCAGACAGAACAGTATGAGGAGCACCCCGACCGCCAGGGCCTTGCAGTGATGAACGGGTACTGCTAGTAGTAGTATCCGATGGATAATCGTCTGTCAAACTGCAGCTTTCTTCAGAGCCAGTAGACTGGCATGAACAACCATCAGAATCCTATACGAAGGAATCATCATTTAAAATTTTAAATTTATAAGTGTATTAAATCAAAGGGAAAGTTGTTTGAAAACTATAGAATTAAAGACAATAACAGATGATGGAAGACGGGAATACTTGATGTATAAAAATGTAAACAGCTATTTGATCCCTCGTCTTCCACTATCTGGATATACTAACACCTCCGGTGAGGTCCTTACGTCACTGCACTGGGAGTTATTAATAGAAGATTCATACATAAGTATGGAGGTGTCAGAGATTCTCCTCATGTACAGGGAGTGTTTACACATTTTGAGAATGATTTCGACAAAGAATTTTAAAAAGTGTTTTCGAATAAAAATTTCTTTAACGATATATTATTTGAAATGAGAAATATCGTCTGCGAGTTTTAAATTCATTTTGCTTTCAAAGTGTTCAAAATACTTCGAAATTGTAAAAACTACATGTACACTGTTGAAAAAAAAAAAAAAGTGGGGCAGCTCTGTATCTCTCGTTCTACTGGGCAGATCGAACTTCAAATTGCGTGTTTCATGTCTCGAATGCGCGATTTAAAATATGTATTAGATTTATATATAGCATTGTTCTAATATAGGTATTTTGACACAAAATCGGAATTTTTTTTCTGAAATAACATACCAACTTTTTCCATATTTCGATTCTACGACTCAAATTATGCCTAGATATTAAATTTTGTAATTTTTGGTGAGAAATTTAAAAATTTACCTTGGCGCATTTTTGTTCAGTTTGCGCCAAGGATAATTCACTTGGCGAACTTCTTAATTTATAGGAACGTATTTCCCTTTCCTTTTTTTCATTGTACACGAGCGGAAAGAAGTCATCGTTCATAATTTCAAATAATTTTAACAAAGTGCCACATTAAAAAATCACATTTGGCGATTTTATCGCTTATAACAAATATGCCAAATTTCAAAAGTCGCCAATATGTAAATTCACATACTACATCTAAGGAAATTTTGAATAAAAAACTAATTTTTTGCAGGTGTGCCTAGAAAGACATCTACTTTAAGGTGATGTTAAAAATTTTATAGATTACAACACATAAATTTTTCAAAAAACTTATAAAAAATATTTTAAAATACAAATTAAAAAAATAAGTCGTAAAATATGTGCGAATTGGATTAAGCCTAAATTTCGAATTATAGAAGAAGGAAACAAGTAAATTTGATAAAAAAAAAGAGATATTAATAAATATATATCAAATTCAATTAACACTGAAGAGCTGAAATTTTGAGAGTTCATTTTTAAAAACTACTCGTGCGATTTTTACAAAACTTCACAGGGTGACATAACTTGAGTCGTAGAATCGAAATATGGAAAAAAAATGGCACGTCATTTCAGAAAAAGTCCGATTTTGAGTCAAAATACCTATATTAGAGCAATCATACCTACAAATCTAATACAATATTTTATATACAAGTCCGCTTTCGAGACATAAAAGACGCAAGTTGAAAACTTTTGCATTTTCTTAATTATTATAAAAATGTATGAAAATACCTGTTTATAAGTTTTCTAGTTATATATATGTTAAATTAGTTAAATCCCATTGCTTGTTTTGAAGGATATTGTTTCTTGTCGGTTAATATTATCAAAATAGCTGTGGACAAAAAGGTCATCAGATTAAACGGCGTCTTCTGTATATTCAGCGACATTTACATAAACCGGACGGAGTCATTAACGGTCAGCTGCAGTTCCATAAACTTGTTTTCTTTTCCACAAGGGAAAGCAATAAAGACGCGGCTTAACTTTCTTTGCTACCGTTTCCTCCTTTCATTTATTTCTTTATTCGAAAATTCGAAGAAGCATATAATCATGGAACCTTTCCCCGAAGTGGAAACAAAGCAGCATTCCGTTCGTCTGCGAATGCGGTAATTTGTGGCTCAACCACCCCTCACCAGCTGTTGGGAAAATACTACCAGCACCTGCGGTAATGCAGATGGAAATTCGGGAAAAAAAAAAAAAAAAAAATTCATTCTCTTTTTTGAGATAGAAAATATGTGTACTAGCAACGTATTTTAGGAATGGCATACAAATGCCTAAACAACTAAAACGAAAGCACAAAAACTGATAGAAAAAACATTTCAAAAGTCAAAAAGAAATTGTATTTAAATATACAGATATCCTAAAAAATTTTAAAAACAAAATATTTTTTAATTATTTTCACCGTTGCCTCATTTACATTTAGACATTTTGCAATGTCAGATACTTTCACTTTTTAACAAAGGATTCAAGATTTGCATTGCCATCTACAAAGAAATAGATTTTCTCTTAAATGTAGTTTACTTTCGGACATACCTTGGGACCGAAATTATATTTCAGTCCCAAAAGTACCTTGGGACTGAATCAATTAAACATTGGTATGTTCTCTTCCAATGTCGGATACCATCCAAGGAATTACTCCTAAAACCGACAACGCTATTTTGTTAATACTCCTAAAACCGACAACGCTATTTAGTCAATACTCCTAAAACCGACAAAGCTATTTTGTTATTATTCCTAAAACCGACAAAGCTATTTTGTTATTATTCCTAAAACCGACAAAGCTATTTTGTTATTATTCCTAAAACCGACAAAGCTATTTTGTCATTATTCCTAAAACCGAAAAAGCTATTTTGTCATTATTCCTAAAACCGAAAAAGCTATTTTGTCATTATTCCTAAAACCGAAAAAGCTATTTTGTCATTATTCCTAAAACCGACAAAGCTATTTTGTCATTATTCCTAAAACCGACAAAGCTATTTTGTCATTATTCCTAAAACCGACAAAGCTATTTTGTCATTATTCCTAAAACCGACAAAGCTATTTTGTCATTACTCCTAAAACCGACAAAGCTAATTTGTAAAGCAAACGGATTTTTTTAAGATTCTTCCAAAATCACAATCACTTAATATGTGTAATCTGGAGCAAGAGACAGTACTATGTAAATGACAGGCACACCTACATTTCCAAAAAATTTCGATATGAGAGAATGCATGTATTCCCAGGATTTCTAGCCAAAGGGCGTTAACCCGAAAGGGCTATTAGTCTGCAAACGTTATTTTGAATCGAATCACTATAAACGACTGTATCACTTTTCTAATTGTTGCCAACAAGTATTATCGCCCTATATTATATTTAAAGAAATTAAATAATGAACAATCTCCATGAATGTGTGTATGTTTCTCGGGCTGCGAAAAAACAATGGTACCTAGAGACGTTAAATTTTCAATAAGCTCTCCTCCACTAAAATATGGGCATCTGGAAGCCCGAAGTTGGAATCTGGAATTTGTTTTATTATCTATTTCATATTTTGTAAAACTTTAACCAATTTTTGATTAAGAAACTCAACGATTTCAAATCCAGCAATGGCAAATCTGTATGGGAAAAAAAAAAAATTATATCCAGCGCGCGAGATTCTGTATCAGAAATTCTAAAGATAAGCGCATTTTAAAGTTATTTCGCGATCTTGTTGTTGAACTGTATTTTAGGGTTTGAGTATATAGAACATGATATTTAATAAATGAGGGTAACACACAAAACGTTAAAAAAACGCCCCTTTGGACGTTATTAAAAATCTGAAACCTTTCAGATTTTTTTTAATTTATTTTCAAAACTAAACTGATTTCAATAGAAACATAGCAGCAAAAAGTAGCATAACAAGTAAATAAAAAGTATCTGAATGCTTTCAGATTTTATATTACGCCCAAAGGGCCGATTTATTTAACCCTTTCGCCGTTCTCTCCTGTCCCCCCCCCAGCGGCCGTCTGTTTTCCGTAGCGTGTAATGTTGTTTTCTCTGTACATCATAACTTTCCATACACGACTTTCGTAGTGGATGAATGTCAATGAATATTAAGTAAAATTATAAGGAAATAAAGCATAATGGAAAAATAATAATATCTCTGCTTATTTCTAACAGCAGGATAATTTGATCACATCTGATCCAGGCGGTTCACTCCTTCCATTTTGTTGTTGTAATCTTTTACAATTATTGTTTTTTTTTACAGTTCTTTTGCGTTTTCCAACATCCATCATCGAGTTATTATGGACTGTACTCATCAAACATATATCCTTCTTGTCTTTCCAATTCACAACCTCATTTTTTCTTTTTTTCTGCCGAGTATACGTTGAAGCCATCTCTCACTGTCTTGCATGTGTAAAATGGCGCGAATATTCATAAAACACGGGGCAAATTCAATTTGAAATAGAATGCCTGATGAGTGCTGCCCTCTAGGAGGTATTAGAACAGAGAAAAATAAAAACTCAAACAAGTAAACATTTAGAAAGCGTTTCAAACGTTTAAAAGTTTTAATATGTAGAAGAACGCTTGCGGCGCCTTACGGCCGTCGTGCGGAAGTTTCACTTGAACGCGTTAGACGCGTTACGGACGAAGAGGTTAAAGTTTTGGGTGTTACCTTTATTTATTAAATATCATGTTCTTCGCACTTAAACCATAAAATTCAATTCAACAGCAATATCGCAAAATAATTTTAAAACGAGCACGAGCATATCTTTAAAACTTCAGATACACAGTCTCGCGCGCTGCAGATTAAAAACGGTTTCTTTTTTGTACAGTGTTGCCATTGCCGTCTTTGAATTTGTTAGGTTTGTTAATCAAACATTCGTTAAAGTTTTACCAAATGTAAAATAGATAATAAAACAAATTCTACGTTCGGGGTTCGAGGTGCGCATATTCGGGTGGAGGAACTGTCGGAAGTGATATTTAGTTGCAATGTTCTTCGGTAAAACAGAAGTGCTGATAACGCAATGCAATATGACAAAAATCCTATTTCGTATAAAGACCAGTCATAGATCTTCAAAGCAAATGGTTGAGCAATGTGTACAAAGAAACCATATGGATAACACGTGAGCATAATTACAGCATTAAACCAATTACAGTGACAGCACAACAAACTTCTGAAGAAGGACAGACGTCTCGTAATTCGAAGCATCAACCTTTCACCTTGGGAACAGATAGTTAAGATTATCCAGAACGAAAACAATACACGGAGCAGTTTTGTTCGAGCTCTAGCATGTTGCCACGGTTCGTAGAAATCTGAACAAATTTACGAGATCCGTGATGTCACGCGGTAGACATTATGTCCGCCCTTTCCAAACGGGTCGTAAATTGACTGCCTCACGAGAAGCTCCCATCACGAAATTCAAATTAGATGGCAGACGGCTCGAGGACCATGGAACCATAACTAAGCTAGCCATTCATTTCAACTTTCGAGCGCCTTATGTCATTTTTGTCATCTTCCTTCAGTATCCAGTAAAACTCGGAGCTAAGTATTCAAAAATCTGGTTTTATTCGAAACCTGGAGATCTGAGCTTTCCTGTAAAATTTACCGAATATTTATTTCACAGATCTTTCGCAAGGTATTTTATATTATATAAGTACAGGTATGGGAAGAGATATCTAAAAGCAATAAAAAAGTTGGCCTTTGAATGGGTCGTAAGAAACGAAACTTGCGGGCAGAGGCTAAAGAACAGGAAATGTTCCCATTTCTAACGGTATTTTTTCAAAAAGCTAAATGAAAATTCGTTTTGAAATCGACAATTAAATTTTGCATTGTAGAGTCATTAGGATTTTTTTAGAGGCAGAAAAGATGAAAAATATGCAACCGCCTTCGCCAGGAATCGAACCAAGGACCTCTGGAATACTGGCCCAGCCTGCAGAACCACTTCACCACGAAGGACGCTAGGAAAGTGGGAGAAATACCTTATATACTCCCCTTTATAAAAGGCGCCTAGGGTTTTAGGGGACCTAGTCGCCAAATCCTGGGCGTGCAGAATCATCATCCACAACCCTTTTAGCTCGGGCGCCACTTGTAGTGTCATTAGGTTAATTGGAAGCAGAAAAGATGAAACATATGCAACCGCCTTCGCCGGGAATCGAACCACGGACCTCTGGAATACCGGCCCAGCGTGCAGAGCCACTACACCACGAAGGCACTCCAGGGAAGTGGGAGAAATACCTTATAGCATAACAAAATTAGCATTTGAAAATGCCCATAGTGATTACGTGTTTAAATCTTATTTCTTGGCATAGTTTTCAATAACCTATTCATGATGATTTTATGGATATAAAAGTGCTAACTATATTTCGATTCATAGCCAAATCAACTATCTAGTTTTATTTGGTTTATTTAATTACGGCACAGCCTCAAAGGCTATCTGCCTAAAGGGAAGGATGCCTTCGTGGAAAACTTTCTAAGCGAACCTGCCTCGTATGCACGCTTCACATGGGGAAAACCACGAAATCGCCCATGTAGCCATTCCGTTCGCGGGATTCGAATCTCGGACCGAACTACCAGTGTTCAGCGCTTGACCGCTGGAGGGCTTTCTACTATTCAGCTCAAATTCAGCGCGCCTGCCGAGTGGCAAAGTATTGCTTTCAGGAAGCTGAGTTTGTTATTAAAAATGACAAAAAGTATCGTCAAATAAATAAGAAACAAGTTTGAAACTCAAAATTTGAACATTGAAGTGCAGACGTTTCAATGGAGGACTATGTGTATTCAAAATTTGACGGCTTTAGTTGCCACGGCTTTTACACAAATGTGATGAACAAACATACATACATATATTTGTACAATTTCTCCACGATTCAGTGAGAGATAACACTTTAAGACAGGGATGGGTTAACTACAGCCCATCTATGTCTTAAACTTTTGGTAAAATTTAAAAGTTAGGATGCAAGGGAAAAAAAAGCTATTTATCGACGACACCTGAGCTCATCTCAAAGGTTTTACATGAAAACTTGATCATCTAACAAAGAACGACCTGTTTCATTTCCCGGAGTTAAATTCCATACCTTCAGGAAAAGAAAACAAGTTTAAGAACTATGAAGATGGTTTGAGATAACTGCATTTTGAGTTTGAATGCAGGTTCAAAATTTCAATGCCATTTATCCCTTTGACTACAAATTAAAACAATTACTCCGCTTTCTACCCAAGTGAACAAAATATGTCATAAACAAGGTAAATTTAGAATTTAAGATAGGTTTGATAAATGGTTTTCAAGCCTAGTCTCAACCGTACAGAGGCTGTTCACACATTTTTTAGACGATGTATATTGTATTCACAAAACTAAATTACATAAAATTCTTATGTTTTAAATGTTCTATTTGACATCCCTTATTCTGAACTATCTTTCGACACCGCAATTTCCAGGATAATAATGCCTTTTGAAGTGGCAGAAGAGGTATTCTATCCCATTCCTCCCGAACAGCTTTCCAGAGTCTTGTTAGGGTTTTGGGACAACGTTTGGATAATGCAGTTTTTAAAAGTCCGAAAGCACAAAAATCCATAGGTGACACATCGGGAGATTTAGTAGGGATATCAGTGAAGGGTATGGTCTTGATACCAGTTTTTTGTTCCATTTCTTTTAGGAAATTTACAGTGGATTTTGATGTGTGACTGCTAGTCTTGTCCTGATGGAGTCTCACAGACGGATGGCACTGTGGGTAAAGCGATGGTATTTCATTCAGAAAAATTGGCGATAAAATATGTTCCTGATAGTATTTGGAGTTAATCTTGACATTTCTTTGCACTCTCTTCATTTTTAACTTGCCATTATAAGAAAAACCGGCAACCATCATGAATCCCTTAGAAAAACTTCCTTTCGATTCTTTGAACCATAATTTTTTTCTCCCCTTTTATGATAATAAATGGCTCTTTTTTTGTTGCAATCATTCAAATACACCCATAATTCATCTATTGTGACAATTGTTTTCCATTTTTCTTTGGATAAGTGTTTCTCATATAGAATTCTGCAGCGTGTCCTGCGTTGAGCCATATGCTTTGGAAGAAGACTATGCGCATTGCGTTTTTTCGCTTTCTTAACATTTAAAGCAACGTTTATCATTTTGTTTACGGTGGAAACCGAGGATTTTAATAATTTTGCAACTGTCCTTTGAATAGTGGGATTTTCTTTTAACATTAAACAACGTACCTTTGCAATAGTCGAAGACGTCCGTTTTTTCCTCGGATACTTGTTTCGAATTTGTGTCCCACTTGAGGCTCCAATTTAGCTTTTTTTTTTTTTTTTTTTCATTTCTTGTTGATGATATTACCTATCGACGCTTTATATATCACAAAAACATGACTCTCACATCGTTTTTGAATAATGGAGTATGCATATTTCTCTTCGGAAAGAGCGTAAATGTAGCCTTCGAACCACTGCTTTGTTAAATTCGCCATTTTGAATAAAAACAAAACTTTCAAGCCACAGACGATGATTTTTTACTTTTAAAAACATAGTACAATTGCAATTACTTCTTTTGCAGCAAACAGTTTTTTATTACCGCTTACCAAAATCGTCTAAAAAATGTGCGAACAGCCTTTGTAGTTGTTGGTGGGATAATGTCCCACACGTAGCGATCGACTTAACTGTAAACACACCTATTATTCTGGAAAGCTTTATTATATGAAATAGATTTACACGGTGTGATACAGGGTAAAAACCATTCTTTGCATAAGCCAACATTACACATTGGGCAATGTATTTGGCATATTTGTTCTTTTCTGTATGCTCATTTGTGTACATCGACCACAGCGACGTCTTGATTTTCCAACTATTGGAAGATGATCCCAACATTCAGGAGCTTTTAAGGAATTTTTAACACAGCAGTAATTTTAAAAATTTTAATGGGACGTTTATATCCCGCTAGTAGTCAAAGAATTAGGGAGAGAAATGGATATTTTGGCAATGCGATTCAACGTAAATTATGAAGCAATGATTTGCAGCAGGAGTCGCAGCTTTTATTAATTGAGTTACATTCTAACAATAATACCGAGGAGTTGTTTCTCGATGTTTCAAAATTAGAGCCTTGCAAATCTTTATCGAAAGTAAGTTCCCCAAATTGAATATCTCGCTGCCAGAAAACTACAACTACGTTTGCTTCATCTGGTGTATGGGAACAAGCGTTTCCTGCCTTAGGGAAAATTCTGTCTGACATATAAAAATATGGATTTATGTGAGATAAAAGCATTATCATGAAATGAAAATATGGATTTATTTGTGATAAAAGCATTATCTGAAGCATTTTTTCCTTGAAATCAGTAGTGAGGTTTTAAATCTGAATTGAGCAACGATAATAAAAGAAACATTTAGGAAAACGAAAACATTATTTGCAACAGGTCTCTAATCATTAGCATTAAAAGTGTTCAACGTAGAGTTCAGCAGCATAAAACACAGATAAAATGAACTATGTACATTAGATATACATAACTGTTTATTGTACTTTTAGGTGTTTTTTTTTAGTAAAGGAAAGGCAATAGCAAAGTAAAAATGCAAGATAAAAATGGAAATAATTTTTTATTTCATTCTTATCTTTCTTATTTATTCATCAACCTTCAAACGAATATGTGAAATCATTCTAGAAAGAAGATTAGTTGAACTTTATTTTTAAACCTGTTTTTAACTTCAAATTTGCCTCACGGTCTTTAACTATTATTTTGTCAATAATTAAATATTAAAAAATATATGTTAATTTGCATATAAAAATATAAAATTATAAACTAGGGTTTAGAAGCCCAAAGAGGCAATTTTCCCTCAAGGGCTATTAATTTCGTTTCTTCATTTTGCATTGGTTCCCTATACGCTTTCACTTTTCTAATTGTTGCCATCAAATATTATCGCCATTATATTTAAAGAAATTAAATAATGAAGAATCTGCATAAATGTATGTTTCTCGCATTGTGAAAATACAACTGTACCTAGAGCCATCGGATTTTCAATAGTAGAGATATTAGGTATTTGGGACGCAGGAAAGATGAAAAATTAACAAAGCCTTCGCCGGGAAACGAACCGAGGACCTGTGGAGGACGTTACAATATCTAACGGTATTTTGCTCCGAATGTCTCTACATATCTGTATAATTTTCAAATCCAGTTTTGAAACCCCCCCCCCAAAAAAAACCCTTTGAGTGTAATATAAAATCTGAAACCTTTCACATTTTTTTAATTTCCTTGTACGAAATGAAAAGGAAGTATTGTAATCGCGAAAAATTTCGGGTAACATATTTCAATAAAAACATCGATTTTTACCGCTATCAAATGAAATTTAACAATGTTTTTACCTGACATCTATACGTAAGGACAGAATAAAGGACTCTTTTTCTCCAAACGAATTATAAAACTGATTTAAAATGGATTCCGAAAAGATTTTTTCATGGCGTCTGCACCATACGAACGTATATATGTATGTATGTATTTATCTCGCATAACTCAAAAACGAGTAGCCTCATAATGTTGAAATTTTCTATACAAGACTGCTATAAAATGTAGCTATAAAAGTATCTCATTTTGGTTGCAATCGGCCGCACCAAAACTATATAAACAAATATATGTATATATATCCACTCTGTTACCTGGCTCAGTAATCTCAGTTTCTTCCCTCTTATGTGTTTGTAAATTGTGCATTTTTTGCTTTAAAAATGATTGAATTATGTTGTTCTTATCTTCCGATTATTGTTTTTATGCCGTTAGTTAGCCTGCATGCTATAGTTGTAGAATTATCAATAATTTAAAAGTTGTTTAACTAAGCCTATTTTTTTTACAATAGGAGCCATATTTGTATATATTTGGAAATTAACAGAATAGTGGATTTGTGGCCAGTCTAGAGAAACTAAGCTTCACAACAACAAAATAACATCATCTTCTATTACTGCAAATTAAATTATGCTTAATCCATTCTGGAATTATAATTTAAGCTATTAAATTCTCTCATATATTGACTCAGCATAGCGTCCACAACAAATTAAATCAGTTTCTATGCCTTCAGTGTCTTTTTGCCAAGTGAGACCAAACTTTCAGTTTTGTGCACCGCAAAATATGCCTTCTTGCCCGCTGGCCGAATTGTTGCTTTTTTGTAGAAACCGTAATTTTAATTGTAAAAGAATTTTTTAATTGTATTTTGCATTTTATGTTTTTCTATAGCTTTCAATTTTTAATATAGATATTTTGAGTTTTTATGTATTTTTGCCTTGTCACAAAGTGAGAACTGAATTAATTTAATGAGAAATATATCTCGAATGAAATTCGAGGAAATTAGTTTAAACGAAAGGCAGGAAAAAATGCGTATAATTTAATATTTTGTACAAGGAAGTCATGTGGTGTATATATCAGAATATTTATTTTATATTATTTATTAATATATAATATTTGAAAATTAATATATAATTAAATAAATTTTATAATATGTAATTAAAAACTATTAAAATTAATATATAATATAATGTAATATAAAATGTAATTCTTGACATGAAATTCCATGGAAACGATTATGGAAACTGCTATACATTTTCTTGCAGGAATTTCATGTCAAGAATTACACTTTATATTACATTATATATTAATTTTAATAGTTTATTTAATTACATATTATAAAACTGATCAATGAATTCAAATAAAATTCAAATAAAATTGATCAATGAATGTTCACTTACCGTTCTCCTGTGTGTTTGTGACTGTCTCATATTAGACATGGGTGTCCTGCATGTGCACCTGCGCACGGTGCGAGCGGCTGCAGGTCCCGTAGGGGGCAGCACTGCAGACACACCGGGCTCACTCTGGTGTCGAGGGTCCGATGCATGAGCTATGAGCAGGGCCAGACACTAAAAGGAAACAAATTCATTAATTCATAAACAGCTGTTGGTGGTGACGCTGGCAGCTTTGAAAATACAATGAAAAAAAAGTCAATATGCAGTGTACTCTTGATTATCCGGATGCGGATTATCTGTGCGTGGGTAACCCCATGCACCCACATTCAGTGCCATGCGCAGGAGTGTGTAAAAAACAAACACGCGCAACTCTGAGCCTGCTCTAAAAAACACTGAATTACGTCTTTAATTTTAAGAATTACCTAGTTTAATTAATTTGTTCTTAATGTGTATATTCGAAGGCATCTTTTGGGTTGATCAGAAAGATTTTTTTTATTATTTTGTACGCATTTTCGGGGATATTTTCTGTAATTTTTTAAAAATTGGTTTAAAGTTTTAGGTCTACAAGAGAAATTAATAGCACTGGTTCGACCATGGAAAAAGATTCTTCATAACATAGAAATCGGAGTTTCTCTAATCGGGAAGAATAACTAAAGGAGTATGCAAAAAAACGCGAAAATGTAAAATTCTTCGAAAATGTCGATCGGAAGGACATCAAGGAATGGTTCCATGGCAATTCGACTGAGCCGGACCGTTAATGCTCGAACCATGCGCATATAGTTACAAATGCCACAAGAACAGAGAAGGCAGACTGTGATACTAAATATGCAAGCGAAGAAGATGCTGACAAAAATACTGAATCCCGAGATGGCAATGACTTCGATTATAAAGTATTTTCCCCTCCTTTCTGCATGCCTTCGTGGTGTAACGGTAGCACACTCGGTGCGTATTTGAGAGGTCCAGGTTCGAGTCCCGGCGAAGGCATTGCTCATTTTTCAAGTCTCCCGTATCAAAAATACCTAATGATTCTACTGTGGCATCCGAACTATAAAGGTGGTGCATGATGATTCTTCACGACCAGGATTTGGCGACTGGGACCAGGATCTGGCGACTTAACAAACACGGGAGTATATAAGGTAAGTAAGTAAGTAAGTAAGTTTTTTTGGCTTCCCTGTTCCGGGAACTAAGCCCACTACACGTCTACTCCCCCTTTGGGCACATCGTGGAGGTTCAACCTTCACTATTACCCTCCAGGAGAGCAGCGCACCACTTGGATAAGACACCAGGCAGCACCGGTCGTCTAATGCTCCTACCAGTCGCTTGGGCGAGCCCGTCGCAGCGGGACATTACCCAGCGACCCCGGGGGAGACCCCCGGGTTACTAGAACCACGCCGCGCTAGGACGTGCCAGACTCCGAGGCCGGCCAATAAGTGACCTTTCCCAGAGCCTTCAGAACCACCAAGCTCATAAATTTTATACCCTCGTGGCCGAGACTGCCTAGGTACAGATCCTAGCCAGTAGCTTCGCAGAGTTCTCTACGTCGACCCCCGGGGGGGAGGAGTATATAAGGTATTTTCTCCCACCTTTCTGCAAGACTTCGTAGCGTAACGGTAGCAAACTCGGCGCATATACGAGAGGCCCAAGTTCGAATCCCGGCGAGAGTACTGCCCATTTTTCACACCTCTCGTATCACAAGTACCTAATTGACTCTACACTGACGGGACTTGGATCAAAAGGGATTCGAAAAGACAATAATAAAATAGCAATTCTAAAAATACGTAGGGAAATTCGACAAGTATTCAAACGTTCTCAAAAACATGTAAAATTGCTGACTTTTTTAAGAAATAAAAACGTAAAATGTGCATGAAAATTGATTGTTTGGATTATCCGTGATCTGCTTCCCCGACATTAGCCCGGATAATGAAGAATACACGCAGATCAGAGCACAAATACGTATATGGAATGCTTTTGTTTTCCATGACACCAGCTGTGTTCCTTTCTGTAAAATCGCTGAAAAGGATTTCTTACGCGGAAGTAGGAAATTTTAAATTCCAACTAAAGTGAAATATGATAATTCCGAATAAACCGAAACACGAGAAACTGCTTCCTAGAAAAACCCTCCCCCTAGCTAAGTCTTGTTCATGAAACTTGTAATTCTTACGGAAAATAGACATAAGCGAAACAAATTGCGAATCTCAGCGCCTTTTACTTATAATCTGGTGTTCGTAAGTATCAGAATCGATATCTTAGTTACGAAGCCTCAGGCTTATTTTTCCGTATCATTTAAGTAGCAAATTATCAATACAATGCGATTATTACTAATAATCATACTTCCTCATAACTATCATAATTCTAAGAAGTTAATAATCTGAAAGGGCACGTCGACTATTCAGTTAAGTAGTTAACTTTAGAATGCATATACAGTAAGACCCCGCTTAACGCTGTTTCGTTTAGCGCTGTTTCGGTTTAGCGCTCTTTTATTTCAACCCGGGGATTCCACGAAATCGCTCACAGCATACGGGGATTTCCCGAAATATTATGCAGCTGTAGGTTTCAAATACATATCCGAAAGAGTGTACTTGTATTTCTTGTTTGGTGCGGTATTGTACAGACATATTTTGAAGGGGTAAATGTGGAAGATGTGGAAGAAATAATTCAAGAAGCAGCGGCTAGTCTTTCTAATGATGAGCTCAAGGAATTAACTGAACAAGAAGAAAACAAAAATGTTGACAGCAGTGATTCAGAAGAAGAGCAAAAAGAACTTTCGATCGCGTTTGTAAAAAGGAGTTTGTCTACCATAACTGAAATAATGGATCAATTCATTGAAAATGATCCGAATTTTGACAGGAGCTCAAAAGTAAGGCGTGGTGTTAGAGATGCTCTATCCGTTTATGAAGAACGTTTAAGAGAACGACGCAAAAGAAAAAGGCAAACAACATTAGATGCTTTTGTCACAAAAAGGTAGAACACTGAAAACGCGGAAGGCTAACTAAATATGACTGAGAATTTTATTTGTTTTTTTTTTAAGAATATTCGTTTTGTTATTTATATTTTGTTTTTATTTTTGCAAGAAATAATAATGTGGTATTAATTTGGGCTTTAAGAAATAAATGTTTGGTTTTATTTTTATTAAAAAAACATACGTTTTAAATTTAATACCTAACCAATTTCCTAGCCATCTTCCCCTAACCCCAATATTTACATGTTAAGATAGCCTCGTTTAGCGCTGTTTCGCATTACGCTCTACTTTGATGTAACGTATTCCCCGCGTTAAGCGGGGTCTTACTGTATTTAGTAACTTAGCTAAGCTGCAAATTAATTACTTGGTACTCTTAATATTTTAAGTTTTCCGACAATTTTACCTTTCGTTTACTTCTTTTTTTTTTTTTTTTTTTTTTTTTTTGAGTTATATTATTCTTTAGCATACTTTTAATCAAATTCTTTACGAAGAGCAGCTATCACAGGAAACTCATAAAAGAGACTATCTCTCTTATTAATTATTGAATACTGATCGACATGTCGATTCTAGAGACGGAAAACATTTTGAAGCTTTTTCTCTAACTTGCTTCTGCATGACAAATATTTAAAATAGTTTCTCTGAAATCTGGATGTCAATTTCGCAATAAATATTGACACGTATTGTTCGTGTTAAAAATAGGATGATAAAACCCTTTTTTTAATTAATTAAAAAAATTTTAAGCATAAAACACATTTTTAATTCTATTTCTAAAAACGAATTGGCATTCGTTATCTTTTAAAAAGTTGCATATAAAATAAATTTACATTCCCCCGTCGCCTATGCAATTATATATATGAAATTGTATTTTTCTCCGTAATGTAACCTGAAAACAAATTTAAAGAGACAAGCTATGCCAAAAAAGCAAGAATACAGGGGCAAGTGCATTTAACACTAAGTAAATGGGTATCTCGGTAATTTGGCAAGAAATCGCCAAGAGCCGCCAAACTTGGCGACATTTTGGTCCGGTCTCTGTATCACAGTAATAGGTATTGTAATTGAATAAAAGTAATTGATTACTATATTACCTGCAACCATTATTTGACCCGCATATTGCTTTCCAGCAATTTCCAGAAGCAGAAAGTACTAGAAATATCTCGACCACCGGATGAAAGCTATATAAGGCAGGAGAGAACATCTGCTGTCAGTTAATTGTTATTGTTGTTGCGAGTTGTTAGTTCAGCCTGAATTGAGATATTTCCGGGTTAGCTTTCTTTTTAGGTGCGCTTTATATTGCGTTGTGTTTAACGTTCTTTGTAGTTTAAAGTGCAACTATATCTGATTACTGATTGTACTATGTGATACTGTGAATACCTGTACGTGTATTTCTGAGGAAAATTCCAGAACTTTGATGTGTTTGATTTGATAAAAATAAATTTTACTAATCTACCCTCGGACTTGTGTGCATTCAATCTATTATGAACCCGTATACATTTTTAATGCTTGTCTAACAGTACGTTTTCTAGCCTTTAAATCCGTATCGCACTTTCCGTGACAGAAGGGCATTCGTAAAATTTCGAAGCGTTTTTGGTTTCTATTCCTGTACTACTACTTTTGAGAGTCCATGTCATGGTGGGTTTACGCTTAGAAAGAGTTCTCTTCTACAGACCAAAGCATAGTTCATGAGTGGAACGTCATTGGACTTCTGAGGAATACGTTAAAAAGGTATACATGCAATACATGTATCAGTCTCCATTTTTTCAAGGAATGCAGAGGTGCTTTCCGAAGTACGACTTGTTGCTTTGACGTGAAGAAGATGTTTTGTTGATGATGTTGCTTTGTCTCTTTGAAAGTCACTGGGGTAAATAGAGAAAATTTCTTCCGTAAATACCGGACTTAAAATTTTCTCTCGAGTTGATTTTAACATTTTTTTCCCCTCATTTTTCTTATTTTTTATTTCCAAGTGTAAGAGAATCCTGCGACAACCATAAACCCCTTAATGAAACTGAGGGGTTTTGCATCTACAGAATTGCATTTTCTTGAAGCTTTTCACATTCACAAAGATTTATTTTATTTATTTAATGACCTCTAATCTAGTCCTTCCTAACTATTCTAATACAGTCCTTCCTAATGCTTTTAATATTCTACTAACTAAATGTTTCAGTTTTGATTATTATTTCTGCCGACAGATGGCGCTACATTCTCTTTCGCTTTACTGCTTTTCGGTATATATACAACCGTGGCTTTCCCTTTAAATCCGTATCGTATTTAAATCATCCTGTGTGCCTTCGAAATCAATAGGCTTGATCATAATCTACGCAGAGCACAATCTTGTTGTTTTCGTAATTTTACATCGAAATGAGCACAAAAAATTTCACGATAACATCAGTTAGTTATAAAAAAAAACCAGCAAGCCTCGATTTCCTTATGGTATAAGCGAAAGCCTGAAACTCGCTACGGGATAAAGAGATAGTATGAGAATTAAAAAGTAGAGAATAAATCCAAATTTAAAGTTGTACAGACGTTTTTGGACTTGGCGATAAGCTTAAATGAAATTAAATAATAAATAATTTCATAAAAGAAAGATTAAACGAAGATGGATCGACTAAAATATAACTCAAAAATGTGCGCAACAATGAGCAGTAGATTTAACAAAATAAATCAACTCAGGAAATGAATCAAAAACTTCACTCTACACAATATTTCGGATTGAAACATCATTAAATATTAAAGGGCATGTAATATACATGTACAGCCCTTTAAATGTAAGCTTCGGAGCAGAAAACTTACTTTTGCTTTAACTGAAACGTAATAATAAATTGCGGCACAATCCGTGGAAAAAAACAAACAACCACTTTTCCCGCAGATTAAGGGAAAAATTCGCCCAGGCTTTTAGGTTGCGGGAGAAAAGGGAAATCTCTTTGACATTGCTGAGTGTGTCCACGGCACACACATTCGCCTTTTGGACTTTAAAAATACGTTATATTTTAGGCATATTCTTACATTTCAGAGATACCAGGCCTCTTAAGCTAATAAGATTTATTTCTCTTATCACATTTCATTTTTATCTACGGAAGCGAGAAAACGAAATGATACTTTCGTTTCCTTGATTTTAGTTCTTGCTGTTATCTGATAGCAACTGGACATAAACTTCTATTTTTGAATATAAGCCATAAATATAAGTGAAATATAAGCGATTAAACACTTTTATGCTCAGATTTCATATTTATATGACACTGCATAAAAGTCCCAAGAATATTTATTTCGCGATATGTAATCTAATGAAGATATCGCATTTTCGAGGGCATTTCTCTTTTTTGTTACAGTACTTTCATGTTTTTTTCATGTTTCAGCAGAAGAATAAAAAATAATATGAAAATTTATATACGGTTATATGTAGGAACAGGCAAAAATTAAATATTTGTTTGTCAACAGATACCAGTAGTTTGATTCAGTTTGAAATATACACTCACGTTTGTGAAAATTGCAACACCAAGAAGGAATCGTCATAATTGAATGCAATTTAATACACAGTTGAGTGGTAGTGGTACAAATAAATGATTAAATGTTCAAAGCAAACAAACAAGAACACGAGATCAGAATCAGTATTTTGTGTGGCCACCACGCGCCGCAATAAGTGCTGCTACACGACGTGGCATGGAGTCAAACAAAGTTTGAATGTCTGACTGAGGAAGAGCATTCCATATCGTTTGTACGCGTACCCAAAGTTCGTCTGCAGACGCAACAGGACGAGGATCACGAGCAAGACGCCGACCAATGACATCCCACACATGTTCAATTGGCGACATATCCGGGGAACACGCAGGTCAAGGAAGAAGCTGTACCTGCTGCGCTGCAAAGAAGGATTTAACAATCCGAGCAGTATGAGGGCGGGCATTGTCCTGTTGAAATACAGCGCCTGGCAAGCTTTGAAGGAAGGGAACAGCTTCGGGCTGTAGAACTTCACGGATATACCGGTTGCTGTTCAGATTGCCCACAATTCGTAGCAATTGAGATCGTCTATGATATGCTATGGCGCCCCAGACCATAACTCCGGGTGTTCGTCCACTGTGGCGTTCGATAATGCACTCCGGAAGGTGGCGTTCACCGGCATAGCGTCTGACACGAATGCGGCCATCATGGTACCACAAATTAAAGCGGGATTCGCCAGAAAACACGACATGCTGCCAATCAGCACGCCAGTCTCTATGCTGATTGGCCCATTGTAGCCGCAGGCGGCGATGGTCGTGCGTTAGGGGGATCCTGTATAAAGGAGTCCGTGCGCGCAGTCCACACTGCAGCAGACGTCTACGAATTGATGAAGCACACAATGAAACACCTGTAGCTATTGACCACAGTGCTGCCAATTGTCTAGAGGAAGCTGTACGGTCCGTCCGCGCCATGCGGACCAGGTGTCTATCATCGCGAGCTGACGTCACATTTCGGGGTCCACTCCCGGATTTCCGAGTTGTCCGACACTCGTCCGTCCACTGCTTCCAAACGCGCATCACTGTGCTGCTGTTACGCTGCACACGAGAAGCTACTGCACGATACGACAATCCAGCTTCACGAAGGCCGATGATTCTCCCTCGTTCAAACTCTGTAAGTTGTTCAAATCTTGCTCTCTTTCGTCGACGAGGCATAAGTACAGATTGAGTTAACGTTTACCACTAGCAGATAACCACCGATAACCATACAGGCCTCGCTACAGCCGTCTATTTATTCGGATCCATCAGCCGTTCAGAGGGCGCTGCTCAGCATACGCATGCGCTACGGATTTGCAATTCTAATCATTTGCATATCATGCGCTACTTTGCATTTCCTGAAAATTTCAGCTCACTCGCGTAAGTCCTTCATGGTGTTGCAATTTTCACAAACGTGAGTGTACATTATTAGAGCTGGCAATTAGAGTTGAATTCTTAAGGCGTCGATACTTACGTATTAACACTGCCACCGTCAAATGACTCAACTGTATTACGCAAGAGTCGTTTGGCAACATTTTACCGATGAAAAAGTAAAAATTAGTTACTGGCTGCAAGTTGATGTTTATTCCCGATATTTTTAAAGATTCCTAAACTATCGATATTTATCGTACGCCGACAAAAGTTATCAACATATCAAAATAAAACTCGCTTTAGCAAATTAAAACACTAATTTAAATTAGTAAGTAAGGATTGTATGATACATTATGAAATAAAACATCTTTTTCGCGAAATCCTTCTGCAATTTTTTTTGGCATTCTTTTCCTTCTATACACAGTGATGTGCTTTCTTTTAAAAAACACCAGAGAATTCCTCAAACTCAGTGCAAAGATTCGGAAATGCGCAAAGGCTATCTACCGCACGCGTCTTATCATTTTTCCTTTTAGTGATTTTGCAGCCAAATGATTGTATTTCTGCAGAAAGATAACGTCACTTTCTTCCATTGCTAGCAGATTCCCCAAGCACATGCCTTAAAATTGAGTTGCAGGCAAAAAATATCGCGATTTGTCTCTAAAATACCATTGGAACTTGACATTCAGCAATGAACGTCAAGTTCCAAAAAAAAAAAAAAAAAAAAAAAAAAAAAAAAAAAAAAAAAAACCGCATACTAAAATACTACTACCCGCATTCTTTCACATCCGAAGTTCTTTCGAAATGGAGTCCTGCTCCTGACTTAACGGTATATATATCTCGCGCTTCAAGCAAAGAATCTCTAAGGAGCAAAGAATCAGCAAGCAAAGAATCTCTCCTTCTAGATTCTTTGCTTCAAGTATTCAGTCGGTAGATTTCATAAATTACGTAATTGCGATTTAGGAAAAAAAAATTAAAAACATTTTAGGGTATGTTTTACTAACTTTGTTATTTTTAGGGGTAATGATTGAGAAATTATATTCCAGTCCCAAACTGTGTCCGGGAAAATAAGAAACTTTTGAAAGAAAATTAATTTCTTTGAAAATGAAAAATTCAAAATTTGGAACCTTTTGATAAAAGAACAAAAGGCATCTCCTGTTGAAAAAAGTCTAAGTTTAAATGAGGAAAAGGTGAAAACAATTAAAAGAATTTGCATTTCATTAAAAAAAAGTTTTCATTGCCGTGTCCCTCTATTTTATATTGGAAGTTATTCTCCCCGCTTCACACTACGCGTTATATTTTCTAGGAACTTATCTACTCTGTTATAGTAGAGATACCTGCAAATACATAGTTTGGTTGCTTGGAGGTAGATTTATACAACTGGGTCGAAATTTCCACTTATTTGTCGAGTATTTTAAACTAACGGAGGTTACGATTTCCAGTCGAATGACTGCTCTATTTCGATCGTCTGCTCCTTCACAAAAACAAAACTGTAAATCTAGCATTTACAAAAGCATAGAATCGAAGGTTTGGGAGAGCAAATTAACACGCTCGTTCTTCCCTGTGATCTTTTATTATTTTGTTTGAATCTGGCAGCGGTGGGCTCGGGCACCGTCTGACGTAATCGTCTCGCCACGTTCTGCTTCAGATCCCGAGCAACGTGGATGCGGTTTCGAGAGCTGCAATCGGATCAATTATTTCTAAGCTCAACTGGCAACAGCTGAAACATTCGCTTTTTTACGGCGAGGTCTCGGTTCCGTGTAATGCAGGAAGTTGTTCACTTCCCCTTCCCCCCATTAATTTACACCTCTTTCTCACTAATTTTTCACGCTTTGAGGAAGAGAAGAACACGTAAAAAGGAACCTGTAATTAAATAAAACCTAATTTAACTGCAACTGCATTTGTATATTCTTTAAGGAGTTGATCCCTGACGTGCGAATGGTGAAATGCAAAGATTAGCCATGTCACCCGTACTTATACATCAATTAGTTATTTATCTAGAGCAGGGGTTTTCAAACTTTTTAGTGCGTCGGCCGTGTTGGCTCTTTCACAAAGCTTCGAAGGTTAAGACTTAGTTAGATCATCATACACTGGTGATGTAATTATGATGAATAGCATACACGTGTTTTTAAACAAGATAAGTTTTTTAAGCGGTTGGAGCTACACTGCTGTGATAACACTTGTTTGAAGAAACTTGTTTTTTACATTTTCACACAGTTTCATCTAACAAATTTCTTAACATTTGTAAATTGTAGATTTTTCTAGGGGTATCATTAGCCCAAAGGACTATTAATTTCGTTTTGGCATTTTCCATTGAAAACTGTAAAAGGCTGTATCTGTAACTGTAAAAGGCTGTGTTTTCAAATTGTTGCCACCAAATATTATCGCCCTGTGTTAAATTGAAAGAATTCAAGTAATGAAGAATCTGCATAAATGTGTGTATGTTTCTCGCACTGTCATGAAACAACGGTAACTAGAGGCAACCAAATTTAGATAACGTAATCTTCCAACCGAATATGAGCTTCTGGAAGCTCTACTGTGGAGTTTGTTTCATTACTTATTTCATATTTTGTAAACCTTTAACGAATTTATGATTAACAAACTTGACGATTTCAAAGCCAGCAATGGCAACGTTGTGCAGAAAAAACATTTTTATCTCCAGCGCGCGAGGCTGTGTATCGGAAATTCTAAGGATATGCTCCTTTTTCTTTTGAAATTATTTTGAGATTTTGCTGTAGAATTAAATTTTATGGTTTAAGGGCGAAGAATATGATATTTAATTAATAAAGGTAACCCACAAAACGTCAAAAAAGGCCCCTTTGGGCGTAATATAAATCTGAAAAAATTCAGATTTTCAAAATTTTTATTAACTTTTGTTTTTAATGAAAATAATGTAAAATTAGACTCCAAATCAATAAAATATTAATTTTTTTTCCTCAAAATTCGTAGCCCACCAGCGGCCGAGCGGTGAAGTCGCTGAACACTGTTAGTTTGGTCTGAGGTTCGAATCCCGCGAACGGGCTGGCTGCAGGGGCGTTTTCGTGGTTTTCTTCATCTGTAACGTGTATAAGAGCCAGTTTACCTTAGAAAGTCCTCCACGAAGGCATCCCTCCTCTTAGGCAGATAGCCTTCGAGGCTTTGCCGTAATTAAATAACCTACCCTAACCTAATTTAAAATTCGTATCGTAACATGTTAATTTATTAGAAATGTATTTGCTGTCTGTGCAAAATTGTTTCGGGGGCCGCGTTGGGCTCGTGGCCCACCAATTTGAGACTACTCCAATGAACAAAGTAATTCCACAATTAATTTTACAATTGATTTTAATTCCACAATTTAAATAACTTTCTTCTTACGTTACATCCCATTTTTTGAACAGTTTACTAATTTTTACTATTTTAACCATTAGCACGAACATAAAAGTAGTAAACTAAAAACAAGCCAAATTACATTATTTATCAAACTTCCTAATGCGTTTCCTTTTTGCAACGAAAACTCGCTCACTCTTTTCCTAAATAAGTCAAAAACCGTGAACATAACGCAGCTGTCAAAAATTTAAAAACTGGCTTTATTTCGCAAAGAAACTAGCTCTATTGAACAACTTGATAATTTAAAGGTTAATTTAATTTTTCTCTTGAAAAATAGAGCGAACAACTAGGTTACGCCGTTGCCAGATTCATTACGGTTTCTTTTTTTAATATAAAAAGTGCAACATCTGCACTAATGACAATTCTGAAGAGGTTATGCACGCTTAATGAATGCTACTGCTTGGAAGAAAAAAGGCGTGTTATGACACAACTTAATATCACAACAGCAAGTTATTCAATTCCTGGGTTAATCTGCATTTATAATTAACTTTTTAAGTTTAGATGGCTGAATATCGTTCAGTATCAAATTTATTGGTAAAAACGTATAGCTGATTTAATTGTTATTAAAAGTGTAAACATCTTATTTAATTTCCTAATTTATGGAATTTTGAGTTAATTTTTACAAGCTTCTATATATATTCTGTTCAGAACGGAAATTTTTGTTTTAAAATGAAATTCGTATGAAAAATTAATTGCAATTTTCGAATTTTGGGCAAATTTTCGAAAATGGCTCGATTTTATGGATCATTTGACGTACCAGATTTGTTTGAAGTAAAGGAAAGTTTTTACTTCCTTTGTACGAAGTACAGGAAGTATTGTAATCGCAAAAAGTTTTGGGTGTCGGATTTCAATGAAAATATCCATTCGACCGCTCTAGAATCCATTTAGACGGTGTTTTTTTTTTTTTTTTTTTTTTTTTTTTTTTTTATATATATATATATATATATATATATATATATATATATATATATATATATATATATATATGACATCTATACACACGGACAGAATAAAGAACAATTTTTCTAAACGAATTGCAAAATGAATTTAAAAGGGACTTTTAGCACCTCTCACAGCTCAAAAACAATTAGTCGTAGAACGCTGAAATTTTGTATATGGAACTGCTATAACATGTAGTGGTGCACCTTTATAGTCCAAAGGGGCTTTGTTCCTGAAGGACTATTGCTTTCGTTTTGCGATTTTGCTTTGGCTCACTATAAATATCCGTTTCAGTTTTCAAACTGTTGCCACCAAATGTTAGAAACCTGCATTATATTTGATGAAATTAAATATGAAAAATCTGCATAAATGTATGTAATAATAAAATTCCATAGTCAAACTAGTAACTGTATGTTCTTTTAATTTTTAATGGCGACGTTCTCTTATTTGAAAATACGTGGAATTAAATCCACAGCCCCGTAGTCAAGTTGTTTTTCCCGCTTTTTCTACACCTACAGTTATAGAATGTTCTCGAGATATTTAAAGCGAACTGGATTGGCTGACGAGGCTGACGTCATTTCTTGGAAGCTCCGCCTTTCCAGAGGCTATAGAAAAACTCGCAAAAGGAATATCGGGGCTTTTTCTTAAATGTCACGATGCAGTAAACTTCATACAAAAAGTTATTAGTAATTCTTTTTATTTACTCAGGATATCTGATTTTTGTAACTGCTATTTCTCCTGAATAATAATAAATGGATCCTGCTTTTTAAACTTATCGTCTGATTATTTAAGCTACGACTAAACCTGATACATCACATGTACGTATATATTTCTCGCATTGTGATAAAACAACGGTACATAGAGCCATCGAATTTTGAATGATGTAATCCTCCTACGAATATGGGCATGTGGAAGACCAAATTTGAAATTTGGTATTTGTTTTATGATCGATTTCATATTTTATAAATCTTTAACGAATTTTTGATTAAAAAACTCAAGGATTTCAAAGTGAGGCATGGCAACGTTGTACAGAAAAAACATTTTTATCTCCAATACGCGAGACTCTGTATCGGAAATTCTAAAGATAGGCTCAATTTAAAACTATTTTGCGATATTGCTCTTGAACTGAATTTTATGGTTTAAGTGCGAAGAACGTGATATTTAATAAATAAAGGTAACAGACAAAATGTTAAAAAAAAAAAAAACCGCCCCTTTGGACGTAATTTAAAATGTGAAACCTTTCAGATTTTTTTTTTTCATTATTATTATTTTTTTGGGGGGGGGGCAATCGGCTCCATCAAACGTATATACATATATCTACTATCTTATCCGGCTCGTAGAGGTCTGTGTTTTTATTCTTATATATTGGTAAAATTGTGCATTTTTTTTTTTTTTTTTTTTTTGCTTTAAAGTGATAGAATTGTGTTCTTTTTATGTTCCGGTTAAGGCTTTTATGTCTTTAATTAATCTGCAAGCAACAGCTGTAGGATTTTAAACCATTTAAAAGTTCAAGGGACGCTAAGCCTAAAGAGGTCCCATTTGGTTTATATTCGAAGCTCTTTGTAAAGCAGTGAATTAAGTCACTTGATGCACCAACTACGTCTTTCTGCTCAGAGAGATCAAAAGTTAATTTTCAATTCTGTACGCTGAAAATTTTGTCTTACTGTTCGTTAGCTGAATTACTTGTTTTACCTACAAACTCTAATTTTAATTGTATTTTTTTTTTTTTTTTTTTTTTTTTTTTTTTTTTTTTTTGGTGTTTTAGGTTTCATTGGATTTTACACTTTTTAATAAAGATGTTTTGAATTTTTGCCTTGCCACAAAATGATAACTAAATTGATTTGAATGAGAAATACATCTTTAATGAAATTGGAGGTAATAATTTCAAAGGAAGTGCAGCAAAAAATGTACGCGTGTAAAATGCGTGTAATGTCTATGAAAAAAATTTAACATTAGAAACGCCGAAGAACAATAATAAACTATTATTTCGGTGAAACAAATTATTAAAAAATCATTCCCAGTCATATAATAATTTATATTCATTAAAATATTGCGTACAGTCTGACTAACAATAAATTCATATACTTTTTTAATAAATATTTCAAATTCAAAACACAGGAAAGCAAACATTTAAAACACCCGGTTCATTAGTCAAAGAAAAACAACCTAATTTAAATCGGGAAATATTTGCCTAATTTTTAAAAACATGCCGATTCTTTAATTAATTCGGTACTTAGAATAAAAAATAATTAATGAAATTTTGCAATGTATTAATTAATTAACGAAATTTTGAAAAAAATTAATGAAAGAAACTCTGAATAATAAAATTATTATGAATTTAAGAAATTTCGAAAAACAAAAAGCATAAGTTAAATTAAAAAAGGACATTTTTAAAATGTCAGTCTTCATGGAATGGTTTTATTTTTGAATTCAAGGCACATTTTTTTTTCTATTAAAATATTCATAAAAACAAATTTATACTTTAACTTTTAGAATATTCCTTTTGATCATGTTTCATAAATAAACAGAAAAATGGCGTATTAAAAATACAATTTTAGACAGTTTTTTTAGAAAAATGAAAAATGAATTTAATGAAAGAAATAAATATTTTAAATTAGAATCAATAAGTACTGTACAGAGAATAAAATTACTCCGTGTCATTAAATTGAAATTTTAAAAATAGCTGGAGATATTTTATAATTTTACTGTTTAAAAATGATTTAAATTTTAGAAGCAAATTTTCAAGCCTATCAATATTCACTTTTTCTAAAACCAAAGAACAAACATCTTTTCAACAAAGGGATTTATAAAAATTCATATTTCAAGAAAATCTGAAAATTTTGCTCAATCTGTTCATAAATAAAATCATGCGTACTGTTAATCGAATCCTAAAATAGTTTTTAAAATTTAATTGCATTTTTAAATATAGGTTTTATCTATTTTCACAAATTCTATACTTTCTGTACTTTGCATTTCATATTCACAGGAAAATTCTATATTCACATTAAATTTTATATTTTCCAATAAATTCTAAATATTTAAACTATATTATAAATATCTTAAATATACTTTTTTACCTATTTTCATATTAAAAAAGATTTATTTTCATGACACTTTCAAATTTTGTGGTAAAAAATTTAAAATGTTCTGCTCCAAACATATAAAGTTATTTTTTTCCTGTTCACTTTTTTTAAGATTAAAGCTATAATTATTAAAGGAAAATATGAAAATAATGGAACTAATTAACAAATTAATTAGCACATCAAAATAATTTTATTGAATTACAGTAAAATTATATGTCATCATGGCAGGAATATTTACTGAAAGCGACTCTGATAGATCTTAATTTCAGCTTTTTTACGTTTCACTAAAATACTTCAAAATAATCATAAGAATCATAACAAAAGATAAAAATCAAATAATAAAATTCAAGAAATAAAGATCACTAAAATATTAAAATAAGTTTAATCAAACAATCGTTTAATCGAGCTTTCATTTTAATAAAAATCATATTATTAATTAATTTTTTAAAAGAATAATATTAAAATATAGATTTCATCTGTTGTTTTCCACTATTTTCACTAAATTTTAGAAATCAATTTATTTTGTGTGAAATAAAAATCACTATAATATTAAGAAAATACTAGAGTAAGTTTAATCATATAAAATCGAGCTCTAATTTTAATAAATTTCATATTATTTTGATTAATTAATTTTTTTAAGGAATGCATTATTTTACATTAAATTTTAGAAATCAAGGAATTTGTTTTAGTGAAAAAATAAAATCACAATAATGTTAAAATTACAGAGTTTAATTAAATATAAAATCAAGCTTTAATTTTAACAAAAAATCATATTATTCTGGATGAATTAATTTTTTGAAAGGAAGATACACAATTAGATTCTTCTCTCTTCAAATTCTATAGAAAATCATTGTTGCATTAAATGAATAGATTAATAATTCAGATTAAAATGCTTGCATATTTTATTAGCAAAAATCTGTAAATGATTAAAAAAATTCTTCCGAAATGCTTTGAATATTTTGACACAAAAATCATGCTAACTAAAAGTTTTAATATGCATCGTACAAAAAAACACACGTCAAGAACTTTTAATTACCAAAAAATAACAATGAAAAGGGCTTAAAATAGTTATTTAATAAACCCGACGAAACTAGGCTTATAATTAAATAACAATTAATTCAGAGAGCCCCTCTCCCATTTTATGATTATTTTTAAAAGAAGGATATATGCATCTTACCTTAATTTTATCAGTGAATCCAGAATTTTTCTAAATAACATAATCCAAAAATCGTTTGAAGATCTAAACCAAAAATTCTTAATCCTGCTTGCAGTTAGAATTGTATCCCGACGACAGGCAACTACCACTCTACGAATTTCAACAGCAGAATAACCACAGGTAAATTTACAGTGGGAACGTTAGATAAGAATTAGCAAAAAAAAACAACAGAGAAGTCGTCTGTGAAGAGCGTGGCGTGCCAAACGATGGATAGCGCTGCGAATGCAGAGCGTTCGACCGACTACCGTTTAGACGCGAAACAAAAGGTTCGATAGCAAAAAAATAATAAAACCAAACGGTGAAATGGAAGATAATAAAACGACGCTAGAGGCCATTTTTAAATGGCGTAGGCTTTATGATATGAGATGCGGGTACGGTTAAGGATATAGCAGATAACAGTTTTTTCTTTTTTTCCTTGAAACTGATTTCATTGATATTATATTTTAAAATTATTCAGAAAAACCGGAATTATTATTTTTATTGCTTCAATTTCTAAAATAAAGAAACAAAATTTAACTAGGAAAGTCAAAGTTTGTAAAAGATATGCTAATTGGAAAAAACTAGAAAATAAACATATCGGAGGAAAAACGAATTTTCCTTTTTCTTTAAAATACTTCGAATGCACAATACTCTAAATCAGGGGTTCTCATCGGGAGGTACGTAAGAGAAAAATAAGTGGTACGGGAAAAAAAAAAAAAAAAAAAAAAAAAGCAAAGTATTTTTAACAATTAAATTCAAAAATTTAAACCCAACATCCTGACTGAGTTTTTTTTTTCTCTAAGACTCGTAAATTTATGCGATCTGAGCTTTGTTTAAGAGTGGTGGTGGTGGTAGTTGTACTTTGCAGTGGTGGTACTAAAGGTTTTCAATTTTTGTTTAGATGGTACGCGCAGTTGAAAACCGCTGCTCTAAATATTTAGTATCAGAATAGAAAATATATTAGACTCTTTTCGAATATGCAGAACGAATCACATTATTATAAGGATGACTAAAAATTTTAAAACTTTGCGTAGCAAAATTTAAACCAGAATTTATAATCATCCGACGCGTTTTCATAGTAAAAAAATCTGATGTGTAAACCACATGGCATCTTTGTACGGAATATTAAATTATACTCATTTTTCCTGCATTTCATTTAAACTTATTTCATTAGAGATAGATATCTTATTCAATCATTTCATTTATCACTTCGCGATAAGGCAAAACTACATTATAACTCAAAATATCTTCATTAAAAACTGAAAGATATAATCGAAAAACATAAAACACAGAATACAGATAACACAATTAAAAAACAATTTTAAAAATTAAAATTACAGTTTCAAAGCAAAAACAAGCAATTCGGCCAGCAGGCAAGAAGGCAGATTTTTCGTTGCACATAACTAAAAGTTTCGTTTTGGTTCCACTCGGCAAAAAGGACTGAAAGTGCAGAAAGACTTAATTCACTATTCTGCTAAGTTTCAAATGTAAACAAATATGGCTGCTTTGGTTAAAAAAAATTAGACTTAGCCGCACTTAAAACAACTTTTAAATTGTTGATAATTCTACAACTATTGCATGCAGATTAACTAAAGGCATAAAAGCCTTAACTGGAAGGTAAGAGCAACATAGTTCAATTATTTTTAAAGCAAAAAAATGGATAATTTACCAACATATAAGAATAAAAAACTGAGTTAACTGAGCCTAGTAACAGAGTGGATATGTACGTATATATATATATATATATATTGAATGAACTGAAATTCACTGAAATCAAAAAACATTTTTCGGAATTATTTTTCATGATTTAATTCAAGTACCCTTGAAAAATTGTTTCATGATTTAAATTAAAGTTCCTTTAAAAAAGTTTCGGAATTCAATTTCATACTTCTGCATTACGTAATTTTGATACATTCTACTAAATTTATATCAGGAGATAATATAATTAGCATTACTTTATTAAATATATATATATATTTATTTATTTATATACGTTTGGTGCAGCCGATTGCGACCAAAAAGGGAGGTGCACAACTAAATGTTATAGCAATCATATATACAAATTTCAACGTTCTGAGACTAATAATTTTTGAACGCGAGATACATACGTACGTACAGACGCCACGAAAAAATCTCTTCTAAATCCATTTTAATCCGTTTTATAATTCATTTGGGGAAAAAGAGTCCTTTATTCTGTCCTTACGTACAGATGTAACGCAAAAACATCATTAAATTGCATTCGATGGCGATCAAAATGAATATTTTCGTTGAAATATGAAACTCGGAATTTTTCGTGATTACAATACTTCTTTTACTTCGTATATGGAAAAAGAAATGATATTTTAAGAACTCATATAGTGCTTTTCAATAGCTTTGTATCTTAGTACATAATAGATTGATCCAACGTTTTTTTTCGCTGAGTGGCAACAGATTTGAATGGAAAGTGAAACAACGCTATTGCTGAAGCAAATGGTGAATCAACGCAGAATCGTGTTTCGAGCCCTTTTGGGCTGAAAAAAAAATTTCCTTTTTGCTAAATTTTAATACTGATGGCAAATTCGTTATTTTAATGATGATTCTGTAATTAACTCATGATATTACTGATATAACGGTATTAATAATCCTACACAGAACATTTCTACTTGAAAATCTTTTGTTAGTAGAGAGAAGGAGGTAGACAAATACGTAGATAATACTTTAGGTACGAGTAAATCTAGGTTTAATGAGTAAACCGATAATTGCCATCACTAAATTTTGGCTTCTGTGAAACGACCATCTCCGCGGAGGACCAAAAATTGTCCGCAACCTTGAATGTGATAAAATGTTCATTGAAGTTTCATTTTTCCAGCCATTAAAAAATAAATTCGAAACGGTTCTTTGCAGTAGTAAAACTTTTAAACAGAAAACAGTTCATTATGAAAATTCGTTCTGGTTGTGAAAAACTCATCTGCATCTCGTACCAAACAAAAGGTTTATAAACCTAACAAGCCTAAACTGAAAGTGAATTTTTTAGTGACATATTACTTTTAACTAAGCTTGAATATATTTGGAAGATTTTTTCGTGACCGGACGGACAGAAAACAGCACTCTTTTTCCCAAAATGGCTCGTAAAATGGATTTACAAAGGATTTTTTATGACGTCTGTATGTACGTACGTATCTCCCATAACTCAAAAATGATTAGCTGTAAAATGTTGAAATTTTGTATATGGGATTGATGTAATATCTAGTTGTGCATCCCCTCTTTTATAACCCATCCTTTTACCCGACTTGGTAGCTCCTGTTTTTCATTCTTAGATGTTGGTAAATTGTGCATTTTTAATTTTAAAAGTGATTGAATTATGTTGTTCGTATGTTGCGGTAAAATTTTTTATACGTATAGTTAATCTGCATGCAGTGTTTGTACATTATGAATAATTTAAAAGTGTAAGTGGAGCTAAGCCTAACGTGGCGAGTATTTGTTTGCATTTGAAACACTTACTAGTACAGTGAATTAAGTCATTTGGTGCCCAACTTCAGTGTCATCTGCTCATTAGAGCAAAAAGTTAACTTTGAATTTTAGTTCACTGAAAATATCTTTTCGACATTGACCGAATTGCTAGTTTTGGCACAGAAACTCTGATTTAACTTCAAAAGTTTTGAAACTCTTTTTAACAGTATCCGGTGTTTTAGGGTTTTTGTCTTTTCCAGTTTTTTATGAAGATGTTTTGAGATTTTATGTATTTTTGCTTTGCCATGGATTGAGTACTGAACTGACTGGTTGAGGAATATATCTCTAATGCGTATAATTAAATAGGCCGTACAAGGAATCAGATATTTTAAGTTTGGAAACAAAGGGTAAATGTCCTTTGTTTCGAAATCAAAAATCTCTTATGGCTGAATGATGACATTTAGCTTCATCATTTGAACAGTTGGCGCAAGGAGCCGCCAGCCAATGAGAGAGTTAGCTGCGATCTCTGATCTGTGACGTAGTGAAGTAACACTGTGAAGTACTGTAACGTAGTGAAGTAACCCTGAGTAACACTGTGAAGGGATCTCGATATGACGAGGAATGTTTTGGCTTTCAAATTCATCTACGTTTGAAAAAAATGTTGATAATACAGAATCTCAAAAGATTATCAGTGACACTTCTATTATTCCTTTTTTTTTTTCAGCAGTTACTTTAATGGAAATTCTACATTTGGAAAATTGTCAATTCCAAGTCTGTTAGATAATTAATTTCAAACACACAAAAAATTTGTTATTGAAAAGTTCCGAAGATTCAAAGCTAAACATGGATGATATTTTTGATGAAGTAATGTCTGACCGACTGTATTTGAAGTCCTGAGCATTTTACAATATTCAAAACATTAAGCAGCAGAAATGGCATATTTTTAAAAATACTAATTATAAATGTATAAATATTTAAAAAATAGTTACGTATGTGCTTTCAATTCCTGAAAATCAGTTTACTTTACTGTTAAAGAATTTTAAGTACCATGTCAACTAAAGTGATAATTCATACAGATTCTTCATTATTTAATTTTTTGAAATATAATATACGACGATAATACTTGGTGGCAACAGATTGAAAAGTGATACGCTGTTTATACTGATTCAGCGCAAAATGCCGTTTAGAGACTGGATTTCGTATTATCGCCTAAAAATTAAAAAAAAAAAAAAAATCTGAAATGTTTCAAATTTTAAATTACGTCCAAAGGGGCGTTTTTTAACATTTTGTGTGTTACCTTTCTTTATTAAATATCATGTTCCTCGCACTTAAACCATAAGATCCAGTGCAACAGCAATATCGCAAAATAGTTTTAAAACGAGCATATCATTAGAATTTCCGATACAGAGACTCACGCGCTGGAGATAAAAATTTTTTTTCTGCACAACGTTGCCATTGCTCGCTTTGAAATCCTTGAGTTTGTTAATCAAAAATTCGTCAAAGTTTTAAAAAATAGGAAATCGATCATAAAACAAATTTCAAATTTCAAATTTGGTCTTCCACATGCTCATATTCGTTGGAGGATTACGTTATTCAAAATTCGATGACTCTATGTACCGTTGTTTTATCACAATACGAGAAGTATACATACATTTATGCAGATTTTTCATTATTTAATTTCTTCAAATATAATGCAGGACTCTAACATTTTGTGGCAACAGTTTGAAAAGTGAACCCACATTTATGAGTCCGACGCAAAATGCCAAAACGAAACTAATAGTCCTTCGGAATTCAAATCCCTTTGGACTAATAAGAAATTTTCCCCCACAAGATTCGCTAACATACATGTTAATTGCTTTGCTTTTGTATAAAAACGCGTCTAATAAAGTAATTTTTTTGTAATAAAATAACTTTTAATGGTTTCTTAAAATTTTAATAATTAACCGAAAGGAACAGTCTGCCCAAAATGGCTATTAATTTTGTTTTGACATTTTACGTCACCCACTACAAAACGGTGTTTTACTTTTCAAATTGTTGCCACCAAATATGATAGCCCTGCATTAAACAAATTAAATACTGAACAATCTGCATGAATGTATGTATGTATGTTTCTCGCAGTGGGAAAATACACCGGTTCCTATAGGCATCAAATTCTGAATAGCGTAGTCCCCCACTTGTGGGGGAAAATTTCTTATTAGTCCAAAGGGATTTGAATTCCGAAGGACTATTAGTTTCGTTTTGGCATTTTGCGTCGGACTCATAAATGTGGGTTCACTTTTCAAACTGTTGCCACAAAATGTTAGAGTCCTGCATTATATTTGAAGAAATTAAATAATGAAAAATCTGCATAAATGTATGTATACTTCTCGTATATGGGCATCTGGAAACCCAAATTTAGAATTTATTTTATTATTTATTTCATATTTTGTAAAGCATTAACGAATTTTTGATTAACAAATTTGACGATTTCAGAGCGAGCAAGGGGGAAAAATTATCTCCAGCGCGCGAGACTGTGTGTCAGAAATTCTAAAGATACTCTTTCTAAATATTGTGTGATATTACTTTTGAATTGAATTTTATGTTTCAAGAGCGAAGAACATGATATTTAATAAATAAAGGTAACACCCAAAACGTTAAAAAAAAGGCCCCTTCGGGCGTAATATAAAGTCTGAAAGCTTTCAGAGTTTTACGCTTTTTTATTTTATTTTATTTGTAGAGTCATTAGGTTATTTTCAAGCATGAAACTTGAAAAATGAGCAATACCCTCGCCAGGACTCGAACCTGGACCTCTCGAATGCGCGCCGAATGTGGTACCGTTACACCACGAAGGCACGCTAGAAAGAGGGAGAAAATACCTTATATATTTACTTCGGATTATTAAATTTAAATTAATTTATAATTAATTAAGTTTTTATTGGCCTATTTCTGGTTTCCGAAATTATGTTTGAAAAAGTGTAAGATTTTATTCAAACCCATTAAAGCACTTTAGAACTCTTAATATGAATATGATTTTAATAAATCGATATATTTTTAATACAAATATTTAAGAATAAGTGTTATTAGAAGCTTAAAAAAAAACCTACTTTTTCTCGTTGGGTCTGAAATAATTAGATTAAGAAGAGATAGCAAACGATGGTAAAAAGAAAAAAAGACGAATAAAAAAAAGTAGGAAGATTCAGAGCAGTACAAAAGGACAAAAAGCAACATCACCCAGAGCTTGAAAAAAAAACTGAATATCGAAATTTTGATAACCTAATTGCTAATCAAACCAAAACGAATACGATTCACTTAATTTTTTAGTGTCTGAGTAGGCGTCTCTTAATTATTATCACGTTTATCCACGGCTATTTTGATAACCGAATGATAACATTAAACGAGGCGGAAAAAAACGAGGAGGACAAGTTGAAAGAACTTTTGCACATCAAAAGTTTTTTCGTATAGCTCTTAAGGAAGGCCACACTGGTGAAGATGATGTTGAAAGAATTGTTGTACACCGAAATTCTTCTGTTACAAATGTTAAGATCTTAACTTTCAAGATCTCGAGATCTTGAAGAGAGGGATGACATTGAAAGTACTATTTTACACCTAAATTACGCTAGTACTTATTTGAAGACCTCACTGGTGAGGGAGATGAACTTAATCCCCTTTTCTAACTTTGACTTTCTTATTAATCCCATGCAATTGCAATGATCATTAGCAGCTATAACTGTACTAGAAAGCCCGCTGTTCTAGATATTATGAATTGTAATTAAAATGATTTGTGCAAATGTGTCTGCTAATTTAAACTGAATTGCTCAGGGCAACCGGCAAGGACGCCCCTTTGCTTACTGCCCCACGGGGTTTTCCCCTTCTACTTGCTTAATTGCTTAAAGTAGAGTGCAGTGAAGGAAACCACTGGTGGTACATTTCTTAAGAGCCCACCGCTAGCTCAATCAATAAAGGTGATTTAAATAATGAAATGTTAAGTCTGTCAAAGATCTCTTTGTACACAACATTTCTTGCGTAGATCTTTTCATCATTTTTAAGCTCGCCTTGCAGAGGACCATCCATTACTTTTAATTTTACGTCCGTTCTTTCACGAACTCTTGAACAGGCAACATAAAGTTGACCACTCAGGTAAAAAAATGCCAACACGCTTAAGCGTTTGCCCTGAGACTTATAGTTACTCAAGCAACCGATAAACTATCGGCGACAAACAGACACTTAAGCCGCATATATATATGGGGAGAATTAACATTATCTCCTCCGAAACGGCTGGCTCCCGGGCTTAGCGAAGCACACCGTTGGATTCCGCAGGTCCGTGGCACGCCATTTTAACCATTCGCGTCTTCTTAGGACTTTAAGTAGCCGAGATATTAATTAAAACTAATTTTCCGCTATGTTTTCCCTACATGTTCCACTTTCTTTCTCTGGTTTCCCTATTACAGGGATCTGGCTACGTGCCAAATTCTTTTTTCTCGAATATCTACGGAACGGCGCCGAGTTGAAATTCGAGACGCGTATCCTGGGATTCTAAAAAATTCTCCGAATCTATGGATACCGTTATCATCTTCAAACGACTTTAATCGGCCGAGATATTAATTAAAAACTACAGAAACGTTAATTTCCGCGCTCATTTTTACGAGTGGCAACAATAAACTATCGGCGACAGACCACTTTAGCCGCTTATATATATAAAGATGATAGTGTTCTTTATTTCTTTGTTCATTTTTAGATCATAATTTAAAACAGCAGTGATTATTTTTTGTTCCTATTTATGAAATATCAGTTCATTGCATAAATGTTAAATAACAATAACAATATAATTATGAAGCAAAATTTTCATCACAGAAAAAGAAGAAACCAAGGAAGTTTGACTAACCCTTGCAAAACAGACACCCAAATTTCCGTGATGAATTGCAAATTTAGCTTGCAATCCTTCAATTTTTTTTTTTCGTAAATGGTGGCTCGCATGGTAGCTCGAAATAAATATCTTCATGCGTGTGGGAACCTAGGCTTGAGCAACACAAAAATACGAAAACAAAAGATTCGACAAATCGCGATCGCGTGCTTATGGTAATCGTTGGTTTTTTATTCAGATCCTTCGATACTGTTGCAAATAAACTCTGGGTCTAAAAATAAGAGAAGGAGTTATAAATTTACAGTAACTATGTATGGGTACAGGATTGATTCAAATGAAAAGCTACCGAACTGCAAAATTGTCGCCTTTTGGGAAGCGGAAGCTTACACTGCCATTGCTTTTGAATGGTCAGATGTGAAGACGATTGCTGAAGAATCTGAGGCAACAGCGCAGAAAAAAGTGGAAATTTTTTCTTCCACCAACTCTTGTACAAGAGAAAATGTAATAGACGCCGCTTAATGTGATCGCCGTTAATGTTATCATTCCGGGATATTGCATTCGAATTCCCGAAGTGTACGAAAACATGGAAAATGCATCGCTATTTGTGATCAACAAGTCGGTTAATATTATCAAAGTATTATCGAATATTTTTTTAACTTAAATAAAGTGGCCAAATGAGGTCAAAAAATAGATTATTGCCAAGTGTGAGAAAATGTCGCCAAGTAACGGTTTATGTCGCCATACAACTTGGTCTTAATTTTAGTCAACCTTTTAAAACTAGGCAAAAAGCAACCTTAGATTTTGAATAACTCTATCGATTTTGAGAATGATCCTGTCAGATACATTTCATCAAGAATGAACAAATGTTTCTGCTGAATGTTTTCCCCAGATCCTTTAAAAAAAATTCTCTCCAAAACATTTACGTTAAATCAAGATTGATTTTTTCCGCCGCCTTCATATTTTTAAATTTAACAGTTGCATGTTCTCTTTCAGAGAAAGAGAGAGAGAACGGAGGACGTGAGCACTATCCCTTTATCAAACGGTTAATTAGTATAGCACCACGTCCACCACTATCTATAGCACCCCTTCAAAATACATAATGCCACCTGAAAGGTATTCAACGTGCACAACAAGACATACAATATAATATGTTACAGAGTTACAGATTAATATTCAAGATACATTACTGGTATATTACTGATGCAAATATGACAGATGCAGAACTGATTAAAGGCTGATATAATACTGGTACTGATATTAACACTGATTAATACTGCTACATTACTGATACATTGATATAAAACTGAATATTAATACCGATGAAATGGGAATGATTTTGCACAAGTCGGTAAATAAATCCACGAAATTATACGTTACAGAGACCCCCCCCCCAAAAAAAATGAGAATTGAAATATCATAGATCAATGTTCTACTATTACATTACTTGTTCTCTTTCAGATGGTCTCAGATGATTAAGATTAGGATTACAGCACCGGTCCAATAAATTCCAGAAACGTTATGAACAGCTCACAAATGAACTACAGCCTTCAAAAAGTTACGAACAGTTCATGAAAATAGGTAAAGTATGAACTTCAAAAAGTTATGAACATTTTCGTTTTGAAGGATATTTTTCCTCATCATTTAATGCTATTATTCGTTTCATGTTATCCAAATAGCCCTGGAGAAACGGGATCATAATAAGCTGCTCTTACTGCAAGAGAAAACAGAAAATGCACTTGAAGTAGTTGGCGTCTAAGTATTACAAGGTGGGGGAAAATCGCGTTTCAGAATTAATGAAGTTATGAAGTAGAAACCAAGTGTCCATAAGAAAATGCGTAGGGACTGAATATGAATCACAATAATAGGCGAAACTTTAGGCAACAATAGTCAAAGCTGATTGCTGTTTATAATATAAATCTATGTATTGAACCAAAACAAATACCATAAATAGGAAGCAAGTTCGAATTTTAATTAAAAACTGTATAAATGCTTGTTCATACATGCTTGTTCAAAAGTTACCCGCAACCAAATTACAATAATTTTTGAATTATTGTAATTTGGTTGCGGTTAACTTTTGAACAAGCATGTATGACCTTCAACGCTTATAACTTTGAACTCATACATACAATCTTACTCAGAGCAACTAACAAAAATTAATTCTGATACATCCCGATTCAGCACCCTGTGTTGCTTTCTGATTTGTTCTACTGAAGTGGAATTGGATAGGACTACTGAAAGCGTCCAGATTTGCTTTGGTTTTTTGGATTGTGGCAAAGCCCTCGAGAGGGCTATCTGCTTTACGGAAAGGATACCTTCGTGGAGGCCTTTCTAAAGGAAAATGGCTCGTATACTCGTCACACATGGGGAAAACCACGAAAACGTCTATGCAGACTATGCAGATTCGAACCTCGGGTCGAACGAACTACCAGTGATCAGCGATTTTACCTCTCGCCCGCTGGTGGGCTGGAGGGCGTCTAGGACTTTCCGTCGTCACCGATTTGTCATCGCCCTTTTGCCGACTGGATATGTACAGGGAAAATATATATAAGACGGGATTTTTAAAGAATATATGTAGGGGTAACATCACTAATAAACACCGCTATAATCACCACTAAAACGCGGAAGTTATTATTAAACTACGATTTATTTACATAAATTAAAATGAAAAGAAAATAGAAAGATAATCGTCACATTTTTACAGGTCTTCTTTCGTCATCAATAGCGTCTCGGCTACGCACTCATCTGGAGAGCGCTTTACAATTATCTAAATCACAGTTGCATAGCCATTTCCTACATATATAAAACTCCGTACTGCGAAAAAGTCGATAAATAAGAATGAACTGCAATATGATAAATACTTGCAAAGCAAGTCCAAAACTGCCGGCAGATTACGACGACTTGGGTGCTCGTGCAGATCTATTACGAAATAATCCCCGCTACAGCCCTTATTCATCGGCCTGAGTCTTTTTGCATTTATTTTACTAAAATGCAATTAACATCAAACAGTCTTTGAAGCCGGAGAATCAAAACAATTATATGCAATGCAGGTAATTTTTTATAAAGAAATCAGTAGAAAGATGATTTTCTGTGTACCAAGTTGTACAGTCTTTTTTTTTTTTTTTAATAGCCAGAAAGGCGACAAAGTAGCGGTGCCCTAGCAGAGATTCGAACTCCTGACCTTCAATTTGCTAGCGGGGCTGTTTTCATTTACACCACAAAGACACTCTGTAACGAAATAAAGAGACACGGGAGAAAATTACTTACATTCTATACGGGAGAAAATTACTTACATTACTATACGGGAGAAAATTACTTACATTGTTCCCAATCTAAAGACATACTGGTAGTTTAGCTTATTGAGATTACGGCAAAGCACACTAGGGCTATCTGCCTAAGGGAAGGGATGCCTTCGTGGAGGACTTTCGGCTAACCTTTGTAATATGGTAACAGGTAGTGTGGCGACATTTTGGTAAGGCGATAAAGGTTACAAACTAGGACTTTAGCAGTGTACATGGATAAAGTCAAGAGTGTGCGCAATGCCATTTTTGTGCAATTTTGGGATGTTTTTTTTAAGTGAAAATAGGTCGACGTGTACATGGATGATACCGTGTATGTGGAATTTTTAAAAACGCGGCAAGCAGTTTGCGATTCTGCACTTTCTTCCAATTTCGCACCTAATCTTCGTCACGATTAAGCACTTTTGTTCCATAAAAGTTCTAGCAAAAGCATAATTTGGCTAGCAGATTGTTGGAAAAAAATGTTGAGTTATTAAAAAAAAAAAAAAAAAAAAAAAATTACTTCGTGAAAACAAAATGGCGTCCAAACAAAAACTAGCAGGTTGCTGTAGCAGGGTTGGTCGCCAAATTTTCGCCAAGTTACCATATCCAAAGATTAACCGTACTTTCTAAGGGAAACTGGCTCGTATGCACGTTACACATGGGGAAAACCACGAAAACGTCCATGCAGCCAGTCCGTTCGCGGGATTCGAACCTCGGACCGAACTACCAGTGTTCAGCGACTTTACCGCTCGGCCGCTGGTGGGCCCACTTACTGGTAGCAATATTCGACCAGTAGTCGAATCCTAGTGGCAGCAAATTATCATCCACCAGTGTTTAGTTTGGACACCACTTCTGCAGTATTTCCTTTTTAAGGGGAGGGGGAGTTTTTTTTTTTTTGGGGGGGGGGGGAACTAGAAAGTGAAAAATTACTGTTACTGCTGACAGGATTCGAGCTCTTCCAAACGCACAGACAAATATACTAAAAACCATACGCATCGTTTTTGACTCAGTTACACTGATAAACAATGTATATGATTATGTAATAGAGTAACATAACGTACTATTGTTGAAAAAAATGAAAAGGCAGATAACAGACGCTTCCTTAATCGAAATGCGAATGTCAAAAAATAGCAAAATGTAATAAAAAATAGCAAAATGTAATAAAAAATAGCAAAATGTAATAAAAAATAGCAAAATGTAATAAAAAATAGCAAAATGTAATAAAAAAATAGCAAAATGTAATAAAAAATAGCAAAATGTAATAAAAAATAGCAAAATGTAATAAAAAATAGCAAAATGTAATAAAAAATAGCAAAATGTAATAAAAAATAGCAAAATGTAATAAAAAATAGCAAAATGTAATAAAAAATAGCAAAATGTAATAAAAAATAGCAAAATGTAATAAAAAATAGCAAAATGTAATAAAAAATAGCAAAATGTAATAAAAAATAGCAAAATGTAATAAAAAATAGCAAAATGTAATAAAAAATAGCAAAATGTAATAAAAAATAGCAAAATGTAATAAAAAATAGCAAAATGTAATAAAAAAATAGCAAAATGTAATAAAAAAATAGCAAAATGTAATAAAAAAATAGCAAAATGTAATAAAAAATAGCAAAATGTAATAAAAAATAGCAAAATGTAATAAAAAATAGCAAAATGTAATAAAAAATAGCAAAATGTAATAAAAAATAGCAAAATGTAATAAAAAATAGCAAAATGTAATAAAAAATAGCAAAATGTAATAAAAAATAGCAAAATGTAATAAAAAATAGCAAAATGTAATAAAAAATAGCAAAATGTAATAAAAAATAGCAAAATGTAATAAAAAATAGCAAAATGTAATAAAAAATAGCAAAATGTAATAAAAAATAGCAAAATGTAATAAAATATGTAGGAAATTTTTAACTAAAAGAAACCTTCTTAATTTGAATTAGAAGCACAATATGTGATAAGAGAAGATTTTATATGTGATTGGCAAAATTGTACCTCATATATTTCGTATTCATCATATAAATATCATATCAAATATGCTTTCTCAGATTCCAAGTAAGTTTTATGTTCATAAAAACAAAGAAATTCATTAAAAAGAACAAACTTATTAATTATTATATTAAGAACACAATAATGCAAATTATTATACTATAATAGTAGATATGATATAATATAATAATAATATGATATAATGTTATTATATTATTGATTATTATACTTTTTAAGTTCATTCAACTTATCACGTTTCTTAACTAGGGAGCAATCTTTTCATAAATCAAACATAATCTTTTCATAAATCAGGAAGGAAATTAAAAACTAGATTTTTTTTATTAAAAATTATACTTGTCATTTTTAATTAAAACCAAAAACCAAAAAACAAACAAAAAAAAAAAAAAAAAAGAGGCCATTTTCTAGTGAAAAACGTAAGTTTATTTAAATTTCCATATCTATTTTCCAGATATAACTTTTATATAGGAAATTTAATATTGTAAAAATATATTAGGTGGATAATTCATATCATATATCAAAATTTCATTTCAGAAACGCTGCAAATAATAAATATTTCGATAAAAAAGTCTGAATCAATAATTAAAAAGAATTTACTAAAGCATTTTTCAAATTGTAATTTAAAAAGTGGTAATTTAAATAAACAGTTAATGAATTATATAAGAATATGTAAGAGGAACCATGCTTCGAAGTTGCTAAAATTATCGCAAGGTAAATTTTTTTTTCAAAAAATGCACGTTAAAATTTTCCTTTAAATAATAAAAACAGCAAACTCCGGTGAAATTTAAAATTGTAATAAACATCCACATGATAAATGAAAAAAATGAAAATAAAATCAATTTTTTTAAAGAAAATATAAAATATATTATGAACAACTTCTGTTTCTAGAATTTTGATGTTAATGCGTCATGACCATTTGTTAAAAGGCGTGGAATTTTGTTTCTAGTTATACTCTCTACCACTAGATGGCAGCACCACAATAGAACGAAGAGAAACAAGTGCAATGAATTTCCTTTCTCTGAAGTTCATGGACGAGCAAGAAGATTCAGCGTTGAATGAATGACGAGGAAAATTACCGACTGAATGAACAGGAAATTAATTATATTAGGAATGAAGCACTTTGTTTTATAAAAGAACTTTTACTTTGTAAGTATCCGCTTGAAAATGAGTTGTTGTAGGACAGAACTGTTATCAAGTATTCTTCAGTCCCATGGGAACAACTATTATAATACATACACAAGCAAAACAGAAAAAGAAAAATGCCCTTGAAGCTTAAAAAAATGCCGCATTTCGTCTTATATTAAATGGAAAGCATTCTAAAACATCGGAAAAAATGACCTCTCATTTTTGGTTTCTTTTTTCGCTTTTTAATGGAAGTAAAAAAAAAAAAAAAATCACATTTTAAAACCTGACATTTTCCCCCTCTTCTTTCAGTTCATTAAGAACAGAATGGAAGGAAAATTAAAAAAAAATATTGATAAATAACAAATTTTTATTTGTAGTAGTAAGAAAAGCAAATAAAAGCAACTTCGGTCCATTTTGTTTTTCTCTGACCATTAAAATTATATTCTTTGCCAGTGTTAAAAATATACGGCGGTTTTTTGAGCGACTCCCGTAGGGCCAAAATTGACCATGATATTTAATTTCAAAATTTTCAGTTTTGATGTCATTTTCAAGTTGCCTTGAGAGATCTGTTAATCAAGTTGTAGGATTTAAGTTCAAATAAACTACAGAAAAGAGTGTGCATAATTTAATAGATTGCACAGAGAAGTTAAGTGGTGTCCACATCAACTTTATATATATATATATATATATATATATGCAGTGCAGAATTTTATGAAAAATGTTTCAACATTCTCAGAGTTCTGAAAAATAAAATCGAACATACTATATAATTCTTTTATTTGTCCCCTTCCCCAAATAGCTCCCGAAAGTCATTTATCAGAATTCAATCCATTATTGAACCGTCTCATCACAAAGCAATTTGCCCAAAGTGTCCCACAAACAGGTTTTTTCCGTTATTACACTTGCGAAGGGAGGTAAGGTACATACTAGACATGGGAAAAACAGCTCTTGCAGGACTAAATCAGAACAGCCATCTTGTTTAAATTTAAGCTTTTTGCAATCTGAAATGTCTCTTCTGCTCTTAACAAACGATTCAAACTTTCTATTTTCATCTTCAAAGAAATATATTTTCTTGCTTTCAGACATAGTTTAGGACTGAAATATTATTTCACAGTCATTATTACTAAAAACGAGAGAGCTAATCAGTAATACACACAAATTATATTTAGCTTGTAGGGTTTATATTTATTTTAACTAACATTTATTTTAAGCTATCTTTCCTGTCAAGCCTTTACTTATTCCTAGAATTGCCAATGCCAGAGTATGTAAATTGTAGTAGAACGCGCAGTATATTCAAATTTTAGCAGAAGTAAGTTGAGTTTAAATAGAAGGGAAACGAGATTGTAGGTGTGCTTCTTGAATCGCGAACGGGAAGGTTGCTAGGTAGAAATTTAAGAACCGCGCGTTTCGGCCTGTGTGCCTATCTCGGCAGTTCGTTGAATCTTTCAACTGCTTAATCAGTAAGCTCGCTGAATCTCAGCTGTATTTTAGAACGCGCTTAAGTTAGTTACGATTTCAGAACCTCGTAGGTAGTGATCTGGTTGTTTATTCATCCTGTCATTAATTTTTAGTTTCACAGTTCTGTTTTGGTTAAACCGCTGGGTCGGCGTAGTTTGTGAGCGTCAAGTGAACGTAGCTGTTATTTCTAAAGTGGAATAAAAAGGGATTTAAACCCTTCTTACGAGTTTGTGTAATTTACAGTTCATAGCAGTCACTACCATAGTTGCTGACAAGTTGGGGCCACGCAACACTACAAGCTCAAAGGGGTAATTTGCTCAGAAAGGCTATTAATTTCGTTTTGGCATTTTGTGTCGTTTCACTGTAAAACAGCGTTTCACTTTTAAAATCGATGCCACCCAATATTAGAGCCCTGCATTACATTTAAAGAAATTAAATAATGGAGAATATTTATGAAAGTAGGTATATTTCTCGCACTACGAAAAAACAAAGGTATCTAGAGATATCCAATTTTGAATAACGTAGTCCTCCATTCGAATATGGACATCTGGAATCAACCCAGAATTTGGAATTTGTTTCATTATTGATTTCATAATTTGTAAAACGTTAACGAATTTTTTATTGAAAAACTCAACGATTTCAAAGCAAGCAATTGGCAACACTGTACAGGAGCGGGGGGGGATGTTTACCTCCAGCGCACATGACTGTGTAACGGAAATTCTAAAGATATGCTCTTTTTAAATTATTTTGTGGCATTGCTGTTGAAATGAATTTTATGGTTTCAGCGCGAAGAACATGATGTTTAATAAATAAAGGTAACACAAGAAACGTTAAAAAAGCGCCCCGTTGTCCGCAATATAAAATCTGAAATCTGTCAGATTTTTTTAATTTTTTTCCCATCATTAAAATTATGCAATTTACGCAGTCTACCAACTCAACACTAGCAGCACGGAATACATACTGCATAAAAGATAACCCCAAAACAATTTCGAAGTGGGAGAACGAGGGTACTACCGGAATTTATTTTACTTCTGTGTGTATAAATAAATAGGTTGTTTTAAAATTCGTAACAAAGCAACCTTGAGTTTGGTGAAAATTTAAATCAAGATCTCAATTGATTTGACCAAGGTAAACGGTGACAGGTCCCTCCACATCAGGAGCAAGGAAAGCTGAAGACTGGAAAACAGTGGACATAACAGTCGTATTTATACTTCACAGTACTGTGGAGTATAAATACGACCCTTACGCCTATTTCTTTCCAGTCTTGCAGACTTCTTTGCTCCTGATGAAGCGGGACCTGGACCTGTTTACCCACGAAATGGACTGAGCTCTTGACTTAAATCTAGGCCAAACTCAAGGTTGTTATGTTACGAATTTAATGTTTCACTTGGTGTGATGGGATAATCTCTTCTGCATGCAAACAGGTTGCTTATTACAATATGTGCTACATACGATAACATAGTGCGTTAATTAAGATACAATAACACGCCGAACAAATATTAATTCAGAAGTCAAACAAACAAATATCAGCGTTATATTTTCAAACTCTCACAGGACTCGTTTCGATGGTTTTACCGAACCATCATCCTCAGCTGCAAAAGCGCATTTCTAAATTAATAGTGCGTTAACTTAATTTTGTAAATGTTTAGAATAAAAATCGTGTTATCGAAATATGTGCATATATGAAGCGTTGTAAGAGGGTTTTTTACGCATATTCAGTAGCGTACTAGAATGAAACTGTGTTGTCGTGCTGGTGTCGACGGTCTCCGCAACTTTTCGTTAGAGCGAAACAACGTTAAAGCGAGACCGTGCTATAAAAGGGGCGCATGTACTGATAAACATTTCATTTTTAACCAATTGCCTCACTGACCATCTGATATATTATAATCTCGAACAGTTTGTAATTATAACTGCCGGTTGGCATTTTTAACCGCTCCCAAAAGTTCTGGCCTCTTAAAATAACAATATCATTTTAATAAAAAAAACCCTTGCTCTATTTAAGTTGCATGCTCGCGCATCCCCCCCCCTCCCAATACCGCCGACAACTTAACTCAACAAACGGCGTGAATGCGAGCTTGGAACAAAAGAGCGTAAGTGTTAAAGGAAAGAAAAGAAATTGAGAAGCCAATGCGAGGGCACGATCATCAACGCACGAAACTCCTCTATCGCCGATGGAACGTTCAGCTCATACAAATGATCCCAATTAAAAGGATACCAAAGCAAAAGATGTCCTCATTTCCAGAAGATTCTAAGCGGGGACATCTCCTTGACGGTACGACTTTTACTCGAGTTCCGCGAAATACAGTCGTTCTGAAGATAGTAGAAGACGGTTGGGGGAGGGGGAGGAAGACGAGCTAACAAGGGAAAGGGTGCCTTGGCCCTGATCATGATACCGAAAAGAAAAGAGCTCGTTTCTGAAAGCATTGACCTCAAAATGTTGCCTCGAATGAAAAAGGTACAAATCACCGGATAATGTTTCCCATCTTTTTATTTGTTTACGAATTAGTTTGTTTGGTTTTGTGGCAGCTGGTAAGGAGGCCGCGAACACTGACCTAAGACAGTGATCTCGAATTACCTGAGAGCTGAATTCTGTCTCAAATTCAGAAGCTGCTCTCGGCAAGAAATTCGTAATGGTTAGACTTTGGTATTCAAACGCATTGACTGCTAAATACTAAAATTTTTGACTGGCATTTACAGTAGGTGCCGGTTAATGTAGTCGCAGTTAATCTATTCGGATATTGTTATCGATTTTCCGGCCGTTTCTATATGAAAATATTCAAAATAAATGGCTTATTTTACATTGCTTATACGTGATATATAGTATGGTATATTTACTTTACTTATACAGGATCAGCAATTCGGTTAATAGGATCAAACAATTACAGAATAAATTTTTTTAATTAAAGTCGCCAAGAGAATAAATTCGCCATACAAGATCAAAACAGATTATAAAATTTGCCAAGTGATAGAGAAATGTCGCCAAATGAGAAATCAAGTCTCCAAACACTTTGGTTTCGATTTCAGTAATCATTTAAAATTAGGCAAAAATCTTACGTAGACATAACATGATTTCCTTGCACACCTATTAAATTATAAACGTTTATTGCTGCACTTCATTTACACTTATTTCATTTGAAAGTGAGCTAGGCTTTTCCCATTGAAAGATCCCTTTGGGCATTGCCGATTGCAAGAAAAAATGGAGATGCATAACTACATGTTATATTAATTAATTTTCTGCCTCCTTTTCCCGTGCCTTCATGGTGTAATTGGGAGCTTACTCGACGCGTATTCGAGAGGTCCAGGGTTCGAGTGCCGGCTGTATATTTTGCAGGTCTGCTGCTTCAAAATAACCTAATGACTCTACGAATGGCGCCCGAACTAAAAAAGGGTGGACGACAATTCGTAACCACTAGGATTTGGCGACTGGGTCTTGTAACCCCCAGTCACCCTTTAAAAAGTGGAGTATACAAAGTATTTTCTGCCTCCTTTCCGCATGCCTTCGTGGTGTAATTGGTTAGCATACTCGAGAAGTCCAGGATTCTAAAGATATGCTCATTTTAAAATTATTCTGCGATATTGCTGATGAACTGAATGTTATGATTTAAGTTCGAAGAACATGATATTTGATAAATAGAACATGATATTTTATAAATAAAGGTAACCCATAAAACGTTTTAAAAAAGCCTCTTTGGGCGTAATGTAAAATGTGAAAGCTTTCGCATTATTATTATTATTTTATGTTAAATTAGTTGAATTTTACTACTATTTTGCAGGCAATTGTTTCCTCACCATTTAGTGTTATCATCCTGTTAATGTTATCAAAATAGCGGTGGACAAATGTAATCACAATTAAGCGGCGCCTACTGTACACAAAGAAAGGATGCTTATTTATATAACTACCCCGCAAACGCATCGATTATCAAATGCGTTACGTAACATACCACTTAACACCCAAATCTACAAACTGCAGACGAAGATGCACTTACCTGCATATGTTCGTTTTCAGCCGCATCATTCAGGGGGCTCTTTCCGTGTTTGTCCAAGAGGATGCGTCCTCCATGCTTCAGTAGCCACCGCAGAGTTTCTAGGTGACCACGACTGGCTGCGAAGTGAACCGGAGTCGCCCCGTCGTTGTCCCGAAGATTCGGATCTATACCTTGTTCCTCCACCTGCGGATAATTCGGAAACAGTTACTACATGTCAGGGTTAACGAGACAATGCGACATTATCATGGCTAACAAGACGGAGCGATATCGCTAAACCACATTTCAAGGCTTTTTCCCGTTCTGGCACGTAAACTGCTTTGTGTTCAAGAAGTTTCTGTACCAGGGTGCTAACTAGATGGAGCCAGTGGCGTAGCTAGATGGAGGCGGAGGGTGCGGTCCACCCCGAGAGGTAGATTTTTAAGGGCGGCACGTTTTGCTACAGCGGTTAGTCAAACGGATAGTGAGATAGGTAAATAATAATTAGATTCTAAATTATCAAGCGGAATTAAATTGAATTATGAAATTTTACTCTAGATCAGCTCTAGATCATAAAACTCTAGATCAGCGGTTCTCAACCTTTTGATTAACGCGTACAATCTAAACAAAAATTGAAAACCTTTAGTACCACAACTACATTTTACAATGGTTATTTTTCAACTTCTCAATAGAAATATTTAAAAAAAATATATTTTGCCCTTTGCACAACTTGTTTTCTATTTGTATTAAATACGCACACATAAAATTTTAGATTAAAAATTGGTTAAAATTTTAAATAATCAAAATTAAAGTTATCTTCAATTCCAAAATTTATTGTGAAATTTGGGCCTTTTCAAGAAAGATCAAATTGTTTACATCTCGTCATATTTCACTTAATTTTAGCCGTAAATTAAGATCCCCTTTTAATTTTGTTCTGTATTTGTTTTTCAAATATAACATGGAAGAAGATATTTACTCGCACAAATAGGTTGTGCAAAAAGGGAATAAAAATATAATAGCTTTATTTGAAATGCCTTTAAATTCTTTTTTTTCGGTTGAAATCTTCAGTCAGAGAGAGTTCGATCAAAGAAAATTTCTATCGGTTGTTCTTTTTCTTCGTGAGATTTTTGAATTAATTAGTTAAAATTACTTTTTTGTTTCTTTTGGGTACCACCTGTTGAGAATCGCTGCTCTAGATAAAGTATTCAGAGAAATCACTATGTAATTTCAAAAGCTAGTTACGTATGTTATACCTTTTTTTATTCCGTCCCAGCTTTTGAATGCAAATTAAGAATATGAAATAAATTATGATCACAGTGACATCCGTAAGGAAGAACTGCTCGTTAAGAGAGAAGTGTTTCAAGAGTTTGTTGTTATTGCCTAACATATAGTCAGCCCAAGGCCCAGGAAATGTTTCGTGGCAAGGAGCGCAAGATTACGCGTTGTCGTTGGCAACAGTCTTGAGCACTTTACAGGTGACAGTGCGATTTAGCTCAGTTCCGCTCCCAATTTTGTCGGAGGGCACCTGGAGAGACGGGTCCGACCAATTGTGGTCAATGTTATCTCTACATATAATAAAACAAAGAGTCTGTCTGTGTGTGTGTCTTTCGTTCGCGCTGCGCGTAAGCTAATAGACCCACGGCTACGAAATTTGGTACAAAAGTGCATCTAGACAAGAGCCAGTGCATTTCGAAGCGATTTTTCCGAAATTCAAATTAGAATTTTTTAAATTTTATGTTTAATGTTAAATAATTAATTCCTATAAAACTTATTTTAAAGTATTTAAGTAATATTTTAATTCTTTTAAACGTTGGTATGATGTTTTTAATTCGATATTCAATTTAAGTAATATTTTAATCCAATTAAATGTTGACGCAATGTTTTTATAGCGGTGTTTTTATTCTATTATATGAAAGTAATAATTTAACCTTACTTTAGCAGTTTATACTCTTAGTAAATGTATTTATTTACCAGCCATCTTAAAAAAAAAACGTTTTCAATAAAAAATTAATCCATTATTTTTAACGATATTTATTTTTTTTTTTAAGTTTCGAATACTTTACTATATGCGTAAAATACGTAAAAACAGCATTTTTCAAGATCGCTGATGACTGTAAAAACCGCGCCAACAATTGCGTCAATGTAAATCGCCAAAAATCCGTGCAACAGTCTACCAAAGTAGCACCCAATTTTTTTCTCTTGAAAATATAACATAAAATATCATTAATTATACTTTGCTTTTCAGAATTTTTTTTTTGTATTCTTTTATATTATTTATTGGTCATTTCACTGTCTTTAAGATATTGAAAAGTTTTGAGTGATTTTTTTTAGGAAACAAAGTTCTTAACCTCCTTTATACCATTCGAGTTCTTAAGATTTTGCAAAGGGAAGTTGGTTAATTTATTTATTACGATAATTAATATTTGTATTAAGGGATATTGCTTATTTCATTGTAATTTTGTTATACGTAATAACATTTTTTTATGAAGTTTTTCTGCAGAGTAAAATTCTATGCAGTTTTTAAATTTAACGTTTGGTGTTCCCTTCCGCCATTTTTGCGGTACATTTAAAAGCCAGACGAAGGCTGGCAGCGAAGCTGCTAGTTGTTAATATATTGTTGAATATTAATGTATAAATTATACTGATCATTCGAAACACAAAAAATTCAAAATTTCGCAAGAAATGTTACAAAACGAGTAATTTCTTGGTCAGTTTCTTACTAAAGCTCAACAAAGATATCTACCGTCGGAATAACTTAATTCGTTTGGTCTATATTAAGACCTTAGATCATATGGCATCTCGATAGATAGTAAACACTACTTAGATAAACATAATACTGAACATTCCACAACTGTTTTAAGATGCGTTGTTTCAAGAGAATTCTCTTACCATCCATTTGACGCATTTGAGAACTCCCATCTGAGCCGCGGCATGGATGGGGGCCATTCCGTCCTTCGCCCTCAAGTAAAGGGATCCTCCTGCTACCAGAACGAGATACTTAAGCACGTCCAGGTGTCCCTCTTGAGCTGCCAAGTATACCGGAGTGACACTGTTTTCCATCTGCGTGTTGGCACTGCAAAAAAAGAGGTGATTTTCGGTTATATGTACGTCTTCTTCACAATCTAGTTTCACATATTGTATTTTCTGAAATATTCCCACCCCTTTTTTAACTGTTTTAATTGTCTGAAAATAGAGAGGGGAAAATTATGCGAGTAGTTTAATGTCCGAAGAACGAGGTTGCAGTTAGAACATAACAAATAAAAAGGAGCCACTAACCATAACAATATAATTTCTTTCAAAGAAACCTACATTCCTATAAGAATACATAGTAATATTAACGTTACAATACATGAAAAATATTGAGCCTAAACCTTGCGGTAATCGAACCAGCTCAATTAACTTCCAAGTAACCTCATATGCATGAGTCTTGACTTCAGTTCTTTGGAGATACACGGGGAGGGCGTAAACAAAAGATCCGTATTTCGGAAGACCGATCATATCAGCAGTAGTAAGGTGGAACGTAAATAAAAGAAGTTGGAACGTAAATAACAGAAGCAAGGTGAAACCACGTTTGGAAAGTTTCTGAAGTGTGAAAACACCTACCACGTCCAGGTATTTTAAAGAAGAATCTGCGCAAAATATATTTAAATTAATAAATGCGAGGGAAAATAAAATGGGTGAAATGCTCATACAAATTTGCAAATGCCAACTGAACTCAATAAAAATAATCAAGGTAATACAATTTATAAATAAAACTAGCCCTTCGAGGGATACAGTATGTACAGTAGAAGATGGGGAAAATAAATGCGAATATTTATAAAATTAGAGATAAAACGTCTGAGGGTATACGCGAGAGGTAAAAATGTGCAAGGAAATACGGTATTAAGTTTAATGTTGAATGGCGATTTGCAAAGAAACGAAATAAATGACAATCTGGAGACGGTGTTAAAAAATAAATAATAGTGGATGTTTTCATGGACTCGTTTATTTTTCAGAAGCATGGAAAATGAGGGGGGGGGGGGAAATCTGCAGAATTATTATTATTATTTCGCTTCTGGAGAAGAACAAAATCTACTAAGGTAGATTAAGGTGGCCTTTTTTTTTCTTTTGCTTAGTTTTAATTGGTTGATTGAAATCGACACTAATATGTTTAGTGACTTAGTTCCTTACTTGGCGACATTTCTTTACCACTTGGCAATTTTTACTTATTTGACTTTATCTGGAAAATTTATCTTTTACCTGGCGGATCAATTTATCTTTTATTTATTTCATTCTATAATATTTTGATCATATTAACCGAAATGTTGATCACAATAAGTGAAGTATTTTGCATCTTTTCGTACACAAACTGGCGAGGCTTTGTCACTTGGATAATAATATTCGAACGATAAATATTAACTGTGATATCCGAACGATAACATTAAGTGGCGATTATTGTATCCTCCCTCATTCTGTGTGTATTATGTTATTGCGCAACCATAAGCAAAAATCTTACGAATGTATATTGTTTTGTTAATAATTACTATCATTTGTAAAAAGAAATCTTACGAAAGAAAATTTCTTTTGGTTTGGAATAAATAATTTACTCTATTTTCTGTACAACTGACAAATTTCTTTTTTTCTTCTTCAATTTCAATCCATAAAACTTTTGTATTAGATCAGATATATATAAAGCCATTCATGGTCGATTTAAAACGAAGCAATTGTCTGCCTGCAATTTAGAAGCAAAAACATCACATCATTTTCTTTTCATACGCATTAGATTATGCATAAAAAAAATCTGATAAAAGTTACCATAAAAAAAATTCCCTCAGAAAATAAATGAGGAAAAATAATGCGGTAGCGAGAACTTGACATTATTTTGAAAACTAAAAGAAGTACGGGAAGTAGCGCCCCCTGCCGGGAGAAAGGAAAAAAACAAGCGTGCTTATTCTAGCAACGCGAGTCTTGACTGGTTGCGCAAATGGATGATGAAGTAGATCTTTGCGGCACGCGTCGGTAAGCTGGTTCGTCAAGAAACTGGAACGTACGTACGAGCTTGATTGTAGCTAATTTAAACAGCTTCTTTAAAATTCTTTTTTTGCTCTGAAAACAATTTATTTATCATTAACGAATGGCTCAGGCTGAAACGTGAATAAAACAAAAAGAAAAGTGTATTAAAACTAATGGATCGTCTATTACAATTCATTTAACTCAGAAAGGGGTGGAGGCTAGAAAAACAAAACAAAAAACAATCAAATTTTTTCGATGAAATTTTTACGTAAAAAACGATTAATGCAAAAGGAAAAAAAAATCTGAAAGGATTCAGATTTTAACGTCACACCAGAGGATTTGTTAAGGTTTTTAATGCTCTCGCTGAGTATCATAGGCTACCAATCTGCTCTGAGACTCACTTCTCGTAACACAATTTTTACCAATCCGTAGTTTACCAGTTTACTATTGCTGCTGTTGCATTCACACACACCTGTTAACACTTTTTTTTTTTTTTTTTTTTTTTTTTTTTTTTTTGTCTTTTTAGCTTTGTTATTAAAAACTGCTTTCTTCACCCTTACGCTATACACCATTCAACAGCAAATTCGCAAAATATTTAAAAACAGTAGGCATATTTTTAGAATTCCCGATATTGTGTTAATAGTTGCCGTACATTTCTTTATATTCCTGATATTTCTTTTAAATCCAGTCGCTCGAACTAAAAGCGTTATTATAAAAAACAGGTTATAAAGATTTTAATGAGTCCGGCAAGTGTCATTTCATAATGATATTTAATATATACCAAAAACGCCGCCCAACAGGGTAATGATTATTGACTCTGACTACCCATCCCTTTATAAAACAACGATTTTTTTCATCGAACCCCCCTTCCTCCTCCTTACATTTTACTCAGCATTACACAGCAGAGGTTCACAACCAGAAGGGATTTACCCCTTGGGGGTGGGGGAGGAATTCAGTCAGCATTTTATTTAGATGTTTAATGTTTAATTCTAGCTCATGGATATTAAAAAAAAAAAAAAAAAATACTCTTATTCAAGTTTTGACATTGGGCATCATTTTCTGTATTTTTTCTTGTTTCATTTATACACAACATTTTCTAATGTTATGTATATGTTACCGTGAAAGACCGAAATTGGAGAATGTCGACTTTCACCGGAGAATGTCAACATTCACCAAATACGTCGGTGAAAGACCGAATATTTCACTACATTTTTTTACATTCGGACCCTCACCGGTGTATGTCGACAATCAGATATGCTCTGGTGTAGGTCGAAAAGAAAGGAGTATATGTACACGCTGCCATTCCAAAAGGAAGTGTTCCACAAATAAATGCAGTTGTAAAAGCAAGGGCCTCTTGTGCAATTCAAAGTGTCCTAATAGTTTAAGTTGTTGCAATAAATAAGATTTGAATCACATAATTTGGTAAGTTTATAACTTCTATTATTTTCCTTTCTCATTTTGAATGTACTGTGTGTTTTAAGTTCTTATATTCTTAAGTTCTTATTCTGAGTCTCAAGTGCGTTTTTTCGCGAATGAATTACGGAGAAGGAAATATAATATTCTTATATGTTCAACATTCACCATTAGTACATGGTGAATGTTAACATTCACCGGTGAAAGTCGACATTCTCCAGATTTCGGTGTTTCACCGGAACATATAAATGAAACAAGTAATAATCTATATCTAATTTTAATAATCTATATCTATTCTATTCTAAATTCTAAATAATCTATATCTAAATAAATGTATTCATGTATTGTTATGCACATACGGATAATTTTAGTGAAAATATACGTGAAATTGTTGTATTTTTTCTGCACAGTGTAACATGGAAATCTAGGAAGAGGATGCTCTGCGGGAAAAGTAACAATACAGGGGCAAGTCTATTTAACTCAGTAAATGGCTCTCTCGTTGGCGAGATATAGGCAACTTGGCACCTAATTCTTGTCGCCAAATTTAACGACAAATCGGCAAAAGTCGACAAACGCGACATTGGCTCTGTCCTTCTATCACCGTCATACGTATTGTAATTTAATAACTGTAATTTATTTCAAATCCGCTGTAACGATATTCCACTCTCATATGCCTTCCAGTAATTTCGAGAAGGAGAAAGCACTAGAAATATCTCGGCGGCCGGGTGAAAACGTTATAAGATCGAAGGGAGCATCTGCTCGCAGTTGTTTTTAAGAGTTGTTGTTTCAGAGCGTCTTCGGAGTATTGAAGTGTGGTGTGGTGTATTTAATTATGACAAAGCACACTAGGGCCATCTGCCTAAGGGGAGGGATGCCTTCGTGGAGGACCTTTCTAAAGGAAACTGGCTCGTATACACGCTAAACATGGGGAAAACCTCGGAGTATTGAGATATCCGTGATAGCTTTGTCTTTTGGATGCGCTGTGCATTGATTTGTGTTTAACGTTCTTAGTGGTTTGAAGTATGAGCCTTATGCAGCCTGTTTGTTTTCCATTTTAGTTTTACTTTTATTGTACTATTTACTGTGTTTTCGTGTGTTCTTGCTTTTTACGTTTTTCATATTGCACTAATTGCATAAAAAATTTATATATTTAAGAAAAGTTATTGATTTTTAAAAGTATTAAATAATTTCAGTTTATTTTTCCCCTTATATTTATTTCATACGATTTCTTTCTTACTACATTATACAGTTTTATATCAATAAGCAATTATTAATTTTATTAATACTTTTTTTAATAAATGGAATCTTCGAATATACCTATACATTGGCCGGTGCGCATAATTCATAAATGCACGTCTGTATCGCCACCGAAAGTTGGATCAACTTTAAACATAATTATATATGTAAATAGCAGAAGTCTTAGCATTTTTTACTGCAAACTGTATGAAAAAGATGTTCTATAATAATATGCAACAAAGTGAACTTTCCTAATTTGCATTTAGTGTGTTAAATTTCAAACTAATTAAGAACTGTTCACTCTTAAATGTCTTGCCTGCACAAGTAATACTCTTCAAACGGAATGAATTTATCTTGTTCACAACGAATATATTTAATCTATTCACATATAATATTTAATGTTAACAATAGATATAATCAGATAATTCACAATATATATTTCGAATCTTACACTTTAAAATCAAAGGAATGCAAGTATTCAGATACGAAAATATTAGATTCATTCTGACACTTAGATTCTTAGCTCAATAAAAAAAATTATACACTTGAATTCCCTTAATCCACAAGTGTTCAGTTAAATGAATAATATTCGAAGCTACTTGTAGCTTGAGTCTTTTCTCGATATAAAGAGCGATAATATGCCACGAACATTAATCCATATATTCTAGTGCGTGCTAACTTTCGCGAAAGTGAAATGTTGACGATTGAAAAAACTTATAAAATTGTTTGCTTTAAAAATGATTGAATTATGTTGTTCTTATCTTCCGGTTAAGGTTTTTATGCGTTTAGTAAATCTCTATGCAATATTTTTAGAATCATCAACAATTTTAAAGTTGTTTAAGTGACGCTAAGCCTAATACCTTTTCTTGATGGCGGCCATTGTTGGTTTACATTTGAAACAGCAGGATAGTGGATTTGTTGCCAATCTAGAGAAACTTAGCTTCGCAACAACAAAGATAACGCCTTCATTTATTATTGCGAATTAAATCATGCTTAATCCTTTCTGAAATTTTTTCGAGGAAATAAGTGTTTGAGATTTACTTCGTAATTTTTAATACAGATATTTTGAGTTTTTATGCATTTTTGCCTTGTCGCGAAGTGAGAACTCAATTAATGGAATGAGAAATACTCAATCGTCTGTGAAAAACTGTTTCTTTTTTGTTTTGTTTGCTTAATTTAGTTTATACATCGTTCTAATTTTATTATAGTATTTGAATAGAACATATGGCAACGATTAAATAATTCATTAAATGATATAAATTTTGTGCATTCTGAGTTATAATATGAACGAAATATAATACTGTTAAGTGAACCTAGCGCCAGAATGTCGCTATGATAAACACATAGATGAATTTTAAAGAAAACATTTATTCTATTGTGGTTTATGCGCTGTCGGCGAAGTAGATCTAATTCAATCCAATACGTTTAAATGAAATGCAAGAAAAAATGCGTATAGTTTAATATTCCGTACAAGGAGGTCGTGGTGTACACATCAGATTTTTTAAAAAAGATTTTACTTTCTGTATAACCTCATTTTTAGTGCTGTCTTCTCCATCATTTCTACAAATTAAATTCAATGCCATACTCTAAATCTGAAAACGAACTCTAAATATTTCTTACATGTTTATTCTATAACCTTGTTTATTTCATTATGTAAAATGAGGTCTTTCTACAACAAGTAAAAAGGTGTTTTTCCCCCTCTGACAAAACGATGACCTCCACTCAAATATGATTACGCATTTAAAAGGAAAATGAAAAAAATGAATAAACAAATTCATTCCAAACACGACCAAAAACCATAAAGATGGTACTTCATTCATATGCGTTACGCAACATCATCACGTGACACAATTGGCAAAGCAGCCATTTTTTTGCTTTTCTTTTCTTAACTATAAAATTTGTATCACATGACTATCAAGCGCTTATAAATAAACTATTTTTATTTATTTGTTATTCGAAATGCGCATTTTAAAACAACGAGTTCTGCAGCTGCATTTAAATACTTGCTTTTCTTTCCTTTATTGCTTAGAATAGTGTAGCTATGAAAATTTGATATTCTGCTGAGTGTTCATATTGCTTACAGCAACGTCACGTACAGAGTTTACTGAAAAGTGTGTCTACGGTCATTGAAAGTGTTCAATGAAAAGTGTGTCTTCGAATATAAGAATACTTTTTAAAGCTTTTTATGAGGGCAATAGTCTCTTTTCCAATCTAGTCATACCAACATATTATATACGTTCATAACATATTATTCATATCAACATATTATATTATTAAAACTTCCAAATTAAAAAAAATATATATAAGGTATTTCTCCCACTTTCCTAGCGTGCCTTCGTTGTGTGATGGTTCTGCACACTGAGCCGGTATTCCAGAGGTCCGTGGTTCGATTCCCGGCGAAGGCGTTTGCTAATTTTTCATCTCTCCGGCCTCAAAAATACATAATGTCTCTACAAAATATATACCAAATTACTCTGCGGCACATTACGTTACTTTACCCCAATATTAATCAGCCATGTGCACCGACTAACTTCTGGTTATAAGTCTTGTAGGAAAAAAATCTTTACCATTCAAATTATAGCAGTACACATTATAACACTAACAAACTGTACTGAGAAACTTAAAAATAATATTCGGAATATCTAGTAGTTTTAATTTTTTTAATTATCAGTCTAGCACAATTTAAAAGGTATTCGAGTCTGTTGCCATTCGAAAAATGTTAAATATTTATCCTTCCAGTTGAATTTGCCTGTTATGGATATAAAAACTAAGCTACTAAACAATAGATGCAGTTCTTTCGAAAAAAATATTGTTTTTCAATTTAGAATCCGACTGATTAAAACAAATGTGCATTTAATTCATGACGTATCTAATTAAAAACATTCAATATTTTTATAGAATGTCGTTATATATTTTTTCACCTTTGGAATAAACAGAAGGTACAGAACATTCTTATATTGTCTTAAATGTTTGTTTATCTCACAGCCTCTAAAATGTTTCGCTATTCCACCTGCGCTGTCTCTATCGATAATATTTACTGATAAATCAAATTGTTACAAAATGTATAGGAGCGGTGAGATAGTTTCCTGGCAAAGCAGTTTTAGGGTTGCCACATTTGACGAGAAATCGCCCATTTGGCGACAAAATTAGCAATATGCCATGGAGGATGGAGAACCTTCTGGAAAGAATTCTTACCGGGTTAGCCCCGAATGTTCTCGAACACAAGCCGAAAGCTATATAAAACCTGTTGGTTCGTAGTCAGTGTGTGTTTGCCTCGTCTAGCGAGCTGACAGTCATTGAGCGAGTGCATCAAGAGAGTTAGTGTATCGCGAGATAGTGTATCGTCGAGTTTTGTCTTTGCTGAGTCGAGAGCTATACTCTTGTATATCGTCGAGTGCATCGCGAGTGGTAGCGTGGAGAGTCTCGAGAGTACGTAGAGTTCCGAGAACGACCGAGCAGAGTCGGGAGCTGTACTCTGGTGCTTTGCAGTGAAGCTTTCTCGACCGTTATAGTCTAATAGTGTGAAGGCTGTGTTGCTGATTGTGTCAGCGTGTTTACAATAGTTCTTCGACGATTGTAAAAGTGTATTGGAGCTGTCGTGATTAATATTGGCTAAATAAAGTGTGTTTCGATACTTCATCAAGTGTCGTCGTTCTTCCCTCCAAATCTACAAACCCCGTACGAACGTGAAGGAAGAAAATAACGCAACAACTGGTGTCAGAAAAAAACGTAACAATATTAAACTTTAATAGAGTTTTAGGCGACCATTAGAACCATAACCATTTCTTTTTCTCTTTTTTTCGTTAATATGATGTTATTTTCACACCTATATTATTATTATTTTTACATCATGCTCTCGCATATTTTTCACTTACCGTTTTAGCATAAGATCTAAAAAAATTTTAAATAGTCCCATAATTTTCCCCTTCTTGTATTGCACATAGATTTCCCTTAGAATGCTAGTTTAATAGTAAATTGTATATCCCTTGATTATTAACCCTAAAGACGTTAGCCCAGAATGGCTATTAATTTCATTTTGGCATTTTGCGTCGACTCACTTTCTGCGTTGATTCACTTTTCAAACTGATGCCACCCAATATTATCACCCTGTATTATATTTAGAGAATTAAACAATGAAGAATCTGCATAAGTGTATGTATGTTTCTCGCATTGTGACAAAACAACGGGACCTAGAGCCATCCAATTTTGAATAACGCAATCCTCCACCGAATATGGGCATGTAGAAGCTCTAATTTGGAATTTGGAATTTGTTTTGTTATCTATTTCATATTTTGCCAGACATTAAAGAATTTTTGATTAAAATCTCAACAGTTTCAAAGCGAGCAATTGGCAACACTGTACGGAAGAAAACACTTTTATCTCCAGCGCGCGAAACTGTGTATCGGAAATTCTAAAGATACGCTCATTTTAAATTTATTTTGCGATAATTGAATTGAATTTTATGGATTAAGTGCGAAGAACATGATATTTAATAAATAAAGGTAACACACAAAACGTTAAAAAAAACGCCCCTTACGGCGTAATGTAAAATCTGAAAGCTTTCAGGTTTTATTAGCTTTGATTGTTTTATTTTTATTTCATTATGTTCAAATTTATTTGCGTTTTTTTCCTTTAGCATTTAATCTATTTTATTTTTCCTCGCATTTGTTATTTGAAACATATTTTGTGCAGATTCTTCGCTAAGCTACCCGGACGTGATAAGTATGCGCGCTCTTAAGAAACTTTCGAAACATATGATTTCACCTTACTTCTGTTATTTACATTTCAGCTCACTGTACTTTTTTCTAGTACTGGTGAGTTCCATTTTTCATCTTTTGAAATCCGTGTATTTTGTTCGCCCGCTCCTTCGTTATCCCTTTCGGTGTCTTTACAAAGTAACTGAGGCGGCTCAATTACCTTCAGATATTGGAATGTTAACACATTAAAAGCGGGGGATCTTAATGATTAAAGGCGGGGGATAGGTATGCTATGCTAGGTATCGCGGCGACCGCTTCGCCTCGTTTTTCGTCGTAGAGCGGGCGATATTTTGTGTAATCATAAAAAAATTTAGACGTAAAAAAGTTTATTTAAACTCTTAAATCTACAAGAAATATTAAAAAAGAACTAAACAATCATTACAATTTTTTTAAAGTATGTATTTATGAGAAGAATCTAGTATTTTTTACGAAAGTTATAATGCTGATAACACTCGCCACGGTGAAGAGGTGCATTGGAAAACCCGCATTTGTAGCAAGTCAACTTTCTTTTTTTATGTACGCAGTTTCGTTGGGCATATGGCTTTTTGCCTTTATTTTCTATCCGAATTAATTTGTGCTTTTTGATGTCTAGCGAAAGACGTCCAGGCGGATCAATTTTATATCGTGGAGTCCGTGGTGCCGAGTTCGATGTACCAGGTTGTGGCTCTTCAATGTCCATCAAATCGTCTGCATATATATCTTTATTTTCACGTGAAACCATATTGAAGGATTTCAAAATTTACTGTAAGTAGAATTTGAACAACAGAACAGCTTCAAACCACAAAATATACTAAATACTAATGTAAAGTGGCGCAATCCACGCGCTAGCTACAGTCGAGATAAATGCGCAAGCTACAGTCGAGATAAATGCGCAAGCTACAGTCGAGATAAATGCGCAAGCTACAGTCGAGATGCGCAAGCCACAGTCGAGCTAACTCCCGACTCCGCCTTTAACTCTCGACTCCCGCCTTTAAGCTACAGTCGAGATAAATCGTAGTACTACGACTCCCGCCTTTAAGCTACAGTCGAGATAAATCGTAGTACTAAGACTCCCGCCTTTAAGCTACAGTCGAGATAAATAGTAGTACTACGACACCCACCTTTAAGCTACAGTCGAGATAAATCGTAGTACTATGACTCCCGCCTTTAAGCTACAGTCGAGATAAATCGTAGTACTACGACTCCCGTCTTTAAGCTACAGTCGAGATAAATCGTAGCACTACGAGATAAATCGTAGCCTTTAAGCTACAGTCGAGATCAATCGTAGTACTACGACTCCCGCCTTTAAGCTACAGTCGAGATAAATCGTAGTACTACGACTCCCGTCTTTAAGCTACAGTCGAGATAAATCGTAGTACTATGAATCCCGCCTTTAAGCTACAGTCGAGATAAATCGTAGTACTACGACTCCCGTCTTTAAGCTACAGTCGAGATAAATCGTAGTACTACGACACCCGCCTTTAAGGTACAGTCGAGATAAATCGTAGTACTATGACTCCCGCCTTTAAGCTACAGTCGAGATAAATCGTAGCACTACGGATAAATCGTAGCCTTTAAGCTACAGTCGAGATCAATCGTAGTACTACGACTCCCGCCTTTAAGCTACAGTCGAGATAAATCGTAGTATTACGACTCCCGCCTTTAAGCTACAGTCGAGATAAATCGTAGTACTACGACTCCCGCCTTTAAGCTACAGTCGAGATGAATCGTAGTACTACGACTCCCGCCTTTAAACTACAGTCGAGATAAATCGTAGCCTTTAAGCTATAGTCGAGATCAATCGTAGTACTACGACTCCCGCCTTTAAGCTACAGTCGAGATAAATCGTAGTACTACGACTCCCGTCTTTAAGCTACAGTCGAGATAAATCGTAGTACTAAGACTCCCGCCTTTCAGCTACAGTCGAGATAAATCGTAGTGCTACGACTCCCGCCTTTAAGCTACAGTCGAGATAAATCGTAGTACTATGACTCCCGCCTTTAAGCTACAGTCGAGATAAATCGTAGCACTACGAGATAAATCGTAGTACTATGACTCCCGCCTTTAAGCTACAGTCGAGATAAATCGTAGCACTACGAGATAAATCGTAGCCTTTAAGCTACAGTCGAGATCAATCGTAGTACTACGACTCCCGCCTTTAAGCTACAGTCGAGATAAATCGTAGTATTACGACTCCCGCCTTTAAGCTACAGTCGAGATAAATCGTAGTACTACGACTCCCGCCTTTAAACTACAGTCGAGATAAATCGTAGCACTACGAGATAAATCGTAGCCTTTAAGCTATAGTCGAGATCAATCGTAGTACTACGACTCCCGCCTTTAAGCTACAGTCGAGATAAATCGTAGCACTACGAGATAAATCGTAGCACTACGAGATAAATCGTAGCACTACGAGATAAATCGTAGCACTACGAGATAAATCGTAGCCTTTAAGCTACAGTCGAGATCAATCGTAGTACTACGACTCCCGTCTTTAAGCTACAGTCGAGATAAATCGTAGTACTATGACTCCCGCCTTTAAGCTACAGTCGAGATCAATCGTAGCACTACGAGATAAATCGTAGCCTTGAAGCTACAGTCGAGATCAATCGTAGTACTACGACTCTGGCCTTTAAGCTACAGTTGAGATAAATCGTAGTATTACGACTCCCGCCTTTAAGCTACAGTCGAGATAAATCGTAGTACTACGACTCCCGCCTTTAAGCTACAGTCGAGATGAATCGTAGTACTACGACTCCCGCCTTTAAACTACAGTCGAGATAAATTGTTGCACTACGAGTTAAATCGTAGCCTTTAAGCTATAGTCGATATCAATCGTAGTACTACGACTCCCGCCTTTAAGCTACAGTCGAGATAAATCGTAGTACTACGACTCCCGTCTTTAAGCTACAGTCGAGATAAATCGTAGTACTAAGACTCCCGCCTTTAAGCTACAGTCGAGATAAATCGTAGTACTACGACTCCCGCCTTTAAGCTACAGTCGAGATAAATCGTAGCACTACGAGATAAATCGTAGCCTTTAAGCTACAGTCGAGATCAATCGTAGTACTACGACTCCCGTCTTTAAGCTACAGTCGAGATAAATCGTAGTACTATGACTCCCGCCTTTAAGCTACAGTCGAGATAAATCGTAGCACTACGAGATAAATCGTAGCCTTTAAGGTACAGTCGAGATCAATCGTAGTACTACGACTCCCGCCTTTAAGCTACAGTCGAGATAAATCGTAGTATTACGACTCCCGCCTTTAAGCTACAGTCGAGATAAATCGTAGTACTACGACTCCCGCCTTTAAGCTACAGTCGAGATGAATCGTAGTACTACGACTCCCGCCTTTAAACTACAGTCGAGATAAATCGTTGCACTACGAGATAAATCGTAGCCTTTAAGCTATAGTCGATATCAATCGTAGTACTACGACTCCCGCCTTTAAGCTACAGTCGAGATAAATCGTAGTACTACGACTCCCGTCTTTAAGCTACAGTCGAGATAAATCGTAGTACTAAGACTCCCGCCTTTAAGCTACAGTCGAGATAAATCGTAGCCTTTAAGCTACAGTCGAGATAAATCGTAGTAATACGACTCCCGCCTTTAAGCTACAGTCGAGATAAATCGTAGTACTAAGACTCTCGTCTTTAAGCTACAGTCGAGATCAATCGTAGTTCTAAGACTCTCGTCTTTAAGCTACAGTCGAGATCAATCGTAGTTCTAAGACTCCCGCCTTTAATGTGTTAATAGTACTCTGTATTCTTATTAGCATATAAGATTCTTTTAAAGGAATAATATTATGATAGCTTCCGGTAGTTTTATCTATGACTCCTTTTCATTTGCTGCGTTCGGATTGTAACCGCTTTCTTCGGAAATTAACCGACTCGCACATTCCCCCCCTTAATTATCCGACGATAAAATTGGTTAAAAAAAAAGGGGGAGAAATACGGTACGTTTTATTACTTATTATTATTAAATGTGGAAATCTGGAGATTTCTTTAACCTGCTTAAGATTATTTATTGATAATATTCTTAGGAACGCAGAAATATAATGTTACCTTTTATCTCTCCTTGCCAGAATTCGTTTTTACTTACAGGTTTTTATCTCCCTCAGAGCACGCAAAGGACAACTACCCAACATAAAAACACATTTATCGTGATTGCTAGAGCAATGTACTCTCATATATCGTGATAATCTTGTTGCCCTTGTTAGAAAACGTTTTGGAATCTCTCACTAAAAAAGATCTACAGCAATTTTTAATTTCCTTATCTTCACAAAAGAAAGAAATAACATACACATTCTGCTGAACTGAATTCTTTTTTTTTTATTCTACAATTAATAATCAAGAATGAGTATGTATGCATGTACGTTTGTATGTTCCTTGCATTGCGGAAAAACGGCGAAACCTAAAGCTACCAAATTTGGAAAGCACATAGTTCTCCGACCGAATATATCCACCTCGAAGCCAAAAATTTCAATTTTAAATTTATTTTTCATTTATTAACCCAAAGGGACAATCTTCCCAGAAAGGATATATAATTTCATTTTCGCATTTTGCGTTGGTTCACTATATAAACGGCGTTTCAGTTTTCAAATGGTTGCCACCAAATATTAAAGCCCTGGATTATTATTTAAATAAACTAAATAATGAAGAATCTGCATGAATGTAGGTACGTTTCCTCGCACTGTGAAAAAACGACGTTACCTAGAGATATCGAATTTTGAACGAAGTCGTTCACACGAATACTGGCATCTGGAAGCCCAAATTTGGATATGGAATCTGTCTTACTATCTATTTCATATTTTTTAAAAAAATTAACGAATTTTTGTTTAATAAACTCAAAGATTTTAAAGCGAGCAATGGCAACACTGAGCGGGAAAAATTTATCTGCAGCGTACGAGACTGTGTATGGGGAGTTATATATATATATATATATATACTCTTTAAGTTATTTTGCGATATTGCTGTTGAATTAAAATTTATGGCTTAAGTACATGATATTTAATAAATAAAGGTAACGCAGAAAACGTTAAAAAACGCTCTTTTGGGAGTAAAGTCTGTATGTTACCGTGAAAGACCGAAATTGGAGAATGTCGACTTTCACCAGAGAATGTCAACATTCATCAAATAGGTCGGTGAAAGATCGAATATTTCTTTACATTCTTGCACATTCGGACCCTCACCGGTGTATGTCGACAATCGCAGATATGCTCTGGTGTAGGTCGAAAAGAGAGGAGTATATGTACACGCTGCCATTCCAAAAGGAAGTGTTCCACAAATAAATGCAGATGTAAAAGCAAGGGCCTCTTGTGCAATTCAAAGTGTCGTAATAGTTTAAATCGTTGCAATAAATAAGATTTGAATCACATAATTTGGTAAGCTTATAACTTCTATTATTTTCCTTTCTCATTTTGAATGTACTGTGTGTTTTATGTTCTTATATTCTTAAGTTTTAATCCAGGTAACATAAAAACAAAAATTCAGAAATAAAAAAGAAATAAAAAATTCAGAAATAAAAAAGAAATTGTCTTGGAACTTTTCTGATAAAGGAAGGATGTATTTTAGAATAAATTGCAAAACTTCAGACGAACTGCTGTTCCATGTTTCGATTTCCCTAGCAATAACGAAAATAAACTCTGAAGTGCTTCTACCTTAACTAGGAATTCTTCTTTACGAATGTTACCGCGATCATAATTTAACTTATATTTGTAATTTGAGTTTAAAATATTCGATGGAATAAAAAAGCTGTAACAAAAGTATATGCTTGTTGTGATAAAATCATGATTTCTTTGAGTACTTTATCGTTTTCTTCAAAATGATAATTTAGAACCTAATTATTCTTCACCTGCCTCGATGATCCACTTAAATTCTTCTTCTTTACAAGCACAACAAACAGTGCTTGTGAAGTCTGTTCGTGAAGTCTTTTCTGCTTGTTGTGCTTGTCGGTTTGTTGTCTGCCTGTTTGTTGTGCTTGTCAAGTTTGTTCGTTGAGGCTTGTTTGTTCGTTTGTCAAGGATTTTAAATAACCCTATAAAGGATTGACTCCTGCCTCAACGATGCGTTTCTTCCAGCGTCTTCTATCTGTAGCGACTCTTCTCTAATTTTTAATATATTTAATTCTCTTTCAATATCCTCTAAGTAATTGGTGGTCTTCCTTTATCTCGGGATCCCTCAAGTTTAGTTAATGTCAAGATCTTCGTGCGATTATTCTTCGGGCTTCTCCAAACATGGCCCAGCCATCATAATCTATTACTACGGATGGCTTGTATTATTTGTGGGTGCCTGTAAAGTCTGTACAGTTCAAAGTTACATCTTGCTCTCCAACGTGTCTCTTCCTGTACTAGCCCAAAATTGCTGTGCAGATTTTACTCTCAAACATGCTCTAACCTCTGTAAAATAACGTTTCTCGCGAACAACTCTGCTTCTAAAAATGCACCGCCCGGGGCGGACCGTCCCCTCTGCTACCCTTTAGCTACGCCACAGTATTTTTTCCTCCATCAATAAGCGACCTTGCCGCCGTTATTCAATTCAGAGCAGAGAAGTTGAAAGCACCCCATTCATCTAGCATGATCTTGTCAAAATTGCGAGGTCACATATTGCAGCAATTTACGTTGAACGAAAACCTCGGAAAAAGACGCTTAACCATTAAATAAATAAATAAATAAAAAACTCTGAAGAGTTTCACGGGCACTTGAAAAACATGAAACAAAACCTTCCCGCAACAGGATTCAGCACAATTTGAAATCTTTTATCCAACGTTCAATTATTGTCCCATTTTGTTCTCTAATGTTGTATTCTCTAATATGACGCATGATATTCTTCTTTTACATATTTATGTATTCATTATGTGTTATAGAGCTAAATCTGTCGTGCACAGTGTTGTGACATACATACGTTTCGGTTTACCTGATTGTTCGGTATTCATACATAAACGACCGAGACTTGTAAACGCAAGGTTGAGTCATTTTTTTTTTTCATGATAAATGTACATTAACATCACGATGACATCCCAACAGTACCACGGCCTTGGTCATAAAAGCAGCGGACACCTCGACACAGACCTACTTTATTTTATTTATTTATTTTTGTCGGGTGTTTGAGGACGCAATTCTGCGGAAATTTATGAAATTACGATTAAATACTGTAATTTATGGCGGTAAATGATTTTTGTTGTCCAGGAAAAATAAGAATGGTATATCACAAACCAATTCTACCGCTCTTCGGAAAACGTTAGTCATACTATTTGTTAGTCCTGTATACGTTTCCGTATGTGGAATCGATGTCGCATATCAAAATTTATACAAAAAAAGATAAATTTAAAAATCTGAAACAATTTAGATTTTAACGCTGAGCTACCATTGGCACCCAAGTTACCATTGGCTCTTGGACTCACTCCAGCCAACATTTTTTTACTTCCTTGTACGAAGTAAAAAGGAATTATTGTAATCGCGAAAAGTTTCAGGCAGCATATTTCAACGAAAATATCCATTTTGACCCTTTCGAATGCAATTTAACGATGGTTTTGCGTGTTATCTGTACGTAAGGACAGAATAAAAGACTCCTTTCCTCCAAAAAAAAATTATAAAACTGCTTTAAAATGAATTCTGAAGAGAAATTTTAGTATCATCTGTACGAACGTATGTGCGTACGTACGTATCTCGCATAACTCAAAAACGAGTAGGCTCAGAACGTTGAAATTTTGTATATAGGACTACTATAACATGTAGATGTGCACCTCGTATTTTGGTTGCAATCGGCCGCGCCAAACGTATATAAATATATTTATATATATATCCACTCTGTTACCCGGCTCAGTGATCTCAGTTTCTTTACTCTTATATGTTTGTAAATTGTACATTTTTTGCTTTGGAAATGATTGAATTATGTTGTTCTTATCTTCCGGTTAAGGTTTTTATGCCTTTAGTAAATCTGTATGCAATATTTTTAGAATTATCAACAATTTTAAAGTTGTTTAAGTGACGCTAAGCCTAATAATTTTTTTGATGGCGGCCATTGCTTGTTTACATTTGAAACAGCAGGATAGTGGATTTGTTGCCAATCTAGAGAAACGTAGCTTCGCAACAACAAAGCTAACGCCTTCATTTATTATTGCGAATTAAATCGTGCTTAATCCTTTCTGGATTTCTTTCGAGGAAATAAGTGTTTAAGATTTACTTCGTAATTTTTAATACAGATATTTTGAGTTTTTATGCATTTTTGCCTTGTCGCGAAGTAAGAACTGAATTAATTGAATGAGAAATACTCAATCGTCTGTGAAAAACTGTTTCTTTTTTGTTTTGTTTGCTTGATTTCTTTTATACATCGTTCTAGCTTTATTATAGTATTTGAATAGAACATGTGGCAACGAGTAGATAATTCTTTAAATGATATAAATTTTGAGCATTCTGAGTTATAACATGAACGAAATATAATACTGTTAAGTGAACCTAGTGCCAGATTGTCGCTATGGTAAACAAACAGAGTGAATTTTAAAGAATGCATTTATTCTATTGTGGTTTATGCGCTGTCGGCGAAGTAGATTTAATTCAATCCAATAAGTTTAAACGAAATGCAAGAAAAAATGCATACAATTTAATATTCCGTACAAGGAAATCATGTGGCGTACACATCAAATTTTTTTAGCTTTATTATTAAGCAGTGCTTTAGCTTGGTAGCTTGATAGCTGAGTTATTACCTATATGCCTACCCGGAAGTAAAATGCAAGAAGAAAAATTTAAAACATCTCTTCAGAAAAGCCATAAATAAAAGCTGTTCTAATAAGCTTTTATATATCATTGTATTAAAGTTGTAGAGTCATTAGGTTGTAGAGTCATTAGAAAAGATGAAAAATATGCAACCGCCTTCGCTGGGACTCGATCCACGGACCTCTGGAATACCGGCCCAGCGTGCTACCGTTACACCACGAAGGCACGCTAGGGAAGTGGGAGAAATACCTTATAAAGTATTGTACAAGTATTATTTATTGCGCCGTATTTCGATGGGATTATTTCTAAAATTTTCAGAAAATAGGGCTAAAAAGCTGGGGGGAGGGGCATACTCATGGAATTGTTATATATTTTTAAAAAACATATTTATTTAAAGTATATATTAGACAACTTTTGTGTGTTCCGAACTTTATAATAATTAATTAAATTTTTTACTAAGGTTTATTTTTAATTTTGTGCTTAATTATTTATTCTTGTAAGGATTATGTTAATTTATCTAACAGTTAATTTTGAGTTTAAAGTTACTTTCCTATCCTTTCTTCATTTCAAGCTTACAACTTCTGGCCAGAACGCATTTTTTTTCAATCGCGTTTGAATGCAAATGAGGAGTAGTATTTAACTGTGAAGTTCTAATGACTTCGTTACAGAGCCAGTGGTTCCTGACTAGCACGCGTTTGCTTTTTCAGGCTACTCTCTCTTTTAAGCTACAGTACTTTAGGCCCTTAATAGCTTTGCCGTTAATAAGCGTTAAAGGGCCAACTCTGTTAGAATCTTGATAGCTTCGATTATATCTTTTTAGTTAAGATTATTTAAGTTTTAGTTCTTAGTTTCCTAAGTTCAAGCCCGAGTAGAAGCTTTACTGTAACTCCAAGAAAGGAGTTGTCTGGTAAAACATTATTGGAATTATAAAGGGTCATTTCATCCTTCTTACGTTTTGTTCTCTGTCTCACGAACTTAAGTAATTATTCGCTTACCAGTTCTTAACGTTCTTCAACTTTAACAGTAATTTAAAAGTACACAGGTTAGAATCTTAGTTCCTTATTAATTTTGTATGATTTCTCTTTTACGAAATGAACATAACTTTCTATAAATAAATAAATAATGATCAATTTTATTAATAATTCTTTTTAGCCCAGAAGGGATATTAATTTCGTTTTGGCATTCCGCGTTGATTCACTATAAACGGCTACTCACTTTTTAAATTGTCGCCACCAAATATTAGAGCTCTGTATGATATGTAAGGATATTAAAAGATGAAGAATCTGCATAAATGTATGTATGTTTCTCGGATTGTGATAACTAAACGGTATCCAGAGCCATCCAATTTTGAATACCGTAAGTCTCCACCCGAATGTGGGCATCCGGAAGTCCAAATTTGGAATTTGTTTTATTACCTATTTCATGTTTTGTAAAGCATTTATGAGTTTTTGATTAAGAAACTCGGCAATTTCAAAGCGAGCAATGGCAACACTGTAGGAAAAAAAGAAAAAAAGAAGAAAAAAAAAAAAGCTATCTCCAGCGCGCGAGACTGTGCGTCGGCTATTCTAAAGATACGCTCACTTTAAAATTATTTTGCCATATTCCTGTTGAATTGAATTTTATGGTTTAAGTGCGAAGAACATGATATTTAATAAATAAAAGGTAACACACAAAACGTTTCTTTGGGCGTAATATAAAATTTGAAAGCATTTAAAAAATTTTTTCCCCAGTCAACTGGATCTTGATTAGTGATGTGTCGGTACTACCGAAACGGGTATTTTGTAACGGGTACTTAGTTGTAACGGATACTGAAAATCGGTACATCCAAGTACCCGTTACTTCATTACCGAAATCGGTACTTTTCGGTATTCGTTACTTCTGTACCGAAACGGGTACTTTTCGGTATTCGTTACTTCTGTACCGAAACGGATACTTTTCGGTATTCGTTACTTCTGTACCGAAACGGATACTTTTCGGTATTCGTTACTTCTGTACCGAAACGGATACTTTTCGGTATTCGCTACTTTGTAACGAAAATATGCTTCTTTTCTCGGTATTTCGGTATTCGTTACTGGAGGATCGATGAGGGTTCAGCTCACTTCGGTTTTGGTACGAGGACAGTAGTATCTGGTTGTATTTGCGAAATGGTGATATGCGCTCCTTGTGTCCATGAATGGTCTGCTCCTCAGACACTTCCGTAGTTGACATGTTTTCTGATATTCAAAATCTTACTCCGTACATATAAAATCAAACACGTGGTGACGTGGCAGTTCCTTCAGTGCGCAAAATCGTTAGCTGCGTATTTCGGTACTCCAAATCGTCACTAGGGTACTTTGGTACTCCAAATCGTTACTAAGGTACTCTTTGGTACTCCAAATCGTTACTAGGGTACTTTGGTACTCCAAATCGTTACAGGGTACTCCGGTACAGCAAACCGTTACTAGGGTACTCCGGTACAGCAAACCGTTACTCCGGTATTTCGTTACTTCGGTACTCCAAATAGTTACTTGGGTACTCGGTACTTGAAATCGGTTTTCGGTACTTTTCAAAGTAACGGTTACTTGAGTAACGGGTATTTTGTACCGGATACTTGTCTGTACCCGTTACTCTCGTACCGGGTACAAGAAAGTAGCGAAGTTGCCCATCACTAATCTTGATTGTGCCGATTAATTTCCCTTTCGGATGGCGACTCCCAGTCAACCTCACGATCAACAATCAAGAAATCTTTCATTCCAAATCCAAAACAACACTTACAAAATTATGGCTGTTTCTGAAATACGTCCATTTAAGCTTAAAAAGGAAAGAGGTTTTTGAACTTAGGCAAAAACAGAAATACAATAGCAATACAAAAAAAGAAATCATTCTAATAATAAAAAAACTGTCGAAGTAAGCTCCAATTTAGAACTTGAAAGAAATATATTAAGGAAAAAATTGCAGTAAACATTACTGCGGCCGGGGGGGGGAGAGTAATTCGATTCTGGGGCGTTAACATGTTAGGATCCGCGGGGAGCATTTAGAGTTTACTTAACGTGTGAAGTCTCCTGGAAGATGGAGTTCAAGGTCAGAGGAAAGTCAAACGCCTTCTTCCGTATTTTTCCATCGAGTGCCAAAATTGGATTAAAAAGTAGCTTATTTGATTATTTACGCAAGTGGCGGCTGACGGGGCTTTAGGGAGATCGCAGCGGTTTACAGTTAAGACAGAAGCTTGATGTAATGAATGAATTTCGTTTTATACATACTATATTGAATGTGCCATCTTAACGAAATCTGACGTCAAGGTCAAAAATGTTAAGAAGATATGAAAAACGGAGCGAAATGTTAAGCGAGGTTTAACAAAGTAAATTCGAATAAAACACAATTTTACAAAATCCGATTAGAGTGGTACTTCTTGGGTAACGTCATTAATCCTTTTCAGATTCTTAAGCATCTATCGAACGAACTTTTCCAGTAAGAAATAAAAGGAAAAAAAAATGCATTTTAATAAAAATCCTGTTGTTATTATTGTAAAACTACCGGGCAAGTCCGTCAAATGAGTGGGCTGCAGCCAAAGCGGAATTTGTAAGTTCTGTGTACCCCTGAAAGCGAATGTATGAAAACATTTCAATATGAAAGAAATTCGTTCATTCTTTCTAAGCAACAAGCAATTCGTTAATAATGTTTTACTGCCGAACCAGGAAACAAAAGCTTTTGACACTTCAGTAAAAATACGTATGACGTCACAACGTTAAATTTAATGTAAGATAAGGAAGGACATTTTTTCAATATTAATAAAAGAATTAACGTGGCGATAACATACAGTTCAGTTATACTAATCTTAAACAAAAAAGTTGACAACAGCAGCTATTTATTAAAAAATGCTGACATTAATGAACAATTTTCGACGTACAGTGACGTAACATGCAATCGCGTGCTTACTTCAACGTCAGACTAATATCTTATATAATAATATGTTTAAAGTTTGCCAATGTTATTATTATTTCATATTTTGTAAAGCTTACAGATTTTTGATTAACAAACTTTATGATTTGAAAGCGATCAGTGGCAACACTTTTCGACATTATGTCTTCAACGAGCGAGACTGTTGCCACTCGGAAAAATGAATACGAAAATTAGCATTTTCGGAGTTTTTAATTAATATCTCCGCTGATTAAAGTCGTATGAAGATGGGAACAATAGAAATGGCTTCCCACGAATTTTTGGAATCTGGAATAATATATTTAATATTTGGCAATGCTATTTTTATTTCATATTTTGCAAAACTTAAAATTTTTACTAACAAACTCTACGATTTGAAAGCGAGAAGTGGCAACACTTTTCGAAAATAAGGCATTTTTATTTCCACCGCGCGAGACTGTTGCCACTAGGAGAAATTAGAGCGAAAATCAGCGTTTTCTAAGTTTTTAATTAATATCTGCCCTAAATGAAATCGTAGGAAGATCAGAATGTTCAAAATGGCTTCCCACGAATTTTTGGAATAGGGGGGGGGATTACTTCTAATGAAATTCTACTCCCCGCCGCTCCGGAGGAGATAACGCCACAAACAAACAGACAGACACAGATTTTAATAAATCGTTTGATACTAAAATGCAAACGCAGTGGGTGAAATATGTACTGTTACATAAATGATTCGCAACCTTTAGTAACTGCTTTATTTTCCGTAATCTTGAACACCATTGAACTCGGCATGCGAGATGAGATACAATAGCCAGGTCCCAAATACGTATGCCGTCTTGATACCTTTCAATAACCTCTTTATCTTTCACTTCCATGATGATCCTAACCATTTTCTTCGTTGCTTGACTCTTCTGATTAGTTTCCCCAAAACTCATAATTAATGACTTACTATTGAAATAATAAATAATTCATTAAATTAAGAATAAATTAAATTTCCTAAGCCGCTATCAGACCTGCTTCCTAGCCTTAAGGAAACATTCCTGGAAATCTTTGCATCAAGCAAACCTGACTGCAAAGCCTACGCGATACAGAGCTGCAGGCGAAACTTTCCCCAGCTTCGTAAAATAATACGGGTAAATATACGCAACTGCTTCTGTCTACACACAAAAACACTGTAATCCTTTACCGAAACTATGTTATATAAGAGACTACAATAAAAATGTGGAAAACATATAGTATAACGTTTATAAACTAACACAAACAAACCGCATAATTATTTTACATAAATACGTACGTACGAAAATAATTTACCAAAAAAATTCCTTTCGAATGCATTTTAAATCCATTTTATAATCCCTTTGGGGGAAAAATTTCCTTTAATCTGTCCGTATGTACAGACGTCACACACACCCACAAAAATAAATAAATAAATAAATAAATAAAACAAAATAAATAAATAAATTTTTAAAAATAAAATTAAAAAATAAATAAAAATACAAAATTAAAAAAAAAAAAAAAACTGAAAGGTTACAGATTTAAAAATACGTGCAAAGGGGCGTTTTTTTAACGTTTTGTGTGTTTGTGTGTTACCTTTATTTATTAAATATCATGTTCTGCGTACTCAAACCGTAAAATTCAATTCAACAGCAATATCACAAAATAGTTTTAAATTGGTCACATCTTTAGAATTTCCGATGCTGAGTCTCGCGCAGATAAAAATGTGTGGGATTTTTCCCCCCCTCTTACAGTGTTGCCATTGCTCGCTTTGAAATCGTTTAATTTGTTAATAAAAAAAATTCCTTGAAATGTTACAAAATCTGAAATCAATAATAGAACAAACTTCGAATTCAAACTCACGCTTCCACACGCCCATATTCTATGGAAGATTACGTTATTCAAGTTTTGATGGCTCTAGGTACTGTTGTTTTATCACAATGCGAAAAATACACGTACATTCATGCAGATTCGTCATTATTTCATATCATTTCTTTAAATATAATTATCATTTCTCATCGTCATCATTTCTTTAAATATAATACAGAGCGATAATATTTGGTGGCAACAATTTTAAAAATGATTCACCACTTCTAGTTTTCAAAGCAAAATGTCAAAGCGAAATTAATTGTCCTTCAGGGGAAGTTGCTATTTCGGACGAAAAAAAAAAAAAAAAAAATGGTCCAAATGGATTTCGGTAACCGTCATAGTGGATATTTCTGCTGAAATATAATAACCGAATTTTTCTGTGATTACAATGCAAGGAAGCAAAATGGGGGGGGGGGGGGATATGATATTTATCACACATCTAAAGTGGTTATTCACTTTATATTTATACATCTATTATAGTAGTTACAAGCTTTGAGATTTAAAGGAACATGTTTCCACTGCCCCGTTTAAGAAATAAGATTGGCACTGGAAATTCTTGACTGAATTTTCGCATTGTTCGGCCTCTTACAATTCTTCATAGAAAAAATGAGTTTTACCGTTATAACTCTAAGTACGCTTTAGAATTATGACGCCGTTAGAGTCTTTCTATTTCATTTAGTATTTAGTCTTGAGTACGCAGACTGCGTCGATGGGCCTCTGGGCTTGTACAGGCTGTCAATTTAGACGTCAAAAGAAAAGTCTAATAAAATACACCAGGTTTAATCAAACAAAAAAGTGACAGGTGAAGAAATAACTCATAGTGAGTTTTTCCACTCCTTAAAAGAGATGGCAGACGTTTCATGCTGTTATTATTGCTGACATTTCGTTAGATCCGCCTTTGATTCCCCGCTTCGTACTATCTTGCAATTTTATAGATCCAAAAAATCCCAGTGACGGGGGTACAGTTTTTGTCGGAGCAATCCGCAAATTTTCCTTCCCTCTTGATATATATAACTAATATATAACTAAAAAATCTAATATGTACACCACATGACTTCCTTGTACAGAATATTAAATTATACGCATTTTTCTTGCATTTCGTTTAAACTTATTGGATTGAATTAAACCTACTTCGCCGACAACACATAAACCACAATATAATAAACGCACTCTTTAAAATTCACTCTCTTTGTTTACCATAGCGACACTCTGGCGCTAGGGTCACTTAACAGTATTATATTCGTTCATATTAAAACTCAGAATGCACAAAATTTGTATCATTTCAAGAATTATCTAATCGTTGCCACATGTTCTATTCTAAAGCTAGAACGATGTATAAAAGAAATTAAGCAAACAAAACAAAAAAGAAACGGTTTTTCACAGACGATTGAGTATTTCTCATTCAATTAATTCAGTTCTCATTTCGCGACAATCCAAAAAAAAACATAAAAACTCAAAATATCTGTATTAAAAATTACGAAGTAAATCTTAAGCACTTATTTCCTCGAAAAAAATCCAGAAAGGATTAAGCATGATTTAATTGACAATAATAAATGAAGGCTTTATCATTGTTGTTGCCAAGCTACGTTTCCCTAGATTGGCAACAAATCCACTACTCTGCTGTTTCAAATGTAAACAAGCAACGGCCGCTATCAAAAAAATTATTAGACTTAGCGGCACTTAACAACTTTAAAATTGTTGACAATTCTAAATATATTGCCTACAGATTTACTAAAGGCATACAAAACTTAACCGGAAGATAAAAACAACATAATTCAATCATTTTTAAAGCAAAAAACGTACAATTTACAAACATATAAGAGTAAAGAAATTGAGATCACTGAGCCAGGTAATAGAGTGGATATATATATAAATATATTTATATACGTTTGGTGCTGCCGATTGCAACCAAAATACGAGGTGCACATCTACATGTTATAGCAGTCCTATATACAAAACTTCAACGTTCTGAGGCTACTCGTTTTTGAGTTATGCGAGATACGTACGTACGTACATACGTTCGTACAGACGCCACGAAAAATTCTCTTCAGAATTCATTTTAAAGCAGTTTTATAATTTTTTTGGAGGAAAAGACTATTTTGTCCTGTCCTTACGAACAGATATCACGCAAAAACATCGTTAAATTGCATTCGAAAGCGGTCAAAGTGGATATTTTCGTTGAAATATACTGCCTGAAACTTTTCGCGATTGCAATTCTTCGTTTTTACTTCGTAGAAGGAAGTAAAAAATGTCGAAATTACATGCAGAGGCATAAATTTAATCTCCGTGTTCATTTTGGGAAAAAAAATCAATTCCAGTATTTTAAAGTTATTACCCCAATGGGCTTTAGCCCAGAAGAACTAATAATTTCGTTTTGGCATTTTGCGTCGAATTTCTATAAACGGCGTATCACTTTTCAAATTGTTGCCACCAAATGTTAGAGACATGTATTATATTTAAAGAAATTAAATAATGAAGAATCTCCATGAATGTATGTATGCTTAGTTTGAGAAAGCAATGGCACCTAGTCCTCCACTCGAATATGGGCATCTGCGGAAACCCTAATATGAAATTTATTAATTTATTATCTGTTTCCCATTTTGTAAAACTTTAACGAATTTATTTTAACAAACTCCACAATTTCAGAACAAGCAATGGCAACATTCTACGGAAAAAAAAAAAAAAAAAAAAAAAAAAACCCTTCAGCGCGCGAGACTGTGTATCAGAAATTCTAAAGATATGCTCTTTTAAAATTATTTTGCGATGCTGCTGTTGAGTTTAATTTTATGGCTTAAGCGCGAAGAACGTGATATTTAATAAATAAAGGTAACACAGGAAACGTTAAAAAAAAAGTTGGTAGCGTAACATAAAATCTGGAAACTTTCAGATGTTAATATGTCTGGATATTCCTTTCGGAATGTAGAATTCTTTTAAAGAAATAATATTGTTATAGTTAATGGTATTTTATTCGTAACTGCTTTTCATTTGCTACTTCCTAACTGTACTTTAAAAGAGATCAATGCAAGAAGACTTATGTTCCTTGCTTAAAATATTTGAATAATTTCTTATTCCCGGCACCGCATTTCAATAAATTCTGCACGAAATTTGAGCACAAGACGCTTAAAATTCATTTCTGAGATAACGGAACCACAGCGCACGTGTCGGTGTACCGCGAAAGCAATGTTCCGGTGTTCAGTTCTAAACTTATTCCACTATTAGCTTAAAATGGCGCATATTTTCCGCTTAAAAAACTTAACAACATTCATATTTTTTGATTCATGGTTCATTTACGCTGGAGACGACATGTTCATATCGAACAGTCCGTAAGACAATATGTTCCCTCGGAGAATTTCACTTTTAATGGTAATAACAACAATAAAAAAATTGCATATAATCAAGCCAAACTTTGGCAGCGATTCGCCGCTTTGGAGATATCTTGATCAGCTACGTTCAAATTATCCGGTAACTATCCTGAAACATGGCGAAAAAAAATTATGCAAGTGCTATTTTTTTTTTTTTTTTTTTTTAAATCTTTCTAGAGGTTGTTTTGGGAAAGAAAATTGCAGTGTTTGATATTTCAGATAGCAAGTTTCTAAATTTTGTGCTTAGGAATAAGTTTCTTTTGACAAAGAGAGTTTTCGAAATCGGCGAAGATATTTCTGGAGTTTAATGACTTCCAGAAATGAGAGTTCAGTTTCCCACTTATGCGTCTTCAGCGTATTAGAAAAGTATCGTAAAATTACCTTAGTCGAAAGCATTAAAAAAAAAAAGTGTGTGAGCCGCGCACGCCGAAAGCTGATAAGTGTTCACCTTGACAGAGAGTTACGTGTTGCCATACGTTTTTTAAAATTTTGCATACTATTTACATTTGGCGAAAATGATGAAAGTATGCAAACTTGCTCCGGATACCTTCACCTGCAAAAATATTAACCATTTGTAACAATTTTTACAGGTGTAAAAAAGTTCACAATTTTGTTGTTCTCTTTTTTAGCCCAAAGGGGCTATTAATTTCGTTTTCGCATATTGTTATTTAAACCACTAGTACCTTTAGAATTTCCGATACACAGTCTCGCGCACTGGAGATAACAACGCTTTTTTTTTTTTTTTCCTCTTCCTATACGGTGTTGCCATTGCTCGCTTTGAAATCGTTGAGTTTGTTAATCAAAACTTCGTTAACGTTTTACAAAATTTGAAATAGATAATGAAAGAAATTCGAAATTCGGGCTTCCAAGTGCCCATGTTCGGTTGGAGGACTACGTTATTCAAAACTTGATGCGGCTAGATTCCCTTTTTCTTTCACTATGCGAGAAACAATTATGCATTCATTCAGATTCTTTATTATTTAGTTTCACTGAATATAACACGTGGCGATAATATTTGGTGGCACCAGTTTGAAAAGTGAATCAACGCAGAAAGTAAAACCACGCGATATGCCGTTTTCAGTCCTTTGGGTTAATACACTTTAATTAATTACTGTATAGAGACATTAGGTATTTTTTTAGAAGCAGGAGAATGAAAAATTAGCAACGCCTTCGTCAGGAATCGAACCGCGAACCTCTGGAATACGCGCCCAATGTGCAGACCACTACACAACGAAGGCACGCTAAGAAGTCGGGAGAAGTACCTTATAACTGAATGTACCGTATGTTGAAAATGGGATAAGAAAACTATTTTTAAAGAAAAAGAGGTTTTATTAATTAAAATGTAAAGGCAGAACTTTTACTCGTATGTTATATAGCGTACTGTACAGTACTTACAAGAGCTGAAAATCATTCCTTGCTGAATATTTCGGTTAAGTTAAGCTTAAAATTTCTTAGCCAGTCGTTACTTGCTTTAAAATATATACAACTAAGTTTATGAGCTAAGATCTTAGCTTTTTCAGAAAGAATCGGACTCAAAATTGGGTTTCCCATAGAACATTGCTGCAAAAAACCACTTGAAAACGACACCTTCTAAATTTTGTTTGTTGCTGCATTCACTGATTTTTCTTAAGGGGGCTCATACACCTTAAACCCCTTATGGTCTTCGAATATGTGACTGTTGCAAGAATTGGGATATTATATTTATTTAAAAAACAATTACTTCCAACTTTTTACAGCTGACTACATAACATAGCTGCTTTGGAAACTAGTAACCAGAAAGTGTGTGTTGCCACAAATATTTTTGTAATTTAATCCGCTTTGTGACAAAAGTTTTCGTCATGTTTCCACCTTGCGCTCATGATATTTTAAAAATGGCTAATGATACATACTTGAAATTTGATGGAATTCTTTACATGGGTAGTATTTTCTAACTGAGCCTAAAATCTGATGAATATTTTAATACTAAAAAATTTTATGCGCGAAAACATTACAGACGTTTTTAATAAAATACATTTTATAAACGCAACTCCAACTAAAATAAAAACTTAACATGAAATTCTTAGAATTTTTGGTTCACAGTAGTTTCCAAATGTTATGAAAGCTATATATTAAATACGGAAATAAATTACGGAACAGAAGGTGGAAAAATGACGAAACATTTTGTCACAAAAAGGACTAAATTATAAAAATATTTGTGGCAACACAAACTTTCTGATTACTATTTCAAAAAGCAGCTATATTATGTAGTCAGCTGTAAAAGGTTGGAAGTAATTGCTTTTAAAATTAATAAGTTATCCCAATTCTTGCAACAGTCACATATTCGAAGATCTTATGGTTTTTAAGGTGTATGAGTCCCCTTAAAGAATTTCCATCTTCGTTTTCTGGCAGTGCCATGAAGTTTAAAGTGTAGGTTTGCTCCTTTTAATGTCTGAAGTCGTTGATTGTCTAACACTACGTTTCCGTCTTAATTTTTTTCTTAAATTCTGACAGTGATTCGGATAGTCGGAGTTCGTATAATAGGAGTGATACCGTGTATGCCTATCAGAGTTACTCTGTAGTATTCAAATAAAGAACACGTCTTCCTTTCAGGCTGAAATAAATATTTTTTATGCATAGAAAGGCTGAAATGACACAGTTTTTGCCGTTCTCATCCAGGGCACCGCAAAAAAGGGGGGGGGGGAAACCCGAAATCGCACGACATTTGTTGCCGCTTTCATGAAGCCTGAATAAGGAACGTCGGAAATAAGAACTAATTAATTGCCCGTACGAAAATTTAGGATAAAAACAACTGTTTAATATTCAGTTCTTCCCAAGCAGATCCTTGACACTCAGAGGGTTAAAAAACCTGCACCTCATTATAACTGCACCTGACTGTAGCAACTGATCTTTTAATAAAATCGCAGTTTACGCAAAATGGCGTTTACTGTGACTCGTTGACTCGAATGAACCGATTTTCAATCAAATATTCACCACTTATGTCCGGAAATAACTTTACGAGTTAACAAACGCTGCAGGCGACGTAAACCTCCAAAATTTCGGCCCATTTAACGGAAGAAGTACGTCATTTATAAGTGAACCGCTTTTCTTTAGGCCACCTCCACCTGTCAAAGAACATCCGGTTAGAAATCTACGAGGGTTGAAACACCGTCAGAACGAAACCTAAGTTTTCTCTCGCCCGCCCCCGTACTGAAAAGCTCTACAGCCCAAAAGCCCCCGGGCCAAACGTTTAATCTGTTGGGGGTTGCACCGCGGGGCAAATCCGGCGCAGGTAACGCGACTGGATTACGAACGACCTTGCGAAGAGACGCGAAGCCGCTATGAGCAAGATTACTGACTGCTCTTTTTGATCTTATTTTCTTTATTTTGTTTTTATTACTTGAGGAAGAGTAGCGGTTGGAAAAGCGGAAAAGCTTGTATTGTCGATGTACGATTATAAACGTCAATGGCTTCGAAATCCCGGTTCAACACGGACAAAAACAAAGCATTATAGATTAAGGGTTCTCGACCAGAGAGGATGTTGGGAGGGATGCGGTCAGGCTTTTATTTACCTGCTAACTGTTTAGTTTTATTTTATGCATATGCTACCGTGAAAGACCGAAAATGGAGAATGTCGACTTTCACCGGAGAATGTCAACATTCGCCAAATACGTTGGTGAAAGATCGAATATTGAATTAAATTTTTGTACATTCGGGCCCTCACCGGTGTATGTCGACAATCACAGATATGCTCTGGTGTAGGTCGAAAAGAGGGGAGTATATGTACGCGCTGTCATTGCAAAAGGAAGTGTTCCACAAATAAGTGCAGTTGTAAAAGCAAGGGCCTCTTGTGCAATTCAAAGTGTCATAATAGACAACTGACACTTGTGCAATTAAAGTGTCGTTGCAGTAAATAAGATTTGAATCACATAATTTAGTTAACTTCTGTTATTTTCCTTTCTCATTTTGAATGTACTGTGTGTTTAAAGTTCTTATATTCTTAAGTTCTTATTTTAAGTCTCAAGTGCGTTTTTTTGCGACTGAATTGACAGAGAAAAAAATATAATATTCTTATATGTTCAACATTCACCGGTGAAAGTCGACATTCTCCAGATTTCGGTCTTTCACAGTAACACATATAAAATATACTTTTTTTTTCAACTTTTGATGCTTATCAATAGTTTTCATACTTTTTGTTGCTTAATTTATAAAACATATTTAAAAAAATGGCAAACGAAAATAAAAAAAATCTGAAGGATTTCAGATTTTATATTACGCTCAAAGGCCCTTTTTTTTCCCCATTTTGTTTGTTACCTTTATTTATTAAATATCACTTTCTTCGTAAGGAAGTTCACCATAACTTTCAATTCAACAGCAATATCACAAAATAATTTTAAAAAGAGCATATCTTTAGAATTTCCGATACACCAGCCTCGCGCGCTGGAGATAAATTTTTTTTTTTTTTTTTTTTCCTTCCAGTATTTCCATTGCTAGCTTTGAAATCGTCGAGTTTCTTAGTCAAAAACTCATAAATGCTTTACAAAATGTGAAATAAATAATAAAACAAATTCCAAATTAGGGCTTCCAGATGCCGATATTCGGGTGGAAGATTACGTTATTCAAAATTGGATGATGGCTCTTATAAACCGTTGTTTCACAGAGCGAGAAACATACATACATGCAGATTCTTCGTCATTTAATTTCTTTAAATATAACACAGGACGGTAATAATTGATGGCAACAATTTGAAAAGTGATACAGCCTCTTAAAGTGCTCGACGCAAAATGCCAAAAGAGAATGAATAGCCCCTCTGGCTAACGCCTTTTGGGGAAAAAAAAAAATCTAAATTTAAATAAATATATATTATTTTTCGAGTTTTAGAGGAGTGGAATGATCGCCTAGCAATAGTGAAAGGGGTGCGGGGTGCAGGGAGGGGGAAGGTTGAGAATCACAGGTATAGATTATTATTAAGGTTCTTTCCGGACAATTCGTTTTCTCGTCCTTCCCGTAAAGTTCTTACCGTATTCCCTGATGTACTTCCCTTATTCCGTGTTTCCCCTTCTTAACTTTTCAGCGTCAGGTTATGGAAATTTTTTATATAAACACGCAATTTTCTCCTCCCTCTGTGCGTTTAGAGAACGAGCTTCCCTACATTTTAAAATGGATTCGTCCACGTAGGGATTGTTCTCATCATCTTTCTAACAAAATCAAAACATCGTAAACTACCTGTGAACATCACGCCGAACTTTTCTAACTGTTGAACATTTTGCCAGCCTAGTACAAGGACCGACCCGTTACAGCGAAAGACAGACGAAGCGACTTTGTCTGTTATTTCCCACTGTCAGCTGCATATTCACCTTCTCTAATAATTTAGAGATAATTTGAGGCCTGGGGACTAGCTCAGACGACAATTTGAACGGGTGAGATTCAAGTTACAGGGAAATAGAAATGAAGATATCATCTTATATATTGTACATTTAATATTATTTTCTGTTCTTTTTGGAATGTAGGTTTTCTGTTAAGAAATAACGTTGTTACCAGTAGTTTATCAATGAATACTTTTCATTCGTTGTGTTCATACTGTAGCCGTGTTCTTCGGAAATTAAATGACTCGCACAATTTTCTCTTCTCCGTTTTCGAACGGTAAAATCAGTTAAAAGAAAAAGAAGAAAAGAACGCTAGAAAATATGATATGCAACTATTTTACCTACTTTGAATCACATAAAAACATTCAAAGCCCAACTTAAATATTTTACAGAGGCTGTTCACACGTTTTTTAGACGATGTATATTGTATTCGCAAAACTAAATTACATAAAATTGTGTTTTAAATGTTCTATTTGACATCCCTTATTCTGAACTATCTTTCGACACCGCAATTTTCAGGATAATAATGCCTTTTGAAGTGGCAGAAGAGGTATTCTATCCCATTCCTCCCGAACAGCTTTCCAGAGTCCTGTTCGGGTTTTGGGACAACGTTTGGATAATGCAGTTTTTAAAAGTCCGAAAGCACAAAAATCCATAGGTGACACATCGGGAGATTTAGTAGGGATATCAGTGAAGGGTATGGTCTTGATACCAGTTTTTTGTTCCATTTCTTTTAGGAAATTTACAGTGGATTTTGATGTGTGACTGCTAGCTTTGTCCTGATGGAGTCTCACAGATGGATGGCACTGTGGGTAAAGCGATGGTATTTCATTCAGAAAAATTGGCGATAAAATATGTTCCTGATATTATTTGGAGTTAATCTTGACATTTTTTTGCACTCTCTTTATTTTTAACTTGCCATTATAACAAAAACCAGCAACCATCATGAATCCCTTAGAAAAACTTTCTTTCGATTCTTTGAACCATGTACTTAAATTTTTTTCTCCCCTTTTATGATAATAAATGGCTCATTTTTTGTTACAATCATGCTTCATCTATTGTGACAATTGTTTTCCATTTTTCTTTGGATAAGTGTTTCTCATACAGAATTCTGCAGCGTGTCCTGCGTTGAGCGATATGCTTTGGAAGAAGACGATGCACATTGCGGTTTTTCGCTTTCTTAAGATTTAAATCAACGTTTATCATTTTGTTTACAGTGGAGACCGAGCATTTAAATGATTTTGCAACTGTCCTTTGACTAGGGGGATTTTCTTTTAACATTAAACAACGTACTTTTGCAATAGTCGAAGATGTCCGTTTTTTCCTCGGATACTTGTTTGGAATTTTCGTCCCACTTGAGGCTCCAATTTAGCTTTTTTTTTTCCTTTCTTGTTGATGATATTACCTATCGACGCTTTAAATATCATAAAACCATGACTCTCACGTCGTTTTTGGATAACGGAGTGTGCATATTTCTCTTCGGAAAGAGCGTAAATGTAGCCTTCGAACCACTGCTTTGTTAAATTCGCCATTTTGAATAAAAACAAAACTTTCAAGCCACAGACGATAATTTGAACTTTTAAAATCATAGTACTATTGCAATAACTTCTTTTGCAGCAAACGATTTTTACCCAAATCGTCTAAAAAATGTGCGAACAGTCTCTGTACAGTAGATCCGTCACTATTCACTGTGCTCGATTTTGCTGCAAAAAGTAATACACAACAGAAAAACCCAACAGGAACAAAACAGAAATTCCAAACGAAGCCTCTGCATAAAAATCAGCAAAATAATAAAAAAACAAACAAAAAGCTACAAAGATGCAATTTAGATAGTGCGATCCCGTCCGCTTTACAGCTTACTGCAAGCTCAATTTATCGAGTATGCATATAAATGACTGCATAAGTAAATTATTTGATGAATCGATAGGTTAAGAAGATTTATCGATAGGAAATGCAATTTCCTCGCCCATCAATGCGTGAATGATCTTTCGCATTACCTATTTCCACACGTAAAGGAAAATCGATCTGCCGCTTACAGTAACTAATCCACAGTGCTATGCGTGAGATAATTAAATAGCGACGCAAATGAAATGGATGAAGATCGAAAAGTAATCAATAGATCGATGACACTTCTACTAATGTGATTAGGAAGAAAACGTGATTACTTACCTTCTTTCTTATTTTACATTTCCATATATTATATTTTTATTTTACGTATGTTATATATCTATTATTATTTATGTATATTACATATCTATTATTCTTTATGTATATTACATATCTATTACTATTTATATACATTATATATTCATTCTGACTATAATATTTTTGCATACAATATATATTTTTTTACATGTAATATTATTATTTTATATGTAATTTTCAGTATAGTATTTACGTATATTATATATATAATTATTATTTTACATATGGAATTTACGTTTTATATATATATATGTAATAATAAAATTCCATAGTCAAGAATACAATTAAAATTCTAACTGTATGTTCTTTTCATTTTTAATGGCGACGGTCTCTTATTTGAAAGTAAGTGGAATTAAATCCACAGCCCCGTAGTCAAGTTGTTTTTCCCGCCTTTTCTACACGTACAGTTATAGAATGTTCTGGAAATACTTAAAGCGAACTGGATTGGTTGACGAGGCTGACCTCATTTCTTGGAAGCTCCGCCTTTCCAGAGGCTATAAAAGGACTCGCAAAAGAATATTGGGGGCTTTTTCTTAAATGTAACGATGCAGTATACTTCATACAAAAAGTTATTAGTAATTCTTTTTTATTTACTCCGGAAATATGATTTTGTAACTGCTATTTCTCCTGATATAATAAATGGATCTTGTTTTTTAAACTTATCGTCTGACAATTTAAGCTACGACTGCATCTATGATTCTTCACCAATCTATTTATTCCGGACAAAAGCTGGTACATCATATATATATATATACATATAATTTATTTACTAAAGAAAGAAATATTGATTATATTATCTCCTAAGATTAATTTTAGTAGAATTATCTTAAAAGAGTGAATCCATAGTTAGTAAGTTCAATTCCGAAAATTGTTTTAAAGTAACTTGAATATAAATTGTTAATAATGTTTAACGGGGACATGAATTAAATCATGTTATATTTACTAAAGTAATATTGATTATATTATCTCCTAATATATTTATAAAAATAATTTGAATTAACATGCATTAAAGTGAGGGTGTCGGGGGACACTTTACTCAAGTATATAATAAAATATTTTTACTACTTACTTTGGCTATATTAGCTCAAGATGTCTAAAAATCCATCAACTTAACGGAAATGCTACATTCAAAATGAATTCTGTATAGAACTCTACTTAATTTGGCTATAATATCTCGAGATTTCTAAAAAATCCATTACTTAACGTAACTACTTCATCTCACTAATTGAATTAAAACTCGACTACAATTTTGGCCTTAGCTAAAACTGCAAGTTTGGCATCATGCATCTTACTTGAGTAAAAGACAAACACCTTTGCATTCATTAATTATTGTTTGTTAAACGGGAGTTGGTTTCTTCCCCTTGAAAAGTGAACCAATTTCCGATCAATGACGATAATTACTTAGTTTATTAATTTTAAAAGTTTGCATTTGTATTTTTCATGATTTAAATTGAAGTTCCTTTAAAAATATTATTTTGGGGATTAAGTTTCATATTTCTGGGTTTCTTCATTTAGATACATTCTACTAAATTTATTTGAGCGGATAATATAATCAATATTACTGTAGTATATATATATATTGTTGAGTGCGATTAATTACATTAGATTTTACGTGAGGCAAATTAAATAGAATCAGGTGGTTTTTACGTGAGACAAATTAGTTAGATTTGATTAGTTTTTAATGTGAGGCAAATTAATTAATTTTTTACGGAAGCAAATTAATTAGAATCAGATGACTTTTACGTGAGGAAAATTGCTTAGATTATTTTTTACACAAGGCAAATTAATTAAATTATTTTTTGTGGGAAGCAAATTATTTAAAATTAGGTAGTTTTTACATTAGGCGAATTAATTAGATTAGATTAGCTTTTTCGTGAGGCAATTTAATGAAATTTAGTTAGATCATCAGCCTGAGCAAATATGGCCTCTACTCATAAGACAAATTCAAAAAAGGCAAAATATGTCTTCTGTTCATAAGACATAACGAAAACCACAAAAGCCCTTGTAATCAATCCGTTCTATTTTCAAGGCTATAGAAAAAAGAAAAAAACTGTTGAGAAGGCATTGAACATAAGTTTCCCCTCCAAATGTTTGCACCAATTCAATCTTATGCTCGTTGCCAAACACATAAAACGATTGCAATGACCTGATAGCGCAAGTTTCACATTTTTCAAGAAAGCTACATTTTAGCCTTTAAAAAAAAAAAAAAACATTAAAAAATGTCATCCTAACCCAAGGCAATCTAACACAAGCAACACTCAAAATTACCACCTATAGACGAAAAGATGAACAGAAAACACTAATACAGACAGACAACATTGAAAGAAACGTTTCTAAAAACGATTAACTGTGCTCAATAACGTCGCAACTCGAGAAAAATAGCACAAAACTGTCCCGATTTCAGATACATTCAAGAAAAGTACTATAATTATGAATGATAACACTTGTACATCACGTGAAGGTATTCGGTAATGGATGTAACTATTGTGACAGCATTTCTTGTGAAACCTAGCAAGATGATGTTGCTTTGAATTCGAACTTTAGAATGCAGTTGCAACCATTTGTTTTCGGAACTTGTGTGTTTGAAATGCCTTTGAACGGATTTCTACAAAATGTTGAAACAGACTTCAATTTTTTACCCCAAAGGGCGTTAGCCCAGAAACGCTATTAATTTCCTTTTGGCATTTTCCGCTGAATCACTTTTCAAATTGTTGGCACCAAATATTACAGCCCTGTATTACATTAAAAAAATTAAATAATGAAGAGTCTGCATAAATGTATGTATGTTTCTCGCATTTTGATAAAACAACGGTACCTGGAGACATAAAATTTTGAATAACGTACATCTCCCCCCCGGAATATGGAATACTCCCCCCCCCGGAAGCCCAAATTTGGAATTTGTTTTATTACATATTTCGTATTTTGTAAAACGTTAACGAAATTTTGATTAAAAAACTCAATGATTTCAAAGCGAGCAATGGCAACACTGTACGGGAAAAAAAAAGTTATCTCCAGCGTGCGACATTGTGTATCGGAAACTCTAAAAATATGCTCTTTTTAACTTATTTTGTGTTACTGTTTTTGAACTGAATTTTATGGTTTAAGTGCGAAGAACATGATATTTAATAAACAAAGGTAACAAGCAAATCGTTAAAAAAAATCTCCTTTGGGCGTAATATCTGAAAACTTCAAGATTTCACCCCTCCAATATGATTTTTTTTATTTTTTATTTCGAGCTTTGCTTGTTGTAAACTAAATATATCAAACTATTTCTTGCAATAAAATAATTTGCTCAAAATGTGTAAATCAGTAACTCACATTAACAACTCGGACATGCCAAATATTTTCTGAAGTGTTTTGGTTTGGTTTATTTAACTATAGCAAAGCACTCGAGGGCTATCTGTCTAAGGGAAAGAGATGACTTCGTGGAAAACTTTCTGAGGGAAATTAGCTCGTATACACGTTACACATGGGGGAAAACCACGAAAATGCCCGTACAGCCAGCAAGTTCGTTGGGATTCGAACCCCGAACCGAACTACCAGTGTTTAACGACTCTGCCGTTCTGCCGCTGATGGGCAACTCAGGCATTTTTATTGGAATGTAGGTTTCTTTCAAAGGAGTGATATTGTGATAAGTTACCTGTAACTTATCCATGACTACTTTGCATTTGTTTTGTTCTTTGCAAGTTAAATTACCCTCAGGATTTTCCCTTCCGGATTTTCGCATGATTAAAGTAATTAAAAAAAGGGAATACGGTTTTCATAAAATAATAGTTAAAGCTCTGAGGGAAATTTTTAAAAACAGATTTCATAAGAATTTATTTTGTTTTCATCACGCTTTTTTGGCAATTTTATATCAACATGATATCCATTTTATTTTCCCTTGCATTTATTATTTGAATAGCAATTTACGCATATTCTTCGTTAAACTACGTGTACGTGGCGGGTGTTTCCACACTTGAGAAACTTTGCATGCGTCTGATTTCACCTTACTTCTACTATTTACATTTCAGCTGATTGTAGCCTTATCAACCGACAATGAGCTTGATTTTTCAAAATGCGGACATTTGTTTGCCTCCTTCTTCTTCTTTCCTCGGATCGAATGGCCTTCTTATGACCTGCGGTCAAGATTCATTCGTGTGATGTGCCCCTAGGGCTTTACAAAGCAATTGAGCCAGAGCACTAGATGTTACCACCAGATATCTGCTAAGTATTTGTAAGATATTGTAATGCTATTATTTAAATTGAAGTTCCTTTAAATATTATTTTTGGGATTAAATTTCATATTTCTGGGTTTCTTCATTTAGATACATTCTACTAAATTTATTTGAGCAGATAATATAATCAATATTACTGTAGTATATATATTGTTGCGTGCGATTAATTACATTAGATTTTACGTGAGGCAAATTAAATAGAATCAGATGGTTTTTACGTGAGACAAATTAGTTAGATTTGATTGGTTTTTAATGTGACGCAAATTAATTAAATTAATTTTTTACGGAAGCAAAAAATTATTATTGAACTGTAGGTTTTATTTAAAGAAATAATATTGCCATAGTTACCTGTAGTGTATCCATGACTCCTTTTCATTTGTTTCGTTTTTACTGTAGCCGTGTTCTTCGAAAATTAAATGACTCGCATAATTTTCTCGACCCGAATTTCGGACAGTAAAATTAGCTAAAAAAAGAGGGTAATAAGCGAGGAAATTACTGTCTAATGCGATTTGCATTAATGAATATCAAATGCGTGTTAAAAAAGTACAGATCGGATAAATTACGATAGCAAAATAAGATTTAATGGCTCAGTGAGCAGAGACAGGAGAATCTGATGAGTGAATGATTGGAAGAAAACTTCAATCATAATGATTAAACGGCGTGGGAGATTTTAACATATGAGTGCAAATCCTCACGCCGAAAAATCTGACAACGTTTCTGTTTTCCGGGGCGAAGAACCTCAAGTGAAGCCTTATATTAAGAAATGAGCATTCAAACTTTCCGCACATTGAGCAAAGAAAAATAATCGCATATATTGTTTTAAGGAGAAAGAGTATGATATTTTTTTTTCTCTGAAGATAAATAATACATCTTTTAATTTAGTTATTTCAATAAATGAAATATTAAAATATAATCACACACTTTAAAAGCTTTTTACCGACAACAATTACTATGTAATCTATAACACTCTCTCTCAAAAGTTATCAACAAAATATTTAATTTAAAAGTGGCCAACAGGAAACAAAGCCACTTAAGAGCTGTTCTAATGAAATTTTGTTTTTATTTCACGTACATTTAAAGTAAATCTGTAAGTTTTCAGATTTTCTGTTACGCCCTATGGCGCGTTTTTTTAACGTTCGGTCTGTTACCTTTATTTATTAAATATTATGTTCTTCGCACTTAAACCACATAAAATTCAATTCAATAGCAATACCGCAAAATATTTAAAAACAGCATATCTTTAGAATTTCCGATACACAGTCTCGCGGGCTGGAGATAAAAATTTCTTTTCCCGTACAGTTCTACCAGTGATCGCTTTGACATCGAAGAGTTTAATAATTAAATTTTCGTTACAGTTTTCAAAATACGAAATAGATAATAAAATAAATTCCAAATTTGGGCTTCTAGATGTTCATATTCGAGTGGAGGAATACGTTATTCAAAATCGGATGTTTCTAGGTACCGTTGTTTTTTCACAGTGCTAGAAACATACACACGTTCATGCAGATTCTTCATTATTCAATTTCTTTAAACGTAATGCAGGACCCTAATTTGGTGGCAACAATCTGAAAATTGAAACGTAGTTTTATAGTGGAAAAAGCAAAGTAAGCTTGTAGTGCCGTTTTGATAGTTTATAGTGATGTTAATTATACACATAATAAGTTTATAGTGTCGTTAAAATTGAAACGCTGTTTTATAGTGCCTAATAATACGTAACTCAGTTTTGTAAATAGCTATACTATTAAAATCTGTGGGCGAGATGTAACCCCTGGATTCCAAAATTTTGTAGGAAGCAATCTTCGTGCGACTTTAATTAGCGGAGATATTAATTAAAAACTCCGAAAACGCTCATTTTTGCCCTCATTTTTCCGAGTAGTAACAATCTCGCACGCTCGAGATAAAAATCTGCTGTATTTTGATAAGTGTTGCCACTGCTTACTTTAAAACTGTAAAGTTTATTGATAAAATATTGCGATTGCAGCTGACGTCATTATATGTCGAAAATGTTTCGTTAATGTCGGCAACTTTTTTTTGTTTGTCGTTGTCGTTTCAGGTTAGAATAATTGACACAATATGTTATCCCCACGTTAATTCTTTAATAGATATAAAAAAAAAAAGTTGTTATATTAGATTAAATTTAAATCATGACGTCATACGCATACGTATTAACCAAAAGTGTCAAAAGTTTTTGTTTCACGGTTTGGCAACAAAAAAATTCTTTATGAAATGGTGTTGCTTGAAAAGAATGAATTGATTTCATTCATACTGAGATAGTTTCATATATTTTCTTATTGTGTACGAGAGAAACAGTGTTATAACAGGAATACCTGCGCATTGCCCAAATTGTTTATGAGAATATACTAATAAATGGCAAACGTATGGAAAAGACATTATTTTCCCGACAGCTGACCTTACGTTTTAGAAATACAGACAAAACCTTACGTGACATATATGGTTATTTATATTTCCATCTAAAGAAATATTCAAATGAAAGCAAGCAGAGCACAATGCATCAACTTTTAAAAACTGGTTGTTAAAATTGCAATTATTATTGTATGTGCATTTCCCCCGAGGCACCGAATCAACTTGGTACTTGTGACTCAGAGGAAATTTGAGGTGAAACTTCAAAAAATCATTAATTTCTATGGAATAAGGCGTGTCTTACTAGACATTTCTTGAAACTTACTTTATAAGTCGTGGCAACATTTCGGTCATTTAGACCAGTTTATCGAGTAAATTAGAGTAACAGAGATAATAAATTTGATTTTTCAATGACGTAGCGAAGTAACTATTTCACCAACTGGGTGAAGGACGTATTTATTAGTAACGCACGGACAAGGATTTCGGGCGCGACACAGACAGATTTATCTAGTCTTTCATTTTTGTTTCTTACTAGAGACAAATTAATAGAGATAATAATAAAACCGCTTTTAAATCCCTTACTTTGTTACTCAAATATTAAATTTCAAAGTTAAACATTCAATTTTTTGCCGAATGACAATACACTAGGGGAAAACAATATTTCTAGCATTGACAAAATATTTCTTTAATATTGCAGAGTATGGTGATTCAATTCGGAAGACAAGTATCTACTGCTTTTAAATCCCTGAGTTTATTAATCTAAATTTCCTTTGGTTCGGGCAAAATATTAAAAAAAAAAAAAAAAAAGAAAAAGAAAAAAAGAAAAAACTGAAAGGTTTCAGATTTTAAAATAGTCTAAAGGTGCATTTTTTTAACGTTTTGTGTGTTACCTTTATTTATTAAATATCACATTCTTTGCACTTTAAAATTTATTTCAATAGCAATGCCGCAAAATAATTTTAAAATGAGCATATCTTTAGGATTTCCGATACAAAGTTCCGCGCGCTGCAAATAAACGTTCCTCCCGCCGTAGAGTGTTGCCACTGCTCGCTTTGAAATCCTTGAGTTTGTTACTCAAAAATTCGTTAACGTTTTAAAAAATATGAAATCGATCATAAAACAAATTCCAAATTTCAAATTTGATCTTCCACATGCCCATATTCGTAGGATGATTACGTCATTCAAAATTCGATGGCTCTATGTACCTTTGTTTTATCAGAATGCGAGAAATATACACACATTTATGCAGATTTTTCATCTTCAAATATAATGCAGGACTCTAACATTTGGTGGCAACAGTTTGAAAAGTGAAACGGACATTTATAGTGATTCAACGCAAAATCGCAAAACGAAAACAATAATCCTTCAGGGACAAAGCCGCTTTGGATTAATAAATTTAATCGAGATTCAAAATTCGAGCTTCGAAGTGTTTGAAGACAAGAGAAAAATAGGGAAATTTTTTTTTACTTCGATTTATTTTTGCTTTCAATCTTTATTAAATAATGGAAAATTTGCATGTATATATGTATGCATGTTCCTCGCATCGTGGAAAATAGTATACATAGTACACTCCACCGCAACATGTGAACCTCGCTGTTGTTGCGTACCTCGAATTTAGAATTTTTAGCCCGAAGGAACGTTAGCCCAGATGGCGAAATTCGAAACGAGATTTTGCGTTGAATCACTTTTCAAATTGTTGCCACCAAATTTTATCACTCTGTCTTATATTTAAATAAATTAAATAATGAAGAATTTGTATCACTGTATCCATGTTTTTCTCATTGTGGAAAAACAACGGTACCTACAGCCATCCAATTTTGAATAACGTAATCTTCCACCCGAATATGGGTACATGGAAGACCAAATTTTGAACTTGTTTTACTGTCTATTTCATATTTTGTAAATTTTTAAGGAATTTTTTACTAACAAACTCAACGATTTTAAAACGAGCAGTGGCACACTATGCGGAAAAACATATTTTTATCTCCAGCGCGGGATGAAATTCAATCGTAAATTCTAAAGACAGGCTCTTTTTAAATATTTTTATCGTAAAAGGACATTAACCCAAATGCTCTCGCGACATGTATGTGTATTTAAATGAAAAAAATGCTCCTTTGGGCGTAATGCAAAATCTAAAATCTTTCAGACTTTTTTTTTAATATTTATTTTATGTTTTTGTGCGTACTTAATACAATTTCGATTAACAAACCCAGGGATTTAAAATGTGTTTCCACCCGTACATTTGTCGTTCAAATTGAATCAATAAATTTGGCGAATTTTAAAAAAAATGCATTTCCACTTCAAGAAATAAAATATTTTTCTTTCCTACGCATCAACTTGTTGCCATTCGGCAAAGCATAATATATTTGATTTTTTAAAAAAAATTTAATCCGTTTCTGGTCAGCAATCTAAGCGATTGAAAAGCAATTAACGCAGTTCTTTATCTACATTATCATTCATTATTAGCTAGACTTATGAAATGACAATAGCTGTCTCTTTAAAGTCATTACATGGATTTCTTTAATTTTTCTTTCTTTCTTTTTTTTCCTTGATGAAATTTTGCACACTTCACCTTCAAACTAGAGAAAGATTGCTATGTACATTAAGATTTCGACCTCCTCCCTATTCTTTATAGAAATCGATTTTCTGCGAATTTAGTGAATTTGTAAGGATTTATTTTTATGTTAAGTATCTTTACTGTCATTCTCCATTTCCGTTTTGCTGCCAGAATACTAATTTTTAGTTTGTGCACATTCAGAAGATGTAGAAAGAGATAATATATAAAGGAAAGATTTAGATTGCATGGTCAGAGCGTGTCCTGCCTGCTGACGACCACGTGACTAGTTGCAATTCTTCCATAGCAGTCTGTCTGCGGCGTTGTTTTATTTTTGCAAATAGGACTAGTTACGCCGGTATAGATTTGAGTTAACGTGGGCATTAATCAGTTTGCAGAGCCTTCATCTAACTTACGGCTTAATTTAGTTTTTTATCTGAACTTACTTTTCAGTTACGCCATAAATGGTGGTTGATTTGTAAGCACAAGAAGTACCTTCAGTTAAATTATTTTGAGTTCTTAATGAACGAGTCTTTTACACTCTTTCACAAGTACAGTTTCACCTTAGACATAACGATAAATCGCTTACACGTGTATTCAAGGATTTGTCACAAGTTACGATTACAGCTACAGGCGCAATGCATACAAATTTTTGTTGAAGGTCATATAAAAGCTTCGTGTTGCCAAAATTTGCTGTCGTTACATTATGCTAGGCAGAAGAGGTTATTATTATTATTATTTACGTGTTCCGCCCTTAGGCACTGCACGGAAGGAAAGGGGTGCCGTCGTGGAGGACTTTCTAAGGGAATTAAGCACGTATTTAAACACGTTACACATGCGGAAAACCCCGAAAACGCACATGCACCAACCCGTTAATGGGATTCGAACCTCCGACCGAACTACCAGTATTCTACGACTTTACCGCTTAGCAGCTGGTGGGTTAAGATAAGAAAAGTACATTGGGTCAAGTTTTATAAAACAGAAGCAATAGCACTATTCAGGTAACGTCACGAAGGTAAAATTGTCATTAAATAGAAAACAACTGAACACCGTAATCAGTTTTAGTCCAGGGGGGAGCGAAACGAAACTCATATCGGAAGATCGAACACATCAGCAGTAGATAAGGCTACCATGAGCTGGAACGTAAATATCAGAATTAAGGTGAAATCACATGTATGGAAATTTTCTTAAGCGTGAGAATACATGCCCCTTTCGGATAACCTAAAGAAGAATCTGCATGGTATATGTTTCAATTAATAAATGGATGAAATATTAATAGAAAAATGCAAATACAGACTGATTACGCACTGAATAAAAATTAACATAATCAAAGGAATACAGTTTACCCATAATCCAGCCCTTTAAGGTATCTGCCTACGTTCGGAGCACTTTTTTTTTAAAACATAGAATTCTGATGAAATATATATTTATTTAGTCAAAATATGATATCAAATCATGAAAATAGGTAAATTTTTAGGAATATTTTTTTAAATTTTTGAAATATATGCAATTTTATGCAAATTTTTAGGAGAATTTAACACTTACGTTAAATGCCATATATTTTTCCTCACAGCATATATTTCAATTTTTTTTATACTGTATACTACTACAACACTTATCTGTGTTATGACCTAAAATGTATATGATATTTCTAAAATTTTCTAAAATATGTGTAATTACATGAAAAAACACAGTTTTTTGTAAAATATTTCTTATCGTTTTATATAGAAATACTTATAAAACAATCAAATTAATAAATATTACTTAGATTGTAGCTTAAAACCTAATAAATAATATAGAAAACATTTTAGTGAAATTTAATAGAGATATCTTTAGAACATTTTGAGTAATTACATTTCTTGTATGTAAAAACACTAGAAAAATTAGTTTTTCAGAAAACGCATTTAAAGATTTCACATTAACGGAAAAACTGTTCTATTGTATTTACACACTTAAAATTCTCCACATTTGTACATCACACCCTCCATATCTTTATACTTAAGTAGTTTTGATTTCCTATTTGATTTTAGTTTTTTTCTGGCTATTTTCGAAATGAGCGACGAATGAATTTTCGAGTTCTTTATTCTTTCGTTATCAATTCCAAAGTAATTTTTAATCATTTCTTGTTCAATTGATATGCCTAAATGTTCAAACACAGGAAGTAATCCAAGATACCCTGAATTAAAAATTAAAATGGCTATATATGCACCCAGCAACATAGTCTTTATACCTAATCGCAATGTTGCCAAACCCAGTTAAAAAAACCGCAATGTTGCCAGTCCCAGTTCAAAGAATTAAGGCAAATAATTATTGCCAGAATTAAAATGAAATGTTTTAGCACAATTTTACACACAAACAGTTAAAAAAAAAAACACGGTTAACAACATTGTTTACCTTTAAGTTGAGCCTTTTAAATGGCACTTCCGGTCTTTCTGCTTTCACTTCCAGTGCAGTTAATTGGCTATACCTTCTCTTCTAATTATCACAAACGTAAAAATGAACCATTTTCGGAATCCTACAAAATTGACCTTTCAAATTGGGCAATAAAAAAATCGAATTTTTTCGCCGAAATCGTTTTTTTAACGTAGGCAGATACCTTAAAACAAAAATTATATACAACAGCGGAAACAGAAAATGATGCGAATAATATATCGACCTAATGTGAATGTAGGAATTAATGACCCATCACCCAGTTTTGCTATCTCGTTCTACAACCGTCAACAATTACTCTAATGCCTCCCAAACGGGAAAATGTTTAGTGACTCTGCCGTGCCGAAAGACTCAGGGTCGAGTCCCGGAGGAAGCATGGATGTAAATTTTCTGTACCTCCCTAAAAGGCAACGATGGCCAACCTATTAGGTGCCTCCAAAATAAAGTGACCACCACTTCCGGCCTTAGTAGTGGCCAACGCCTCCACTGACTAGTCCCCGCCATTAGAAATTTAAAAAAAAAAATATTTACTTGAATGTCCGTGCGCAAATTTCTAAATAATCACCTCGTAAAAGTCTATTTCATTATCTCCTCCGTTTGCATGAAAATATTCAGCTCCAGTTAAGACATTTAAAAAGAATGAAAGCTTAAAAAAAAAAAAAAAAACTTTAAAAAAAGCGAGCGATATTAAAAAGGTTGGTGGCCCGTAAAGAGGGCGAGAGATTAAGTCTCCCTCGGGGCTACTCTTAACCGTACCCTCTCGAACGCACGTCGAATTCTAATCGCTGCACAATGAAGTGAGTTAATAAAATTCCGTTGAAGATTACTTCTTTTCAGAAATTTCGCCAAGATACAGATGAATTAATTTTGCTGCCTTAAGGAGAGATAAGCTATTTGTGGATTAAATCCCAGAACTTGAGTTAACAGCATGGATATTCCGTTGTTTCTCCCAAAAAACAATAACAAAGGAAGAATGTGTTTGTTACGAATGCGTTGAACTTCTGTGAGAACATATTTATAGATAAACATAAAACATAAAACACCTAGTATAAGTCTCTCTTATAAGGCTTAATAATGTTAGTAATTATGAGGAAATACTGTGAACGCCATGGCCATTTTATAATTTGAATACATGCCCCTTTCTGATAACCTAAAGAAGAATCTGCATGGTCTATGTTTCAATTAATACATGGAAATCAGTAGAGTTTGGAGTGGAATATCTTCTCCGCGGATGACTATAAGCAAACTGTACATTGTTAGGACAACCGCTTTAATTTGACCAATGGCAGTTCAGATAAATATCGCTATTAACTCCGCCCACCATGATGATGTCACAAAGACAGAAGTTTGCTTACATTCAGCTATTATGAGTAATTATTATGAAGTATTATTGCTACAATCTTTATTTTACATTATAACTCAAACTTAACGTTTTAGAGAAATCGGTTTGTTGTGTAAGAGAGCATCAAGCTTATATCATAGCCCAACTAACAGCTTCTGCCAGCTGGTTTGTAGCATGTTTTATTAATGGACGTCTTAACATATAAACAGCAGAAAGTAAACTTAAAGCAACATGAAATTATTAATGTGGTTGGAGTCAGTAGTGATCTGCTGCCTCAGTGGCCAACTTCAACTAGTTGTCCTAGCAAGGTGCAGTTCGTTTTTATGCTTCCAGCCATTGACAGTGAAAGCTGTTTGGTGCTAAAAAATTTTCCTTAAGAAGTCCTCCACGAAGACATCCCTTCCCTCGGACAGATATAACTCTAAGGCTTTGCGTAATTCAAATAACCTAGTCCAGTTCAATACTCCAAGTCAGTTTTGATCCGTCTTTTGGTGTGTTTTTACGGTATCATCTCACTGACTTTCTGTGATTGACATTGTGCCCTGTCTTCTGCCTTCTGCTGCTGACTATCATTACAGTATAATATGGAAACGAAAGTGGTCTGAAAAATCATAGATTGCTTACGTTTCGTAAGCCCCAAGCACACAAAGAATGCGTTTGACGTAAAATACTAAGCTCCTGATGCGCCTAACAGTTACTGATTTAAGAGTTAATTTCAACTTTAAAATAACAAATGAGGTATTCAATATATTTTATACAACTTTGCAATATAGGGAAAAAGGATCCTCCAAATTTGTTGATCCGTAAATCTTTATGTGAGGCTGGTGTTGTTCAAGACGGGCAAGAGATCATCGAGTTTCATTCTGTTGGATGGTTTCTGCCAAAATTAAAATGAGGTTTGACAAAGTCCGTACTGCCATAAATCTTTCTTTGTTCCAGCGTTGGTTGATCTGAAAAGAGCATCCATCTGCGATTGCTCCGTTTACAACTAAATGGCGCGAATAACCTGAACATAGGATAATCAATTGCAAACATTAGAAGGTTTAAAAATTAAACCGCATAGGGTAACCAGGGCAGTGAAATTTATATACTTCTCACCTTAACACTACTAGTATTCTGTAACATAATTATGTTTATGTTGCAGGATATATTTAAGTACTTAAAAAAATCCTAAAGGATTCAGACTTTAACGGCCGCTTAAAACGTCTCTTTAAAAGTTTAATATGGTTTATCAGTAGGGATTATAAACTCAGATGACTTAGGTGGAGGACAGGTCATATGAATACGCCAAAGCCACCAGAACTATCCGCTTAACAGGAGGATGCCTTCGTGGAGGATGTTCTTAAGAATATTAGGTCGTATTTACGTACGGAAAATCACGAAAAACCAACCAAGCAGCCATGCCAAATTCATCGCTGGTCGTGTAGTCCCACCCCAATGTTAAGGGAGAACTCCCTGAGGGGTTTAAGGGTCTTCGTCTTAAACCAACTTCTTTTTTTTTTGGCCAATGGCAGATTGTGAACAATTACAAATGTAACCCAGTCCATTAATCTATACAAGGTCGGATGTGGTGGTCTCTTTATTATGGAGGCACCTAATAGGTGGGCCACCATCGCCTTTCCTATGAAGGGACGGACAGTTACAACCATGCCTTCTCCGGGATTCGAACCCAGGCCCTTCGGCATCGCAACCAGCTTCCCTGACCACCATACAGACTGGCCGGCTCTTAAACCAACTTCTTGACAGGATTTTCGTCTCACAGTGTGAGTTCTGAGTGCCTCCTTGCTGCACAGACATCATACGCTTACTAACATCCATGACTTCTTAGGGATTCCAGCCTGACGATATGAACGACATGAACGTACGACTGTACGGTCAGTCTGTTCGCCTCGATTAGAACCGAAACCAGGTCGAATTATGAGATCGTCTCTTTACGTGAAAAGTGAAAAAATGTAGAGCATCTTTCTACAAAAATACTAAATGTTTTTAAATGATCCTCAACTTTTAACGTATCATGATTTCCATGCATTTTTATTTCGATGAATGCAATTGAAAAGTAAAATAAATAAATGAATCAATAAATATTCCTCAGAACTGCATCTAATGCTTTTAAATGGCTTAATTTGTTAATCCATAACAGACAGAATCAACTGAAAAGATAAATATCTTACATTTTGCTAAATGGCAGCAGAGTCGAGTGAAAGGTGAAACAACATAAAATCGCATTTCGAGACTAAAAGCCCTTTTGGGCTAGTAAAATATTTATAAAAGCCGTTATAAACTAAAAGATATTGATCTGTTTTGCTAAAAATTGTAATGCCTGAGCTTCAAACTCATGTAATACAATAGCGCGACATGAACTTTCTTGTGGGAATGATGCTATTTATTACGAGAAATTTATTTCCCGGATGGTTAAGATTTATCTTGCAAAAGCGACCAAATCCAGCTTTAAGTCAAACTTGAATTTATGACCCTTGTTTTTCGAGGGTTTTGTGTCGTAATCTTGGAACTTGTTGGCAAACCTTGTGAACTCTGTCACATGATCTAGTACCAACATCAGATAATTTTCGGAGAGTACAGTTAGGGAATGAACCTGGTGCGTGGGCCGAGAAAGCGTGGAACATACACTTCTGCTGGAAATGGAACAAGGGGGAAGGAACCTCGAACCTGCAGGACAAATTCATTTTTAAAGACACTGCTGAGTCTAGGCTTTAGATAGCTATCCGCGAATTATCTTTTCAAACGCAGATTAGGAGTCTTGTCTTATTTTGCTTTCCGGTTGTTTATCCACATAATGGCAGCCCGTGTTGAAAACGATACCCTTTAAGTATTCGATAATCGCTCGCTTGCTGAATTAGAACGAAATCTGAGCGTGAAGGTCTTCAACTGGAATTTTTTTCTTAGATAAAAATCTTTCTACTCCCTCTACAAACAAATAAAAGCATCTTAGTATTTTGCGTAATTTGCCTTCTCAGTAAATCATTCCGTCGCAATTTTAAATGTATCCAAGTGATCCTAAAATAAGGAGAAAAAAAATCAGTAAGCTTTCAGATTTTAATACATTAAGCTCAAAGGGGCGTTTTTTTAACGTTTTGAGTGTTACCTTTAAATATCATGTTCTTTGCACTTAAACCACAAAATTCAACTCAAAAGTAATATCGCAAAATGATTAAAAAGAGCATATCTTTAGAATTTCCGATATACAGTCTCACGCGCTGGAGATAAAAAAAAAAAAAAAAAAATTCGTACAGTGTTGGCATTGCTGGCTTTGAAATCGTTGAGTTTATTAATAAAAAAATCGTTGAAGTTTTACAAAATGTGAAAGTTGTGGATGATGATGATGATGTATTTAATTATGGCAAAGCACACTAGGGCTATCTGCCTAAGGGGAGGGATGCCTTCGTGGAGGACGTTCTAAGGCAAACTGACTCGTATACACGTTACACATGGGGAAAACCACGAAAACGCCCATGCAGCCTGCTCGTTCGCGGGATTCGGACCGAACTACCAGTTTTCAGCGACTTCACCGCTCGGCCGCTGGTGGGCTCAAAACGTGAAAGAGATATTAAAACAAATTCGAAATTCAAGCTTTCAGGAGGCCATGTTCGAGTGGAGGACTAAGTTATTGAGAATTGGATGGCTCTAGGTACCTTTTTTTTTTTTTTTTTCCATAATGCGAGAAACCTGCATACATTTATGCAGATTCTTGATTATTTAATTTAAGTATAATACAGATCGATAATATTTGGTGGCAACGATTTAAATGTGATTCGCCGTTTATAGTGAATCGCCACAAAATATCGTTTTGAAACTAATGGCATTTCTGGACTACCGCCCCTTTGGGCTAAAAAAAATAATAAAATAATAATATATATTAATATGATAGATATACTAACATAATAAAATAAATTACGTACTAATACAATAAAATATTTTTTTAAAATTTAAAACTCATCATAGGTCAACAACAACAAATCTTATATTCTAATTCACTACCAGCAGGAGATATTTTCCAATCGCCCCGTTGTTACAGCACGTATGTTCTCTAGCTAAATTACCCAGAATCTTCTTGACCAAACCAACTTAAATCTTTTTTTTTTTCGTGGCACTTAACCAGGCAATAGATACCACAGATCAAAAGGAATCACAAATTCCATTCATTTCCTCTGAAGCAGATAAGCCTAAAACAAAGGATCTGGACATCAAAATTCTGGACGCAGAAGGTAGGATCTTCACTTTTCCTGTCACGCTAAAAACCAGAATGGACAGACAGCATCCGGTTCATTGAACATGCAAATCGCTAACCAGTCCATTAATGCCAAACTCCGAAGGTATCTATAGCTCGAGATTTCTCATTTGTAATGGCAAAAAAAATTATAGAATGGCCATTAGACGAGAACTTTTAAAAAACTGTTTAACTCTTTGAGAGCAGGAAAAGGCAATGAACGTTTTCAGCCAAACTCTTGTTTTATTTACTTATATCAGGTGTTACAATGAAATTATTTGTGACAATTACACATATTTTGTCCAAGACGCGTGAAAAAAAATGACCGCTTCTGGTGGTTAGTGTGTCAGTGACCACCGCCCACAGAACACATTCCTACAAATCAGTCTCGATGGTACTCATGGAAACAATTTTTCTTTTTTAAGCAGTGTGCAACTTTGCATGTGCTGCATTCCCACACTGTTCTTACAGGCTTTCTCATCGTGCATCATCGTCGTGATGTTGTCTTCGATGGCTGATGCTGATTTTCTTGAAGACGAATTGCCGCATCAACAACTGGCTTATGTTTCTTGTTTGCTATCTAGTGAGCTACAAGCTACAAGGGAACTTCAGAAACGATCAGTTTTGAAAACTACTCACACGAGTGAGTAAGACGTTCAATAGAAAATGTGGTTATAGTTTAGTTTACGAGTATCCTAAGACCCTCCTGGCCGACAATAATCGGCCTCATGGTTAACGCAGCACACCCGACGCAGACAAACAAAAAAAATAAAAATAAATAAAAAAAATAAAAATAAAAAATAAAAAATAAATAAAAGATTACTGTAGATAACCACCGCCCTTCAAAGAGTTAATAGCTCAAGTTAATCGTTGAGTGCCACGTCAGCCATCTGTGGCTGACTCTAGATTTTCCGTTTAAGCCGCGTGAGCCATCTATGGCTGACACTAGATTTTCCGTTTAGGCCGCGTCAGCCATCTGTGGCTGACACTAGATTTTCCGTTTAGGCTGCGTCAGCTATCCTTGGCTGACACTAGATTTTCCGTTTAAGCCGCGTGAGCCATCTATGGCTGACACTAGATTTTCCGTTTAGGCCGCGTCAGCTATCCTTGGCTGACACTAGATTTTCCGTTCAGGCTGCGTCAGCCATCTGTGGCTGACACTAGATTTTCCGTTTAGGCTGCGTCAGCTATCCTTGGCTGACACTAGATTTTCCGTTTAGGCCGCGTCAGCCATCTGTGGCTGACACTAGATTTTCCGTTTAGGCTGCGTCAGCTATCCTTGGCTGACACTAGATTTTCCGTTTAGGCCGCGTCAGCTATCCTTGGCTGACACTAGATTTTCCGTTCAGGCCGCGTCAGCCATCTGTGGCTGCACTAAACTTTCCGTTTAGGTCGCGTCAGCCATTTGTGGCTGACACTAGACCTTTTCGTTTAGGCCGCTTCGACCGCCGCTGGCTGACAGCGTGTAACGTGATATATAACTATAAAATTTACACTGTTTTATGAAATTACGCAAAATTTGTTTAAAATTTACTTAATTTTGATTCATGATTTGATTTTGATTCATTGGATTTCATTGAAACACGGTAAACATAAAAACGGTTCTCCATTACAGCTATTACAAAATGTGACAAAAACTCTTTTAGTCTTTTCTTCTGGCCACTACTCTACCAGCTTCTGTTGCATTTTTATCATAACATAATTTACAATGTTTTCGTACTTCAGAGGCTTTTCCCGGTTTTCTTCGGAGTTTATGTTGTCGTTTTCTAGATATTCTTGCATTTTTGTTCGACGGAATGTCTTCTTTTTTATAACTTGTTGCTATCTTCTACCGCGATACGAGTCACTGGCCCTACAATACCAGCGCTTTTAAGCGAAGCGCGTGGCCTGAACGGGATTGCCTAAAATATACGCGTGGCGCTCAACGTGTTAATAAACGTAGGAAATGGAGTTCCAATTTGGTAAACTGCAAGCTGAAGCATGTTTTACCCAACTATTTTATTAAAAATAGTTAAAATTTTTTCCTCCCTTAAAGGATGATTCTCTTTTTTTAAATAGTAAATATCTATTATTTTACACTAAAAATTTTTCGGTAGCAAATATTTAGTTCTTTCAAGAATTCTACGAATTCGGTATTTTCAGTTTAAGGAACTTATTATTTTCTTCACTTTCGACAAATGTTGAATGAATGTAGAATTTACAAAATTTTACAAAATTAGAATAATAGAGAATAATAGAAGGAGATGGCATAGAGAAATAACGTAAAGCCAGGGCTGGTGCCTAGACATTTGCGGCCCGGTGCAAACGCTACAAATCCTAAATTTTGCTGTCTATCCCCTGTTCAAAATCTAAACAATTTTCCGCCTCTAAATTCTAATAATTTTGCCATTCTTAAATTCTGCTACTGGGTGTTTCTCTAAATTGTAAAAATTTTTTCCACCCCTAAATTCTGCCGCTCGGTGTGGCCGCACCGTCTCTAGCGCCGGCCTTGCATAAAGGTGTTTTTCCTCCTTGCAGATTCATCCTGTTAACCTAAAAGCGGAAGATTTTAGTGATCAGGAATTGTTTTTGTTAAAATTTGCTGAAATTCTGGAAAAAGAATGAAATATACAAAATATATTTCAATCGAAGTTATCGAACCATTTCGCTATATCCGATTGTCACACTCTCGGGGGTTCATTATAACAGTATAAAATAATATGTAGAAATTATAAAACAGGAACCAGATGGCGCTGTGCATCTTTCTTTTGAGTTAAAAATTCTATTGCCATGGAAACCGCTAAGAATGTAGATGGTTAGGTTAGGTTATTTAATTACGACAAAGCTCGATAGCTTTCTGCCTAAGGGTAGGGATGCCTTCGTGTAGGACTTGCTAAGGGAAACTGGCTCGTACACACATTACACATGGGGAAAACCACGAAAACACCCATGCAGCCAGCCCGTTCGCGGGATTCGAACCTCAGACCGAACTACCAGTGTTCAGCGACTTTACCACTCGGGCGCTGGTGCGCCCTGCTAAGAATGTAGAACGATGAATTTTTGTTAAGTGCGAACTACATATATATAAATGGATTTATAAGTATATTCTTTTTTGTCATGTATTTGTGTGTGCCGTAACTAAAATTGGATTAAATATCTTGGATTAATTAGATCTCGTCTGACAGTTAAGAATCTTTAATTATTAGACTAAAGGCTCTAATAAATTACCAGTAAAATTAAAGAAGGAAACTTAAGCATAAAAAATTAAATGCAAATTATAGATTATACGTTTCATGAAAAATTACAAGTAAAAACTTTATAAAAAATTATTTATTAATGGTCTTTGTTAGTTAACTATGCCGGTTTAAAATTCTATTAAGTGCTATAAGTTGCATTAATTTTCTATGCTTAAGTTTCATTCTTATTTTCTCAGCAAAAATTTATTAGTTAATAAAAAGTATGAAAGTAATTATCCTTCTTTCCATCTTGCGATCACAAATCAATATGGGAATATCCATTTACAGTTATTAAAGCCTGAAAGAAGTATGTCTGCGATGTTATCGTCATGCGATGATTTGTAGATACTTTATTTTTTACCACGATATTTTCGACGACGATGTTTTTAAACTGCGAAGTTTTTGAACCGCTTTATTTTCGACGACTACGTTTTGTACCACGATGTTTTAGAACTGCGATGTTTTCTCTTTGCGATGTTTTCTCCCACGATGTTTTTGTAGCACGACGTTTTCGCCTTGCGTTGTTTTCTCCGCGACGTTTTCGTCCGCGATGTTTTCGGCTGTAACCTTCGTCTATAGGCATCTTCATGAGCAAAAAGCCCATAGCCAGAAAGCGAGCCTTCCATGAATGTTAAGCAAAAGACGGGTGAATTAATCCCGACCGTTTCATAACCTTAAGATATATTTAAGCAGATATGTAAACAAAAGGGCCCCGTATGTCACATGAAACGGAAGAATACCCATAACTGTAACTGTGTGCATAACGGAATGCAAACAGAAATCCCTTCCGCTTCGAACATAACTCGATATTCAAATATTCAAAGGTGAATGGACGATTGGCAACAGTTCACGGCACAGACCGTTTGGATTCCCCTTCCCAAGAGTTTTAGACCGTTTCCCTCCCCCCTTCCATGCATCTTAATCTTAGAAATCCAATGCATCGAACTACCGGCTCATTTATTTACATCTGCTCGTTTCCGATTTCTCGTCCTGATGGAGATGGATTGTTCCGCCGTGAGAAAATCATTTGCGAGGAGAAAACAGTGAAAGAGAAATTTTTGTGATTTAATTTTTTGTTTTAGAAATTAAGTAGTATAAATATAAATTCTTAATTGAATAAAATTTTCAATGTCAATAACCTTGATGGGAAAGTGAGCTAACACAGTGCTATCAAACACGAGGTCCCCGAAGCAATTACACATTTTTAGAATAATTTCGATAAAGCATTAAAAAAAAGCAATGCTTTAAAAAAAATTTCGGCGACAGATTATTTTTTGAAATGATAAATATCGTCTGATAATTTTAAACTTATTCTTCATTCAAAATATTTCATGTAAACAAGCTGTGTAATGAAAGATACGGTTTAGCGCTTTCCGAACAAAAGTATTTTTATTTCGTAATTCAAAAACGTCGTGAAATGCACGGTATTAAAATTTATAAGTGAAAAATAAATAATATTATTAACCGGAAACGGAAAACATTTCGTCATTACTTTTACATAGAAAGAAGGCTTCGAAAGAATATCCGGAATAGGTACGTGCTGTTTCTGAAACTAAACAATTGGTAACAAGAAAAAAAAATCCACTGACACAGAAATGAAATACATCTGTATCAATAATAAATAAAACAATAAGCCAGGATTTACAACTTAATGTTCACCAGCTTTCGACAAGGCATGTGTGTCAATGCAGAACAATTTTTAGAATCTTGTATGAAAACGATTTAGCAGGAGATAAATGGAAATGCACTGAGACCTCGACGAAGCAAGGCTTTATTTACTAAATGGCTGAAAAAAAAATCTATTATCGCAAACAAAAAAATAAAAATATATAAACTGAGTTCCGTCAATGCAAAGAAAGTTTCATTAAAGTGCTTACGATTTTCACAGGATTTTCTTACAATGGGAAATTAAAAAATAAGAAAAATGGGAAAAAATGTTAAAATGAACTCAACATACTATGAAGAGAAAGTTTTGTGACCGATATTTACGGAAGAAATTCCATTTCATTATCCCAGTGACTTTCAAAGAGTAAACCTTCTTCCAAAACAAAGCTACAAATCATCTTTCGAAACGTATCATTGCATTCCTTGAAAAATGGACCTATGAACTGTTGTGCATTATTACTCTGACTGCCATAGGTTCCGAGTTCGAATCCCGGAGAAGGCATGGATGTACCGTATTTGACGACATATAAGACACACCCTTATTTAGACGGCCACACACAAGGAAAAAAATTTCAATAGCGTGGTTTCTTATAGTTCTCACGTTTCCTAAAAGCCAAATAAACAATCATTGAATGCAATTACCTTCACGTATAAGACTGTGTCCTTCACGTATAAGACGCAGGTAACTTTTTTGAGACCAAATTTTGGAAAAACAGTGAGTCTTATATGCCGTCAAATACGGCAATTTGTCCGTCTGTCCGTAGGAGGCAATGGTGCTCTACCTATTAGGTGCCTCCATAATAAATAGACCACCTCTTCCCGCCTTAGTTGTGGCCTAGAGTCAGCCACTGGGGGGGGAGCTTTGGGGGTAGCCAAAGGGTTAAACAAGATTCTTGAACCTCAAGCCAATTAGATACTTAGACAACAGCATTGAAGGAAGTGCTCAACAAACTCCTGTCTTTATAATTTTAGACCTATTGATCTGGCAAGCAATCAAGTTGATACTATAGTGAGTATCACAAAGTTTATTTTCAGAGTGCCAGTAAATTAAAAGCTAGTCACGGTTTTCCTGAAACTTATTTCACAAACTACAGCTTCCGGATATTTGGATGTCAAAAACATTTGAAAATTTTAACGAAATAATTATATCCTTAAATCGGTGACTGTTGACATCTCGCAATCCATTTCGCAGAAGAACAAGTTAATTCACATAATCTTTCGAACATAATTCTTACAAGAAAATGGAAAGAGCACGGTTACAGCTGTTTTCCTTTAAGCGAGGAGGAAACCGAGGCCTTCAACTCACGTTTAATCCACCTTGCATCGAACGATGACCACCAAGAAGAATTTTGTAGTTCAGACCTATTATCAACCTTATCAGAATTACGACTTCAGATACTTCAGTTGAGTGATTTAGTAGACACACCTTCAATGAGGCTTCTGGTAAATGATCCACCACTTTTTCTCTACCCCGAGGAAGAGTTGTGTACGAAAAGGCCTTGGTATTGACAAGGGTTGTGACTGCAAGGTCATTTCTTTCCCTAAAGGTAAATAAGTAATTGCCAGTTTTATGGCTGAAGGAGGAGTTATACTTTCGAATAAAAACACATTAATAATAACTGAAAGACGAATTTTTAAAACATTTTTTCCATAACTTACACTTGTGTTGAACATCATTGTGTTACGTTATCATAAAAAAAAAAAAAAAAAAAAAAAAAAAATCTGAAATGTTTCAGATTTTAAATTACGTCCAAAGGGGCGTTTTTTAACATTTTGTGTGTTACCTTTCTTTATTAAATATCATGTTCCTCGCACTTAAACCATAAGATCCAGTGCAACAGCAATATCGCAAAATAGTTTTAAAACGAGCATATCTTTAGAATTTCCGATACAGAGACTCACGCGCTGGAGATAAAAATGTTTTTTCTGCACAACGTTGCCATTGCTCGCTTTGAAATCCTTGAGTTTGTTAATCAAAAATTCGTCAAAGTTTTAAAAAATAGGAAATCGATCATAAAACAAATTTCAAATTTCAAATTTGGTCTTCCACATGCTCATATTCGTTGGAGGATTACGTTATTCAAAATTCGATGACTCTATGTACCGTTGTTTTATCACAATACGAGAAATATACATACATTTATGCAGATTTTTCATTATTTAATTTCTTCAAATATAATGCAGGACTCTAACATTTTGTGGCAACAGTTTGAAAAGTGAACCGACATTTATAAGTCCGACGCAAAATGCCAAAACGAAAGTAATAGTCCTTCAGGACTCAAATCCCTTTGGACTAAAAATTAATGGTTCTCAGTGTTGTCTCATTTAAATCTAGACACTTCTATAACATTAACTGCCTTTTTTCCTTTTAGCGAATGATCCAAAATTGGTATTTTGATATCCAAAGAAATAAATTTTCGACTAAAAATTGTAGAGTCATTAGGTTAATTGGAAGCAGAAAAGATGAAAACTATGCAACTGCCTTCGCCGGGAATCGAACCACGGACCTCTGGAATGCCGGCCCAGCGTGCTACCGTTATACCACGAAGGACGCTAGGAAAGTGGGAGAAATACCTCACATACTCCCCTTTTTAAAGGCGACTAGGGTTTTAGGAGACCTAGTCGCCAAATCCTGGGTGCGGAGAATCATCATCCACAACCCTTTTAGTTCGGACGCCACTTGTAGAGTCATTAGGTTAATTGGAAGCAGAAAAGATGAAAACTATGCAACCGCCTTCGCCGGGAATCGAACCACGGACCTCTGAAATACCGGCCCAGCGTGCAGAACCACTTACACCACGAAGGCTTGCTAGGTAAGCGGGATAAACACCTCTTATACTCCCCTTTTTAAAGGGCGACTAAAGTTTTAGGAGACCTAGTCGCCAAATCCTGGGTGCGGAGAATCATCACCCACAACCCTTTTAGTTTGGGCGCCACTTGTAGAGACATTAGGATTTTTTGGATACAAGAGAGATGAAAAATATGCAACTGCCTTCGCCGGGAATCGAACCACGGACCTCTGGAATACCGGTCCAGCGTGCAAAACCACTACACAACGAAGGCTTGCTAGGGAAACGGGAGAAACACCTCATAAAATTGCTTTCTTACTTTTTAACATAGCTGGGAACTGAAATATAATTTTGCAGTCAGTGCTCCTGAAAACGACAAAGCTAAATAGTAACGCTTGCCCAGAATTCTTTTAAAAAGTTTCTCCCAAAATCACAGTTATGTAATTTATGCCGTATACCGAGTGATTGGAGCTTGGAGCGCGAAATACATACGATGTAAATGATGGACACGACTCACTTTTGAAAGAATTTCGAAGTGAGAGAAAGTGGATATCCAAGGAGTTTATTTTCTTTTTGTGTGTATGGAAAAACAGGTTGTTATTCTGTATACCACATGATGGCTCTTACTTTTATAAATACTTTTAGAATAAAACCGCATCATAGAAATATGTACATACATAAAATTTTAGATGTTTATAAAATTTAAAGAAGTGTAACCTAAGGTTACAAAAAGATAAAAAGATAAAGTTCTGCTTTTAGTTTAAATTTAAAGCATATTTATCTAATGTAGCTTTGGTCACTTTATGATTAAACTAAAATACTTATAGAAAACTTTTAACCACGAAGCTCCTGCAGGTGAAGTTAAGTGTGTCTTTCCTTTTTCTTCTAAAAATCTTTAAAAAAGTGCAGAATCGTGTGATAAGGGAAGCCATTTTGCATTCCAAAGTCATAAGCATAAGGGAATCCATTCCATCAAGCATATGGGTAGCCATCTTTCCCTAATAAACTGCTATTGCATACGAAATTGTTGCGTTCTCCGGTGAGTGCTCCCGTCGTGTAGTTTACATACCAGGTGGCAGCAGATTTGCGGTTCGATTCCCGGAGAAGGAACAGTTGATTTTTTCAGGTTTTGCACCGCAAAAAACCTAATGATTTTTATAAATAAAATTTGTGTAACCGTTTTGAATCTAATTAAATGGAGCCAATTATGTGGCCATTTTTTTAACTGTTCTTATATAAACATAAACGCCGGCTGGCTGTAAAAGTATTTATTAACAAAGCACAGAAGCAGTTACAAAGATAATACACGTCCAAACAAAACATACCCCAAAAACGAAACACCTAACATTTAGAATTAACGTTCGAGTCACAGAGACATGTTGTTGAAGAACCTATCCTCATTGAAGCTAGAGATCGGCTGCTGTAAGTTGTTCTCGTCGCCACTAGATGGCGTTCGATAAAAATAATTCAGTTACAGCCAAATAGTTCTGTCATAACCGATATAGTATTAAACAAAGTAATCTGTAATCATTATATAACTATTACCGAACGCGATAACTATATCTGACTATTATCAGTGGCAAATCTGTTACTCTGTTTTATTTTGAATTCAAATCCATGAAATTTCGATTACTATATCTGAGTATTACGAGTAGTAGTAATTCTCTTACTATGCTTTATTTCAAATCCACGAAGTTTCGATTACTATATCTGACTATTATCAGCAGTAAATCTATTACTCTGCTTTATTCTGAATTAAAATCCATGAAATTTTGATTACTATATCGGAACAATTATCAGTAGTTTCTGAAAGTTTCTACTTTTTATTTTCTAGCAAAGCAAGTTAAGGATTATTCATAGTAAACTATATTGAAATATTTTTCAGTTGATGCAAAATGTAGGTTTAATAAATAATCTAGTTATTTGCCGTGAGACAATATGTGAAAAATAAAGACAGAATACTCCAGATACTGTAAAGAGGTTTCTATTTTAGTTCTTTTTAGATGGACAGATTCCAGAACAGTCACATACACACGGTTTAGATTTCTATAACCGTCGTCATTTCTAATGTAATTAATGGTACACTGAGGGAAAAAAAAAAGGGATAAAAAATAAGAAACAGTTCTATAGCTCCCCTTCTACTGGGCCAATGGAAAAAATTCGACTTGCGTCTTTCATGTGTCGAAAGCGCGACTTAGGATATGTATTAGATTTATATATAGCATTGTTCTAATATAGATATTTTGACAAAAAATCGGACCTTTTTCTGAAATGACATGCCAATTTTTTTCCATATTTCGATTCTACGACTCAAATTACGCCAAACTTCCACGTTTTGTAAAAATCACAAGAGTAGTTTTTAAAAAAATTGCTCCTTAATTGTAATTGAATTTGATGCATATTAATTAATATATCTTTTCTTTTAATTAAACTTACTTGATTCCTTCTTTCAGAATACGAAATTTATGCTTAATCCAAATATAATTCGCACATTTTTTATAATTTACTTTTAAAATTTGTATTTTTTACTATTTTTTTTTATGAACAAAAAAAATTTTGCATTATAACCTATAAAATTTTTAACATCATCTTAAAGTAGATGTATTTCTGGCACACCTGCAAAAAAATTAGAGTATTTTTATTCAAAATTTCCTAAGATATCCGTGAAATTACATATTGGCTCGTTTTAAAACTTTCGCATATTTGTTATAAGCGACAAGAACACCAAATGTAGTTTACGCACTTTTTTAAAAGGTCATCTTTCATTACTTTTAAATAAAATTAATGAAAGATGACCTTTTTTCCGCTCGTGTATAATCAAAAAAGGGAAAGGAACATAGGTTGCTATAAATTAAGAATATCGCCAATTCTTGGCGCAAATTGAAAAAAATGCGCCAAGATAAATTTTAAAATTTCTCCTTAAATTTCTCACCAAAATTTAACATTTGGGCATAATTAGAGTCGTAGAATGGAAACAAAATTGGCATGTCATTTCAGAAAAATTCCGATTTTGTGTCAGAAAAACTTATATTAGAACAATGCTATATATAAATCTAATAAGTATCTTAAGTCGCGCTTTCGGGACATGAGAAACGCAATTTGAATTTCGTCAATCGACCCAGTAGAACGGGAGATATAGAACTGCCCCATTATTTTTTTTTCGCAGTGTACATTAGAACATATTGTTGATCCTTCTAATACCAAGAAAAAGGGGGCGGAAGGAGCTCTGTACCAAGTTTCAAAAAGTAGTCGATGATAATCGTAAAGAAAACCCATTAGTCATCAGAAGTCATTAGTGTGGAAAAGATAGCGTGGTTAGTAAAGAAAAAGATGGAAAGATATTTTCATTGTAAAACTAATTGTTTTCGGGTAGCTCTAGAAACTTGCTTTAAAGAAGAAATTTGTTAAACAGGTCAGAAGAGATTTCTGAATGTGCTAATTGTGGGAAAATGTTCGAACATTCATTCATTCATTAAAATGTTCGTAAACTTTAGCATTCACACAGGATAATTTTTCTGTCTTTGTACGTCACCTTTCAGTTTCAATGAACTCTTAGCATTAGGAAAATTGTTAATATTTATTGAATTATATTATTTCATTATTCAATCGTTTTTCTGCGAGAAATATTTGAAATGTTGAAATATCCATCTTTAATTATTATGGATATGGAATAAAACGTACTGGAAAAATAACAATTTATTGATATGATATTTCTTAAATAGTGCTCATTCCTGCTCTGACGGCTGTTTTGCGCTCAACTGCCACTTCACTATACAAACTACTATTACCCATCCAGCAAGAATGTTTCTTGTGCGCAACTGCCACTACACTATACAAACTGCTGTCCAGCGGTGAATGTTTCTTACATGCAAGTTCCCTGCTTTACAATTTGTAAGCAAATGCCACTAAACGAATAGATCTGATGGCTACCGAACAGAAAGGTTTGTGTATGATCTAATGTAGAATTTGATTAATTCTTTATGTAAAAAATATTCAACGAGTATCTTAGAAATTTCTATTAGACTATGAAGTCAAGAAACTTCCATCAATGTACAAAAGTGAAATTTTGCCCTCGAATTTGTCTATTATTAATCACACTAACATCAAGAAACAAACTCACTTCAAACCATACAGTTAAATCGGGCAGAAGAGAATGCAATTAAAATACAAGCTTTTAACCTTCCTGAACTTAATTGGAGAGAACTTAACCAGAGGAAAAGCTCCAAAACTTAAGATGGGGAAAACCCTCTTATAATCCTTTCGCTTCCACTGGTCTAACACTGAAATCATTTATTCAAAAGTCTACAGAATTCAAGCCAGTGGTTTTTATTTCCAACAACATGCATAAATAATTAGCAAACGACGCCAACTTTTGGCGCGTAGAGGAAATTTCTCGGTGAAACTCAGCCTTTCGTTCATAGGGCATTTTCTTGATGTAATACTGTTACCGTGAAAGACCGAAATTGGAGAATGTCGACTTTCACCAGAGAATATCAACATTCACCAAATACGTCGGTGAAAGACCGAATATTTCAATACATTCTTGTATATTCGGACCCTCACCGGTGTATGTCGACAATCACAGATATGCTCTGGTGAAAGTCGAAAAGAGAGGTCATCAAGTGCAATAAATAAGATTTGAATAACATAATTTAATAAGTTTTTTACTACTGTTATTTTATTTTCTCATTTAGAACGTACTGTATAATTAAGTAAGTTTTTAACTTCTATTATTTTCCTTTCTCATTTTGAATGTATTGTGTGTTTTAGTTTCTCATGTTCTTAAGTTCTTATTTCAAGTCTCAAGTGCGTTTATTCGCGACTGAATGACGGAGAAGAAAATATAATATTGTTATATGTTCAACATTCACCATTAGTACGTGGTGAATGTCGACACTGACCGGTGTAAGTCAGAAATAAGAGTATTTGGAAAATATTTCGGACATACACCAAGAGACTATGTGAATGTTGACATTCACCGGTGAAAGTCGACATTCTCCAGATTTCGGTGTTTCACCGTAACAATACCACCAATATCGCTTGTGCAAAAACTGGTGAATTATTTTCTCAAAGTTTATGGCTTCGTGTATCTTGGCATTTTAATGAAGTGACAAATACAAATTCGTATACGTTCTTCTCTATAAGGAATCAATCTTTACGATTAAAAAACTTTCAAATATCTTTTGCGAGAAGATGGATGCGAAAACCGGATAAACGTAGACGAAAAGGTGAAGACAAGTTTTATTCCATCTTGAAATTCGCCAACAAGAAACAGTGTATACGGCAGTGCATCTTTGCGATGTGGTCTGTGCAGTTCAGCAGCTGAACCCCATCGCGCAAAATGACTTTGCAGAGTTTACAATCTTGAACTGTTCCTGAACGATAAGAAGAATCAAAACTTGAGGCTTATGTCAAAAGTTCTTAATTGAGCTTACTTATTTTCCGACGAGTAAATATTAATAAAATCTATACCTTGAAATCTTTGAAAAAGATTTACTATCCAAGGTGTAAATTAATTAGCTCTATTTATTGATTTTCTGGTACGTTTTTAATGGAATTACGTTTACAATGGAAATGAGAATATAAACCCTGACTTCAAGTAACTAAAATCTTGTAATATTCGCAACAAATACGTAATTGATATGTCTTCGTGGGCCACGTAAATTTGCTTCGGGATCACTGAAAACTTGAAGCAGCAAGAATAATCGATAAAGACATATTTAGCAAGGTTCAATTTACACGAATTTTTTTATAAAACCAATTTGAAAAGATTTCCCACGATTAATCTCCTAAACTATAAATGTTTCTTTTTAATATTTCCCTTTAAATACAACAATTAGATACGTGATAAATGATCAGAGGATTAAAAGAGGCATCCAACCGTAAGCTGTCTTAACTAGGACATCACTGGAAATCTGAAACAGCAAGAACAATCTGCAAGAGATGCTTTTGATGATGTCTAGGTCAGGACCCAAGGGGCCCGTAACAAGGGTAAGCAGCAGACGAAACCTGAGCCAAAAGAATACTTTATCCGCCGAAAACCAGTTTTTTATAATTACTTATTTCTTTCCTTCCAAAGAGCACGATAAGATTTATGAAGTCCAGAAAATTTGTTAGGAGGAGTCAGTAAAGATATATATACAATATATCTTTCTACTCTCGATGCTTCGATTGCTAAATATAAAGACGTTTACATTTCTTGCTGGCAATTATGTCATCAAGGTCTGAATGAAACGATAGAAATTCCGCTTTTATCGACTGGGCAGAAATCTATGAAATTTTGAAACGCAGTTATTAAAGCTTCTAATTTTCGAAACTTTTGTTCCCTCGTCCCCCTCTCATGCCCTGTGGACCAACACCTACGTATTTTCAGTTATTGTCTTTAATTGGAGGGGGGCTCTGATTTATTAACTCAGCCATTAGTTCTTCAAATATACTTTAATTAATGCTTTCATCACTTTCCGAACGCTTCGTGGATTCGGGGTTGAAAGAAAATGATTTATGTGCAGTTGATTTGGAGCATCTATCATTGACTCAGGTGATTCTTTCGAACATTGCTGTTAGTTTGCAAGATCTTGCAGCTTTATATCGGTTGGTGATTTAGAGGTTTGTCATAAATTTTGTTCAATTGCAATATAATTGCTCGAAATTTATTTTATAAGCAATTTGCTCAATTCGAACGTTTCTGCTAACTATTCTTCTGTTTAGAGAACGAGTTATCGTAGATGAAAAAATAATCATATACACAACACATACAGATACACATCTCTAAAAATAGTCAAAACGTGTTGTGGGTCCCCCAATTCCTGCTTATTCACTCATAACACGATCGAATTTTTTAAGCGAAAACATTACCTCCCTTACCTATGAATACAAATTGGTGAGAGGTTAAAAAATAAAACGTAAACTTTTACGTGTTATATGACATTCAAAATTCTAAATGATTATTTTATTTAAATATTATAGTAGAAATGGTAACTTCATTAGCCCAAATGGGCTGCTTGTCTCAAAACGTTGTTTTTTGGTGGTTAACTGTAAATGCTTTGTTTCACTTTTCATTCGAATCTGTTGCCATTCGGGAAAACGTAAAATGTTATTCTTTCATTATTAATCAGTCTGCTACTGATAAACAAACTAAACTATTTAAAAGCAGTAGATGCAGTTTTTAACAATATTTTTCTTTTTACTTTTGAATCTGATTAATTTAAATAAAAATGCATGTAATTAATGATGCACTGAAACGTTGTTTTTCAGTGGTTAACTGTAAATGCTTTGTTTCACTTTTCATTCGAATCTGTTGCCATTCTTGAAAACGTAAAATGTTATTCTTTCATTATTAATTAGTCTGCTACTGATAAACAAACTAAACTATTTAAAAGCAGTAGATGCAGTTCTTAACAATATTTTTCTTTTTACTTTTTAATCTGATTGATTTTAATAAAAATGCATTTTATTCACGATATTCACTGAAAAACGTTCAATATTTTTATATTTTTTACTTTTTAATCTGATTAATTTAAATAAAAATGCATGTAATTAATGATGCATTGAAACGTTGTTTTTAGTGGTTAACTGTAAATGCTTTGTTTCACTTTTCATTCGAATCTGTTGCCATTCGGGAAAACGTAAAATGTTATTCTTTCATTATTAATCAGTCTGCTACTGATAAACAAACTAAACTATTTAAAAGCAGTAGATGCAGTTCTTAACAATATTTTTCTTTTTACTTTTTAATCTGATTGATTTAAATAAAAATGCATTTTATTCACGATATTCACTGAAAAACGTTCAATATTTTTATATTTTTTTACTTTTCAATCTGATTAATTTAAATAAAAATGCATGTAATTAATGATGCATTGAAACGTTTTTTAGTGGTTAACTGTAAATGCTTTGTTTCACTTTTCATTCGAATCTGTTGCCATTCGGGAAAACGTAAAATGTTATTCTTTCATTATTAATCAGTCTGCTACTGATAAACAAACTAAACTATATAAAAGCAGTGGATGCAGTTCTTAACAATATTTTTCTTTTTACTTTTTAATCTGATCGATTTAAATAAAAATGCAGTTTATTCACGATATTCATTGAAAAACGTTCAATATTTTTATATTTTTTTACTTTTTAATCTGATTAATTTAAATAAAAATGCATGTAATTAATGATGTATTGAATTAAAAACGTAAAATATATTTGCAGAATTACAATACGTATTTCTTTCTTTTTTTAAGTATTCAGAAGATATACACCCATGTACAAAATTAAGAGAATTTGTACATTATGTCGACTTTCTGAAAAACCTAATGCACAAATTTTAATAAAATTTGGCATGAATATATATTTTTAACAGAGAAAGAGAAGTACATTTCAAAAGTCATTTTCTATACCTATGTATGTATATATGAATAAATTAATAAATTTGAAGCAAATAGAATAAAATAATTTAATTTTGTTCTCTGTTATTTATATATTATCATCAAATTTAAATTCATTTTGATGTGTACGTATATAACAGCGGTATTTAGGTATCTATAAGCAATGCTCATTCAACTCCAACACTGTGTTATAGTTTATATACGAAACAATACATAATGGTAATGGCTTCAAAACAGTTACGGGCTTCAAGAAAAGTGCCACTTATGACTGTCCATTAAAACACTGTTACTGGATTCAAGTAAAGTACCATTTCCGGTTGTCCAATTTTACCCCAAATCTAATCAAATTTTCATATGAATGAGCAGAAAAATAATGAAATATAAATTAGGAAAACAGAAATTTTTGGAAGTTATAGAGACATTAGTTTATTTTAAGCTGGAATGGCTTTAAAAAATGGGCAAAGCCTTCGCCGGGACTCGAACCTGAACCTCTCAAATACGCGCCGAGTGTGCTACCGCTACAACCTGAAGGCATGCAGAAATGAGAAAGAAAATACCTTATACACTTCCCCTTTTAAAGGGCGACTGGGGGTTAGGGAACCCAATCGTCATATCTTAGTGGTGATGGATTATTCTTCAGCACCATTTAGTTCGGGCGCCACTGTTAAGCAGAAGATGTGAAAAATGAGCAAGGCCTTCGAGGGAACTCGAACCTGGAATAACAGTAGTGGCGATTATGCTACCGTTACACCACGAAGGCATGCAGAAAGGAGAGAGAGAAAATACCTTATAAAGTTTGGAATTTTGAAGAGTAATTGTGAAGGGAAAACTCGCCACACATACACACACAAACAGGTATTATTGTAAAAATAATACAAAAAAGTGTTGTGTGAACTTTAATTCCTACTTTTCACTGACAGCTCACTATCGAAGTTTTGAACCTAACAACCCATGCACTATATAGTTTGGCGAGAGGTAAAAAGGCGGTAAAATGCAAATTAATCTCCGGCTATTATATCTAATCTGACTGACGCTGATTTCGACATTCTGGATAAATAAAACTGAAGCAATAATAAATTTATAGATTTATAAAAGTCAAATGTTTCTATATTCCGTGGATTTATTTGTTTGCCATGCTTGGCGAAAATCACTAAAATGCAAGAAAAATAAAAAGGTTTGAAAATAGACTTCAGGCTCGAAATTTAGAAAAAGCAGGGAAGCCACTTAGAGGTTATTAAAGTCCGATGAACTAGGACTTAAATTATCCTTAACTGGCAGACTTTCGAAATCTAGAGTTAAAGACTTATAAGACAGATATTGTGGAGATTAGACAGGAGACTCAGGAACGGAAAGACAGGTGTCTCATCAAATGCGATCCGACAAAGATAAAACCGCAAATGACACAATGAGACTGTTGTGATCAGTCTGATATTGTACGCTACTTTTCCCTCCTTATTTTATTTTCATTTTATTTTTATCTTTTCCTTGTAATTAATTCTAAAATATTTTCTGCTTCACCAAATTTTTGATAAAAATGAAGCTATGATATGAAATTCGTGCAAGCAAAAGTTAAGTATCTCATCCTAAAAGAAATTCCTTATAAAATCGTTGAAATGGATTATTTTCCTTTATACTAAGTTAGAAAACGATTGCATTTTTTTTTTTTTTTGAGTAAGTTCACTTGTGTAATATCAAAAGTGCACTAATAAGAGATTTGTGCTATATCTGTTTATATTTGTTCCTTAGGCCAATGGTTTTAAAACTATTCGCTGGCTGCATGCGCGGTCTGAAAACAGTTGACAGATCAGAATATTTTTAAACAAATTAACATTTAAAAAATAGGCCAAACGGGCGTTTTCTTTCATTTACAGACAGATTCACGTTTCGAGAGCATACGACGGGCTGATGCCACATTGGGCTAAAAGTTATTTAAAAACGCGCTGGAGATAAAAAAATATATTATTCCCTACAATGTTGCCACTGCTCACTTTGAAATTATTAGCTCAAAGTCGCAATTTGTCTAGAAGGGCTATTAATTTTCGTTTTGGCATTTGGCGTTGGTTTACTATAAACGGCATTTCACTTTTCAAATAGTTGCTACCAAATATTAGAGCCATGCATTATACTTAAAGAAATTAAATAATGAAGAATCTGCATGAATGTATGTATGTTTCACGCAGTGGGAAAATACAACGGTTCCTAGAGCCATCAAATTTTGAATAACGTAGTCCTCCACTCGAATATGGGCATCTGGAATCCCAAATTTGGATTTTTTTTTATTGTCTATTTCATACTTTGTAAAACTTTAACGAATTTTTGATTAAGAAACTCAACGATTTCAAAGCGCGCAATGGCAACACTGTACGGAAAAAAAAAAAAAAAAAAAAAAAGAAAAGAAAAGAAAAGAAAAGAAAAAATTTTTATCTCCAGCGCGCGAGACTGTGTATCGGAAAAATTCTAAAGAAATGTTCTTTTTAAATATTTTATGATATTGCTGTTGAATTGAATTTTATGGTAAGAATGGGAATTGCATGATATTTATTAAATAAATGTAACGCAGAAAACGTTAAAAAACACCCTTTTGGGCGTAATATAAAATCTGAAAGCTTTCAGTTTTTTTTTTTTTTTTTTTGGTGTGTATGTGTGTGTATCGAGTAATCATTTATAAAGAAGCTATATTTATGCAATTTAAGGAAACTACATAATAATTTAAGATACATATCGCAGAAATACACCGGGCCATGCGTGCCTACGTACATTTATGCTTACAAACAGCGTGATTTGTATTTCCATGCTGAAAGACTTCAGTAAGCACGCGAGAAAGTTTAAAGATCCTTATGAGGAAAAACGCAGATATTATTTGGGGCCAGGTAAAAGATTCATGCTGGTGAAAAACTAACTGCAGTTTCTCAGCAACCAGTTTTCAGTTTCTTGATTTAATTATTTAAAATGTTCGCATCGCTTAAAATTAGCTTCTCAATTTAGTTTCCTTCCTATTTACATATTTACCGTATTTCCTCGTGCATTTTTGGATTCTTTTAACTAATTTTATCGACCGAATCTTAAGACGGAAAAATTATGCTAATCGTTTACTTTTCGGAGAACGCTGTTACAGTAAGAATATGACATATGAAGAGTAGTTAAGGATAAGCTACTGGTAACTATTACGATATTATTCCTTTAAAAGAAACCTACATTCCAGTAAGAATGCACAGTAACATTCACATTGCAATAACTGACGAATACTGAGCTGATATCAGACGGTAACTAATCCAGGCACGTTCCGCCAACTTATAAAGCCCCAAGGGTACCTCACGTGAATAAATCTTGATCGTAATTACTTAAAAGGACATCGGAAGAACGAAGGAGAAGGGGGCGAACAAAAGAGCTCAACGTAAATAATAGAAGCAAGATGAAGAATCTGCCAAAAAATATATTTCAAGTAAGAAATGCGGCAGAAAAATGGATGAAATGCTAATGCAAAATAATAGAGTAAGATGAGAATCTGCCAAAAGTACGCTTCAGGTAATAAATGCGGGGGTAAAATGAATGAAATGCCAATGCAAAAATGCCAATACAGATTCGATACACTGAATCAAAAAAGTAATAAAGGGATTCCAATTTACCAGTCGCCTAGCCCAAGCAGGAAAAAAATGTGCAACAGTGTAGGGGAAATGTGATGCGAGTATTTTAACATAGCCATAATACAAATATTTCCACATAAGTAACATAAAGATAACAATTAAACTGAGAATGTTTAGTAACATAAAGATAACAAAAAACTAATGTTTTGTTGGAAAGTATGGTTTAATTAGATTTATATATTATTAGTTTTGTATTATTATTAGTATCACAAATATACAAAAGTTTTTATATATAAGACGTAATTGCACAAAAATTTGATTTTAATGAATATGATGGCGAGGCTTGATGTAATGCCAGGAATTTTTTTAATATTTGGCATAAAGCTGCTTAGCTTAATTCTCAAATTATCTGGTTCAAAAATATTCAGCTTGTTTCTTGCTTTCAGCAGAAAATTATTGACTCGACTAAGGATTGCTTTCACTAGGTAATAAATGGAAAAAGTCTCTAATGTTGGTTCAGTAACAACTTTTACTTGGGGATCTTTCCAGGGTTTTCATTTTTATTTATCTTGCACGTATTGCATTTATATATATATATATATATATTTATGTGATGTATCAGCTTTTGTCCAGAATAAATAGATCGTTGAAGAAATATAGATGTAGTCGTAGCTTAAAATATCAGACGATAAGTTTAAAAAACAGGATCCATTTATTATTATTCAGGAGAAAAAGCAGTTACAAAATCAGATATCCAGAGTAAATAAAAAGAATTACTAATAACTTTTTGTATGAAGTTTACTGCATCGTGACATTTAAGAAAAAGCCCCGATATTCCTTTTGCGAGTCTTTTTATAGCCTCTGGAAAGGCGGAGCTTCCAAGAAATGACGTCAGCCTCGTCAGCCAATCCAGTTCGCTTTAAATATCTCGAGAACATTCTATAACTGTACGCGTAGAAAAGGCGGGAAAAACAACTTGACTACGGGGCTGTGGATTTAATTCCACGTACTTTCAAATAAGAGAACGTCGCCATTAAAAATGAAAAGAACATGCAGTTAGAATTTTAAGTGTGTTCTTGACTATGGAATTTTATTATTACATATATAGTATATACATATAATACTGAAAATTTCTAAAATATATTATATAAATTTACTGTATATTTCCTCCTATATTTATTTTATGATTTCCTACACGCTATATGATATAGCTTTATATCAATAAACAATTAATTATAAATTTTATTTATCATTTTTTCACAAATGTTAGTTCAGTAACAACTTTTATTTGGGGATCCTCAGTTTTACTTTTTGAATTGTACATAGCACTTTCTGCATAAAAAAATAATGCATTTTAAAAAGATATTATTTTTTAAACTATATTAAATAATTTCACACACTTTTTTGCACTGTTTTCTTTACTACATGATACATACACCTTTCCATCAATAAACAATTAATTATCAATTTCATTAATGCTTTTTTTTTTTTTTTTTGGTGTTCAGTGGGATCATGACTATGCCAATCAGTTTTCGAATCGAAGTATCGACCCCCAATTGACTGCTTGAAAATCATTGACCCCCTTTAAAATTTCATTGCCCAGGAGGCCCATGTCGATCACTTTGAGAACCCATGTTATAAATAAAGTTACGTATGCGGCATTGCCTTCGCAGTTGCAGGTTAGAATAAATTAGTATCATTTTTGGGGACACTGGAACGTCAAAAACAAACGAGCGCCAAACGATATATTGGCGAGAGAGGATCCTACCTATGTTTTCTGAGGTCTTAAAAAGATTTTGCGCTAACGTTGTACTTGTGCTTTATTTTTGTCAGCATGCTACCGTTTTTTATGGAATATACTTCTAATAATATTGCCTAATAGGTAAGCTTGAAGATATTTAAAACTTATAAATAAATCTCTTACACTTTGATTTAAATGTTTGTGAACACTGTTAACTTTGATCTGTATTCTGTTTGTGTTCTATTTGAGTTAAGCAAACTCTCTAACTTGTTAAATAAAGATTTCATAGTTATTCTAACTTATGATTCTTTAATAAAACTGTGATAAATAGAGGGGAGTGTACTCAAACGCTTTAACTGTGTTAAATGCACGGCATATGACAAAGCAATTCTTTATTCTAATAAAAGAAAGAATATATTTATCATTAAGAAACTTCTAAATAACAAATCCACAAGAAAGCAGGTCTCAAGAAGGAAGCATAAAATGTAAATCTTAATAACCGGCAAACTTTCTCCACACAATTACAGAGTTATTAAACAGATATGCAACGATCAGTTCTTTATGCTTCTTATCCCAGAAACCCGGATGTTTCTCGCAAAACTGAAGCCCATTCCCACACCAATATACTCAAACTCGCTGTCGTCAAACCAAATAATGTTTTATGTTCTTTCCAGAGCACAGATTTCAAATCCACTGAAGAGGAAAAAAAAGTGTTATTAATTTATTAATGCACGCTAAATGTTCCATTGTGTTTCAGTTACTGAGAACGATTTGGATTCGAATACCAGATTTCTTTCCGTGTGTGGCGTGCCCGGTAGCTCGCCACGGTAGGCTGAATCGTTTGATTTCGATCGAGTGCCGATCCGGATTTCTTTGGAATTCCTATAATTGTCATATTCTAAATGTGTTCAGTTTGTTCGAAGCCCTTTAAAGATTAAAAACTTCATTTCTATCTCACAGTCTTCAGTAACCTGGTGGTAGTTTTGTTAAACGATTAAATGGAAAATTTTCGTTAAGCTCATCGAATGTAAATATCTTGTAATCTTAGTTGGTTTTGTCAGAAAATGGATCCAATTTTAAGCAAAATGTAAAAACATTTGCCTTTTCCACTCTTTTTAAACAATTTACCGTATTAATTAAACAAATCAACAATCTTGTGTTTAGCGTAGTAAATTTAATTAAAACACCATCGATTTCGATAGCGAAAAGGCACAGGTCCCTCTTCGTCAGGAGCAAAGAAATTCTGCAAAGAAGTGTTTTTTTGGCAACATTTATGTTAAAACGCATTTATACTAAAAACGAAGAAGCAAAGGTAGCGCCATCTGTCCACGGTAAAGAAAAATAAAAAATTAAGATAACAGAATTCTAAAAGTGTTAGGAAGAACTGGATATGAATTAATGTTTTAACTAAAGAAAATTAATTCATATCCAGTTCTTAGAAAGCTTTTAGAATTCTGTTATTTAATTTTTTATTTTTCTTTACCGTAGACAGATGGCGCTACCTTTGCTTCTTTGTTTTTAGTATAAATGCGTTTTAGCATAAATGTTGCCAAAAAGAATTAATTAAAAAATTAATTTTTTAATTTTCTTTCTACTTAAAAAATTAATTAAAAAACATTTTAAAATTAATTAACGTTTTAACTAAACAAAATTTAATGCTAAATTTATAGATTTTAGTGATATTCTTATAACAGACTAATCTAATGAAATGATCATTGTATTGTATCTCATGCACCACGCCATGAAAAACAATATGTTTACTTTGCTAATTAGTTACCACAGTCTTAATGTACCCTTTCAATAGTCGCTCAGTACAAATTCTATCAAATTTTGCGTTTCTGAAATGTAAAAGTAAAATATTTCATAAGAAATTACTGTACCAGTGCAGTGTATTATAGCAAATATGAGGGTACACCATAATTGGTTTTTGTTGTTCCAGCCTGCTTACGTTTGTATGAATGATACTTATGGCACATAATGTCTGAATTTGTAAAGCACATTAAGTATGTACTTTTCAATGATTCTCAAAACTTGATCCTCTATTTGTATGACCCTATATTTCACATTCTGCTCCTAATATGCAAAATAATAACTTGTAAAATATTCACTGGTATAAGTGTATCTGTATTATTTTGTATGGCATATTCTATATGATTAGCTCTCGAAGACTTGCTTATTTATTCTTTTCGGTCCCACGTTTCGTGTTCCCTGATACGAAACTTTAACGCTCTTAACCCCTTAACTGCCGCGGAAAACATACAAGATTCATTTCCCAGTGCCACGGTTTTTCACACAGGCACGCGTAGTTATGCGATGTATTAGGAGGAAAATAAGTGCAAGTTTTACTTTTACAAAATAAAGAATAAAAAAAAAATAAATGCACAAAATTTAATGTTTTGAGTAAAAGTATAATGACAAAAATTTAAGTATAATAAAAAAGATCCCTAAAATGCTTTGCGATACGTGTAGCAGCGCAAAGCAAATGATAGTAGTTTGGAAGGGCGTATATATACGCCCGGGGCAGTTAACGCATCGGCTGAGCAAGGCGTATATATACGCTCGCGGCAGTTAAGGGATTAATTCGGTTGATATATCTCAACCACACTAGAAAGATATGCTATAAATTCTCCAGGAATTAAAGTCAGAGATGGAATCTTTACGACTCGAACAACGGACTTTATTGATAGCCGAGAAAATGACTTGAAAACTAAACTACTGGAGAACCCGTGCAATTTCGTAACTAATAAAAAGATGAAATAACGACAAAGTTATAACGTTATTTCTAAGAGCGTAATGTTTTCTTTGATGGAAGAAAGATGAAAATTTCTTAGATGTGTTATCAAGGTGTTCCCAGACGGCTTCATATGAACTGTGGATTTTCAATGTTACTGGGCAGTAATATGAATTCCCCAAGCGATTCTTTTCATCTGTTATTAAATTACGGTACTAGCAAGAAGGTATGGACTCACCTGAGTTCGGGGCACGACTCGACGAGGAGTTTGACGCAGTCTAGGCAGCCTTTAGCAGCTGCATAGTGGAGTGCCAGAGCTCCTGTGGCCGTCGTCTCCAGGGCTGGCATCTTCGCCTCCCGAAGTAGCCACTTTAGAACACTACGTCGCCCGTACCTGTAACGCAAGAAAACAACAGTTAAAAAACACTCGCTGCAGAAGAAACAGTACGTCACGAAGTATATTTAGATAATTAAATATGTACAAAAACTGATGTGGTCAGCACATGATCCTCCAGTTCCATGACATGGAACTGGAAACATAGCAATGAGCTTATAAGGTATTTCTCTCACTTGCCTAGTGTCCTTCGTGGTGTAGTGTTTCTGCACGCTGGCCGGTATTCCAGAGGTCCGTGGTTCGATTCCCGGCGAAGGCATTTGCTATTTTTCATCTTTTCTGCCCCTAAAAAAATCCTGATGACTCTGCAAGTGACGCCCAAACTAAAACGGTTGTGGATGATGATTCTCCGCACCCAGGATTCGACGACTAAATCCCCTAAAACCCTAGTCGCCCTTTAAAAAGGGGAGTATATAAGGTATTTCTCCCACTTTCCTAGCGTCCTTCGTGGTGTAGTGGTTCTGCACGCTGGGCCGGTATTCCAGAGGTCCGTGGTTCGATTCCCAGCGAAGGCGTTTTCTATTTTTCATCTTTTCTGACCCTAAAAAAATCCTAATGACTCTACAAGCTTTAAGTAAGCTATCAACTTCCAGCTGATCGTTTGTGAATAAAATTCTATTTTGTTTATGAAGTTTATCGCTCAGTGTTAATTTTACACACTATTCATTTTTTATTGTTCTAGTCTCCCATATAGTGGACAATGATAACTACATGTGCTCGTGGATACATCTACTCTCATGCCTCCATTTGAAAGTATCGCATCGCTCATAGTAAATGCTCCGGTCATAGAGCGTTTCGAGTTCATAAATCTGTAGGCTCACCAGCGCCGAGCGGTAAAGTCGCTGAACACTGGTATTTCGGTCCGAGATTCGAATCCCGCGAACGGGCTGGCTGCATGTGTGTTTTCGTGGTTTTCCCCATGTGTAACGTGTATACGAGCCAGTTTCCCTTAGAAAGTCCTCCACGAAGGCATCCCTTCCCTTAGGCAGATAGCCCTAGTGTGCTTTGCCATAATTAAATAAACCACACCACACCACACCATAAATCTGTAAAGTAGAAATTTCAACACTTTTGATAGCCTCCCCTCTTTAGAATTCCCGATAGAGTGTTAAATGTTGCCGTACATTTCTTTTTATATTCGTTATATCATTTCATTAGAAACAAAGCGGTAGCGGTAGAATTGTGTGGAGGGAATATCATTTCATTTCAGAAGTGATTCGACATTAAAGTGAAAAGAACACATCTGCAACAATCTGCGAGAAACATCCGGGTTTCTGGGATAAGAAGCATAAGGAATTGAATGAGGATTGAAGCGAATACAATTAACTTCTTCATAACAAGAGTTCGTTTCCGTAATGAGCTTATTCTCGTCGCAATTCCCATGATTCCACGAATTTATTTGATGCTTATAAATGTAATATGTTACTCTCAATCACATACATATTTTACATACCAAATTCGGTAAGTTTCAATTATTAGCCCAAAGGATGGTAACCCAGAAGGGTTATTCGTTTGAGCATTTTGCGCCAAAAACTTTAAAAGCTTGAATCACTTTCCGGATTCTTGCCACCAAATATTAGAGCCCTGTATTATATTTAAAGAACTTAAATAACGAAGAATCTGCATAAATGGACGTATGTTTCTCGCATTGTCATAAAACGACGGTACCTAAGCCATCCAATTTTGAATAACGTAATCCTCCACCCGAATATGGCCATCTCGAAGTCCAAATCTGAAATTTGTTTTATGATCGATTTCATATTTTGTAACACTTTAGCGAATTTCTGATTAAGAAACTCAAGGATTTCAAAGCGAGCAATAGCAACGTTGTACAGAAAAAAAAAAAAAAAAAAAAAAAAAAAAAAAAAAAAAATTTTATCTCCAGCGCGCGAGTCTCTGTATCGGAAATTCTAAAGGATACGCTCATTTTCAAACTGTTTTACGATATTGCCATTGAACTGAATTTTATGGTTTAAGTGAGAAGAACATGATATTTAATAAATAAAGGTAGCACACAAAGCGTTAAAAAAACGCCTCTTTGGGCGTAATATAAAATCTGAAAGCTTTCAGATTTTTATTTATTTTTTCCCCTTATAATATTTTTTTTTTTACAAAAAATCTGTTCAGAGCTTCAAGTATCACTTCCGGTTTTTAAATTTTAGCCAAAATTGTTCCCATTGGTGTGAAAGTTCTAAATAAATACTAAAATTGGGAAAAAAAAAAAAAAAAATCGTTTATGTTTTAATGCAGCTTTTCATAAAAACTATTACGGGCTTCTAGTAAAATGCCATTTTCTATTATCTATTAAAGACAGTTATGGGTTTTCTGTAAAGTACCATTCACGGTTGACCAATTTTACACGCAACCTAATCAACTCTTAATATGAATATAGAAAGTAATACAGAAATTTTTGGAAGTTTAGTATAACAGTTATCGAGGCCGAAAAAGTCATTACACACAGGGAGAGACAGAAGTCAGTTTAAAAATAGATATATAATAAACCCTGCAAGTCATCAAAGTCAGAAAATAATAGTAATAAAAAAAAAATTGAAAGCTTTCGAATTTTATCTTACGCCTAAAGGGGTGTTTTTTTAACATTTTGCGCGTTACCTTTGCTTATTAAATATCATGTTCTTCGCACTTAAATCGTAAAATTCAACTCAACAGCAATATCACAAATTATTTAAAAGTGCATATCTTAAAATTTCCGATACACAATCTCGGGCGCTGGACATAATTTTTTTCCCCATGCAGTGTTGCCATTGCTCCCTTTGAATTTGTTGAGTTTGTTAATAAACAAATTCTTTAATCTTTGACAAAATATGGAACAGATAAAGCAAATTCCAAATTTGGGCTTCCAGATGCCCATATTCGAATGGAGGGTTATGTTATTCAAAGTTCGATGTCCCTATGTACCGCTGTTTTTTCACAGTGCGAGAAACATACATACATTCGTGCAGATTCTTCATTATTTAATTTCTTTAAATATAATGCATGGCTCTAATATTTGGTGGCAACAATTTGAAAAGTGAACTGACATTTATAGTGAACCGACGCAAAATGCCAAAGCGAAATTAATAGCCCCTCTGGGCAAATTGTCCCTTTGGGGTAAAAAAGAATTTTGTAAACCCTAATGCGTGTTTATTCACTGAAAACTCATTATCGAATTTTTGTACCCAAAACAAAGTAAACGAATTGTAACAGAGATATCTCTTACTTATGTGTAAAGGTTGGACGAAGATAAAAACCTAAAACTATCTTTTATGAAAAAGAAATGAGCTAATAAAAAGTTAAATTTTCGTACAGAGGATCGATTATGGCAAATGTACAATAGAAGAAATATAGAACCTGTTCGTAATCGATTTTATTGTATCTATTTGAGTAATTCGTAGAAAGTTTGGTTTGGTTTGAGTTATTTCATTATGGCAAAGTATGCTAAGTTACCCGCCTAAGGGGAGGGATGCTTTCGTGGAGGGCTTTATAAAGGAAACTGGCTCGTATCCACGAATTTATAGAAGGTAATATTTACTGTGTATTCATTAGTGTCAATGATTCAATTATTTAAATATTAACAAACTGAAAAACTGACCAAAATATGTTGTTCTTATGACTTAATTTTATAAGGTATTTCTCCCGCCTTCTTTGCATGCCTTCGTGGTGTAATGGTCAGCAAACTCGGCGCGTACTCGGCGGTCCGAAGTTCGAGTGTCGGCGAGGGCAATGCTCATTTTTTACGTCCCCTGCTCCCAAATAACTTAATGTCTCTACAGTCTCACTTGTCTGGCACACATCAGAACTAGCCCACGAAATTCATCCATCGTGGCAAGCAGAGCAAGATTCCGCCTGTCGTTCGCAAGAGCCTTCAATACCATACGGGTGACAGTATGACTTCGTTCCGTTCCTCCCCCAATTTTGATGGAGAGCACCCCAGGGGGATGGGTCCAAAGGTCTCCTACCCTCAATCTCTCGAGAAGACTTTAGGCTCGATATGTATTTAAAGTGCCCCCATGCCACAAAAACACTATACATTTACAAACATCCATGTCTTCTCCGGGATTCGAACCAGGGTCCTTCGGTATCGCAGTAGGCTCCCCTAATTACTTATTTCCTCACTGGTCATGGGCCCTTTCCTTCATACCTCTGCCGCTTTGGCTTGAGAGAGAATGGTAACTGTGAATGTGGCAAGGAGGGTCATCCAGATCATTTTGTGTTCTCCTGCCCACACACAGCACTTAACAGCCTCAAGCAACCAGGAGCCAGATTCTGGCCAAATCGGTTCCAGAATCTACAAAGTAACAGAGTTGCCCAGCGGAAACTGAAAACAATAATTGACTACTGTACTAGCAATGATCCTTCTGACGCTGGAAGATAGTAGTCATAAAAGTCTATATAAGCTAGTTCAATATGTCAGCAACAGAGTATGTGATATGTATATACAATATGTAATTTTGTATTTATGCTGTGCAGGTTCCCCTACATAAAGTTCGTACTGTATCTGAATGCTGTAATATATCTGTACATGTTTATATCTTTCATTTATGGTACCTAATTTATACTAAGGATCACGCGTACCTCAATGACATGCTTCTTGTAAACTTTAACTATCATGATAACGTATATATTATAGATGTATATATGAATATGAGTGAGAGTATGTATACTTTTATTTGTTTCGGAATATCTATGTATGTAAGTGTGTACTATATATCTGTATCTGAGTGTGTATTTATATGTATATACATATATTTTGATTGTACTCTTCTTCATGTTCCTTGTATGCACATGTATATCTCTTTTTTGCATTTTATAAATGTCGTCTGCTCAGCCGGGGCTGCCCAGGGCTGCGGCCTGGTAGCTAGGGTTGACTCCCGCCGAGTTGGTAACCATTTCTGCATGGATATATCTATACCTGGGTCGGAAGCCAACTCAGCAGTTTATCTTCCCTAATTACTAACGTGTTTGCTCAGATGTGTTCCAATTGCTGAGATTTTCCTGTCTGAACTACTAACAGTATGTCCCTTTTTTCTTTTGGTTTGCCTTCTTTAATTTATAGACCACAAGGATACGGTATGCGTGAAACTAATTACATTAGTATTTAAATTTACTGGTTAATTATATCGATAACTTATTTAGATTATCATGTACAAATGAATTAATTTGATAATTAAGTAGATTAATAATTAATCTATAATTTAATTAGATTCATACAAAAATGATTAATAAGCAATTACTAATATTAATATTTTTTATTAAAAACTATTAGCTAATTAAATTGTGTTTTAGCCGCAGGATAAATCTTCTGTTTCTGATTATGTTTTTTTCCTTTCTTGAAATAAAGTTTTGAACCATTTGTTTTATGCGTGCACACATTTGAATCAAATCGCACAAGTAATATTTAATAAAGCAAGTTTCTAAGATCAGAGATTCTTAACCCTTTTTTTGCATCGACCTCTTAAAAAAATGGTTTTCCTATCGACGCTTTTACATTTTCCCTCTATAGTACACAGCATACATCAAAATTATAATACAAATAATTGCACATGCATAATTTCAAATTAACAATTAGACTAAGGAAGAGAGGTTTTGAAAAAAAAATGGTTTATCGTTTTCAATGTTATTATTTTTGGAATCATTATTTTTACTTCTGCATATATAAAAAGCTTTCAAAAAGTCAATCATGGATTTTAATGGCACGAAAAGGGATTTCAGTGAAATGGCTACGCTTGATGTATTACTGCAATGTTTTAAATATTTGGCATAAAATTGCTTCACTTGATTCTTAAATCCTCTCCTGCAAAAATATTCAATCTGTGTTTTGTCTTTTGAAGTAAATTATTGACTTTATAACAAGCCTTTGCATTGCATATTTCGCTTATTTCACAAAACAATTTAGATATTTTAAAAAAGAAATTGCTTTTTAGAAACAGATTCAGTAAATATAATTACTTAATTATCCCCTCATATTTATTTTATGATTTCTTCCTCACCACGTGATACAGATTTATAACAATAAAGAACTGTTTATAGATTTTACAACATTAATTATTTTTTGTGATCAATGGGATCTTTACTACGCCGATCAAATACCAATACATATTCGACTATCAATTGATCCCTTGTTCATCACTGACCCCTTAAAAATTTCATCTACCCCCACAGCATCAATAGCGACCCCTTCGGGAAGCTCTGATCTAGTGTTAAATACGTTACTATAAAATAGCGTTATAAGGTTACGTAAATTTATGTTTATGATTATTATATTTTATAGTTTCGTATCAATAAAAAACTACCAAACTTATTAACAGAATTTTTGTATATTTTTATCATTGATTTTATCGGTTTTATTTGATTACAAACGCTTGAGGGTTATCTGCCTAAAGGGGAGGGATGCCTTCGTGTTGGACTTAAATCCATAAAAATGTATTATATATATAAAAAAATTACGATCAAATATGCCAATCTCTTAAAAACAGTGACATAAGAAATACGATGAAAAATTGTTGCCAAACCCATATTTCTAAAAGAAAGAAACTATTCAAAATGATGCGATTTCATCAAAAATCGATCAACAACAATAAGACAGGAAAATTGTTGCCAAAATCGAATTTTTAAAGATGTGAGAAGTGTACTCGGAAGCTTCATTAAAAATTTTTTTAAAAAAATACAAAATATTACCATTTTTCCAAAATTCATTTTGTAAAAGCAGTCGCAAGGATGAAAGTTTAACGTGTCCAAAAAATCAAAGAAAAATAGACTGTACATTTTAAAAAATAATCTTTTTTAGAAAAAATCAAGTTGAAAAGGTGTTAAGCACCCTTTGTTAAATAAATTCGTATTGAATCGATTTATCGAAACACGAAATTTATTTTAAGTTCGTAAAATAGCTAAGTGCCTACGTTTCATGACGATGTGAAAATGGAGCGCGTAGAGTAAATTCTCGCTTTCCTATAGCCCATTATGTCTCAAAATGACGCGATTTCGTCACAAAACATAAAATTAAAAAAAATCCTAATTCGAATTTCGAAAAAGTCGCTTCGAGGTGCACTGGCTCTTGTCTAGATGCACCTGTGTACCAAATTTCGTAGCCGTGGGTATTTTAGCTGACGCACAAGCGTGAACGAAAGACACACACACACACACACACACACAAGGCAGACTCTTTCTTTTATTATATGTAGAGTAGACTATTTATTAATTACTTAATTTCGTTTAATCTCATCACGTTCAATCTCAAAATGCATGTACAACTAACTTTAAAGTTGGATTGATTCTGTATTTTTAATTATGTCATTCTCGTTCGCATGCAAATGGCGAGTTTCAAGATTCGAGAGCTTACTAGTTCTATAATGTTGCAGTTTCATTTCCTGTAGCTTCTGTAAAAATCAACAATCGTTCTGTCTAAAAATATATAAATAAATTTACATTACATTTCCAAAATGCCTCATTTTCAATTCGGAATCAGATTTCAATAAAATGATATTCTATCATCATCCATGAAGTCAATGGATAGATATGACGCATGAACAGTAAAAAAGACCAAATAGCATTATTTTGCTTACACTCTTAACTTTCGTAAAAGAAAATACAGACTGAATTTGTTTCCTGCATTTCCTACTTGCTAGCAAATTTTTGAGCTCTAAATTGTCTTTTCTCTTTTCAACAAAAGGATAATATTCAATACTGAACAATGGTCACTCGCCTGAGCTGTATCAAGCACTAAATCGAATCGATTGTATTCCGATGATCGCCTATTAAATTCGAGGCGTGTATAATGAGAATGCTGAAGTGAAACCCATTATTTGTCTGTTGTAAGTGGCAACAGTCTAATTGCTTTCCACGTGCCAAGACAAGCATGGTAATCGATATCATATTGGCTACTGGTATCGAATATGGATGAAATAAGGTTAATGATAATTCTTCTTTTGTGCTGCTCAGTTCCATGTATCAGCATTTCTTCTGATTGTTCTTCATATCTTTTTCCTGGTTGCTACTTTCTTTATTACATAAGCAAATAAATATGTAAAAAAGGAAACAAATAAATAGCAAATAGACTAACAGAGAAACAAATTTGAAATCCAGATGGGCTGCTTTAAAATTTAATACGAGATTTATGAATCAGTCGAGTATATCAACAGAGATGGCCTCGTGGAAATTAGTGGAAGATTTTATAGGATACTATGTCAATAAACATTTAGGCTCACATATTAGAGTTATATATCTTCTGTGTATTTGTAGAGTGAAAAAGTATAAAATATCATTCTATATAAATTATATTTTATATTACGCCCAAAGGAGCGTTTTTTAACATTTTGTATGTTACCTTATTAAATATCATATTCTTCGAACTTAAACCGTAAAATTCAATTCAACACCAATATCACAAAATAATTAAAAAAGTGAAGATTTTTAGAATTTCCGAAATTTTTACACAGTCTCACGCGCTGGAGATCTTTTTTTTTAGCGGGGGGGGGGTACAGTGTTGTCATTGCTCGCTTTGAAATTTTTGAGTTTGTTAATCAAAAGTACGTTAAAGTGTTACAAAATATAAAGTACATAATAAAACAAATTCCAGTTTTCGGCTTCCAGATGCCCATATTCGATGGAGGATTACGTTATTCAAAATTTGATCGGATCTAGGTACCGTTGTTTTATCACAATGCGAGAAACAAACGTACATTTATGCAGATGATTCTTCATTATTTAATTTCTTTAAGTATAACACAGGGTGATAATATTTGGTGCCAATAATTTGAAAAGCGAAAAGGAAATTTTAAGTTTTCAACGCAAAATGCCAGAACGAAATTAATAGCCCTTTTGGGCTAACGCCTTTTGGGCTAAAAAATATATTCCTAAGAACTGCATCTTTTACTTTTAAAGGATTAAAAATTAAAAATGTGATATTGTTAAGAACTACAGCTGCATTTAACAGATTCAAAAGTCAAAAATAATATTAATAACTACAGGGGTTGGACAAAAATATGGAAACACCTTTAAAAAAACATGTCTCTTTGCTTAATATGGTGTAGGAAACCCGTTGGCATCCAAAACAGCTTGCAGTCTTCTCGGAATGGATAAATACAGTTCCTGTATGTTTGCCAAGGGAATATTATACCATTCTTCCTGCAAAACGGTGGCAAATTCAGATAACGATGTTGGCGGTGGATAACGAGAACGCACTTTCCTTTCCATTGTAGACCACAAAAGTTCGATAATATTCAGGTCTGGTGACTGTGCAGGCCAGGGGAGATGGGACAACTCATCCTCGTGCTCAGAAAACCAGTCCTGGACAATGTGAGCTGTGTGAACAGGGGCTTTGTCGTCTTGGAAGACACCATCACCATCGGGGAACAAAGTTTGTACCATGGGATGAACTTGATCGGCCAAAATGTTCACATAAGTCTTGACAGTCATGTGCCCTGACACAGTTATCATGGGACTAGCAGAGAACCACGATACGGCTACCCAAACCATAACAGAACCCCCGCCAGGTTTCACTCTTGGCAACAAGCAGTCTGTATTATAGGCTTGAGATGTCTTTCTCCAGACGTAAACTCGGCCAGAAGTGGGAAACAATGAGAAAGAAGACTCGTCAGACCATATTACTCGCTTCCACTGCTCTATAGTCCAGGCTTTATGACTTAAACACCACCTTTTCCTGTTACGGGCATTAGCATCCCTGACGAGTGGCTTCTCAATTGCAGCACGGCCAGCAATTCCCTGTTTATGAAGCTCCCTTCTAATTGTTTTGGTACTCACAGGGTTCGGTAACACAACATTCATTTCAGCAGTAAACTTTTGCAGCTGTGGTCTTCTTATTTTTCGTCACAATTGCCCTTAATGATCGTCTGTCACGATCACTCAGGACACACTTTCGTCCGCGCTGTGATTTAGCAGATGATGTTTTTCCGCTTTTCAAATATGCGGAATAAATCTTCGATACAGTACCTCTTGAAACACTAAACACCTCGGTTACCTTGCTTACGGAAGCACCTACCATACGTGCTCCAACAATTTGCCCACGTTCGAAGTCTGTTAACTCTGACATAATGCAATGACAACCTCACATAACAGTACTCCGACAACAACTGAACTGTTTAGCACATTTACGAAGGTGTATAGGTGGCGTCAGTAGTCAAAAACGCCAGCGCCACTGACATATTTCATTAAAATCAATCTTTCTTTTCAAACATGCATTTCACAAGGTGTTTTCATATTTTTGTCCATCCACTGTACCTCTGTTGCTTTTAATGGATTCACAACTCAAATAATATTCTTAAGAACTGCATCTGTTACATTTAATTAATTTAGTTTGTTATTGTTACATGTTCAGTTTGAAAGATAAATATCTTTTGTTTTTCCGAATGGCAACGGACTTTGAAGCAATGCATTGACAGCCAACAATATTTGATGTGAGTAACGTAAAATGGGATCTCGAGATTATTATTCCTTTAAAATACTGATGTACTAAAAATACTGATGTAGGGGAATACAATGTAGATTTTTGTCTGGTGTTACATGTTTTGAATTTCATACCGCTTCGTCAGATTTTCTTTGTCAATTGTAGTGTTTGGTGTATTAAAATGAAAATGTTTATAAACGTACAGCATGTTTTTATATTGTATTTTTAGAAAAAATAAAAGAATACATACGTTTATTTCCTTAACTAATTTTTCATTTCGAGTTTTCTTATTAGTCCAAAGGCGCTTTGTCCCTTTTGTTCCTGAGGGACTATTGTTTACGTTTTGCGATTTTGCGTCGAATCACTCTGAATGTCCGTTTCACTTTTCAAACTGTATTATATTTGAAGAAATTAAACATCAGATAGTGACTCAATTTCAGTGTCAAATATTATAATTTTGATATTGCTATGTATTGTAACAGATTTAAATAATATTAAAATCTTGTAGTTTAAATAATTTAAATAGATGAACATTAAGGTATTTGTGAATGGCAATATTTGAAACCAGACTCGAGTGCCTCGTGCGACTCTCGCACGAAGAATGTAATTTATTTTTAAATGTTAGAATATGTTTTCTCTTCTTGTTTGTATGTCGCCATTTTTTTAAATGTTAAATAAAAGTTATTGCTGTGTTCCATCATTGGAGTTGCTTCATATTGCCAAAGAAGTATCACAGTCTTAATTATTTTGGAGACACCAACCGAGATCGAATAATCGTGCGTATTTTTACTTCATTAGTTCATCACTGAACATAATATTAGTGATACCAGATTATTACTTTCTGTTAATATTGAATTGCTTTGTTTTATTAGTTCATCACTGAATGCAATATTAGTGATACCAGGTTATTAATTCCTGTTGATATTGAATTGCCTTATTTTATTAGTTCATCACTGAACGTAATATTAGTAATACCAGATTATTACTTCCTGTTCATATTAAATTGCCTTATTTTATTAGTTCATCACTGAACGTAACATTAGTGATATCAGGTTATTACTTCCTGTTAACACTGAACTGCCTTATTTTATTAGTTTATCACTTGAACGTAAACTTAGTGATACCATTTTAATGCCGTTTCTACTAGAGCTCAAAGGAAAAGAAAAATAGCCGAAGAGCAGATCTTTGAACCGATGAAGGAAGAAAATAAAGCATCCAGAGATGTATTTGAAGAAGAAGTTAAATCACCAGAATTAAACGTGTAAGATGTTCACGAAAATTTGAAAAACGATAAAGAAATTAATATTGAGAATCATTTTGCAATGCAGCGTTATCATCATCTTTCGGCTTTTGATTTAATATCAAAGCCGCTACTAATAGACGAAAAAAAAACAATTGTCGAAAGCAAATGACAAATGAATATTATCCGAAAGGCACAGATGAACTGAGGAAAGGCTTTGCTGTGAATTATAGCCGAGGAACTGGCCCACCATGGAAGAGATCTAGGCGCCGTCAAGAAAAAAAAAGAAGACTATAATTTGAACACTGTCCATTTTCTTCCTATTTAAATGTGGTGTAAAAATATTTGTTTAAAACTTAAAATTTTCGACCTGAAAATTTGGAAACTTATGAGAGAAGTTATCTTTTCTCTTTAAGCAATTGAGCAAGCCGAGCTTATAAACTTTCGAAATTTACAGAACTTTTCCCTTCGGTAAAAGTCTCTCCGTTGGGGGAGAGGTTGTAACAGATTTAAATAATATTAAAATCTTGTAGTTTAAATAATTTAAATAGATGAACATTAAGGTATTTGTGAATGGCAATATTTGAAACCAGACTCGAGTGCCTCGTGCGACTCTCGCACGAAGAATGTAATTTATTTTTAAATGTTAGAATATGTTTTCTCTTCTTGTTTGTATGTCGCCATTTTTTTAAATGTTAAATAAAAGTTATTGCTGTGTTCCATCATTGGAGATGCTTCATTTCGCCAAAGAAGTATTACAGTATTTTTATTGGAATGTGGATCACTTTGAAAGAAATAATATTGCGATAATTACCTGCAATTTATTTCACGACTCTTTTCAAATTGTTATGGTTTTACTGTAACTGCTTTCTTTGCAAATTAAATTACTCGCATAATTTTCTCCTCTCGATTTTCGGAAGTAAAATTGGTTTAAAAAAAAAAGCTTTTTTAGTTTGGTGAATAGATCAGATTGATAAAAGGCGAAGGGAAAACTGGGAAATTAATAAAATTTTAAAAAAAAGTATTATGCATGTAAATCTTAAAAATCTTATCAAGATAAAAATAACAGTTTAGTAAAAAGAAATTGTTATAATATTCTCAAACTTCCTGATCTTCTGCTTTCGCTTTTTTTATATTTGTTTCATATTCATCTAGGGACACGAGACGTTATTTCTATTCATCTTCACGTATAAAGAAATATTTTTCTTTGACACTTATTATCGGTAGGAGATATTGTTGAAATTCATTTATAGATAGGTAGGATTCATTTATAGGTAGGAGATATTGTTGCAATTCATTCAAGAACATTTTGTTGTTGGTAAAGCAAATCAAATATGAAAAGCAATATTTTGAGATTAAAGAAATGAGTCCTACAATCATTTTTGTGAATGACATCATATTTAGTGATATTTAATACAAATAAATGGTACAGTAACGAATATAAACATTAATCCTTGAAGTACGATCTGCGTTATTTCCATAGGAAGCAATCCTTATATTTTTCGTTGCTGAGATTTTAGTTTCAATTTGTCAAATTGCAGAAATCTTAAGTTTAAATCATAATTTTTCAAGAAAGATTTCTAAAACTGGAAAACGAGGTGAGAAAAATTTGATATAAAACTTAGTTGAATTCAGTGCTATATCCAGCATATTTTATTTAAATCACACTGAAAACGAAATTGTATTAAATAAATATAACAGTTTAGAAACCTTAAAGGTGATTATTTTTCCTTTTTAACCCAGAAAGACTATCAGTTTCGTTTTGGCATTTTGTAGCGTTTCACTTTTCAAATTGTTGCCGCTTTCAAATAATGCCACAAAATGTTCTCTTAACCTAAAGAGATATTAATTTCGTTTTAGCATTTTGCGTTGGAAACTTTAAATGTCGGTTCTCTTTTCAGTCTGTTGCCACCAAATGTTACAATATAGTATTATCTTTAAAGAAATTATATAATGAAGAATTTCATAATTGTACGTATGTTTCTCGCATTGTAATAAAACAACAGAGCCATCCAATTTTAAATAACGAACGTCTTCACCCGAATATGGGCATCTGGGAGCCCAAATTTGGAATTTGTTTTATTATATATTTCATATTTTCTAAAGCATATAAGAGTTTTTGATTAAGAAACTCGACGATTTTGAAGCAAGCAATGGCAACACTCCGGAAAAAAAAGTTATCTCCAGCGCGCGAGACTGTGTGTTGGAAATTCTAAATATATGCTCTTTTTAATTTATTTTGCGATATTGAATTGAATTTTATGGTTTAAGAGCGAAGAACATGATATTTAATAAATAAAAGTAACACACAAAACGTTAAAAAAAAAACCCTTTGGGCGTAATATAAAATCCGACAACTCTCAGATTATTATTTTTTTTTTTATTTTTTTTTAGCTAGAAATTTCTTTGCTTGCTTTTATGTTTTATTTTATGTGTTAATAAATTATGAATATTAACTGAAAAATCTAAAGACAAAAATTGAACTAATTATGTTTGATTCCACTAAAATTTAAATATCACGAATTAAACTCTTTTTATACACTTACTCTATCCAGAGACTAAATTACTAAACACTTCTAAAAGTATTTCTCTGTTTATCAAAGGCCGAGGCAAAAAAGGCCGACCAGCGGATGATGAGCTATTAAAATCGCTAAACACTGGTAGTTCGATCCGAGTTTCGAATCTCACGAACAGGATAGCTGCATGGGCTTTTTTGTGATTTTTCCCCTATGCGTAACGAGTCTACGAGCCAGTTTCCTTGACGATTTTACTCCCTATTTACTCCAAGGTTTTTAACATTCTTTCCACGTAAGCCATCTTTTTCCGCCGCTTCGTATAAACGTAAAAAGGTGAATTTATGACACGCCAACCCTCATTTTATAAGGCATTTTCTCCCTCCTTCCCGCATGCTTTCGTGGTGTAACGGTAGCACACTCGGCGCGTATTCCAGAGCTCCAGGTTCGAGTCCTGAAGAGGGCATTGCTCATTTTTCATGTCTCCCATTTAAAAAAACCTAATAACTCTACAATTCGTTACACCAAAATAATAACGTGATTCGCATTAACCTATCTCTGTATTTGACTTATTTTAAAAACCAATTTCGAGTAGTAATAGTATTTTTTATATTTTTTTCATTTTTTTGGTTAGCTTGTCGCGTACTATTACGGTATACAGTACTGTTTACGTTAGAAATTCTTTAGCAAGGTCTTAAAAAATAGAATATATTAAAGTTTAGAACAGCTAAAAGCCCTATTGAATGATAGCATGTCTTTTTTAGATTGAAGCCTACATACAAAAGTGGAAATAATCATTAGGTTTGCCGATCATGGAAGTATTCTAATAAGTAAAGACGAGAAAGTCAATGACCAGAGAAGTTGTACTACTCAAACATAAAATGAGTTCTAATTCACAAGTTAAACAACAATAATCAGCGTTATATTTACAAAATTTTCACAGGACTAGTTTCGATGCGGTTTGCAGTTTCATTGCGCTTCATTTGCGGTTTTGCAGCTGAGGATGGTGGTTCGGTAAAACCATCGAAACTATTCCTGTGAAAATTTTGTAAATATAACGCTGATTTTTGTTGTTTAACTTGTGAATTAGTATTTATTCGGCGTGTTATTGTGTTTTAATTATAAAATGAGTTGTTTCAGAGGATGCTGGGAAAATTTAACAGCCATTTCGACGATATACGTGTATAAATGAAAATGAGATTAAAACCACTAAAATAATACAAAGTCAACTATTTATTCAATGTTGTTTTCGTATATAATCATACCCCAACCAGATAAATCATTATAAAAAATAGCTATGCGGTTTCAAGCGCTAAACTTCCGTTCTCTTATGCACGGAAGAGGGTGTAAAAAGTCTACGTTACAAATGAATTGAGCGGATATTTCTTGATCGGATTCAGTTGGAAATATAATTACTGAATCCTTCCCTTTAAGGCTCAAATAGAAATAAAACTAGTAAGGTTGTTTAGGAAACGGGCTCAACGGACTATCACTGACGTATAAACTTAAAACTTAAATTTGCTTTATGGATTATTATTATGCTTTATTATTGCAATGCACTCGAAGGCTATCTGCTTCCTCAGAGGAGGAATGCCTTCGTGGAGGGCTTTCTAAGGAAAAGAGTACAAACTGAATACAGTGAACAAAAGTTTGAAAACCGTTTTGCGTATTACTTTTATTTATTTATTAAAATATCCTATTCTTCCCACTTAAACCATAAAATCCAATTCAACAGCAGTACCTCAAAATATTTAAAAAGAGCATATCTTTAGAATTTCCAGATATAGAGTCTCGCGCGCTGGAGATATTTTTATTTCCTATACAGTGGTTCCCACTGCTCACTTTGAAATAGGCTAGTCTGTTAATGAAAAATTCGCTTAAGTTTTACAAAATATGAAATAGGCAATAAAACAAATTCCAAATTCGGGCTCACAGGTGTCCATATTCGGGCTGAGAATAACGTTATTCAAAATTTCATGTAACTAGGTATCGTCGGTTTTCCACAATGCGAGAAACATACCTACATTCATGCCGATTGTCCTTTATTTAATTTCTTTTTAAATGTTTGGTGAGCAATAATATTGGTTGGCACGAAAAAAGATAGAGTTGCAATTCGGCACTGAGACTAAAATTTTACTTTATTTGTTTTTCATTTTTCCCCTCTTATATTTGTTTTTTTTTCTGACCAGACCCATTTTTTGATCATACGGCCGGCTAGGAGGATCCGGGCTTTAAATTGCGTCCAAAGAGGCATTTTTTTTACGTTTTGCGTGTTTCCTTTATTTATTAAATATCATGTTCTTTGCACTTAAACCATAAAAATTAGTTCAATAGCAATGCCGCAAAATAATTTTAAAATAAGCATATCTTTAGAATTTGCGATACACAGTTCGACGCGCTAGTAATAAAAAGGTTTTTTACCCCGTACAGTGTTGCCATTGCTCGCTTTTAAATCGTTGAGTTTGTTACTCAAACATTCGTTAGAGTTTTACAAAATATGAAATCGATCATAAAACAAATTCCAAATTTCAAATTTGGGATTTCAGATGCCCGTATTCTCCGTAGGATGACGTCATTCAAAATTGGATGGCTCTAGATACCATTGTTTCACCACAATGCGAGAAACAGACATACATTTATGCAGATTTTTCATTATTTAATTTCTTCAAATATAATGCAGGACTCTAACATTTTGTGGCAACAGTTTGAAAAGTGAACCGACATTTATAGGAGTCTGACGCAAAATGCCAAAACGAAAGTAATAGTCCTTCGGGACTCAAATCCCTTTGGACTAATAATAATATTGGGTGGCAACAACATGAAAAGTGATTCAGCCTCTTACAGCGATTCGATGCAAAATCTCGTTTTGAGACTAGTAGTCCTTCTGAGCTAACGTTTTTTGGGTTAAAAATAACCAAGGTAATAATCCAATTTGCCAATGAAATATCCCTCAAAGTTGAAAACCGTGTACAGTAGAAGAAAATATAAAATGATACGAATCTTTTTAAAGTTTAGCTGTGTTTTTACTTCCTTGTACGAAGTAAAAAGGAAGTACTGTAATCGCGAAATGTTTCAGGCAGCATATTTCAACGAAAATATCCATTTTGACCGCTATCGAATGCAATTTAACGATGTTTTTGCGTGATATCTGTACGTAAGGACAGAATATAAAATGCTCTTTTAATGCAAAAAAATTATAAAACTGCTTTAAAATGAATTCTAAAGAGAATTTTTCGTGGCGTCTGTACGAACGTATGGACGTACGTGCGTACGTATCTCGCATAACTCAAAAACGAGTAGCCTCAGAACGTTGAAATTTTGTATACAGGACTGCTATAACATGTAGATGTGCACCTCGTATTTTGGTTGCAATCGGCCGCATCAAACGTCTATAAATATATTTATATATATATCCACTCTATTACCCGGTTCAGTGATCTCTGTTTCTTTACTCTTATATGTTTGTAAATTGTACATTTTTTGCTTTAAACATGATTGAATTATGTTGTCTTTATCTTCCGGTTAAGGATTTTATGTCTTAAGTAAATCTGTGTGCAATAGGTTTAGAATTTTCAGCAATTTTAAAGTTGTTTAATTGCCGCTAAGCCTGTTTTTAATGGCGGTCTTTGATGTTTACATTTGAAACAGGAGACTAGTGGATTTGATGCCAATCTAGAGAAACTTAGCTTCGCAACAACAAAGATAACGCCTTCATTTATTAGTGCCAATTAAATCATGCTTAATTCTTTCTGGAATTTTTTCGAGGAAATAAGCGTTTGAAATTTACTTCGTAATTTTTAATATAGATATTTTGAGTTTTTATGTATTTTTGACTTCTCGCGAAGTGAGAACTGAACTAATTAAATGAGAAATACTCAATCGTCTGTGAAAAACTGTTTCTTTTTTTGTTTTGTTTGCTTAATTTCTTTTATACATAGGTCTAGCTTTATTAAAGTATTTGAATAGAACATGTGGCAACGATTGGATAATTCTTTAAATGATATCAATTTTGTGCATTCTGAGTTATAATATGAACGAAATATAATACTGTTAAGTGAACCTAGCCCCAGAGTGTCGCTATTGGTAAACAAAGTGAATTTTAAAGAATGCATTTATTCTATTGTTGTTTATGTGCTGTCGGCGAAGTAGGTTTAATTCAATCTAATAAGTTTAAATAAAATGCAAGAGAAAATGCGTATGATTTAATATTCCGTACAAGGAAGTCATGTGGTGTACACATCAGATTTTCTTTTATTAAAATCAGAGCTGAAAGTTTAAAAAGGTTTGGGAGAGAAATACGCAATTGGAAAATACGTTATTTTAGGCTTCTTTAAATAAGTGTAAAAGCACTGTAAAGCAACTTTCAACGTTATCAGTGATGTATGAACCTAACTGGAAAACAGAAAATAACTTTCGCTAATTGGAGACTGCATTTTTATGATGTTCCTGACGCAGGCGAAAACTAATTGCGAAATATTTACCTCACCATGCATAACCGGAGAACAATCCTGTTCCGGAATCATATTGACTTTATTTATCTTTTTATCCGTTTTACTGACCTTATCATCCGGTTGCCCGTCATGACGCAAGAGCGGAAACGCACTTTCCAATTTGTTGTGGCATTCGGAGGTGGGAATAGTTTCATGACGGGAGAAGAAAAAAATGTTTATTCCCAGGAAACTTTTTGTTCCGTTTTGTCCTTTGTCACGAACTGTGTTATCGCTTGCTGGGTGATTTTAAAATTTATTCCCATAATACGTCATTTTTCTCTTTGGAGCAGTCGCGCAAATTTACCTTCAGAACACGCAAAATGGCAGAAATCACGAAATATTTTAAGATTCAATAGCGAAGTATTCTTTTCCACGGTAAAAGACGTCTTTAACCTTCAGAAAGCTAATGAGTTGTTGAAATTCAATTTTTTGCAGACATCATTTACAATTGAACATTACGAGTAAACCAAAATCTGGGTTGAATCTCCATGACTTCCTTGCACACTTATTAAATTATAGGCATTTTTTACTGCACTTCGTTTAAACCTATTTCCTCGAATTATTCTGAGTTAAAAAGCAAGCTGAAAATGGCATTCGTTTTTGAGTTATGCTGTAGAAGCATCAGGTTATTTTGAAGCAGGAAACATGCACAATGAGCAATGTCCTAGCTGGGACACGAACCTGGACCACTCGAATACGCGTCGAGTGTGTTACCGTTACACCACGAAGGTATTCAGAAAGGGGGGAGAAAATAAAGCGAGGTACAGAAGTCGCGAAAAAAGCCATTCTGAAACTATTTTACAATCTTTTTTTTGTAATAGAGTCCTTTATTCTAATCGTATACACACACATCAGGAAATCAATAGTCGAAATGCATTCGGGAACTGTCAAGATGGATATTTCCGTTTAAATCGAGAAACAGAAATTTTTAGCGATTACAATGCTTTCTTTAAATCGTACAAAGATGTAAAAAAGTAGGAAAAGATTAAGTTTTATGAATTAATCAAAAGATTTTTATCCTATGAAATAAGTCTAGCAGTTTTACAAAAACGGTTTTTAGAACGCAAGTCATATAGAACGAAAGCCTAACAGCTTATGCAGTCTTATATTAGAGTAGAAGGCGTGAAAAATCAGAAATGTCCTCGCTAGCATTCGAATTGCACACTTTGAGATTACTAGTCGGATATGCTTCTAATTACACTACGAACGCAAGCGGTAAAGAAAATTCTATAATTTTCCTCTGTTAAAAAAACTGGGGAGGAAGAAGACTATTTACTAAATCCAGTGAAGGCACATTTAGTTCGGGCACCCCCCCCCCTTGTAGAAAGAATAAAATTTTTTCCGATACCTGGAAAAATGAAAAATCAGTGATGTTCTTGCCTGGGTTCGAACTTCTAACCTTCCGACTGCTGGTCGGACATGCTTACAATTACACCACGAAGGCACACGGTAAGAAAAGAAAAAATTATATGTAAGGTTATCCGAAATACGCAATCATACGTTAGGAGAAGTGTTTATGTTAAGAACACTTTTCCTTAACAGTGATTTATGAAACTCATTCTAAGATTGAAAACCTTCCTTTCGCCAGTTGAAATCTACTACATCCATCATTTCTATTAATAGTTTTTTTCCGCACGAAGAAATAAATAAATTTCATTAAATTCAATTCATTTGTCTCTGTTAAAAGATTTCTATACATAGGTCAGTGTTTATCACTAAAACAGTTACTGATCGATATGGTATTAACCGGTCTTTCACTAAACTGTTTTCCGCCGACAGAAATATAACAGTGAAACGGGTCTTAATATTTACACGGTGTTCTGCTGAACTGCAAGAATAATGGGATTATGTTCCTTTCAAAGAACTTAAGGCAATTTTGTTCTGATATGTCTTTACGAAGAATAGCTCTTCATTTGACACTACAATTTTCTTGATAGAGATTTATTGTTTCCAGGTGATGAAGAATCGTCCGTCACCCAGAAAATTGGAAATACCTTTAACAAAAAAAAAAAAAAAAAAAAAAAAAACATTTAATCTTCTAACAAAAAAAATTCAATAACGCGGCAATTTGCGGATTATGTGTTTTTCTAAGGAGCTCCATTTTTCTCGTTACATGAACCTTTTTGTTCAAAAAGAATGTTTTTCACAGATTTCCTAGTTTTTAGTTAAATTTCATTTTCCTGAATTTAGAGGTCTTAAATAAAATGCCGTTTGTAATTGCTCATCCTAATAAAAAAATGGTTTGTTAATTTTTTAAATGTATATAATTTTTTCCGTGATAAGATTTGAACAGCCGTTTTTAATATCATATAAGCAGGCTGCAGCCAACGCAAAATTTGCAATTTCTATAACTGAAAAACAAATGTATGAAAACATTTCAATGTGAAAGAAATTATTTCATTCTTTACAAGCTACAACCAATTCGTTAATATTTTTTATGGACACTTCAGGTTAATACGTATGACGGGATGATTTAACTTTGATGTAATATAACATTTTCTCAATATTAATAAAAGAATTAACGTGGCAATACTATATCGTGTCAATTATACTAACCCGAAACAGAAAAGTTGCCAACAGCAGCTATTTATTTAAAATGCTGACATGAACGAACAATTATCGACATACAGATAACACATATTAGTTAATGTATATAAGAACAGGATTCCGGAATTAGCAGAGAGCTTCTGGCAGCGTTTCGCATAAGTTTTTTCGTCTCGATTTTCGAACTTTAAAATTGTATAAATTGGGGCATATGGTACAGAAACTCTTAACTTTTGCAGTAAGCTTACGTTAATATAATATCGAAATTACATTTATTAAATTATAATTCAGTAAAAGTAACAGATAAGAATATTCGGTTTTAAATGAAAAAATAAAAATTAGAAGTAAATCGAAGTAAAATCTTAACTAGAATGTTTTCATCGAATGCGAAAGCAAACTAAAAACTAGACGTTTTATGTTAAACAATTTAGGTCAACATGCAGAGGTTTTCGTTAATACACCCATTATTTTATATTTCCTAACCTCTACTGTAAATTCAACTTTCGCGGACTCCCACCAGGATGTATATGATCAGAACTCTTGAAATTACGATTGAGCTTTCGGCAGCGACCTCTGACTTCCGAATTATCTTCGCCCACCTTTTAACTTTATATGAATCTGCTTTAACCTTTGATAACGTGTTTGCTTGCGTGGTTCCATGGTCAGAGCCAAAGCTTACAGCAGAACTTTGGTAGGTGAATTTAAATTTTATAAGGTATTTTCTCTCTTCTTTTCGCGTGCCTTCGGGAATCCGTAATTCCGGTGTTCGAATCCCGGAGAGAACACTGCACATTTTTCGCGTCTCCCGCATCGATAAACCTCATGACTCTACAACTTTAACGGCTTAAGCTAACCCTAACCTTAACTTTGGCAATTCTACAGTAAGAAGTTACTTGTTCTGTTACTGTGCTTCCTTGTACTTCATGCAAAGAAGCAAAAAGGAAAACTGCTCATGAAATGCATTTCCTAGAAATGTACTTAAGAAGTTAACTTCAAGACACTGTATCAAAAAGAATAGTACAAGAGGCGAAGAGGGTACAAAATTAAATGGCGTTCTACCACAAAATATTATGATACTTCTGCTACAAATGTACTTAAGAAGAAGCAAACTTCAAAAGTGGGAAACAAAACGAAAGGTACAAGAGGCAAAGAGAGTACAAATCTAACAGGCTTACCATGACAAAGCATGTACATCTGCCAGAAATATACTTAGGAAGAAGCTAACTTCAAAATTGGGGATATCGAAATAATAATACATATGGCAAAGAAAGTACAGAACTAAAAGGAGTACTGTGACAAAGCATGCTAGTACATCTGCTGTAAATGTACTTAGGAAGAAGCTAACTTCAGAATTGAAGATCAGAAGGAATGGTACAAGAGGCAAAGAGTACAAAACTAAAAGGCGTACTATGACAAAGTATGTTAATACTCTGTAATAGGAATAAATGTACTTAGGAAGAAGATAACTTCAAAATTGGGGATCGGTACAACAAGCAAAGAGAGTACAAAACTAAAAGGCGCACTAAAAAAAAAAAAAGAGAGAGAGAGAGAAAGCATGTACATCTGCCGTAAATATACTTACGAAGAAGATAACTTCAAGATTGGGGATCAAAAAGAATGGTAAAAGAGGGAAAGAGAGTACAAAATTAAAATGCGTACTATGGCAAACTATGTTAATACATCCTGGTATCAATGTACTTAGGAAGAAGATAACTTCAAAATTGAAGATTAGAAGGAATGGTACAAGAGGCAAAGAGTACAAAACTAAAAGGCGCACTGAAAAAAAGAGAAAACATGTACATCTGCCAGAAATAAACTTAGGAAGAAGCTAACTTGAAGATTGGGGATGAAAAAGTATGGTAAAAGAGGGAAAGAGAGTACAAAACTATGGGGTACTATTTTGACAAAGTATGATCATAAAGAAATGTACTTACGAAGAAGCTCCTTCGGCATGCGATGGTTGGTATTGATGCATATCCGGTATAGACTGAAATTGCTGCACATCGTGGGGTGCCTGGCGTTTCCGCCTTTCGAGAGAATGGAATCGAAACATATCGTACCACATAGTTTATTCCAACGCTTCTCAAAACACTATGCAACAACCATATATCCAATATTCATATTAAAATCGAATACCATACGAGACAGAAAACTCCTCGGCAGGCCTTGTCATTTCTCTGCATCAACTCACCTGTTGGTGGTGGATGAGAGTGAAAACGACGAAAGAGAGCCAATCGTGCAAGGAAGCGTAGCGATGCCGTTCGAGCGTATGAATTTCTGCCCTTTGGCGACAAATTTTTTCGAAGTAACTGTGGATTCTACTTCAGTTAGTTACCTTCAGAAATTGAGGAAGAAGCGACAGGCGTAAAAGCTGTTTGGTTTTTCAAGAAAATATCAATAAAAAGGGACAAAAAATTCAAAGAAAAATTCTTCTTAAACCGTTTTTATAGCGGACTATTATGTTGACATTCTATCCGTGACACTGATGTTATTGGATGGTTTGGGGTGTACAAAATATAAGTATAGAATACCAATGTGTGATCGACTGTTACTTTGGATGGTTTGCCGAAAAAAAAAAAAGCTCGTTTTAGCCCTCCAGGCTCGCATTTATTATGCATGCGTCTAGGTGGATATGTTTTAAACATGGGCTGATACACTGCATCTTTCAGAGAAGTCATTTTAATGGGCAAATCCCTTGCTTACACACCATTTGGCCCTTAAACTCACAGCGATGTTTTCCAGATATAGTTTTAGCTTTTAGTTTAGGTTTTAAACCGCAACCCCATAATCGGTTACAGTTTCGATAACGTGGAAAAATATCTTAAAAGAGTAGTGGAAAGTAAACACTTGGTTATAATAGCTTGCAAGGCAGTTAAGTCTAGTTTTATGACGTAGAAAACAGTCGCATAGCTAGAACTTTCGCCGCCCGGGGCGGTTGTTGTGTCTGCCGCTTGGGGAGGTCGTCCCCGAATTTTCCATCCGTTTGATATACAAATAAATAACTACAAAAATGTGAAATGGATTATGTAAGGAAATAAATTAGAACTTAATTTATTTTTGAAGAAATATTTTAATTTCAACATTTGTCTTTAATTTGCTTCTTTTCTTGTTCGCAAAACTATCTATGGCATTGTAGAGGTTTTTGGTTGCTCTTTCTACTTTGCAGACGATAGAAAAGATTTCTTAAATGCAATACATATTTGTAGTTCTTAAATACGTCTTATATGATTTTTATTTAGAAAACGTTTCTCGCAATGAGCAACACTTACAGCAACTGAGAGGAAAGTATGCACTAGTATTTCAATATTTGGAACTTTGTTCTGAAAATCTTGTTTTATAATAAGTTGCAAAAACTGAAAAGGACATTCTATCCGTGACATTCTATCCGTGAACGCTCTTCTACATTCATGTTTCCATTCTTCTATCAATAACGGATATAAAACTCTGAAATACTTCTCTTTTTTAACGAGAAATTCTTCCTTATGAATATCCCCATCCTCATTACTTAGTTAACATTTGTAATTTGTTTTCAAAAGTTTCGTTGGAACAAAAAACAAAATAACAAAAATACCCCACACCTAAACTAATTTATAGCCAAAAAAAATCTGATGAATATGATGTTACATTACGCCCAAACGGGCGTTTTCTTACCGCTTTATGTGTTTCAATTCAACAGCAATATTGCAAGATAATTTTAAAATGAGCATGTCTTTAGAATTTCCGATACATAGTCTCGCGGGGCGCTGGAGATAAAAATGTTTTTTTTTTTTTCGTATACTGTTGCCACTGCTCGCTTTGAAATCCTTGAGTTTCTTAATTAAAAATTCGTTAAAGTATAATAAAATATGAAATCTATAATAAAACAAATTCCAAATTAGATCTTCCGGATGTCCATATTCGGCGAGGATTACGTTAATTAAATTTTCATGGCTCTAGTTACCGTTGTTTTATGACAATGCGAGAAACATACATACATTTATGCAGATTCTTCATTATTTAATTTGTTTAACTATAATACAGGGCGATAATATTTAGTGGCAACAATTTAAAAAAATGAACCGACATTTATAATGAATCAAAGCAAAATGCCCAAACGAAATTAATGGTCCTTCTGGGCAAATTGCCCCTTTGGACTAAAAAGGGCAACTACTGTATATAATTGTTGAAACAGCGTAGTGATGTCTTGGACTACTTTAGATAGGGTAAATACCCTCTTTTTTTCAATTTAATTACGTTTGGAAATTTAGAATCTAATTATTTTTCACCTGCCTCAAACGATACACCTAACGCCTTTAAAATAATGTTATACGCAAAAAATGTCGCCCGTACGTATCGCTCATCTAACTACGCCACCGGTTGCCAACTAAACATTATTCATAATCTCATTTCTATTCAGTCCATATTTACAGATATATGAATGATTTTATAGGCATTACACAGCTAGGATCAACAAAACTTGGATCCTACACCTACTTTAAAAAATTATTTTTAAATTAAGCTTTCCTTGCATAATCTTAAAAAACAAAAATACATCCTATATAGATAATTTCTTAAAATCTTAATATTACTTTTCCCGCTTCTCGAAATGCAAAATATTTTAATCGTATTAAAATAACTTGAGACGAAACTTATCGACATATTAATCAGATAAGCTCAACAAAGTATCCTATTTAATTATAAATTATTCATTTTAGTTCAAACTTACTTTACTTCAGTGTTTGATGGCCACAGATTACATACTATCTTATTTTCAATGATGCGAAAAACGATAGGAATGATACAAATTTGATAAGACACAGAAATGTTCCTGTATCTGGAAATAACGACTTCTAAGACTTACTTCGATACGTAAAACTACACAAAATACTAATAGATATTCATTTAACATAAAGAAATATAGGAAACTTAACTGATAAATTAGGCAAAGGAAGATACCACCGGCGTAAAGTAAAATGCACATTATACGCATCTACGGTGTACTTTCTCGCATTTAGAGCGTACTTTACATTATACACATTTACATATACTTCCTCGCATTTACAGCGTACTTTCTCTTCCTCGTTCATCTCAAGTTTAATATTTATTCATTGCTCTAATGAGAAATGATTATCTTTAAAATATAAACCTGATAATCGTACTTTTTTCCCCTTTCTTTTACTAATTTTACCAACCTAATCAGAAAATTATGCAAATAATTTTATTTCCAAAGGACACGATTACAGTAACACCATAACAAATGGACACTAGTTATGGCTAAACTACTAGTAATTGTCACAATATTACTTCTTTAAAAGAAACCTATATACCAATAAAAATACATAGTAGTGGTAACATTACAATATCTGATAAGATATTTCATTGTTGCATCCCTGTAACTTGAGTCTCGCCCTTTATTTATAGTTGTTTCTGCTACTCCTGAGGCCTCCAATCATCGATAAACAGTTAGAGACGGTGATAAATGCAACCGGCTCGATGAAACAGTGAACTGAATATCGCTTCTTGCTTGCTTTGCTGTGATGGGTCGGTTCCTCTATTAAGCTAGCATAAATTTCAGTTGTTAGAAGGTTCGGCGTGATCTTCGCAGGCAGCTTGCGAGGGTTAGTCTTTGTTATTAAGACAAAAACTATCGCCTACGAATACATTTTTAAATTTAGGGGAATTCTTTCTCCAAACGAAGAGGAAGGTGAAAATTACGGGAATATTTTTATATATTACGGGAATATATAATACACTAGAGGGGATATGCAAGGAAACGCGGTAGGTACCTAGACAAATTTTAAATTAAATATTCCATTTGTAAGAAATAGTAAATCTTAGCCTCTTTATCACAAATACATATATTCTCATCCACACAGAAAGAGTAGGTGTGTTGGTTCTTGTATTAAGCTGGCATAAAATTCAACAGTTACGTTCGGCGTGACCTTCGCAGGTAATTCACGAAGGTTTGTATTTGTTAAGACGGAAACAGTCACCACGTGAATGAATTCATTTTCAATTTTAAGGGAGCTCATTATCTAAACTGACCGAGGAAGGGGGGAAATTACGCGTTTATTTTTTAAATTCCCAGAGCATGGAATTAAAAAGCAAGTGGAAAAGCACACGAGGGGGGGGAGGAATAAGTGAGGAGACACGGTATTTAAATAAAACAGGAATTCATTAGAATCACCAGACGGTATGAACCAAAGAACGGGTTTGAACTGTCAAAATACTCAACGGCCATCTGCTAAGAGAACGGCAGCCTTTGTGAAGGATTTTCCATGAAAAATTGATTCGCATTCACAGTTGCACATGGAGAAAACACGTGAACCAAGTAAAGGTGAAAGAAAATACTGAAATAAAATATGGTAGTACTGTCAGTTATTATCAAGATGATAGAACACTGAAGGTCGAGTAATATAAATAGCTATACAATTTTAAAAGACATGGAAAGGAATGAGAAATATTAAATAACAACGTTTGCGATGTTATGCGTCCCAGTATGCGAACAGATCATTTCTGCAAAACCATATCGAGCGAGACATGGAAAAGAAAACAACGTGACTGGAAGACATTGCTATGCAAAACATCAAAGGGGGGATGAGAAAGGATGAAACATCGCAGTTTTAAAAAAATAATATCATACAATGCACTGCAATAAAACACAAACTGAATATATTATTATGATGCTGCTTGTATGAAACAGCATAGTACTAAAATAAAAAGGACATCAAACACGCTTTTTCATAAATATTTAAACTATTATAAACATTCAAGTATAAGTAAAATCGAAGTTTGTTTTCAAATAGATAGCTGCTCGTTCCCAATCGACTCTGTGCAGCGGAATAATGCTTCAACATAACGATGCTTTGTGTTTAAATTTATTCTCACAGCTTAAAAGCCATTAATCATCGACAGAGCAATTATGGCCACAACGGGCAGGCAAGCTCTTTTGAAGTGACAAAATTAAAGGGAAAGTAAGTGAATAAATACTACATTACGTCCTAAGGCGTTTCTTTAACGTTTATTTATTAAATATCGCGTTCTTAGCACTTAAACCACAAAATTCAATTCAACAGCAATATCGGAAAATAATTTTTAAATGAGCATATCTTTAGAATTTCTGATACGCAATCTTGCGCGCTGGAGATAAAAATGTTATTTGTTTTTTTCGTACAGTGTTGCCATTGCTCGCTTTGAAATCGTTGAATTTCATAACTACAAATTCGTCAAAGGTTTTAAAAATATGAAACAGGTAATGATTCCTCCAAAACAAATTCCAAATTTGGGCTTCCATATGCCCATATTCGGGCCGAAACGTACGCTATTTAAAATTTTATGGCTCTAGATGTTGTTGTTTTATCACAATGTGAGACACATGCATACATTTGTGCAGATTCTTCATTTTTACTTCCTTGTACGAAGTAAAAAGGAAGTATTGTAATCGCGAGGCTTCAGGCAGCGCATATTTCAACAAAAATATCCACTTTGACCGCTTTCGAATGGAATTTAACGATGTTTTTGCATAATATCTATACGTAAGGACAGAATAAAAGACTCTTTTCCTCCAAAAAAACTAAAAAACTGCTTTAAAATGAATTCTGAAGAGAATTTTTCGTGGCGTCTGTACGAACGTATGTACGTGCGTACGTATCTCGCATAACTCAAAAACGAGTAGCCTCAGAACGTTGAAATTTTGTATATAAGACTACAGTAGAAGTCCATTAGTCCGGCATCCAACAGTCCGGAATGCCCGATAGTCCGGCATCGCTCCGGAAAATTGTAAAAATTTTGGTTTTCTCCAAAAGTGTGTCTTTAAAGCAAATAAAACCGCTCGAGAGCTATTCGGAAGTTTTCGGGGTAGTTCGAGATCATCCTGAAGCGCTCAGTATTGTTCGGAAACAATTAGCGGCCGGCTAGTCTCAGCTGTCACAACAAATTCAGGTGCAGTGCAGCTCCGTTAATCAATCACGAAGCGTCTTCGCCACTTTGTGCCTGAGGTCAAGGAATCCTTCGAAAGCCTTGGTCTACCAGAAGATACTAAAGCCATCCTTCTTTTGGACAATTGCAAAGCCCATCCGCCAGTAGATGAGTTAGTTTCTGGAAATATTGTTGCTACTCTGCTCCCACCTAACGTAACATCTTTGATTCAACCCATGGACCAAGGGGTTATTCAAAATTTTAAATGCTTTTATAGAAGGTCTTTTATTCAAGGCCTGTTAAATGCCGACTGTGACGTGACTGATTTTCAAAAAAAGTTTACAGTAAAAGATGCCGTCTATGCTATTGCACAGTCTTGGAACCAGGTAAAATATACAACACTCCAAAAATGCTAGAGAAAACTTTGGCCAGCTGCAAACCCTGCATCTGACCTAACTCTGCAGACTGATGAGGAAGAAAACCATCAAGACGCTCTGACCAAAGTTTTGGATGTCATTAGAAGTACTGACAATCCCTTGAAAAACCTGCCTGAAGATGAGGTAGAGGAGTGGCTTTTAATCGACGAGAATGAGCCTGTTGAACAAGAACTAACCGATGAGGACATTATCAACATTGTAGTAAACCCTCAGCCTACTCAAAATCTTGAAGAAAATGACTCAGATGCCGAAACGGAAGAAAAGGAAAAAAATCAGCTGGGCAGAAGCTGCAGAATCACTAAATAAGTTTATCTCTTTTGCCGAGGCTAGTACTAGCTACAGTGCTTCAGAAATTATTGATTTCCATATCATTAGAAATAAATTTTACACTAAACGCCAAAAGTCAAGAAAACAAAAAGACATTCGTGACTTTTTTAAATCTAAGTGAAATATGTTTTACAGTACGTGTACATACATTATATGAAATGTAAAATAAACTTTGTTGTATGTATTTGCATACTGTATTTTTAGTTTAATTATTAACCTAATTGTTCTTATAATTACCGCCCGATAGACCGGAATTTTCCGTAGTCTGGCACCGATCCGGTCCCGAACGTGCCGGATTATCGGACTTCTACTGTACTATAACATGTAGATGTGCACCTCGTATTTTGGTTTCAATCGGCCGCGCTAAAACGTATATAAATATATTTATAAATATATCCACTCTGTTACCCGGCTCAGTGATCTCAGTTTCTTTAGTCTTATATGTTTGTAAATTGTACATTTTTTGCTTTAAAATGATCGAATTATGTTCTTTTTATCTTCCGATTAAGGGTTTTATGCCTTTCGTAATTCTGGAAGCAATATTTGTACAATTATGAACAATTTAAAAGCTGTTTAAGTGCGGTTACGTTTTAAATAACGTGGCGAACGTATTTGTTTACATTTGAAACAGCAGAATTGTAGGTTTGTTGCCAATCTAGAGAGACTAAGCTTCGCAACACAAAAATAACGCCTTCATTTATTATTGCGAATTAAATCATGCTTAATCCTTTCTGGAATTTTTTCGAGGAAATAAGTATTTAAGATTTACTTCGTAATTTTTAATACAGATATTTTGAGTTTTTATGTATTTTTGCCTTGTCGCGAAGTGAAAACTGAATTAATTGAATGAGAAATACTCAATCGTCTGTGAAAAACTGTTTCTTTTTCGTTTTGTTTGCTTAATTTCTTTTATACATCGTTATAGCTTTGTTATAGTATTTGAATAGAACATGTGGCAACGATTAGATAATTCTTTAAATGATATAAATTTTGTGCATTCTGAGTTATAATATGAACGAAATATAATACTGTTAAGTAAACCTAGCGCCAGAGTGTCGCTAGGTAAACAAAGTGAATTTTAAAGAATGCATTTATTCTATTGTGGTTTATGCGCTGTCGGCGAAGTAGGTTTAATTGAATCTAATAAGTTTAAATAAAATGCAAGAAAAAATGCGTATAATTTAATATTCCGTACAAGGAAGTCATGTGGTGTACACATCAGATTTTTTAATTTCTTTAAATATAATACAGGGCGATAATATTGAGTGGCAACAATTTGAAAAGTGAACCGTCATTTATAGTGAACCAACGCAAAATGGAAAAACGAAATTAATACCCCTTCTAGGCTAACGCCTTTTGGGCTAATTATCAACTATTTTGCAGTGCAGTATGCCTAAGTTAACAGACGCAGTGTAATAGAATCTAAAAGACAGCCTTTTAGTTTGAGCTCTAAAATACATTAAGTGATGTATCTCTAAATCTACAATGTAAGTGTAGATTTAGAGATACTAAGTATTTCTAAAGGTACAATATATGATACAAGGCTACTGCAGGACATATAATTAAGACTTATATATGAAGATTATCATGAACTTAGTATATATCATCCTACTATGTATCATGATTATATCATGGACTTATGTCTCATGATTATTCTAGACTTGCGCATCGTGGAATCGAGGAATTTTATGCTATGCAATTATGTATGTATGATGTAAAATATTTCACATATCTAATACTCGATGTAGCCAAAAATGTATACATTTCTGAAATTGTAATAAATGCTGTCTGGACTGCTAACCCTGCTCTTGGAGGTAACAAAAGTTATTTACCGAGATGACCAAACACACGTTACACGTGGTATACACGTTACACGTGGGGAAAACCACATGAAATGCTATTACAAAAATGACAATACAAATTGAATACACTGAGTAAAAATAATCCAAGGAATACAATTTATCAGTAAAGCAACCCACAGTGAAAAGAACTGTGAACAATAGAGGAAGGGAGGCCGACCAGCCGCAGAGCGGTAGAGTCCCTGAACACTGATAGTTCGGTCCGAGGTTCGAATCCCGCCAGCGGGCTAGCTGCATGGGCGTTTTCATGTCCCCCCATGTGTAATGTGTTAATACGAGTCAGTTTCCTTAGAAAGTCCTCCACGAAGGCATCCCTCCCTTTCGTGTAGTGCTTTAAGGTAGAACATGTAAATAATAGTAATAATACAGGAAGGGAAATGTGATACGAATATTTTAAAATTTTTAGAAATTAGCGCTAGAAAGCTAGGGTAAGGGAAAGAAAATACGCAAGGAAAAACGATCCATTATCCTTCATGAGTTACAAAATCAAAAATAGGCATACTTCGTATGCCAATATATTTATTAAAATTAAAATTTTATTATTAATGTAAGTGCTTTGAAACTACGGTGTATTTTATACTATTACGTACATACAGTTTAGTAATTGATTGAAAACACACAGAACCGATAATAGCTTGATGAAATTTAATTTTTACAAAAACACTTTGCAGTTCTAAAACTTTTCACTCAAAAGTACTCGTACAACTCTTCTCAGCATAATCAGTAGTTACACCTGAAACTACTTTAGCACAAGGCAATGCGTCAAATGCGTAAGCTCACACGGTGATCTTTTAATATTCTGAGCTAACTGAAACGTCATACTTTCTCCGCTCTTATATAGTTTTTTCCCCGTCCGACAAGAAATTTCTAGCACCTTCGAGTTTTCAAAATTGCTCGGAGGAAAACACAGTTACCTAGGACCAGATACAGTTACAATTACACAAGAGTCGGACAATTATAGTTTCTTTTAGTGATACCACTTTTAGTGATTTCGGGCCAAATTTGGCGAAAAAACATTAGTTGCCGAAACCATCGCCAGCTTGGAGCTATCTCGCGAATTAATTTACCCCAATGTTAAATGGTTTTACTCCTGTAACCCTATTTTTCTGGCAATGCTTCGCCCTCTTGAGGTCTTTCATGTCATATTATACGAGAGATAATGCAATTTACATATAATTTAACTAAAATTACTAACATATACACAAAATTCGTTACAATATAAATATTTTATGGCGTATGTTTACGAACTGAAAATAGATTATTATATGAAATGTGTCCTTCAGCTATTGAAAAGCGCACGTAAGCGATATTTCGATAGTTCCAAAATACAATAGGATATATCGAAATCATTTTTAATGAGGTGTACGATCATCCATTGTTCTTACTGTCAACAGTGCCACTGTCACTAACTTAAATGGAAACTTTGTATCAAAACCACGTAACACTGCGTGTGAAAGTTTTACACTGACCTATGCTTTGTGCAAAAGTTTTCCTCTTATTTTAATAAAGACTTTCAAATGCTTTTCTCTTGGTGTTTCTTTACTACTGCAGAAACACGTAAGAATCAGTGAATGTTTAGATAAAGAAATGCCAGTGATAGTTTACATTGGCAGTTTCCTCAAATGTGATTAAAAATAATATTGCTACAAAATTTGTACTTCATAAGTAAAATTGTTGTATTTCTTATGTAACATGAAAAATATAAAGAGAAGCTCTGTCTTAAAAGTAAGAATACAGGGTCATGTGCACTCAACATTGAGTAAATGGTCATCTTGGTAATTTGGCGATAAATCGCCAAAAGTCGTCAAATTTAGCGATCATTCGGTAATGTTTTGGTCTGGTCGTCACCGTAATATGTATTGAAATTGAATAAATGTAATTGATCACTATGTTAGCTGTAACCGTATTGCACACTTGTATTACTTTCCAGTAATTTCGAGAAGCAGAAAGTACAAGAAATATCTCGGCGGCCGGTTGAAATCTATTTAAGGCCAAAGAGAGAGTATCTGTTCTCAATTGCTTACTTATTGTTGTTGCGAGTTGTTTGGTTCTGCGTGAACTGAGATATCTGAATTAGCTTTCTCTTTAGATGCGTTTTGCTTTGCGTTGTGTTTAACGTTCTTAGTCGTTTGAAGTGTAACTGTAACTGATTGTACTTGTGTGACACTGTGAATGTTTGTAACGAATATTTATATGGAAAATTCCAGAGTTCTGAAATATTTTTGATAAAAATAAATTTTTATTAACCTATTATCGGACTTGTGCATTCAATCTATTACGAAGGCACGCAATAATATTATTCTTTCAAACGCAACAATACTATTCTTTCAAAGGCAACAATATTATTCTTCAAACGCAACAATATTATTCCCGTACGCAAGCATCAATGTTATTCTTTCAAAAAACTACAATTTTCAAAAAGAAAGATTACAATTAAATATTTCAATTTTAAAAAAGAGAGAAAGCCTGTAAGGATTTAGTTACGAATGTCGCACCAGAATATTTGTTAACGTTTTTTATACTCTCGCTGAACATTGCTGGTTTTGTTTGGTTTATTGGATTACGGCAAAGCACTCGAGGGCTATCTGCCTTAAGGGAGGGATGCCATCGTGGAGGGCTTTTTAAGGGAAATTGGCTCGTATACACGTTACACATGGGGAAAACCGCGAAAACACCCATGCAGCCAGCCCGTTCGCGGGATTCGAACCTCGGACCGAACTACCAGTGTTCAGCGACGTTACCGCTCGGCCGCTGAACATTGTAGTTTCTTAGTCTGCTCTTGCACTAACGCCTGCTAACACATTTTTTTCCTTTTTAACTTTAATAATTAGCATCACTTTCTTCGAACTTACGACACATAAAACGCAACAGCAATACCACAAAAAAATTAATAAAACAGCATATCTTTAGAACTCCTGATAGAGTGTTAGAGGTCGCCACACATTTATTATATTCGCTATATCATTTTTTTAAACTAACTGGCTAAAAGTGTTATCATTAAAATATAGACATACGTAAATAATCTCGTAATAGAAAAAAGTAATATGTATGCTAGGGACGCATCTTAGTGATCAGTGTTCACCTTTACAGAATGTTCTCATACTTTAATTTTATATTCGTTATACTATTTATATTTGGGATGTAAATTCATGGAAGTATCCGGACGATGAACATATCCGAATTGGCCCCAAATATCTTCATCTGTAAAGATTGTTACTGCTTGGAGTAGTAAAATGGTTCCAAATTTTTATTTATTTAATAATTTATTTTGTTTGTTTGTTTGTTCTTCTGGCGTGTTTATTCACAAATTTTATCGAATTGTAAACACGCAAAAATTAAGCATGCAAACGCGGTATTTGAAAATACTGAAAAATAGCAAAATATTCAACTTAATTACTTTTCGTTTCGAAGCCGTGAATGGCAACGATTTGTAAAGCAGTTTAAAATGGAATCCTAAGTTTTAACCTAAACGTCTTCAAAAATAAAGTTAATGATTTTTTTAAAGAAATAAACAAATATAATATAGCTGAAAATCGATAGTTTGGATTATCCGTGTTTTTCAATTATCCGTGGCCTATTTCCTGACATTAACTCGGATAATGGAGAGTACACCGTATCTCTCTCTGTGGTCCGAACTTTATTGTAAAGGTCAATGAAATGGGCGGAATTTTTTTTCTTTTTTTCTTTTTCTTTTTTTTTTTTTTTTTCTTTTTCTTTTTTTTTTTCTTTTGTCTTTCACTTAATCGATGATAGCTGCCGTTGAAAATGTCATAAGAATTTGAAATTTTTATCATCGACATGGTACCGGTTTTTGTGAAGCAACACGGTGCCGTATTTGCTGTTGTGGTACTTTACGTTACTGTAATTATCAACAAAGATCTCTGTACCTCTTTGCTGTTATTTTTTTAAAGAAAAAAGTCCAGTTTCTTGCGCAACATTTCAGCTTCGAACCCTTCATCAATTCCTAGTTGCACCTTAAAAGGTAATGCGTTCGGTGGGAGATTTGACCGACCAGAAACAGGATTGATCTGGACCTAACCAGTCTTAAATTTCTTACACGAAGCCTGCCACCGAATCCGCTTCCAAAATAGATAAGAAAAAGTGTTTCCTGTCAAAAATGTCAATCCTGCCATTATTGTTCGTTCTAAGTACGGAGTTTTCTCTTTTCGTCAAATTCTTTCGGGCAATGACATTTTTTCCTCAAAAATGCCAGCTGCGGTCTTTTCAACATCAGGATTTATGACTATATATGGAACAAGCAATTAATAATCTTACAAACTATATGAACATGTAAAGGGATAAAGATAAAAAAGCCTGATTAACCCGGGCAGGCTCGCATTCCATTCTCATGTACGAGTTCGCGTGAAATGTATATTTAACCCCGTGTCTCAAATATACCCCTAAATATACCCTAATATAATTTGAGGAAATATACTTTTCTCAAATTATTACTCATCGAAATATGTTTTGTAGAGTATATCTGTTGTTGATGCTATTGCTCGCTTGTCTGACCCAAGTCCACGACATTTTTCGTGGCAAGGAGCGCAATTTTACTCTTGTCGTTGGCAACAGCCTTGAGCACATTGTGAGGTGCGATAGGTGACAGTGCGATTGGGCGCAGATGCGCCACCAGTTTGGATAGAGAGCACCCCGAGAGGACGGGTCCGAGGCTCTCTTTCCCCCACCACCAACCTCTCGAAGAGACTTTCGGCTCGTCACATATTTAGAACACCCAGAGTATATCTATATAAAATCTATTTTTTGACATCCCATGTTCTCAAAATAATTACCCATAAATATCCATACGAATATGAAATTCCTTCTAAGTATATTTAACATTAAATTTCGTGTGGACCCACAAGTCTTTTAATACAATATATTACTTATTTCGGTGCATAATAATGACCTGAACACCGCTCAAACCCCAGTTTTTAATTCCTTTTTCTTAAGAAACGACAAACAGTAGATATTCGACGCATTGCGGAAACTTGAATAGCGACCCTCATGCGATAATAAGATTTGATTATGTGATTATGGAATAGCCTCGAGGGCTGTCTGCCTAAGGTGGTGTGTGGTGTATTTAATTATGGCAAAGCACACTAGGGCTATCTGCCTAAGGGAAGGGATGCCTTTCGTGGAGGACTTTCTAAGGGAAACTGGCTCGTATACACGTTACACATGGGGAAAACCACGAAAACGCCCATGCAGCCAGCCCGTTCGCGGGATTCGAACCTCGGACCGAACTACCAGTGTTCAGCGTCTTTACCGCTCGGCCGCTGGTGGGCTCTGTCTGTCTGTCTGCCTAAGGAGAGGGATGCCTTCGTGGAGGGATTTCTAATGGAAAGTGGCTTGTATATGTTACCGTGAAAGACCGAAATTGGAGAATGTCGACTTTCACCGAAGAATGTCAACATTCACCAAACACGTCGGGGAAAGATCGAATATTTCTTTACATTCTTGTACATTCGGACCCTCACCGGTGTATGTCGACAATCACAGATATGCTCTGGTGTAGGTCGAAAAGAGAGGAGTATATGTACACGCTGCCATTCCAAAAGGAAGTGTTCCACAAATAAATGCAGTTGTAAAAGCAAGGGCCTCTTGTGCAATTCAAAGTATCATAATAGTTTAAATTGTTGCAATAAATAAGATTTGAATCACATAATTTGGTAAGTTTATAACTTCTATTATTTTCCTTTCTCATTTTGAATGTATTGTGTGTTTTAGGTTCTCATGTTCTTAAGTTCTTATTTCAAGCCTCAAGTGCGTTTATTTGCGACTAAATGACGGAGAAGAAAATATAATATTGTTGTATGTTCAGCATTCACCATTAGTACATGGTGAATGTCGACATTGACCGGTGTAAGTCAGAAATAAGAGTATTTGGAAAATATTTCGAACATACACCAAGAGACTATGTGAATGTTGACATTCACCGGTGAAAGTCGACATTCTCCAGATTTCGGTGTTTCACCGTAACATATACACATTACACACGGGGAAAACAACGAAAAAGGTCCATGCAACCAGCCCATTTGCGGGATTCGTACCTCGGACCGAACTACCAGTGTTGAGCGGCTTTACCGCTCCGCCGCGGGTGGGCTATGCGATAATAAGAATTTTTCACTTATTCTTTCGTCAATAAATTTTACACTGCCGAAAGCCAACTGAACGTTGTTGCCTTTACAAGTTAGAAGAATTTATAAACACTTTGTTTTGTAATCCAGCACTGAAAGCGAATTTTCAAAAATGTTGGCTAAAGTTATTTACAGTTTCCAGTGCTATATTTAGAGAAGTCAAATGAATTTTCAAAGTTCTTTCAACCTTATATTCAAAAAGAAAAGGCAGATTTAAATTCAAATGAAATGCTAAAATATTTTATGAAAAATTCTCATCTCATTTTTCTGCTTTTGCCACTTTTATGCAACATTAGTGGGAAAAGAATGATATAACAATAACATCTGCTGTCAACAATGGAACAAACCCTTTTCTTTTCTTTATTTTGAAACGAATGCTGAATCCTCCTCTTTTTTTTTTTTTTTTTTGGGAGGGGGGGATGAGAACATTTTACCTTCTGTTTGCCATTTCGAACGAACTAAAATTTTTACAAATAAAGAATGTTTTTATCTGTTTGTACGATGTCCGTTTCTTAGAATTTAGATCATCTAAATTTTTAAACGAAAATTGTTTAACAAAATAAATTCAAAATGTTTGCCTTTTAAAAACGACGCTTTTAAAACGGGTTTTAGCGATTACAATACATCCTTTACTTCTTACAGGATAGTAAAAAAGCAATTTTTCTTTTACTGATATATTCATAAAGGGACATCAGATCAGACATCAATACAAAAGTTATCATACTTACACAATCGGTAACTTAACCCTTTGACTACAAATTTAAAAAAAAATTGTCCCGTTTTCTATCCAAGTGAACAACAAAATATGTCATAAATAAGGTAAATTTAGCATTTGGGATTTTTTTATGTTTTTACTTCCTTGTACGAAGCAAAAAGGAAGTACTGTAATAGCGAAAAGTTTCAGGCAGCATATTTCAACGAAAATATCCATTTTGACCGCTATCGAATGCAATTTAACGATGTTTTTGCGTGATATCGGTACGTAAGGACAGAATAAAAGACTCATTTCCTCCAAAAAAAATTATAAAACTGCTTTAAATTGAATTCTGAAGAGAATTTTTCGTGGCGTCTGTACGTACGTACGTATCTCGCATAACTCCAAAACGAGTAGCTTCGGAACGTTGAAATTTTGTATATAGGATTACTGTAACATGTAGATGTGCATCTCGTATTTTGGTTGCAATCGGCCGCACCAAACATATATAAATATATATATATATATATATATATATATATATATATATATATCCACTCTGTCCGGCTCAGTGATCTCAGTTTCTTTACTCTTATATGTTTGTAAATTGTGCATTTTTTGCTTTAAAAATAATTTAATTATGTTGTTCTTATCTTCCGGTTAATGTTTTTATGCCTTTAGTAAATCTGTGGGCAATATTTTTAGAATTATCGACAATTTTATAGTTGTTTAAGTGCCGCTAAGCCTTTTTTCTGACGGCGGCCATTGATTGTTTACATTTGAAACAGCAGACTAGTGGATTTGTTGCCAATCTAGAGAAACTTAGCTTCGCAACAACAGAGATAACGCCTTCATTTATTACTGCCAATTAAATCATGCTTAATCCTTTCCGGAATTTTTTCGAGGAAATAAGTGTAATTTACTTCGTAATTTTTAACACAGATATTTTGAGTTTTATGTATTTTCGTCTTGTTGCGAAGTGAGAACTGAATTAATTGAAAGAGAAATACTCAATCGTCTGTGAAAAACTGTTCCTTTTTTTTTTTTTTTTTGTTTTTTGTTTGCTTAATTTCTTTTATACATCGTTCTAGCTTTATTATAGTATTTGAATAGAACATGTGGATTAGATAATTAGATAATTCTATTCTTGAAATGATATAAATTTTGTGCATGCTGAGTTATAATATGAACGAAATATAATATTGTTAAGTGAATCTAGCGCCACAGTGTCGCTATGGTAAACAAATATTAGAGTGAATTTTAAAGAATGCATTTATTCTAAACTTTATTATATGAAAGATTTTACATTGTATGGTACAGGGTAAAAATCTTTCATTGCATAGTTCAACATTACACATTAGGCAACACATATTTGTTCTTTTCTCTATCTACATTTGAGTACAACGAACACAGCGGCGTCTCCATTTTCCAACTACTGGAAGATAATCCCCAACATTCGGGAGATTCTAAGGACTTTTCAACCCAGCAGGAATTTTTAAACTTTTGGTGGGACAATTATGTCCCGTTGTAGAGTCATTAGGATTTTTGGAAGCCGTAGAGATGAAAAATTAACAACCGCCTTCGCCGGGAATCGAACCACGGACCTCTGGAATACCGGCCCAGCGTGCTACCGTTACACCACGAAGGCACGCTAGGGAAGTGGGAGGAATACCTTATACCGTTAGTAGTCATAGGGTTAAATTATTTATTTACTTATTATAAATAAAATATTTATAAAGTTTTAAAATATCATCTTTTCTTTCTTTTTTCTTTTTCTTTTTCTTTCTTTTTTTTTTTTAGCTACAGGTTTTTCTCTTATAACACGGCAGATTGGTTTCTAGAAAATATCCTGTCCTGTTACGTAGGACCGTGTTATAAGAGATACACAACCAATATAAAGCAGAAAAATACGTTCCGAAGACTTTTAAAAATACAAACATACAAAAAAGTGTTTTTAGAAATTTCTTCCAAAACCACAATTACGTAATTTATACAGTTTACCACATGAACACTTGGAGGACAAGATTCCATTGTATAAATGATGGGCATGACTCAATTTCCAAGGAATTTCGATGAGAGAGTTTGCGGATATTCCTGGAATTTATTTTATTTTTGTTTGCAGTAGTAGGTAAAAATAGCTGGTTATTCTGTAGTAGTACTATTGTGGTTATTGTGTCATAGTACGCAACTTAATTATGTAAGTGTTTAGAATAAAAATCGTGCCATCGAAGTATGTACGCAAGGAAAGTGTTTACCTGATGATTCAAGCATTTTCATGAGTGTGCTAGAATGAAACCGTGTCTTCCGTGCTATACGAGGGCGTTCGCAATTTTCTTATCGAATACGTTTGGTTTGGTATATTTTGATTATGGCAAAGCACATGATTGACTACCTGCCTAAGAGGACGGATGCCTTCGTGTAGGGCTTTCTGAGGAAAACTGGCTTTTGTACACGTTACACATAAGGAAAACTACGAAAACGCCCATGCAGCCCTTTGGTGGGATTCGAACCTCGGACCGAACTACCAGTGTTTAATGACTCGGTGGGCCTCTTATCAAGTAAGAGCGAAATAGTATTACAAGACGGATGCTTGTAACATTTAGAAAATGCATTATAAATTAAAAATATCAAAGCCTTCAAATTTTATATTATGCCCAAAAAATTTTGTGTGTTACCTTTATTTATCATATTCTCCGCATTTAAACCGTAAAATTCAATCGAACAAAAATATCATAAAATATTTAAAAACAGCATATCTTTAGAATTTCTAATACGCAACCTGGAGATATTTTTCCCCCATCCAGTACTCGCTTTGAAATCGGTGAGTTTGTTAATTAAAAATTCATTATTTTACAAAATGTGAAATAGATAAATAAAGGAAATTCCAAATTCCAGATTTGGGCTTCCAGATGCCATTATTCGAGTGGAGGACTACGTTATTCAGAATTTGATGTCTCTAGGTTCCGTTGTTTTTTCACAATGCGAGAAATATACATACATTCACGCACACTCTTCATTATTTAATTTCTATCAATATAATGCAGGGTTCCAATATTTGGTAGTGGCAACGGTATGAAAAGTGAAAAGCCGTTTTATAGTGGGTGACGCAAAATTCCAAAATGAAATTAATAGCCCTTCTGGGCAAATAACCCCTCTTTGGGCTAACAATTCAATTAGATTTTGAAAACGCTTTCGGTAAATGGTTTGATTTACTTGCAAGTTTAATGGAAAGCTGGAATTGAAAGCGCAAGGATTTAAAAGCCCACAAAGTTTCTTAAATAAAGTTCTTCTTTCTTATATATTTTTTTAATCCCGAAATATCCTCTAAATATTTCTTTCGTTACTACAAAAGGCTTAATAATGTAGCAGTACCCATACTCTTTAAAAAAAATTAAAAGATATTTCAAAAGATAAATATTTAAATTTTCATAGTTTATTTAACAAAACTGTAGCACTTTTATAAATTTCACACTAATAATTATTTTTTGGGATAGTATTCATAAATTAAATACTTTATGTTTCTTAATCAAAAACTTGTAAAAGATTTAAAATATTTTAAAATGTCTAAAGCACTCGGTATGAATAACACTTTGTTAACCCCAAATATGTAATTTGCGAACATTTTGATCTCTCCTCTTATGTAGGTATGAAAATCTCTCTCACCTGTTCATGTGAACTCACTCCTCCAAAACGGAACCACTTTGAACACAGGTTATTTACTTTCACTCCTTTATTAGCTTCATTTCAATTACACGAACATCACTTAGATAACCATTCAAATGAAACACCATCTCAGGAAGTCATTGTATGAGTAAACAGCCCATCCCAACAACTATACATAATTACATCTCCATCAAATAATACAGAACGCGAATCGGAAGAAAACATCATTCTTCGGCAACAGCGGCGTTATCCTTCAGTTCTGTGTGGTTTCACTTTCGGAGATGGAAGTCCGAATATTCAACTGACCCGAAACTGTCCCATCGAGTCCACTGACCCCATTTTGGGAGGTTTTAATTGAAAATTGGCTACTTCGTTACCGATGTTGTCCTGTACTGAAATTAGATCAGAAACCCTATTTGACCCTCGTGCTAAAATAAAAAGGAGAAAAAAGGAACTGCTTAAAGCAGAGTGGTACGCTTTTGTATCCCATGCCGGAACTGGGCTCAACGTGGAATTATTGTTGTTTTCATAACACTTTCTATGCTAATTTGGCACGTCTTCGCTGCCTGTCAACACTGCAATTAATATTCGAATCGGATATCTCAATTAATTAAAAAAACAAAAATAACAGCAGCAACAAAAATCTAAAAGCCTTTAGATTTTATATTACGCCCAAAGACTGTTTTACGTCACTTTTTTTTAATGTTTTGCGTGTTACCTTTACTTATTAAATATCATGTTCTTCGTAGTCTTCTCTACATATACTAAAAGAAAGAGTCTGTTTGTGTGTGTGTCAGTGTGTCTTTCGTTCGCGCTGCGCGTAAGCAAATAGACCCACGGCTACGAAATTTGGTACATAGGTGCATCTAGACAAGAGCCAGTGCATCTCGAAGCGATTTTTTCGAATTTCGAATTAGAATTTTTTTTATTTTATGCTTTGTGACGAAATCGCGACATTTTGAGACATAATGGGCTATAGGAAAGCGAGATTTTACTCTACACACTCCATTTTCCCATCGTCATGAAACGCAGACACTTAGCTATTTTACGAACTTAAAATAAATGTCGTATTTCAGTAAATCGATTGAATACGAATTTATTTAACAAAGGGAGTTTAACACTTTTTAAACTGGATTTTTTTCTAAAAAAGTTTATTTTTAAAAATGTACAGTTTATTTTTCTTTGATTTTTGGACACGTTAAACTTTCATCCTTGCGACTGCTTTTACAGAAAGAATTTTGGAAAAATGATAATATTTTGTATTTTAAAAAAAAAATTTTAAATGAACTTCCGAGTACACTTCTCACATTTCGCATCTTTAAAAATGTGATTTTGGCAACAATTTTCCTTTCTTATTGTTGTTGATAGATTTTTGATGAAATCTCATCATTTTGAATAGTTTCATTCTTTTAGAAATATGGGTTTGGCAACAATTTTTCATCGTATTTCTTATGTCACTGTTTTTAAGAGATTGGCATATTTCATAGTCATTATTTTATATACATAATACATTTTTATTGATTTCTTTTGATAAAGTTATTCTGCGGAGTAATATTTTGCGCGGAATTTTTGTTTTTTGAGTTTCTTTCATGTTATTTTTTGCTTATTTCACTATTTGTAAGATATTGAAAAGTTCTGCATGATTTTTTTCCTTCAACGGAAAGTTGGTTAATTTTTATATTAGGATAATTAAATTAATATTTGTATTAAGGGATATAGCTTATTTCATTGTCATTTTTTCTCTTGAAAATATAAGATAAAATATCATTACTTTGCTTTTCAAAATTTTTTGTTTTTTGTATTCTTTTATGTTATTTATTGCTCATTTCACTGTCTTTAACATATTGAAAAGTTTTGAGTGATTTTTTTAGGAAACAAAGTTCTTAACCTCCTTTATACCATTTGAGTTCTTAAGATTTTGCAAAAGGAAGTTGGTTATTTATTTATTAGGATAATTAATATTTCTATTAAGGGATATTGCTTATTTCATTGTAATTTTGTTATACGTAATAACTTTTTTTATGAAGTTGTTCTGCAGAGTAAAATTTTAAGAAGTTTTTAAATTTAACGTTTGGTGTTTCCTTTAGCCATTTTTCCGGTACATTTAAAAGCCAGACGATACATAAAATTTAATTCAACAGCAGTATCAAGAAATATTTAAATAGAGCACGCGCTGGAGGAATTTTTTTCCTTACAGTGTTGCCATAGCGTTAAATTAAATAATACATTAATGCATCTCTTAATTTAGTTATTTCAATAAATTAAATATTAAAATATAATCACACATTTTAAAAGCTTTTTACCGAGAATAATTACTATGTAATCTATAACGCTCTCACGTTAGCGGGCTACCTTATTCAAAATCTGGTGCACCTAGGTACTGTTGATTTTTCACAATACGAGAAAAATGCATTCATTCATTCAGATTTTTCATTATTTAATTTCTTTAAATATATTGCCTGGCTCCCATATTTGGTGGCAACAATTTGAAAAATGAAACGCCGTTTTATATTGGACGACGCAAAATGCCAAAACGAAATTAATAGCCCTTCTTGGCAAACTGCCCGTTTCGGCTAAAAACAAGTTTAATAATGGAGCACATCATCTTATATTAGAAAATGCGAATGTGTGTGCCGTGGACGCAGTCAGCTGATCACATTTTGTTGGGTGTTACCCTACCTTTCTTCATATCCGCTGTGCTATTTATTTTTCGGATGTAAGTTAATGCATCCGGATGATGCAGATGTACAGATTTGCTACGGATATCTCTGCCTGTAAAAATTGTTATTGCTTGGAGTCGTAAAAACGGTTCCAAATTTTAGCTATATATTTTCTCTTCTGGAATATTTATCCACAAAATTTATAAGAACTGTTAACACATAAAAATGTTTACTGAGTATTTGCAAGCACTGGAAAATATAAAAATATTTAATTTAATTATGTTTATCGACAAAATTTAGATGAACTGTAAGGACATAAAATTACTAACTCAGTGTCTGGAAACAGCAAAAAATGTCAAAATATTTAATTTAATTATTCTTTGTTTCAAAGATTAGAACGGCAACGAATCGTAAAGCAATTTAAAATGGAATCTTGAATTTTAAAAGTTTTATTTTGGAAAACAGAAGATTTTATTTTTATATATTTAAAATATTAAATTTTAATATTCAGATAACAAATCAAAAGATGTTATAAGCTTTATTACTGTTTTGCTGTTAGTTTTAAAATATTATGAGAAGAATGAGCTTTAAGACAATAGTCGCCAACTTTAGTTATTATTTCAAGCGTTAGCAGTGACATCATCTTGGTTAATATGATTCAGAAAGACGAAGAAAAAAAAAGACAAAGAGAAAAAAATTGTGTGTGGCGTTGACATACTTCACCTAATCAATGTTTACTGCTGTAAGAAATGTTTTCAAAAATGAAAGTAATCAAAAACAATCAGAGATAATTGAACATTAAAAATATTTAGTTCGCCAACATATGCTCTCTATGAATTAACATTAATATATATGTGATGTACCAGCTTTTGTCCGGAATAAATATATTGGTGAAGAATCATACATGTAGTCGAATGCTCTAAGTATCAGATGATAAATTTAAAAAACAAGATCCATTTATTATTATTCAGGAGAAATAGCAGTTACAAAAAATCAGTTCTTCGGAGTAAATAAAAAAGAACTACTAATAATTTTTTGTATGAAGTTTACTGCATCGTTACATTAAAGAAAAGACCCCGATATTCCTTTGCGAGTCCTTTTATAGCTTCTGGAAAGGCGGAGCTTCCAAGAAATGACGTCAGCCATTCCAGTTCGCTTTAAATATCTCCAGAACATTCTATAACTGTACGTGTAGAAAAGGCGGGAAAAGCAACTTGACTACGGGGCTGTGGATTTAATTCCACGTACTTTCAAATAAGAGACCATCGCCATTAAAAAATGAAAAGAACATACAGTTAGAATTTTAAGTGGAATTTTGACTATGGAATTTTATTATTACATACATATATATATATACATAAAAAATATTCGTTACATATTAATGGGTATTGGAAACATGGGTTGAATGGATAGGTTAGTCGGTCACTTTATTTTAAAGCATTATTCAATTCGTTACTGAATTATTACTGAATTCGTTACTTACTAATTTAAAATTATGCTCTTTAAATATTTGTTGAAAATATAATGCAATCGGTTTAAATGAAGATAAAAAAAAAAATCCATTCTAAAATTTTCTAGAGAACAATTTAAGCTCAAAGAACAGCGCAATAAGTCAGAAAAAAAGGATGTCTTTTATACTGTTTTTTTAATGTTTGTTTAGAGAAAAAGAAAAAAAGGTGAGGTTAATTGGTAAATTGGAACTACTGAGTCAAAGAACGGGCTTAAAAATGCCAATTTAAAGATTAACACACTCCTTTTTGTGTAAAAACCGAAAACATTCCATCCTAATATTTGCTAAAAGCATAACAAGACACGAAACATATTTTCTGCACTCTCTCCCCCCAAAAAACATTTATTCTATTGAAAAGATTACAGAAACTTGGTTTTTTTCATCAAAGCCCATGCCAATAGATCTTTGAAAAGCTGGTAGTTGAGGAAACCTTCAAAGTCACGTATACAAATACTTTTTTATCCCGTTTATAGGATATTATATACTAATTAGCCTTTTTTACTTCCTTGTACGAAGTAAAAAGGAAGTATTGTAATCGCGAAAAGTTTCAGGCAGCTGGAGATTTTTTTTTTTTTTTTTTTTTTTTACGGAGTTGTCATTCCTCACTTTGAAATCCTTGAGTTTGTTAATAAAAAATTCTTTAATCTCTGACAAAATATGAAGTAGATAAAAAAACAAATTCCAAATTAGGGCTTCTTCATAAGTCAGTGCAGGATTACGTTATTCAAAATTTGATGTCTCTAGGTACCTTTGTTTTATCACAATGTGAGAAACATACATACATTTATGCAGATTATTCATTATTTAATTTCTTTAAATATAACACCAGGGCGATAATATTTGATGGCAACAGTTTGAAAAGTGAATCAACGCAGAAAGGGAATCGGCGCAAAATTGCCAAAACGAAATTAATAGGCCTTCTGAGCTAATGCTCCTTTAGGCTAATAAGATTTAAAAAAAAGAAAAAAAAAATATGATGTGTATACCACATGACTTCCTTGTACGGAATATTAAATAATACGCATTTTTTTCTTGAATTTCATTTAAATTGATTGAATTAAATCTACTTCGTCGACAGCGCATAAAACACAATAGAATAAATGCATTCTTTAAAATTCACTATATTTGTTTACTATAACGACACTCTGAATGCACAAAACTGATATCATTTGAAGAATTATCGTTGCCACATGTTCTATTCAAATACTCTAATAAAGCTAAAACGATGTATGAAAGAAATTAAGCAAACAAAACAGAAAAGAAATAGTTTTTAACGGACGATTCAGTATTTCTCATTCAATTAATTCAGTTCTCACTTCGCGACAAGGCAAAATTACATAAAAACTCAAAATATCTGCATTAAAAATTACGAAGTAAATCTTAAACACTTACGAGTATTTCCTCGAAAAAATTCCAGAAAGGATTAAGCATGATTTAATTCGCAATAATAAATGAAGGCGTTATTTTTGTGTTGCGAAGCTTAGTCTCTCTAGATTGGCAACAAACCTACAATTCTGCTGTTTCAAATGTAAACAAATACGTTCGCCACGTTATTTAAAACGTAACCGCACTTAAACAGCTTTTAAATTGTTCATAATTGTACAAATATTGCTTCCAGAATTACGAAAGGCATAAAACCCTTAATCGGAAGATAAAAAGAACATAATTCGATCATTTTAAAGCAAAAAATGTACAATTTACAAACATATAAGAGTAAAGAAACTGAGATCACTGAGCCGGGTAACAGAGTGGATATATATATAAATATATTTACATACGTTTGGTGCGGCCGATTGCAACCAAAATACGAGGTGCACATCTACATCTTATAGCAGTCCTATATACGAAATTTCAACGTTCTCAGGCTCTCGTTTTTGAGTTATGCGAGATACGTACGTACATACGTTCATACAGACGCCACGAAAAATTCTCTTCAGAATTCATTTTAAAGCAGTTTTATAATTTTGTTGGAGGAAACGAGTCTTTTAATCCGTCCTTACGTACAGATATCACGCAAAAACATCGTTTAATTGCATTCGATAGTGGTCAAAATGAATATTTTCGTTGAAATATGTTGCCTGAAACTTTTCGCGATTACAATACTTCCTTTTTACTTCGCACAAGGAAGTAAAATCCGCTTCATCACATTGTATTATCATCCAGCAACAGTGTGCATGTAAAGCTTGAACTCGATAGCCTATCAAGAAGCAAGTTAAAAACGATGACAAAATTCCAACCACGGTGAAACACCATGAATGAACTAGATAAAAGCTTATAAAAATAAACAATAATTTCCATAAACGGATACCGTACGATGTTTCTCTCCCAAAACACAGATTCTAAGACGTATATCGAGATTTAGATAATGAATCAGAGTGATGAAGGAATTCTACAGAGGAAATTCGAGAATAAAAGAAGACATTCAAGAAACCAACCTTGAAAAGTCAGTCGACCATTCCCCAAAGATAAGGGAACTCAGTCCCGTGCTCTGCCGCCATCTTCTCTTAAAAGCGAACCAACGAACCGTCTCCAGAAATGGACAAATATGTAACTTTTTCCAAGGTTGAAACTCCGGCACAGCTTGAGAAAGAAGCAAAATTAAACTACCAAGTCACACATTTTGTTCCATTAAAAAGCTGCAAACATGTACAGTTGAGTGTTGAGGCTGGAACAAGATATAGGCTAATGGAAAAGTTACTGTAAATTTCGTTTAAGATACAGTTCGTGCCTGTTAATTTGATCACGTTGGTGCAGGGCTGTTTTGATAACATTAACGACGAGAAAAAAAAAAGCCCTTCAAAAAAGCAAAGGAATTTTATTATCTTAGCATAAATAAAAACTGTAAACACATGTGTTTAAGTACATTCCGGGTATTTTAATTAGAAAAATGGGGGAAAAAAAAATATCCCAGAGAAGCAATTTGTCCAGAAGGACTATTAATTTCGTTTCGGCATTTTGCGTTGGTTCACTATAAAGGGGTTTCATTTTCCAAATTGTTGCCACCAAATATTAGAGCTCTGCATTATATTTAAAGAAATTAAATAATGAAGAATCTGCATAGATATAGGTATGTTTCTCGCACTGTGAAAAAACAACGGTACCTAGAGGCATCCAATTTTGAATAACGTAGTCGTCCATTCGAATATGGGCATCCAGAAGTCCAAATTTGGAATTTGTTTTATTATCTCTTTCATAGTTTGTAAAACTTTAAAATGAATTGTTGACTACGAACTCAACGATTTAAAAGCGAGCAATAACAACACTCTACGGGGGAAAAACAACCTTTTTATTTCCAGGGCGCGGAACTGTGTATCGGATATTCTAAAGATATGCTCATTTAAAAATTATCTTGCGACATTGCTGTTGAACTGAATTTTATGGTTTAAGTGCAAATAGCATGATATTTAATAAATAAAGGTAACTCACAAGCGTTAAAAAAACTCCTCTTTGGACGTAATATAAAATCTGAAAGTTTCACATTTACCGAAGCTGTACCCCTAATTTTAATACTCGGAGATCGTCTCTCATTTCGAAGGGAAATCGCCAATGTAAATCTTAAAATTAGGCAAGAAAGCAACTTTAAATGTTTCCAAGAAGTTTTTTTGGGGGGAGGGAGGGGAGCGAATTCTGCAGAAATGTTTTTGGCCTAAATAAATCGTCTTCAGAATCGGTAGACTTATTTAAAATCTACCTGAAACCAAGTTACTCCACTCAATATTAAATGGTTGACTAAAATCGAAACCAAGTTGACTAAATATAAATCCTTACTTGGCAACATTTCTCTGTTTCTTGGCAATAAATTTTTAAAGTCAATTTTGAGCTTATTTGGCGACGTCAATTCATTTTAAAAACATCATTCTATAATATTCTGATCATATTATCTTAATTATTGATCACAAAAAGCAATGAATTTTGAATGTTTCTCGTATATGAATTCGTGGCACGATAAGAATAACCGAATAATAACATTAATAACGATCGTATTAAGCAGCATCTTACTGTAGCTCCTTTTATTTTTATCAGTAGTTTTATCTCCGGTAGGAAAATTAACACAAAATGAATTGCCATCATGGAAAAAAACATTTTAAAGAAATATTTATCGATTTATTACGTGCTCTCTTTAAAACTAAAGTATTTTGAGATACTTATGTTAGTAAAGAAGTAACCGAGTACTTTTATTTCGAAGAACTCAATAAAAAATGCGAAATCAATCAATTTAAATTTAAAAAAAAGAATCTGATGTGTACACCACATGACTTCCTTGCACGGAATATTAAATTATACGCATTTTTTCTTGCATTTTATTTAAACTTATTAGATTGAATTAAATTTACTTCGCCGACAACGCATAAACCGCAATAGAATAAATGCATTCTTTAAAATTCACTTTGTTTACCATAGCGACACTCTGGCGCTAAGTTTACTTAACAGTATTATATTTCGTTCATATTATAACTCAGAATGCACAAAATGTATATCATTTAAAGAATTATCTAATCGTTGCCACATGTTCTGTTCAAATACTATAATAAAGCTAAAACTATGTATAAAAGAAATTAAGCAAACAAAAACAAAAAAGAAACAGTTTTTCACAGACGATTGAGTATCTCTCATTCAATTAATTCAGTTCTCACTTCGCGAGAAGGCAAAAATACATAAAAACTCAAAATATCTATATTAAAAATTACGAAGTAAATCTCAAACGCTTATTTCCTGGAAAAAATTCCAGAAAGGATTAAGCATGATTTAATTGACAATAATAAATGAATGCGCTATCTTTGTCGTTGCGAAGCTAAGTTTCTCTAGATTGGCAACAAATCCACTAGTCTCCTGTTTCAAATGTAAACATGAATGGCCGCCATTAAAAACAGGCTTAGCGGTAATTAAACAACTTTAAAATTGCTGATAATTCTAAAACTATTGCACACAGATTTACTAAAGGCATAAAATCCTTAACCGGAAGATAAAAACAACATAATTCAATAATTTTTAAAGCAAAAAATTTACAATTTACAAACCTATAAGAGTAAAGAAACTGAGATCACTGAGCCAGGTAACAGAGTGGATATATATATAAATATATTTATATACGTTTGGTGCGGCCGATTGCAACCAAAATACGAGGTGCACATCTACATGTTATAGCAGTCCTATATACAAAATTTCGACGTTCTGAGGCTACTCGTTTTTGAGTTATGCGAGATACGTACGTACGCACGAACGTACATACGTTCGTACAGACGCCACAAAAATTCTCTTCAGAATTAATTTTAAAGCAGTTTTATAATTTTTTTGAAGGAAAAGAGTATTTTATGCTGTCCTTACGTACAGATATCACGCAAAAACATCGTTAAATTGCATTCGATAGCGGTGAAAATGGATATTTTCGTTGAAATATGCTGCCTGAAACTTTTCGTGATTACAATACTTCTTTTTTACTTCGTACAAGGAAGTAAAAACATTTATCGCCTGATAAAAGTTAATACGAATAATTGTTCAATAGAAAAACCCTTACTGTAATATCTCAATTTTTTTAGAATGCTATAATGGTATGTTTACGGAAAGCAAAGTTTATTTAAAGTAAAATTCTAAAAATTGAGAGCATTTGTGATGAAAAAAGAATTTTTAAATGCTTCGTTAAATTCTCAAGCCTTACTTAAAATGGGTTTCAACATCAAAATAAATATTCTCCGCTGTTTGAAAAGAACAATACATTTTTTCCCATGCATCGCTCAAGATGATTGCTAGGTGATTTCTTCACCCGTAAAGAAAAAAAGTCTCGAGATATTTACATTACCTTCATCGATGAGCGCATGCGGAAACCTCATCGATTTGATGGATGGTTGGATTAATCGATGATTTATTCATAGATGTCGTAGCGGATTAAAAGGGAATCAAACGGTTTCGTTGAAGCTTGGCATGCAAAATAGTGGTAGAAGGAATGTAAAGATATTCAATAGTAGCTTTAAATTTAATAAAAAATATCGAGTTTTAAATTTAAAACAAAATTCTATATTTCAGTCCTTGAAATTATCTATCAGTATTTAAAATTTAAGACATAACATTTCAGTTTTTTTTTTTTTTTAACTTTGAAAAGAAAAAAATTTGTATTCAAATTTCTATGTCGATTCACTTTTCAAACTGTTGCCACCAAACAAACGAAGTGCATACGTGTTTATTATTTTCTTGGAAAGACAGTTTTAAACAGTCTTGCACAACAAAATTTAAACATTAAATAACTTCCACATGATGTTTATTTGCGGCACGCAACCAACTCAAATGTGATATGCGCCCAATTAATTTTGGACCGCCCTGTATAGTGACAGCTAAATATTAACTTCTTAGACTCTTCTTTCTTTCAATTAATTCTTTTTTCTTTCAATTAATTCTTCTTTCTTTCAATTAATTTTAACATGTTTAATTAATCAAAATATCTTATTTTAATTTAAACTGAAAATAAATAAATTATAAAAACTTTAAGCTTTCAGAAAATATATTTACCAAGTAGGATAAAACTTGAAAACAAATAATGACAACTTTATCTCTTTCTCTTATTTATCAAACTTTTTTTCGACGCATAAATAAAAATATATAGGCTTTTATGTAAATAACTATGACTATAGCAGCATATCTTTTAATGGCGTTTCGATTCTGATGAAGTTACTCGAAGAAAAACTATTACAAATCATCTTCACCACGTACTGTAGATGCTCATCGGCCAACCGGGTTATTTTCACGTCCGAAAAGGCGATGTTAATATAAAAATGTATTTTCATATAATAAAGCGATTATTTTTGGTATAAATGAGCAAATTTATTTTTTGATAGTTATAAGGTGTTTTCTTCCTCCTTTCGACATGCCTTTGTGGTGGTATAACGGTAGCATATCCGGCGCGTATTCGAGAGGTCCCGGTTCGAGACCCGGCGAGGACATTGCTCATTTTTCATGTCTCCTGCTTCATTATAATGTAATGACTCTGCAGTGGGCCCCCCCGAACTAAAAAAGTGGTGGATGATGTTTCGTCACCACCAGGATTTGGCGACTGGTTCCCTTCATTCCCACTCTCGCCCTTTAAAAGGGGAAATATATAAGGTATTTTCTCCCTTTTTTGGCATGCCTTCGTGGTGTAACGGTAAGCACACTGGGCGCGTATTCGAGAGGTCGAGACGCATTGCTCATTTTTCATGTCTCCTACATCAAAATAACCTAATGACTCTACAAAGTACAAATAGAAGTTTAAAAAGTCTTTAAATGCCTTCAAATCTTTGATTAAGATTTTTATCAACTCTGGATAGTCTGAAAAGTCAACTCCGAATATTTTCTGGTACGTTATTTATGTTCGTTTTTAATTGAAATAATGTAAAATCGAGCTTCAAAGAACTAAAACTTTGAAATCTTTGCAACAATGCGATTGAAATGTTTTCGTAAACCGCGTCAAGTCGCTTCGGCTGTTTGAGACTGCTCTTAAACATGGAAACCTGATGAAATACAGATGCGACATGGGACGGAGGACGTGGGCACCACCCCTCTACCAATCCGGTTAATCGGTATAGCGCCACGTCCACCTTTATCTAGATAACCATACGTGTTCATTGTGCTAATATACTAATACATAAATATACATACAAAGTTGGTACTTCATACAGTGTCGTTAGCTAATTAATGTTAGACACTGGATAATACATTGCCATGTTAAAGGTGTATGCAAAAGCATAGATACGGTAGCATATATACATAACGTGTGTACTCATATGTTGAGTACACTATGATCCTTTGAAGCATTATCATTAGATACACAAGACATGTACATACTGAAATATTAAGTGCGCAATGTTATGCTAGAATAAGTAATTAGTACAGTAAATTAAAAGTTAGACCCTAGATTAGTACTGTGTGGTACCGTGTCTTACTACTGAATTATTTGTACTGTTAAATACAGATGCGAAAAATATTGGCGTAAACACGACGTACGAATGTCAAATAAACTTTAACAAACAACTCATTAGATAAGAAAACCAATCACTGCTGGCCATACATAAATCTTCTGGATAGTACGTCACTACCTATAACAAAAGATGATCCATTATTTGTCTAAAAAATTTCCGAGACCAACAGCAACGAACTTGAGCAATTTTACACGTCCGTAAGTATTCTCATAACTGATCTGATATCGGTAAACATTTACCCGTCAGGTTTAATTAGATAACAAACCTATGCCAAAGCTTGTTTGTAAACTTGTTTGTAAACGTACGCAAAACAAGTTTACCTGGAAGAGTAATATAATTTGTAACAGCTCTGGGTGAGGAGATGTCATGGTTAAAAAATAATACGATGACAGTTACGATATCCATCACTGTAGAGTTATCGATGAGGATGTTTGGTAATTTGTATCTGGTTGTTTATCTTGTAAAGTAGTCATGTTTACTTGCATTTTTATCGATTGTTATTTATTTATTTATTTATTTTATTTTATTTTTTTTTTATTTTTATTTATTTATTTATTTATTTATTTATTTTATTTTTTTTTTTTTATCGAAAGGGAATGACAAATCGTTAACTAATTGTCTTTCGTATGCAACATTAAATAAAAAAATAATTTCATGTATTTTTGCAAACTCAACACACACAGATAGATATTTTTATCCCGAAGGTATTGTGTGTGTGTGTATTTAATTATGGCAAAGCACACTAGGGCTATCTGCCTAAGGGGAGGGATGCCTTCGTGGAGGACTTTCTAAGAGAAACTGGCTCGTATACACGTTACACATGGGGAAAACCACGAAAACACCCATGCAGCCAGCCCGTTCGCGGGATTCGAACCTCGGACCGAACTACCAGTGTTCAGCGTCTTTACCGCTCGGCCGCTGGTGGGCTAAATTTTATCCCGAAGGATATGATTTTAATGGATTGGATTGGATTATTTAATTATGGCAAAGCACACGAGGGCTATCTGCCTAAAGGGAGGGATGCCTTCGTGGAGGACTTTCTAAGGGAAACTGACTCGTATATACGTTACACATGAGGAAAACCACGAAAACGTCCATGCAGCCAGTCCGTTCGCGGGATTCGAACCTCGGACCGAACTACCAGTGTTCAGCGTCTTTACCGCTCGGCCGCTGGCGGGCTATGATTTTAATGAAAAAGATGTATTATCGGTTTCTTAAAGTTTTAATTTCTGAATTCGAGATTTTGCTTTCTTTAACTTTTTTTGGAACTTTTAATTATGTTTTAAAAATTAAAGAGAATATCATTAGCCAAAAAGTATTGTTACTGTCCAAACAAAATTTTGCGATGATTTATTTCAATGTCTTTCTTCACTTTTCATTCGAGTCTGTTGTCATTCAAAAAAAAGTAAGATATTGTTCTTTCATATTTAATGTCTCTGTTATTCATTAACAACTTAAACTACTGAAAAGCTACGCTATCTATCAGTAAGTTTTTGGGCAGCCATGAAAATCACGATATCTGGACCCCTGATATACACCCCTCCCTCCCGTCGTTTATATATCGTGTAGGAAACCACATAGGTATTAATCGCTAATTCAGAAGTCAAACAACAAAAATCAGCGTTATATTTACAAAATTTTCACAGGACTAGTTTCGATGGTTTTACCGAACCACCATCTTCAGCTGCAAAACCGCAAATGAACAAGGTAGGAAATAATGATTAGATAAGATAAGAAAGCCTGGACAAGAATAAGGAAGTGGCGCCATTAATCGCTATTCTACTTCACCATTTGTACGCCTATTAAATCATGCACATTTTCCGCTGCACTTCATTTTAACATATGTCATCGAATTATTCGAACTTAATTAACCGATCCTTCAAGACAAAGTGAAAATGACATCAAAAACTGCATTTTTTAAAAATTAAACATAGCGCTTAATTTTTGTCGTGCGGAAGTCAATGTCTTTGTAATTTTATTTTTTAGAACGAGTATAAAACTTTTCCAAATACAAGTATAGGAGCCAGGAGACCACATTAAAATTTAGATTTCATTAGTTGTCCAAACATGTTCACATGGTCAAAACATGACAGTTTTCTTCACTTAAAACACTTGTGTAATTGGAAGTGGGCGAAAATAAAGACCGGTAAGGGAGATGGGTACGTATACATATACTTCTGATGTATATATGTGATGCTATTCTTCTTTTTTGCAATAAAAAGGGAAGTGCTCAACTAGATGTTATACCAGTCCCATATATAAAATTTCATCGTTCTACGGCTTGAGTTATAGGAGATATATACGTACTTACGTATAGACGTCATGCAAAAAAATTCTCAGTATGAATATTTTCGTCGAAATACGATACCCAAAAATTTTGGCTATTAAAATACTTCTTTCTCATAAGGAAGTTAGGTTAGGTTATTTAATTACGGCAAAGCCTCGAGGGCTATCTGCCTAAGGGGAGGGTTGCCTTCGTGGAGGACTTTCTAAGGTAAACTGGCTCGTATACACGTTACACACGGGGAAATCCACGAAAACACCCATGCAGCCAGCCCGTTCGAGGGATTCAAACCTCGGACCTAACTACCAGTGTTCAGCGACTTTACCGCTTGAGGGCTTTCATAAGAAAGTAAAAAACCAGTAAAAAGAGTAATTATGCGGCCTGTGAAGTCATTGTTCTAACGTATACGTTGCAAAGATTTCAATATTTTAGTTATTTGAAGTCCGAGTTTATACTCGGATTTTGATATACTGGGATACTGGATTTATACTGGGATTTCGTCCGAGTTTATACTCGTGCATGATTTCCATTCGCATTAAAAACGAAGATGAATAAAGCACGAGAAAAGTAATAAATATTGTTAATTAATTTGCAATGTGATATAAAACTTTATTAAATATTTGAAGGTACAGACTTTGTTAATTTTAATTCATACTGGTCAAAAAGTAAATATGTTCGGTTACGACTTTTTGCCGTAAGAATACTCACTTAGTTTTGAAGTATATTTACATGCGAAGAACTTCCCCCCCTACTTCAAAATTAATAAATAAACAAGCCGAGTGACCTACAAGCGTCTACAATCCTCGATATAAATAATTTCTAGTAATTTTTGTTTAAAGCTACAAACTTTACCGGAATCGAAACGTCATGAAGTGTCACACTATAGTAAGAAATAAAGAAATTTATAAATTTTTACGTATAAACATATGTACTTTATTTATGCGTCGAACAAAACTTAATAAACAAGAGAACGAAACTAGGTTGTTATTGTTCCAAATGGTTAATTTTCACTGAAATCTGGTATATAATTTGTTTATTTTTGTTTAAGGTAAGTTATTTAATGACTAAATAAACATCTTAGAATTATTTGGAAGAAATGTCAGTCTAAGAGTTCAATACCTAACTGAAAATATGTTTGAATTACAAAGCGTAACCAACAAAAGTGTTTAACATGTAACAAATTTATCTTTCAGATAGAAAATTAATTAAAATTTGAATTTTTTTCCTTTACAATATTATTATTATTACTGCTTATGTATATTTTGATATATATATATGGAAAGAGAAATTAAAAATTTGTTTAGAATATTTTAATTAGCCCAAAAGGGCTACCTCAGGGCTAAAAATGGCCCTGAGGCTCAGGGTTCAAAAGGGCTAAAAACGATTACCTCAGAAGTGTTATTAATTTCTTTTGGGCATTTTGCGTCGTCTACTGTAAAATGGCTTTTTCATTGTTGCCACCAAATATTATACCTCTGCATTATATTTAAAAGAAATTAAATTATAAAGAATTTGCATAAATATGTGTATGTTTTTCGCATTGTGAGAAAACAACGGTACCTAGAGTTTTGTACTAGAACTCAGATTCTGAATAACGTAGTCTTTCAGCTATTTTCAGATAGTGCATACGGCCCACTTTTTGTTTGGGGAGGTGACCATTTTCAAATGAAGATATTATCACCAGCAACTGATTACTTTCAGGTACGGAATACATTATTGTTATGCATTTAAAAATATACACAAATGCGTGGTTTATAATTAAAAGTTAAAAATAAATGCAATAATCTCAATTGCAATTAAAATATGACTACAATTTTTATTCTCCATAGCTAAGTGATTATAAATATTGATATTAATATGCGATTAAATTATAATAATTAGAAAATAAACAAATACACACTAAAATTAGCTTCTTTTTTATGTAGGATATTATTTTTATAAAAGCAATTTTAATTCTTTTTCACTTTTTGTCTATTGCCTACTCAGTCTTTTTCGTTTTACATTTTCATTTAATACTATGAAATAATATCCGATTTTACGGGAGGTAAAATTTATTTAACCACTTGAACGAAAAGTTTTACATTTTCAAGTAAATTTATGAAATAAAATTTATAACAAGAACTGAACCAAAATTCTAAATTCCTGAACATCTAATTATATTCCCCGGTACGTCAATTTACTGAAAAATAAAATTTTAATGAATATAAAAAATTATGCCGTGAAATGTACGCGTTGAAAAAAAAAATGGAATTACAATAAATTTTATAAATAAATTCCCGGTGAGCGTTAAGATTCCAAACCGGTTATTAACAATTTCAAAATTCGAAAGCTGGTAAAACTTTCATAACACACTATGGTATTTCAAAGCTCTTATTCGAGTGACATAATCTCAAGAAATAGTAATAATAAAATTATTTTACCTGAAATTTCAATATCCTTTGAGTTTCAAAGGGGGTAAATGAAACCAATAACAAATAAATAATAATCCTGCACGATATTTTTTTTCAACTAATGAAACAACGCACCGCACAAATTGAACAATTCCACCAATTTAACAAACCCGCACTCATAATATTAAGCGTTTGAACCCAGACGAACCAGTTACCGAATGTGGGAATGTGTAACGCGCGAAGCTTAAGCGGTTTCCTCCAGGTGGCGCTGTCCGTGAGGCCCCTCGGTTCCACCCGACTGAACCCAGGGGCAAGTGCTTCAGGGTGGCTTCCCGCAACCTCGGATTCGAAACTTATTGTATTAAGCTGATCGTATTAGTAGAAGTTGAAGTTCATCACGAGATTTTTTCGTCATTTATTATGCGGTAAACTGGAGCAAAACTGGATTTCTGAGGGAAGAGGATTTTCTTCAGACTATTTTACCTAATTAAATATGTCTCCGGAAGAGAAAACTGTGTTGATTTTGCTTCCGGTGGAGTACCTACAGCTTCTTCAGCGCCTTTGTCGCATAATATTCGAGTCAGTAGAACCTACAGCGAGTTCAAGAAGGTAACATAAAGAGCAAATTGCGTCTGATTGCGCCGTTTTTCCGCTTACGAGAAGGTAGTTAAATGTGCCAGAATGTTACAGCCGTTTAAGAAATACTACTTTTTCAAGAAGCAACTTGGAAGGTAGTCTGAACACTCTGGTTTATCTAAATTATTGAATTTCAATGTTGTAGCTTTCTTAGTAAACAAATTATTCTAGCCATTAGCTCAAAAGGGGCGTTAGTTCCGAATGGAACATTAGTCTCCAACCGGCATTTTGCATTAGTTCATTAGAAATGGCGTTTCGCTTTTAAAATTGTTCCCATTATCGTCTTGTATTATATTTAAAGAAGCTAAATAAGGAAGAATCTGCATGAATGTTTGCATATTTTTTTGCATTGTGAAAAAACTACGGTACCTAAAGCCATCGAATTTTGAATAACGTAGTCCTCCATGCAAACATGGGCATCAGGACGCCCAAATTTCTAATTTGTTCTATTGTCTATTTGAAATTTTGTTAAACTTTAACGAATTTTTGATTAGCAAACTCAACAATTTCAAAGCGAGCAGTGGCAACATTGTAGGAAAGAAAACATTTTTCACCTCCAGCGCGCAAGACTGTTTATCAGAAATTGCAAAGATATGCTGTTTTTAAATACTTTAGCACAATGTGGCGTTAGCCCAAATACTCTCGTAACGTGTATGGTATGGTTTGTTTTAATTAATTATGGCAAAGCCTTGAGGACAATCAGCCTACAGGTAGGGATGCCTTCCTGGAGGACTATATCAGGGAAACTGGCTCTTATATACGTTTCACTGGAAGAAAACAAGGAAAACGCCCATGCAGCCAACTCGTTCACGGGGTTCGAACCTCGGACCGAATTCCCAGTGTTCAGCGACTTTACCGCTCTACCGCTGGTGTACGCCGAAATGTATCTGTGTCTCTAAATATAAAAAACGCCTGTTTGGGCATAAGATAAAGTTTGAATGTTTTTTAGTCCAAAGGGGCTTTGTTCCTGAAGGACTATTGTTTTCGTTTTGCGATTTTGCGTTGGTTCACTATAAATGTCCGTTTCACTTTTCAATCTGTTGCCACCAAATGTTAGAGTCCTGCATTATATTTGAAGAAATTAAATAATGAAAAATCTGCACCAGTGTACGTATATTTCTCACATTGTGATAAAACAACGGTACATAGAGCCATCGAATTTTGAATGACGTCATCCTACTGCATTTGGAAGCCCAAATTTGAAATTTGTTTTATTATCGCTTTCACTTTTTATAAAACTTTAACGAATTTTTGATTAACAAACTCAAGGATTTCAAAGCGAGCAATGGCAACACTCTACGGGAAAAAAAAAAACCCTTTTTATATCCAGCGCGCGGAACTGTGTATCGGAAATTCTAAAGATAAGCTCAATTTAAAACTATTTTGCGATATTGCTCTTGAACTGAATTCTACGGTTTAAGTGCAAAGAATGGGATATTTAATAAATAAAGGTAACAGACAAAATGTTAAAAAAACTCCCCTTTGTACGTAATTTAAAATCAGAATTTCAGAATTTTTTTTTTTTTTTTTTTTTTTTTTTGTTAACGAAACTTTTTTAAATTTGTGAGATAATTTTTTTTTACGGTAATATTTTTCAAAACATACCTATAAAAATAACGCAAATAAAAAACTGAAATTCATACGTATTTTCTGCCTAAAATCTAAAGTTTGTCTCCGCAGTTACCAAAATATATGACAGGAGATAATTAGTTTGCAATATTTTACTACAAGCATGAATTTACCAATACTGATCATTGTGTCTATACGGACATACAATTTCCAGATCGAAACGGAATGCTGTTTAACGAAACATCTTGTTAAAATTATTGCAGTTAATTTAATTTCTTTCAAAAGATTCCTTATTAAGGAAAGACATCTTAAAATTTGTAAATACCTGAACCTCCTTGCTGCATTGGGAAAAGATATCTGCACTTCCGCTTAAAAAATATGAATATTACATAGTAGTATATTGGAATATGGAATTTGTTTTACTATCTATTTATATTTTGTAAAACTTTAACGAACTTTTCATTAAAAAACTCGACGATTTCAAATCCAGCAATGGCAACACCGTACCATTTTTATCTCGACCGCGCGAGATTGTGATCTAAAGATATGCACATTTTAAAATTATTCTGCGATATTGCTGTTGAATTGAATTTTATGGTTTAAGTTCGAAGAACATGATAATTTATAAATAAAGGTAACACACAAAACATTAAAAAAAAAGCTCCTTCGGGAGAAATATAACATCTGAAAATTTTCAGAATTTTTTATTGTTTTATTATATCTTATTAATGTGTATATCGTATTCTCTCACGCACCTCCCCGTAGCATTTTAAAACCAGATTCTAGAAATTAAAAAAATATATTCGCGTCATTTACCCATTCCTCAATTCTTTTAAAATACTTCTTTTAAAATTTCCTTATTTTATGGGTAAACGGCGTAAAGAATTCATATTAAAACAAAAGACTTTTCGAATGATGCAAGATTTTATGAATGCTTAATCGAACTTTATAAGCGCCATAACTTTAATGCTATTGCCTTTTATTGGGAAAAATTTGCACAGGAGGGCTATTAATTTCGTTTTGGCATTTTGCGTTGAAACATTTTTCAAATTGTTGCCATCAAATATTATCGCCCTGCATTATATTTAAAGAAATTAAACAATAAAGAATTTGCATAAATGTATGTATCTTTCTAGCATTGTGATAAAAGGAAGGTACGTAGAGACATCAAATTTTCAATAACGTACGTCTCCACCCGAATATGCCCATCTGGAAGCTCGAATTTGGAATATGGAATTTGTTTTACTATCTATTTATATTTTGTAAAACTTTAACGAATTTTTCATTAAAAAACTCGACGATTTCAAATCCAGCAATGGCAACACCGTACCATTTTTATCTCGACCTCGCGAGATTGTGATCTAAAGATATGCACATTTTAAAACTATTCTGCGATATTGCTGTTGAATTGAATTTTATGGTTTAAGTTCGAAGAACATGATAATTTATAAATAAAGGTAACACACAAAACATTAAAAAAAAAGCTCCTTCAGGAGAAATATAACATCTGAAAATTTTCAGAATTTTTTATTGTTTTGTTATATCTTATTAATGTGTATATCGTATTCCCTCACGCACCTCCCCGTAGCATTTTAAAACCAGATTCTAGAAATTAAAAAAATATATTCGCGTCATTTACCCATTCCTCAATTCTTTCAGGGTACGAGCTCCCCTAAATTTTAAAATGGATTCGTCCACATAGGTATTTTTTGGTATTACAAACAAAGATTATTCTCTCAAACTACCTGCGAAATTTACTCCGAACCTTTCCCTTCTTATGTGGAACCTTATGTCGATGAAATAAAAAAAAAAAAACCGACCCATCAGAGCGGAGGAAATCCGAACTGACATTCAGTCTACCGTTTCGAAGAGTTTTATGGAATCCGTATGGTTGTACTTTATACGTATTATATACTTTATATTATTATATATTTTTATACTATACGTTTTATGCAGTATGCTTATACTTCCCAATCCCTAATTATTCATGAATGGTTTGAGAGGTATAAAGAGCAGCAGAGACAACAATAAGAATAGACGAGCTTCCATTTACACGGAAGTAGAAATGAAGATATCTTATTAAATACTGTAATGTTAATGTCGAGAGCTGATAGAGTTTTGAAAGTACATAATGATATCCCAGATCACTATGTGAGAGACATTATCTCAAGAAACAGTAATTATAACATAGCAAAATTTATTTTACCGTAAATTTTAATAGTCTTTGAGTTTTAAAGTTGGTAACAAAACTATAAAAAACCAATAAATATTAATTCTCCACGATTTTTTTTTATTACCGGTGCACCACACAACCTGAACAATTCCATTAGTTTTGTAAAATGACACTCATCATAATAAATTATTTTGATCTTATTGGAATGCAGGTTTTACAAATAATAAAAATCTGATGTGTACACCACATGACTTCCTTGCACGGAATATTAAATTATATGCATTTTTTCTTGCATTTTATTTAAACTTATTAGATTGAATTAAACCTACTTCGCCGACAGCGCATAAACCATAATAGAATAAATGCGTTCTTTAAAATTCACTTTGTTTACCATAGCGACACTCTGGCGCTAGGTTTACTTAACAGTATTATATTTCGTTTATATTATAACTCAGAATGCACAAAATGCATATCATTTAAAGAATTATCTAATCGTTGCCACATGTTCTATTCAAATACTATAATAAAGCTAGAACGATGTATAAAAGAAATTAAGCAAATAAAACAAAAAAGAAACAGTTTTTCACAGACGATTGAGTATTCTCATTCAATTAATTCAGTTCTTACTTCGCGAGAAGGCAAAAATACATAAAAACTCAAAATATCTATATTAAAAATTACAAAGTAAATCTTAAATACTTATTTCCTCGAAAAAATTCCAGAAAGGATTAAGCATGATTTAATTCGCAATAATAAATGAAGGCGTTATTTTTGTGTTGCGAAGCTTAGTGTCTCTAGATTGGCAACAAATCTACAATTCTGCTGTTTCAAATGTAAACAAATATGGCCGCCATGTTATTTAAAACTTAACCGCACTTAAACAGCTTTTAAATTGTTGATAATTGTACAAATATTGCTTCCAGAATTACGAAAGGCATAAAAACTTTAACCGGAAGATAAAAACAACATAATTCAATCATTTTTAAAGCAAAAAATGTACAATTTACAAACATGTAAGAGTAAAGAAACCGAGATCACCGAGCCGGGTAATAGAGTGGATATATATATAAATATATTCATATACGTTTGGTGCGGTCGATTGCAACCAAAATACGAGGTGCACATCTACATGTTATAGCCGTCCTATATACAAAATTTCAACGTTCTGAGGCTACTCGTTTTTGACTTATGCGAGATACGTACGTACAGACGCCACGAAAAATTCTCTTCAGAATTAATTTTAAAGCAGTTTTATAATTTTTTTGAAGGAAAAGAGTATTTTATTCTGTCCTTACGTACAGATATCACGCAAAAACATTGTTAAATTGCATTCGATACCGGTCAAAATGGATATTTTCGTTGAAATATGCTGCCTGAAACTTTTCGCGATTACAATACTTCCTTTTTACTTCGTACAAGGAAGTAAAAAATAATATTGCAATAGTTATATGTAGTTTATCTATGACTATTTTTCAGTACGTTTCAAAATTCGTGCTTTTAAATTATGTATTGAAATAAAAAATGTTACAAATAAATATAATTAATGATATATACGACAATACCTGTCAACCGTTAGTGAAGACCAGTATCTCCATTCATCGTCAACTAAACTGAACTGAAAAAGGTAATAAAATGTTTCTTGTCATAATGATATATTAATTAGTGGCATCTTGAATTGCAATCGAAAGCATCAGCTTGTGATTTTAGTAATTAAGTGAGAAATAAATTCTTCATATCATTGTATAGAACTAAAAATAAATAATACATAATAGAGATCCTTCACGTAGATTTAAAAGAAAATGGCGTATCTTTTATTTCTCACTTCGATTAAATTGACCCATTCGGTATTCGAAACCAATTTTTTTAGTTGTTTACAAACCAATTTTCTCTGGGTTTTTTCCAAAACATGAGACAATTACGTCATTTAAACTTGTCAATCTAGTGTTTATTTATTATTTTTTCTTTCATCGAAATGCTATTCTGTATTTCATTACTTTGACCGAGATGATACTTAATTATATCTAGAATTTTTATAAAAACACGTACTGAATTATATGATGCCATTTTCAGTTTATCAAAAGTTGAATAAACCAATAAAAAGTCTTTATGATCCTTACCCGTAAACCAATAATAACCATTCAAGCGTATCTCATTTTTTCTTTTCTCAAACACTAACATTAAACTATATTTGGCTTTTAATACCATTTTATGAAGTTAAGAATTCTATTAACGAATGGATTAAAAGATTTATTTAGGCACTCTACCGCATTTTCGGTTTTCACCGATCTAAGTTTACGAGTCTTCAGGTCTTTTCGAAGTCGAATTAAAATCGTGACCACAGTTAAAAAAATGAAAGAGAAATTTACGTATTTAAATGAACATGGCGTTATTTTTGTACGTAGATAATCGGTGACGTTTGCGGAGATAAAACAAATGGCCTAACTTTTACGAATGTAATCGGTGAAAAGCTCTATTATTTTTACCTCGCTTGCGAAGAATAGTGAGTTATATACCGGATAGGTTAATAACTAAACTATGAAACTTCTAATTCACATTACTGAAAACAATAAAAATGAGATAATGCTTTTTGATTTACAGTCTTTCGCCTCTAGCAGTTTAGCGCTAGATTCTGAAAATTTTAAGAATATTCGCATCATTTTCCTTTTCGTCTATTGTGTACAATTTCTCCGTATGAAGACTAATTTATCAGTAAATTGCATTAATTAATTTTAATCAGTGAATTCAGTTTGTATTTGTAATTTTATATTAACATTTCACCCATTTTTATTTGCATTTATTATTTTGTACAGATTCTCTGTTAAGCAGCCCGGGCGTGAAAGGCGTTTTCACATTTAAACTTTACCAATATGTGATTTCACCTTACTTCTTTTATTTACGTTCTAGCTGATTTCAGCCTTATGACTGCAGGCGTACTCCGTCGTTTGAAACCTGTGTGTTTTATTCAACCCTTTTTTCTTCTTCTACCGATGACCCTTTTGCAATTGCAGTCAAGACTCACTCATGTGAAGTGCCCCTGGGGCTTTACAAGTTAAGTGAGCCACACCACGACGTATCGGGCTCAATTTCCGTCAGGTACTGTAATGTCAATATTACTATAGTTCTTACTAGGATGTAGGTTTCTTTGAAAGAAATAATATATGATAGTTACCAGTAGTTAACCATGCATACCTTTTATTTCTTATATTCTTACTATAATGCGTTCTTGGGAAAATCAATGGCTCCAGTAATTTTCCACTCGCGATTTTCGGACGACAAAATTTATGAAAGAAAAATTGAAAAATAAACTAAATTCAGTTTATAATACAAGAAAACTTTTACGACTTTACTAGTTATAGCTGCTCTGTAACGTCATTGAAGAAATTCTACGGATATGATTTTTAAGCTAAAATCCTTACAATTTGATTCAATAAACAAATTAACTTTCTCGGCTGAATATTTAGTTTACGACAGTTTGTTGGCACGCCCTTAACTCTAGACACAAAAGGTGTGTTTTATTATGCAAGACTCGGTAAACTTTCGAATGAAAGACAAGGATAAAGGGGGCAGGATTTTGATACAGAATGATGAAATCCAAAGGCTGACATTTAGCAATGTGCGAGCAACAAGATGCAAGTGAAAAACGAATATCTATCATTTACTATGATTTTTTATAACTGAAGCAAGTTTATACCATTCTACTCGTTTTCCAGCAGTAAAAGACTATCGGTATTTGAAAAAAAAAAAAAAAAAAAAATCTGAAATTTTTCAAATTTTATTTTACGACCAAAGGGACGTTCTTCTAACGTTTTGTGTGTGCCCTTTATTTATTAAATATCATGTTCTTGGCACTTAAACCATAAAATTCTATTCAAGAGCAATATTGCAAAATAATTTTAAAATGAGCATATCTTTAGAATTTCCGATACACAGTCTCACGCGCTGGAGATAATTTTTTTTTCCCGTACAGTGTGGAGATAATTTTTTTTTTTTTTTTTTTTTTTTTTTTTTTTTCTGTACAACGTTGTCTTTGCTCGCTCTGAAATCGTTGAGTTTCTTAATCAAAAACTCATAAATGCTTTACAAAATATGAAATAGATAATAAAGCGAATTCCAAATTAAGTGTTCCGTGTTCCCATAATCGGTGGAGGATTACGTTATTCAAAATTGGATGGCTCTAGATACCGTTGTTTTATGACAGTGCGAGAAACGTACATACATTCATACAGACTTTCCATTATTTTATGAGGTATTTCTTTCACTTTCCTAGCGTGCCTTCGTGGTGTAGTGGTTCTGCACGCTGGGCCGGTATTCCAGAGGTCCGTGGTTCGATTCCCGGCGGAGGCGGTTGCTAATTTTTCATCTTGCCTGCTTCCAAAAAATCCTAATGTCTCTACAATTTAATTTCTTTAAATATAAAACAGCGCTCTAATATTTGGTGGCAACAATTTAAAAAGTGATTCGCCGTTTATAGTGAATTAACGCGAAATGGCAAAACAAAATTAATAGCCCCCCTGGGCTGATATCCTTTGGGCTAAAAAAACGTAATACCTCACCCCTCTTAGCTAATACTAATATTAGTTGCGTTAAAAGAGCTAACGGTGATTTCCTACATATATATACATATATATACATCTTTCCTCCAAAGATTTTGGCACTATACTTTAATACTATTGTTTTGTGCGAGAAACGTACATACAGTGCGAGAAACGTACATACATTCATACAGACTTTTCATTATTTTATAAGGTATTTCTCCCACTTTCCTAGCCTGCCTTCGTGGTGTAGTGGTTCTGCACGCTGGGCCGGTATTCCAGAGGTCCGTGGTTCGATTCCCGGTGGAGGCGGTTGCTAATTTTTCATCTTGCCTGCTTCCAAAAAATCCTAATGTCTCTACAATTTAATTTCTTTAAATATAAGACAGCGCTCTAATATTTGGTGGCAACAATTTAAAAAATGATTCGCCGTTTATAGTGAATTAACGCGAAATGGCAAAACAAAATTAATAGCCCCCCTGGGCTGATATCCTTTGGGCTAAAAAAACTTAATACCTCACCCCTCTTAGCTAATACTAATATTAGTTGCTTTAAAAGAGCTAACGGTGATTTCCTACATATATATACATATATATACATCTTTCCTCCAAAGATTTTGGCACTATACTTTAATACTATTGTTTTAATAGTTTTAAATTACTTAGATGGCAAAATTCTACTATTATTAACAAATCGGGCCTTTTCATTTTTCATAGTAGCTTGACCGCCCTCTAGCTTGAAGAATGACGACTTTTATTAACAAATTACTTTTTTCCAATTTACTCTTTCTTTTGTGGCCAAAAATAGGTAATTTTTGCTGACTTAGCCATTTTCACTTATTTGAAGCAGTTTTGTTCTTCTAACAACTTGACTGACGCCATTTTGAGTTCTTTCCGTGTCTTTTCACGTCTGTCACACCCTCTATTATAAAAAGGGGGGAACAGAAGTTCCCGCCAAAACTACAATCTCAGCCCATTGGCCTATGCAGTTTTAATTGTTTCTCCCAACTACGTCACACGACGAGAAGGAAGGTTGGTAGGACACGGAGGGGATTTGCACCCTTTTCAGATTTTTTCGCGATGCTAAGGACGGCACCTTACAGGTCAGATTTTTCGTTTCTTTTGTCAGTGTTTTTTTGGTCCTAATAAGACCTCAATGTACTCAGCATTCTGATTTAAAAGGATTATTTCATCCAACAAATGCTTCTAGCTGTAAATACGTAGAGTTCTCGCCTTCTCCACTGCGTACCTCCGTGGTGTAAGTGGTAGCACGTTCAGCAGGTAGTCGGAATACACGGGATTCGACTCAGGGTGAAAATATCGCTGGCTTTTTTAAGCTTCCCCTTTCACGCATTAGTCGCGTCTGACTAAAAGGTTGGTCGACGATAGTTTCGTCACCAGATAGATTTGTCTACTCTGGGTCTGTTTCTCTTTTCCCAGTCACCCTTCAAGTGCAGGAGCAGGTAAAGAATTTTCGCCTTTCCTACTACGTACCTTCTGTATTTCTCGATGGTAAAAATATATATTTCAGTAACGATGTAAGGTTGTATTATTTTTACTAACAGTTATTTTAATTTGTTAACCTTTTCCGTCTTTCTTTATTTTCCTCACGTTTCCTCGCCAGAATGTAAATGAGTTAGGGTGAACGAGAGTGTATTTAAAGTGAAGTAGCGAAAAGTTTAGCTAGAGCGTGGTTTCGCTATTATGAGAGCACGTTGTTAGTTCTGTCAGTTGTTAACTTCGAATCTCGGCTTTGAATTCTTGCCGGCGAAATTAGTGTCTCGCCGGTGTAGGTTTCTGAGTCAGCCTGCTCAATCTTGTACTACTAATTACCTTTGAATTTAGTTGTTACATTATCTGTTCTGTTCCTCACCATACATTGCATTGCTTTTTTTTAGTTTGGTAACACCACACACTGTTAGTTCCTCACCACTTAACTGCTTAGTTTTGGTGACTCTGTAAACACGCAAGTCCGTGCCATCTGTAGTAAACTATTGCCCTGAGTAACTTTAACGCTTTTATACATTTCCCTTATTGTATTCATCTTGCATCGTGTTTGAGAAATTAAATATGAAATTAATAGTTTAAAAAAACTGAAAGCTTTCAGATTTTACATTAAACCCAAAGGGGCGTTTTTTTAACGTTTTGTGTGTTACCTTTACTTATTAAATATCATATTCTTCTCATTTAAACCATACAATTCACCTCAACAGCAATATCACGAAAAATTTAAAAGAGCATATCTTTAGAATTTCCGATACACAGTCTGGCGCGCTGGAGATAAGTATGTTTATATATATATATAGTGGTGGCCAAAATTGTGGACACTTTTGGAAATTTTTATGTTTTTGAACTTTGTATGCTTATAGAAAATGTTACGTTTCTCAAAATGCAAACTTGTATATATCGTTTTAAAGAGAATTTATTACTAAATACAAAACACAAAATTCAATTATTTGCAATACAAAAAAAAAAGTTATATGTACTTTAATATAAATAAAAAAACACAGTTATGAAGTGGTTTGTAATGTCTAGCTTTCCTGGCCAATCACTGTTCTTGTTCTGAGAACCAATCAAATGTCAGTAAGTAGAAGCTGACATCGTGTTTACACTTAAAATAATTCATTATTTTGCTTTGTTCTGTAAACGGAGGACCTGTTTCTTATACACTGCAATTACAAGTAGGAATTTTTGTAAAAATTTTTAATATTTAGTCAAGAAGCAATGACATCAAATAAAAGAGTAGATTGGACACCTAGAAAGAGATGTAATATTATTGTGTTACGAGAAAGTGGTCTTTTCTATGCTGAAATTGCAAGACAGGTGGGTGGTTCAGTGACTACATCTGGAGTCCGAAAGTTTTGTTTACGATATCGGGAGACAAATTCAATAAAAAACAAAGAAGGAAAAGGCCGAAAAAGGTGCACCACATCTATTGATGACAAAAGAATAAAAAGACTATGTCTCCAAGATAGAAAAATGCCATCAACGGCCATCAGAAGTGATCTGAATGATGCTCGTAATTCTGTCAGTTCAAGAACAATAAGGAGAAGATTAACAGATGTTGGACTGAGAGGTAGAATTCCACGAAAAAAGCCTTATCTTAATTTTCAGCAACGAAAGAAAAGACTACAGTAGGCAAAGGAACAAATTAATTGGACAGATGATCAGTGGTCACAAGTTATATGAAGTGATGAAACTAAGATATCGTTATTCGGTAGTGATGGGCGAAAATATGCAAGACGTAGAATAGGAGAAGAGCTACATCCTGACACTGCATTCAAGCAACTGTGAAGAACCCAGTTAGTGTTATGATTTGGTCATGCATGTCAGCAGATGGTATTGGTCGCCTTCATGTCATTGATGGGAAACTGAATGCCAGAAAATACACTGACACTATTCTAGAAACAAAACTTCTACCTTCCATCGGAGATCTCTTTCCCAACAATGCTTCGTTTATTTTTCAGCAGGATTCTGCTCCTTGCCCACACGGCCAAAATATCGAAAGAGTGGTTTCGTACAAAGAGCATTAAATTGTTGTCATGGCCAGGAAACAGTCCTGACCTCAATCCTATCGAAATTTTGTGGCACCGTTTGAAAACTCTTGTCCGAATGAGGCGCCCATCAAATAAAAGGGAACTAATTGAGGCTATAATTGTTTCCTGGCATCATGTAATAATGAAAGAAGAGCTTAAAATTAATTTCAGCTCAATGAAACGTCGATGTGAAACTGTAATCAAAAATAAAGGGTACCCTACTAAGTACTGATAACTCACTGCAATCATCACTATCTAATGTATATCGATAACTATTATCGTTTAACTTTTTTTGTATTGCAAATAATTGAATTTTGTGTTTTGTATTGAATTCGGTAATAAATTCTCTTTAAAATGTTATATACAAGTTTGCATTTTGTGAAACGTAACGTTTTCTATAAGCATACAAAGTTCAAAACATAAAAATTTCCAAAAGTGTCCACAATTTTGGCCACCACTGTATATATATATATATATATATATATATATATATATTCATACAGTGTTGCCATCACTTTGAAATCGTTGAGTTTTTTAATCCAAAATTCGTTAAAGTTTTACAAAATATGAAATCGATTATAAAACAAATTTCATATTCCAAATTAAGGCTTCCATATTCGATGGAAGATTACGTTATTCAAAATTGGATGGCTCTAGGTACCGTTGTTTTATCACAATGCGAGAAACATATGCATTTATGCAGATTCTTCATTATTTAATTTGTTTAAATATAACACAGGGCGATAATATTTGGTGGCAACAATTTGAAAAGTGTACCGACAGTTAAAGTTTTCGACCCAAAATGCCGAAACGAAATTAATAGCCGCTCTGGGCTAATGCTCTTTGGGCTAAAAAAATTTATTAACAGAGTAAAAAATAATTTTGATAAATTTTAAATTTTGCTTACTAAATGTGTATGAAAACCAGGCATAAACAATAATATCTTAATAAAAAAAAAAAAACTCAAATTTCTATTTTCTTTCTGAAATCTCAAGTTTTGTACCTGCTAGAAATATGTATTAGCACCTATTTGTAATTCAAACAACAGACAGCTAAACATTAAAATCTTAGATTAACGTACCTTTGAAATAACTTTGGTATGTTTAATTAATTAATGAATAATTTACTTAAATTTAAATTAAAAATAAAAAAACTATTAAAACTTTAGAATAAATAGTAACAATCTACACTCTTTCTCTTAATTATTAAACTTTTCTTCGACGCATAAATAAAAATACATAAATTTGTATATAAATAATTACAAATTTCTTTATTTCTTACTACATCTCGACACTTGATAGGATTAGATTCTGAAAACTTTTTTAACCGTGGAGAGAAATGACAAGAAATTATTTTCATCACGGATTGTATATGCCAATCGTTCAATGAGGCTCTTTTCTTATCAACTTTCAGCTGTTAAAAAAAGGGTTTCCATGTAAATGTATTGCCAAACAAAACGATTATTGTTAGCGCAAAAAATAGTAACTGAGCTTAATGAAACGAATAACGAATAATAGTTAATGAAATCTGTATCTTTAAACCTTTGAATAAGACTTACATAACACTGTAAATTAATTAACTATACATTTACAGATTTACTAGCATGTAGTTCACGTTCGTTTTTAATGGAAATGAAAAAAAAAATATAAACTCGGGCAACCAGTTTGATAGCCTTGCTATTAAATCATGAAGAATATGTTTATACGCCTATTTCTCGCATTATGGTAAAACGACAGCACGGCTTATGTGTTCGATCTTTAGAAATCGGGGTTTTTTATTCGCCCCTTTCTCCTTCCTTCCTCTGATATCCTTCTTGAGAACTGCAGTCAAGACGCATTCATGTGAGGTGCGCCTGGGGCTTTACAAGGTAAGTGTCCAGCTCAGTTACCATGAGATTTCGGCTTAATAACCATAAGTTACTGTACTTTTCATTTTTATTCGAATTTAGGCTTCTTTTAAAGGAGTAATACTGGATATTTACTAATAATTTAATTAATCTTTTTCATTTGTTATGTTTTTACTGTAACCGCGTCCTTAGGAAATTAAGTGACTCGAATAATTTTCCGCTCTCGATTTTTAGATAGTAAAATTAGTTAAAAACTGGGGGAAAAGTACACAAAGTATCGTATATAGATGCTGCGTAATTAAATGAATACACATTTTGTACGAATTTAATGCATTTTTTTAACGAACTCGGCGATTTGGAAACGAGCTAAACTAGCTTCAAAACTATTCGAAATAAAATATTTTTATGCACGGCGTACCAGACTGTTGCCATTCAGTAAAGTGTAATATATTTTAACGTTCAAATTTAATCTATCTTTTACTAACAAAGCAAGCGATTTAAAACAATAGAAAGTTCTGAAGAATATTTTTTCTACTTTTAATGTGATCGATTTAAACAAAAAAAATGCATTTAAATTACGAGATGTCTAATTAGAAATATTACTGTTTTTATCCTGTGGCATTAAATAAACTCATTAAAATGAATTTAGATACTTTTTTCCATTTTATGGTAATTACTTTAAATCTCTGATGAGGTATAAAATATTCTAGAATGGTTATTTTGTATTTCATTAGCCGAATTTGAAATTTTGTCTTTAAAATTTTGATTTAAGTTATTCTCATCCAGTCTTATTTGAAGGAAATAAAAAACGAAATCAAGTTAACAAGCCTACATATTATTTTGAAATTGTTCTATTTAACTAATTATGAAACATTCAAAGGTCCTTCTTCTCCAACTTGTAATAATTTATTTTATGTTTTCGCAACTTCAATATTTATTGCCAGCTATATTCCGGCAGAAGCGGGTTAGTCGTCAGGCAAACAAACAAAAGTAACTCAATGTTTAAAAAATTTTTAAAAGAAATTAAATAAAAATAAAGCAAAGATTAGAATCGGGTATCGCTGGAATACAAAATGGCTCAATTTAAATTTGAAATTCCTCTTATCTTAATACTTTAAATAAATTGCATGTTTTCTGCACGTTGAAAAGATAGAAGTAAACACTTGCTATCACGGATGCTAACTGTGACGATGGCATAAGCAAAACGATTTCATGCCATTCTTTTTTTTCACAGGCGGATGCGTACGTCCCCACGCAATTCCAATCAGTCCTTGGATGTCAACCAGAAATGATGTCAAAGTCAAGAGATATTCCTCTCTCTGACCTTTCAGTGGTAAAAGTATGTCTTATTTTGCATGTAAAATAACGCGCGCTTTTTGAGGCCATTTTAAAGATTCTGACAAGATGAATTATGTAGATATTTGGTCATATTTTTAAATGTTCCATCTACGTGTTCTATTTCGTCTATCTGATTCGTTTATCCATGAAAAGCACGTAATTTAGGAATGAATTAAAATTTGAATATAAAAAAGCGAAGGTCATTCAAGTATGTCGAAGAGCAATGTGCGGTGAGATTTTTGACCAAATCTGATATCGTAACATTCTGAGGAAGGTTTCAGTAGATATCATAAATTGCGCCAACTGTGACTGAAAGCTTCGGAGAATTTTTCTATAGTAAATAAAAGCATGACTTCCAATGTCCAATGACAGATAATAATTTCTTCGTGTATTCCCCCTCTTCTACATCCTCCTAGCTCTTTTAAATTCCGAAAATTTTTCAAAAAGCATTTTCAGATTCTCCTGTTCTATACAGTTTTGTTCGTTTGAGGGTAAACTCAATTCTTTTTATTACTTTTATTTTTATTCAGTTTGTTTTGACCCATTTGTATTAGCATTCTATCCATTTTATTTTCCCTCGCATTTATAATTTTAAATGTATTTTGTACAGTTTAGTCTTTCAGCAACCCGGACATGGCAGGTGTTCTCTCACTTAACCAACTTTTCAAACATGCGATTTCACCTTACTTCTGTTGCTTACGTTCTTGCTCATTAAAGCTTTATCTACGGCTTATGTATTCGATCTTTCGAAATCGGGATTTTTCTTCGCCCTTTTTCCTTCCTTCCTCTGATATCCTTCTTGAGAACTGCAGTCAAGACGCATTCATGTGAGGTGCGCCTGGGGCTTTACAAGGTAAGTGTCCAGCTCAGTTATCATGAGATTTCGGCTTAATAAAGGTCAGTTACTGTACTTCTCATTTTTATTCGAATTTAGGCTTCTTTTAAAGGAGTAATACTGGATATTTACCAATAATTTAATTAATCTTTTACATTTGTTATGTTCTTACTGTAACCGCGTCCTTAGGAAATTAGGTGACTCGAATAATTTTCCGCTCTCGATTTTTAGGTAATAAAATTAGTTTAAAAGTGGGAGAAAAGTACACGAAGTATCGTATATAGGGTGCTGCGTAATTAAATTTGCAATTTAAACATCAGTAAATAATTTTTTCTTGTATTTTGTTTTTCAGACTAGATAGCCAGACACTTATTAACCTATATGACAACATGCTGGCGCGTCTATTTCGGATTATATAACCAGGACCAAATCCCAACATCCATCATTTTATAATGGGTGATGTGGTTTGTTTATTTGTTTAATGGCAAAGTACTTCAAGGCTATCTGATGAAGATAAGGGATGCCTTCGTGGAGGACTTTCTAAGAGAAAACGGCTCGTATACACGTTACAGATGGAGAAAACCATGAAAACATCCACGCAGTCAGCCCCGTTTGTCTGGAATGGAACCCAGAACGAAATACCAGTGTTCAGCTGTTTTACCACTCGGCTGTTGGTTGGTATGCCTTATATTGTACATATAAAGTACATACTATATATACGTGCATACTTATGCATATGTATATATACACAGTATGTATGTGTATTCTCTCCTGATTGAGGACTTCTATATACACCAGGGGTTCTCAACCAGGGAAGAATTTTATAGTTGCAGTAGCGAGGAATGCCGTCAGCATTTTATATACCTATTAAGGATTTGATTTTAGTTTATGGATATAAAAAATACTTTTATTCAACCTTTGTTATTTGACAATTTTTTCTATACTTTTTAGTTTAATTTATAAAACACATAAAAAAATAATTTAAACAAAAGTATATGCATTTTTCGAATTTAGGAAAGGGAGGCTGATCGTTTAGCAATGGTGAAAGAACTGGGGCAATGGGAAAAAAATGGTTGATGCATATATACTTACATATAAGTGATTACGTACGTTCATGCATACATACAAATCATATGTATGTATACGCATACTATGTATACCTGTATAATTGTAGTGTATATACTGTATATACATAATTTGGATATTACATATCTGTATACTGTATATAATTGCACATACATACAGTATACTGTATAACTGCTTATACGTGCTGTTAATTGCACGTATAATTCAGTACTATATTTTAAATTCTAATTATGAATACTATTCAGTACTATTTTTTAAATTACCTTTTTTTAAATGAAGTTCTAATATTCAAAAAAGTCAAAAAGACTCTCCCCCCCCCCAAGAAAGTAATTTATGAGCAGGAAAGGAAATTTTGTGAATTATAGCTTTACTCATAGAATATTCGATGGAACAGTAATAATAACAAACAGCAAAAGATCAATAAAACGCAGCGCAAAATAATCGCAATAGCACATATAAAACCTATTTATAGAACTGAGAGTGAAATTAGTCAATCAAAACTTTCATTACTTCTGCATCCATAAACTCAACAACGCCGAACGTACAGTGTAGTCCTTATATGAAATCAATTTCATTTCCTTTGGTACTATCTATTTATTTTTTCCATGATCTATGGCAGCATCGCGAGCAGACGACTTTAATTTGTGAAGAATTGTTTAGTTTTCAGATATGCTTGATTACCTGTGTTCTATTTTTGAGTTTCGAGAATGGTTTACAAGCTTCGGTAATTATGCCAAGCACGAAAAAATAAATTTCACGAACATCGCTTTTTTTTTTTTTTTTTTTTTTTTTTTTTGGTGCCTTATTCGGATCACTTGTAACTGATCGTGGAAGAGAAAGACATAAAGCAAAAATAGATGTCATGGGAAAGAAGAAAAAAAAAAGAAATGCCTGAAGATTTTTTTTCTAAATATGAAGACGTGCTTGAAACTAATTTTGAAGGATCATAATAGCAACTTAAAGTGTAGAAAGATGTGTATTAAAGGGAATTAATTTTTGAAAACTGTAATTGAAAGAGTTAATAGATTAAAAAGGATAAAATAGGTTAAAGAGATTTTTAAAATGTTTAAAATACATTACAGGTTTTGTTACAGCATGGTTAAACAAAATGGCAACATTCTTTAGAATAAAGAACTTGAAAGAATTTTTTTTTTTTAATATGACTTTGCTTTTCTACTTAACTTGCAAGTCATAGTTGAATATATTGTATAATTTAATTTAACAATACAACTAATTTGTAATTATATTATCATCATAATATCAATGAATAAGATAAAGTTTTTTTAAAGGTAAAATTCAAGAGCAAAATCACAAAATACTTAGAATTACTTTAGAATTCCCAATACAGTGTTAGGAGTTGCCAACAAATTTTTCATATTCGCTGTATTATTTCTTTGAAAACTAGCGATATAATGATTTCAGTGAACCCAACTAGTGTTATCTCGCAAAACCATTTAACATTTCTAATTAGACATTTCATGATTTAAATGGATTTTTATCATTTTGTAGTGATTTAAATTCATTTTATCACTTTAAATATTTCTTTGAAAACCAGCCGTCTGAAAGAGTTATCATAAAAAGAAAAAGTCTGCGCTGGCCACCACATGACTTCCTTGCACGCGTATGAAATTAAACCAATTTTTTGCTTAAATGAAATTAAACACATTTTATGTAATTAAAAACTTCATTTAAGCTTATTTCCTTATTCTGACATAATTAATCGATCTCTCAAGGCAAGTTGAAAATGACATCAAAAATTGCAAATATTGAAATTAAATATCTTGATCTATTTTTGTCGTACAGGACGCAAAGACTTCACGTAAAAAAGTAGTCAGAATGGACTCAGGAATGGCCAAAATAGATATTTCCGTTGAAATCTGAAAACCGAAATTTTTCGAGATTGCAATACTTCGTACAAGAAAGTAAAGTTTGCATTTCTCTCGTGAAGAAGTGGTGCGAGTTCCACGTGCTTCGAGATATGGTTTTAAGAATTTGTAAGCTTCTGTCTTAGTTATATTTCCAAAAGAAGTAAAAGGTGCACATACTTCAAATAAACAAACAAATCTGAGAGAAATCCAATTAAAAAGTTTAAAAAAAAAAGCTTTTTTTTAGAACTGCGTTGATTAATTTTCAATCACTGGATTTGTTACTAAGTAACTGAAATAGTACATTTGAAAGTTAAATATCTTACGTTTTACTCAATAGTAAAACGCCGGTACATGGAGACGGTGAATATTCTTTTTGAGGCAGTGGCAAAACATTGCTTTCAAATAGCCAAATTTGTGGATTAATTTTGAAAGATAAACGTCTTACATTTTGCCGAATGGTAACAATCTAGCGTGCGGGAGATAAAAATGTTTCATTTCAAACAGTTTTTCCGCAGCTATCTTTCACATCACTGAGTTTATGAATGAAAAATTTATTTAATTCGCACAGACTATGAAATAAATAAAAAAAGAGAAAAAATCTGAAAGTTTTCATATTTTATATTACGCCCAAAGACGCTTTTGTTAACGTTTTGTGCATTACCTTTATTTATTAAATATCATGTTCTTCGCACTTAAAACATAACATACAATTCAACACAACACCAGTATCCCGAAATAATTTAAGAAGAGCATATCTTTAGAATTCCCAATACACAGTCTCGCGCGCTGGAGATAAAAATAAAAATTTTTTCTTACAGTGTTGCTATTGCTCGCTCTGAAATCCTTGAGTTTGTTAATGAAAAATTCGTTAAAGTTTAACAAAATATGAAATCGATAATAAAACAGATTCCAAATTCGGGTTTCCAGATGCTATACTCGAAATTATTGCACTTTCGATAATAAAATCGATAATTGCACTTTCGATAATAAAATCGATAATAAAATCGATAATAAAACAGATTCCAAATTCGGGTTTCCAGATGCTATACTCGAAATTATAGATATGCACTTTTAAATAATTTGTGATATTGCAGTTGAGTTGAATTTTATGATTTAAGTGCGAAGAACATGATATTTAATAAGGAAAGGTAACGCGCAAAATGTTAAAAAATGCCCCTCTGGGCATAAGATAAAATTCGAAAGCTTTCAAATTTTTTTCTATTACTATTATTTTCTGACTTTGATGACTTGCAGGGTTTATTATATGTCTTTTTTTTAAACTGACTTCTGTTTCTCTCTGTGTGTAATGACTTTTTCGGCCTCGATAACTGTTATACTAAACTTCCAAAAATTTATGTATTTAAACTTTCTATATTCGTATTAAAAATTGATTAGTTTGCATGTAAAATTGGACAACCATAAATGGTACTTTACAGAAAACCCATAACTGTCTTTAATAGATAATAGAAAATGGCATTTTACTAGAAGCCTGTAATAGTTTTTATCAAAAACTGCATTAAAACATAAACGGTTTTTTTTTTTCAATTTTAGTATTTAGAACTTTCACACCAATGGGAACAATTTTGGCTAAAATTTAAAAACCCGAAATGATACTTGAAGCTCTGAACAGATTTTTTGTAAAAAAAAAATATTATAAGGTAAAAAATAAATAAAAATCTGAAAGCTTTCAGATTTTATATTGCGTCCAAAGAGGCTTTTTTTTTTTTTTTTTTTGAACGCTTTGTGTGGTACCTTTATTTATTAAATATCATGTTCTTCGCACTTAAACCATAAAATTCAGTTTAACAGCAATGTCGCAAAATAGTTTGAAAATGAACATATCTTTAGAATTTCCGATACAGAGACTCGCGCGCTGGAGATAATTTTTTTTTTTTTTTTTTTTTTTTTTTTTTTTTTTTTTTTTCTGTACAACGTTGCCATTGCTCGCTTTGAAATCTTGAGTTTCTTAATCAGAAATTCGCTAAAGTGTTACAATATATAAAATCGATCATAAAACAAATTTCAAATTGGGGCTTCGAGATGGCCATATTCGGGTGGAGAATTACGTTATTCAGAATTTCATGGCTCTGGTACCGTCGTTTTACCACAATGCGAGAAACATATATATTTATGCAGATTCTTCATTATTTAATTTCTTTAAATATAACACAGGGTGATAATATTTGGTGGCAACAATTTAAAAAGTGATTCAGACTTTTAAAGTTTTCTACGCAAAACGCCAAAACGAAATTAATAGACCTTCTGGGCTAACGAAATTCAGAATTCGAGGTGGTCATGATCAGTTGGAGGACTATGTTTGTAGCTTTCGGTGCCGCCGTTCCTGCGCAATGCGAGAAACATACGTACATTCATACAAACAAATCCCTCACTACTAAATCCTAGAGATTAAACAGTAACTGAACATCCATTTTGAAGGTACCTTTTATGATGAATATTCGCAAAGTATACTCAGTTGATGTTAAAAACTCATTGATGATGTTCAAAAAACCACAAGAACTACAGCAAGCAATGTTACTTTACGAAAATAACTCTATTAGGAAACCAAAAAACAGCCGAGCCGGCGGCATTCACTTATGTTATGCATCCGCAACGTGCGGCATTACGCGACAAATTTATTTCTCATGACCAGTTTCCTCACTCGCTGTTGACAATCCGCCTGAGAAAGAGTGCACTATCCGCTTATCATACCATCGGTGACAGATAACAAAGATGGACGTTGAATTTAGCCGCAAAAATCTGCGTTCTAAATCTAAAAAAGATCTTTCGGGAATTTTAGACAAATGTTGTTTCTGATTGGTGAGTGTCCCGAAGGCAGTTTCCTGAATCTTCCTCCTGCTTTAGGTTACACGACGAGAAGAATACCATCAAAAAGAAACACAGTTGACTTGCGGCGTTTGAATCTTCTTCGCCGACTCCAATTAATTTGGGTATTGTTATCTAAATTTAACTTTCACTATTGGAATCCTTTCTGATGGAAAAAAAGTCGCAATACATTGCATTAACTTTCGCAAATTTTCTTTTTAACTCCTTCCCCAAAACCGCATTAAGTGAAACAACTTTGTCAAAATATCCGAGCAAATGTGTTACGTTGTAAAGACATTAGGTATTTTTTTTAAACAGGAGAAGTGAAAAATAAGCAACGCCTTCGGCGGGAATCGAACCGAGGACCTCTGGATTACGCGCCCAGCGTGCAGACCACTACACCACGAAGGCACGCTAAGAAGGCGGGAGGAATACCTTATATACTCCCCCTTTTAAAGGACGACTGGGATTTTTAGAGGACCCAATCGCCAAATCCTGACTGTGCAGCACGTGACTTTCTTATACGGAATATTAAATTCTACGCATTTTTTTCTGCATTTCATTTAAACTTATTTCCCCGAATTTCATTAGAGACAGATTTCTCGTTCAATTAATTCAGTTCTCCCTTCGCGACAAAGCAAAGAGACATTAAACTCGAATCATTTTCAGCGAAATTGTAAAATACAGAATAAATAAAACACCAAATAGAGTTAAAACTGTTAAAAAAAGATTTTTTTACAATTAAAATGATACTTTCTACGAAAAAAAAAGGCAATTCGGCCAGCGGGCAAGAAGGCAGATTCGTCGGTGCACAAAACTTTTTATTTTTGGTGGTGTGGTGTGTGTGATTATGGCAAAGCCTCGAGGGCTATCTGCCTAAGGGGAGGGATGCCTTCGTGGAGGACTTTCTAAGGGAAACTGGCTCGTATACACTTTTATTTTTGGTAAACAGTTTTATAGAGTAAGTAAACCAAAAGAAAACCACTAGTTTATTTTTGGTCCCACTCGGCAAAAAGACATTGAAGGTGCAGAAACTGACTTAATTCACTATTTTACCGAGTTTCAGTTGTAAAGAAATGGCGTTTCAATTAGCTTACTCACCACTTAGGTTTTAAATTGTTGATAATTTCTCCAACAATTGCATGGGGTTTAATTAAAGGCATAAAAACCTTATTCAGAACATAAAAATCACACAATTTAATTACTTTTAAAGCAAAAAATGCACAATTTACCAACATACAAGACTAAAAAAACTAAGCTCACGAGCCAGATAACACAGTAGGAATATATATGTAAGAAAAAGAATATGTAAAAGATTAAATTAGCAGCGTAAATTAATTTCCCTTCTCTATTCTAAAAATAGCAACATCTATTTATACTGCGTCATTTCGAGAAAAATCTGTGTCATGTGACTCTTACGTAATTCTGATGATGTAAATGAAACTAAGACTCAAGCAGCCAATCATAATTTTACAGCAATGTTAAATATCCAATCAAGATGCTTTGAGAACCAAAACTAACTCAGTCTGACTTGAGATTTCATCCTGACCATGACGCACTTGCTTTCTACACTTTGGCCTAGCTGGACTGCTGTCTGTCTGTTCCTTCTATTTTATTGCAAATTTATCTAAAATGTAAGTTTTTTGAAATAATAAACACAACTTGTTGGTGGCCGTAACACGTTTGCTGAAATAAAAAATGAAAATTTAATCTACCTTCGCCTCCAATTTCCTATTCATTATGGACCAACATTTCTACGCTATCAAAATTCCTGCTAGTCTTAGCTTCTGACTTTGTTTTTATCGCAATTGATATCCCCCCCCCATTTAAAGAGAAGAAGGCGTAGCGACAGAGAAGCCTTTTTTAAAAAAAAAAGCGTTAAAGCATTAGAAATAATGAAAAACGTAAATCATAAAATTTTTATCAACAATAATTAAATAAATAATTGTAAAGTATTTTTACATATTCTTTATTTTTCTTACACCCATAAGCATACAATTGCAACAAAAAAGGGAGGTGCACAACTACATGCTATAGCAGTCTCATATACAAAATTCCAACTTTCTATAGCTACTCATTCTTGAGTTATGCGAGATACATACATACGCAGTACGTATGGACGGATGTCGAGAAAATAATCTCTTCTGAATCCATTTTAAATCCAATTTGCAATCCTTTTTCGCAAAAACAATCCTTTATTCTGCCCGTACGTACAGATGTCATGCAAAAACATCGTTCAAATGGTTAAGAGAGCGGTTGAAATGGATATTTTCGTTGAAATACGAAACGCAAAATTTTGCGCTATAACAATGCTTCATTTACTTTGTATAAAGAAATAATTATTCGAGACATATCATAGTTAAAGTTAAAAGAAGATTCGGACATGAGACAGGCCACAATTACGTTGGTTGATCATTTGAATTTAAATCATTATTCAACTCGTTGGAGAATCTGGGTCTTACTAGTTACAAATTAATGTGATATGAAGAACTTTGCACCAAAATGTAACCCGAAATTTCGAGGATGTGGGCTTAATTTTTTAAAAACTTTTATTTTTAGTACTTTAACCTCTATTATCTGCAATGGCCTCTTTTCCTATGACAGCTTTATCTGAAGAACTCAAATCAATGATTTCGATGCCATCAAAGAGAATTTTAAAAATAAAAATCACGATGTGTGTTTGCGATATTCGTAGTTAAAATTTCTTTCATTCATATTATTCCAGACTAAGAATGAAAATCCAAATAAAAATTTAACCAAGGCATAAAAGAGAGAGAAACGCAAGTGATCCATTACCAGGACACCTGGTGAGTGATGAGAAAAGGAAGCAAACAGAACATTTTCCCAGTTTCTCGTTGCCACATTTCTGCCACATTCGGTCGTTAACGGCGGCCATATACAGCATCAGTTTCCTCAGAAGTTTTAGATTTCAACATTTGATAAAGAGGTACCATTAAAATACTGTGTGTATGTACTTCCCCCCCCCTTCTCTTACAGTTCTTTTTTTGTTTCTCAAACTCGTCTTGCAGGGCCACCCGGATTCTAACGAATTATTAAATGTGAAGTTTCTCGAGAATTAGACATTTATGCTGCTACGAATTGCCAGTATTTTTACCTGCATCGCAGTTTTACTACTCCTTCCTGAGTTTGATTTAGAAGACATCGTTTTCTTCAACATCTGACAGAGCAAAGATTTTTTTTTCTCATTTTTTTCCTTTTCTTCTTACTTTTTTGTACGAAATATGAAGAAAGTACTGCGGCCCCGAAAAAATTCGTTTTCCACATTTCAACGAAAATATCCATTTTGACTATATTTTTGCGTGGCGTCTGTACGTTCGAACAGAATAAATGGTTCTCTATTACAAAAAGAATTGTAGAATGGATTCAAAATGGAATTTTTTCGAGACGTGTATGTATGTACAGGGGTTGGACAAAAATATGGAAACACCTTAAAAAAAACATGTTTTTTTGCTTAATATGGTGTAGGAAACCCGTTGGCATCCAAAACAGCTTGCAGTCTTCTCGGAATGGATAAATACAGTTCCTGTATGTTTGCCAAGGGAATATTATACCATTCTTCCTGCAAAACGGTGGCAAATTCAGATAACGATGTTGGCGGTGGATAACGAGAACGCACTTTCCTTTCCATTGTAGACCACGAAAGTTCGATAACATTCAGGTCTGGTGACTGTGGTGGCCAGGGGAGATGGGACAACTCATCCTCGTGCTCAGAAAACCAGTCCTGGACAATGTGAGCTGTGTGAACAGGGGCTTTGTCGTCTTGGAAGACACCATCACCATCGGGGAACAAAGTTTGTACCATGGGATGAACTTGATCGGCCTAAATGTTCTTATAAGTCTTGGTACTCATGTGCCCTGACACAGTTATCATGGGGCTAGCAGAGAACCACGATATGGCTGCCCAAACCATAACAGAACTCCCGCCATGTTTCACTCTTGGCAACAAGCAGTCTGTATTATAGGCTTGAGATGGCGTTCTCCAGACGTAAACTCGGCCAGAAGTGGGAAACAATGTGAAAGAAGACTCGTCAGACCATATTACTCGCTTCCACTGCTCTATAGTCCAGGCTTTATGACTTAAACATCACCTTTTCCTGTTACGGGCATTAGCATCACTGATGAGTGGCTTCTCGATTGCAGCACGGCCAGCAATTCCCTGTTTATGAAGCTCCCTTCTAATTGTTTTGGTACTCACAGGGTTCGGTTACACAACATTCATTTCAGCAGTAAACTTTTGCAGCTGTGGTCTTCTTATTTTTCGTCACAATTGCCCTTAATGATCGTCTGTCACGATCACTCAGGACACACTTTCGTCCGCGCTGTGATTTAGCAGATGCTGTTTTTCCGCTTTTCAAATATGCGGAATAAATCTTCGATACAGTACCTCTTGAAACACTAAACACCTCGGTTACCTTGCTTACGGAAGCACCTACCATACGTGCTCCAACAATTTGCCCACGTTCGAAGTCTGTTAACTCTGACATAATGCAATGACAACCTCACATAACAGTACTCCGACAACAACTGAACTGTTTAGCACATTTACGAAGGTGTATAGGTGGCGTCAGTAGTCAAAAACGCCAGCTCCACTGACATATTTCATTAAAATCAATCTTTCTTTTCAAACATGTATTTCACAAGGTGTTTCCATATTTTTGTCCATCCACTGTATCTCGCATAGGTCAAAAATGATTAGCCATGGTGTTTATGTTAATTTTATTAACAGTTAAATTTTAAGTTCCTTTCCTGTCAAATTCTTAACTTCAACTTACTACTTCCGGCCAGAACGTAGTTTTGGAATCACTCTGAATACTTAATGAGGAGGAGCGGTATTTAAACCGCGTTTTATGCTACCGCGAAGTCTATAGACTTCGCGGTAGCATAAACCCATATAAACCATATAAAAATATATATACTCATAAATATAAACCCATATAAAAAATAGCATAAACTCATGTAAACCAACAGAAGATTTATTATTATATTGATAGCAGTAAGAAAACCAGTAAAAGTCAATATAAACCTATACAAACCAATACAAAGTTCTGCCATTGAATGTTGGTTGTATGGGTGTCAACTGATACCAGTAAGAAAAACCCACAGAGATCAATAGAAACCAGTAAAAGTCAGTAGAGACCATCAAAAATTCTATAAGTACCAGTAGAAAGTTTTACTGGTTTCTATGGGTCATTTTGAAACCAGTAAGAAAAACCCACAGAGACCAACAGAAACCAGTAAAAGTCAATAAAAACCCATAAAATCTTATGGGTACCCATAAAAGGTTTTACTGGTTTCTATGGGGCATTTTTAGCAGGGTACTTGCAGAGTTAGAGAGAATCAGAGTTTCTGATTTGAGCGCGTCTGCCTTTTGGCTGCTCTCTCTCTCTCTCAAAACTGTTATTACGCTCGGCCGTACTCAGGCCCTTCATAAGCTTCGTAGTCAAATAAAGTTAAGGGGCCAACTGGATTAGAATCTTGATAGCTTCGGCTATATCTCTTTAGTTAATCTTAGTTTTAGTTTAATTCTTAGTCTCTTAAGTTCAAGCCCAAGTGTCGGCTTTGATTGTACACTCAAAGACGGAGTTTTGTTAAATCTTATTGGAATAATAAAGGGTTAGTTACCCTTCCTTCTTGTTGTTTCTTGTCACACGAACTTAAGCGATTATTCGCTAACTGGTTCTTAAAATTCGTCACTTTCTACAGTAACTGAGAAATACACTAGTGAGGATCTTACAATGGAATGTTGGAATTTTGCATATAAGACTGCTATAACGGCTAGTTGTGCACCCTTTTTTTTTTTTTTTTTTTTTAGTCCAAAGGGATTTGAATCCCGAAGGACTATTAGTTTCGTTTTGGCATTTTGCGTCGGACGGATAAATGTCGGTTCACTTTTCAAACTGTTGCCATAAAATGTTAGAGTCCTGCATTATATTTGAAGAAATTAAATAATGAAAAATCTGCATAAATGTATGTATATTTCTCGTATTGTGATAAAACAACGGTACATAGAACAATCGAATTTTGAATGACGTAATCCTACTACGAATATGGGCATCTGGAATCCCAAATTTGAAATTTGGAATTTTTTTTATTATCGATTTCATATTTTGTAAAACTTTAACGAATTTTTGAGTAACAAACTCAACTATTTAAAAGCGAGCAATGGCAACACTCTACGGGAAAAAAAAAAAAAAAAAAAAATTATTTCCAGCGCGTCGAACTGTGTATCGGAAATTCTAAAGATATGCTCATTTTAAAATTATTTCGCAACACTGTTATTGAACTAAATTTTATGATTTAAGTGCAAAGAACATGATATTTAATAAATAAAAATCGCCACACTAAACTTTAAAAAAAAAAAAAAAAAAAAAAAAAAAAAAAAAAAAACGCCCCTTTGGACGTAATTTAAAATCTGAAATATTTCAGGTTTTTTTTTTTTTTTTTTTTTTTTTTTTTTTTTGTGAAATCGGCAGCATCAAATGTTTACATATATACCCATCCCCTAACATCGCTTAAAAACCTAAATTAGTGAAAAAAACTAATTTCCTAGGACTCTAATCTACTTTAAAACCTAGGTTTATTTTTTCCCTCCTTCCAGCATGCCTTCGCGGTGTAACGGTCAGCACACTCGGCGCGTATTCGAGAGGCGCAGGTTCGAGTCCAGGCGAGGGCATTGCACATTTTTCATGTCTCTACAGTGGCGCCCGAAATAAAAGGTGGTGGATTCTGATTCTTTACGTCCTGGATTTGGCGATTGGGTCCCCTAATCTCTAATTGCTTTTAAAAGGGTTATTAATTTTCTCCCTCTTTTTTGCATGCCTTCGTGGTGCGGTGATTAGCACACTCGGCGCGTTTTCGAGAGGCCCAGGTTCGAGTCCCAGCGAATGCATTGCACATATTTCATGTACTCCTGCTTCAAAATAAACCTAATGACTCTACAAGTTTAAAGGATGGTAATATTCATGTGTTGCCAGTGTCAAACCAAAAAAAAATAATAATAATAATTTTCGAGAAATAACAAAATTCAACTTTTAATGCTGTCTGCCGGTTACTATACTTAAATTTGGGAACGTTTTACACTACTTATGAAAAAATGAAGAAGTTTGTCTCCCTTACGACAAAAATTGATCTCAATATTTATTTCAAGTTTTGTTGTCGTTGTCAACATGCACTGAGAGATCGGTTAAATAAGTTAAAAGAATTCGATGAAATAAGTTTAAGTGAAATGCAACAAAATATGTTTATAATTCATTTAATTGGCGTACAAGGAAATCACGTGGTATTTAGATAAGACTTTTTTCCCCTTTTTTTGCAAACTCTAATACTATTTTCTAATGTTTCCAGAAGTAGTTAAATTTTGATTTTATTTATTAAATGAAAAAAAAAAATCTGTTATGGAAAACATACGTTTTTCTTGCACGTTTATTAAATTATACACATTTTTTGCTGCATTTCCTTTAAACTTATTCCCTCGAGTTATTCTAAGATCCTTCAAGATAAGTTGAAAATGACATCAAAAATTGCCAATTTTGAATTTCTATCGCACGGGAGTCAAACTTCCTGTATTTTTATTGTTTCATAACGAGCATAGAACTTTCTCCAATACAAGTATAGAAGCCGGGAGGTGCGTATTAAAAGTTAAATTTCGTTATTTGTCCAAAATTATTTTTTTAACCTTAAATTGCGAAAACATGAATGTTTCTGCAATTTCAAACACATTTTTAACTGGAAGTATATGTCTATGACAACGATTTCGTAAATAAAGGCCAGATAAGGACTTTTAAGCCGGGCAAGGGATTCGGTGTATTGTGTGCATGTTTGGTTTGGTTTATGTAACTGCCGCAAAACCTCAACGGTAGGGATGCCTTCGTGGATAACTTTCTAAGGGAAACCGACTCGTATACACGTTACGCACGGGGAAAACCACGAAAATGCCCATGCAGCCAGCCCGTTCGCGGGAATCTCGAACCGAACTACCAGTGTTCAGCGACATTACAGCCCGGCTGCCTGGTGGGCATTGTATGTATGTATGTATATACATATATATATATATATCAGTAAAGACATTATAAGATATTTCTCCCATTTCCCTAGCGTGCCTTCGTGGTGTAACGGTAGCACGCTGGGCCAGTATTCCAGAGGTCCGTGGTTCGATTCCCGGCGAAGCCGGTTGCATATTTTTCCTCTTTTCTGCTTCCAATTAACCTAATGACTCTACAACATAAAGTAAGAAATTTAGAACAATTTTTTTCAAATTAATTCAAACTTCAAATTCAGTAATAAATTTCAAATAATAATATTAAATGCAAAAAATAATTTAATAAATGTTAAAACCAAAACACTTCAAACAAGCAATACCCCAATTCAAAAAATAAATGAAATTTAAAGAAAAAAGAGCATAATAGAAAAGGAATTCAATCCACTTCAATGGTACTTCGTCAGGAGGAGGGACATTGAAATGAATTGAAATCTCTCTTTCACAAAAATCCTTGCATATCTATATTCAGGATTAACCGATGAACCATTTCAATGTATTTTAATTATAACAGTTCACTTATATTATGTAGGTAGGTATGTATGTATACTTTTGGAACAGTCGATTGCAGTATAAAAGGGAGGTGTAGAACTAAACGTTGCAATGATCTCATATACAAAATTTCAATATTCTAAAGCTAATCGTTTTTGAATTACGAGAGCTACATACATACATACACCGTCACGAAAAAATCCATTTTGAATCCGTTTAAAATCCATTTTACGATCCGTTCTCGAATGCAGAGCCCTTTATTCTATTAGATGTCGGGCAACAAAACGGTTAAGATGGATTCGGAAACGGTCTAAATGGATATTTCTGTTGAAATCTGAAATCCGAAATTTTTCGATAAAAACTGATTTAATTCAGCTCCTCGACATAACTGCTTCACCTCGTCATGCTGAATAATTTCTCTCTACCCACTTGCAATTTCCTTCAGCATTGCAAAAAACTCGATAAATCAAAGCTCGCCTGCGGATGAAGAGTACTGGTTCAGTTATTATTACTTCTTTGTACGAAGTAAAAAGGAAGTATTGTAATCGCGAAAAGTTTCAGGCAGCATATTTCAACGAAAATATCCATTTTGACCGCTTTCGAATGCAATTTAACGATGTTTTTGCGTGATATTTGTACGTAAGGAAAGAATAAAACACTCGTTTCCTCCAAAAAAAATTATAAAACTGCTTTAAAATTAATTCTGAAGAGAATTTTTCGTGGCGTCTGTACGTACGTACGTACGAATCTCGAATAACTCAAAAACGAGCAGCCTGAGAACGTTGAAATTTTGTATATAAGACTGCTATAACATGTAGATGTGCACCTCGTATTTTGGTTGCAATCGGCCGCACCAAACGTATATAAATACCATATTTGTTTTAAATAATATGGCGGACATATTTGTTTACATTTGAAACAGAATTGTAGATTTGTTGTCAATCTAGAGAGACTAAGCTTCGCAACAACAAAAATAACGCCTTCATTTATTATTGCGAATTAAATCATGCTTAATCCTTTCTGGAATTTTTTGGAGGAAATAAGTGTTTAAGATTTACTTCGTAATTTTTAATACAGATATTTTGAGTTTTTATGTATTTTTGAATTTTCGCGAAGTGAGAACTGAATTCATTGAATGAGAAATACTCAATCGTCTGTGAAATACTGTTTCTTTTCTGTTTTGTTTGCTGAATTTCTTTCATACATCGTTCTAGCTTTATTATAGTATTTAAATAGAACATGTGGCAACGATAATTCTTCAAATGATATAAATTTTGTGCATTCAAAGTGTCGTTATAGCAAAAAAATATAGTGAAATTTAAAGAGTGTATTTATTCTATTGTGGTTTATGCGCTATCGACGAAGCAGATTTAATTCAATCCAATCAATTTAAATGAAATTCAAGAAAAAAAATGCATATAATTTAATATTCCGTACAAGGAAGTCATGTGGTGTACACATCAGATTTTTTTAATAACTTTTTCGGCACCGTATTTGTAACAAATATACGTAGCTAGAATGTATTCTCGGGCCGCATGCCCCCCCCCGTGGACCACCAGTTTGACACCACTGTACTAAATGATGTTCTTACGATTTGAAAAAGTTATATATTTGGACGAACTAGCAGGTTTCGCGTTACAAGACTACAAGCTGACGTCAGTTTTCGGATCGTAAACTAATTTTGATTGCAGGTGGGATAACAAATTTCTGAAGTTACATTTTCTTGACCAGATTTTATAAATTTCGTAGCAAAAAGTGGAGATTTTTTGATGTTCTCTCAGGAATCATGTACTTCCTTCATTGATAAGATCTGTATTTGGGAAATAAAACTTAAGTTGTCAGAGCGGAATTTTGAAACTACGGATTTTTATCCGTGCTAGCATCCTTGTAATTAATTTGGTTTAGCTCAAATGGCATCTTTATAAATCTACTTTTTTAGTCTTTACTGAACACATCGAAGGAAACCTCTTCGATGTATTTATTGTTTCCAATTCGCGAATTTTGGATTTTGCCAAAATAGAAAGTTTTGCCACCGTTTGAAATAAATATCTGTTGCAGGATTCATACGGAAGCGATCCAGTGCTACGTCTTGGAATTGTCAAGTCACTTGTTTACCTTATTTAATAAGTGCAAAAGTTTCCACGGAGGATAAAACCATTATAAAATATCATCATTGCAAATTTATTCTCTACCATTTAGTTTTGCAATTCAAATGGCAAGATATTTGAATATGACAAAGCCCACTAGAGTTATCTGCCTAAGAGACGAGATGTTTCGTGGAGGACTTTCTAAGGGAAGTTAGCTCGTATTCACGCTACACATGCAGCCAGCCTGTTCATCAGGGTTTGAATTACTGCTTTAGTGGTAATTTATGTTAGTAGTACTTACGTTAGTGACAGATCAAAAAATTTCGCAATATGCAACAAGACCACAACGGCCAACGATAACAGACTTTATTGCAAAGGCATATTTGAGACACGTTACAAAATAATCTTTTCTGCGTTTTCTTTCTGTTCTTTTTCAGTTTTCTGTCTCAGTGATTATCAGCGTAGACATGCTAATCTCGTTGATATGCAATTATTCGGTTTGTTCTGCCGCTATTAAAATGCATCATAAAAATGCGTCCTGTCAAATTAATAACACAAGATAACCACTGCAATGTCACCAGCATCCTCCAGGCATTTTAAAACTTCAAGCTCGTTTTAAAACGTTTCCTCTTTTGATTTTTGACTGAAAGTTTCAACAAAAAAAAGAAAAAAAAAAAAAAAAACTTCAATTCCGCCGAAATTTATCAAAATTCTCAAGTAGCGGTTTTTAAGGAGAAAAAAGTTTGCATTGTTGAGTAAACTTTCCCGGGAGGGCTGTTTAGAACATCATCGAAGCCTGAGGGGGAAGAATTTAGCGCAATTATTCGCTGCGCAGCAGGCGTGAAATGCTGCCCCTTTAACGGATTTTCTTTCCGATATCGTCTGCTGCCTTCATCTTCCGTCGATTCCTGCTGGATCAAATGGGAGGAAAATCCGATTGTTCTTTTCCAGACAATTCCAGAACCTTCCAGGCAAATTTAGAGAAGATTGTTTCTGGTTGGGGGGGGGGAACCGGAGGGATATTAGTCAGAAAGAATACTGTCTTCGAAGAATACGTATAAAGCTGAAATGCTTAAACAGTTCGACACCAAGCTGCGTTTAATAATAACAACTGAAAACATTCTGAATCTTCTATTCGGCAACAACAATTGCTGTCAACCACAGAAGATTTATGGATGAGCTCAGAACAAAAGTAAGCAGGAAAAGGTTATCGGACATTTACTCGATATCAATCAATAAAAGAACTTAATATGTCACTGGATTAAAAGGCTTAGCAAGGAAACTATTATTTTTAAATGAAACAACGCTAGCATATGATATAAAAATCTGATGTGTACACCACATGACTTCCTTGTACGGAATATTAAATTATACGCATTTTTTCTTGCATTTCATTTAAACTTATTAGATTGAATTAAACCTACTTCGCCGAACACCGCATAAACCACAATAGAATAAATGCATTCGTTAAAATCCACTTTGTTTACCATAGCGACACTCTGGCGCTAGGTTCACTTCACAGTATTATATTTCGTTCATATTATAACTCAGAATGCACAAAATTTACATCATTTAAAGAATTATCGAATCGTTGCCACATGTCCTATTCAAATACTATAATAAAGCTAGAACGATGTATAAACTAAATTAAGCAAACAAAACAAAAAAGAAACAGTTTTCACACACTATTGAGTATTTCTCATTCAATTAATTCAGTTTTCACTTCGCGACAAGGCAAAAATACATAAAAACTCAAAACATCTGTATTGAAAATTACGAAGTAAATCTTAAACACTTATTTCCTCGAAAAAATTCCAGAAAGGATTAAGCATGATTTAAATAATAAATGAAGGCGTTACCTTTGCTGTTGCGAAGCTAAGTTTCTCTAGATTGGCAACAAATCCGCTATCCTGTTGTTTCAAATGTAAACAAGAGCAATGGCCGCCATCAAAAACATTATTAGGCTTAGCGGCACTTAAACAATTTTAAAATTGTTGATAATTATAAAAATATCGCATATAGATTTACTAAAGGCATAAAAACCTTAACCGGAAGATAAGAACAACATAATTCAATCATTTTTAAAGCAAAAAATGTACAATTTACAAACATATAAGAGTAAAGAAACTGAGATCACGGAGCCGGGTAATAGAGTGGATATATATATAAATATATTTATATACGTTTGGTGCGGCCGATTGCAACCAAAATATGAGGTGCACATCTACATGTTATAGCAGTCCTATATACAAAATTTCAACGTTCAGAGGCTACTGAGGTGTTCTGAGGCTTTTTGAGTTATGCGAGATACGTACGTACATACGTTCGTACAGACGCCACGAAACATTCTCTTCAGAATTCATTTTAAAGCAGTTTTATATTTTTTTTTTTTTTTTTCAGGAAAAGAGTGTTTTATTCTGTCCTTACGTACAGATATTACGGAAATACATGGTTAAATTGCATTTGAAAGAGGTCAAAATGGGATATTTTCGTTGAAATATGCTGCCTGAAACTTTTCGCGATTGCAATACTTCCTTTTTACTTCGTACAAGGAAGTAAAAAATATGGCAGAATATTAACAACTTCCTCCAGCGAAAATTTCCCATTAAAATTAAACAGACGCATCAATGACACTTGCTATTCAAGGTTTGGTTTGTTTGGTTATAAAGTATTTCTCCCGCTTACACCACGTAAGTTGATTATAGCAAAGCACACTAGAGAGGGATTCCTTCGTGGAAGACATTTTAAGGGAAACTGATTCGCATACACGTTATACGTGGGAAAAACTCTGAAAACACCAATGTAGCCAGCCCGTTGGCCTGGAGTCGAGCTGAAGGTCGGAACTACCAGTGTTCAGCGATTTAACCGCTCGGCTGCCATTGGGCTCAGATTTAAGTGCTATTCATGGTGGTGTATGGTGGTGTATGGTATATTTAATTATGGCAAAGCACACTAGGGCTATCTGCCTAAGGGGAGGGTTGCCTTCGTGAAGGACTTTCTAAGGGAAAATGTCTCGTATACACGTTACACATGGGGAAAACCACGAAAACGCCCATGCAGCCAGCCTGTTCGCGGGATTCGAACCTTGGACCGAGCTACCAGTGTTCAGCGACTTTACCGCTCGGCAAGTGCTATTCATGAGTTTGAAAAAATAATTATAGAAATTTACCAAATCTTGGAACAGTGATTTAAAGGAAATTAAATGGAAAACTAAAATACGGCAAGAGGCATATTTTTATATTTTTTCAGTCTTTTCTCAGTTTATCATATCAGTGTTCAGTTCTCTTACTAAGATGGCGTGCAAAGCTTTTTTTTTTTTTTTTTTTTTTTTTTTTTTTGTGTGTGTGTGTGTGTGTGTGTGCGTGTTTGTTTGTTAAATGTATTAATTTAATATCACGTTCTTTTCACTTATGTCGCATAAAACTCAATTCAACAGCAAAACTACAACATGTTTATAAACAAAATAGATTTAGATTTCCTAACAGAGTGTTGCAGATTGCTATATATATTTTTATATCCGTTATGTTATTTGGTAAAAAACTAGTTCCTAAAATAGTTATCATAAAAAAGGAAAACTATACTGGTATTTCAATGAGTCCAGCTAATGTAATTTCATAAAAATATGGAATATTTCTAATTAGACATACTTTAATTTTAATACATGTTTATTTAAATTAATCATACAAAAAAGCAGAAAAAAAATAATATTCTAAAGAACTGTGTTTATTGCTTTTATCTTGGAGAATTATGAATCCTTAATTTATAATGCTCCAAGATAAATTTGAAAGTACCTGAGGTTTTACTGAATGGCAACACGCTGGCGCGTGGAAGATGAAAGTATTTTATTTCCGTCCGCGGCAACACACTGCTTTCATACAGCTGAGTTTTTTGTCGAAAGATAAATATATTACATGTTACCGAATGGCAACAGTCTTGCTCGCTGGAGATAATGTTTTTATTTCGAACAGTGTTGTCACTGCTCGTTTCCAAAACATGATTGATTTTGTTAATCAAAAACTTAATTAAATTTTTACAGAATATGAGATAAATAATAAAACAAATTCGAAATTTAAAACTCAGGCTTCCAGGCGCACATGCTCGGATGTAAGACTACGTTATTCAAAACTGAACGGCTCTAGGTACCGTGTTTTTTCCCAGTGGGAGGTACATATATATGTATACATGCAGATTCTTCATTGTTTAATTTCTTTAAAAATAATACACGGCGATAAGATTTGGTGGCAACAGTTTGAAAACTGATAAGCCATTTTTAGGGAACCGACGCAAAATCCCATTTCGAGATTTATAGTCCATTTTGGGCTAAATAAATTAAGAAATAAAGAAAATCTGAAAGGATGTTAGGTTTCTAACTTTCCAGCAGACGATTTATTAAGGTTTTTCTATGCTGTCGTTGACCAGTGCAGGACAGCAATAGGCGCTTGGGCTCTCTCCTGCTAACACTACTTTTTTTGTCTTTTTAGCTTTATTATTAAGCATAGCTTTCTTTGCATTTACGTCATATGCATCTCAACAGCAAATTCACAAAATTTTCAAAAGCAGCATATTTCTAGAATTCCAAATTGAGGATTTAGGGTTGCCATACTTTTTAGCCCAAAGGGGTAATTTGCCCAGAAGGGTTATTAATTTCGTTTAGGCATTCTGCATCGTTCACTATAAAACGGAGTTTCACTTTTTAAATTGTTTCCACTACATATTAGAGCCCTGTGTTATATTTGAAGAAATCAAATAAAGAAAATTCTGCATGAATGTATGTATGTTTCTCACATTGTGATAAAACAACGGTACCTAGAGCCATGTAGTTTTGAATAACGTAGTCCTAAACTCGAGTATGGGCATTTGGAAGGGCGAATTTGCAATTTATTTTATTACCTATTTCAAATTTTGTGAAACTTTTTTAGCGAATTTTTGATTAAGAAACTCAAAGATTTCAAAGCGAGCAATGGCAACACTGAACGGAAAGAAACATTTTTATCTCCAGCGCGTGAGACTGTCTATCGGAAATTCTAAAGATGTGCTCAATTTAAAATTATTATGTGATATTGCTGTTGAATTGAATTTTATGGTTTAAGTGCGAAGAACATGATATTTAATAAATGAAGGTTAAAACGTTAAAAAAGGCCCTCTGGGTGTCAGATAATATCTGAAAATTGTCAGATTTTTTTTATTGTATTTATATTTAATTATTTAAATTTTATTGCTGTTTTGAAGAATATTTTTTCTAATCTTTTAATGTTTCCATCCGATTAATGTTATCAAAATAGCCGTGGAAAAACGTGACCACATTAAACCTCACCTGCTGCAGTCAAAATTTCCTCCCAGTAGTAGTTTTCCACATTTCGACTTGATACTTCGAAACAAAACTGCACACCAAACCTGCGACACCCGTCGGAAAATCGTGTAAATTGATTAAAGATAAGCACCAATCTTCAGCGACATCTGAGAATAATATGTAAGCAATAAATTTTAGAAAAATGTTCGGAGGAAAAAAAAAAAAAATGGCGTCTGTCTTTAACGCCTGGTATTCTGGTTCTGGCGGCGCTAATGGCATTTCTTTTTTCTGTCGGAAACATGAAAATTCTGCTAAAAACCGAAGTCGAATTCTTGGATTTGTATCTCTCCACATCTAAGTCCAATTACAATTGGTCATAAACTTCTGCAGTCTCGTACGAAGAAAGAATACAGATCAACTAAAACGAAGGTGAAAATTCCTTCTTTGTCAACGTGATCAATCGGAAGTTACCACGAAAGTTATTAAGACGTAGACAATCTTTGATGCCGATGGTGGCTTTGATAGGAGTGGAATTTTGGTTAGAAGTTTTTTAGACATCTAAGTTTTGCTGGCAGTTATAGTGATTTTATCAAATTCATGATTTTGACTTCCTTGTAAGAAGTAAAGGAATTATTGAAATAGCGAAAAATTTCGGTTTTAAGATTTCAACGGAAATATCGATTTTTGCCGTTCCCGATTCCATTTTGATTATTTTTCCGCGTAATACGTAACGGATATGTTACCGTGAAAGACCGAAATTGGAGAATGTCGACTTTTTACCGGAGAATGTCAACATTTACCAAATACGTCGGTGAAAGATCGAACATTTCTTGTATCACATTCTTGTACATTCGGACCCTCACCGGTGTATGTCGTCAACCACAGATATGCTCTGATGTAGGTCGAAAAGAGAGGAGTATATGTACACGCTGCCATTCCAAAAGGAAGTGTTCCACAAATAAATGCAGTTGTAAAAGCAAGGGCCTCTTGTGCAATTCAAAGTGTCATAATACACTCATTTCCAAAATTATCTTTACATACCCAAAAATGATGATATTCAATGAAATATCGAATAAATGTGATCCGTATTTGCAGGGAATGTGTGAAAACCAAGCCTAATTAGCATTATCCAATCAAAAGTAATCAAACGGTTTGTGATATGCAAATCTAGGCGTTACGTCATCCAATCAACCTAATGATTCTACAAGTGGCGCCCGAACTAAAAGGGTTGTGGATGATGATTCTCCGCACCCAGGATTTGGCGACTAGGTACCCTAAAACCCTAGTCGCCCTTTAAAAAGGGGAGTATATAAGGTATTTCTCCCACTTCCCTAGCGTGCCTTCGTGGTGTAACGGTAGCACGCTGGGTCGGTATTCCAGAGGTCCGTGGTTCGATTCCCGGCGAAGGCGGTTGCATATTTTTCATCTTTTCTGCTTCCAATCAACCTAATGACTCTATAGCCTTCGTGGAGGACTTTCTAAGGGAAACTGGCTCGTATACACGTTACACATGGGAGAAACCACAAAAACACCCATGCAGCCAGCCCGTTCGCGGAATTCGAACCACGGACCGAACTACCATGTAGACTACCAGTGTTCAGCGTCTTTACCGCTCGGCCGCTGGTGTGCCTAGTGATACTAAAGTTTTTTAATTTTTGTTTAGATGGTACGCATTAGTCAAAAGGTTGAAAACCGCTGCGTTACACAGTACCGTATTTATTAGCCAGTCCCCTCTCAGCCATATGGCTTCCCTTGCTAGGTTGGCCCAGTGCTTAGAACTAACTAACTAACCTTACACCGTACGGTGTGGAGTATTTAATTATGGCAAAGCACACTAGGACTATCTGCCTAAGGGGAGAGATGCCTTCGTGGAGGACGTTCTAAGGCAAACTGGCTCGTATACACGTTACACATAGGGAAAACCTTGAAAACACCCATGCAGCCAGCCCGTTCGCGGGATTCGAACGTCGGACCGAGCTACCAGTGTTCAGCAACTTTACCGCTCGGCCGCTGGCTGGCTCTTACACCTTACGACAAACACACCTTAGATATATTCAGAGGAGGAAAGCTACCTAAAATATTTCTCACGTACCAAATTTTTTAACTCACGCAAATGTACATTATCGAATTTATTAACTCTAAGCTATATAGCTAAGAGAAAATTACGCGATCATGTAAAAATCCACTACGACGAAAATCACTTTTTCAACGAAATCTCCAAACCAAACATTTAGATGCAGTTCCGGTCGTATATTTGAGTATCTCAGCATGCTGTTACGCAAGAATTTCAGGTAAAAAGCTCCATTTATCCTACCCCTCCCAGAGAGGCAGAATCCATTGGGTGTCGGCGACGAGGTAACGCTCGTATGGGGAAGGGAGGTTTCGTAGTTCAGATCGCAGCAGGAACTGGAAGCAGATCTGTGAAGCAATTACACAATTACCCGTATCAAATGGTCGTTTACCACGAACCATCTTAGATACCCCATTGAGACTTTCGTCTTAAAGTCATGCGTTTTTCGTCTCATATGTTTTATATCTACGATGTTTACTAAGTTTAGTATAATTTGTGGTATTTACTTACATGTCCGCATTTTTGGTATTCTGCTCTTTTTTTTTTTTTTTTTTTCAAGTAAAACTTCATTTATTTACGTGCTGCGCTAATAATAGATGAGGATTGCTGAACTGGCAACACATATTTGTAACATTTTTTGAAAATGGCTAACATTTTTGCTTTCTTAAAAGGTAAGTATGACGTTTATTTTCAAGTTTGTCAGAGTCGCTTTTCGAAGCCAACTTCCGAATTAGTGAATATAAAATAAATAGCTGAGTATTATGCTTATCGCATAAAAATTTTTAAAATTGCCTCTATGTATGGGGGAAGGTATGTAAAAATTAATGGATTTGAGTGTCTCAGAAATAAACAAATATTTTTTAGGAAAATATAATTTGATTACTTTAAAGTAGGCCATTTTAATATTACATTAATTTTCCAGTTTGGGTAAAAAAAATGTAAATAAGGTTAGAGATTTGTTTATCCATAAGGCTCGCAGTAAGCACATTAATTTTCCAATTTTGATTTTAAAAAAATGTAGATTCAAGTTAGAGATTTGTTTATCCATAATGCTGCACGCAGTAACTTCATTAATTTTCCAATTTTGATAAAAAAAAATGTAGACAAAGTTAGGGATTTGTTTATCCATAATGCTGCACGCAGTAACTACATTAATTTTCCAATTTTGATAAAAAAATGTAGATAAAGTTAGGGATTTGTTTATCCATAGTGCTGCACGCAGTAACTACATTAATTTTCCAATTTTGATAAAAAAAATGTAGATAAAGTTAGGGATTTGTTTATCCATAGTGCTGCACGCAGTAACTACATTAATTTTCCAATTTTGATAAAAAAAAATGTAGACAAAGTTAGGGATTTGTTTATCCATAATGCTGCACGTAGTAACTACATTAATTTTCCAATTTTGATAAAAAAATTGTAGATAAAGTTAGGGATTTGTTTATCCATAATGCTGCACGCAGTAACTACATTAATTTTCCAATTCTGATAAAAAAAATGTAGATAAAGTTAGGGATTTGTTTATCCATAGTGCTGCACGCAGTAACTACATTAATTTTTCCAATTTTGATAAAAAAAAATTGTAGATAAAGTTAGGGATTTGTTTATCCATAATGCTGCACGCAGTAACTACATTAATTTTCCAATTTTGATAAAAAAATGTAGATAAAGTTAGGGATTTGTTTATCCATAATGCTGCACGCAGTAACTACATTAATTTTTCCAATTTTGATAAAAAAATGTAGATAAAGTTAGAGATTTGTTTATCCATAATGCTGCACGCACTAACTACATTAATTTTTCCAATTTTGATAAAAAAAATGTAGACAAAGTTAGGGATTTGTTTATCCATAATGCTGCACGTAGTAACTACATTAATTTTCCAATTTTGATAAAAAAATTGTAGATAAAGTTGGGGATTTGTTTATCCATAGTGCTGCACGCAGTAACTACATTAATTTTCCAATTTTGATAAAAAAAAATGTAGACAAAGTTAGGGATTTGTTTATCCATAATGCTGCACGCAGTAACTACATTAATTTTCCAATTTTGATAAAAAAATGTAGATAAAGTTAGGGATTTGTTTATCCATAGTGCTGCACGCAGTAACTACATTAATTTTCCAATTCTGATAAAAAAAATGTAGATAAAGTTAGAAATTTGTTTATCCATAATGCTGCACACAGTAACTACATTAAATTTTCAATTTTAGTAAAAACAATGGAGATAAAATTAGGGATTTGTTTATCCATAATGCCGTACGCAGTAAATTCCGAGGGACGCTGTTACAGTGAGCACATTAAAAATGAAAAGTAGTCATGGCTATACTAGTGGTAACTATCACAATGTCATTTCTTTTAAAAAAACCTACATTTCAATAAGAGTACATGTTAATCTTAGCATTACGATACCTAATAAGATATCTTCATTTCTAGTACGCTGTGACTTGAATTTGGCCCATCCTTATCGTTATCTGTGCTATTCCTTAGGCCTCGAATCACCTATACAGAGGAATATTAATGCGCAAACGAGTACGCGAAACCGTAGTCTGAATGACGATTCGTCTTTGCTTCCCCGTGATGGGCTGGTTCTTGTATTAGGCTGGTACAGAGTTCAACAGTTAGAAGGAAAACGTTCGACGTGAACTTTGCAGTGAGTTTGCGAGGGTTTGCCTTTGTGAGTAAGACGAAACCAATCACTACCTGAACGAATCCATTCTTTTAAAAATTTAGGGATGCTCGCTCTCTGAACGCGATGACGAAAAGGAAAACGACGCGAGTATTTTTTAAATTTTAAGAACCTGGCGCTAAATGCTAGGGAAAAGAATGCGCAAGATAATACGGTATTTATTACTTTTATTTTATTGGCTGGGTTACTATAGGAATATTACTGTGAATCACAAAATGAATGTTTTCGTTTCTAAGGCCTAAACTTAGTGCAGTCTCTCACATTTGCCCATTTCCATGATTTCAGATTAATCTTCATTTTCCAGGAAAACAGCTCATTCTCATTCCAGCACGTTAATGAATATGCGTAAAGTCTCTTATAATACTTTATGTATATACCTATTTCGTTAACACGATTTTCACTCTAAACATTTACAAAATTATGTTACGTACTTGGCCATCGTGTATAGTGCACAATAACAACCTATTTATTCATGACCCCCCCCCCGAATAAAATAAATTATGAAGCCGGGCCGGTCAGTTCAGTTACAGTATATCGCACTCTATACCCTCGCTTGACCCTGTCCGACATAGGCCTCCTCGTGGCTCCCACTGGTAATGTCGCTGGGTTGATTATATCAGACACCATCCGTGGGTGTTCGACTGGTTGGAATTTCCGAAACCGACCATGTTACGGGAGGAGACCCAGGGCTGTGTTCAGTAAACTGTCAACACAGCCTCAGCTTCTGGGGTAAAATAAGCAGTCTTCACAGGACTAGAGCTATCGTCCATTCGGTGGTAGGTTCGGGCTTGACAGCGACCGTACTGGAACTGACTGTCTACCCCTTGGTTGTTGGAACGTTGTATCGTCAGATATCGCAGGTTGTCCCTCTACTTGGTCAAACACTTACGGACGGTGTCTGACTTTGTATGAGCGTTGACTTTTTATAAGCATTGTTTTATTAACCCACACTTTGCCCTCTCGGATAAACCGTGTAAAGCGGTCGCTAGCTAAGACAGGTCTGGGAGCCCTTTCCTCCGCTGCACTGTATATCGGTCTCCCCCGGGGGGGTAGGGTCGACTGGGAGTAATCCCAGCGTTCTGGCTCGATCACTACCTTAACAGACTCGACTTCTGGAGGAAACTATGGATTTTGGGCTGTCCTGCTCCGAGAACTTAATCTCACTGCAGGTCCACTCTCCCTTTGGGCACGTCGTGGAGGTTCAACCTCCACTATTACCCTCCAGAAGAGCAGCGCACCACCTGGGGACAGGCCCCAGGCAGCACCGGTCGTCTAATGCTCCTACCACTCGCTTGGGCGAGCCCGTCGCAGCGGGACATTACCCAGCGACCCCGAGGGAGACCCCAGGGTTACTAGTACCACGCCGCGCTAGGACGTGCCAGACTCCGGGGCCGGCCAATAAGTGACCTTTCCCAGAGCCTTCAGAACCACCAAGTTCATAAATTTTATACCCCCGTGGCCGAGACTGCCTAGGTACAGATCCTAGCCAGTAGCTTCGCAGAGTTCTCTACGTCGACCCCCGGGGGGGGGGTCTGGAGGAAAACTTAACAGGCTTTACAGTGACTATAAGATATATATATCTTTTTATAGAACCATTGTTTGTTCGATGGTAGGTCAGGCTAGGCAGGCACCGTACTGGTACTGTCTTGTTTGCTTCTTGGTTGTGGGGACGCTATATGGTTAGATTTCGAAGATGGTCCTTGGGGGCTTGGCTTCCCTTGGTCAACACTGGGGGACGTTCAATGTCTAACATGCATTCTGAGTTTTTTCGGTAGATCGTTGCATTCCATCGTTGTTGTAAGCGTTACAAAACCCAGACTCTGTGAAACTGAAACTGCTTCCCCCGTTGACTGGAGGGGGGTTATGCCTCCTTGGCTCGGCCTAGGGGGTGGGGCAATTACCCTTGTAAGGCAGCCTCGAGCTTGCCAGGTCTGGGTGCCCCTTCCTTCTAGTGTGTTGATGTTGTCGTTAGTACGACGTCGTGCTCCAAAGTGTTCAGTCAGTAGATTGCATGAATTACGTTTTGAAAGATTTTTAGGAGAATATTAACAAAAATGGGATTGTATTATTAATTAGCTTTGTCCGTTTCGAGAGTAATGACATCGAAATTATATTTCGGTCCCGAGCTGTGCCCGAAAGTAAGAAAACCCCTTTCAGAAGAAAATTTACTTCTTTGGAGATGAGAATAACGAATTTTTAATTCTTTGTTGAAAGGAAAAAAGACATCTCCCGCTGCAAAAACTATAAACAGAAATGAGACAGCATTTAGAACCCTTAAAAAGAATATTTTGTTTTTAAAACTTTTCAGGACGCATCCCTGTACTTAGTATTGATTGTTAGTTTCGTATAACTCGTTTTCAAACGACACGGTAATTTCTAGGAACCAATCTACCGTGTACCTGTACATTAAATTTCCAAACATGCGAAATGACTTCAGTATTACTTTTAGTATGGGAAACCTACCATAATAAACTCTGTCATTATAGTTCCGGTTTAAAAAAAAGATAACACTCGTAGAAATGAGTGAGTAGAAATAATACATTAATCGCGGGTTATTAACTCGATATCATACACAAAAATGAAAAACAAAAGGAACCACGCCGGCGTAATCACATATTTACTCAGCATAACTTTCTCTTTCATATCCAAGACACACTCGCACAGAAACCAAAAACAACATAAAATAGTATGACCGCTCAACGCAAAACCCAGCCCATCACCACGGTCACGGTCAAGGTGAGTGACCACCACCGTCACAAAGCGCAAAAAAACCTTTTGATCGCCAACTCACACACACATACGCAAAAAGAAATGTAGATATGGAAGTCATAAATAAACTGTGTGTCAGTGTGACGATAGAAAGTGCCCAGTGATTGTTTACCAAAACACGCAGCAGGTATAACAATGGAAACAGATCTGGCGATTCCTGTTCACCAGCCGGCAAAGAAAGGCTTAATCCGTCTTTCCTCCCCCTGTTGGAAATTCCGAGGGTTGTTCTGTCTGCATGCAGAAAAGCGATGCAGAAAGTTCAAGTACCCAATAAGAATAGAAGAGGGCTTTTATTAAGCAGGTTCAGACTTTCCGGAGTTTTGAAAGTGATTTGAATGTTGATAGAGCATTTAGATGACGCCCATGCGCTGTAGCGATTCGAAAAGGGCAATAATAGATCCTTACTGAGCTCACGTCATGGTGTCTCGCATTTGATTGAGGGTGGTTTAGTGATAGAAATTTCAGCTGAATGAATGCAATAAATTCTGAAATATTATTGGAGACTTTATCACTCTCATAGAATTGTTAGTCACGTGCGCGGCTAGGTTTCTAAAAGAGTTAGCATATTTCCTCGCTGGCCCTTTCCCTTTTTAGTCCAAAGGGATTTGAATCCCGAAGGACTATTCGTTTCGTTTTGGCATCTTGCGTCGGATTCATAAACGTCGGTTCACTTTTCAAACTGTTGCCACAAAATGTTAGAGTCCTGCATTATATTTGAAGAAATTAAATAATGAAAAATCTGCATAAATGTATGTATATTTCTCGTATTGTGATAAAACAATGGTACATAGAGTCATCGAATTTTGAATAACGTAATCCTCCAATGAATATGAGCATGTGGAAGACCAAATTTGAAATTTGAAATTTGTTTTATGATCAAATTCCTATTTTTTAAAACTTTGACGAATTTTTGATTAACAAACTCAAGGATTTCAAAGCGAGCAATGGCAACGTTGTGCAAAAAAAACATTTTTATCTCCGGCGCGTGAGTTTTTGTATCGGAAATTCTAAAGATATGCTCGTTTTAAAACTATTTTGCGATATTCCTGTTGAATTGAATTTTATGGTTTAAGTACGAAGAACATGATGTTTAACAAATAAAGATAACGCATAAAACGTTAAAAAAACGTAATTTAATTTGGACGTAATTTAAAATCTGAAACATTTCAGATTTTTTTTTTTTTTTTTTTTTTTTTTTTTTATTTTAATTTTATCGTCCGAAAAATAGCAAAATAGAAGAGCCATTTAAATTCCACAAAATGCGCTTACAGTAAAAACATAACGAATGAAAAGAAATTCTGGAAATGTATAATATTATTTCTTTAATCCATTAACTGCCATGATCCCCCATCTGGGGATTTGTCTTAGTAGCGGAAATTTGGTAACTTTAAATTGGCAACAATGGTTATTTTTTTTACATTATTATTTAAACCTTTTTCAAGCTTTTGCACGAATTGTTGAGTAGTAGCTGTTAAATGAGCTGGAGAGTATTGTTTGCGAGAAGAAGTAAAATTTTGGTGACTTTCAACATTTTCAAAACGCCGATATGTCATATTATTACGGGCATCATATCCAACTCCTGTGTACTACCGTATTCTCTAATGGTTTTAAAATATATTTACTAACTATTTATTGTCAATGCGAATTTGATTTTCCGACGAGAGGCTACTTGAATGTCGATCCCCATTGGGGGCTCATGGCAGATTCCATCTATATTCCATTTATATTCCAACTTCCAGTCTCTATGTGAATCTAGACCCCCAGAAATAAATGTAAATTGAGAGGAAAAAATTTTGCAGTTAACGAGTTGAAAGAAACCTACATTCCAATAAAAATACATACTCACGTTAACATTGCAATATCTAATAAGACATAATTATCCATAGCTTGAGTATCGCCCGGTTGTCTCCTCTGTTGTTGTGCACTGATATTTCCTAGGCATCAAATCATCCATAAATAGAGAGCCGCCCAAAAGGGATAGTTGTTAGCGACGTATTGTATGAACACTGATTGTTATTTACTATCTAGTATGAATCTTTTCTTATACATATTTCTTTGTTTGCACTTCTTGTATCTACATTGTAACCATTCCGTCGCAGTATGGGGATTAAGTTATATGTATGCACACATAGTTCTCGACATTTAATGTATGGTATGTATATTGTTTCGTATATCCCTCATGATATTCAATGTATGGCATTAATATTGTGTTACACATATTTCCGGCATTTTTATGCAAAACTTATTGGTGTTAAGCTTATATGTGTGCATTCTTAGTGTTGGCATTTAATGTAAGGTTTGCACACTGATTGTTATTTACTGTATGGTATGAATATTGTATTATATATATATATAGCACTCATAGTCCTAGGCATTTAATGTAGGGTATACATATTGTATAGTGTATACTTCAGGATATTCAATATATAATATTATTATTGTCTTAATATCTTTTTGGTTTTTTTTATGCACAATTTTTGGGTATTAAGTTTATATGTGTGCATTCCCAGTCTTGGGTATTTAAAGTCTCGTATGACTATCGTACTGTGTACACTTATTATTATTTAAAGTATGGTATGAATATTATATTATCTATATTTCTGGTATCCTTCTGATTTCGTATTATATATTTTTCTATTTATTTCTTATTGTTATTTTTATGCATAATGTATTTAACTGCAGTCTATGTATTCTTTTATATGTATCAACCAGGAAAACAAACACCTCTGATCTTTTCGCATATATATATTTATGTGTACCACAATGTTTCTCTGCAATGTACTTATTAATATAATAGGTATATTCCCTGTATGCGTATCGTCTACATATGTATACTCCTATTATTTTTGTGTATTTTATTGATAATGCATACATATCTGTATATTCATCGTTCTGGTACTTACCTACTTAAGTGTTGTATTTGTTCATCACATATTCACTGCAGGTACTTATTGTATTGGTCCCACTTGCAATACTATCTGTATCTGCACTAAATATATATGCTTTAAATCTCTGTGTAAATAATAGTATATATATATTGCTTATTGTAAAAGACAAAATATATTACATCAACATGGTCTTGTACTTACAATTTTAAATATATCCTCACTATGTTTATACATTGGAACTATTGTTTTAGTACACACATTACCTGCACTGTATTTTTAATTTATTATTTCTATTGCACTGTTGGAATTGAAAGTATACCGTCGATATATACCATCTATATTGTACTTATAGTGATGTGTATGTTTTATATATTGCATTTGAACAAAACCGGCTACCCACTTGGATTGTTAATTTCCAACCTTTAATGCCCTTGGTACTTCAATACTTGTAATGCTATTTGTAACGTTCATGCCTTCTTGGTTCCGTTCCCCCATGTTAAAACCTTTATGTTATTATAATTCTTCTTGTATTCCATATTTATTTATAATTCCATATTTATTGTATTTAATTATTATCATATAGTTACTTACTATTTCAACCATTTCTTATTATATCTGGCTAACTTAAGCATATTTAATATTATCTCATATAATATTTATGTTTATTATTTCTTTTGTTATTATTAACCCTTGTTTAGACATGTAATTTTTATTTGATTTTTAATAAATTCCCAGTGGCTCTTTGGGTAGTGAACGGCTTGGGGGCCTGGATCCGACGTTGGGCTTCGGCGCCGGGGGGGGGGTTCTCATGTGTAGATCTCCTCTTTTTGGTGTTGTCTCTAGACAGGGGTGGACGCGGTGCTATACCGATTAACCTAATGGTAAAGGGACAGTGCCCGCGTCCTCCGTCACTTGTCACGTGTTATCGACGCTGACTGCCGTACCGCAATGCCTGAGTACGAATTTTGGAAAAGGCGTGGATGTTTGTAAATGTATAGTTTCTGAGCGGCATGGAGGCACCTTTAAATATGCGGCGAGCCGGAAGTCCTTTCGAGAGGTTGGTGGTAGGGAAAGATCGTTCTGTCACCTATATGGTGCTCAAGGCTCTTGACAACGACAGGTGTAGTCTTGCACTCCTTGCCACTAATAATTTCGTGGGCTTATTGATGTTATTTTCAGGCAAGTAAGATAAGTCACAACAATAACAACAATATAAATAAAGTAGATGAATGGGCAGCCGACTCGGCGAAATGTTTCCTTCAGGATTTAAACTCGGCTCGTCGGTACGGCAGTCAGGGTCACTAACTATTGAACTGGCTGGACGGTGCCCTTATTACTCGGGTTCGAATCCCGGAGAAGGCGTGGATGTTTATGAGTTTATATTGCCTCTAGGGAAGGGGGACACTTAAAATACCGGCGAGACTAAAGTTCCGTCAAATAGTTTGGCGGCAGGTGAATGCCACGCATCCGTCTCCCGGGGCGTACTCCATCAAAACTAGGGCAGGGTTGTACAGTTAATACAGTGGTATTCTGTTTGTACGAACAATTATGAAATTCTGGTTTTCTCGCCTATACTCCCTTTCATTTCTGGCTGCTGTGTCTGCTCTTTCAAAACAACATTTATTTTATTACGGCAAATTTTTACTGAGAACAAACAGATAGACTTCATTTTAAATTATACGGTGAAAATATTATTACCCTCTGTGCTTCTCAAAGATTTTGCATTAATAAAATAAATCCTGCGCAGAGGAAATCTATTATGTACAACAGAAATCCTTTCCAGGTAGGTGAATATGATGACCATACGGATGTCCGGCGTGGGGGAGAATATCGGTTTGCAGCTTCTCATTGTATAACTGAGACAGACTGTGAAAAGAAATAAAAGTTAAATGAATACAATTCGGTACTTCAGACGGAGGCCACCGTTGTTAACTTTGCTTTAACGTAGAGAAAAATATACCTAAAAATCGGGAGTACAATCAATATATTATACAGGAAAAGTCCAAACACGAGAGATCCGGTGATCTTGGTGGCCAAGCTATGGGACCCCACTGACCAATTCATCGCCCTGGAAATTTTGTGATTTGCATAACCAGCCACCACGGTAGAAAATGCCGTTGGGTGAGAGGACCGACACTTTTTATACCATTTATTTACAATGCCACCTAGCAGATCGCCGTTTGAGTTCCGACCATACATTCTCTATGATAAATATCGCTCGTATAGTTGATGAATGAATATCACCCCCTAAAGTTTTGCCCTCTTGTTCAAAGTCATCCTGTATATTAACTTAACTTATTAACATCCTGTTTATTAACTTCATAAGCACTCTCCTGCATGGACCAGTCAAACAAACTAAGATTTTATATCAAAGGACTTTATTTTGAATTCCTGGGGAGGCATGTAATTCATCCGATTGGAGCACATGCGCATTTTACTAGATATGAGAGGGACCGTAGATTATAGTCAAGACACGTATATCGATTTCGAGGACAAACATAGTATACTGATATCGGGGGCAAACAGATACAGGCCCCTCTTCATCAGAGCTAAGGAATCTGCAACAAACGGAAAGGCACAGTTGTATTTATACCCAAAAGGAGTAAAGCGAACGAGAATGTAACGCCATCTGCCGGCAGAAATAGTAATTAGAATTTAAAAATTAAGTTAATAGAATTTTAAAAGCGTTACAAAGGACTGAATGGGAATTAAAGTCATTAATTAAACAAAATAAAATCTTTGTGAATGTGAAAAGCTTCAAAGAAATCCAATTCGCCAATTGTTGAATCTTTTTGAATAATTTTTGCAGACTCAACATTCTCATTAAATTTCTAACTGCGATGAGGTAAAACTTCTTAATTTCACTTTTTCAGATCCAAGATTCGTGTTCCTTGATGCAAAACTTTAACGCTCTTTTAGTTTGAGTCGATATATCGTAAACTACACAGACAATATATGCTATAAATTCCCCCAAAATTAAAATCAGAAATGGAATCTTAAAAAACCGGACCATGGATTTTATTGACAAAGAAGGAACTGTTTGCCTTCGAAATTGATACAGGCTTGACTAAAATCTACGGCAATCACAAAGTTTCTGCTTTGTTAATTTTACATTTATTTGTAAGAAATCTGTTCAACAAATCTATTGAATATCAAATGCTAAATTACAATAAACAATGAAATTAAACATAACCAAACTTACCAGGATTGTACTTTGAATTAAACAGAGAATTTGAATTAAACATTTTCTTAAATTTTTTAGCCTTAAAATCTAAAAATTACTCCTAATATCATATGCTGCAAATATTTTAAAGCCAGATGTATATTTGTCGGATATAAAATATGGTACATATTTAATAAAAAGATTTAAAACCTAAATACACAGTTCCTGTTATTTAGTTTTTAAATGTTTATTATTTTAGAATTCGTCGTTATTAAGGTAGTTACTTTTAAACAAAAAGCAAAGTATACGAACTAGATAACAATTATTACGATTTTTGCTTTGCTCTATGAAGCATGAAATTACAGCCTTAACATAAAAATGAAGAAAATGGTTCAAAATTAAGTTTTTAAAAAATAAACCTTTAAATGAGTAAGTGCAGTGCATTATTCCAATTTTGCGATGATTACTTTAATTTATACGACCTTGAGTACAGATTATTGTGAAGGGAAATGAAGTAAATAATGATTAAAAATAATTTTTAGGTTATGTGCTGGAAAAATGATAGAGTTAAACCTTTAAAGATCATTCAAAAGGACAAAATGATGTAATATTAATCAAAGTTTGTCAGATGAACAAAAATTATCAAAAATATAATGCTTCTATTCATAGTCATAAATATACATATTTTAGATATTAGAATATTTAGTAGATATTAGATATTAGAATATTTAGTAGATATTAGAATATTTTTAGATATTAGATATTAGAATATTTATAATTTCATTTTAAATGAAAAATTACTAGAAAAATTTTGAGTAAAGAACTCATTTTGAATCCCTAAATAAAGCGGCTTTAATTGAGATTTTAATAAGCACATTTAGAATTCAGAGTAAGAATCATATTTAATCATATTTCATGCTTATTTACTTCTGAGTTATTGCTGTTGAATTCAGATGTATTTTACTTTTTCATATGTATTTTAATTCATATGTATTTTACTTTTTCAATATAGAATTCTGCAGTTAAAACGAAAGAGATGAAATTAACTACAATATTTATATATTGGTTTTAAAAACATGTTTACATTTCTCAAAATGAAAATAAATTCTACAGTAAAAATGATGATTAAATTGACAAAATATGCAATTTTAGAAAGGAAATGTTATAAAACGAAAACTAGGTATCATTAAAAATAAAATGCTATTTGTTTTTAATAAAAATATTAAAAAACTCTTCATTCAGGTCAGTAAAGGAGGCGAAAAATAAAACAGGATAATTTCTAATTACAGTATTTATTTATTCATCATTCTTACCACAGTATTTAAAAGACTTACAGTACAAAAAAAAATAGGATAGATTTAGGTTATAACTGAGGTCGAAAAAAAATCCTGAGAGTTACAACAATAAATAAATAAATGACGACAAATGCTAAACTAATTACTTTGGCTTAGTTCATGTAACACTGGAAAGATGGCAGCACCAGACAGCTTCAAAATGTTTTTTCTCTTTGGTAACAGATCTGATAATATAACTAATAATTGCATATAATAATAATTATAATAATCTTTTCAATTCCTTCAAGAAAATATTGATTTTTTTCAAATATAACTCCTGTTTTATACAAGCATATTTTATAGTTTTCGTCCTCATCGCGCTCAGTTCATTGCGCTTAACATTTAAGAATGTTGTGCTATTTTCAGATTCATCAAACATTCGTCTATATTTTCCAACTTAAAAGAGTAAATTTCTTTCACGAAAGCTAGGTCAATAGCTCTCAAATTATTTCAGTGCTGCCATCTATCAGGAAAAAGCAGAAATACTTTGTCTTTAGTTCATGTTAAACATGGAAGATGGCAGCACCATTCGTGAAGGAAAGACTTTCAAATGTTTTTTCTGCGGGAAAACGGAAGTAAAATAAAAAAGTAGCATTCCTTAGATGAAATTCAAACTATTATATAATATCAATCATTATTAAATGATTGATATTATATAATAATTAATCAAACAGGTTAGCAACAAATTTTATAAACATTTTACTTAACATTATTAAAAGTATTAGCTTTATGTTATGTCAAATTATATATAATTTAATGTACTTAATAATTTAATAATAATGCATTTAATTCATGCATCACGTCCACAAAGGTCGTTATTCGGCCTCACAAAGTATAAAATGAATATAAGGAATTGAGAAATAACGATTTATGACATGCTGTGGTTGCTATGGTATTATATCAATTTTCTGTTAATTTCTTTTAGAAATCGTTCACTCTTTAGAATTCAGATAAGAATACTTTCGAATAACTTAAAATAAAGCTAAAATCTATTCATAAGGAAGATTAAAAAAATTCTTAAATGGCATTATAAAACGCTGCTTCGCAGTCTAAACTCCTCTCGCGAAGAACGGATTTTGTGGACACAGTTTGTCGCACTTGCTATAGTAAAATCACAAAGTAAAAAAAAAATATGCAAGCTTTATGATTTTATATTATTCCTATACAGGCCTTTTTTTAAAATTATTTACAAACACATACATGTTTCGAGAGTATTTGAGCTAATGCTACATTGGGCTAAAAATGTTTAAAATCAGCATATCTTTAGAATTTCCAATAGACAGTCTTCTGCACTGGAGATAAAAATGTTTTATTTCTTACATTGTTGCTGAAATTGTTGAATTTTCAAGAGAAATTCGTTAATGTTTTACAATATATGAAATAGATAATAAAAGAAATTCGAAATTCAGGCTTTCACGTGCTCCTATTCCAGTAGAGAACTACTTTATTCAAAATTTCATGGCTCTAGGTATCCTTGTTTTTTCACAATGCGAGAAACATACATACATTTATGCAGATTTTTCATTACTTAATTTCTTTAAACAAAATATAGGGCAATAATATTTGGTGGCAACTACTTGAAAAGTGATTCGACGCAAAATGCCGTTTGGAGACTAATAGCCCTTCTGGCTAGCCCCCATTTGGGTTACAAATAAGCCAAATTTCCCGTTCGCCTTGTTCTTTTTCACGTTGACACAGCGATGTGTTTACGCTTAAGAAAACATCATACAATTGTACAAACTTGGCATCGCGCAAACTTAGGCAAAGGTGGCTAATGGTGGCAAAGGATCTAATGATTTTTTCTCTTGAGGGATTTTCTGGCAAAATTCTGTACTCCTAGAGAAATTTTTCCCGCACTTTCTCCCATTACTGGCAAATTTCACAAGCACACACTTCAAAGTTGATTTTACGGCAAAAATATCGCGAATTATCAATAAAAATTGTTGAAATCAAGAATGCAACAAAAAGAAAGTATACGAAAATAGTGAACTTTGCTTAACTGAAAGAGAGTTGTGAGTGTGGTTTGTCTGAAGGATTGTTATGAAATGGTTGCTTAAAGAATGGTTACGTGTGTGGTTAATACAGCTTTGCCCATTCTGAAGATTTGGCGACATCTACTGAAGTGGTTGCAAATAATACGTAAGTACTAATTTTCGTGGAGACGGTGTACGGATGCATTTTGAAAATCCTTAAAAAATACTGCTCTTATTCTTTCGTTGATGCAAAAGAATTGCTAGGTAAAGTATTTTAAATATGGTGAAGCATACGGGGGCTAAATGTCAAAAGGCAAACATGCTTTCGTGGAGGAGTTTAAAGAGAAATTAGCAGTATTCGTGTAGACGTAGGGAAAACCACAAAAATCAACCATGCCGCCAGCCCGTTTGTCTGGGTTCGAACTCGGGTCTATTCAACTCGAATTCGAACCCAGACATAAATTAGTAAGTTATAGTCAAAACATTAATTTATAAGCGGGTACACTGATATTTCAAGCTGTAAGACATAGTATGTTCGGAGTCCAGAAGTTTAATGAATGACATGAAATTGCTCAAAATATTATCTACATTAGCGTAAATTTTAAATAAAGCTTGTTCTTTTCAAAGGCTATTGATATAGGTCCATCTTCTTCAGGAAGGGTAATGTATCTTTTTTCGGAGGGGGGGGGGGATTGAAAGAAATGGTGATATAAAGTGGCAAGTGCATAGCTATGTTTATTGAGAGAAAAGTTAGTTAAAACTTCAGTCATAATTAATATTTTCTTAGCTTTTTAAAAGTTAGAGAAAACCTCGATAGGGAGTGAAATTATAAATTTGTGTAGCTGTGAAAACTGGAATATTTCTCGAAAAATTAAGTTATAAATTAGTAACAGATTTACAAATTGGTTATGTATACATGTATTGTTAATGCACAAACTAATAAAAATTAGAAATTAGAAATTTACAAAAAATATTTTTTATAAATTTTTTATTTGTCGTTTTTACAAGTAAAAAATGATAAAAAAAATTAATAAAGAAGTAAGTAAATTTTTAGACTAAACTTTTACAGGGTTATGTAATTCAACAACTGAAGAAGTTTCGTGGGTAATTTCAGCATAACTTAAGTCAAAATCGTAGTTTAATTGTCAGCTATTGAATATTTATTTATTTCTCCTTTTCGAAAACGGACTTATTGCTGTTTAGTACCGCTAAAATGAAGGATCGTGTTCACCTCAAATTAGCCGATTTTGTAGTTAGATATACAAATAGATTATCCACGAAACTTCTTCAGTTGTCGAATGACATATCCCTGAAAAATTTTAGTCTAAAATATTTACTCACTTCTTTATTAATTTATTATCATTTCTTACTTGTAAAAACGATAAATAAAAAAAATTAATAAAAAATATTTTTTTGTAAATTATTAATTTATAATTTTTATTAATTTGTGCATTAACAATCCATGTATACATAACCAATTTATAAATCTATTCTAAAGTGAAGGATTGTGTTCACATCAAATTAGCCGATTTTGCAGTTAGCTAATGATTTTAATCTGCTAATCTTCATATGTAATTCGCAATACCGAGTTTGTGCAATTCTCTTATTTTTAAACCAAAATCAGTCCATGTACACAGCGATCTGTTTTGGTTTAAAAATAAGAGAATTGCAAAAACTCGGTATTGCGCGCCTCCTATGGTGATTAGTAGATAATAATTATTATCTAACACATTCATTTAAAATGAAGAAGTATCAAATCTTACCTTGCAGCGATGTGCAGAACTGTTGCTCCGTCTTTGTCCCTGTCCCACAACGTACAATCCGTATTCCTCAACAGCCAGACGAGAGCCGGTAGTTTACCCATTGCGGCTGCATCATGGGCCGGGGTAGCTCCCACAAACGATCTTACATTCGCTCGCATCGAACATTTATTGATGAGAAATTCGAGCACTTTCACGTGACCCCCTCGGGCAGCATAGTGGACACAGGTGGCTCCGAAGTCATCGTGTAGGCCTTGTAGCAGCTCCTGCTTCTTTTTCAGAAGCTGCAGGCCTTGGAGATCTCCTTCGCGGGCAGCAACGAGAGCTCTGTGGATGAGTGGCACTTCAGGCATGGCGCCGGGAGGGTAGGGCGGATGATAGTGAGGATGATGAGCCCAGCAAAGGGGCGGAGGTGGATAAGGATCTGTAAAGGAAGACATATTCAACATTTATTTTACATTCAGTGGGAAAACGTTCTTAAATGCACTATTAGAAACACATTAAAACACAAATTTTATATTCATTTCACACTCAAAGCAACTAGAATTTTGTGAGACAAGAAAAGCTGGACTTTTTATTAATTTAAACTGAAAAACATAACAAAATTTTCATATTTACTACCGATATAATACAGAAAGATGTACTTCGCTTTTGTTTTTACAGAAAATGGGAAAATTATTAAATTCGCTATTGATAACATACAGAAGGGCAAATTTCGAATTTATTTACTATTCAGAGGAACTCAGAACTGGTAAATACACCACTGGCATGCTATAAAAAGTTGAATTTATATATATATATATATTCAGAGTCAAATAAAACTATCAAATGGATTCCTAATAACAAATAAATAAAATAAAATTCCTGATAATAAATAATAACATTAATTTTACATCCAAAGCAAAGCAAAACTGTGATACGCACTATTGATAACGTCTGCAGGAGGGGGGGAATCACTAAGAGAACAACGCAAAGAGAAAACATTCCAACTCTAAAACATCGTGATATTATAATAGTACTGCTATAAAATAACATTAAAATAACGCACCTGCAAATCATAGCATGATGATTTTTGAGCGCAAGAAGTAATAATAAATGTTTTTACCTCTGTATTTCATTCATTTTTTTGAGTTTACTCATGAAAACCTAGTACTACAACTTTACAAAAATACCTGATGGGAACAACACCAGATGACATTCTTTTACGGCTTATTAAATTATACACACTTTTTGCTGCATTTCACTTAAACTTATTTCCTCGAATTTCGTTAGAGATACATTTCTCATTTAATTAATTCAGTTCTCACTTCGCGAAAAGGCAAAATTACATTAAAATTTAAATCATTTTCATTGAAAATTGTAATACACAGAAAAATTTGAAGCACGAAATGCAGTTAAAAAACACAAAACGATTTTTCTGTTTTTAACTGCAAGAAATAAGCAATTCAACTAGCGGGCAGGAAGGCATATTTTTCGATGCACAAAATTGAAAAGTTTACTTTTCCCAGCAGGCAAGAAGACACTGAATGTGCAGAAACCGACTTAATTCATTACTCTGTCGAGTTTCAAATGTAAACAAATATGGCTGCTACGGTAAGAAAAATTAGGTTTAGCCGCACTTAAAGAACTTTTAAATCGCTGGTAATTCTACAACTATTGCATGCAGATTAAATAAAAGCATAAAAACCTTAAACGGCAGATAAGAACAAAATAATTCAATTATTTTTAAAGCAAAAAGGGCGCAATTTACTAACATATAAAGAAAAGAAAAAAAAAACTGAGCTCACAGAGCCGAGTAACAGAGTGGGTACATACATATATATATTTATACTTTTGGTAAGGCCAATTGGAACCAAAAAGGAAGGTGCGCAACTACATGTTATAGCAGTCCTGTATACAAAATATCAACGTTCTGAGGTTACTCACTTTTGAGTTACGCGAGATACATACATACATACGTACGTACGTACGTACGTACAGACGTCACAGAAAAATCTCTTCTGTATTCATTTTAAATCACTTTTATAATTCCGTTGGGGGAAAATGAGTTCTCTATTCTGTCCTTAAATAGAGATATCACGCAAAAACATCGTTAAACGGCATTCAGTATCGGTCAAAGTGGATATTTTTGTTGAAATATGATACCCAAAATTTTTCGTGATTACAATACTTCCTTTACTTTGTACAAGGAAGTAAAAATATGAATTAAATAATGACCTTAGTTAACTATATAAGTTTATTAAATAATGACATTTAATTGTTAACTGCATCTTTGTTTCTTGCTTTTCGCATAAGTATTCTAAATTTAGTAAATTTAATTCAGCAAGGAGTCGAAATAGCTTAGCCTGAAATAACTTGTAGATAATTATCCCACTCTTTGTTTAGTGTATTCATATATAAATATTCAAAATATAGTAAATTTTGTTTGCCATCAAATAGAAATAACTTTTTACATTAGCGTTTGTTCTGAACATGTGAATAGTTACCATATTCTTTGTTTCAATTATTCGCATAAATATTTTATAATTTAGTAATTTAGTGCAGTGCGAAATCTGAATGAGCGATTATGAAGATCCGAAACAAGCATCTGCATAATTATCATATTTATTATTACAGAGTACATATACATTCTTATTTTAGTAAATTTAATATAGTATATCGTATTTCCTCACGTATTTTCTTAATTTTCTTAACTAATTTCATCGTTCTAAAATCGAGAAAGAGTCATTTACTTTCCTAACAACACGGTTACAGTAAGGACATAACAAATGAAAAGCAGTCATGAATAAACTAATGGTAACTCTCACATTGTTATTGATTTAAAACAAATCTGCATTCCAGTAACAGAACATACTAATGTTAACATTACAATATCTGACCGTAATTCAAGCCAGACACGTCGCACTATAGCTTGTAGGATCTGACCGTTTTTGCTATAATAAATTTTGTTAGATTCCACTAAGGAACCTGTAGACTCCTCGCACAAGCGTAAATGCCAGTATAGAAGAAGGGTAATATAACCCTTTATTATTTGTCAAACTCTGAATACAAGTGCACGTACTTTGTGCTTACAATAACACCTACAACGTGTGATGGTGGTGGAAGAATAGTTATACAATAATTTCAATGATGAAGAGCAGTGCTGGATTAACAATTTAATTTAAGGCTAACTAGGCTGACTCAACAACCTACCCGGTGATATACTTATTAAATGGCCAAAAAGGCATATCAGAAACTCTAACAGCTAGGACAAACTAGTAACCTGCGTTGGCTAGCGAAATCACGCTCTGAATAAACTACAAGATTCGTCTGACTTTATACTCAATTCACTTTAAATTTGCAGCCTGGCGAGGAAAGGGGAGGGGAAAATGAGAAGTTCAGGAAGGATACCAAACTTAAAATAATTTGTTATGCAAAATTAGGAAACCCTACAAGCTCAGTTACCTGGTAAAATCTCAGGGGCATCGGAGGAAAGAAGGAGAAGGGAAACGAATAAAAGCATGGATTTCGAAAGATCGAACACATCAGTCAGCACTAGCTAAGACTACAGTGAGCTGGAACCGTAAGTAACAGAAGTAAGGTGAAATTACATGTTTGGAAAGTTTCATAATGCTGAGAGTATCTGCCATGACTGAGTAATTAAACGAAGAATCTGCACAATAAACTTTAAAAATAATATCAGAAAAAATAAATGTAAAAAATGCTAGTACAAAAATGCAAGCACAAACTGTAAAAATTGGATACACTGAATAAAAATAAATAATAAAAAAAGGGAATACAACTTATTAGTACAATAACCGTCAGAGGGAGAAACTATGTAAGATAGAAGAAGAGAAAAACAATATGAATATATATATTTTTTTTTAATTTTAAGAACCTAGCGTTAAAAAACTAGGGTTAAAAACACGGAAGAAAATACTGTACATTCTTATTTTAAATAACTTTAATGTAGTGTAACTTGCAAACAGTATGCGTTACAATATATGACGTAAAATAGGCTGACTTAATGACAGTACATAAAGTTGCAACGGATATATTATTTTGTCATACACAAAATTTTATTAATTATTAAAATAAATTTTAAATTAAATAAAAAAGAACAAATCATACATTTCTCGTATCCCTTGAAATACTTCTTCAGAAGAATAATCTCCTTCAAAATACGGCTTCCTTGCCTTTTTAACAACATGCTTTCGCTTGCGGAACATCAGCCTCTTCCTCCGGAAAGGATATTATTATTTCTCGGTCTCGTTGGCAACACGAATTAATCCCACGACAACGATCCAACACTCATTACTTACACAAAACTAAAATTCAACTGCTGTCAGTATCCATAAGGCACAAACTAGTACTACGTTATAATAAAACCAAAGGACCCGTTAACGCTTTTCGTACCGCCTAATACCACGGTTAATTTACAAATTAACTTATCGACTTTAATATCTTTAACAATGACCTTGCCAAATTCGAATCTCATTTGGAATTCGGAAGGAAAAATACCACCCTTTTCATGGCTGTTTTAAAATGGGTTCGATTCTAGAATGTAAAGTAGTTCGTATCTCTGTTCTGCCGTGATATTTTATTAGCTATCGGTGTTCCTAATAGCAAAAGAAAGAACGGAACTCGTTACTTGTACCAAGTGACCGCAAGGTGACTGTCAAAAAAGTCGTTCCGACCTTGTCCCGTTAAACTGAACCTCAGTGGCAACACGATTCGGAATTAGAAAATAAATGGAACTAAGAAAGGAAGCGACTGAATACAATGCTGAGGTTTGAAATAATTGGACGATAAAGATTCAGATAGTGGTACGATAACATGTAAATCGATGTTATTTATTCTGTTACAATGTAAAATTACAGACATTATACTTCAAGTGGAGAAGATAAAATCAATTTTCTATTCTTCAGATCATTAACAGCTAGTACTTTCTAGCAGTTTAAGAAATACATTCAAATGTCCGTTATTACTAACAAATGAATGAATTATTATTATTATTATTAATGAAACTTTATAATAACAATAATAAAAATTATTATTTCATTTCGTTAAGTTTCAAAGCGAGCAATGGCAACACTGTTATTATAATGTCATTGTTAAACATTATAATAACAACAATAATAATACTAAATACCCAAAAGAATTATATTATATTATATAAATTATATTACACCCCAAAGAGCATTTTTTTAACGTTTTGTGTGTTACATTTTTTGTTATTAAATACTACGTTCTTCGCACCTAAACCATAAAATTCAATTCAACAGCAATATCCAAAAAAACTTCAAATGAGCATATCTTTAGAATTTCTGATACACAGTCTCGCGCGCTGGAGATAAAAATGCTCCTCCCTGCACAGTGTTTCCATTGCTCACTTTGAAATCCTTAAGTTTCTTAACCCTTTGCGGCACAATGTGTCCGGTCTGGACACACCTAAAAATTTCCTTCTGTACGCACAGAAAAATTGAATGAAAAAGGATTTATAGGTTACTATGAACCTTCTTTATTTATAGTAGATGGCAGCTCAACACAAACCAGTCCATATATAATCAAAATCGTAAAAACAACCTTGTATTTAGCGTAAGTATATTGAATGAATTATTATTATTATTAATAATGAAATATTAATGAAACATTATAATAACAATAATAATAAAAAAATTGTTATTTCATTTCGTTAAGTTTCAAAGCGAGCAATGGCAACACTGTTATTATCGGCAACACTGTTATTATCAACCTTATATTTAGCGTAAGTATATCAATATACTTACGCTAAATACAAGGTTGTTTTTACGACTTTGATTGTCACATTAGCGTGTTTCTCTTCTAGTCCAGTCCATATATTTTAGCCATGTTTTTTAAGACCCTCATTTTTCAAAGAAATCTTCCAGATATTTTTTAGGGTATAAAAGGAATTGTTTGAAAAGAAATTTATATATATATATTTTTTTTTTTGGCTGTATGCTAATCTCCTTATTCTATATTAGTTTTAAATTTTTACCTTTAAATCTTGCCAAAAAACAAACGGCGAACCATAGGTGTGCCCAGACCGGGCTCACCGATCATCTAGGACAACTGAGACTCTATTTTTGTTTCTCCGCATCTTATCGGTCAGTTCATTGACAACAATGCTCGTTTCAGCACTCTTTTCGAAGCTCTATTCAATCAGTGTGCCACTTTGGGCATACCCACAGAATTAAAACGATAAGTGCTATCTTCACAAAATTTTACTCGTGTACTCCTCTAGGCCTAATTAAACTGCCTACCTTTTTTTTTTTTTTTTTTTTTTTTTTTTTTTTTTTTTTTAAATCAAAACTCCGACTTTAAGAGGTAGCGTGCCGGAAAGGGTTAATAGAAAATTCATGTTTTCCAAAACATAAAATAGATAATAAAACATATTCCAAATTTGGGCTTCCAGATGCCCATACTCGGGTGGAAACTTACATTATTCAAAATTCGATGGCTCTAGGTACCGTTGTTTTATCACAATGCGAGAAACCTACATACATTTATGCAGATTCTTCATTATTTTATTTCTTTATGTATTATGCAAGGCTCTAATATTTGGTGGCAACAATTTGAAAAGTGAACCGACATTTATAGTGAGCCAACGCAAAATGCCAAAACGAAATTAATAGTCCTTCTGGACAAATGGCCTCTTCGGACTAACAAATTCGAAATTTCGGGCTTCAAGTGCAGTGTTGCCAGATCGTGCGTTTTTTCGCAAATTTGCGACTTTTGTCTAACTTGTGCGACTCAAATTTTAATATTTGCGATTTTGCGAAATTTTTGCGACCTCCATCATTTTCGTATGCTACTTTGTGCGACTTCAAAGATTTTTTTAATATATCGTAAAATGCTTTTATGTTAAAATACTGTTACAATTAAGAATTATTTATATTAAAGAAAACAGTTTATTTAGGCGTAAATAGAAGCGTAACTATGAGGTCACAAAATCACGTGATCTCTGGCGCCATTTGCGACTTTTTTAGTCTACTTTTGCTACTTTAGTTGAAAATTTTCTGGCAAGACTGCTCTGGTGGAGGACTACGTTATTCAAAACTGAGTGGCTTTAGGTACGTCTTTTTTTTCGCCATGCATATATACATGCAGATTTATCATCTTTTAATTTATTTATAAATAATACAGGGAGATGGGAGCAATTTGAAACGTGAATTAACCATCTAAATGTAAGCCGACATTTATACCAATTCGCAGCAAATTCCCTTTCCTGAACTAATTGCCCATTTTAGATTGAAAACAATGGTATTAAAAGTGAACTATCCATCGATACAATTATATTACTACAATCAACGGTTAATTTGTAACAAAGTTTTAGAATTAGAGCAAAATGTTGTGCTTATATTATACATTCCTGTTATTATTATATATTAACTCGGCCAGTGAAATTACACTAGTTAGACTTATGAAAATCATTGTACACGTTGTAAATTGTTCCCATCAAATAATATCTCCCTGCATTATATTTAAAGAAATTAAATAATGAAGAATCTACATGAATGTAAGAATTGGAGGCTCCCTTCAGCCCACCTTAACACGAGTGTCCCCATAGATCAAAAGAAGGGGCCCCGTATCTTTACAATCGAGGGCAGCCAGTAACCCAGCCACCCCCAAACAACAAACAAAAATACTAAATCAAAACTAAATAAGCACATCTAACACAAAATTACAGACTAACAAACAAACAAACAAAAAAATCCATAAACACAAATTCACAACATAGAACACCACAGATATATAAAACCCATATAAATACAAAATTCAATTTTAACAGAAGATTCCTCCTAGCGCCCTATTTTCATTCATAAACTTCATTAGAGCAATAGAATATGATTTAAAAACTTTAAAATTAACGATACTTACATTAAAATCAGTAGTGTTAAAAATCTGTCTAATAGGGGCTGTTAAACTACAATCAACCACGAAAGGCATCACCATCAACCTGACAACTATTACATAATTTATTTTCCTGCAGATTCAATCGGTTGAAATAGAACGGAAACCTACCATGTCCAGTGAAAACCTGATTAACATCAATATTGTTCATACATTTCATTTTATTTGTGATTTTAATTAGTTCCACAAATCCTTTGTTTTTAGGTGAAGAGAACCACTGTATTTTCCATTTGTTAACGTAAATTTTTTCATTCTTCGAATTGTAATTCTCTTCGAAACTGTTACTTCAATATCCATTGCACTGACATTTGAGACCGCCTGCTTGGCCAGGCCTATATGGGCCTATATGGGCTTTAACCCAATGTAGCTTAATATTTAAATAGGAACTCAAAGTTTCTACATGAATGTATGCATGTTTTCACATGAATCTACATGAATGTATACATATTTCCACATGAATCTACATGAATGTATGTATGTTTTCACACTGTGAAAAAACAAGGGTACGTAAAGGCATCAAATTTTGAATAACGTAACAGTCCGCTCAAATATGGGAACGGGAAGCTCAAATTTGGGATTTCTTTTATTACTTATTTCATAGTATGTAAAACTTTAACGCATTTTTGATTCGTTACAGTGATTCGTTCGTGGTTTGATGATTCAACGATTTCGAAGCGTTCCATTAACATCGCTTGCATCAGCACGGATATTTTATGCGCTTCTTTCTTTACATTTCTTATTGGTATTATGTTGGTAGCGTAGCAACGCAAAGACGTTACAATGTCTAACGGTATTTTGCGTCAAATGACTTTGAATGTTTGTATCTCTTTCCAAATCCCATTTTGAATCCCCTGTCTGGGGGGGGGGAGGAAAAAAGCCCCTATCGGCGTAATATTAAATCTGAAAGCTTTCAGATTTTTTCTTCCCCCCTCTTTTTTTTTAGTCCAAAGGGATTTGAATCCCGAAGGACTATTAGTTTCGTTTTGGCATTTTGCGTCGGACTCATAAATGTCGGTTCACTTTTCAAACTGTTGCCACAAAATGTTAGAGTCCTGCATTATATTTGAAGAAATTAAATAATGAAAAATCTGCATAAATGTATGTATATTTCTCGTATTGTGATAAAACAACGGTACATAGAGTCATCGAATTTTGAATAACGTAATCCTCCAACGAATATGAGCATGTGGAAGACCAAATTTGAAATTTGTTTTATGATCGATTTCCTATTTTTTAAAACTTTGACGAATTTTTGATTAACAAACTCAAGGATTTCAAAGCGAGCAATGGCAACGTTGTGCAGAAAAAACATTTTTATCTCCAGCGCGTGAGTCTCTGTATCGGAAATTCTAAAGATATGCTCGTTTTAAAACTATTTTGCGATATTGCTGTTGCACTGGATCTTATGGTTTAAGTGCGAGGAACATGATATTTAATAAAGAAAGGTAACACACAAAATGTTAAAAAACGCCCCTTTGGACGTAATTTAAAATCTGTAACATTTCAGATTTTTTTTTTTTTTTTTGTTTGTTTTGTTTTTTATAATAAATACCTTAAGAAGCTAGTATTAAAAAGAGCTCTGAATATTCCCTCCCCACTTTCATCTCAGCTCATAAATAGGAATACAGGTACTTTAGAAATGGATACAATGGCACACAGCGACCTCTACGCCACGGGGGGAAAAATAATAATAATGCCGCAACAAAATAAATCGTGCTCCAGGCAGTTCTGCGAATGACATTGCACGATATTTCTCGAGATTTATCATCAAACCCACTCGAAATAATATTATCGGACACATCGGTTGTCCGTCGGGCAATGTGGGACGAGCATGTAACAGCAACTTCCAAGCTGCGCAGAACTCGCTCAACATTCCCTGCCCACGCAATTGGGCTAAGTGAGGATTATAGCGTTATCTGATGTCTGCTGTCCGAAAGCTTTTGTTGATTTCGCTTGATGGATTCTGTCATTAGTTGTCGCCCCTTATCTTTGTTTATTTATCCGGATTACTTTCATTTGCGCTGTAACAGACGTGATTTTGGGTCTTTACACTACAACAGTTCAGCGCCGGAGCCAAAGCCGATGCGCAGAATTTAACAGCGGCAAAAGTTCAACGGAAGAACCGAGCAACAAAATTTCGTGATGACAAACATAGGACAGCAGAATTTAGGGCCGGCAAAATTTTTACGAGTTTTGCCGCCTGCTTTCATTTTGTTCTTCAGTGATTGTTCTCTCTTGTTTTTTAAAATTTCCATTTCTGTGATGCTGAGGTAACAGAAATTTTATTACAACGCTACTCCACCACTTTGGCCCGTGCAACAAACTTTAAGAATGGCAATTTTTTTTAACTCAGGGAATGCACTGGGAAACAAAATTTATTGAGCTAGAAAATTTTTAGATTTCAACAGAAGCATCGTACAGTAAAATTGAGTGGTGGAACAATTTTTTAGAATTTAAAGAAGCACAGAGGAAGAAAATGGAGTAAGGTGAAATTTTAGAATTCAGCAAAGCACTGAGCGATAAAATTTACTGACGGTTGGATTTTTAGAATTTAGAAAAAATGCCCAGCAGAGGAATTTAGAGCCGGCAACATTTTTAGAATTTAAAGGAGCACTGAGCAACAGAGTTAACGATGGCGATATTTTTAGAATTTGGGAAAAAACACCAAGGAGCAGAATTTAGTGCCGGCAAAAATTTTAGAATTTAGTGAAGCAGCGAGCAAGAAAATTTATTCAAAGCGAAATTTATAGAATTAAAGAAAAACACCGGGCAGCAGGATTTACAGCTGACAAGATGTTTAGAATTTAGAGATGCAGTGAACAACAAAATTTAGGAATGGCAGAATTTTTAGAATTCGGTGGAGGCATGGGCGACAAATTTTTTAGAATTCAGAGGTAAAATGAAAACACCAGGCAGCAGACAAATATTTAGAATTTAGAGATGCAGTGAACAACAAGATTTAGTAATGGCAGAATTTTTAGAATTCGTTGGAGGCATGGGTGACAATTTTTTTAGAATTCAGAGGCAAAATAAAAACACCAGGCAGCAGAATTGAAAACTGACAAAATGTTTAGAATTTAGAGATGCAGTGAACAACAAAAATTTAGGAATGGCAGAACTTTTAAAATTCGGTGGGGGGCATAGGTGACAATGTTTTAGAATTCAGAGGCAAAATAAAAACACCAGGCAGCAGAATTGAAAACTGACAAAATTTTTAGAATTGAGAGATGCACTGAAGAACAAAATTTAGGAATGGCAGAATTTTTAGAATTCGATGGAGGCACGGGTGACAATTTTTTTTAGAAATCAGAGGCAAAATAAAAACACCAGGCAGCAGAATTGAAAACTGACAAAATGTTTAGAATTTAGAGATTCACTGAACCACAAAATTTATAAATGTCAGAACTTTTAGAATTCGGTGGAGGCATGGGTGACAAATTTTTTAGAATTCAGAGGCAAAATAAAAACACCAGGCAGCAGAATTGAAAACTGACAAAATGTTTAAAATTTAGAGATGCACTGAACAACAAAATTTAGGAATGGCAGAATTTTTAGAATTCGGTTCAGGCATGGGTAACAAATTTTTTTAGAATTCAGAGGCAAAATAAAAACACCAGGCAGCAGAATTGAAAACTGACAAAATTTTTAGAATTGAGAGATGCAGTGAAGAACAAAATTTAGAAATGGCAGAATTTTTAGAATTCGATGGAGGCATGGGTGACAATTTTTTTTAGAATTCAGAGGCAAAATAAAAACACCAGGCAGCAGAATTGAAAACTGACAAAATGTTTAGAATTTAGAGATTCACTGAACCACAAAATTTATAAATGTCAAAACTTTTAAAATTCGGTGGAGGCATGGGTGAGAAATTTTTTTAGAATTCACAGGCAAAATAAAAACACCAGGCAGCAGAATTGAAAACTGACAAAATGTTTAGAATTGAGAGATGCACTGAAGAACAAAATTTAGGAATGGCAGAATTTTTAGAATTCGATGGAGGCATGGGTGACAATTTTTTTTAGAATTCAGAGGCAAAATAAAAACACCAGGCAGCAAAATTGAAAACTGACAAAATGTTTAGAATTTAGAGATGCACTGAACAACAAAGTTTAGGAAAGGCAGAACTTTTAGAATTCGGTTGAGGCATGGGTAACAAATTTTTTTAGAATTCAGAGGCAAAATAAAAACACCAGGCAGCAGAATTGAAAACTGACAAAATGTTTAGAATTTAGAGATGCATTGAACAACAAAATTTAGGAATGGCAGAATTTTTAGAATTCGGTGGAGGCATGGGTAACAAATTTTTTTAGAATTCAGAGGCAAAATAAAAACACCAGGCAGCAGAATTGAAAACTGACAAAATGTTTAGAATTTAGAGATGCATTGAACAACAAAATTTATAAATGTCAGAACTTTTAGAATTCGGTCGAGGCATGGGTGAGAAATTTTTTAGAATTCAGAGGCAAAATAAAAACACCAGGCAGCAAAATTGAAAACTGACAAAATGTTTAGAATTTAGAGATGCACTGAAGAACAAAATTTAGGAATGGCAGAATTTTTAGAATTCGGTGGGGGGAATAGGTGACAATGTTTTAGAATTCAGAGGCAAAATAAAAACACCAGGCAGCAGAATTGAAAACTGACAAAATTTTTAGAATTGAGAGATGCAGTGAAGAACAAAATTTAGAAATGGCAGAATTTTTAGAATTCGATGGAGGCATGGGTGACAATTTTTTTTAGAATTCAGAGGCAAAATAAAAACACCAGGCAGCAGAATTGAAAACTGACAAAATGTTTAGAATTTAGAGATTCACTGAACCACAAAATTTATAAATGTCAAAACTTTTAAAATTCGGTGGAGGCATGGGTGAGAACTTTTTTTAGAATTCAGAGGCAAAATAAAAACACCAGGCAGCAGAATTGAAAACTGACAAAATGTTTAGAATTGAGAGATGCACTGAAGAACAAAATTTAGGAATGGCAGAATTTTTAGAATTCGATGTAGGCATGGGTGATAATTTTTTTTAGAATTCAGAGGCAAAATAAAAACACCAGGCAGCAAAATTGAAAACTGACAAAATGTTTAGAATTTAGAGATGCACTGAACAACAAAGTTTAGGAAAGGCAGAACTTTTAGAATTCGGTGGAGGCATGGGTGACAAATTTTTTAGAATTCAGAGGCAAAATAAAAACACCAGGCAGCAGAATTGAAAATTGATAAAATGTTTAGAATTTAGAGATGCATTGAACAACAAAATTTAGGAATGGCAGAATTTTTAGAATTCGGTGGAGGCATGGGTGACAAATTTTTTAGAATTCAGAGGCAAAATAAAAACACCAGGCAGCAGAATTGAAAACTGACAAAATGTTTAGAATTTAGAGATGCATTGAACAACAAAATTTAGGAATGGCAGAACTTTTAGAATTCGGTGGAGGCATGGGTGACAATTTTTTTAGAATTCAGAGGCAAAATAAAAACACCAGGCAGCAGAATTGAAAACTGACAAAATGTTTAGAATTTAGAGATGCAGTGAACAACAAAAATTTAGGAATGGCAGAACTTTTAAAATTCGGTGGGGAGCATAGGTGACAATGTTTTAGAATTCAGAGGCAAAATAAAAACACCAGGCAGCAGAATTGAAAACTGACAAAATTTTTAGAATTGAGAGATGCACTGAAGAACAAAATTTAGGAATATCAGAATTTTTAGAATTCCATGGAGGCATGGGTGACAATTTTTTTTAGAATTCAGAGGCAAAATAAAAACACCAGGCAGCAGAATTGAAAACTGACAAAATGTTTAGAATTTAGAGATTCACTGAACCACAAAATTTATAAATGTCTGAACTTTTAGAATTCGGTGGAGGCATGGGTGACAAATTTTTTAGAATTCAGAGGCAAAATAAAAACACCAGGCAGCAGAATTGAAAACTGACAAAATGTTTAGAATTTAGAGATTCACTGAACCACAAAATTTATAAATGTCAGAACTTTTAGAATTCGGTGGAGGCATGGGTGAGAAATTTTTTAGAATTCAGAGGCAAAATAAAAACACCAGGCAGCAGAATTGAAAACTGACAAAATGTTTAGAATTTAGAGATGCATTGAACAACAAAATTTAGGAATGGCAGAATTTTTAGAATTCGGTGGGGGGAATAGGTGACAATGTTTTAGAATTCAGAGGCAAAATAAAAACACCAGGCAGCAGAATTGAAAACTGACAAAATTTTTAGAATTGAGAGATGCAGTGAAGAACAAAATTTAGAAATGGCAGAATTTTTAGAATTCGATGGAGGCATGGGTGACAATTTTTTTTAGAATTCAGAGGCAAAATAAAAACACCAGGCAGCAGAATTGAAAACTGACAAAATGTTTAGAATTTAGAGATTCAATGAACCACAAAATTTATAAATGTCAAAACTTTTAAAATTCGGTGGAGGCATGGGTGAGAACTTTTTTTAGAATTCAGAGGCAAAATAAAAACACCAGGCAGCAGAATTGAAAACTGACAAAATGTTTAGAATTGAGAGATGCACTGAAGAACAAAATTTAGGAATGGCAGAATTTTTAGAATTCGATGGAGGCATGGGTGATAATTTTTTTTAGAATTCAGAGGCAAAATAAAAACACCAGGCAGCAAAATTGAAAACTGACAAAATGTTTAGAATTTAGAGATGCACTGAACAACAAAGTTTAGGAAAGGCAGAACTTTTAGAATTCGGTGGAGGCATGGGTGACAAATTTTTTAGAATTCAGAGGCAAAATAAAAACACCAGGCAGCAGAATTGAAAATTGATAAAATGTTTAGAATTTAGAGATGCATTGAACAACAAAATTTAGGAATGGCAGAATTTTTAGAATTCGGTGGAGGCATGGGTGACAAATTTTTTAGAATTCAGAGGCAAAATAAAAACACCAGGCAGCAGAATTGAAAACTGACAAAATGTTTAGAATTTAGAGATGCATTGAACAACAAAATTTAGGAATGGCAGAATTTTTAGAATTCGGTGGAGGCATGGGTGACAAATTTTTTAGAATTCAGAGGCAAAATAAAAACACCAGGCAGCAGAATTGAAAACTGACAAAATTTTTAGAATTTAGAGATGCACTGAACAACAAAATTTAGGAATGGCAGAATTTTTAGAATTCGGTTGAGGGATGGGTAACAAATTTTTTTAGAATTCAGAGGCAAAATAAAAACACCAGGCAGCAGAATTGAAAACTGACAAAATGTTTAGAATTTAGAGAAGCACTGAACAACAGAATTTAGGAATGGCAGAATTTTTAGAATTCGGTGGAGGCATGGGCGACAATTGTTTTAGAATTTAGAGGCAAAATTTAGCGATAACGAAATTTTTAGAATTAAGGGAAAACAACGCATTTAGGACCGGCAAAACTTTTAGAGTTTAAACAGGCACAGAATAACAGAATTTGACAATGGGAAGATTTTTGAATTTAGGGAAAACACCAGGCAGCATAGAATTGAAGACTGGCGAAATTTTTAGAATTTAGAGATGAACTGAACAACAAAACTTAGTAATGGCAGAATTTTTAGAATTGACTGGAGACATGAGCGACAGACATGACGGAATTTTTAGAATTGACTGGAATTTTTAGAATAGAATAATGGAATTTTTAGAATAGAATGGTAGAATTTTTAGAATTAAGTCATGGGTGACAGAATTTATTGGGCGGCAAAATTTCTAGAATTTAGAAGTAAAATTTCGCGATAACGGAATTTTTAGAATTTAGGGATATCACCGGGCAGCAGAATTTGAGGCCGACAAAATTTTTAGAATTTAGAGATGCACCGAGGAACAAAATTTAGGCTGACGCCAGGAGGCAGAACGCCTAGCGTCGGCTCTGCCTATATTCATGCGATAAAGTCCATTAAATAGTCAGTAATTTTAACTTAATTAAGTTTGAATGAATTATTTTTGAAATACTTAAACGCAGTAAGATAAATATTGGTGCATCGATCTTGATCTTCAACATCATGCGCAGTTTTAATTACAATGTCAATGCGTTTGAATTACAAAGTGTAACCAACAGAAATTTCTTGCAAATAACAGTCGTTAAATTTCACGCGGAGAACAAGTACAAATTGTATTTTTATATGGAGGTTTTGAAAATATGTAACAAAAAATTTTAATTTAATTTAAAAAAATTTGGTTACGTTTATTAAAATTTCGATATGTCAGCTGTTTTTAGATAGATAACATTTATGCTCAAACAAACAAAAATGTACAAAAAAACTTCATTCCATAAAAGGTGAATCAACTGTATAAACACAAGCCCATAGGATTACGCATTTCCTCTTTCCCTGAATAGCGAAAAATTCAAAATTTCCATTATAATATCAGCTTTAATAATCAGCTTTAAATAATCAGCTTTAAATAGAGCTTAAATAGAGCCCCGTATGACAGAACGCTCAAAATAATTTAAACGGTTGGTGGTGGTGTATTTAATTATAGCAAAGCACACTAGGGCTATCTGCCTAAGGGGAGGGATGCCTTCGTGGATGACTTTCTAAGGGAAACTGGCTCGTATACACGTTACACATGGGGAAAACCACGAAAACACCCATGCAGCCAGCCCGTTCGCGGGATTCGAACCTCGGACCGAACTACCAGTGTTCAGCGACTTTACCGCTCGGCCGCTGGTGGGCCCAAAATAATTTAAACGAAAACAGAGAACCGATTTACATTCTTTGATTTAATGGTCATATACACCGCATACAAAGAACGCTATAGGATTTCTGCTTCGAGATTTGCTTACTATGCCATCATTATCCTAGACTGCGCATAAGACTTGTTTCGCACAACAGTCTTTGTATAGAACACAGAAAAAAGTTGGGGCGAACATAAAAGAAAAGGAAGTAGATATACTTTCTTTTAGGAATGGAATATGGATCCTAACATCCTAAACGAGGATAATTTTAGGGTTTTGTAATTTTTGCATTAAAATTCATAAAAATTCTGGAAAAAGTGCGAAAAATAAAAAAAAAAGTTTTAATCGAAGATATCCATATAATTCGTTTTACCCAGTTTTTATACCTTTGAAAGTTCGCTGTAACAATATAAAATAATATTAAGTGCAAAGGAAACTGAATGAAATAAAAAAGGTTCGTTATATTCGTATTCAGTTCGGAGATTCGTTATATCCGATTTTTATAGTTTGGAAAGTTCCTATAACAGTATAAAATAGCATTAAGTGTACAGAAAACTGGACGGGACCCAAACTTAGCTCGTTGTATCCGGGAATTCGTTAAAAGCGAGATTCGTTATAACGGGGTTCAAATGCATTAACTGATGCAGTTCAAAAACTGTCAGTAAACACAAGCAGTTTGATATGCGTAATAAACAAGCATCAGTAAATAAAAATTTCTTTGAATTGTGTTGCATAATAACATGCTAGAATATCAGATTTTCGTTGAGAAACGAGTAATTATTACTGAGGTGTACTAAGCGTGGGAAAAGACCCCAAAACCCGCTTTATGTGACGTTTAAAGTTAAACCCCCTAATCTAGTTGAAGCTCGCCCTTTTGCAAAACCCAGTTTCAATGTTTTTGCTTTGCTTTTTGTTTTTAGCACACTCTATCGCGTGCAGGTACGTTCTAACATTGAAGGTTTCCTGCCGTATATCAGATGGAGGCAGACAACAAGAAAAGCTAGAATTGTCAAACTAAGTTTTTTCAAATGTAATAAATGACAGATCGTGGTGCAAAGAGGGAAAAAATTAACGAATAGTTCCTACGGTCATAAACAAATATTTCAATTAGAAGCAAAAGGAAAACCGATCTGAAATGGGAGTAAAAAATTGGCTTTCAAACGGCACTCAAATTACAAAACTTAGAATTTATGCTTCAGAACTCATTTGAAAAGTAATACATATAAAATTAAATTTATGAACAATAGAGGGCGGATTTAGAATGATTTCGATAAGGAATTTAAAACAAGCAATGTTTTGGAATAAAACGTTGAGGCAGCACCTTATATTTGAAATGAGAAATATCGTCTGCTACTTTTAAATTCATTCTTCATTAAAAATATCGCATGTGATCAAGCTGGGAATTCAAGGATAGGTTTTGGAGCCTTTCGAACAGATATATTTCTATCGCATTATTCGGGAACGTTATCAAACCATGGTATTAAAATTTCTAATTGCAATATAAGCAATATTATTAATCAGAAAGAGAAAAATCGTTACTTCTTTGTGGAAAGAAGAAACCAAACGAATACCCGAAAAAGGTGCGTACTGTTTCTAGTGTTTCTAAAGTAAAGTCGTTGGAAACGAAAGAAAATCAGCCGAAGTAGAAATCAATTGCAAAGTCTAGAGGAAATTCACCAGTTATACTTCGGAAAGTACCTCAGCATTCCTTGAAAAAATGAAGACTGATACAGGTATTGTTTTATACCTTTTCAACATATTTCTGTGAATCCCCTAACATTTTACCCATGCACTAACGGTGCTTCTGCTTTCTTGAGAAGAGCTCTTTCTGAGAACAAACCCACCACTATGTTTGGACTCTGAAAAGTCATGAAAGAGGAATGGAAATTGGTAAATTTTACGAAAAGCCTTATTATCGCAGAAATTGCGACGCAGAATTATAATCTAGGAAAACGTCTGATCCAACATTTAAAAAATATTCTCGACATTTTAAACATTAATTAAACCGCCCCGAAATCATTCTAAAATGTGAAAATACAATCTGTATGTAATTTTTTTAATAATATAAATGAAATTGATTTTAAATCTGCATTCCCCTTCTTCTGGGATTATATATCATTTACAAACTAAGAACTTTTTTTAAATCTTGGTACTAAGGAATTCTTTTTTCAGATTGCAACGTTTAGTTAATGTATTAAACTTTAAGCGGGTACTAGAATCGTAACTGTTTTAATATTTCTTTTTCCGTCCTAATTTTTCGTAACATAGTATTTAAAACTAGCTCTTCAGGGGCGCCATCTAAGAAATAAATAACTAAGCAAAACCAGTCGATTGCATGCTAAATGATGCCGAAATTCCAATCACTGGCAATGCTGAATGAAGTTAAAAAAATAGTCCATTAATATAAGTAATTTTATTGTTGATATCTCTAATTATTAAACAACGAAAAACCGGTTTGTATGCATGATTGTACATTCCTCGCACTGCAGAAAAACTGCGACATCTAGAGCCACCAAATATTAAACGCACGTAGTCCTCCTCCTGAAGATGTGCACTTCGAAGCCCAAACTGTGAATGTATTTCTTAATTGATATTTTGCGCGAATTTAAAGAAATTGTGGTTAACAAACTAAACGATTTAAAAGCAATGTGTTGGCTCTCAGCAGAACAAAAAATGTTTATGATTCAAGTGCAATAAAAAAACTCATCCATTTAAAAGAAAATGGCTGTCACTCGGCAAAACGTAAGATATTTGTTCTTTCAAATGTAATTCAACAAACTCAACGATTTAAATACCAGTGCCCGAAATAAAATATTTTTAACTTCCACGCGCCAGCATGTTTCCACTCGACAAACCGTAAAATATTCAATTTATCTTTGACATGTAATCACTCTGTAATCATTAATCGAACAGAACGATTTAAAAGCAGGTCTTCTTCTTTATTAAAATTAATTACCAGCTGGATTTATTAAATTCATTAAATAAATTTTCGTTTTTGTAATAACTATTTTAGGCGGACGTTCGCGTAAGTGCCCAGTTATTTAAAAGTTTTCGTAAATTACACGTAAAACACTACAAAAGGAGCTATAGCTTATTTCCTCTTTTTCCTTAACTAATTTTATCATCTAAAAATCGGTAGGGAAAAATTATGAGAGTAGCTTCGTTTCCGAAGAACGCGGTAGCATAAGAACATAGTAAATGACAAGGAAGCGTGGACAAACTAATAAATATCATATTATTTCTTTAAAAGAAACCTACCTTTCAATAACAGTGCACAGTAATATTAACATTACAATATCTGACGGATATTGAGCCGATATCTGAAGGGAGATAAGCCTGAATCGTAACGTTTCGACTAGTTAAGTCCCAGGAGCACCTCACATGAATGACTCTTGACTGCATTTTTCAAGAGGAATATCGGAAGAACGAAAGGGGCGAACAGAAGACAAGGATTTCGAAAGCTCGAACACATCCGCAGTGGATAAGGCTACAATATGTTGGAACGTAAATATTAGAAGTAAGGTGAAATCGCAGGTTTGGAAAGATTTTCAGCTGCGAGAGCATCTGCCCCGTCCGGGTAGATGAACGAAAAATCCGCACAAAATAAGTTTCAAATAAGAAATGCGAGGGAAAATAATACGGATGAAATGCTGCTACAGAAATGTCAACACAAATTGAATCCAATGAAAAAAAAAAAAATTAAATAATCAAGGTGTTAGAATAAATTAGTGTTATTTTTGCATAATGAAACTCGACCACGTCAAACACAAAGGAGCGCCAAACAATATACTGGCGAGAGAAGGTTCTACCTACGTTTTTCAGATGCCCAAAAGTCTTAAAAAGATTTTGTGCTTGTATCTGCTCTTCATTCTTTTCAGTATACTATCTTCTTTTATGATATGTACTCCTGATAATATTACCTAACAGGTAAAGCCTGAAGCTATTTGAAACTGATAAATGAGTCTCTTGTAGGTTCTTTGTTTCTACACTTCGAGTTAAATGTTTGTAAAGGCTATTAACTTTGATTTGTATTCTATTTGTGTTCTATTTGAGTTAATTAAACCCTCTAACTTGTTACATAAAGATTTCGTAGTTATCCTAACTCATGATTCTTTAATAAAACTGCGCTAAATAGAGGATAGTGTACTCAAACGCTTTAGCTGTGCTAAATCCACGATACATCATTATATGTAAATGTAGCCGTATCCGGCCCTTATAAGAAACTTTAACCGTATACGCCTTTCACTAATTTCGAGAACTGGAAAGTATTCAAATGCCTTAACTAAGTTAAATGCACTACATATCACGAGGAAATACAATTTACAAATAGTTAGCAGAGTTAGAATTCTTTGAAATGGCTCTAAATCTGAAAGGTTTAATATTCAGCTCTCATTATAGTATTTGAATTATATACTGTAACCACAAAAACCCACAAAACCGGGACTCGAACCTGGAACTCTCGAATCCGCGTCACCGTTACACCACGAAGGCATAGAGAAAGGAGGAAGCCCCTTTTAAAGGGTGGCTGGGGATTAGAAAACCCAATCGCCAAATCCTAGTGGTGAAGAATTATCATTCACCACCTTTTAGTTCGGGCGCCACTGTAGAGTCATTAGGTTATTTTGATGCTGGAGAAATGCCTTCGCCGGGACTTGGAGCTTTCGAATATGCGCCGAGTGTGCAAACCATTACACCATGAAGGCATGCTAGAAGAAGGGAGAAAATACCTTAAAGTACCAAACTTTAAGATTTCAGATAGAAAATAAATATGAATTTGAATTTTTTCTTTGCATTGTTATAATTGTTTATGTATGTTTTGATAAAAACCTCAAGCAAAATTTAAAACTTAGTACTCCCACACACACACACACATACTTTTTTGTTTAAATGGACCGTCAGCTATTTTTCGATCGTACACACAATCTGCGCGCATTTTGAGTTTGAGACGCTGCGTTAAAATATCTGACTATGGGTCATATTAAACAGAAGTATATAAACACTTTTAAACATGAAACCACTTATTTATTTTAAAGCTACATAAGATACATTTTCAAACTTGCATCTCAAGCGAATTCATTCACATTCTTTTATTGCATCGTTTGATATGCAACGTAACACAAACGACACCAATTTTATCACTATAATTTCAAGACTAACGCGTCATCCGGAAATGTAAAAAACAAATATTTCCAAACATCTGGCAGTATTGAAAATTAACTTGTCTTTTACAGGTAACGTATTGATAAGAAAATAAAAGACAGGCATCTGCTTTTCAACTTCCTTTCTATATTTCTTATTTGCTGTTTTATTTTACTTAAGTTAGAGCTTGTATGAATTGCTATAAAAAATAAGATATAGAGCAAGTTGAATACATTTTTATCGTAGACGTAAGCTAGCGATCCGTGAATTCGAATGAAGATATCTGAAGAATGTAAAAAAGTATGTATGGAAACCGAACAAAATGACAAAAATGTTCTTTTTTTAATCGTAGACATACAAAACTCCTATATAAAAGCACAGATCACGACGCAGTTAATCAACCAGGATATTTTTCACAAAGTGCCAAAATAATTATATAAATTACAAGAGCCATTTTTTTAAAAAATATTAGTCAGTATTTTTAACATATCTTAAGACAACATATTATTAAAGAATACCCATATTCCTCACCAGAATAAAAATTAGGCTTTTGTGTATTTTAGCTGAGGGTTAGGAATATTTAGATTAGCGCTTTCGGCTGCTGCGTCTTGCTGTTAGATATGCTCGTCATCTTCGCATAGAGCGATATTCTGGCTTTAGCGTTTTGGCTAGCGGATGCCTTGAAACACGCGAATGTAATATTCTGAGACATCTTAATTTAGTATGTTGTATGTGGTTTCTTTATTCTGTATGTTGTTGTTGTTTCTTTCTTTTCACCATCGACGGAACAGCTGGCCCACTGGGGTTAGGTGCTTTTCAATCTGTTGTATATCGTCGATGGAATTAAAAATAAATACATGAATAAACATAAATAAAGAGCTTATTACTGTATCCTCCGGGGATTGCCCACGAAACGAGAAACATTGAAGAACCAGAACATGGAAAGAAGGTGCATGCCGAGGACTGCTGAGACTAAGCGGAAGACCTTTTCACTATTATCGTACATGTTAGGCATACAGTTATATTAAGGATGTGCTATAAAAATCAGGTACAGATGTAAAGATGACCAAATACATTACAAATTGTGGAATACATTAAATGAGTTCTGGATTAATCATAATATTAAATATAATTAAAAACAGCAAAAACAAAAACAAACAAACAAACAAAAAAAAAACAAGACATTAACTAAATTAATATATGTACAGAGCAGGCTGCTGACGGCACGGTGTCCAAGGAAAGGAGTCACTGCAGGCTGTCAGCAATGCTTTTAGGAATGGTAGTGCAGTCTCAAATGCTGCTGAGAGCATATTTATTCTTAATCGTGTTCTTGAACCATGCCGGCATATTGATTGCAGTTGGTCTTTTTAAATGCGAATTCCCAGTGTGCGAGCAGTCAAACAAATAGTGTTCTGCGTCACCAGTGCTGCCACAAATACATTGGTCACTGTCTCTTAGGCGAAATCTGTGAAGATAGAACATATATGGACCATGGCCGTGTCAGATACTGTGAGAGGTGCGAAGAACTGCTATTTAAATTGTGGTTAACTTTATAAGGTATTTCTCCCACTTCCCCAGCGTGCCTTCGTGGTGTAACAGTAGCACGCTGGGCCGGTATCCAGAGGTCCGTGGTTCGATTCCCGGCGAAGGCGGTTGCATATTTTTCATCTTTTCTGCTTCCAATTAACCTAATGACTCTACAACTTTTGGTTGGAAATCATACAGTGTTCTGCCTGTGGTGCTTGTTTCCCAGTAAATTTGACGCTTGAATTCAACTTTTGTTGTTTATTTAAATATCCACTTGTGGTGTATGAGGTATCAGAAGAAGGCGCAGCCCGACTCACCTAATTAAACAATTCGGTCTTATGTTCATAACAGACCAAGCATTTTCTCCCTTCTTCCAGTATGCCTTCGTGGTGTAATTGGAAGCACACTCGGCGCGTATTCGAGAGGTCTAGGTTCGAGTCCCGGTGAGAGCATTCCTCATTTTTCAAGTCAACTGTTCTTGCGGTTTTCGCGGGGAAGACACGGACGCACTTCATTACCTGCTCTTCTGCCCTCTGACAGAGCACCTTCGACAGCAGTTCTTTCCTTCCGACTACATCACATATCCTGTGAATAGACTGTTCACGGACTATTACTGCAACAAGGGCATCTTAGAGATAATGAAGCAAGTGAATGAAAATAATTATATCCAAGAAACAACAGATTAAAGTAAAATGTAGAAAGGCGGCCTAACCGTCAGATTGCTAGCAATGACTAAGATGACTTCCTAACCCTGCAGTGCCATTAACTCAGTTTGGCGGAACAGGTTAAGTAAAGTGACCATATGTCTCCTAGAAAAGTCCTAATGCGCCCTACAGTGGCTTCCAGACTAAAAGGTGGTGGACAATAAATTCTTCACCGCTAGGATTTCGCAGTCGGGTTCTTTATTCCCCAGTCGCCTTTTAAAAGGGGGAGTATATATGGTATTTTCTGCCTCCTTCCAGCATGCCTTCGTGGTGTAATTGGAAGTACACTCGACGCGTATTCCAGAAGTCCATGGTTTTTGTTCCGGCGAGGGCATCGCACATTTCTTACATTTCCTGATATATATGTATATATAAACCCTATTGACTCTACAAGTGGAAGTTTCATCTGTAGCACAAATTGTGCCTGTTATATTAAAGACTAAATAAAAAGGATATTTTAACCTTCTTGTGCATTTTATAAGTTGTTTAAGAGGCAACGATAACTCGCTATGTGTCTACAAGATTCTAGCTCCCAGTTACGAGTGAACCCTATGTTTCGTAATAGAGATGAAGCTGCATTTGCTGTGCATTCGCAAAAATCATTTGTTTAAACGTGCTAGAACATGTTTTAGCATGTTAGATGTTATGGAATTTTCTTCTTCAGCGGCTCGATAGCCCATGATGTGCGTTGGCCTTCTTCAGAATTTCAGGCTGTTCTACTCTTACTTTCCAGTTAATGACCTTCAAGTTAGACAAGCCTCTCTACAGACAGTTTAGCCATTTGAGCTTCGGTTTCCTTCTCTTTGCAACGGCTATTGCGTTGTATTTTTGTTTGTTGCTCTATTTTCGAGTACTCTGATTAAGTGATCAGCCCGCGCTCACAAAATTTTATGATGTCTGGATGCCTGTACGTTCTGTAGATTTCTGCGTAGGTTCTTCTCCAGATGCAATCTTCGCCACAAGGGTCGACTGGGGGTCACTCCCGGCATTCTGGCTAAGGCCTCTATCTAGACTCTAGACAAATGTTACTTCTGGGGCAAATAATCAGTCTTGAAAGTGACTAGAACCCAATTATATACGGTGGTAGGTCCAGGCTCGGCAGAAGCCATATGGTACTTGCCTTGTCTGTACTGTCTGTCTTGTATCGAACGTTGCTCGGGAAAGTTCGGTTTTCCCTGGTCAAACATCTGACCTTTTTGACTTGTGTTCTCTTTGTTGACGACTGTCCCCCTGGGTTGATCGGGAGAATTATGTCTCCTTCGGATCGCCTCTAGAGCGTATGGCTTTTCTAATAAGCTGAATCTAAGTGCCTTTTTTCCCTAGTTCACTGTCCAGATGTCATCTAGTATCCCCCCCTCCGGGGTCGACGCAGAGAATTCTGCGAAGCTACTGCTACTAGCCAGGATCTGTACCTAGGCAGTCTCGGCCACGGGGTATAAAATTTATGAACTTGGTGGTTTTGAAGGCTCCGGGAAAGGTCACTTATTGGCCGGCCTCGGGGTCTGGCATGTCCTGAGCGGTATGGCTCTAGTAGCCGGGGTAGAGGTTCCCCCGGTTCGCTGGGTAATGTCCCACTGCGACTGGCTCGCCCATGCGACTGGCAGGCAGCAATTGACGGCCAGTGCTGCCTGGTGAGTTCCAGGTGGTGCGCCGCTCCTTTGGAGGGGTAATAGTAGAGGTAATGAGACTTGCCGAAGGAGCTTGTTCCTACTTGGTTGTATAAGGTCTCGTATCCCCTTGGCCGAGAAGCGCACCACTTGAGATGTCGCTTGAGGGCGGGAGAGACGATGCAAAAAAAAATCTGAGGACGGTAGAGAGAGGTTGAACCTCTACGATGTGCCTCAAAGGAGGAGTGGACCTGTAGTGTGATTGAGTTCACGGAGTAGGGAATGCCCAAATCTTGTTGTTGTTGTCATCTAGTATTTGGATACCTCCAAAAATGCTTCTCAAAATCTCACTCTGAAAAGACCGTAAGTATTTCTTCATCCTTTTAGTCAATGTCCAGTTTCCAGCTCCATATATCAAAATAGATCTAAGTAAATGCTTTTAAACTGTCAATTTATTTGTTGTTTTCATAAAGTTTGATTTCAGAAACTTCTTTAAAACGAAACAGCATCGGTTAGCAAGTGCTTATTCTGTTACAAATTTATGATGCTACGGAAAACTGCCAAAATATGCTCAAGCTTCCGATAACTTAGACAAATTGCGTCCTTTGTATTATCAGAGCTATCATGTGTGCAGCACTTAACACTTACTTCTTTTTTCTCGTGCAGGTTTACGAACAAAAAATGCAGTTCGGATGTACGTCCCAACACCCCCAGACAGCGCTGATGAGCCGCATTCCAGGATTATTGCCACCATTACCGAAATTACTACAGATATGCTCCGCCGAGTGTGGCAGGAAATTCATTTCTGAAGCTACGTCTACAAAATTAGTGGAGGCAGTCATATAGAACCTAACTCTCGGTATTGAAAACTTCAGGCATCATAGTAACTTCAATAATAAAAAAATGTTGTTCTTTTCTTCCTTCTAACTTTTCTATTGTTTCTAAAATCTTTCGTACTTTATTCGAAATATCCTGTACTTTGCGCGGTGGTATTTCACGCTAATGCAACTAACATACTTGGCATTCCGACGTGCAAAACAGTTCTATTTAACATATATAAAAAATCTGATGTGTACACCACATGACTTCCTTGTACGGAATATTAAATTATACGCAGTTTTTCTTGCATTTCCTTCAAACATATTGGGTTGAATTAAATCTACTTCGCCGACAGCGCATAAACCACAATAGAATAAATGCATTTTTAAAAATTCACTCTAGTATTTGTTTACCATAGCGACACTCTGGCGCTAGATTCACTTAACAGTATTATATTTCGTTCATATTATAACTCATAATGCACAAAATTTATATCATTTAAAGAATAGAATTATCTAATCGTTGCCACATCTTCTATTCAAATACTATAATAAAGCTAGAATGATGTATAAAAGAAATTAAGCAAACAAAACAAAAAAGAAAATTTTTCACAGACGATTGAGTATTTCTCATTCAATTAATTCAGTTCTCACTTCGCCAGAAGGCAAAAATACATAAAATCTCAAAATATCTGTATTAAAAATTACGAAGTAAATCTTAAACACTTCTTTCCTCGAAAAAATTCCAGAAAGGATTAAGCATGATTTAATTCGCAATAATAAATGAAGTCGTTATGTTTGTAGTTGCGAAGCTAAGTTTCTCTAGATTGGCGACAAATCCACTAGTCTGCTGTTTTAAATGTAAACAATCAATGGCCGCCATCGATAATTCTAAAAATATTGCATACAGATTTACTACAGGCATAAAAACCTTAACCGGAAGATAAGAACAACATAATTCAACCATTTTTAAAGCAAAAAATGTACAATTTACAAACATATAAGTGTAAAGAAACTGAGATCACCGAGCCGGGTAATAGAGTGGATATATATATAAATACACTTATATACGTTTGGTGGAGCCGATTGCAACCAAAATACGAGGTGCACATCTACATGTTATAGCAGTCCTACATACAAAATTTCAACGTTCTGAGGCTACTCGTTTTTGAGTTATGCGAGATACGTACGTACATACGTTCGTACAGACGCCACGAAAACTTCTCTTCAGAATTAATTTTAAAGCAGTTTTATAATTTTTTTGGAGGAAACGAGTCTTTTATTCTGTCCTTACGTACAGATATCAAGCAAAAACATCGTTAAATTGCATTCGATAGCGGTCAAAACGGATATTTTTGTTGAAATATGCTACCTGAAACTTAGACGCGATTACAATACTTCCTTTTTACTTCGTACAAGGAAGTAAAATATAATAAAAATCTGAAAGTCTTCAGATTTTATATTACGCCCAAAGGGGCTTTTTTTAACGTTTTGTGTGTTACCTTTACTTATTAAATATTATGTTCTTTGTAAGTAAACCATAAAATTCAATTAAGCAGCAATATCGCAAAATATTTAATTAGAATTTCCGATACACAGTCTCGCGTGCTAGAGATATTTTTTTTTTTTCGTACAGTATTGCCCATTACTCGCTTGGAATTCATTGAGTTTGTTAATTAAAAATCTTTAACAGTTGACAAAATATGAAATATATAATAAAACAAATTCCAGATTTGGGCTTCCAGATGCCCATATTCGAATGGAGGACTACGTTATTCAAAATATGATGTCTCTAGGTACCATTGTTCTTTCAAAGTGCAAGAAACATACATACATTCTTGCAGATTCTTCATTATTTAACTTCTATAACTATAATACAGGGCTCTAATGTTTGGTAGCAACAATTTGAAAAGTGAACCGACATTTATAGTGAACCGACGCAAAATGCCAAAACGACATTAATAGCCCATCTGAGCAAATCATAATATAAATACAAAGAAATAATAAATTAATAATGTTTGCTTCCAAGACATAAAAAATTTATATATGCCGGCGTAGCTCATAGAACTGAAATGATCGGCCGTTTGTCTGAATCTGGATATTATGAAAGAAGAAGAATTTGATTGAATCGATGGTTGACGTTCAAGTACAAATCTTACTCATGTTAAAAATAATAATACAGATCGTAATAAAAATATAAATCTAATAAACCTTTTTTTTTTTTTTTTACAAACTTCTGTTCATATTCTTAGTGTAATTGTTATCTTTGAGTTATTTACTTTGAATTATTTATATTATGATTATTTTCTATGCTGCTTGTTATGCAGAAAAAAATCTGACGCGGTCACCACATGACATTTTGATAAGACCTACTAAATTATACACATTTTTTTTTTTCTTCTACCCTTCATTTAAACTTTTTTCCTCGAATTGTTCTAACTTAAATTAACCGATTCCTCAAGCCTAGTCGAAAATGACATTAAAAACAGCAATTTTTGAAATGAAATATCTGAGTCATTTTCGTCGAACGGTAGTGGAACTTCTCGTATTTTTATTTTAGAGAATGCTGTTACGTTTTTTTTATTTTTGTTTCTGACAACAGTTGTTGCGTTATTTTCTTCTTTCATGTTCGTACGGGGTGCGTAGATTTGGAGTGAATAACGACGACACTTGATGAAGTATCGAAACGCACTTTATATTATTTACCAATATTAATCAGGACAGCTCAAAAACACTTTTACAGTCGTCGAAAATCTACTATAAACACGCTGGAACAATGAGCGACACAGCCTTCACACTGTTAAACAATAACGGTGGAGGCAGCTTCACTGCAAAGCCCCAGAGTACAGCTCCCGACTCTGCTCGGTCGTTCTCGGAACTCCACGTACTCTCGAGACTCTCCACACTACAACTCGCGATGCACTCGACGACACACAGAGCACGGCTCCCGACGCTTGGGTTCAGTCGTTCCCGGAGCTCAGCGCACTCTCTCGACGATGCACTAACCGCGATACACTAAGAAACTCTTCGATGGACTCGACGACCCACTTAGTGCTGGACTTCGAGACACTCGCTCAATGACTGACTATCAGCTCGCTAGACGAGGCACACACTCTCAAGCACTCTGGAAGACACTCCTGACTGCGGACTAGCATGGTTTATATAGCTTACGGCTTGTGTTCGCGAATTAGGCTAAACCGGTAAGAATTCGTTCCAGAAGGTTCTCCACCCGTCCATGCCATATCGCCAAATTTGTCGCCAAATGTGGTAACCCTGTCTTCTTTTGCCATTTTATGGTAACCCTAAACTCGCTTTGCGGGGAAGCTATCTCACCGCGCCTGTACATTTCGTAACAATACTTAGCTGAACAGATATTTAAACTCACATGTGAACATTATATATCTTCGGTACATTTGAAAAGTGTAAAAATATACATAACGCCACTTTCGAAAATCGAATTTCGAATTTGCTTTTGTATTGATTTTATGTTTTGTATAAATTTAATAATTTTTTACTAACAAAAACTCTGATATTTTAAAGTTCCCACTGCTCAAAATAAAACATTTTTATCCTTGGCACGCCAGTGTGTTGCCGTTTGACAAAGACTCTATGGTTCCTTCCTTCTATCTACAACTTAAGTGTGGAAGAACCTAGTGAAAAGCTAAACGAATAATCGCTCAAGTTCAGTAACAGAAACGTAAAGCTTAAAAAGGGTTAATTATACTTTATTGCTCAAAATAAAGAATAGCAATCGGCCCCTTTCTCAGGGCGTACAGAAAAGCCTTCACTTGGGCTTGAACTCAAAAGTGTAAAAAAATAAGAACTTAACTAATCCTTATCTAAAGAGATGCAGCCGAAGCTACCACAGATCTAACTACTTTTCTTCTAAATATCGAATTAGCTAGCGAAGCTATCAAGGGCCTGTAATACGGCCGAACGTAATAACATCTTAGACGCGGCCAAAAGGCAAAAGCGAGCTCGTTAGAAACTCTGTTGCTCTCTGTGGAAATCAGTGGAACTTAAATACTATTCCTACTCATTTGCATTAAACGAGATTCTAAAAACACATTCTGGTAGCAAATTGTAAGCTGAAATTAGGATGGAAAGGAGCTTAAAAAGGACAGTTAAAAACTTAGGATAAACCTTACAAAATTAAACCTTTCAGATTTAACCAACAAACATGGTTATTTAAAAGCAATGTGTTGCTTCTGCCTGAAATAAAATACTTCTGTCTTCCACGCTGCAGGATGTTCCCGTTATATTTAACTTCAAAATGTAATCGGTCTGTTACTGAATAACAAACCAAGAGATTTAGAAAGAATCAACACAGTTCTTAATAATATTTTCTATTTTAATGTGATTAATTCAAATAAAAATGCGTTTGGATCATGAAATATCTAATCAAAAATATTAAATATTTTTATGAAATAACACTAGCTCAATAAAACCTTTTTATGATAAGTGTTTCAGGCGGCTACTCAATTGAAAAAAAAAAAGTGTTCTTTTCAACAAATGTCAGACGATTGTTATTAAAATTTCTAATTCAAAAAAATGTAACGCAATTCTTACCAAACACCATCTACTATACAAAGAAGTAACAACTCACAAAGAATAAAGAACCGCAATAAATAACATTTTCCTCAAAACAGAAACATGCAGCCTGTTAATACGTACCCCATTTACAGATAATGAGAGAATACGAGTCAAGTTTCATAATAGACTTCCAAATATTAAAAAATCGATCGGTCGAGCGTATTTACCACTCGATGGCAGGTCAGGGTTAAGTTCATTCAATTACAACTAGATCAGGAACAAATTAACAAGCTTTCGACATTTGAATCGTGTTCTATACATTTGATCAAAGTTAAATTGCTTTGAATAAAATTTTTACAAAATGCTTAATTAGATGGTAAACATGAATATCGAAATACTTTGATGTGTTACCGTGAAAGACCGAAATTGGAGAATGTCGACTTTCACCGGAGAATGTCAACATTCACCAAATACGTCGGTGAAAGATCGAATATTGCATTACATTCTTGTACATTCGGACCCTCACTGGTGAATGTCGACAATCACAGATATGCTCTGGTGTAGGTCGAAAAGAGAGGAGTATATGTACACGCTGTCGTTGCAAAAGGAAGTGTTCCACAAATAAATGCAGTTGAAAAAGCAAGGGCCTCTTGTGCAATTCAAAGTGTCAAAATAGTTTAAGTTGTTGCAATAAATAAGATTTGAATCACGTAATTTAGTAAGTTTTAACTTCTATTATTTTCCTTTCTCATTTTGAATGTACAGTGTGTTTTAAGTTCTTATATTCTTAAGTTCTTGTTTTAAGTTCTCAAGTGCGTTTTTTCGCGACCGAATTACGGAGAAGAAAATGTAATATTCTTATGTGTTCAACATTCACCATTAGTACACGGTGAATATCGACATTGACCGTTGTAAGTCAGAAATAAGAGTATTTGGAAAATATTTCGGACATACACCAAGCGACTATGTGAATGTTGACATTCACCGGTGAAAGTCGACATTCTCCAGATTTCGGTGTTTCACCGTAACAGATGTACTAAAAATAAATAAATAAACAACGTGTATTACAATGGCCCTAAATTAGGATCCAAATAACAAAAATCTGGTATACTAAATAAAAACATTTAAATCTACATAAATATACGAGTTATAAATTATTTATTAATAACTTACTCAATATAGCTTAAACAATTTTTTCGTATTACTAAGTTTTGTAACTCACTAAACAAACGTATATATTGCCGGCATTCTATAGAATGCCTAGGCATTGTATGTAATGCCGAACGTTTTTAGGCAAAGTATAAAATATGAGAATTATTACATACTTTCTATACGCATTGTATATAATACCTAGGCATTCTATAGAGTAACAAATGCTCTTTAGGCAAATTATGATTAACGGTTATGTCAAGGCTATTATTTAAAAGATGTACGCAGCGCAAGAAAAAAAAAAAAAGTGACAGTTCTATATCTCCCGTTCTATGGGCTGATTGACGACATTCAAATTGCGTTTTTCATGTCTCGAAAGCGCGACTTAGGATATATATCAGATTTATATATAGCATTGCTCTAACATAGGTATTTTCACGCAAAATCGGACTTTTTCTGAAATGATAAAACACATATTTTTTCATATTTCAATTCCACGACTCAAATTATGCCTGGATATTAAATCTTGTAATTTTTGGTGAGAAATTTATGTAGAAATTTAAAATTTTCTCCTGGCGCAATTTTTAGTCAAAGGGGCTTTGTCCCCGAAGGACTATTGTTTTCGTTTTGCGATTTTGCGTTGAATCACTATAAATGTCCGTTTCACTTTTCAAACTGTTGCCACACAGTGTTAGAGTCCTGCATTATATTTGAAGAAATTCAATAGTGAAAAATCTGCATAAATGTATCTGTATTTCTCGCATTGTGATAAAACAACAGTACAATACAAATAAGATTTGAATCACATAATTTGGTAAGTTTATAACTTCTATTATTTTCCTTTCTCATTTTGAATGTACTGTGTGTTTTATGTTCTTATGTTGTTAAGTTCTTATTCTAAGTCTCAAGTGCGTTTTTTTGCGAATGAATTACGGAGAAGGAAATATAATGTATGTTCAACATTTACCATTAGTACATGGTGAATGTCGACATTCACCGGTGTAAGGCAGAAATAAGAGTATTTGGAAAATATTTCGGACATACACCAAGCGACTACGTGAATATTGGCATTCACCGGTGAAATCGACATTCTCCAGATTTCGGTGTTTCACCGTAACATATATATCAAATTCAATTAACATGGAGGAGCTAGAACTTTAGAAGCTAATTTTTTTTAAAAAACTTCTCACGCAATTTTTACTCTTGGCCGTTTGGCATAATTTGAGTCGTAGAATCGAAATATGGAAAAAAATTGACATGTCATTTCAGAAAAACTCCGGTTTTTGTCTCAAAATACCTTTATTAGAACAATGATATGTATAAATCTAATACATATTCTAAGTCACGCTTTCGTGATATGAAAAACGCACGTTAAATTTCGTCAATCGGACCAGTAGAACGGGAGATATAGAACTTCAGAATTTTTTTTTTTTCTTTCTTTCTTTCTTTTTTTTTTTTTTTTCACAGTGTATATTCCTCAAAATTACAAATGTTATTTTTAAAAAATAATGAAAACATGCTATTAAAAAACTGTTATTCAAAATATGTAAAAAATAGTGAGATGATACTAATTCAGAAGTCAAAGAACAAAAAATCAGCGTTATATTTTCAAATTTTCACAGGACTAGTTTCGATGGTTTCACCGAACCACCATATTTATAGGATTCCTTTCCAGTGTGGTTTAATTTACATTGGCCAAACTAAAAGAGCCTTAAAGTTTCGCGTCAAGGAACACGAGGCATGTGTTAGAAAGAATAAACACAGAAGTCATCTGTTGCCCAACATTGTTGGTCCGAAAATCACACTTTCAATTTGTCTGCTGCCAAAATTATTCAAGAAACATCTTCCATTGGAGAACTGGATTTTCTAGAGGCATTTCACATTCAAAAAAAATCTTTCTGTTCTAGTTAACAATCCTAATTCCAATCCATCTTTGCCTTCCGCTTTTAAAGAAATTATGTTTTAGTTCTGGTTTCATCAACAGATGGCGCCACTCGCTTATTCTTGTCCAGGCTTTCTTATCTTATCTAATCATTAGATCTTATCTCGTTCATTTACGCTTTTGCAGCTGAGGATGGTGGTTCTGTAAAACCATCGAAACTAGTTCTGTGAAAATTTTAAAATATAACGCTGATTTTTGTTGGACTTCTGAATTAGTATTTGTTCGGCGTATTATTGCGTCTAGTGAGATTATCTTGACACAACATAATAAATTGGTATTATCTTTTTGTTTTTCCTGGCAGGGCTTAAAAAGGTGGTTTGTACAGGTCAATATCATACGTATAACGTTTTTGAATTTGTCTGGAAGTTATTGTAACATTCTGTTACGTTGTACGTGTCCAGCACTCCAATGAGTTTTCATGAGTTACTCGAAATAACTCAGCGTCCGTGACGTAATACTATATAGTACTGACGCTTTCTTTAACAGGATAAATGAATGTCATTTTGTTTTCCACAAGCATCACATCCTAGCGATTCAATGTCCCGTGGTTCCTTCTTAATAGTCATTTTGGATTTTTTCATAATTTATTAATTTCTGTTAAGTAGTTTCGGCTCTTCGAAACGACTCGGAAATGTATTTCATACTTTGCCGGCATGTCATTTGGCATTCTATAGAATGCCTAGGAAATGTGTGAAATGCGAATCGTTTCATACTTTCTCGACTAGTTTTAGACATTATATACAATGCTGGGTTTCATACTTTTCTAGTAATATATATAAATGAGTTAGAAATCACTTTTTCGTAACTCACTAAATATCTTGAACCAGTTGTCTCAAACTGAAAAGGCATGCGGATCGATCTGAAAACAGCTGACGGGCCAGAATTTTTCGTTTGAACTAAATTGGGGGGGGGGGGAGAGGAATAACTCTGTTTTAAATTTTGACTACCAAGTATTTATCAGAACATTCATAAAGAGTAATAATAATAACGCAAGTACAAAATGCAAATTTATATTTACTTTTTACCTGAAATTTATAGTTTAAAACTTGGAAGACATATTTGTGGTTACAGTTTTCATTTGTGGTTACAGTTACAGTGGTTACAGGTGGCGGTTTCAGTTCAATTTAAATATATTGAAAACTGAACATCAAATTTTCAGATTAACGTTTAATTTCAAATACCGTATTTGGTGGCTTATGACAATCACCGGCCAATCGGAAGCACCCCCTCCTTTTTTCTTTACATATTTTTGAAGGATAAAACTTTTATTACTGATCATTATAATGAATTTACAGTATTTTAAATATAAAGTATTACAAGTGAAAAGTAATACTTTCTGTAAATACCCGATCTATGAGTTGGTTTTTTTTAAATCCTCTTCCTGATTCTACCAAGTTCTTACCATTTTCTCAGTTGGGGGTGGCCCGAAATGCCCCTCTGCAGCTCTGTTTCCATGTTCTATAGGATACGCAACCACACGTAGCTTGTATGCTATGTTATAGCAATGCCGAAGTTGTTTTTCAGCCAAAACTTGAAGAAATTTCACACACTTAAAAGTCGTTTCCAAGAATTGGAAAGTTTAAACGAACACAGCTGTGATCATCGATGTCAACGCATGCGCATTCACTGAACTCTTCTAATATTCCCACACTCCGTAAGAAAACAAGAAAAAAATCGAATAACTCCGAATAGAGAAAATCTCCAGAAATGAATGCAATGAAAAACTAAGTATCCACCCCGTTTTTCAGACCTATTAAAAAAAAAAAAAAAAATTACGTCTTATACACCGCCAAATACGGTAATTCTAATTCGTTTAATTGATCACTAAATTATTTACTTTAATCCAAATTAAAAACAAAAATATTATGAAAAATTTCTGAGGTTTCAGATAAATCTAAGTTAGAGCTTATACTGGCGTGTTTTTCTCCCAGTTCCTTCTGAAAAATCTTTATTCTTTTTGTTATACATGTATTTTTTCTCCAAAGATTCAAGAAGAACACACAGAAAACTGAATTAAAACAATTTAATTTTTTTATTTTTTTAAACATAAATTCCAATCCATCTTTGCCTTCCGCCTTTAAAGAAATTATGTTTTAGTTCTGGTTTCATCAACAGATGGCGCCTCTATCTCGTTCATTTACGCTTTTGCAGCTGAGGATGGTGGTTCTGTAAAATCATCGAAACCATTGTTAAATTAAAATATAATGAATATTGTGTACTTTAAACTGAATCCTGTTCTCATATACTATAAAAGCGTACCAGTACGAATTAGTAACGACAAATTGTTAACTTCAAAATAGATGACATTGAACTCAATTTTTATGTCCCAATGGAACTCATCAATTTAAAATACACTATTTAGTTTCTGGCATCAGACTCTTCGGTACTATACAATACCGCATTTTTCGCCTACTTTTCCCATTTTTTACCCTATTTTTACTTTTTTTTTTACTTCTACAAATACAAAATAAAGGAAGTATTGTAGTTATGAAAAACTTCGGTTACCACATTTCAATGGAAATATCCATTTCGACAGTTTCCGAATCCATTTTCATTATTTTTTTACGTGACGTCTATACGTACAGGCAAAGGAAAATCCTCTTGATACCAAAACGAGTTATAGAATGGATTAAAAAAGGTTTTTTTTTTTTTTTTTTTTTTTTTTTTTTTTGTGTGTGTGTGTGAATTCTGTACGTATATATCTCTCATAACTCGAAAAAGATTAGCCGCAGAACTTTTAAATTTTGTATATGGGACTGCTATAACATCTCGTTGCGCACCTCCCTTTTTTATTGCAATCGGTTGAACCAAACGTATATATATGTGATGTACCAGCTTTTGTCCAGAATAAAAGATTAGTGAAGAATTATAAATGTAGTCGTAGCTTAAATTATCAGACGATAAGTTTAAACAACAGGATCCATTTATTATTGGTCAGGAGAAATAGCAGTTACAAAATCGGATATCCGGAGTAAATAAAAAAGAACTACTAATAATATTTTGTATGAAGTTTACTGCATCGTGACATTTAAGGGGACTCATACACCTTAAAATTCATGTTCTTCGAATATGTGACTGTTGCAAGAATCGGGATAACTTATTTATTTTAAAAGATATTACTTCCAACTTTTTACAGCTGACTACATAATATAGCTACTTTCTGAAATAGTAATCAGAAAGTTTGTGTTGCCACAAATATTTTTATAATTTAATCCGATTTGTGACAACATTTTTCGTCAAGTTTCCACCTTGCGCGCACAGTTTAAAACATTCTGTTGCATAATTTAATTCCATATTTAATATATAGCTTTTATAACATTTGGAAAATACTGTGAACTTAAAATTCTAAGAATGTCGTGTTAAATTTTTATTTTATTTAGAGTTGAGTTTATAAAATGTATTTTATTAAAAAAATCTGTAATGTTTTCGTGCATAAATTTTTTTAATACTAAAATATTCATCAAATTTTGGGTTCACTTAGAAAATAGTGTTTATCTAAAGAATTCCATAAAATTTCAAGTACTACCATTAGCCATTTTTAAAATATCATGCGCGCAAGGTGGAAACATGGCGAAATATTTTGTCACAAAGCGGATTAAATTACAAAAATATTTGTGGCAACACAAACTATCTAGTTACTAGTTTCTAAAGCAGCTATATTATGTAGTCAGCTGTAAAAATGTGGAAGTAATTGCTTTTAAAATAAATAAAATATCCCAATTCTTGCAACAGTCACATATTCGAAGATCATAAGGAGTTTAAGGTGTATGAACCCCCTTAAGATTAATCGAATTCTAGAATTTATATATTTATATTGTTTTCGTAGCTGAAAATGAATTATTTGTTAACATAATTAAGGGTAATTTCTAAAATTTTTAATAAATCGCAGTGTCACATCGCATTTAAATGGCATTTAGAAAAAGCAGAAAAACGCAGAGTTATTTTATTATTATAAATAATTTTGACAGCTATCTGAAAAACTAAAGCACGAATTTTTGTGTAATCAGTAATGAGGTGTCGACCTACTTTTAGACATTATCTCGAAAGAGAATTTTGTACATAAATTAAAATCAATCAGTGCCGGCGGACGTTGAGCGCTCTTTGTGCTCGTCTCCGCTGAAAAAGGTTTTAGAACGAGAGCAAGGCCAGACGGACAACAATAGCCTCGCCTGCAGCAAGGAAAGCAACTCGAGTCCAGAGGTTTGTTTTTTATTTTCTAAGATGTACCAACCCGATTCCTGGATCCATCGCAATTAGGGAAATTATAATTATTACTATTATTGTTTGTTTTTCCGGAAGTGAAGTAAGTTTTGCTAAATGTGGCGGGGGAACTGTTACACTGTGGCACCACCGAGTGGCATTCCTTATCTGCTCCTAAACAGAAGAACCTGGATTTTCAAATGTTTTGAGCTTGTTTATTTGAAGGTTAATGATTAGCTAGCTACCTTTAAGCAAAGTAAAAGTGGTTAAAATGACCTTAAATGTCTCGAAAATACATAGGGTGGAGTCAAGAGATAAGTTGTTTATTATTGTAATTATAACAATAACAATGAAGAATTTAAGGAATATTTTTTACCTCTCATCAACTGTACTTCCTCGCGTCCTTTTTAGTCGGTATTCTCGACACAGCAATTATAGGACTTTGTAACTGAACTTTGTCGGAACTTTGTAACTGAACAAGAAATTATGTCTGTTTATAGAATTAAAGAGAATGTATTATCACATAAAAAACGAAGCAACTTAAACAACTTACATTGAAAGAAATGTTTAATAAAGTAAACAAATAAATATTAAGCTTTTTTTTTATAAATTTTGATACCCTTTAGGTCATAATTGTTCTTTATTTCATAAATTACGGTTTCATATTTTTAATTTTATAATTTCTGCATGGCATCTTACCAGATATAAACTGATGATCTATAATCCGGAAAAATCGATAATCCGGAATCGCCGAAGTCCCGACGAGTCCGGATTAACGACTTTTGATTGTACTAACTGAAATGAGAGGTTTTCCTCCTTTTTATAAGATTTTAAATCGCGTGCAAGAACTTTCTGGAACTTTCTCGAAATCAAAAAGAGATATGTATTTATTTATTAATTCCGTTTTGGCATTTTGCGTTGATTCACTATAAATGTTGCCTCACTTTTCAAATTGTTGCCACCCAATATTATCGCCCTGTATTATATTTGAAGAAATTAAATAATGAAGAATCTGCATAAATGAATGTATGTTTCTCGCACTGTGATAAAACAACGATTCCTAAAGCCATCAAAATTTGAATTATATATCCACAGAATATGACATGTTTCATATGGACATGGGAAGCCCTAATTTAAATTTGAAATATGTCTTATAATCGATTTTCTATTTTGTAACACTTGAACGAATTTTTGATTAACAAACTCCACGATTTCAAAGTGAGCAATGGCAACACTGTACGGGGGGGGGGGATTTTTATCTCCAGCGCGCGAGACTCTGTATCGGAAATTCTAAAGATAGGCTAATTTAAAAATAATTTTGCAATATTGCTGTTGAGCTGAATTTTATGGTTTGAGTACTAGAACACGATATTTAATAAATAAAGCTAACACACAAAACGTTAAAGAAACCCTCATTTGGACGTAATTTAAAATCTGAAACCTTTCAGATTTTTTTTAACTAATTTTTTCATCCAAAAATCGAGAAAGGAGAATTATGAGAATCATTTAATTTCCGAAGGACGCGACTACAGTCAGAACAGAACAAATGAAAAGCAATCATGGATAAATTACAGGTAACTATCACAATATTACTTCCTTAAAAGAAATCCGTTTCAGTAAGAATTTCAGTAAGAACAGCCAATAATTTTAACATTACAATATGTGACAAAATATCTTCAATTCTACTTGCCTGTAAATTAAATCTCCCCTGTTCTTATTGTTATTTTTGCTACTTCTTACGCCTCAAATCATCTATACAGAATTAGAGAAGGTGAATGTGCAACTCACTCGTCGAAATCGTAAACTGAATTTCAGTTCGTGTTTGTTTCGCTGTGATGGGCAGTTTCTTGTATTAAGCTAGCATAAAGTTCAACAGTTAGAACGGAGTGGTTCACAAGTAGTCTGCGAGTCTTTGTCTTTGTTGGTAGTAAGATGGAAAAACAATTACTAAGTGGTCGAATTCATTTTAAAATTTAGAGGAACTCGTTCTCTGAACGCATGGAGGAAAAAAAATTACGCGAATATTTGTAACATTTTCAGAACCTGGTGCTGATAATAGACAACAAGAATAGTAATGAATTTTGGTTTACTGATACCGTTATTTTAATTTCATTGCTTACAAGAAGTCTACTGACGTGAGTTAGAAAGTGCAAATGGTGAAAGAGAAGTCTGTGCTCAGGACAATAACAATGGAAGGAAAGAAGTCAAGCTACTGGTGAAATCTATTGATAAAAATGTGAAACAACTATGAAATAATTTTCTTAAAAGCTGAAGGTAATCGATTAGCTAAAAAATTGCACGTATTTTACAGAAATTCAACTTTAAGGTCGTTTCTTCTTCTATCAATAAAATTCGAAGTTGCATTCCTAAAGACCCTATTCCAAATAGGTATTAGACTCTTATGGCTATATGTAGGATTCCTTGCCAAGTACTTAAACTTATACGGTTAAACCAAGAGAGCCTTAAAATTTCGAGCTGGGGACCATGAGCCTATGTTGCGAAAAAAGAAACACATAAATCCTCTGCTGTCCAACACTGTTAGTCAGAAAATCCCATTTTTTTTCCTTTTTTTCAGCCAAAATTATTCAAAAAATATCTTCCATCCACGAATTAGATTTTCTAGAGGCGATTCACATTCATAAAAAATCTTTCAGTTTTAGTTAACGATTCTAATTCCAACCCGTTTTTACCCTCAGCTTTTAAGGTTATGTCATCCGAATATGACACAGTAAGGCTATTTACCTAAAAGGTACGCTACCTCCTTAACCCCTTAACTGCCGCGGGCGTAAATATACGCCTTGCTCAGCCGATGCGTCAACTGCCCCAGATGCGTCCAGATGCGCAGCCGATGCGTTTACTTTGCGAATAATTTTAGGTGTAGCAGCGCAAAGCAAATGATAGCAGTTTGGAAGGACGTATATATACGCCTGGGGCAGTTAACGCATCGGCTGAGCAAGGCGTATATATACGCCCGCGGCAGTTAAGGGGTTAAAGGACATTCTGAAAGAAACTAGCTCGCATTTGTGTTAACCACGGGGAACACCACAAAAAACAACCATGCTGTCAGCTCGTTCCCCTGGAATCGAACCCAGACCAGGCTCACGTACCAACTGTTTTAAACAATCTGTCACTGGTGTGACTCAGCTTTTAAGCAAATTATTTCATAGTTAGTTTCATGTTTCATCAATAGATGGCGCCACACACTTCCTGTCATTGTTATCGCCTGAGCACAGCTTTCTCTGTGCTATATCCGAAGCATTCATTTTGCACTTCTCAAGTACAGAAGGTTTTATACTTTCGAAACTAGTTGTGCAAATTTACAAATATTACGCTGATCCTTGTGGCTTTAGCACTTCCGATAATCGTTATTCGGTACGGTTCTTTAATCGAGAATCGGTTCTTTATAATAGTAAGACACATGAACGCTTCGAATATTCATATCCAGATATGAGAGGTGTTTGGGACATGCACTGAAAGACATTAATACAGGTGACAGGTGACGGAGGACGGGGACGCCTGGTGTTTAACAGAGGTAAACAGGCATATGTCCCGCGCCCTCCCCTATCTACCGGGGGTTTATTGAGATCTTAAAAGATTTATTACATTGCCATACAGGGGCAGATGAGAGATACATTGGCTATTTATATTGTATTACAGATTTTAGGTTTGCAAGGTATACGTTACATAACATACTGGTTACACATTTAAGAAAAAGAAAAAAAAAATTAACATAACACATACATGACATGACACATAAATACTATTACTAAAGAAGGTACATGCGCTTAGCAGAAGGAAGATACTGTATTTCCTTAGATGCAGAGGAGTACTTACATTCACTTAAGACCCTGAATTAGTGGGGTTGGCATAGGTCTTGCCCCAGGGCGGTTATCTGGCTGATTATTCTGCAGATGGTATTCACTGTGCCTTTGTTATTAACGATGAATCGTTTAAAGGCTATTTGGTTGTCTGCTGGCAAGTGGAGGTGATTATCCTCCGTGAGCGGGCATTCAAAGATGTAATGGTCTGGAGTTCCGAGCGACCCACAGACGCACAAGCCTGTATTAGAGATACCAAATCGCTCAAAATAGGTGGGAAAGGGCCCGTGCCCCGAGATGTAATTAGTGATGGGAGGTATGGAGTATTGGCGCTCCATTTTCACTCTAGGCAGAAATAAATTGGTTCTGCGACCCGTATCACAGGTCTCCCATTCAGCTTGCCACTTCTGCAGACCTTTTTCCTTAAGAGTTCTCTTGAGATACGAGGGTGGCGCTGGAATAGTTACCATCTGTGCAGCTATGTTGCTTGCTGCCTCCTTTGCCAGTTGGTCAGCTGTCTCGTTACCCTCGTTGTTAACGTGTGCCTTAGTCCACATTAAATTTACAATTAGTTGAGGATGTGATTGTAAGACATTAATACACGAAAATGATAGAGATGATTCATGGAAGTTTCGGAAAACGTCTATAATGAAATGCGTTGTTGTAATCTACCGACTGTAAGCATCGGCGATATTGTGTAGGCAATGGGTGATTGAAATTCACGCAAACAGATCAGGATAAGTAGCATGGAAAAATGAAAACGACCGTGACTAACTGGCTATTATCACTGGTGGCCAATTTCAACGAGGAGGGTATCCAAATACTCATCCTTCGTTGCGGTAAATGTTTAAACTAATAAGGAAATTGCGCAGAAAAATATACTATTGCATATAAATACAGGAATTAAATGTATTTCTGGCTTTTTTTAAAAAAAATATTTTAATTTTAAAGTCATTATTGTATTGATTAATTTTTAGGGTCTGTTTGTGCGGTCCCCTTTCCAGGAAATAAAATGTCTTTTAGGTATCAAGTGTAAAAATTGTCTATTGAGAGAAATAATTTTTATCTTTTTAAATTCCTACTGCTAGCTCATACTCTTCCTATATCTTGTTCAAATTTTCGATCGTTAATAAAATACTTTTTATTCATCCACTCAAGTTCAAATACATTTTTTAAACTTGTAGTAGATGACACTTGATGTTAATAAAGTTTTTTCAAATATTAAAATTTTTTTAATTTTATTAAAGAAATTAAAAATTTTAACATATTACAAATTTAAAATTTTTAATTTTTAAAATTTTTTAAACTTTTTTTAACTTTTTAAAGTTAAAAAATTTTAATTTTAACTTTAAAGAATTTTTTAAATAAATAATTACTACTGATAAATAAAATTTAAAATAAATGTAATAATAAAGTATTTAAAATAAATATAGTAATAAAAAATTTTAAAGTTAAACATTTAAAAATGTTTTTAAAAAAATTTTTGCATTAAATTTTTTATTTTTTATTTATTTATTTATTATTATTATTATTATTATTATTATTATTATTATTTTTTGTTTTTTTTTTTTTTTTTTTTTTTTTGTATTTTAAAAATTTTTCTTTGTTGACCGAAGTAGGAATTATACATTTTTTTTATATTACTTCTTAACTTTATATTTAAGGATTTCCATTGATTTCGCATTATGAACTTGTGTCCAAAACTTACAATTTAAATAAAAATTTACCATTAATCCAGAACCGAATGAACCAATTTTACATTAATTGCTAAGGAGAAAACTATTCGGGTTGACGAACATTTTTGCTCACGACCTGCTTTCAGGAGCGAATTATATTCGTAAACGGAAATTTCACTATAAAAACAATTTCATGAATTGTTCATGAATTCTGATTTCATATGAGACAATACAAGAACTACAATTAATACCATTAAAATTTCCAAAAAAATCAAGGATCAGTAGTATTTTTGAAAAAACAAATACATACTCTCAAATCCCCGTAAATAATAAACAACTCTTCGCAATCAGTAAACTTAAAAGCTTTTTGAATGACAGTAAATACGGAACGCTCATTTATCATTTTTAAAACGCGTTTAATCCATTTGCGTTTTCGGATGGAGGTGGAAAGATAGGTTAAAAACATTATTTATTTAATTGGCTTAAATTACATTTAATCGGTTTGCTTCTCATTGTATTCTAAACCTCTTCGTGCTCTAAATCTTTCAAAATCATTTAGAACAGCTTTCCGAACATTTTCTTCAAGTGAAGACCACTTTTACAAATTAGAATGTTCTGCGGACCACCTTACACTCGTCCGCTTCGAAAACAATTCGTTTAGCATACGTTACTACCCGCATACTTATATTTTAAAAATCCAGTTCATTGAAATTCATTTACTTTTACATTGGCGTTAATTAAGTTATAGAAGAAAAATTGAATTCATTTTTAATAATTCAAGGCTGTTAGACTTTGAAAAATCTTTATTTTATTAAATAAAACTTAAATAAACGCTGTAAATATATTAATGAGACGGCTAAAACCGCTGATTCTTGCACATATTTTCCCTATTTAGTCGGATGTATACTGGTAAATTTAACTGTCAGATCCGTACTTACATCAAGTCTATCTCTGTCCTTTGTTTACAGTCACTTTTAGTGATGAAAAAACTTTGTCACACAAATACGTAGAAGTGGTGTGGTGGTGTATTTAATTATGGCAAAGCACACTAGGGCTATCTGCCTAAGGGAAGGGATGCCTTCGTGGAGGACTTTCTAAGGGGAACTGGCTCGTATACACGTTACACATGGGGAAAACACCCATGAAGCCAGCCCGTTCGCGGGATTCGAACCTCGGACCGAACTGCCAGTGTTCAGCGACTTTACCGCTCGGCCGCTGGTGGGCCTCAAATACGTAGAAGAATTAAATTGTAATTTTCAAAGCACTATTATACGGTATTATTACAATATGTTACATAGTAAACTCTTGTCAAACGGGTTGCGTCATTAACACGCTGATTGTTCTTTTAAGTTAACTTTCGATGAAAAAAACGGATTAGATATAGTTTAGATTCAAATAGAAATCTTTATAATTTATACAAACCTAAACATTGTTATGCATTTTGTACATGTGTAAATAATTTTAGCGAAATTATGCGTGAAATTGCAGTACTTTTTGTATAATCTAACATGAAATGCTTGAAAGAGACGATGTTTTGCCGGAAAAATAAAAATACAGGGGAAAGGCAAACATAAAATATTTAACATTAAATGTCTGTCTCGCTAAATTGGTGAGATATCGCCAAGATGGCGACGGTTTTTGGATACTAGTTTCTGTCGCCAAATTTGGCAATCGCTAAAAGTCGCCAAACTTGGCGAACATTTGGCGACATTTCGGTCCGGTCCCTGTACAACCGTGATTGGTATTATGATTATGTGTGTGTGTGCATTTAATTATGACAAAACACACTAGGGCTATCTGCCTAAGGGGGAGGGATGCCTTCGTGGAGGACTTTCTAAGGGAAACTGGCTCGTATACACGTTACACATGGGGAAAACCACGAAAACACCCATGTAGCCAGCCCGTTCGCGGTATTCGAAATTCGGACCGAACTACCAGTGTTCAGCGACTTTACCGCTTGGCCGCTGGTGGGCCCGTATTATGATTAAATGAATATAATTGATTGTATTATAGAACTATAACCGTATCCGGCCCTCATATGCCTTCCAGTAATTTCAGGAATTGTAAGGCACTAGAGATTTCTTGGCGAACAGAAGAAAACTATAACATCAGTTTCTCTGTTGAATTCAGCGTTAAGTACGGAGCATAGAGATATCTCCGTGTTGAGATGCGTGCTCCGTGTTGAGATGCGTGCTTCGTGTTGAGATTAGTAAATCTCTATGCAATATTTTTAGAATTATCACAACAATTTTAAAGTTGTTTAAGTACCGCTAAGCCTAATACTTCTCTTGATGGCGGCCATTGATGTTTACATTTGAAACAGGAGACTAGTGGATTTGTTGCCAATCTAGAGAAATTTAGCTTCGCAACAACAAAGATAACGCATTCATTTATTATTGCCAATTAAATCATGCTTAATTCTTTCTGAAATTTTTTCGAGGAAATAAGTGTTTGAGATTTACTTCGTAATTTTTAATACAGATATTTTGAGTTTTTATGTATTTTTGCCTTCTCGCGAAGTGAGAACTGAATTAATTAAATGAGAAATACTCAATCGTCTGTGAGAAACTGTTTCTTTTTTTGTTTTGTTTGCTTAATTTCTTTTATACATCATTTTAGCTTTATTATAGTATTTGAATAGAACATGTGGCAACGATTAGATAATTCTATTCTTTAAATGATATAAATTTTGTGCATTCTGTGTTATAATATGAACGAAATATATAAGTTAACTGTTATATAATTATTGGATTATATAACAGTAAACTTAGTTTCCGTTATATAATTATTATATAAGTTAACTGTTATATAATTATTAATACTGTTAAGTGAATCTAGCGCCGGAGTGTTTCTATGGTAAACAAATACTAGAGTGAATTTGAAAGAATGCATTTATTCTATTGTGGTTTATGCGCTGTCGGCGAAGTAGATTTAATTCAATCCAATAAGTTTAAATGAAATGCAAGAAAAAATGCTTATAATTTAATATTCCGTACAAGAAAGTCATGTGGTGTACACATCAGATTTTTTTTTAATATCGTAATGGAAAGAATTTCGATCTCATGAAAATTGATTATATTTATCATTTGGAAAATAAATTTCAAACTGTGACGTCAGAGTTTCGAGATACGAACATATATGACGCATGTTTCACAACTCTATAGCATTTGTGTAAGTGCATTTCTTAAAACATTTTCCAGCTATTTTGCAGTCATTCAATCAAGCATGGAATTAAAGCATTAATAACTTTTTTTTAAATTAATAAGCAAACCGCTATTTAAAATATGGAAAGAAAAAACATCAAACGTTTATTAGCATAGTTACGAAGGCAGTTAATAGTGCTCTCTTACAAAAAACCGTGAAATTAAAATTCAGATATGTAATTAAAAAATATGATATCGAAATAGTTTCACAAATAAGCGAACAAAAGTGGAGATATGAATTGTAAAATGTATCAAAATAAAAATTGACGCAAATTGCATGATACAGAAAGTGAAGTACAGAAAAATAAATAATTTAGAGCAGCAATTTCGCATTAATTTTGTCGCAAGTTATAAAAAATTGAAAGTGAAGTACAGAATAAATAATTTAGAGCAGCAATTTCGCATTAATTTTGTCGCAAGTTATAAAAAAAAATCAGAAAAACAAAAATAAAAATATATTTTATGTTTAAAATTTAAATATTTTTAAATAAAAAACTAAAATAATAAAGTTTTTTCAGAATATCAAAACAACTGCTTCAAATAAACAAGAATAAATTAATATTTGTTTAAATTTTAAAATGCGGAGCGTACTATGAGAAATATATATTCAAAATATGCCACAGAGTTTTAGATATACAAATGTATACGTATACAAATGTAAACAAAATGCCATTAAATAAAGTATCTGGAAAGTGCATAATTGGTTTCCTTGATTTCCTTGAGAGAAAATTAGGCGAGTCATTTAATTTCCAAAGAGCGCGGTTACATTAAGAACATAACAAACGAAAAGACGTAATGGATAAACTATTGCTAACTATCACAATATTATTTCCTTAAAAGATACCAACATTTCAATAAGAAGACATAGATATTAACATTACAGTACCTGACGGATGTTGAATCGATATCTGATGGGTATCTTACGGTAACTGAGAGTGCGACGCAATGGATATCTTACGGTAAATTTACGTTACGAAGTTCAAGGGGTACCTTACATGAATGAGTCTTACTGCAGTTCTTAAGTGGGACATCGGTGGTGTGTGGTGTATTTAATTACGGCAAAGCACACTAGGGCTATCTGCCTAAGAAGAGGTATGCCTTCGTGGAGGACTTTCTAAGGGAAACTGGCTTATATACACGTTACACATGGGGAAAACCACGAAAACACCCATGCAGCCAGCCCGTTCGCGGGATTCGAACCTCGGACCGAACTACCAGTGTTCAGTGACTTTACCGCTCGGCCGCTGGTGGGCAAGTGGGATATCGGAAGATCAAAGAAGGAAAGGGGGCAAAAAAAAATATCTAAATTTTCGAAAGATCGAACTCATCGGTAGTCGATAAGGCTACAATGGCTTGGAACGTAAATAATGGAAGTAAGATGAAATCCCTTGCTTGGAAAGTTTCTTAAGTGTGAGAACATCTGCCACGTTAGGTGGCTGACCAAAGAATCTGCACAAAATACATTTCAAATAAGTAAATATGAGAGAGAAAATAAAATGGATGACATGCTAATATAAAAATGCGAAAATGTTTTTAGTATTTTCAGAACTTAGCGCTAAAATGCTAGCTATAAAAATAAGCGAGGAAATAGGCTACTTTAGAATAAAATTGATTTTTTAAAATTGATCAAATAATTTTAGTCCATTTTTCCCTTATTAACCCCCAAAGGGACAATTTTCACAGAGGGGCTATTAATTTCGGCATTTTACATTGGTTCACTATAAAAGTTTGAACCACTTTTCAAATTGTTGCCACCAAATAATAGAGCCCTGCATTATATTCATAGAAAGTAAAAGAATATTAAATATATGATGAAGAATCTGTATAAATGTATGTATAGTATTTCTCGTATTGCGAAGAAACAACTATAGCTAGAGACATTAAATTTTGAATAACGCTATCCTGCACCGAATATGGGCATCTGGAAGCCTTAATTTGGAATTTGTTTTATAATCGGTTTCATATTTTGTAACACTTTAACGAATATTTGATTAACAAACTTGGACGATTTCAAAGTGAATCACGGTAACACTGCACGGAAAAAACATTTTTATCTCCAGCGCGCGAGACTCAGTATCGGAAATTCTAAAGATAAGCTCATTTTAAAATTATTTTTCGATATTGCTGTTGAATTGAATTTTAGGGTTTACGTGCGAAGAACATGATATTTAATAAATAAATGTAACCCAAAAAACGTTAAAAAATCGTCCCTGTAATGTAAAATCCGAAAGCTTTCAAATTTATTATTATTATTATGTTTTTATTTCTTTTCTTTTGTATTTATTTTAAATAATTTCTTACTTACTATATAATACACTTTCGTTTCTAAAAAATCTGATGTGTACACCACTAGACTTCCTTGTTCGGAATATTAAATTATACGCATTTTTTCTTGCATTTCATTTAAACTTATTGGATTGAATTAAATCTACTTCGCCGACAGCGCATAAACCACAATAGAATAAATGCATTCTTTAAAATTCACTCTAGTATTTGTTTACCATAGCGACACTCTGGCGCTAGATTCACTTAACAGTATTATATTTCGTTCACATTATAACTCATAATGCACTAAATTTATATCGTTTAAAGAATAGAATTATCTAATCGTTGCCACATGTTCTATTCAAATACTATAATAAAGCTAGAACTATGTATAAAAGAAATTAATTAAACAAAACAAAAAAGAAACAGTTTTTCACAGACGATTGAGGATTTCTCATTCAATTAATTCAGTTCTCACTTCGCCAGAAGGCAAAAATACATAAAAACTCAAAATATCTATATTAAAAATTACGAAGTAAATCTGAAACACTTATTTCCTCGAAAAAATTCCAAAAAGAATTAAGCATGATTTAATTGGCAATAATAAATGAAGGCGTTATCTTTGTTGTTGCCAAACTAAGTTTCTCTAGATTGGCAACAAATCCACTAGTCTGCTGTTTCAAATGTAAACAATCAATGGCCGCTATAAAAAAAAAAAGGCTTAGCGGCACTTAAACAACATTAAAATTGTTGATAATTCTAAAAATATTGCATACAGATTTACTAAAGGCATAAAAACCTTAAATGGAAGATAAAAACAACATAATTCAATCCTTTTTAAAGCAAAAAATGTACAATTTACAAACATATACGAGTAAAGAAACTGAGATCACTGAGCCGGGTAGCAGAGTGGATATTTATATAAATATATTTATATACGTTTGGTGCGGTCGTTTGCAACCAAAATACGAGGTGCACATCTACATGTTATAGCAGTCCTATATACAAAATTTTAACGTTCTGAGGCTACTCGTTTTTGAGTTATGTATGATACGTACGTGCATACGTGCGTTCGTATAGACGCCACGAAAAATTCTCTTCAGAATTAATTTTAAAGCAGTTTTATAATTTTTTTTTGAAGGGAAAGAGTATTTTATTTTGTCCTTATGTACAGATATCACGCAAAAACATCGTTTAATTGAGTTCGATAGCGGTCAAAATGGATATTTTCGTTGAAATATGCTGCCTTAAACCTTTCGCGATTAGAATACTTCCTTTTTACTTCGTACAAGGAAGTAAAAAATTATCAATTTTATTATAAAAATTATTTGTAATCAATAGGATCTTGATTATGCGATATATGGCTAGTGTATGTTCGGCTGACAACCCCCAGTCGATTTCTAAATCATCACTGACATTTTTTTAAATTTCATCGACTCCTGGGGGGAGGGAGGACAAGACAAACTTCCTTTGGGAACCTTTTTCTTTAGAGAATACATAACATCGTGCGAATTACGTTTGCCGCAAAATAAGTTAAAATTTCGAAAATAAAACCACGGCTCTATCTGTCTCGACAGGTAAATAAAGAACTGATCTTTTGTCTCAGGAAAGCTTCTGAAAATACATAAATAAAACTTAAACATTAACCATTGCATAACGCCTCACTCACCGCGGTCAGTTACGAAGCAAGAATGGAAGCAAAATAAAAAAAAAAAAAAAAAAAAACTACTAAAATAAAAACATAAAAAAAGAAAAAAAAACTGACCTTCCGTTCGACCTTCAATCAAAATGGCCCTAAAACGTGTCGAGGAAACAGATAGCTTTCGAAAGAAACTTCGACCTGCATTGTTTGCTGAGTTTTACTTAAAAGAAACGGCCGACTTTCCTTAGATTTTTAGACGGATAACTGAATATTCCATTCATTTCACTCTTTTCAGGGTTTATTGATTCCAGAAAAAGTGTTCAACAGGAAAGTAATTCAGATTATCACAAAGCGAAATTAAACACACAAATAAAAAGGAAAATCCACGAACGGAAAACCAAGCCCACGCTTCGGGCGGTTATGATCTGCGTTTACATATTCGCTGGGAAAAATGGTTCCGCTCCGTGTTTTTTAATTTTGATTACTACAGGAAAAATAATTTATTCTGGTACATTAATCCTGGAATAATAAAAGAGACGCTTCGGTGAGGATTAGTCTTACACACCGAGAAAGTAATTCGAAAGAAAAAAAAAGGGGATAAGCGATCATGGAAATCGAAGACGTTTCACATGATGAACTTCAACACGTCTTCTCATCAATATTTCCCGAAGAAGTATCAGGCAGGACCTAGCAACAAAAGGAAAATATCCTCGCCTTTACAGAAACAAGAAGCTCACATTAAAGATAATTATCATTTAAATGTATTTTAAAATTTAAATATCGGAAATTTCACAATTAAAGGTGCGTGCGCCTTAAAATATTTAACGAAAAAAGAGCTCCTCTCTTCGAATACAATGGCAGTCGAAATCATTTTCAAAAGAAAAATGGGATAGATTAATTCACATCGAATTCTAGATGCTCGATTAAAATTAGTTTTGGAGAATTGATAATGTCTGTAAAAAAAGCTGATGCGTACACCACATAATTTCTTTGTACGGAATATTAAATTATACGCATTTTTTGCTGCATTTCATTTAAACTTACCTCCTCGAATTTCATTAGAAATGGATTTATTATTCAATTAATTCAGTTCTCACTTCGTGGCAAAGCAAAAACGCATAACCCTCGGAATACCTTCATTAAAAATTGAAAAATGTAGAAAAATATAAAACACCAAATATAAACACCAGTTAAGGTGTCTTATACACCTTAAACCCCTTATAATCTTCGAATATGTGACTGTTGCAAGGATTGGGATAACTTATTTATTTTAAAAGCAATTACTTCCAACTTTTTACAGCCGACTACATAATATAACTGCTTTGGAAACTAGTAGCCAGAAAGTTTGTGCTGCCACAAATATTTTTGTAACTTAATCCGCTTCGTGACAAAATTTTTCGTCATGTTTCCACCTTGCGCGCACGATATTTTAAAAATGGCTAAAGGTACATACTTGAAATTGGATGGAATTCTTTATATGGGCACTATTTTCGAACTGAACCAACAATCTGATGAATATTTTAGTACTGAAAAATTTTACGAACGAAAACATTACAGATTTGTTTAATAAAATACATTTTATAAACTCAACTCCAAATAAAATACAAATTTAACATGAAATTCTTAGAATTTTTGGTTCACGGTAGTTTCCAAAAGTTATAAAAGCTATATATTAAATATGGAATTAAATTGTGCAACAGAATGTTTTAAACTGTGCGCGTAAGGTGGAAACATGACGAAAAATCTTGTCACAAAGCGGATTAAATTATAAAAATATTTGTGGCAACACAAACTTTCTAATTACTATTTCAGAAAGCAGCTATGTTATGTAGTCAGCTTTGAAAAGTTGGTAGTAATTGCTTTTAAAATAAATAAGTTACCCGAATTCTTGCAACAGTCACATATTCGAAGATCTTATGGGTTTTAAGGTGCAGAAACTGACTTAATTCACTATTCTGCTAAGTTCCGAATGTAAATAAATGTGACTGCTATTGTAAAACAATTAGGCTTAACCGAACTTAAGCAGCTTTTAAACTGTTGATAATTCTATAACGACTACATGATAATTAACGAAAGGCATAATAACCTTAACCGGAAGATAAGAATAACATAATTCAATCATTTTTAAAGCCAAAAATGCACAATTTACCAACATGTAAGAATAAAAAAACTGAGCTCACTCAGCCGAGTAACAAAATGGGTGCATATCTATATATAAATCTTTTTTCACTTTCGTTTTCAATTCTTATAAAAAGAAGAACTCTCTCCCTTTTTTAAGATTATTCTAATTTTTCTAACTAGAATTTACCTTGTTTTTCCCTTGCTTTGGGGAAGGGCCAGAATTTTCGGGTGAACTATTATAATTATAATTAAAATACACTGAATTGTTTCATCGGCTAACTCTGGATACAGAAAAGCAAGGATTTTTGTAGAAGAGAGCTTTAGATTAATTTCAAAGTTACTCGCCCCCGATAAAGTGACATTGAAGTTGATCGAATTTCTCTTCTGTTTCTGTTCATTTTTCAGTAAATTTCAAAAATTTTTTTAAGTGGGATTTTACTTGTTTGAAATGTTTTGGTTTTAACATTTTTAAATTCTTTGTTGTATTTATATGATTATTTGAAATTTATTAATCATGAATTTCAATTTCTGGTTTTTGTGAAATATTAGTTCTAAATTTCTTACTTGATGTCTTTAATGATATATCTATTTATATACATATTTATTTATTTACATACTTTTGGTGCAGTCGATTGCAACCAAATCAGAAGGTGCACAACTACGTGTTATAGCAGTCCTATATACAAAATTTCAACGCTCTGAGGCTACTCGTTTTTAGAGTTATGCGAGATACAGACGTACGTACGTACAGACGCCACGAAAAGGTCTCTTATAAATGCATTTTAAATCGTTTTGGGAAAAAGAGTAATTTATTTTGTCCTTAGGTACAGATGTCAAGCTAAAACATCGTTAATGTCCATTCGATAGCGGTCAAAATGGATATTATCGTTGAAGTATGACACCCGGAATTTTTCGTGATTGCAATACTTTGTTTACTTCGTACAATGAAGTAAAAAACTCCTCTCTCCCTATACAATGGAAGTCGAAGAGAAAGATTTTTAAAAGAAAAATATGATAGCTTAATTCACATCGAATTCTAGATGCTCGATTAAAATTAGTTTTGGAGAATTAATAATGTTCGTTAAAAATGGTAGATTAATTCACATCGAATTCTGGATACTCGATTAAAATTAGTTTATTCGAGAAGTAATAATGTTCGTTAAAAGTTATTGATACAAAATTTTGATAAATTATATAGCAAAGACGCTTGTTAGTTTACCCTCATTTTATACACTGGTCTTCAAAATTAAAAGCATTTTCAGTGGGACAACATACACTGTCACCTTAATATCGCGAATACTGTTTTTATATTGATATTAATTGCTGTTGCATCTGTGCAAATGTATGCTAAAGGAATTTTATTTACTATATTTATCTGCTGCATGCTGTTCCTCTTTTTACCGCAAAGCTATCCGAAATGTAAATGTTATATTTTCGAATACGCACGTGTGTTTGCCAGGTTATTTGTGGTCCCAAATGTCAATTTAGACGAAAATGAACATTTAAAATCTGCAATAACTCCAGGCTTCTACCATTTTGGTTTTCAACATCTATTATCTAAGATAATTCCCAAATTATCACACAAGGAAAATTGTTAAAAAATGAAAGTTAATTGGAACAAATTACTAGCTTAATTAGCAATACATCTTTTAATTCCTAATTTCAATTTAAACACATCTTCCTTCGCTCAGCGTCACTTGTCTGCAGCCATCCTCATTGCAGAAGCCCAGACATTCATTAAATAATAAGAATTCTACAAAGAATATTGTAAACATCACGAATTATAAATAAAGAAAACAGAGTTATGCTTTTTTGGAATGGCAACTTCAGAATAAAAAGATGTTCTAAGATCTGACCGAAGTTATGTAAATATCGTGAATTATGCTTTGCCGCAATGGCAACATCAGAATACATTAAAAAGATCTGATATAAAATGTGCACTTTTTTTCATTAACATGGAGGAGTTATATGTTCGTGTTTCAAAACTCTAAATAAAATTTAATAATTTAATCAAAGATGGCCTTTTATTCATAGAAATTGAATTCTCACGTTACTGAAATAAAGCGCGAGAAGATCAGTTTGAATATCACCTCAGTGTGGAATTTTGGAAGCAAGAAAGATTTAGTAACATTCTTCCCAATTTCCATATTGTCAAACGGTGTTCAGAATTGGGAAAATTCTATTGCACACACACACAAAATATAATAAGTAATTAAAAAAAAAAAAAAAAAAGAAGAAGAAGAAGAAGAAAAGGATTTTACATTACGCTCAAAAGGGTGTTTTTAACACTTTCTGCGTTACCTTTATTTATTAAATATCATGTTCCTTCTCATTTAAACCATAAAATTCAGTCTAACAGTAATATGGCAAAATAATTTTAAAATGAGAATATCATTAGAATTTCCGATACACAGTCTAGCGGTCTGGAGAAAAATTTTCCCCGTACAGTCTTGCTATTGCTGCCTTTGAAATCGTTGAGTTTGTTAATCAGAAATTGGTTAAAGTGTTATAAAATACGAAATCGATAATAAAACAAATTTCAAATTCGGGTTTTCAGATGACCATATTTGATGGAAGATTATGTCATTCAAAATTCGATGGCTCTAAGAACCGTTGTTTTATCACAACGCGAGAAACATGCATACATTTATGCAGATTCTTTATTATTTATTTTCTTTAAGTATAACACAGGGCGATCATATTTGGTGGCAACAATTTGAAAAGTGAAACAACGCTTATCGTGAATCGACGCAAATGCCAAAGCGAAATTACTAGTTCTTCTGGGCAGATTGCCTCTTTGGACTAATAAAGTAAATAAAATAATAAAATAAATAAATAATAAATAAAAAAGAATGGAAAACCTGAAAGATGTATGTTTTTTAACGTTCTGATGGTTAGCTTTATTTATTAAATATCACTTTCTTCACACTTAAACTTAAACCATAAAATTTACTTTCACACTTAAACCATAAAATTCAGTTCAAGAGCAATATTGCAAAGTAATTTTAAAATGAGGATATCTTAAGAGTTTCCGATACACAGTCTCGCGCGCTGGAGATAATTTTTTTTCGTACAGTGTTGCCATTGCTCGCTTTGAAATCGTTGAGTTTGTTAATCAAAAATTCGTTACAGTTTTACGAAATATGAAATAGATAATAGAACAAAATCCAAATTCCAAATTTGGGCTTTCCAGATGCCCATATTCGTGTGGAAACGTACGTTATTCAAAATTGGATAGCTTCAGGTACCGTTGTTTTATCACAATGCGAGAAATAGACATACATTGATGCAGATTCTTAATTATTTAATTTCTTTAAATATAATTCAGGTCTCTAATATTTGGTGGCAGCAATTTTAAAAGTGAAACGCGGTTTTCAGTGAACCAACGTAAAATGCCAAAACGAAATTAATAGCCCTTCTGGGCTAACGGTCTTTGCTTTTTGGGCTAAAGAAAAAAACTTTCTAAAGTGAGAAAAATTCCTTTTAGTAAAATTCATTTTCAGCTAGTTGGAAGTTTCAGCAATGGTGTCAAAACGTCAGGTCAAGCTTGTTGTATGAATGCGATTCTCGTGAGATTAAAAACAAAACAAAACAGAATACTTAATAAATCAGTCCTGTTGATTTGTGACCGAAATCTTCGCACCATCGTTCGAAATAATTGACAACATAAGTAACAGCAACAAATTGCTTCTGTCGCACGTGGCCGAGATGCAGACAATTGTTATTTTCCTCCTTTTCAAACCTTTCGTTTTCTATCCGTTCACCAGGTTAATAATATGCCTCAATTTGGAATGCTGAGGAAGACCAGTGACAATTCCTGGCGTGCCTCTGACAAACGGGAACATTCTGCTCGATTGTAAATATCGAAGGACTCTCGGTGCATGTCAGAAAACACGGAACTGCGATCATAATTTTTACAGAAACAAAGAAAAAAGCCGGAAAGTTTTATGTTTTTGTACAGCCAGCGGATCGTAGCAGCTTTTTGACACAAAATCAAGTGATGGCCGACGGTAACCAAACGCTAGATACAGCAATTGTGATCAGGAAGAAAGAGAATAATGCACACGAAAGCACTTGAAGAAAATACTTGTTTGAAAAACTTAAAAGCATCTTTGGTAATTTGAATAACTGCGTGTAATAAGAGAAAGGTAACAAGGATCTTCCTCTAAACTAATAAACTATGCACTGGATTTTAAATTGGAGATATAAGCACAAAAATGAGGAATTACGACTCTAAAACTATAATTGCATGCGGGTTGAATGCACAATCTAAAAACAGCTAACAGTTTTTTTTAGGCCGAACGGGCAATTTGTCCAGAAGGGCTATAATTTCGTTTCGGCATTTTCCATTAGTTCACTATACAAGGAGTTTCACTTTTCAAATTATTGCCACCAAATATTAGTGCTCTGTATTATATTTAGAAAAATTCAATAATGTTGGATCTGCATGAATGTATTTTTTGCGCACTGTGAAAAAACAACGGTATATAGAGCCATCCAGTTTTGAATAACGTAATCCTCCACCGGAAAGTGGGCATCTGGAAGAGCGAATTTTGAATTTCAACTTTGATTTATTATGCATTACATATTTTTTAAAACTTTAATGAGTTTCTGATTAAAAAAACTCAACAATTTGAAAGCCATCAATAGCAACAGTGTATGGAATAAAATATTTTTATCTCCAGTCTCCGAGTTTGACTATCGGAAATTCTAAGGATATGCTGTTCTTAAACATTTTTAGCCCAAAGAAGCGTTAGCTTAAATGCTCTCGGAACGGCTTTTGAAACGTGTATTTGTGCGTAAACGGAAAAAAAAAAGTCCCTTTGGGGAGTAATATAAAAGCTAAAACTTTCAGATTTTCTTCATTTTATTTATTTTCTAATAGGAAATTTAAAGTTTGATAGCTGCAAGACGCTTTCATTGGTTACACTTCCTGATTCAAATATACTGGCAGCTAAATATTAAATTCTAAAAGACAGGGATTTCTTTCAAATAATTCTAACGTGTTTCATTAATTATAAAATACCTTAGACGCCCAACCGGTATAGTGGTTAGCATCGCTGACTGCCGTGCCGAAGCGGAGAAGATACGGATGTTTGTAAATGTATAGTGTCTGTGCGGCATAGGGACACTCTAAATAGGCGGCGAACAGAAAGTCCTCTCGAGAAGTTGGTGGTAAGGGAACAGTGGGTGGAAGACCGTCGGACCCGTTTCCCCGGCATGCTTTCCATTTAAAAGTGGAGGGGGGGCGGAACTGAGCTACATCGCTCTGGCACCTGTAAGGTGCTCGAGAGTGTTGCCAACGGCTGGCGTAAACTTGTGTTCTTTATCACGAGGAATTTTGAGCTGACTATAGGTCAGAAGAGTAAGCATTAGCAACAATAACAACTTTAATTTAAACTAAAAATAAAGAAATAATGAAAGTTTACGAAGCGGGGTAAAGCTGGAGAATAAATAATAACAACCTAAACTCTTTCTCTGATTTATTAAATTATTCTCTGGTGTATAAATTAGAATACATAAGTTTGTATGTAAACAATTACTAACTTCCTTTTTTTTTTACTTGTACGAAGTAAAAAGGAAGTATTGTAATCGCGAAAAGTTTCAGTCAGCATATTTCAACGAAAATATCCATTTTGACCGATATCCAACGCAATTTAACGATGTTTTTGCGTGATATCTGTACGTAAGGACAGGATAAAATATTCTTCTCCTTCAAAAAAATTATGAAACTGCTTTAAAATTAATTCTGAAGAGAATTGTTCGTGGCGTCTGTACAAACGTATGTACGTACGTGCGTACGTATCTCGCATAACTCAAAAACGAGTAGCCTCAGAACGTTGAAATTTTGTATATAGGACTGCTATAACATGTAGATGTGCACCTCGTATTTTGGTTGCAATCGGCCGCACCAAACGTATATAAATATATTTATATATATATTCACTCTGTTACCCGGCTCAGTGATCTCAGTTTCTTTAGTCTTATATGTTTGTAAATTGTACATTTTTTGCTTTAAAAATGATTGAATTATGTTGTTTTTATCTTCCGGTTAAGGTTTTTATGCCTTTAGTAAATCTGTATGCAATACTTTTAGAATTATCAACAATTTTAAATTTGTTTAAGTGCCGCTAAGGTTTTTTTTTTTTTTTTTTTTTTTTTTTCTGAATGGCGGCCATTGATATTTACATTTGAAACAGGAGAGTAGTGGATTTGTTGTCAATCTAGAGAAACTTAGCTTGGCAATAACAAAGATAACGCATTCATTTATTATTGCCAATTAAATCATGCTTAATTCTTTCTGGAATTATTTCGAGGAAATAAGTGTTTAAGATTTACTTCGTAATTTTTAATATAGATATTTTGAGTTTTTATGTATTGTTGCCTTCTTGCGAAGTGAGAACTCAATTAATTAATTGAGAAATACTCAATCGTCTGTGAAAGACTGTTTATTTTTTGTTTTGTTTGATTTCTTTTATACATCGTTCTAGCTTTATTATAGTATTTGAATAGAACATGTGGCAACGATTAGATAATTCTATTCTTTAAATGATATAAATTTTGTGCATTATGAGTTATAATATGAACGAAATATAATACTGTTAAGTGAACCTAGCGCCAGAGTGTCGCTTTGGTAAACAAATACTAGAGTGAATTTTAAAGAATGCATTTATTCCATTGTGGTTTATGCGCTGTCGGCGAAGTAGATTTAATTCAATCCAATAAGTTTAAATGAAATGCAAGAAAAAATGCGTATAATTTAATATTCCAATACAAGGAAGTCATATGGTGTAGACATCAGATTTTCTTACCATAGCTTAACACTTGATAGAGTTTTGATTCTGAGAATATTTTATCCTCGGAGAAAAATTACTAGAATCAGCTTCAACACTGATCGTAGATCTTTATCGGTCAATTGGATTCTAATTCTAAACTGTGAAACAAAATTCGGTTCGCGTGTAAATCAATAAAAGCGATTATTCTTAGCGCAAATATTCGTAACGGAGTGTTTCTACTTTTTGGACAAGACCGAACAAAAGTTAATCGAATCTGCATATTCAAATCTTTGAGTAAGATTTATATCACATTGTAAATAAATTAGCTTCACTTGTAGATTTTCGGGCCCACCAGCGGCCGAGCGGTAAAGACGCTGAACACTGGTAGTTCTGTCCGAGGTTCGAATCCCTGTAACGGACTGGCTGCATGGGCGTTTTCGTGATTTTCCCCCATATGTAACGTGTATACGAGCCAGTTTTCCTTAGAAAGTCCTCCACGAATGCATCCCTCCCTTTAGGCAGATAGCCCTCGTGTGCTTTGCCGTAATTGACTAATCCCAATCCCTTGTAGATTTTTTGGTGGTTATTCAGATTCGTTTTTTGTGGAAATGACAAAGTCATAAACTCGGGCTTCAAAAAACGAAAACTTGAAATCATTTCAACACAGCATTTGTAAAAAATATATAATTGAAATGGCTTTGCGGGCCACATAAACTGTTTCGGAGATCGCCAATGTGTGACACTTGAAATAAGGAATTTTAATCTTCTCCTTTGTGTGCTCTTGCGATGGAATATTATTACGTCCGGCTAGCAAATGTAATTCCGGAGTTCACATCCCGGAGAGAGCGTAATAATTTTGGGTGTTTTCTGCTCCAGAGAGGTACCTAATACCTCTATGTACAAGTGGCTCACGCCTAAAAATGTGACAGACCACAACTCGGTATCATCTTAGATCAGCCGACTGGGTTTCGCTCCTCTCTCCCCAGTCGCCCACTAAGTGGGGAAGAATTCATGTAATTTCCGCCATCTTCACTGTTTAATCCCGTGACGTAACTGGTACCTGGAAGTTAAAAGATCTGGAGTTCGAATCCCGAAGAAAACGTAGCTGATTTTTCTTGTTTCTATAAGCTTAATAGAGGTGTAGAGACATTAAGTATTTGGGAAGCAAGAGGAATGAAAAATGAGCAATGTCCTCGCCGGGACTCGAACCTGGACATCTCGAATAAATGTTACATCACGAAGGCATGCTGAAAGAAGCAGAAAATACCTTATAAACTCCAAGTTTAAAATTATAAAAATAATAAACAATTATTCTCTATCTAAACAGAAGCATATGGCCTTAGAATCATGAGTCATCTTTTACGAATTACAGAAAGCCTCAAAGGCTATTTGACTAAGGGAAAGGATGCCTTCGTGGAGGACTTTTTAACCCTTTAACTGTCGAGTTATTTTGATGATTTAGGTACACAAATGGTCAAATTTTTTTATTGGAAAAATCAAATGTTTAGTACAAAATAAAATATACTTAAGTAGTTAAAAATTGATATTTTGAAGTACATGGGTAAAATTTTTAAAGTTTTGTAACCACTGCGTATTTGCTTGAGGCGGCTGCCACTCAACATGGCAGTTGTAAAGTTCGCTTCTAGTGGAGCATTATTTTCTAAAAATGAAAAAAATTAATTATTTTCTAAAAAATAAATAAATGAAAAAAAAAAGTTAATACCTATTAGTAGTTCAGTAATTCAGTCTTGTGTGGTACAACTGGAAACACTTTTCCAAGCACAAACCAACTCCTAAATCACTATACCAGAATCGTGTTTCCTTCCTTATCTTTTTCCCATTTTTATCCTTTTTCGAACAACACACTTTGCACTGTCTTGTAGGCTCACATTTCACAGGAGTAGGAGGAATATAGGAAATAAAATGTTGTTCAGTAAGACGGGCAGGGTTATCTATTGTAGGTGGTCCGCCAACATTCTTTTGCCCAGAAGCTGCATCATCATATTTATGTAAAAGCTTTTCTACAAATTCGAAATTCTAAAAATGTAATACGTTTCCCAACTACACTTTTATAGAGTAAATATGAGTTCCAAAGTACCTTGTCTAGTAAATGTAAAAATATCTTTTTATAATATTTTTTCTGACATTTTCGGATCGTTGGATGAAAGGACATTTCCTGATCACAGCGATCTACACCACCCATAGTTAGACTGTAGTCAGAAACAATCTTCGGCTTGAGTATATCTTCATTTTTTTTTTTTTTTTTTTTTTTTTTATTTTTGAGGCTGACCATGGAAGTATCATGAATACTGCTCATCAGACACACATCCTTCATCTTTGGTTGAAGAATCTAAATCATCTATATAATGTTTCAAAGATCTGAACGCCATTTTACAACAGAAAGATCCTGTGCACTTTGAACCAAAGAACTTCTAACCTTTGAAATCTTCAGTAAAGTGCTGTCATCTATTGAATTGAGCGCACATTAACTTTTCCCGAGATACAGTCGGGTTTGACAAAGAAATGAAGCCGAAATAAACGTCTTCCGATATATATTCGGGTATAACAATACGATGCACTCAAAAAAAAATTACCCCGAGTAACACTCGGGCGTGACATTTTCGAACACCAGTGCTGTGCCCGAGATTATCTCGGGCATGACAGTTAAAAGGTTAAGGGAATCTAGCTTGTATACGCAGTACACATGGGAAAACCATGAAACGCCCATGCAGCGTGATCGTTCGCGAAAATCGAACCTCGGACCGAACTACCAGTGTTCAGTGACTTTACCGTTCGGCCGCTGGTGGGCCTAGATGCATAACAAATCGCGTCAGTTAGATTTATTATATAAACCATATCAGTTAGAGCTATCAATTTAAATAAAGATGTAAATTACTTCGAAGGGCATGCATTGCAGTGCTGTTATTTAACTGAAAATTTCTTTCTTTAATTTGAAATGCAACATTGATTTCCTTTTACTGTTGACGTAATTTAATAACCCTATGGGTTAATACTTCACAACCAAAGCAAAATTAATGAAAGATAAAATAAATCTGTAAGCTTTTCAGATTAGAATGCCGGAACTTTTGAATCGCACTGTATAATAATATAAAACACCAAATGGTATATCAGAGTAGATTTGTGAATAGATTTAAGAAATGACAATGAAAATTTAAGTTCTTAATTTAAGAGCTGCGAACGGAAATGGAAGATAAGTGCGAGAAAGAATGAAATGGACATTTACGGAGCGATTAGATTAAAAAGGACTGACAGATAAATGCTATTTGGCTGTACAAAATTCAACGTAGATGATCTCCTGCGAGTTGTTTAGGCGAGAGAACAGAAAACATACGGAGGAAAAAGAACTTAAATGGACACAATCATTTTAACCAAATGGGAAAAGAAATAACGTAAACAGATAGTAATTTAAGTTAAAATAGTAAAGCGAAATATAAAGAATATTTTAGCGGAGAGTGAAAATAGCCAATATTACATTAAAAGGGAGTATCAATGGGCGTTTATGAAACAGATGTTCAGTAAATAAGTACGAGATGGACTTCTTTTAAAAGGAGTTGAAGGCAGAACGTGTCGTTAAGAGAAAGTGGAAGACGAAATGCGACAGAAGTTGAGGCTTTAATGGGAAATAACTATTGTGGGAAAAGTGAAAAATAAAAATTATGTACGACTGATTGCGGACGGCAATCTCTACGGGCAGAAAATTGCGTCTGCGAACAAAAAGAGTTAAAAGAAATAAGTGTACTTACCACAAGATCGCTAAACAATTGAAATTAAGGTTGGTTTATTGGATTATAGCAAAGCAGGCAAGCGCTATCTGCCTAGGGAAAGGGATGCCTTGTTGGAGGGCTTTCTAAAGAAAACTGTGTAGAGACATTAGGTATTTTGGAAGCAGGGAAGATGAAAAATTAGCAAACGCCTTCGCCGGTTATCGAACCACGGACCTCTAGAATACGCGCCCAGCGTGCAGACCACCACACCACGAAGGCACGCTAGGAAGGCGGGAGAAATACCTTATATACTCCCCTTTTTAAAGGGTGACTGGGGTTTTTAGGGGATCCAATCGCCAAATCCTGGGTGTGGAAAATCTTCATCCAACACCCGTTTAGTTCGGGCGCCACTGTAGAGACATTAGGATTCTTTTGGAAAAGCCGCAGAGATGAAATATTAGCAACGCCTTTGCCGGGAATCGAACCACGGACCTCTAGAATACGCGCCCAGCGTGCAGACCACCACACCACGAAGACACGCTAAGAAGGCGGAAGAAATACCTCATAACTGGATCTTATCCACGTTACACAAAGGGAAAGCCACAAAATCGCCCATGCAGTTATCCTGGTCGAATTCCTCCTGGTCGAACTACCAGTGTTCAGCGACTTTTCCCACTCGGCTGCTGATGAGCACATTACAATTAGAGAAGAAATTTTATCGTTTAAAATAGCCGGACACTTGTAATTTAATGTATTCAACTGGAATGGCCAATATTTATAGGTCATTTCGCCAACTTATTTGATGGAGAACATACCCGAGGACGATTCTGAAGGTATCCATCCCCTCTTCCTTTACCATAAAAATCTCTAGCAAGGGCTCTCAGCTCGTTAATATTAAGTGTCCCATTGCCACACAGACTTTCGTGGCTCCCATAGACTACAAAGCATTGATGACACAGAAACATCTGCCGATACTAACGCTCAAATCGTAAGAGCGATTTAGAAAAATTATTAAAAAATGGATGGTCCCACTCGGCAAAAAGACACTGAAGTTGGTGCACCAACTTACTTAATTCACTGTGCTACTAAGAGCTTCAAATGTAAAGAAATAGCCGCCATAATAGGCCTAGCGACACTTTTAAACTGTTGATAATTTTGCAACTATTATATGGAGAATAACCATATATTTATATACACGTGTATATACATACATAATACGTTTTTCAACGTTCAGCGTTTATTGTATGGAGAATAAAAATGAATTTATATACACATATAATATACATACATAATACGTTTTTCAACGTTCAGCGTTTATTGTATGGAGAATAACCATGTACATACATGTATACGACTAATCATTTATGAGTTATGTGAAATACATACATAAGTACGTTCGTACAGACTTGACGAAATAAAATCGCATTTGAATCCATTTTAAATTCATTTTACAGTCCGTTTTGGGGAAAAAAAAAAAAGAATCCTTTATTCTGTCCATACGTACAAATGCACACACACACACACACACACACACAAAAAAAAAAAAAAAAAAAAAAAAAAAAAAAAAAAAATCGTTCAAAAGAGTTCAAGAGCGGTTAAAATGGGTATTTCCGAAAGAAATCTGCTATTTTTCGCGATTAAAATACTTCCGTTACTTCGCACAAGGAATTAAAAAGCGATGTTGCCAATGCAATGCTTTTTAATTATTATGAAAAATGTTAGTAAAATTATATTACTTTAAATATATTCTAATACATCTTGATGTGTTTAGAAGTTGAAAGTTAAAAATCATAATTTTTAACAGAAATTTGGGATTATTCAAAGCTAAAATGGCGCCCCTTCTAATTATTCACCTTAGGCAAGTGCTAAAGGTGACGGGACAACGCAATATGCATAGACGTTCTTTGACAAGGGCGTGTCAATTGCCTCGTCCTTGTCCGAACTCTGCTGAATGCTAACACGTTCAATAACATATTGCAAGCCCTAAATTTGGTACTGACTAAATTTCTGAAGACACTTGTACAGTAGACTTCACATAAATTCCGTAAACATTTAAGATAATTGCGTGGGATAACAGATACGAGTCATTTAAAAGCGGAAGGTGATGCGGAAACAGATATAGTCTCGTCCAAAGGCAAAATAATTGCAAATTCTATAGTTTAATAGTTTAAAAGCATTCTTAAACTGGCAGCCGTGACCGTTAAAGGTAACTGAAGGTCTCCAACAATGTAAATATATACTTAATTGTGAGAAAAATTCAGCAAATAAGGAACTTCTAAAATTCTTCTTTTGAATTATTTTTTTTCCTGAAAATACTAATAAGAGTGATTCCTCATGCGAAATGAAGAATACAGTTCCTTGAAGCACAGAAAATATTTATCCACCGTCGTGAGAAAAAAACCATTGTTCCGTAAGCCATTGTTCCGAGTATCTTCAACATGCGCATTTATTTAAAGGAATGACCATTTCCATTGCCTAGGCAGTAGCTGCCGCTTAATGTAATTAGGGCTTTCCATGGTCGCCAGGACGGTATAGTGGTTAGAGGAGGGGAACCGCTGAGTTGGCTTCCGACCCAGGTATAGATATATCCATGCAGAATTGGTTACCAACTCGGCGGGAGTCAACCACTAGCTACCAGGCCGCAGACCTGGGCAGCCCCGGCTGAGCAGATGACATTTATAAAATGCAAAAAAAGAAATATATACATGTGCATACAAGGCACTTGTAGAAGAGTACAATCAAAATATATGTATATACATATAAAAACAAACTGGTATTTATATGTATATACAGAGCCTATATGTATACATAGCGTATATCTATTTATATGTATATACATAGTGGTTAGAGAAGCCTACTACGGTATCGAAGGGCCCGGATTTGAATTACGGGTAAGACATGGATGTTTGTAAATGTATAGTGTCTATGCGGCATAGCGGCACTCTAAATGTGCAGCGAGTTGAAAGTATTTTCGTGTGGATTGGTGGGTGAGGAGAGGAGTGGGAGCCCCCCCGGATCCCCCCGAGTGCTCTCCCTCAAAATTGGGGGTGGAAATCAGAAGTCCAGCCTCTCTTCGGAGTAAGCTCTGGCAACTATTGTTCCATGTAATATGGACACGACAACAACAATAGGCTTTGCATGACTATTGCGATAACAATAACCGATAAGTGATAAGTGACGGAGGACGCGAGCACCACCTCTATACCATAGCGGTTAATTGTTGCGAAAAATATCTGTGGGATTTAACTAATTTAATACAAATATGCCTAGAAACATAAGTGCACGTCGGTTCTGTATTAAGGCTGGCTAGCACAGTATTCAACAGTTAGAAGGGAAAGGTTCGGCGTGACCTTCGCAGGTAGTTTGTGAGGGGTTTGCCTTCGTTATCAAGCCGAAAAAAATCATTATTTTAACGAATCCATTTCATAATTTAGGATAGCTCGTTCTCTGAACGCGTTGGGAAAGGGGAATATGATGTGAATATTTAAAAAAATTTTCGGAACCTGGCGCTAAAAAGCTAGGGGAAGAAATACGCAAAAAAATATGATACGCTGTTAAAAGCTCTTTCAGCGTGTCTATAGATACGCCAAAAATAAATGTTCTTTCCCATGGAAAAGTTTGGCTTTCTAGGATTGCATGATGCATAATGGCATTTGGTTTTTCAATTTTTACTGCATGACGTAAACTTGATGCGTTTTTCTACATTATGACAATCACTCAGCCTTTTTAGGTTTTCAAAATAAGTCGCTGTTTCTTTGCAATGTTTTAAAGTATGTTCTAGATTTCCGAGGGATGTTTGTTAGAAATAGGGGGGGGGGGGGAATTTTCTTCTGTAATGCCGAGCTCGAAGAAACAAGTCCATGCTTTTTGATTTTGACTCAGTTTAACCTATTCTGGTTATTTTATCATTTTTTTTCCAAAACTTGCTTCTGCGTTAAATGTATTATGTGTTCTGTTCGAAATGTATTTGAACTAGTTTTTATTTATTTATTTGCAAACATTTTACTAAATCTTTTAAAACAACTCTAAAATTCTTCATCTAAACACACAAATATTTATTCTCAAAAACAAAATTTTTTTAAGACCTAACAAATTTTTTCTTTATTTTATTTATTTATTTATTTATTTTATTCATAAGGTATTTTCTTCCTCCGTTCTGTATTCTTTCGTGGTGTAACGGTTAGCACACTCGGCGCGTATTCGAGAGGTTCAGGTTCGAGTCCCGGTGAGGGCATTATTCATTTTTCATGTCTTCTGCTTCAAAATAACCTAATGACTCTACACACTAAACCTGAAATCTCATGAACTTGTTATATTATTTTATACACTATTCCGATTAAGAGCTGTAAAAATCTTACTAATTAAAATTTCCTTTCTGTTTGAAACAGGCCATCAGCGGATTAAGCCGTTAAACACAGGTAGCTCGACCATTGGTTCAAATTCAAATGGATAGGTTGGATGTACGGGCGTTTTTCTGTTTTCGTCTTGTGTAATATGAATACCAGCCAGCTTCCTTAAAAATTTCCTTTAGGAAGACATTTTTACCCTTATGCAAATACTTTTAAAATGGTTGTTTAAGGGGACTCATACACCTTAAACCCCTCATGATCTTCGAATATGTGACTGTTGCAAGAATTGGGGTATTTTATTTACTTTAAAAACAATTACTTCCAACTTTTTACAGCTGACTACATAATAAGGCTGCTTTGGAAACCAGTAACCAGAAAGTTTTTGTTGCCACAAATATTTTTGTAATTTAATCCTCTTTGCGACAAAATATTTTGCCATGTTTCCGCCCTGCGCGCATGATATTTTAAAAATGGCTAGCGGTACATACTTGAAATTTGATGGAATTCTTTATAAGGGCACTATTTTCTAACTGAACCAACAATCTGAGGAATATTTTAATATTGAAAAATTTTATGGACGAAAACATTAAAAATGTTGTTAATAAAATACATTTTATAAACTTAACTCAAAATAAAATAAAAATTTAACATGAAATTTTTATAATTTTAGGTTCACAGTAGTTTCCAAATGTTATAAAAGCTATGTATTAAATATGGAATTAAATTATGAAACAAAATGTTTTAAACTGTGCGCGCAAGTTGGAAACAAAGAAAAATGCTGTCACAAAGCGGATTAAATTATAAAAATATTTGTGGCAACACAAACTTTCTGATTACTATTTCAGAAAGCAGCTGTATTATGTAGTCAGCTGTAAAAAGTTGGTAGTAATTGCTTTTAAAATAAATAAGTTATCCCAATTCTTGCAACAGTCACCAATTCGAACATCTTATGGGTTTTAAGGTGTACGAGTCCCCTTAAAAGAAACAAAAGGATATTTTGAGGATATAATAGCTATATTATAAAATAACGAAAAAACTGCATGTACGTACGTACGTACGTATGCATATTCCTCTCATTAAGGTATTTTAATAATTTCCTGAGTTTTTAGGTGAAAGGCATAGTAACCGTTCATTTCAAATTCTCTTAAGATTTACACAATTATTCAAATATTTTTGAAATTGTTACCAATGGTTTCAAAGAAAGAAATTTCAAAGAATTCATTGCAGCTTTCCTGCCCGCAATAAAGCTGCAATGTTCCCAAGAGTCACATCAACTATAAATAACTCTATTTACATAAGGCAGTCTTCTCCAGTATGAAACCGCTTAAGAACCTCTTCACATAAACAAGCGGATCTACTTAATGATAAAATAATAAGATTATAACGCAACAGATCTTATCATTTTTATTGTATTTCATTACCACCTACGCAAAGAGGACTACCAGAGCCGTGGCCATACATCAAAGGTATCTACTTCAGATGATCTTTACAAAACTGAACCTGTTTCTACTTGCAGATGAGTAGATATCATGATAACCTATCATCATTAAATGGATGTAGAATCGTCTCCACTAACCCGCATTTACTAATCTAAAAGCAGATTGCTAACTGTCCTTCTTTTCGGACTGAATCGGAGAGTGGTGAAAATCGCAACCGCCACAGTCCAGAGAGCGTAACAGCCTTTTTCCATTGTTCCCTCCCCCCTTTTCCCGCTCCTACGTGTGAGGTCGGTCGTATTGGCTTTCACCGACTGCCAATTCACTCGCAATGCCGGTATTTCACAAGTCTGCGGAATGATGCGCAGTGAGGATTTCCCTGACTTGGGAACCAAGTGAAAGAAATTAAAAGAGAGAATACAAAATGGCACTTCCAAAGAATTGTTTGAAGGGAGTGCAAATTAACACGCCTTTGGTGGTGTTCTTGTATATGTTACCGTGAAAGACCGAAATTGGAGAATGTCGACTTTCACCGGAGAATATCAACATTCACCAAATACGTCGGTGAAAGACCGAATATTTCACTACATTCTTGTATATTCGGACCCTCACCGGTGTATGTCGACAATCACAGATATGCTCTGGTGAAAGTCGAAAAGAGAGGTCATAAAGTGCCATAATAGTTTAAGTTGTCGCAATAAATAAGATTTGAATCACATAATTTAGTAAGTTTTTTGTGACTGTTATTTTATTTTCTCATTTAGAACGTACTGTATAATGAAGTAAGTTTGTAACTTCTATTATTTTCTTGAATGTATTGTGTGTTCTAGATTCTCATGTTCTTAATTCAAGTCTCAAGTTCGTTTATTCGCGACCGAATGACGGAGAAGAAAATATAATATTGTTATATGTTCAACATTCACCATTAGTACGTGGTGAATGTCGACATGGACCGGTGAAGTCAGAAATAAGAGTATTTGGAAAATATTTCGGACATACACCAAGAGACTATGTGAATGTTGACATTCACTGGTGAAAGTCGACATTCTCCAGATTTCGGTGTTTCATCGTAACATATGTATTACTGGCAACGCATGAAAGGTTCGCTGGTCCCGAGCTGACAGTTTGGGACTACCGGTACTAAAGGGTATTGATTGTTGAAAAGAAAGATTTAGTGGAGTAGCCAAAGGTGAATATTTTTGCAGTGCCTTTCAATTGCAATTTCTAAAGCTCTTGAATGATTACACGAACAGCTAGAGTCAAATTCATGCCGCACCTAGAGCCAGATTTTCAGGTAGATGAAACAGATATTTGCTGAGTCCAAATGATCCGTTTTAATAAATCTTTTTTAATTCTCTTATTAAAGTTATTCAAGCAAAGATCAGTCAATCAAAATTAAAGACGAAAAACTTTCCCATTCTAAAGTAACTTTCCCAACTTAAGAAGCTTAGAGAAGATCATAAGAAAGGGGGTCGAAACTGAGAAGATTAATCGAATTTAGAACTGAAAAATTAATTCTCCAGAGAGCTGGATGGGAAAACAAAGTGGAACAAAAAAGAAAAACTTTGGGTCAGCGACTGGAGACGCTTCAAAGTTATGGGATGATCTCAGACGTCGTTCCAAAACGTACTCCATATACCAGTTCGGAGAATCGAGGAACTGTTTCAAAATACGTGTAATAAGAAGTGAAACTTTTTCCTAAATAGAAGAGGGTCGACGAGTCCAACCCGCCGTTCAGGACAACAATGGCAACTCATGTGTAGCATTTTATGGCGCCCCGCCTCCCACTTCCGAGCATTGTTATTAGGAATACCTGAAAAGGTAAAAAATGCTAAAAATTCCCGGTCCAGGTGACGCGCACCCACCAGTCCTCGGATGGCTTATTGTGAAATGACGTCATCCCGGATTCCAGGAAGTGGGGATTTCGTGATACCTAGCATGCATTTGCTAAAACCAGCCGGACGAATCATAATTGCATACGTTTGCCACAGAATTATTGCATTTACTTCGCAGCAGCTGTGATGTGTGGCCAGTACATGACTATGCGCTTGTACCACTTGGACAACCACATAGCTGAATCATTTATTGCTTGAATAGTGTTTTGCGATCTGGCTATTACTGGATTGTTGTCAACTCATGGGTCCCTTAGAACTATAAAGGGGTAGAATTTTCGGGGAATCCACTATATCTTAAAATCCATAAGGAACCTTTGAAATGCAACTCTTAGACAGATATTTCTTAAAATAATATTTAAAATAGATCAATATGTTGTAGGTACTTTATGTAGACAAAGAAAAATACTGAATTTTTTATTCAAATATTACAATGTACAATTAATGTTGTAGAGACATTAGGAGTTTTTCGGAGGCCGGAGAGATGAAAAATCAGCAATCGCCTTCGCCGGGAATCAAACCACGGACCTCTGAAACACCGACACAGCTTGCAGAACCGCTACACCACGAAGGCACGCTAGAAATACCTTATAATGTAATTTACTCATTAATAGCATTAACTCGTGCTTAAAGTGTCATTTACCCTTGCATTATATTTAGTGACAGGGGTGTCCTAGCGTTTTTTACCCAAACTGTCCAAGTCTGTCTCTAAGGATTTTATTTCCAGTGGCATTTCATATTCTGAGTTTGATATATTTCTATGTTTTATTTCCGTTACTACCTACGTTGAGAAAGATTTTTCATTTAACCCTTTGCGGCACAGTGTGTCCGGTCTGGACACATCTAAAAATTTCCTTCTGTACGCACAGAAAAATTGAATGAAAAAGGATTTATAGGTTACTCTGAACCTTCTTTATTTATAGTAGATGGCATTTCAACACAAACCAGTCCATATATTTTAGCCATGTTTAGCTTTTAAGACCCTCATTTTTCAAAGAAATCTTCCAGATTTTTTTAGGGTATAAAAGGAATTGTTTGAAAAGAAATTTCTATGTTATGTTTTGGCTGTATGCTAATCTCCTTATTCTATATAAGTTTTACATTTTTACCTTGAAATCTTGCTTAAAATCAAACGGCGAACCCTAGGTGTGCCCAGACCGGGCTCACCGATCATCTAGGACAACTGAGAGTCTCTATTCTTTATTTCTCCGCATCTCATCGATCAGTTCATTGACAACAATGCTCGTTTGAGCCCTCTTTTCGAAGCTCTATTCAATCAGTGTGCCCAAAGAATTAAAACGATAAGTGCTATCTTCACAAAATTTTACTTGTGTACTCCTCTAGGCCTAATTAGACTGTCTACCTTTTTTTTTTTTTTAAATCAAAACTCCAACTTTAAAAGGTAGCGTGTTGGAAAGGGTTAAATACGCTGTTTCGAAAAGCATTAAAATGTTTATAGCCGCGTAAGAAACATTTTGTATGAATTAGTTCTATTTCCGCGATTCCTCTTTCCGCGTTTTTCAAAATTCTTCCTGTTCCCGCGAAATCTGAGAGTATAGTCACCCTCCCACAGGTCCTCAGGAGATGTCACGATGAGTTATTAAGAACAGCTGGGCAGTTTTTTTGTAAATAAGTTAGTCTTCGTTAGACTGAAGACGTGTCTTAATTTAGGCTCCTTTCGAAATCTTATTATAGCTCTAATGAAGTTTATGAATGAAAATAGGGCACTAGTAGGAATCTTCTGTTAAAATTGAATTTTGTATTTATATGGGTTTTTAGATATCTGTGGTGTTCTATGTTGTGAATTTTTGTTTACGGATTATTTTGTTTGTTAGTCTGTAATTTTGTGTTAGATGTGCTTATTTATTTTTGATTTAGTATTTTTGTTGTTTGGGGGTGGCTGGGTTACTCGCTGCCCTAGTTTGTGGAGATACGGGGCCCCTTCTTTTGGGCTACGGGGACACTCGTGTCCAGGTGGGCTGAAGGGAGCCTCCAATTCTTACTTGTTATAGCAGTCCCACATACAAAATTTTAACGTTCTGAGGCTACTCATTTTTGAGTTATGCGAGATATATACATACATACGTACGTACAAACGGCACGAAAAAATCTCTTCTGAATCCACTTTAAATCCATTTTACAATCCGCTTTGGGAAACAGCGACCTTTATTCTGTCCTTACGTACAGATGTCACTCAAAAACATCGTTAAATTGCATTCGATAGCGGTCGAAATGGATAATGAAATCGTTGAAATATGATACACGAAATTTTTCGCAATTACGATACTCCCTTTACTTCGTACAAGGGAGTCAAACAATTAAATTATATTTTATTCAACTTCCCAATAAAATAGATTAAAAATAAATAGCAACATTTGATTATGCTAGTATAAATTTAGAAAAAGGCGCTTTTGTCACATGGTCAATTATACCTAATATAATATAATTAAAAAATTCGTGTTATTGTAATACAAAAATTAAATGTAATACGAAGTTAGAAAAACCATTTAGATTTTGTTTATAAAAAATTAACCGGAAGTGATTCATTATATAAAATTCGTTGCTATCTGAGGCATGGAATAAGCGGGAGGTTATGTGCTGGTCACATAAGATTCTCTATTATCTAATAAGATCGATTCACGAAATTCAAAAAGATAAAACTTCTGATTCGGAATTCTTAATATTTCTAATACTTCCCTTGGGGAAAGCTTAAAGAAGCAAAAATAGTACATCCACACAGATAAGATCGAAAAATGCACATAAATCCGAATCTTCACTTTGAAAGAATTTTTTATTAACATATTCTCTCAAAGATTCTTCGGTTTTTCTCAGAAAAAAAAAAAAAAAAAAAAAAAAACTTTTAAACTTACACCGAAATTATGAACGATTTATAAAAATATTCTGTATTGCATTTCAGGAACTTCAAAACAATTTTCGCCTCATGTTTGTATTCTGGAATGGCAACATCCTGAAGTTGAGTGCAAAGCAACTGAACCGTTAAGAAAATCATTTCTGCAGGTTTCCTGTAACAATTTATATTATCATTATGTTGTTTGTTAGCAACAAAAGCCTGAAATACAAAAATGCTTCGATTTCTACGAATTTCTAGTTTTCTTTTCATAGAAATACGTACCTTTTATTTTGTGCATTTGCATTTGACACTGTTGTGGAGATTAAGAATAAGGAATTTAATAATAAATATTAAATAAAAAATCTGATGTGCACACCACATGACTTCCTTGTCCGCAATATTTAATTATACGCATTTTTCCCTGCATTTTCATTTAAACCTATTGAGCTGAATTAAATCTACTTCGGCGATAGCTCATACATCACAATAGAATAAATGCACTAGTTAAAATTCACTATATTTATTTATCATAACCACACTCTGGCGCTAGGTTCACTTGGCGTCACATCTCCTTCGTTGTTTTCTCAGAATGCACAAAAATTATATCATCTGAAGAATTATCTAATCATTGCCACGTATTCTATTCAAATACTATAACAAATCTAAAACAATCTATCAAAGAAATTAAACAAATAAAAATGAAACAGTTTTCACAGACGATTCAGAGCCGCTTACCTAATGCGCATGCGCTACTATCTGTCCGAGTCAGACTGGCAAAAATACAGGGTGTTCATAAAGTCCCGGACCCATTTTGATGTTTAATAACTCATAAAATAATAAAGAGAGATTAAAATTAATAACATAAATGGTTAGATAGACTCAAAAAATTTTATGACCCTTGTCAATGAACTTCCACGCGTGCCCCCTTCGTCGCACGGAGAATATCAAGTCGATGTTCAATTTCACGCCAGCTACCGGCAAGCATGTTTACATCCACAGAGGTTATTGCGGTTGTAATTCTGGCTTTTAGGTCATCAATGTTCGACACTCTTCTCTTGTAAATGTTGTCCTTTACAAATCCCCAAAGGAAAAAGTCCATAACATTGCAATAATTGCCAAAAACAAAAGAGAAAAAAATGCACTTAATAAGCAGACGATATGTAGAAAAGTACAGGTATTTAAACTGGAAAAGGAAATTATCTGAAATTAACCACAAGCGCAGACGATATTTACGAAAGTAAAGATATTCAAACCTGAAAAGGAAAATATATAAGTTATTCCATCAATAAAATGCCTTACGTTTGTTTATATCTTCATTATTTTATGAGTTACAGTGTCTCAAAAAAGTGATGGGACACTTCTGCTTTACAAAAGGAAACTGCAATAAAATAAATTTAAAAAACATGTAAAATTTTTTGTGGGTGTGTTTCATACTTAAATTTAGTAACAATTATTACATAACATACATTTTCTCAAAATATTAAAATATTAATTTAATAAAAATACAATTGTTTAGAACGGAGCTGAAAATGGCTCACTTAAGTGATGGGACACTACGTACTATGCAACAAAAATCGTCTGAAGTAAGCTATAAAAATATCTTATGGGGTATTTATTTTTACTCAAAAGCAATTGCCAATAATTTATAAAATCGTCTGCAGTATTTCTCTCCAGTTTGTTTTGGAATTTTTGTGTTTTTTAGCTCTGTGCAGCCATGAATGCTAAACGAAAAGAAACTTTGCCTGGAATGCGAAAATTAGTTATTAATTTGCATATTGAACGTGGAAAATCTATTAGAGAAACTACTGAAACAGTTAACTTCAGTCATTTCAACAGTTTTAAATATCATTAAACGATATAAAAAGAATCATATGATTCAGGATAAAAGAAGACCTGGCCGACCATCAAAGCTATCCAATGGAATAAAGCGAATTATTGTTCAAAATATTTAAAAAAATACAAGAATGAGTGTTCCTAAAGTTGCTGCTGATTTACAAGCATTATATGGAGTAACTGTTAATCCTGAGAATATTAGAAGAGTAATTCGATCTGCTGGATATCACGGTAGAGCAGCCAGGAAAAAATTCTTCCTAAGTGAAAAGAATAGAAAACTCAGACTGGCTTTCGGAAAATCCAACATAAATAAGAATTCTGATTATTGGAATGAAGTTATATTTGCTGATGAGAGTAAATTTAATATATTTGGTTCTGACGGTAGAATATTGGTGTGGAGAAAACCCAGGGAAGAATTTCGCAAACAGAACTTGGTGCCAACAGTAAAACATGGTGGAGGAGGAGTTATGGTATGGGGGTGTATGTCGTCCGCTGGAGTTGGTAATCTTGTTTTTATTGACAGTATAATGGATCAGTACAAGTATATTGACATTTTAAATCAAAATTTGAATTCTTTAGCACGAAAATTGAACCTTCATAACGATTTTAAATTCTACCAGGACAATGACCCCAAGCACAGTGCTTTGAACGTTAGACTCAGATGTTTGACTGCTAGAACGTTAGACTGCTGTATAACTGTCCTAAAATAATAAAAACACCCCCCCAATCTCCACAATTAAATCCCATAGGGAATATTTGGCAAGAATTGGAATCAAGAATTCGCAAACACACCATTTCTTCAAAACAACAATTAAAATCGGTGCTTCAAGAAGAATGGGGTAAAATCACTCCAGAAATCACAAAAAAATTAGTCGAATCCATCCCAAGAAGAATAAATCTTGTTTTAAAAGTAAAAGGAAATCCAACAAAATATTAAAACCTTTTAAAAAGTAAAATTTTTGGATAAATATTTGATGGAAAAGTAAGTGTCCCATCACTTAAGTGAGCCATTTTTTGCTCCGTTCTAAACATTTGTATTTTTATTAAATTAATATTTTAATATTTTGAGAAAATGTATGTTATGTAATAATTGTTACTAAATTTAAGTATGAAACACACAAAAAATTTTACATGTTTTTTTTAATTTATTTTATTGCAGTTTTCTTTTGTAAAGCACAAGTGTCCCATCACTTTTTTGAGACACTGTATTAAGCATCAAAATGGGTCCGGGACTTTATAATCACCCTGTATTTCCTCCTAATATGAAACACTTATTTCCTCGAATTTTGTTAGGGGTATATTTCTCATTTTATTAATTCAGTTCTCACTTCGCGGCAAGGCCAAAATACATAAAAACTCAAAATATCTGCATTAAAAATTGAAAGATATAGAAAAACATATACACTAATTACAGTTAAAAGAATTGAAAAACAGTTTTTGCAATTAAATTTAGAGTTTCTGCTCAAAAACAAGCAATTCGACCAGCAGACAAAAAGGTATTTTTCGGTGCAATTAAGTAAGTTTCCTTTTCCTCTCACTCGACTATACATTAAAGGCGTATAAACAGACTTAATTTGTTATGGAAGCTATGCCGAGTCAATATATGGACTAATTTAATAACTTGAATGATAATTCCAATACTTCTTTTACATCGTATTTTTACTTCCTTTACTTCGTATAAGGAAGTAAAAAATAACAGCTTGGCAAATTATATGATTTAATGCATTGATTGTTCTATATTTAAAATTTTTTATAATATAACAGTTTTAAGAGAAAAAATCATGCATTTTTTCCACCAACTTCTATTTGATTGAAATATTTGAAATTTCAGTACTTTTCTAGGGCTTTTAAAAATACATTTAAAAACTTAATCTGAAATAATAATTTCTGACACATTTTTACAAGGGTTTTTTTTTTTTTTTTTTTTTTTTCCGAATATAAAATGTTTAACGTTACATTATTTAATAATATATTTTCATTTTTTACTTCCCCGTAACTTAAATCTCGTCCGTTCTAGTTGTTTCTGCTATTCCTTCGGCCCCCAAATCATGCATAAATAATTGGACAGTGTGAATGTACTCGCTCAACGAAATCGTAGACTAATGTCAGTTCGATTTCTTTGTTCGCTGTGATAGGTCTGTTCTAGCATAATATTCAATATATATGAGGAAAAGGTTTGGTATGTCCTTCGCAGGCAGTTTGCGAGGGTAAAAAGAAAACAATCCGTAACTGAACGAATTTATTTTAAAATCCTCCTACATACTCAATGGCAGATCTACAATTGTTGAGGATCCGTGTGGAAATCTCCGACGGCCTCTTTACTTGAATGATCACCCCGCAAAATGTCGAACAAATATAGAATTAACATTTATTTATTCAAAATTAAATAGTTAAAATTATTTGGAAAACAAGAAATCTTAAGGCTAAAGAGAAAACAACTTTTATCTAGCAGACAAGCATAGATTTAATAAAGCTTATTAATCTGCCATTTTTGATGATTTAAAACTATGTTTTTTTAATTTTTCTGTCAATAAAAAAATTATGTCAGTAAAAATATTTTTATCACTCCCCCTCGATCTTTGACTTTGAAAAATTGGTTTACAGCTGAATTAATATTTTTTGCTAATACATCTTCAGCGAAAATCGTCAAGTCTCACTGGTGAATGTCGATCGAAGATAGCTTTCGATCAACTTTTGATTAACTTCAGCTTCTCTTGCAAGAAGCAATTGAAACACATACTGCCAAAAAAATTCTTTTTTGCCAAATACAAGTTAGGGACTCATTCTTGGAAGTGCATTTCCACAATCAACATTCCACACAATATTTTCAACGCAGACCAGATTTTAACTTCGTCCTTTTTTACAGTCCTACATAAAGGGTACATGTACTTAAAAATTGAAGGCTTTTTCGAAGACCCCCCCCCCGATCAGTAGCTCGGGCAAGTCCGCTCCCTCTCCCTCCATACGGCCCTACCCAACGGTACAGAATTTTTGTCCTCGCCTGCTATTAGCTATCAGTTACTGCACTTGTTGCAGAAAACATTTATACACTTAAAAAATAACATGATTTATATGTCACACTATTAAATCCTTGTGTTAAGCGTAAAATGTACTGGACTTTTCCCGAGAATTCTACAATTTTCGACGATAATTTCCCGCTTTCTATGAGTTTCAGAGAACATTCTATAGTAATTTATTTCTCTCTCTCTCTCTTTTTTACAAATTTATGTTCGAAAAACCAACAAAGGAAAATTGTATTAATAATTTCATTTCCGAAGGACACGATTACTGTAAGAATGCAGTAAATGCAAAGCAGTCGTGGATAAACTACTGGTAATTATCAGAATGTTATTTCTTTAAAAGAAATCTACATTGCAAAAAGAATGCATAGTAATACTCGTAGTAACATATCTAATAAAATATTTCCATTTCTTCTTCCCAGTAACTTGAATCTCGCCCGTTCTTCTTATTGTACCGGCTACCCCTTAGGCCTCAGTTCCTCCAAAAATAATTAGAGAAGGGGAAACAGGTCATAATAAATAATTAGAGAAGTCGAGTCACTGAAATCGTAATCTGAATGTTAGTTGGTGTTTGCTTCACTGTGATGAGTCGGTTCTCATATTAGGCGAGCATAAAGTTTAACAGTTAGGAGAGAAACTTTCGGCGTGACTTTTGCAGGTAGTTTACGAGGGTTACGAAAATAATCACTACGTGAATGAATCCACTTGAAAATCCTCTTACATTATATGTAGTTATTTACTCCTTACACTTCCTAACTTATTGCAATGAATACAACATTCCAAAAATTCCAATAAAGACAAATTTTTCCAACTACTAAGACTGCTGCCATATTGAATCTAAACCTCAAACTTGAACCCAGTGCCATTTACAATATGTTTATAACAACATGTTTACCTTACATCCAGTCTTCTTAACAGAACAATCAACAATCGAGCTAATGTACTTAAAACTTAATGAAGGGAATCATAAAAACGTATCCTTTCCACGCTTCGATTGTGATAAACTCGACACAAGAATGTGTTTTATTACCGAGTTTAGATTCTGAAGATGTTGCTATCTATTAAATGAGACGTTTCGTTTGTTTTGAATGGACATAGAATTTTAATGCCTGAACGAATGCTTTTTTTATATATTCCTTGCAAAACAGGGATCTGGTGGGGAAAAAAAAAAAAAAAAAATTTATAAGTAATTATATTAGGCTTAATATTCCACGTCATTTATAAATAAAAGATAACATAAATTAATAATGTAAAGCATTTACACTAGACGCTGCTAATTTGCAGAAGTCCCGTACCTTTGTATTCGAAAATATAGAAAATACTTCACTTTGAGATAAAAATTGCGGTTAATCTCCTGAAAATATTATAGAATAAATTTTTAAACTAAAGTCGCCAACTCAAAGATAAATTCGCCAAAAGAATCATAAATTCGAAAACAAAAATCTGAAATTTCAGATATTACATTACGCTCCGAGGGGGCGTTTTTTTAACGATTTGTGTTACCTTTATTGATTAAATATCACGTTCTTCGCAATTAAACCATAAAATTCAATTCAACAGTAAAAATCACAAAATAATTTTAAACTGAGCATATCTTTAGAATTTCCGATAGAGTATCGCGCGCTGAAGATATTTTTTTTTTTCTTTCGTACAGTGTTGTCATTGCTCGCTTTGAATTCGTCAAGTTTGTTAATCAAAAATTCGTTAAACTTTTACAAAATATGAAATAGATAATAATACAAATTCCAAATTCGGGCTTCCAGACGCCCATATTCGGGTGGAAACGTACGTTATTCAAAACTGGATGGTTCTAGGTACAATGCGAGAAACATACATACATTTATGCAGATTTTTCATTATTTAATTTCTTTAAATATAATACAGGGCTCTAATATCTGTTGGCAACGTTTTAAAGTGATTCGCCGTTTATAGTGAATCGACGCAAAATACCTTCGCCGTTTATAGTGAATCGACGCAAAATACCAAAACGAAATTAATAGCCCTTCTGGGCTAACGCTCGTTTGAGATAAAACTTATTGAGACAGAAATATCGCCAATTGGGAGGTTAAGTCGCCAAACAACTTGGTTTCGATTTCAGTCAACCCTTTAAAATTAGGCAATAAAGCAATCTCAATTTCAGGTAGAGGCACTTACGTATTATCGCAACCAGGTTGGCGCGATTTGTAAGTTTGAGTAAAAAAGTATGAATAGAAAGAAAATGTACATTTATTAAATACAGATAATTTTTAATACAGTTTTTTATATTATTAGTCCAAAGGGATTTGAATCCCGAAGGACTATTAGTTTCGTTTTGGCATTTTGCGTCGGACTCATAAATGTCGGTTCACTTTTCAAACTGTTGCCACAAAATGTTAGAGTCCTGCATTATATTTGAAGAAATTAAATAATGAAAAATCTGCATAAATGTATGTATATTTCTCGTATTGTGATAAAACAACGGTACATAGAGTCATCGAATTTTGAATAACGTAATCCTCCAACGAATATGAGCATGTGGAAGACCAAATTTGAAATTTGAAATTTGTTTTATGATCGATTTCCTATTTTTTAAAACTTTGACGAATTTTTGATTAACAAACTCAAGGATTTCAAAGCGAGCAATGGCAACGTTGTGCAGAAAAAACATTTTTATCTCCAGCGCGTGAGTCTCTGTATCGGAAATTCTAAAGATATGCTCGTTTAAAAACTATTTTGCGATATTGCTGTTGCACTGGATCTTATGGTTTAAGTGCGAGGAACATGATATTTAATAAAGAAAGGTAACACACAAAATGTTAAAAAACGCCCCTTTGGACGTAATTTAAAATCTGAAACATTTCGGATTTTTTTTTTTTTTTTTTTTTTTTTTTTTTTTTTTTTTTTTAATATAAAATAGCAATTAAACCCTTCCGGTTTCGAATTTGAATAAGTTGCAGAATTATTTTTTCGGCGGAAATCTTTTGGCTATTGCTTTTAGCACTGATTGAAAACCGTCTTCGCCATTAACAGCTTGAGCTTGGTGCCGTATAAATTTGATAAGGTATGAGTCAAGATGATGACGGGATGTTCCTCCCTGTTTTTTGTTGCGCCATTTGGCTGAGCCCACATGCGCTCTACATGTTGTGTGTGAACGCCCGTGTTGGGATCTACAAAGTTATATTTGTGATTAACAGTTCCATGCAGAAATCCAGCATTTTCGAACTCACTTGTATTGTATCCTTTCCAGCAATCCGAATAAATGATGCTTCCTTCCTTGATATTTTCGCAAATGTTTTCCATGAGGGTAACGGCGCTTCTGTTAGGTACAGTAACCAAAAAAGTCTCTTTCTTTTCTCGGCAAATTCCGCCGAAAACCCATTGCTGTGATAGTGCACGCCGAGTGTTATTTTTTCTTTTTACAAATAAATTCTTTTTACAAAACTACGTATAACACGTAGGGTTGCCGTAAGTAGGGTCGCCAAATTTGGCGATTTATGCGAATTTTGGCCTGGTTGCGTTAATACGTAAGTACTCAGGTAGATTTTGAAATAACTATATGGATTTTGAGAGCGAGCTTTCTTCGTCAGGAAATAAAAAAAATTCTTATGCGAAATTTTTCCTTTTCCGCTGGAAAAGAAAAAAACAAAAAAAAAAAAAAAAAAAAAAAAAAAAAAAAAAAAAAAAAATCCTGAAAACATTCTACCACAAACGAAGATTGCTTTTTAGCTGGATTTCAAATTTTACACTGGTATGCTTTCTTCCAATTAAGGATGCCTGGCGAAGAATAGAGTTTCGGTAATGGTTAAATAATTTCCAGAAACATTACGGAGAATTCATAAATGAACTTTTGCAATAAAAACGAAGTAGAAACACGCTTATAAAAAGGGTTTTGCATTTTCCTAATTAAAATGTGGTGAAAGTGCTTATTTATATGTTTCTTGTAGTAGTACTTCTGTTAAATGCGTTCAGTACCCTTGCTGTTTTGAAAGATATTGCTTCTCATCGTTTAGTATTATCATTAGTTTATTGTCATCAGAATGCCCATAGACAAACGTTAAATGCTGCGTAATAAAATATTTTTCTTAAAGAAATATTTCTTTTGGAAACTTAAGGTCATGAATGTATTTTAACACAAGTAGCTCTCGACTTACGCTACCTCGCTTTCACGACGACCTGGCAACAAAAAAAGATTTAGATTTTAACGTCGCACAGAGGATTTGTAAGGATTCTTTATGCTTTCGTTGAAAGCTACGGGGGGGGCTATCTGCCTAAGGGAATGGATGCCTTCGAGGAGGACTTTCTAAGGGAAACTGACTCGCATACATGTTAGAGATGGGGAAACCACAAAAGCCAGCCCATTCGCTGGATTCGAACCTCAGACTGAACTACCAGTATTCAGCGACTTTACCGCTCAGCTGCTCGTGGGCCTTCTTTTGTTTTGTGTTTTTAATTTTCTTTATTAAATACCATGTTCTTCGCACTTACGCCCCGAAACATTCAACAACAAAATCACAAAATACTTAAAAACAACCTATTTTTAGAGTTCCCAATACAGTGTTATGTGTTTCTATCTTTTTTTTAATATTTGCTATCTTATTTCGTGAAAAATAACACATAATGATAACATTTCGTGACAATAGCCTTTCATTTGAGAAGTGATAAGGACAAAAAAGTGGCGATCGAGACTAATAGTAACCCTGGTGCTAGAAAGTTGGGGGGGGGGACATATTTCCTTTTGCAGTAAATCATCCAAATGAATAATTATTACTTGCCTGTAATTTCAATTAAAGACATCCTTCATACATTTTTTTCATGCTTACTAATTAAAAGGAAAATTAATTTTATAAAATAATGAGTCACTCCATAAATAACGCGTTTTTTTTTTTTTTTTTTTTTTTTTTTTTTTTTATATATATATATATATATATATATATATATATACTGCTTTTATTTTTCAAAATTAAGCAAAATTCTTTTTAAATCTAAAACAAAGGTTCTCAACGATATTGAAAGCAGAGGTCAATAAAGATCAAGGGGTCGACTGAGGTCGACAACGGAATAATCACCAGCAATTGATCGGCATAATTAAGGTCCTATTGTTTACAATTGATCCTATTGATCAAGTGGTGTTCACATCAGTATAGAAAGGTAAAACCTAAGAACACAAAGAAATACAATAAAAAAACACGAACAACACAAGCGAGAGAGGTAATTTATTTTTGAGCGAGGTCATTTAAAAATTAAATTAAGCAGTTTTAAGCCAAATATTAAATAAAAATTACGTCATTACATCACGCGCAGCAATTGCATTGATTAAAATCGAACTGAGCAATAGAATCTGATTTCGTGTTTACAAACTTGGAAAAAATTTTTAGCCAAAAGGGCGTTAGCCCATAATGGCTAATAATTTCGTCCCGGTATTTTGTGACGTTTCACTTTTCAAACTGTTGCCACCAAATATTAGAGCTCTGAATTATATTTAAAGAAATTAAATAATAAAGAATATGCATGAATGTATGTATGTTTCTCGCACTGTGAAGAAACAACCTAGAGACATCAAATGGCAACATTACATATTTTAAAAAATATCCTTTTAGAATTGGCATCGACAAGAATTTTATCCTAATGATTTTAGCGGTCTGCTGTATTGGTACTTTCTGTGTGTTCATGCACAGTAAAGTATGTGTTTTAATTTAAGTATTTATTGATTCATTGTACTAAAGAGTTACTTAGCCCTCTCACGTATATATATTACAATTAATTTCAAATTTTTATGACAAGAAATATTTGACATTTCCCTCCCCCAAAAAAGGTAAAAGAATAATAGGTAAAAAGTAAAAAAATAATCGAATAGAAGAAGTTGAAGTGTAGGAGTTGTCTTATCTTATCAAACTAATTTTTCTCCAGCTTTTTTTGATTAGGAGAGAGTATTACTGATTAACTTAGTGAGTTAAGTCGTTGAATTTTATTTCTTTGGCTTAATCCAAAATTTTACTGTCGAACTTGAAAAATTGCTTCTTCCTCTTTTTAAAAAGAACGTGACTTAATATCTGATTGATAAATTTCTAAGCAACATTTTGAAAGAACTACATTGTCATTTTATCAAAAATGAAATTAAAAAAATATACTATTTAGTGAATTTAATAATATACAGAAAAATTAATTACTTCATCGGAAAACTACATAATAAGTTTTAGAAAAACATTTAAAGTTCGGTTCCCAATCTTTATCTTGCATCGACCTCTTTTTAAAAGGACGATTTTCTTGATAGACTGCATACATTTTTCACTATATTTTACAATGTAATCATAATAAAAACCATTGCGCATAAATAACTGAATGATAAAGATTAAAATACGAATACGAAGAAAAGTTTTCAGAAAATGTTTATTAGATTTAAGTTTAATTATTTTTTGTATTATTTTTTTTTTAATCTTAAGAAAGAAATGTAAACAAATATCGCAGTTTCTAATTGCACAAAAGTTGAATTTTAGTTAATGGGATGGTTGTGCTTGATATATTGATGCAAGTTTTTTAATGTTTGGCACAAAGTTGTTTTTTCAGATTTAAATCACCTTGTTCAAAATATTCAACCTGTTTTTCCCCCCATTATAGTTAAACGTTCTTTTCTCTCAACCTCATTTTTTTTTTTTTTTTTTCTAATTGTGTTTTCTTGCACTTTTTTTTAATATTGGGCTTATTATACATAAAAAATTTCTTTATTTAAAAAACAACGATTTAAAAAATATATTAAATAATTTTAGGGCATTTTTCCCGTACATTTATTTTACATGATACAGATTTATGAATTAACAATTATAATAACCAATTAAATACGAATTTCAATAATAATTTTTTTGAAATCAATGGGATTTTGAATATGCCAATAAATTGCCAAAGTATATTTGGCTGTCAATCCATTTATCATCTTTGACCCCTTTTAAAATTTTATGGACCCCCACGGATTCTAAATTAACTCTTTATCTTGGGAAACTCTGATTTAGAGTAAACTGTAATTAATTAAAAGAAGATCTTCAAAATTCTTTTGAAAGGAAAAATAAGTTACAGAATATTATGACTGGAGTTTAAAAAAAAAATCCCAAAACCGCAATAAAATCCGGAGGCCGGGGGTTTGGAGGAATAACTGTAAATTTACATCTGCAAGTGACTTTGAGTAAAGGAAATAATTTAAAAAAAAACTTCCACACGCTAATGTTGTACATGTGAACTGTTTTAAATCGGGCAAAATTTATTTTGATATTTTTATAGGAAAAAACTCACCTATTTTCTTCATGTTTTTGATGGCCTTCATTGTTTTCTTAGTAATCCAAACAAAATGAACATCGAAAAAACACAATAATCCAATTGGGAGCCACCAGTTTTTGAGGTATTCAGAATCACATGAATGACTGTATTTTTATTATCCATATGTTAAAGCATATCCATGAAAAATAAAGTTATAAATATCCATACTGTTTTGCAGTGACGTCATATTTATTCATACAGGTACTGAATATTAACAGTAAAATGCTTTAGAAAAATGAGCAAAAAAAAAAACACAGCTTGCCTTTCCGTGGAAATGTTTTATTGACATAGGTTAGGCCACTGTCACCGACGGGCTATTTGAAAACGACGGAAAGTTTCACTGCAACCAGTGAGGGATTGACTATTTGGCGCAGAGGGGATGTAATATTTGGCTGTATTGCACTTATTTGGCTTTCTTTTTAATGAAGTTCATAGCTATAAGGGATTCCCAACTATTTTCTTGTGTCGGCCCCGTTTGAAAGAATGGCTTTCTTCATCGACCCACTTATATATTTTTCTTTATAATATACAGCATACAATATATAATGTAATCATAATGCAAATAAATGTACTTAAATAATTTAAATAACAAATTTTTATAATAAAGACAACAAATAGATATATTTCGGAAAAGTTTTCAATTTATTTTATTTTTCTTTTTAATATTTGATACAAAATTTCCTAATTTAATTCTTAAATCCCCTTGTTCGAAAATATTCAACCTGTTTATTGTTTTCTTTTCTTTTCTTCTTTTCTTTTTTTTTTCGGGGGGGGGGCACTTACTGCGTAAATAATTTGTACATTTAAAGATGTATTGATTTTTAGAACATATTAAATAACTTCAGCTCATTTTCCTCTTATATGATTTCTTCCCTACTACATGATATGGCTTTATATCACAAACAATTAATTATCAGTTTTCTTAATACTTTTTTTAATCAATTCAATCAGTCTTAGTTATGTCGATTAATTGGCCGTTCATATTCGGCTATCAACTCCTTGATAATCAATGACGCCCTTTAAAACCACCTCATTTATGGTCTTTTTGTTTTTCTGATTTATATTTTGGAAAAAAAAATAATAATAATAATAAAATAAAAAAAATAATAACAAAACCAGCATGATGATGATGTTTTAAAAGACTGGTAAAAACTTCCTTCTATACTGTCTGGCGAACACAGCTAATATGATATTTACTTCACTAATAAACTTTGTTATTTTAATTCCAAATAGATACGATTTTTAAGTTTATTTATTTATTTATTTTGCTATGAAATTTATACAATGGGTGAAGCAGTAAAAATAACTATTTAGATATATTCTAAAGAAATTATTTAATTCAAAATTTCATCTAATTATTGTTAGCCCAGAAAGGTTATTAATTGCGTTTGGGCATTTTGCAAGGATTCACTATACACGGCACTTCACTTTTCAAATTGTTGCCACCAAATATTTGAGCCCTGTATTATATTTAAAGAAATTTAATAATGAAGAATCTGCATAGATGTATGTATGTTTCTGGCATTGTAAAAAAACAACGGTACCTGAAGACATCAAATTTTGAATATCTGGAAGCCCTAATTTGGAAATTTGTTTTATTATCCATTTCATATTTTGTCAGACACTAAAGAATTTCTGATTAGCAAACTCAACAGTTGAGAAAATTCTAAAGGAAGAAAATTCTACGGAAATTCTAAAGATATGCTCATTTTAAATATATTTTGCGATATTGCTGTTGAACTGAATTTTATGGTTCAAGTGCGAAGAACAAGATGTTTAATAAAGTAAGGTAACGCACAAAACGTTAAAAAAACGCCCCTTTGGGCATAATGTAAAATCTGAAAGCTTTCAGAATCTTTTTTATTTAAAATGTATTCTTATGTGAATATAGGTTGCTTTTAAAGAAGTAATATTGTTATAGTTACCTGCAGTTAATTTATATCTACTTTTCATTTGTTACGTTCTTTTCGTAACTGTGTCCGTGGAAAATTAAATTATTCGAATAATTTTTTCTTCTCGATAAAAAAATGTATTGGGAGGGGGATACGGTAAACCATTTTCATCTTTTTAAAACGCGTCTATAGCTACATCTATTTGCAAACTGTATTTGAAAAGCTACTATTATTAGTTGCAGTAAATGCTACAAAATCCTCAGCGAAAAAAATTAGAGCTGCCTTTGGTTTTAAAATTGCCACATGGTTTTCATACGAAACTTTTCTTTAAACGTTTTAAATATTTCGAAGATACACGTTCATTTTAACTGTAATCCAGATATTCCAGCTGCTGTCAAATCCACCGTGCAGTCACGATTATTCGTGGTGGTGTGGTGTATTTAATTATGGCAAAGCACACTAGGGCTATCTGCCTAAGGGGAGGGATGCCTTCGTGGAGGACTTTTTAAGGGAAACTGGCTCGTATACACGTTACACATGAGGAAAACCTCGAAAACACCCATGCAGCCAGCCCGTTCGCGGGATTCGAACCTCGGACCGAACTACCAGTGTTCAGCGACTTTACCGCTCGGCCGCTGGTGGGCCACGATTATTCGAAAAAACAAGTAGCTTTCGCATTGTTACTTATCATTATTATTATTTGACTATTCACCAGACGTAGTGACGTTGAAGAATGCATTTCTATATCAAATATGTGTTGAATTTTTCACAGAATTGAAACTATATTGACTTAACAAATACAACGATATCTTTTCTATTAAATTCGCAAATAAAGGACTAAAAAACAAAAAATGACCCACTGAGTATATCATTAAACAAAAGTTTAGAAACCTCAGATTATGATAATAAACTGTTAAAGTCGCGCAGAATGCTAAAATGTGTATTTACTTTTATGTTTACTTAAAATATATTAATTTTTGGTTTACAAAGTTTTTTAGCAACTATGCTCTTTCTTTGGTCCGGAATTAATATAATTTTTATTTAGCACATTGCTTTTATTACGTAATTTTTTTTTTTTTTTTTTTTTTTTTTTTTTTTTTAACTTTCTAACTCTATAACTCTATTTATAATGTTTGTTTTTTCAGTAATTTTAGGATCTCGTCGGAGCTGATTATATCTTGATGATTAAAATTTTTACTTTACTTGACTTTTAAAAAACTAACAATAAATTTTAATTAAATTAATTTTTATTTATACTGTTTTAAAATTATTTCAAGAATTCATAGTCATTCACATGTAATTCAGGCACATAGTTCTGTTGAAAATTCTTCGGATGCTCTTTGAGAAAGATTAAATAGTTTAAAAAAAAATTTTATAATTTTTTGTACATTAATTTTACTATTTTATATTAATTATATTAATTTAATTATTTTATTTTATTGAATTAAAAGTCCTAGGATTTTCCAATTTTTGCAACCTTTCAAATTAGAATACGCCCTTAATATAGCTTTTAATATTAACTTTAAGTAATATCTTGTATTACGTATATCTTTAATATCTTACATTACGTAGATTACAAGAACCTCCAAGTGTTAAAATATGATGGCGACATGCAATTTTGTTTTTTATTCCCTCAACGCACTGATTTATAAATTGTTAATAAAGAACATGGGGTTGTGTAAATTTGGAAATTTAAGATAAAACATAAAGCTTTAAGATAAAAATAAGATACATTTTTAATTTTAAGATAAAACAAAAGCTTTAAGCTAAAAACTAAGCTATATTTTTTAATTAAGATAAAAATATAAATCTAAAAACTATGCTAATTTTATATTTTAAAATAAAAATATAAATCTTTAAGATAAAAAACAGTATTTTTTATTTTAAATATAAAATTTCAAGATAAAAATGTTTTTTGTTTTTTGTTTTAAAGATTAAAATACAAACTTTTAAGATAAAAAATTAAGATAGATTTTTAATTTTAAGATAAACCAATAAAGCTTTAAGCTAAAAACTAAAGTATATTTTTTAACTGTTAAAATAAAAATATAAATTTAAAATAAAGCTATGTTAATTTTTTATTTTAAAGTAAAAAAGTGTAAAGCTTCAAGATAAAATCCTGCGATTTTTTTATTTTAAGATAAAAATATAAAATTAGTTAGCGTCTTCCTTTTTCGGAAAACGTTATTCACTAAGAGGATATGAGTTTTGCCTTTCGAGATCATGGAAGATTATTTTAGGAGCACTGTGAAATCAAATTTTGGCTGCCTTTTTAAAAGCGAAAGCGACGCTCTGAAACCAAAACAAGAGCCGCGAGATGATCCAACGCGGACGACAGACGAACTCCAATCGTAGCGTGAGACCCGGTGGTAACCCTACTGAAGCGTCTGTGACGGAACCATGCGTGGCTGGTCTGCGCGTGCGCTGAACCGTAGAACAATTCGACTTGACCTCCTGCTATTGGTTAACTAACTCCTCTGTGCCGAGTAGTTCAATGTCAAGGAACAACTGGGGAGAAAGCCATCTTGACGAAGATGCAGATGAGTTAGCAATTGAAACGTCACGAGAGTTAGATTGTTGTTATTTTATTTATTTCCCCCCTTTATTTCTGGATGGAAAACAATGGGACGACATTGTCCGAGTTTTTGTAAAATGCTTCTAGTGTTTCACAATTTGGTACCTTTTTACTTTCTTTCCCAGGACTGAAGATGGACAATGATTCAATGGCGCGTTCCTTTTGTGGGAAGCATTGGATAATAGTTGACATGCAAATGTGGAATATAAAAGACTTAATCGACAATGAAGCGCAGTCGAGGTACTTGAGGAGGAAAAGGAAGTTATTTTTAATCTCATCGCTGCTTTAGCGTTGCTAATTGAATAAAAGTAAAGTTTGGCCGTGAGCATTAAGGAAAAGGTAGAAAATTTTTAAGGAATTTTCAAAAGAATACTCTATTTTCTTTCTTCGCAGTTCTTAACAATTAAAATCAAGGGCTGAAAAAATATTCTTTTTTATTACCGTATTCATCGTAACATCATCACGTGTTTTTGACTCCTTTTTAGCCCAAAAGGGCTATTAATTTCGTTTCGGCATTTTGTAGTTTCACTATAAACGACGTTTCAGTTTTTAAATTGTTGCCACCAAATATTATCGCCCTGCATCATATTTGAAGATATCGAATAATGAAGAATCTGCATAAATGTATGTATGTTTCTCGCACTGTGATAAAACAACAGTACCTAGAGCTATCCAGTTTGGAATAACGTTACCTCTCCACTCGAATATGGGCATCTGGAAGCCCCAATTTGGGATTTGTTTTATTATCTATTTCATATTTTGTAAAGCATTTACGAGTTTTTGATTAACAAGCTCAACGATTTCAAAGCGAGACTGTACGGGGAAAAAAAAAAAAAAAAGAAAAGAAAAAAAAAAGGGGGAAAAAATTTAGTTCTTGCGCGCGAGACTGTGGATCGGAAATTCTAAAGATATGCTCTTTTTAAATTATTTTGCAATATTGCTGTTGAATTGAATTTTATAGTTTAAGTACGAAGAACATGATAAGTAAAGGTAACGCACAAAACGTTATATAAAATCTGAAATCTTCCAAATTTTTTTTTTTTTTTTTTAAGTTATTGTTTTTTTAAACCAATTTTTTTTCGTCCGAAAATCGAGAAGGGAATAATATGTGAATAATTTATTTTCTGAATAACGCGGTTGTAGTAACAAATCAAAATTATTTATCAATAAACTACAGGTAACTATTCTAATAATATTTCTTCAAAGAAACATGTACATTCCAATAAAAATGTATATGGTAATACTAACATCACAATATCTAATAAGGTATCCTCATTTCTACTTCTCGTAACTTCAATCTCGCCCTTTCTTCTTGTTGTCTCTGCTACTCCCTAGGCCTTCGGTCATCCATAAATAATTCGAGAAAGTGAATGTGTAGCCAGTGCAAACTCAAATTGTGGAATCTACAATTCGGCATGAGGGCAGAATGTACAATCTGAAAGTAACTACGGGCGATTTTTTTTAACAAAAATAAAGACTTTTTAACTAAATTTAAAATGTTATCTACCAAATATTTATCATAACATACGCAATTAAATAGCAATAATAATGACGCAAAGAAAAAAAATTCCAATTTATATTTATTTACTGCCTTAAATCTAAAAATTGTTAATTGCAAGAAATTTCTGTTGGGTACACTTTGTAATTCAAATATATTGACAGCTCCAGCACGCGAGATAGTAAATCTTCAGATTAAAATTTATCTCAAATATATATATATATATATATATATTACGTTTAAATCTTTCAATCTTTTTTATTATTTATTATTAAATATTTTCCTACGCATACAAATATTTGTTCGTAAAAAATTAACATTTTTACTTCTTACTACAGTTTTCAACTACAACACCTTGACGATTTTGGTAAATTTTGTAGAAAAATAACTAGAAACTATCTCACTAACAAACAGTACATGCTCATCAATCAGTCTCGTTCCTTTTTACTTCCTTCTACGAAGTAAAAAGGAAGTATTGTAATCGCGAAAAGTTTCAGGCAGCATATTTCAACGAAAATATCCATTTTGACCGCTATCGAATGCAATTTAACGATGTTTTTGCGTGACATCTGTACGTAAGGACAGAATATAAGACTCTTTTCCTCCAAAAAAATTATAAAACTGCTTTAAAATGAATTCTGAAGAGAATTTTTCGTGGCGTCTGTACGTACGTATGTATTTATCTCGCATAACTCAAAAACGAGTAGCCTCAGAACGTTGAAATTTTGTATATAGGACTGCTATAACATGTAGATGTGCACCTCATATTTTGGTTGCTATCGACAGCACCAAACATACATAAATATATTTATATCCACTCTGTTACCCGGCACAGTGATCTCAGTTTTTTTACTCTTATATGTTTGTAAATTGTGCATTTTTTGCTTTAAAAATGATTGAATTATGTTGTTCTTATCTTCCGGTTAAGGTTTTTATGCCTTTAGCAAATCTGCAAGCAATATTTGTACAATTATTAACAATTTAAAAGCCGTTTAAGTGCGGTTAAGCCTAATTTTTAAATAATATGGCGGACATATTTGTTTACATTTGAAACAGCAGAATAGTAGATTTGTTGCCAATCTAGAGAGACTAAGCTTCGCAATAACAAAGATAAAGTCTTCATTTATTATTGCGAATTAAATCATGCTTAATACTTTCTGGAATTTTTTCGAGGAAATAAGTGTTTAAGATTTACTTCGTAATTTTTAATACAGATATTTTGAGTTTTTATGTATTTTGCCTTGTCGCGAAGTGAAAACTGAATTAATTGAATGAGAAATACTGTATCGTCTGTAAAAAACTGTTTCTTTTTTGTTTTGTTTTCTTAATTTCTTTTATACATGATTCTAGATTTATTTTAGTATTTGAATAGTACGTGTGGCAACGATTCGATAATTCTTTAAATGATATAAATTTTGTGCATTCTGAGTTATAATATGAACGAAATATAATACTGTTAAGTAAACCTAGCGCCAGAGTGTCGCTATGGTAAACAAAATGAATTTTAAAGAATGCATTTATTCTATTGTGGTTTATGCGCTGTCGGCGAAGTAGATTTAATTCAATCCAATAAGTTTAAATGAAATGCAAGAAAAAATGCGTATAATTTAATATTCCGTACAAGGACGTCATGTGGTGTAAACATCAGATTTTTTAGACTTACGAATTCTCAACTGCGTGGGAGGGAAACTGTTCGCATATAACTGTATTTCCAGACAAAGCGATAATTCTTACTGCAAAAGTTCGTAACTGAGGTATTTTATCTTCTGACAAGTACGAAAAACATCTGATGTGGATACCACATGACTTCCTTGTACGGCCTAAACTTACTTCCACGAATTAGTCTAACCTAATTAACCAAGCCCTCAAAGCAAATACAAAATGACAACAAAAACTGCAAATTTTGAAATTAATATATCCTGGTTTTTGTAGTACGAGAATCAATCTTCTTATAATTTTATTTTATTTTTCGTATGGAATATAAAACTGTCCCAAAGGATAGGAATTGGAAGACCGCATCAGAAACTAAATGCCATTTTTTGTCAGAAAACGTTTTTTGTTTTAAATTTGACGCCGCTAAATCTAGAGTATTTTCGCCATTTAAAACACTTCTATAATTGGTATTATATGGTTTGGTTTAGCTCATTATGGCAAAGCGCATTAGAGCTATTTTCCTAAGGGAAGGGACGCCTTCGTGGAGAAATTTCTAAGGGAAACTGACAAATAATATACATGAAACCACGAAAACAAAACTCCCAAACAGCCAGACTGTTCCTTCTCCACCTGTATTTGATGGTGTAAAGAGCAAAATTCTGATTTCCTTAGCTTGTTCGTTAAACAGATATGTGAATAAAAAATAAGTGGCTCACATAGACTGTCATTTAATTTTGCTTATACAGTCAAAAGTCGTTAATTCGGACACCCATAATCCGGAATGATCTATAATCCGGACCTCAAAGCTACAAACTTTCTGCGAATGCGTCGCGTTCACGCATGCGCGTAAGACCTTTACGGCTGCGAATTTGCGTGTGCACGTGCGCAAAATACGTTTACGAATGCGCGTTTAATTTATAACGGACAGGATAGGCTAAGCTAAAATTATCTAATTATGTATTTCAGTTAATGTTGCAGATTGCGTTGTTCCTTAATCTTCGAGTTGGATCCGACTTATTATTTTTTGCAGACTGTTAGAGCAATTTTATAAAAGTAACTTGAACTTTCGATTATTTCAAATAGAATTTCCGATATATATTTACTAATATGTAAAGGATATACAAAGCGAAAGTATCTTTCCATTAAACATTCCATTAAACAAAAAGTGGAATTGCTGCAAAAAATGGATAAAGGCATATATCCTTTGATTATCTAATCATTCCGAAATATGTTTATCAATTTCACGCTGCTCTGCGGGGGAGGGAAACGACACAGCGCGCAATGAATTGAAAGTTGATCTGTCAGCACTATCCTTATCTTCATGGCAGATGTTTTTATTTTATTTGGCTTATAATTCTTTACTAAATGTAGTATTTCATCTCGATGTACTCAGTCTTTGATATGATTTAAATCAAGTTCCTCTTCATTATAATTCGCTTCCGATAGCGAAGAAAGTGACAGAGGTTATTGAAAACGAAAAAATTTCGATTGACAAATTAGTCGGTATTCTCGACACAGCAATTATAGGACTTGAACAGCGGAACTTTGTAACTGAACAAGAAATTATGTCTGTTTATGGAATTAAAGAGAATGTATTATCACATAAAAAATGAAGCAATTTAAACAACTTACATTGAAAGAAATGTTTAATAAAGTAAACAAATAAATATTAAGCTTTTTTTTTTTTGTAAATTTTGATACCCTTTAGATCATAATTGTTCTTTATTTCGTAAATTACGGTTTCATATTTTTAATTTTATAATTTCTGCATGTCATTTTACAAGATTTAAACTGATGATCTATAATCCGGAAAAATCGATAATCCGGAACCTCCGAAGTCCCGACGAGTCCTGATTAACGACTTTTGACTGTATAATCCTAAATCCCTAAATCAATAAATTTAACAATTAATTTTGCACGCTTTTATTACAGTTTAAATAATCCGCTAAACGCTCAATTTACAATCTATTCTGAAGACATTCACTTTTATTGGTTAGTTCAATTACTTTCTCCAAGATTTTATGCACGTTGCAAACAAAGAAAAAAAAAAGAGAGAGAAAGATAAAAAGAAAAGGAAATGTTTTCGAAATAATTAGATACAAATCTAATACTCCCCTTTATATGTTTAAGAATACACAGGCAGCTGCTGTGTATTAGAGGGATTATTACCCACATTCCAAATTCACCTTAACCGTACTCATAAAGTACATAATATTACTATTATTGTTAAACATTTCTTTGTTCTCTTCGAGCTTCCTCGTGTTTTTTAACGGACAAGTTCGTAAAACCCAAAACAATGGACACGTACATCCGAATAGCAGCAGCACGAGGAAAAATCCCACGATTAGCTTTAATTTAATACTCACAAACCTTTCGTTTTTGTTCCAAGGTTAACGAATTTTTCCCCCCCCCCACAATCACCGAACGCAAAGCCCCAGCAATCCCCCGTCCTCACCTTCACCCACCCAACATCATCGCAGACACCCGGCTAGTTAAGCTTCTTTCTTTCTTTTTTCTTTTTTTTTTTTTTTTTTTTTTCAGCTACTGGCTAGACATTTAAAAAATATATAAATAAAATAAACATACTGTTATGCAACTGAGTGGGAAAATTAGGTAGAAATAAAAAAATAAAAAATTAGAATTAAAAAAAAGTAAAGGTGAGTCATTCGTTAGATGTGTTTGTTAAAGATTATGTCTGGGAAAATTGGTGAGTTGGTTGTATATTATTCTACACACAATCTTTTGGTGGGTGTTTCTTCAATTGGTTCTAAGTTTTCTACATTCTTAGAAATTAGTCGCTTGCTCAGCCAGCCGCCTAAAACAGTTATCATGAAAAATAATATATATATATATATGGAATAATAAAATTCCATAATCAAGAATACACTTGAAATTCTAACTGTATGTGCTTTTCATTTTTAATGGCGATGGTCTGTTATTTGAAAGTACGCGGAATTAAATCCACAGCCCCGTAATCAAATTGTTTTTCCCGCCTTTTCTACACCTACAGTTATAGAATGTTCTGGAAATATTTAAAGCGAACTGGAATGGCTGACGTCATTTCTTGGAAGCTCAGCCTTTCCAGAGGCTATAAAAAGACTCGCAAAAGGAATATCGGGGCTTTTTCTTAAATGTCACGATGCAGTAAACTTCATACAAAAGTTATTAGTAATTCTTTTTATTTACTCCGTATATCTGAATTTTTGTAACTGCTATTTCTCCTGAATAATAATAAATGGATCCTGTTTTTTAAACTTATCGTCTGATTATTTATGCTGCGACTAAAGCTGATACATTATATATATATATATAAAATTAAAATCATTATATATATATATATATATATATATAATTATTTTAATCAGTCCAGCTAGGGTCATTTTATAAAAATACTATTTTATATTCCTAATTAGACATATCAGGATTTAAAGGCATTTTTACTCAAATTAATCCTATTAAAACGTAGGAAAAATATTAAGGAATGAGTTTATTTGCTTTTAAATCCCTTATTAGTTTGTTATATTCAGCAAACGGATTAAATTTGAAAGTTAAATATTTTATGTGTCGCTTGGAAGTATTTTATTTCGAGCAGTATTTAAATAGCAGAGTTTGTGAATTAAAATTGAGAATAACATCTCATATTTTACCGAATGTCGACTGTCTTGAACAGTGAATAAAGCAGCAGAAAACCTAAAAATGCAGCTAATGCCAACGCAGATCTTATTCAAGGATGTGAAGATACAGATTTAATTAATTTAACTTGCTCCCCCCCCCAAAAAAAAGAGAGAGAAGAGAAAAATCATACAATCTGTTAGTACTTTTTTGTCAAAAAAAATTGCAAGTTTTATGAAATATGAATTAATGAAAATCTGAAACCTTTTCAGATTTTACATTATGCCCCAAGGAACGTTTTTTGACGTTTTGTGTGCGACCTTTATTTATTAAATATGTTATTCGCATTTAAATCATAAAATTCAGTTCAACAGCAATATCTCAAAATAATTTTAAAACGAGCATATCCTTAGAATTTCTGATACACAGTCTCGCACGCTGGAAATAATTTTGTTTGCTTGTTTGTTTTGTTTTCCGTATAGTGTTGCCATTCCTCGCTTTGAAATCGTTGAGTTTCTTAATCAAAAATTCTTTAACGTCTGATAAAATATCAAATAGATAATAAAACAAATTCCAAATTAGGGCTTCCAGATACCCTTATTAGAGTGGAGGACTACATTATCCATACTTTGACGGCTCTAGGTACCGTTGTTTTATCGCAATACGAGAAAAATACATATATTTATGCAGATTCTTCATTATTTAATTTCTTTAAATATAATACAGGGCTGTAGTATTTGGTGGCAACAGTTTGAAAAGTGAATCAAAGCAAAATGCCAAAACAAAATTCTGGGCTGACGCCTTTTGGTCTTAAAAAACATTCTGTTACAACTTTTTGCAGTAAAAATAATCATTTTGTTTGGGAGTATATGTATATGCAAACAGTGTTTTTCGTAGTTGAAAATTAATAAATCTGAGAAAAGAAGTCCATTACAGAGAGAGTTTTTAGCTATTTTTCTCGAAGTTTACAAACTTTATGAGACTTAAAATGCCATCAAGTGTCAAACTGTAGTAAGAAATAAGTACGTTTGTAATTGTAAAATACAAATATATGTAATTTTTTTTCAGCAAGTGTAGAAGAAAGGAGGTTACATTATTTATTTTCCTGTTTTGTCCAACTTCGAAAATTTCCTTTGGAAAACTGGAAAAGTTACGTAAAATTAGCTTATTCTTAGTTATTATTATACTTAAGATATATATTAGATTTATATATAGTATCTTTCATGTCTGAGATATAGCATCATGACTGAGGTCAGTCGCTTTTTACAGCATAGATATTTCCTTTTGCAGCTCCGCTAATTACTACCAACTCTATGACTGTACATGCAGGAAACACCGAACTCCACAAAGGTACCAGACGACACCCCTGCACGGCGAGGGAGGAACATTAGAACAGGACGTTGTTCATGTCCGGAATTTAACAGACGAGGAACAAAACAAACTCACAAAAGATTCGAAAATAAATAAATAAATAAATAAAATTTGGAACAATGCTTTTGAAAAACTCCACTTCCACCTATTTTGCCGCCCCCGAGGGAATAAAACGAGTAGCCAGAGGTAAGTGAATGAATGGATGCATGCATACCGGAATAAAACATAACTGATGGGTGCATGTAGGAGAACAACACGCATGTGACAACTACAACGGCTATGTGACGAAAAACAAGATAAATATTTCACTTCCAGGAAGGGATGGTGATTCGGGAGCAACGATTTTCGCAGACTTTGTCCCGGATTCGAATTGCCATTTTCGAACAGCGAATAGTTCGAGATTGGGGATTGTTATGCACTATCGGACGGATTGTTTTCTTTGTTCGATGAAAGGTGAAACCGATTTTTCAAGAAAAATGTCCACTTGTCATTTAAGTGGAAGGGGCCTATGGATGGAATGTTGATATCTGACAGAATGATTTTTCTCTTTCCTTTCCAGGGTCGTGGAAGAGGCCGTACTCTTCCTTTCTTGCTTCGGAATTTCCGCATTCTACCGGAATGTTTGAACCTTTAGCTCTGAATTGGGAAAACGTTTTTTTTTTTTGAGAATTTACTCTTTTTTTTTTTTTTTTTTTTTTAAAGGAAAGGAAAAGAAATCTGAAAGGGTTCAGATTTTTATCGTTGCACTATGGGGTTTGTTAAGGTTTTTTAGGCTCTCGTAGAGCTTGACTTTGTTTATTTGCTCTTGGACTCTGTCTTGCTGACACAACTTTTTTTTTGTCTTTTTAACTTTATTACTTAAGATCAATTTCTTCTCACTTAGGCTGCATAAAATTGAGCAACGAAATCTCAAATTATTTAAAATGAACATGTCTTTAGAATTCCCGACACAGAGTTAAATGTTGGCATGTATATACATATGTATAATCGTGATGTATCAGCTTTAGTCGTAGCTTAAATAATCAGACGATAAGTTTAAAAAACAGGATCCATTTATTATTATTCAGGAGAAATAGCAGTTACAAAATCAGATATCCGGAGTAAATAAAAAAGAACTACTAATAACATTTTGTATGAAGTTTACTGCATCGTGACATTTAAGAAAAAGCCCCAATATTCTTTTGCGAGTCTTTTTATAGCCTCTGGAACGGCGGAGCTTCCAAGAAATGACGTCAGCCAATCCAGTTCGCTTGAAATATTTCCAGAACATTTTATAACTGTACGTGTAGAAAAGGCGGGAAAAACAACTTGACTACGGGGCTGTGAATTTAATTCCACGTACTTTCAAATAAGAGAACGTCGCCATTAAAAATGGAAAGAACATACAGTTAGAATTTTAAGTGTATTCTTGACTATGGAATTTTATTATTACAAATATATATATGTGATGTATCAGCTTTAGTCGTAGCTTAAATAATCAGACGATAAGTTTTTTGTTAAAAAAAGGATCCATTTATTATTATTCAGTAGAAATAGCAGTTACAAAATCAGATATCCGGAGTAAATAAAAAGAATTACTAATAACTTTTTGTATGAAGTTTACTGCATCGTTGCATTAAAAGAAAAGCCCCGATATTCGTTTTGCGGGTCCTTTTATAGCCTCTGTAAAGGCGGAGCTTCCAAGAAATGACGTCAGCCTCGTGAGCCAATCCAGTTCGCTTTAAATATTTCCAGAACATTCTATAACTGTACGTGTAGAAAAGGCGGGAAAACAACTTGACTACGGGGCTGTGCATTTAATTCCACGTACTTTCAAATAAGAGAACGTCGCCATTAAAAATGAAAATAACATACAGTTAGAATTTTAAGTATATTCTTGACTATGGAATTTTATTATTACAAATATATATATATATAATGTTGTATGATCTTAAATTCACTTAGTGCGAAATCGAGTTATTCTACTACTTGCGCAATTGCTGCAAAGCAAGTTAATAATAGTTTATTTACTAAAGTAATATTGATTATATTATCTCCTAAGATTAATTTCAGTAGAATAATCTTAAAAGAGTGAATCCATAGTTAGTAAATTCAATTTCGAAAATTGTTTTAAAGTAACTTGAATGTAAATTGTTAAAAATGTTTAACGAGGACTTGAATTAAACCATGAATAACAAAATTTCAATTATATATATAGAAAAGAGTGGAATATATATATATATATATATATATCAGTCTTTTCTCAGCTCATCATTTTGTGTTTGCGTCGATGGGTCGGTTAATAAACAAATTAAGAGTGATTTGAGGTTGATTATCTTTTCTCTTAATTGCCATTCAAGGATAATCTTTTTGCGATTTAATATTTTTTCTTTAGCTCAAAGATCTATTAGTCTTAAAATGGCATTTTGCGTCGTTTCACTTTTCAAATTGTTGCCACCAAATATTACAGCCCCATATTATATTTAAAGAAATTAAATAATGAAGAATCTGCGTGAATGTATGTATGTTTCTGGCATTGCGATAAGGCCGTGTAATAAGGGACGTTTTGTGGATACAGTACATGTTTAAGTTACCTTTTTGTTCTCTAAATTGAGGTTGAAAAAATTTGGTTGACCAAAAATTTGGTGACCCGCATTTTATTTTTAACAACTGTTTTTATTTTTAACAATAATTTTTAACAATGTGTCGATGGACTTGAATTATTTTCAAGCCCATCGACACCTTTTAAGAAAAAGAAACTGATGGTCTATAATAGAAGTTTTCAATTAGGGAAGAATTCAATCCAAGGGGGAATTTCATAGCTTTGTGGTAAAATCCGAAAAGCCTTTTATGTCAAATATATACCTGTCAAATATTCAGTTTTAGTTTATAAATATAAAAATCTACTTTATTAAAGTTTTTGGATTTCTCAACATTTTCTATACTTTTCACATCGACATTTTCTATACTTCCCCCTTGTTTAACTTATGAAATACATTTAAACTGAAATAAATGTACATGTATTTTTCGAATTTTGTATAAGAAGAAGAGGGAAGGATGATCGTCTAGCTGTGGTTATGAGGTATATTCTCCCTTCTTTCTCTCACGCCTTCACGCTGTAATTGGAAACAACCTCGACTCGTATCTGAGAGATCAATATTCAAGTCCTAGGGAGGGCTTTGCTCATTTTTCATATCTCTTGGTAACACCTAATGACTCTAAGTGACGCCCGGACTAAAAGGTGGTGGACGATATTCGTCACCATCAGGATTTCGCGATTGGGTCCCCTAATCCCCAATTGCCGTGTAAAAGGGGAATATATAAGGTATTTTCTTCCCTCATTTCCCCATTTTCGTGATGTAACTGGAAGTATACTGGGCACGTATTCGAGGTTTCGTCTAGGTTTCGAGCACCGGCGAGGGGCAGTGCACATTTTACACGTTTCCTGCTTCAAAATAACCTTATGACTCTACATGGTGAAATGGGTGCATAGCGGGGTAGAGGGGAATTGAAAACCGCTCATCTATAAGAAAAAATCTGATGTGTACACCACATGACTTCCTTGTACGGAATATTAAATTATACGCATTTTTTCTTGCGTTTCATTTAAACCTATTGGATTGAATTAAATCTACTTCGCCGACAGCGCAAAAACCACAATAGAATAAATGCATTCTTTAAAATTCACTCTAGTATTTCTTTACCATAACGACACTCTGGCGCTAGATTCACTTAACAGTATTAATAATTATATAACAGTTAACTTATATATTTCGTTCATATTATAACTCATAATGCACAAAATTTATATCATTTAAAGAATAGAATTATCTAATCGTTGCCACATGTTCTATTCAAATACTATAATAAAGCTTGAACGACGTATAAAAGAAATTAAGCGAACAAAACAAAAATGAAAGTTTTTTACAGACGATTGAGTATTTCTCATTGAATTAATTCAGTTCTCACTTCGCGAGAAGGCAAAAATACATAAAAACTCAAAATATCTATATTAAAAATTACGAAGTAAATCTTAAACACTTATTTCCTCTAAAAAAATTCCAGAAAGGATTAAGCATGATTTAATTGGCAATAAAAAATGAATGCGTTATCTTTGTTGTTGCGAAGCTAAGTTTCTCTAGATTGGCAACAAATCCACTAGTCTCCAGTTTCAAATGTAAACATCAATAGCCGCCATAAAAAAAAAGGCTTAGCGGCACTTAGGCAACTTTAAAATTGTTGATAATTCTAAAAATATTGCATACAGATTTACTAAAGGCATAAAAACCTTAACCGGAAGATAAAAACAACATAATACAATCATTTTTAAAGCAAAAAAATGTACAATTTACAAACATATAAGAGTAAAGAAACTGAGATCACTGAGCCGGGTAACAGAGTGGATATATATATAGATATATTTATATACGTTTGGCGCGGCCGATTGCAACCAAAATACGAGGTGCACATCTACATGTTATAGCAGTCCTATATACAAAATTTCAACGTTCTGAGGCTACTCGTTTTTGAGTTATGCGAGATACGTACGTACATACGTTCGTACAAACGCCACGAAAAATTCTCTTCAGAATTAATTTTAAAGCAGTTTTATAATTTTTTGAAGGAAAAGAGTATTTTGTTCTGTCGTTACGTACAGATATCACGCAAAAACATCGTTAAATTGCATTCGATAGCGGTCAAAATGGATATTTTCGTTGAAATATGCTGCCTGAAACTTTTCGCGATTACAATACTTCCTTTTTAGTTCGTGCAAGGAAGTTCAATTATTTAGAAATCTAAAAATTCAGACCTTTAATCAATTTTTTTGGGGGAAAGGGAGATGAGAACTGTACTTCACTAAAACAATTTAAGAAATAAGCAATTTAAGAAATAATTAGTGTCTTTAATAAATCGGGAAGCAAATCTTTTAGTTTTGCCCTTATTTGTTTAAATAATGGCAACACTAAGACGTGCGTTTTGTTTCAGTGTTACCTTTGCTTAAAAAATATCTTTGTTATTAAATTACTGCAGAATAAAAAAGAAACTTCCTTTCTTTTAAGTTAGGTTAGTAGCATCTACCAAAAAAATTTCTCCGTATTTAAAATTTATCTCGGTCAGTCCGTCTGATCTCTCGTTACCCGCATTTCTGACTTCGCAAACCTTAACGATAATTGCCACTTGCGATTTTTAAAGTTCTTTCATTTGTTAAAGGTAATTTATCTCCACAAATAAAACCAGTTTCTTTCATTACTTGAGTAGAAACATTCTCTTGATGCGTACGGTACGTCTGGTCTTCATAATTACTGTAAAATAAAGCATAAGGATTGTGGGTCAGGTTATTTTTCGAGAATCTTGTAGCAGTTGAACGTTTTTGAAGGGTTATTGTTCATATCTATCTTTATCCAGCTTACAAATGGATATATATGTATACACACACACATACATTTTAAGTGTAAAAATAAATGCATATTTGTTTAAGATTGATTTGATAGGTCAAAGAAGAGTGAGAAAAGGGTATTATGTTCTAAAAAAACATGGCCCCATTTCGTTCATAGCGCATGAACGAAACTGAATGTGGAATAACCAATAAAGAATTTATTACTTAAATATTACTTCCTGGCTTGCTTTTCTTTTAACCTTAAATGACAAAAGGGGGGGAATACGAAAAAAAATTTTTTTAATAAAATCTGAAAGACTTCAGATTGGATATTACGCCCAAAGGACCTTTTTTTAACGTTTTGTGCGTTACCTTTATTTATTAAATATCATGTTCTTCGCACTTAAACCGTAAAGTTCAATTTTACGGCAATATCGCAAAATAATTTTAAAACGAGCCTATCTTTAGAATTTCCGATACACTGTCTCGCGAGCTAGAGATAATTTTTTTTTCCTCGTAGTGTTGCCATTGTTCGCTTTGAAATCGTTTAGTTTATTAATCAAAAGCTCATGAATACTTTACAAAATATGAAACAGATAATAAAAAAATTCCAAATTTGGGCTTCCAAATGCCCATATTCGGGTGGAGACTTACGTTGTTCAGAATTGGATGGCTCTGTGTACCGTTGTTTTATCACAATGCGAGAAACATGTATAGATTAATGCAGATTACTCATTATTTAATTTCTTTAAACATAATATTTGATGGCAACAATTTGAAAAGTGATTCAAACTTTTAAAGTTTTCGACGCAAAATGCCAAAACGAAATTAATAGCTCTTCTGGTCTAAAAACATCGGAAGTAATACATCAAAAATAGAGTAATAGTTGCAAAAATTCTTAAATTTACTGATTGTAAATTGAAAATTATATACCAATACAAAAATAGTTCAATTTACATCTCACAAACTTTTTTTTTTTTTTTCAAAACTTATGTTGATATTCTTGATCTAATTACTATCTTTTTATCACCTATGTGCATTTATCTCTACAATGATTATGTTATATGCTGTATGTTATTTAAATAATGTTATGAATAAAGGAAACCATTTTTTTAAAAGGAGTCGATGTAAGAAAAGGATTGGAATCCGTATTTTAAAGTAATGAAAAGAAGATGTTTAAATGACGATTTATCAGTCTACCTTAATGAGATCATCTGATAAAGATTTGTGAAGCATAGCCATGTCAAGTTGTCATTCGGATGCTCGATTTTACTACAGACAACATTAGTTATGCACGAGCACTTTTTAATCAGAGTCGCAGTCTGTGATTGAGTTCGAGCCATAATGTTAATTATTTTGTTGAAATGAGCTGTGTAAATCTCATCTTAATATATGTTTATATCATTTACGTACTTTAATTGGAAATTTTATTTGACATTTATGCTTTAATTACGATTACTAGCCCAAAAGAGGTATTAATCTCGAATACGACTTTTTCACGTTTTATTCGAGCCTGTTGCCGTTAGGAAAAGCATAAGATATTATTCTTTCGCTTTTTATCAGTTTGCTATTATTTAACAAAGTAAATTATTTCAAAACAATAGATGCATTTCTTAAATTATTTTATTTTTTTACTTTGTTATCGGATTGATTTAAACAAAAATGCATTGAATTCGTGATATATCTAATTAAATACATTCAATATTTTTTATAGATTTACGTTAAAAATTTTTCACTTTTTAAGTATAGAGAAGATCTATATACTATAACGTTCGCTGTTAGTTTAAATGCATATTTATTTCATAGCCTATTAAACAGTTTCGTTATTTCATCTGGGCCAACATTTAGCGATTGTCTGTACTGGTAAACTACATTAACACGTTCACGTCGGCGCCCTAGTCTGTTTCATCGGGCGGCGCGTAACACCGGTGGCCCGCACTAATCTGTCTCATCGGGCGGCGCGTACCACCGGTGGCCCGCAATAGTCTGTTTTATCGGCGGCGCGTGCCACCGATGGTACGCATTCGATTGTGTTATTAGACGCTGAAAATTAAAATAGTGAAAAAATAACGTTTATTTATTATAAAACCTTTTTTTAAATAAAAATTATAATTAATATTGCAAACGTACAACTCTATACAGGTCTGAACAGGTAATAATCGCGCGCCGCCAGATGAAGCGCGGCAAAAATTCGCGCGCAGTTTCACGGCGAAAAACATAAAAATTGGCTTCGGCGTGAACGTGTTAAACTTTAAAAGAGTCCTTTCGGGCGTAAACCCTTTCAGACTATTTTTACTTCCTACTTTTTGCTTTTTATAAAAAAAGTATTATAAACGCGAAACTTTTCGGGTATCATATTTTAACGAAAACATTTATTTTGACCTTTCTCGAATCCATTTGAACGATGTTTGGGAATAAAGGTTTCTTATCCCCAAAACGGATTGTAAAATGCACTTAAAAGGGATTTTTTTTCTTGACGTCTATACGTAGGTATGTACGCACCCCATACCATCTCTCTAGCTGATGGGCCAATCTGACGATGTTTACTGAAAGCTGGCAATTTGCGTTCTCTGCGATGCCGCCAAATGCGGATGTAACCATCATGGTGTTGTATACAGAACCAGGATTCGTCTTTAAAAGATGACGTGACGTCATTCCTTCGTCCAGGTTGGTCGTTGATCACACCGTTAAAAGAGCTCCTGTGTGTGACGCAGTCTCAAGGGTAGCTGAAGCCATGGTCGCCATGCTAATAGTCCATGCTGCTGTCCTAATGTCCGAGCAGAAACTTTTTGTCTTGCAAACGATTCGATTTCTCGACTCAGGGTTTGTAAATTGGCTATATTATCCGTTGTGGCCATGCGGAAAAGTTGTCTGTCTTCTGGGCTGTTAGTGACGCAGGCATCTGAGATCCAACTGGTCCTGAACCCATCGATTCCATATTCTGCAGACAGTCATGAGACAGTCAGGGCCGACGCAAGCAGCTACATTGCCGATACCATAAACCGTGATTTCGGTAGGCTATAATCCTTCTTCGATCAACGTGCTGATAGGCATTTCTTCTTCTTTGAGCATTACGACTTTGTTAGCCAAAAACAAAGTTCAAAAGCAAACTGTATAGGAGAAAGCTGCTGTCAAATCTCTGGTTTTATACACATGGTAGGTGTGGTATATCGAGAATTATCGATGCGTATATCATAATCGGACTTTAAGCTGGCACCGCGCCAAGCATCGAAACGCCCGCAGTGATAAGAAAAGGACTGGAATGCGAGTAGCTTAATTATGGAGAGCTGTAGATATAAGTGTCTATGCGAGTGATGGTATAGTATTTTATATATATAATAAAAGTAGCATGTAGTTTAAAAGAATGTATCTTGTGAAATAATTACCCACTAAAGGATACACGACAGTAGGTGTCGCTACTGTCACTTGCTTGAGCTAAAAATCTAATAATTTGCACATCATAGCATGTTCTATCTTCCCCGCAAATTTCAGGTGTGTGGTGTGCCGCCTTCCTGGTGTAGCAATTTTAATGGCCAGTAGGGTATTTAATGGCCAGTAGAGTTGGAACATTTTTCATAGGTTAATCTTATTATCTAAACATTGGCATTTAGTTCTTTAGCTGTCTTTCTGTGTGTTCATGGTCGTCGTTAGGTTAGGTTATTTGAATATGGTAAATCACACGAAAGCTATCCGCCTAGAGGGAGGCATGCCTTCGTGCGGGAGTTTCTAAGGAAAACTGGCTCGAATTCATGTTAGACATGGGAAAAACAAACGTGCAAACAGTGCTTTCACCTGGAGTTGAACTGCCACTACGATTTATCGACGAGGGCATTTCAAAAAGTAAAGATACAATGGTTCGCATTCTTAAAAAAAAAAAAAAAAAAAAAAAAAATTATTTAGAAAATGTCAGTTACATCTTATTAACTGGATTATTTATTATTTTTCGACATAATCACCCCCGTTATCCAAACATTTGTTAAGTCGGTGCACAAGCTTTTGTATCCCACAGTGATAGAAGTTTGCCGCCTGTTGGAACCCAGCGCGCACACAATTTCCTGTACCCTAACTTGACAGTCACAACTTCATAAAGAGTTGTCATTGACACTTCCGGTACGATCTGATGCAATTCTTTCAATTTGAGACGTCTATTCGCACGAATTGCTTCCTCTGTTCTCTGAAGAAGGGCATCAGAGATCGCAGATGGCCGACCCGTTCTTTGTTCGTCATGAACATCGGTCCTACCTTCAGAGAAATGACGACACCATTTCGTTACATTTTGTCTACTCATAATGTTGCCATAAACAGAAACAATTTCTTTGTGAATATCCGCTGGTCTCTGACCTTTTGCATGAAAAAAAACTTATGACAGAACGCACTTTGCATTTGGCGGGATTCTGAATCGGCGCAGCCATTTTAAACACGACCTACTCCAATCAGAATCAACGTTGAAATGCCGAACGACCGCGAGGAGAAAGCTAACGGTTCAAGGTTAACACCTGTGTTGCCAGCTTGCTCACCAAAACTTTTTTTTTCCTCTGGTGTACGGTGTATCTTTACTTTTCCAAATGCCCTCGTGCGGTAAGACAAACAAAGAAAGGGCAAAATGATGTGTAAAAGTGTTTTCTCTTTATAATGAATTTCTTGAAACTTTTCTTCGTAATACGTATAATAGATTTTTTGCAAGTTATAACTAATAGTTAAATTTTCAGAAAGGGAAAAGAATAAATGTAGATTTGCAAGTACGTGGTAAATATAAAACTATGGCAAAGTTTTCCTTACATCACACTGGATATGTAGACGAGATGTTATTTTCCGAGGAAAATCTGCTTGCATTGGCGTTACGTACGGAAAAGCTACACGAGTTCTCATACAGTTATACCATATTTCCTTGGGTGTTTCTTCCCTTAGCTTTTCAGCGCTAGGTTCTGAAAATTTCAAAATTTTCGCATCATTTTCCCCTTTCTCTGTTGCACATAGTTTTGTCGTCTGAGAACTACTTTATTGGTACATTGAATTCACTTGATTATTTAAATTTTTATTCAATGTATTCAATTCTTATTTGCATGTTTGTGTTAACGTTTATTGTTTGATACATATTTTGTATAGATTCTTCCTTAAAATACCCAAACATGGCAGGTGTTTCCACATTTAAGAAACTTTCCAAATTCGTGATTTCACCTCACTTCTAATAATTACCTTAATTATTCTAATAATTACCAGACTGTCTTCTCTACTGCTGACGTATTCCAGCTTTCGAAATCCGGGTCTTCTGTTCGCTACCTTCTCCTTCCTTTCTTTGAAACTACGGTCAAGACTGAGACAAGAGAGGTGCCACTGAGGTTTCACAAGGTTCCTTTCCTGAAGTATTGAGCCGGCTCAATATCCGTCATATATTGTAATGTTATTATTACTATATATTCTCTTTGAAACGTAGATTTCTTTTAAAGAAGTATTATTGCCGTAGTTACGAGTAGTTTATCCGTGATCCCTTTTCATTTGTTATGGTGTTACTGTAACTGCGTAATTCGGAAATTAAATGATTCGAATAATTCTCTCCTCTCGAAATTCGGACGATAAATTTAGTTGACAACGGGGAGGGGGATACAAGAGGAAATACGATACTTCTTCATCCGTGAGAGTAACGATTTCGAAACGGTATTCACTAGCATTCTTCAGTTGTTCAGTCAACTTCTAATAAATTCAAAAAAAATTCTAAAAGAACTTTTCAAAAAGTGCATTAAACTTCTTTCATGCGTGAAATTTTGCTTGTATTAAGTAAAATTTGTTTTCATGCAGTCATTTCCTTTCGCTCTTTACTATTGGTGATTGAATAGTTAAAGTCATTGAACTGATAGTTATCTCCGAAACTCATTTCCTGCGAAGTTGATCTAGTGGCATAAAAGTCTTTCTTTTTCTCCTCCTCTCGGCTAATTCTTTATGCGAGTCAATTTTCTATATCAGGCTCGCTACTAACGAATTTTATGATAATTTCGTTGACGATAATTTCACAGTTGTGTATATGTTAAGGTGAAACACCGAAATCTGGAGAATGTCGACTTTCACCGGTGAATGTCAACATTCACATATAGTCGCTTGGTGTATGTCCGAAATATTTTCCAAATAATCTTATTTCTGACTTACACCGGTGAATGTCGACATTCACCATGTACTAATGGTGAACGTTGAACATATAAGAATATTATATTTCCTTCTCCGTAATTCATTCGTGAAAAAACGCACTGAAGACTCAGAATAAGAACTTAAGAACATAAGAACTTAAAGAACACAGTACATTTAAAATGAGAAAGGAAAATAATAGAAGTTATAAACGTACCAAATTATGTGATTGAAATCTTATTTATTGCAATAACTTAAACTATTATGACACTTTGAATTGCACAAGGGGCTCTTGCTCTTACGACTGCATTTATTTGTGGAACACTTCCTTTTGGAATGACAGCGTGTACATATACTCCTCTCTCTTCGACTTACACCAGAGCATATTTGTGGTTGTCGACATACACCGGTGAGGGTCAGAATGTACAAGAATGTAAAGAAATATTCGATCCTTCACCGACGTATTTGGTGAATGTTGACATTCTCCGGTGAAAGTCGACATTCTCCAATTTCGGTCTTTCACGCTAACATATACAAATGGCAGCAAAGTTAATAATCAAACTGGACTAGCTTATGTCGTTTTTCATCATGCTTCTGAACTGGAATACATAGTCTTTAGAATTCCCAATAAACGCAGTATTTTCGAAGGGTGGGTTTTTTTTTTTTTTTTAATTTTATTTTTTTTATTTTTTTTAAACCAATGGCGAGCCTTTAGCGGACTTCGGCTTGGCCACTACTAAGGCCAGAAGTGGTGGTCACTTTATTATGGAGGCACCTGCTCAGTGGGCGCCACCTTTGCCACCTACATGAAGGGACGAGGCCGTAACAACCATTCCTTCTCCGGAATTCGAACACCGGTCTTTTGGGATCACAGTCGACAACCCCTAACCACTATTAACCGTTTATGCAGCAAGCGTTTTCAAAGTGTAACTATGCAATAGTGAATCAGTTATGTGGATATCTAAGCACTGTTGTAACTTTCTTATTTGCTGCGTTTCTCTTTCACCCTTACACTCTCTTAATAAGTTTTCCTGCAATAAATTAATTGTCGTTTCTCGTGCGATTCTTAAATATTTTAATAATAAAAATATTGATGTCATCTTTTCTCATGTATGCGGCCACATTGGCAATCCAGGAAATGAAAGGGCTGATTGGCTTGCAAAAAGAGTTACAAATCTTCAAGTTAACATCAATGGCACCTCCAAAGTCATTCTTCACGAAACAAGTTGGATTATACCATTCTGAAGTGGATTGGTTTTGGTTTTATGTGATTACGGCAAAGCCTTGAGGGTTATCTGACTAAGAGTAGGGATGCCTACGTGGAGGACTTTCTAAGAGAAACTCGCTCGCATACACGTTACGCATGGGGAAAACCACGAAAGCGCCCATGCAGCGGGATTCGAACCTTGAACCGAACTACTAGTGTTCAGCGACTTTACCGCTCGGCCGCTGGTGGGCCAATTCTTAACTGGAATGAATTGTACAGTAAGTCTTCTACTACTGCTCTGACGTAATTATTTTTTTCTTCTCTTTCTTTTCGCACACTCAGTTATAAATATTGTTTCTGAAATTTTGAAATTACTAAATACCTAACAGGGCAAGGTAATTTCAATGCATTAATGACAGGAATTTGGAGTATCTCGTACGGACTTAGGTACCTGTAGCTCCGGGGGAGTGAAAAATTTGTTGGTTGAAGCTTGCGCAAGGAAAAAAGAGCCCATTACTCAATTAAATTTTAAACCTCAAGTTTAAAATTTAAAGACATGTTTGCTAATATGAAATTTCTATTTAAAAACATTAAAATTAATATGCGTTTAGTTATACTTAATATCTGTGATATTATAAATAAAAATAAAGCATAGCGGTGAATTTTGAAGTAGTAAAATTCGCGAAGAAACCGGAAGTTTCAGAAAGGTTTACGGGCTCGGCAGAGGCACCATTTTAAAAGAACTTCAAATTAATTTTATAACGCATAAATATGATATTATTGAACTATTTATAATATTCTAAAGTAAAATATATTAATATGCAGTTACATATTCTAATTTATATATTCCTTTGGATGATTTTATTTTGTAGTTCCTTACAGTTTTATACAGAGAAAATCAGAAATTTTATTTGTAAGTTTCTTCCATATTTCATATCTCACAAATTATATATAAATATATATATATAAATATCATTCTATAAAAACACTATAATTTTTAATTAGATAAACCATGATTTAAATGCATTTTTATTTTAATCAACCCGATTCATGAATAAAAAAAGCAGTATTTTTAAAAACTGCATCTTTTACTCTTTAATCAATGGCATACGATTTATTGAATAAAACGGGGCTAATTGGTCGAATATGTATATTAACAGACTAAAGTCGACTAAAGTCGAATATTTATATTAACAGACTAAACATTGGGTGAATCTTCATAAAAAATTTCTTAAATATCTACAGCAGATTGGGACCATTCGCATCAATTTAAGAAGAAAAACTACACTGAAAATCACAAGGAACTGAAGGAGTGGAATTTGCATAGTTTAAGTTTCATTAACTTAGTAAATTTAATTTATTACTGAAAAACACGTTTATTTGTAGTTTTTCCTTTGTGAACACAAAAATCTAAAACCCGGAGGATTCAGTGATCTACAGAGAAATGTGATGAAAAACCGGAAGCTCTACCAATAAAACAGGAAGAGTTGGCTTTTATGATAAAAAAATCTGATGTGTACACCACATGACTTCCTCATAAGGAATATTAAATTATATGCATTTTTTCTTGCATTTCATTTAAACTTATTGGATTGAATCAAATCTACTTCGCCGACAGCGCATAAACCACAATAGAATAAATGCATTCTTTAAAATTCACTCTAGTATTTGTTTACCATAACGACACTCTGGCGCTAGATTCACTTAATTGTATTATATTTCGTTCATATTATAACTCATAATGCACAAAATTTATATCATTTAAAGAATAGAATTATCTAAGCGTTGCCACATGTTCTATTCAAATACTATAATAAAGCTAGAACGATGTATAAAAGAAATTAAGCAAACAAAACAAAAAAGAAACAGTTTTTCACAGACGAATGTATTTCTCATTCAATTAATTCAGTTTTCACTTCGCGACAAGGCAGAAATACATAAAAACTCAAAATATATGTATTAAAAATTACGAAGTAAATCTCAAACACTTATTTCCTTGAAAAAATTCCAGAAAGGATTAAGCATGATTTAATTGGCGATAATAAATAAAGGCGTTATCTTTGTTGTTGCGAAGCTAAGTTTCTCTAGATTGGCAACGAATCCACTAGTCTGCTGTTTCAAATGTAAACAATCAATGGCCGCCATCAAAAAAAGGCTTAGCGGCACTTATGCAACTTTAAAATTTTTGATAATTCTAAAAATATTGCATACGGATTTACTAAAGGCATAAAAACCTTAAGCGGAAGATAAAAACAACATAATTCAATCATTTTTAAAACAAAAAATGTACAATTTACAAACATATAAGAGTAAAGAAACTTAGATCACTGAGCCGTGTAACAGAGTGGATATATATATAAATATATTTATATACGTTTTGTGCGGCCGATTGCAACCAAAATACGAGGTGCACACGTACGTACATACGTTCGTACAGACGCCACGAAAAATTCTCTTCAGAATTAATTTTAAAGCAATTTTATAATTTTTTTGGAGGAAACGAGTCTTATTCTGTTCTTACGTACAGATATCACGCAAAAACATCGTTAAATTGCATTCGATAGCGGTCAAAATGGATATTTTCGTTGAAATATGCTGCCTGAAACTTTTCGCGATTACAATACTTCCTTTTTACTTCGTACAAGGAAGTAAAAATGCACTGAAAATCACAAGGAACTGTTGGTGTGGAATTTGCATAGTTTAAGATTCATTAACTTAGTAAATTTAATTTATTACGGAAAAACACATTTCTTGGTAGTTTTTCCTTTGTAAACACAAAAATCTAAAACCCGGAGGATTCAGTGATCAACAGAGGAATGTGATGAAAAACTGGAAGCTGAACCAGTAAAAAAGCGAGAGTTGGCTTTTATGACAAAAACATGTACAAGTTTTCCCGCCATTATACATGAGAAAGCTAAATGGTATGAAACCTGAAATCGTAAAAAGACGCTAATCAGAAATCGCATGGGTCTTTGCAACTATAATACTCGAAACGGACTTCTGACAGGGAAAAAAGAAAAAAAAAATCAAGGAACGCAAGGAAATCTTTAGGCCCCAATCTCTCACGGAATGAATTCAAATGAGAAGGCTGTCCACAATTTCCACGCTTGAGCGAGTATTCTGATGGTACTAATTCAGTTCTTACATGCGACTTCAGATCGAGCTGACCTTGGGGCAGGCACAACCAAACTATGCTATTAGGCCCGATAAACATCGAATAAATCTCTTTAGCCGCACAATGGCCAGGAGGTTATTGAACGACATCACTATGTCCACAAAGTCGGTGCTTTTGGAGATTATCTATCTGAATGCCTTCTTTTATCGTACCCTTCTTTCGCACTTCTTTCTGAGGGACAATGAACCGTTTGGAATCCTATTTTGTAGATGCTGGGCAATTAGTAACTTGAGCTGTAAACATTTTCTCTTGTTATATACGTCCATGAAAAGCCAACTATATAATGGACTTCTGCTGGTTAGGACCGAATACTGTACAAGGCTACCTTTCTTCTTATTAAGATATCATTGGTGTCTACGTAGTATAAGCACATGGTGTCATCCGCGGAACTTCCTTCATGTAGATAGATCTCAGCATTATAAGAAAGAGGGTTATAAAACTCACTGATACACCCCAGTGGTGTAGCTAGAGTTTTTGACTCCGACGGCAGTCTCTGAATTTGCTGACGGGAACGGTGCCTGAACTCGACGTCAGTCTTGATATACAAATAAAAAATATTAATATATGGAAATAAATTAAAACTGTATGTTTATTTTCGAAAAATCCAACATTAAAAGATTATAATTATTTTGACTAAAAACATAGTCCTAAGGAACGTTGGCCGAGAAGGGCTATTCGTCTCGAAACGGCATTTTTCGTCGGTTTGCTATAAATGTCGTCTGTTTCACTTTTCCTATTGTTGCCACCAAACATTACAAACCAGTATTATATTTTTAAAAAATTGAATAATGATGAATGAGCATGAAGGTATCTATTTTTCTCGCATTGTTAGAAAACAACTGTATCTAGAGCTATCCAATTTTGAATAACGTAATCCTCCTGAGAATATGGGCATCTGGATGCCCAAATTTGAAATTTGTTTTATTGTCTATTTCATATTTTGTAAAACTTTAAACGAAATTTTGATTAACAAAGTCAACGATTTCAAAGCGAGCAATGACAACACCGTACGAATAAAAATAATAATAAGAAGAAGAAGAATTTTAATCTCCAGCGCGCGAGACTCTGTATCGGAAATTCTAAACATACGCTTTTTTTAAATATTTTGTGATATTTGTTTAATTGAATGTTATGTGCTGTAAGTGCGAAGAACATGATATTTAATAAATAAAGGTAAAACACAAAACGTTAAAAAAACGCCCCTTCGGGTATAATGAAAAATCTGAAAGTCTTCATTTTTTTTTTTTTTTTTTTTTTTTTTTTTTTTTTTTTGTGTGTGTGTGTGTATGTGTGTGTTCGCAAAACAATCAATGACATTTTAAAGGTCTGACTACTGCAGTTGCTGTTATGTAGATAATAGAGCGAGATTTCTAAAACAGAAAATACTGATTTGTAGTTCTTAAATACTTCTTAAATTATTTTTCTTTAGAAAACCCTTTTCACAACTAAGAAGAACTACAGAAGTTGAGAAGAAATCTCGCGTTAGTACTTTCGTACATTTCTTTTTTTTAAGGAAAACTACTAAATTGTGAATGCCACCATGATCAAAATTTAGTCCATATTGGTACTTCGCATTGTTTGCAAGTTTTGACAGAATAATAAATGCATCACAAAAGTACATAATTATTGAAATCAAGTATTGATTTTTTTATTATTAGAATTAAAAAGTATGATAGCTATTTAGCTGTCATTCGATTGATTCGAATGAAGGGGGGTGGTTAAGATTCGAGGTTTCGAAACGAATATTTTTCAGCATCCGTTATTTTCGTTGATTCGAATATCCCATCTTAATATGCTATACTTAATATGCTTCCTTCGTTTTTCGTTATTAGTTAGTCTCTGGATGGTTATAGAAACAAATTTATGCCTAAATAATGAGAAAATAATGAAACTTACTTAAATACTAAGTTTTCGAAAACTTAAATTTTTGATGACTGTAAAACACATCGGATGACGAAATGGCTTCCCACTAGTTTTTGAAATCGGGAATAATATATGAATAACATATTTAATGTTTGACAATGCTATTTTATTATCATATTTTATAAAGCTTATAATTTTTTTTATTAAGAAATTCTACGATTTGAAAGCGAGCAGTGGCAACACTTCTCGAAATAAAGTTATCCCCAGTGTGCGTCACTTCTGCCACTCGGAAAAATGAGGGCAAAAATTAGCGTTTTCCGAGTTTTTAATTAATATCTTCGCTAATTAAAGCCGCACGAAGATGAGGAATGGTGTAAATGGCTCCTCACGAAATTTTGCAATCCCGGGGAGGGGTTACATCTCCCAAAACTCAAGTCCCCGCTGTTCTGGAGGAAATAATGCCACAAGCGAACAGAGAGACACGCACAAATGTTAATAGTATAGCTTCCATTTGCAAGGAACAGTGAATCTTAGCCTCTTTATCACAAATATCGTCATCCGCACACAAAGAGTGTTTCGGAACTCATGGGCTGTGGTAGCGATCACAATAATCACGACTGAATGAAAAGATGGAAGCTTAAAAGCTAAAAACACTATAATGGGACTCAATTTACGAGGGGGGAGGGGAGAGTGCGCTGACCGAGTTATGCAGTACCTGTGACGCATCTTAAATCAAGAGGAGAATTTATCTGCCATGCTCACTCAAGCGAAAGTGCTGTTCGGGGCAGGGAATGAAAAAAAAAAAAAAAGGAATACCGTCTAAGAAGTGCCTATTAATGTCGCGAATGCTAATATTATAGAAGCTTTATGAATGGATTTGCCTAAGCGTATTTTGAAAAGTGCTTTTTGCCATTTTTTTCTTGCTGTAACGCAAGAGAGTCCGTGTAAATGAGGAAATCAAAATAAATATTGGAATGCATGGAGGTGTAAGTGTTTGCTGAGCTATGTAAGGATGCAGAAATGGAGCAGTATTTGTTCATTTTTTTTAATGACTAATTTTTTTTAAATTTTATTTCTTTATTTACTTTTGGAAGGTGGTGTTTAAGTTTTTCAATTTAAAATTTGGCGGTAAATATTCCGAGGAAAATCATTTTTAGACAGTCTATCGGCATATTATGCTGCTGCAATTTTTTTTTTTTTTTTTTTTTTTTTTATTAGTTGAGCTTCCTTCGTTCATTTACCGTATGCGCCCCTTTTTTAAACTCCATTTATTGTTCGAAGATGGAGAGGGAAGTTATGTTAGTTTTTGGTTTGGTTTGGTTTATTCGGTATGGCAAAGCACTCAAGGGCGACTCGCCTAAGAGGAAAGATGATTTCGCGAAAGACTTCGTAAGTGAAGCTGTTTCGTATACACTTTACAGATGGCAAAAACCGCGAAAACGCCCGTGCAACCAGATTCGACTCTCACACCGAACTACCAGTCATCAACGACTTTACCGTTCGGCCGCTGGTGGGCCAATTATGCGAGTCATTTAGTCTTCAGAAAACGGGATTGCAATAAAAACATAACAAATGAAAAGTAGTTGTGGATAAACTACTCGTGGTCATCAGAAAATATTACTTCTTTAAAAGAAACCTACATTCTATTAAGAATACGTAGACGTATATATTAACGTAACAGTATATGACAGACATTAAGCCAATGCCTGGCAACCGGCTGAATCTCTTTGTAAAAGCCCCAGGGTTCCCTCACGTGAATGAGTCTTGACCGCAGCTTCCAAGAGGGACATCTGAGGTACGAAAGAAAAGGAAGAAGTACAAAAGACCAGATTTCTTTCATAAGGTCGAAACATCAACAGTAGATAAGGCTACAAAGAGCTGGAACGTAAATATTAGAAGTAAGGTGACACCTCACGTTTGTGAAGTTTCTTAAGTGTGAGAATATCTGCCACGTCCGGTAGCTTATCAAGGAATCTATTCCTTCTAATCTTCCAGCGTAATACAAGAATCGATCCATCACAAACCGATATTCAGGCTACGATTTCGCCAAGTGTGTTGTATAATAATAACCTTCATCCCTCATTATTTCTATAGGATTCGAAGCCCAAGGATTAACAGAGACAACAGTCAGAACGGGAGAGAATCAAGTAAAGGAAAGTAGAAATGAGTATATTTTATGCAATATTTTAAAGTTAATATTACTATGTAGTCACATTGCAATGTAGGTTTCTTTCAAAGGAATAACACTGTTATGATTGCCTGTAATTTATCCGTATTACTTTTCATTTGTTGGGTTATTTGCTTAATTTTTTCCTCCCTCAAATTTCAGAGAGTAAAATTAGCAAAAAATATCGGATGTGGACACCACATGATTTCCTTTTACATGATTAAGTTATAATTTTTTTTCACTTCATTTAAACTTATTTCCTCGAATTTCATTAGAGATATATTTCTCATTCAATCAATTCAGTTTTTCATTTCGTGGCAAAGCAAAAATGCATCAAAACTCAAAACATCTTCATTAAAAATTGAGAAATGCAGAAAAGCTTAAAACACCAAAAACTGTTAAAAACAATTTTAAAAAAAGATTTTTACAATAAAAATTAAGTGTTTACGCAAAAACAAGCAATTCGTCCAGCAGGCGGGCTGGAAGACATCTTAAGACGGAGCACACCGTCCTTGCTGCGTGTATTGAAACACCAAGGTTATACACAGTTGTATCGTTAGTATACAAGTAGTATCGTGCTACGTGTATTGAAACACCAAGGTTATACACAGTTGTATCGTAGTTATACACAGTTGTATCATTAGTATACAATGATATTAACGATAAAATATACTACCGTTATTATACATAATATCGTTAGTAGATACTACTTGTATACTAACGATACAACTGTGTATAACCTTGGTGTTTCAATACACGTAGCAAGGGCGGTGTGTTCCGTCTTAAGATATCTTCTAGCCCGCCCGCTGGACGAATTGCTTGTTTTTGCGTAAAACTCTTAATTTTTATTGTGTGTATCCATATACAGTACAGACTAATGACTTTACATACTAGTATATAAGTAGCATTCCGGTGTGTGTGTGTGATTATGGCAAAGCCTTGAGGGCTATCTGCCTAAGAGGAGGGATGCCTTCGTGGAGGACTTTCTAAGGGAAACTGGCTCGTATACACGTTACACATGGGGAAAACCACGAAAACGCCCATGCAGCCAGCCCGTTCGCGTATATAAGTAGCATATACTAATGATATTATATAGTATATAGCATTTTAAATATACTAACTATTATAGCATATATGTACTCTAGTACTTAAAGAAGTATATCATTATAATATTTAATACTTATACACTTCTATATACACGATTGATAAGTACTACCGGCATGAAACGCCGGCATTTTACAGAATGCCTAGGCACTGTGTATAATGCCGGACGATTTGAGGCAAAGTATGAAGTATGAGAATTATTACATACTTTTCCTAGGCATTCTATAGACTGACAAATGCTCTTTATGCAAACTATGAAAAAAAAAAAAAAAAGGTTACGATAAGGCGATTACTATTTAAAATGACGTTCATTCGTCCAAAATACAAATGTTATTTTGAAAAACTTATTAAAGAGTGCCATTAAAAAACTGTTATTCGAAATAAATAAAAGAAATATTGAGATGATCATGATGCAGCATAATAAAATTTTATTTTCTATGTGGCTGGGACTGACAACAGCCTGACAACGGAAATTAAATTCAGAAACAATCATAAGTTTCACAACAATGTTCTTTTTAATATCTTTTTGTTTTTTTCTGGCAGGGTTCACAAAGGTGGTTGTACAGTTCAACATCATTACGTGTAACTTTTTTTTAATTTGGTTGGAAGTTCTTGTAACATTCTGTCACGCCGTACGTGTCCAGTAGTCAAATGAGTTTTCATGAGTTACTCGAAATAACTCAGCGTCCGTGACGTAATACTATATAGTACTGACGCTTTCTTTAACAGGATAAATGAATGTCATTTTGTTTTCCACAAACATTCACATCCTAGCGATTCGGCATCCAGTAGTGCCGTTGTTCCTTCTTAGTAGTCATTTTGGCCTTATTCACATCCTAGCGATTCGGCATCCAGTAGTGCCGTGGTTCCTTCTTAGTAGTCATTTTGGCCTTATTCACATCCTAGCGATTCGGCATCCAGTAGTGCCGTGGTTCCTTCTTAGTAGTCATTTTGGCCTTATTCACATCCTAGCGATTCGGCATCCAGTAGTGCCGTGGTTCCTTCTTAGTAGTCATTTTGGCCTTATTCACATCCTAGCGATTCGGCATCCAGTAGTGCCGTGGTTCCTTCTTAGTAGTCATTTTGGCCTTATTCACATCCTAGCGATTCGGCATCCAGTAGTGCCGTGGTTCCTTCTTAGTAGTCATTTTGGCCTTATTCACATCCTAGCGATTCGGCATCCAGTAGTGCCGTGGTTCCTTCTTAATAGTCATTTTGGCCTTATTCACATCCTAGCGATTCGGCATCCAGTAGTGACGTGGTTCCTTCTTAGTAGTCATTTTGGCCTTATTCACATCCTAGCGATTCGGCATCCAGTAGTGCGTGGTTCCTTCTTAGTAGTCATTTTGGCCTTATTCACATCCTAGCGATTCGGCATCCAGTAGTGCCGTGTTTCCTTCTTAGTAGTCATTTTGGCCTTATTCACATCCTAGCGATTCGGCATCCAGTAGTGACGTGGTTCCTTCTTAGTAGTCATTTTGTCCTTATTCACATCCTAGCGTTTCGGCATCCAGTAGTGCCGTGGTTCCTTCTTAGTAGTCATTTTGGCCTTATTCACATCCTAGCGATTCGGCATCCAGTAGTGCCGTAGTTCCTTCTTAGTAGTCCTTTTGGCCTTATTAACTTCTGGTAAGGAGTTTGGATCTTCGAAACGAAATAGGAAATGTATTTCGTATTTTGCCGGTTTGGCATCTGACATTCTATAAAATGCCTAGGAAATGTGCGAAATATGAATTGCTTCATACATTGTCGGCTAGTTTTAGCATTATATACAATGGCTAGGTACTCTATAGAATGCCGGAACATACTTAGCCGGTAACATATTGTTGCATTATTTTCTTCCTTCAGTTCGTACGGGGTTCGTGTGAATTTGGAGTGAATAACAACGACACTTCTTGAAGTATCGAAACACACTTTATTAACCGGTATTGTCAGGACAGCTCCAAAACACTTTTACAGTCGTCGAAGATCTACTATAAACACGCTGGAACAATCAGCGATACAGCCTTCACCCTGTCAGGCAATAAACGTGGAGACAGCTCCCTGCAAAGCACCCGACTCTGCTTTCCGGAGTACAGCTCCCGACTCTGCTTGGTCGTTCTCGGAACTCCACGTACTCTCGAGATTCTCCACGCTACAACTCGCGATGCACTCGACGACACACGAGCTCAGCTCCCGTTCAATCGTTCCCGGAGCTCAACACGCTCTCTCGACGATGCAGTAACCGCGATACACTAACAGACTCCTTCGGTGCACTCGACGACCCACTTGGCACTCGCTGGCCGGCTGTCAACTCGATAGTCTCTGCACGGGATAACTAGATGAGACCCTCTACGAGGCACACACACTAACTAACTGCGGACCGGCAGGGTTTGTATAGCTCCCGGTATATGTTCGAGAACATTCTGGGCTAAACCGGTAAGAATTCCTTCCAGACGGTTCTCCATCCGTCCATGGTATATCGCCAATTTTGTCGCCAAATGGACGATTTCTTGCCAAATGTGGCAATCTTGCTTTCCCTTGCCATTTTATGGCAACCCTAAAACTGCTTTGCGGGGAAGCCATCTCACCGCGCCTGTGCATTTCGTAACAATATATATTAATAGCAAGGAAAAGAAAAAGACGGAGCACTGTTGATGCGTACTTAGATCCATATTGAAGAAGAAGAATTGTGATTGCGTAGTATGCTAACATGTTGAGATCGTAACATCTAAGAAACTTGGCAGTCCAGGGCAGTTATAATTCCATTTTTATTTTCCAATTGATATTTGTGGCCACAGTTTGCTTGGCATTCTACCTGTGCCTGTTCAAGAACATTTACATTTTTCATATCATTGCAATAGGAAGCAACATAGCCAAATTACATCCAAGCAGAGAGAGAAGTGCGTAGTTACGCAAGATGGAAGCACACGAAGAGAAAGATTTATAAGGTATATCTCCCGCCTTCCTAGCGTGCCTTCGTGGTGTAGTGGTTCTGCACGCTGGGCCGGTATTCCAGAGGTCCGTGATTCGATTCCCGGCGAAGGCGATTGCTCCTTTTTCATCTTCCCTGCTTCCAAAAATATACCTAATGTCTCTACAAGTTTTTTTTTTTTTTTTTTACGATGCTTGTTTCAGTTCCCAATTATTATGTCATCAGAGCTGCACAGGCCATAGAATGATCTAGAAAGGACGCAATCCAGAGAAGTTATTCCGAACAAAGAGGGAGAAATAAAGTTTTACCATCAGTTTAAATTATAATTTTGATTCACGTATTTTTTTATCTTACAATCCAATCAATCCTTCCCCCCCCCGTCAAAGAGAAAAAGGTTTGGTGACAGAAAAGACTTTCTAGAAACAAGCATTACAGAATTAGCGAAACAAAGGAAATGTAATAGTGAATAAAAATCATAGAATTTGATAAAAACAATTTTTTAAATAAAAAAAAATCTTGTAGATATCATTTTTAACAATAAATTCAAATTGAAAATTCTGTTGAAGATTTCAAGTCCATTTTTCTGTAAAATCATCGAAGGAATGTCCTAATCTTTTCAAGAAATATTGGAAAAGTTCACAGTTCTGTAAAATATATGCTTGAATATTAATCATAATCAATATTTTGCAGTCCCTTAGCTTGAAAGTCTTTCATAAAAATTGATGCTGCCAATATCAGACCAAAACTTTCTTTTTAAATATTCATGAAATTTGAATTAATTATTTATAAAATATAATCCACATTTCCTTAATTGTAAAGCAGTGTAAAATGAAATTTAGAACGTAATACATAGTAACAAAATTCAGTACAATAATTGTATAAACTTTGACAGAAATGGGCAAATCCTCAACAATGTAAATCAGCGTGACAACTTGCTGATGGCTGTGGGATTCTTAATACAATTACATATATATGTTACGGTGAAACACCGAAATCTGGAGAATGTCGACTTTCACCGGTGAATGTCAACATTCACCTAGTCGCTTGACGTATGTCCGAAACATTTTCCAAAAACTTTTATTTCTGACTTACACCGGTCAATGTCGACATTCACCATGTACTAATGGTGAATGTTGAACGTATAAGAATATTATATTTTCTTCTCCGTAATTCAATCGCGAAAAAACGCACTTGAGACTTGAAATAAGAACTTAAGAACATAAGAACTTAAAACACACAGTACACTCAAAATGAGAAAGGAAAATAATAGAAGCTAAAAACTTACCAAATTATGTGATTCAAATCTTATTTATTGCAACAACTTAAACTATTATGACACTTTGAATTGCACAAGAGGCCCTTGCTTTTACAACTGCATTTATTTGTGGAACACTTCCTTTTTGGAATGGCAGCGTGTACATATACTCCTTTTCGACCTACACCAGAGCATATCTGTGATTGTCGACATTTACCGGTGAGGGTCCGAATGTACAAGAATGTAATGCAATATTCGATCTTTCACCGACGTACAGTGGATGGACAAAAATATGGAAACACCTTGTGAAATGCATGTTTGAAAAGAAAGATTGATTTTAATGAACTATGTAGGTGGCGCTGGAGTTTTTGACTACTGACGCCACCTATACAACTTCGTAAATGTTCTAAACAGTTCAGTTGTTGTCGGAGTACTGTTATGTGAGGTTGTCATAGCATTATGTCAGAGTTAACAGATTTCGAACGTGGGCAAATTGTTGGAGCACGTATGGGAGGTGCTTCCGTAAGCAAGGTAGCCGAGGTGTTTAGTGTTTCAAGAGGTACTGTATCGAAGATTTATTCCGCATATTTGAAAAGCGGAAAAACATCATCTGCTAAATGACAGCGCGGACGAAAGTGTGTCCTGAGTGATCCTGACAGACGATCATTAAGGGCAATTGTGACGAAAAATAAGAAGACCACAGCTGCAAAAGTTACTGCTGAAAGGAATGTTGTGTTACCGAACCCTGTGAGTACCAAAACAATTAGAAGGGAGCTTCATAAACAGGGAATTGCTGGCCGTGCTGCAATTGAGAAGCCACTCATCAGGGATGCTAATGCCCGTAACAGGAAAAGGTGGTGTTTAAGTCATAAAGCCTGGACTATAGAGCAGTGGAAGCGAGTAATATGGTCTGACGAGTCTTCTTTCACATTGTTTCCCACTTCTGGCCGAGTTTACGTCTGGAGAACGCCATCTCAAGCCTATAATACAGACTGCTTGTTGCCAAGAGTGAAACCTGGCGGGGGTTCTGTTATGGTTTGGGCAGCCATATCGTGGTTCTCTGCTAGCCCCATGATAACTGTGTCAGGGCACATGACTGCCAAGACTTATGTGAACATTTTGGCCGATCAAGTTCATCCCATGGTACAAACTTTGTTCCCCGATGGTGATGGTGTCTTCCAAGACGACAAAGCCCCTGTTCACACAGTTCACATTGTCCAGGACTGGTTTTCTGAGCACGAGGATGAGTTGTCCCATCTCCCCTGGCCTGCACAGTCACCAGACCTGAATATTATCGAACTTTTGTGGTCTACAATGGAAAGGAAAGTGCGTTCTCGTTATCCACCGCCAACATCGTTATCTGAACTTGCCACCGTTTTGCAGGAAGAATGGTATAATATTCCCTTGGCAAACATACAGGAACTGTATTTATCCATTCCGAGAAGACTGCAAGCTGTTTTGGATGCCAACGGGTTTCCTACACCATATTAAGAAACGTGTTTTTTTAAAGGTGTTTCCATATTTTTGTCCAACCCCTGTATTTGGTGAATGTTGACATTCTCCGGTGAAAGTCGACATTCTCCAATTTCGGTCTTTCACGGTAGCATATACACACACTAATGATATTCGAGTGCATTTTGCAGCACAATGCGCAAAATGTTTGACCACATACATCTTTTATCGTTTGTTTTTTCTACTTTACTTTAAATTATATGTATATATATATTAGTACCCGATGTATACGGAAGTACCCGATGCCAGTTAAGTTCGATTGAGAATAATGTATCCAACAACAGAGAGAACGATACCGCCGGAATTCTTCTCTGATAACAATGAAAAAAAAAAAAATGACTTCTTTGTTTTGGAATATTAAATTATACGCATTTTTTTCTTGCATTTCATTTAATTTTATTGGATTGAATTAAATCTACTCCGCCGACAGCGCATAAACCACAATAGAATAAATGCATTCTTTAAAATTCACTCTAGTATTTGTTTACCATAGAGACACTCCGGCGCTAGATTCACTTAACAATATTAATAATTATATAACAGTTAACTTATATAATAATTATATAACGGAAACTAAGTTAACTGTTATATAATCCAATAATTATATAACAATTAGCTTATATATTTCGTTCATATTATAACTCATAATGCACAAAATTTATATCATTTAAAGAATAGAATTATCTAATCGTTGCCACATGTCCTATTCAAATACCATAATAAAGCTAGAATGATGTATAAAAGAAATTAAGCAAAAAAAAAAAAAAAAAAAGTTTTTCACAGACGATTGAGTATTTCTCATTTAATTAATTCAGTTCTCACTTCGCGAGAAGGTAAAAATACATAAAAACTCAAAATATCTATATTAAAAATTACGAAGTAAATTTGAAACACTTATTTCCTCGAAAAAATTCCAGAAGGAATTAAGCATGATTTAATTGGCGATAATAAATGAATGCGTTACCTTTGTTGTTGCGAAGCTAAGTTTCTCTAGATTGGCAACGAATCCACTAGTCTCCTGTTTCAAAAGTATACTTCAATGGCCGCCATTAAAAAAAGGCTTAGCGGCACTTAGACAACTTTACAATTGTTGATAATTCTAAAAATATTGCACAGAGATTTACTAGATTATTTTATTACTTAAGGCATAGAATCCTTAACGAGAAGATAAAAACAATATAATTCAATCATTTTTAAAGCAAAAAATGTACAATTTACAAACATATAAGAGTAAAGAAACTGAGATCACCGAGCCGGGTAACAGAGTGGATATATATATATATATAAATATATTTATGTACGTTTGGTGCCGCCGATTGCAACCAAAATACGAGGTGCACATCTATGCTAAAGTGTTATAGCAGTCCTATATACAAAATTTCAACATTCGGAGGCTACTCGTTTTTGAGTTATGCGAGATACGTACGTACATACGTTCGTACAGACGCCACGCAAAATTCTCTTCAGAATTCATTTTAAAGCAGTTTTATAATTTTTTTGAAGGAAAAGAGTATTTTATTCTGTCCTTACGTACAGATGTCACGCAAAAACGTCGTTAAATTGCATTCGATAGCGGTCAAAATGGATATTTTCGTCGAAATATGCTGCCTGAAACATTTCGCGATTACAATACTTCCTTTTTACTTCGTACAAGGAAGTGGAAAACGATTCATAGTCATAAATTCTTCAGTGTGATGCGATATGGAACATACATAAAAAATTTCGATAGAAAAATAATCTGATTCTCTCTCTTTATATCAGCAACATAGACATTCAGGTTTTAATGAATTTAAATCTAATCCGTAAAATCCGTAATCTAATCCGTAAAAGCTCAAGTTCCATCCAATATTTCACTTATATTCAATTTTAGTCGATTAAATGTGGCACAAAATTTGTGATAATTGATCATAAATCAATTACGCGAAAAAACACACAAATTTTTGCTTAACAAACTGTACGATCTTAAATCAAATAGTAGCAACACTTTTCGAAATCGAGGATTTTTATCTCCAATGGGCGAGAGTATTTCCACTTAGAAAAATGAATGCGAAAATTAGTGTTTTTAGAGTTTTTTAATTAATATCTCGACTGTTTAGAAGCGTACGAAGATGCGAATAGTCAAAATGGCTTTCCAGGAATTTTTGGAATCGGGAATAATGTATTTAATGTTTTGGCAATGCTATTTTTATTTCATACTTTGTAAAACTTAGAAATTTTTATTAATAAACTCTACGATTTGAAAGCGAGCAGTGGCAACACTTTTCGAAATAAAGCAGATTTTTATCTCCAGCGTGCGAGATTGCTGCCTCTCGAAAAATTGATGGCGAAAATTAGCGTTTTCAGAGATTTTAATTAATATCTCTGATTTTAGCTTTTTTTTTTTCTTCGGAAAAACGTGGACATCGACCTTTCCCAGAACCCAGAAAAGAACTGTAGAAAGTTTTACTGAGGATAGCTATAGTAGTGACTGAATTAATCGCGAACAAATACACAAACAGACATTCTTCTTTATATATATTCTTTTTGTTTCTTATTGTTTTATATGGATTATGTCTAGTTCTTTTTTAGTTTCTTTTTATTGATATGCATATTCATGTCGGGGAAGTTTCTGTAAACAAGGGTTTCTAAAATACATTGGTTTCTAGATTACTTTTTATTTTTTATAAAAAATTAATTTTTTGAAAAATTAAATTTTTTTAAAAAAAGTTTAATTTAATACTTGACTTTACTTGCTTGTTTCTCAAAAGACTTTATTAGTATTTTCCTTTTAAAACTTTAATTCTTAAATGCTAATTTCTAAGGGTACCACTTTATTGGTATTTCTTTTTACTTTTGGTTTTGACTTTACCCTTGCCTGCATGAATGACGAAACACGAATTGAATGATTGGAGAGTTAGGTTTGGAGGCAACTTCCCCTTGATAAATCTGTCTCCTGTCTACTCAACAGTCATTCACTTATGAATTTTTAAAAAAATTGTTTGGTTTAATTTTAATTTGCTAAATTAGTGAATTTAATTTCATGGATTGGTTTTGCACTTGATTTACTTATGCTTCTGAATTTAAATGATATTGTAGATTAGTTCGAGAATTAATTCTTTTATATGTTTGCACATTTTTTTAAAATATTTAAAAAATTATTTTGGCTTTTTTTCTTTATTTTGGCTTTAAATTTGCTTTATTACTTTTATACGTGTTTGATAAAATTTAAATTTTTTTAAATTTAAATTTCATTCCTTGCAGCAATGGCGCAAATAATCTGTAATTAAATTTGTATTTAAATTAAATTTATTTAATTAAATTCAATTTATTCTTATGAAACAATATACGATATAGATATATACGTATATAGATATATGTACACTTACATACTTAAAGCTGTATATATAATACTTATATAGTATCGAAACACTGAATTACATACAGTGTCATAAAACACTGAGCATCATTGTCTTGTGGTACCAGTATTTCAGGAAACACACGCCAGAACTATTTGCCATTTAAAATTGAGTGTTTTATTGCACGAAATGCGAATGCAGTTGGCAACAAGGATCACGTGACCAAGAAAATAGATCCCTCTTTACATTTCCTACTATCTAGTTAGTGATCAGCCAGATATTCGAAGAACCTTTCCAACAGATTTACACAAACTGTCAAGTTCTTCCAACTAACCTGGTTTCCTAACCTGTAAAAGTAAAACAGCAAAAAGGAAACAGGGAATCCGTTTGGCTTTTCCGTTCTCACTTCGTTGGACAAAATAATCGAAGATTTTTCTGTTCCTCCCCCCTCCCTAGTAAGGTTTGTCGGGTGCAGAAAATCGGGAACACTCTTTACTTGTGACCTGAATCATTGAGGATTACTCAGGGATGAGCTGAACGTTCTAAGAAGAGAAATGTTCCCTTGTTTTCGCTTTTTTGTTTACCATTTTTTTTTACTTGCTCCATATTTTGTGTAGGTTATCCACTGATTAACTTATTAGGAAAAGTTAGAAAAGCTGCTTCAATTTCGCAATTAAATATCTTTCGATAAAATCGAATAATTCAATACAAATCATATTACTGGATATTTTTAACATGGATTTCAAGCTGGTATCAGTCAGCAGGTAACTGTAGTGGGCGGTCCGCTGCGGGTGGCACGCATTTAGATGAGGCATTTTTTTCGTTTTAAACATTATTTTACATGGTTAAATGTGGATAATAGAGGCAAATGAAGAATAAGGTTAGGTTACTGATTAAGGCAAAAGGACTCGACGGCTATCTGGCTATAGGGAGAGAAGCTTTCGTGGAGGGCCTTTTAATTGAAACTGTCTTGTATCTACACTCATGTCCATAAATTAAGGATAATGCAAAATCAGGCAAAGGAAGAGTTAGAAGCAAAACAAATTTGACTTATTTGTAAAGCTTATTTATTAAACAAAAGGTAAAGAGCAAAAAAAGATTCTATATGTTTGATATTATTAAAAAAATTAGCGATTTTTTCTCCTTGCAGCAAATTACAAAAAAAAGAAAACTATTTACAAAAACCAATATTACATGGTTGGTATGATTGTTAATGCATTGTATGTCTCCCAGACGATGCAATACAGTCCGTACAACGCATAGGCATGCTGAGTATCAAATTATCGATCTGATCTTGGGGGATATTACACCACTCAAAAAGCAATGCTCTCCGAAGTTCCGGTAGACATGTAGGAGGAGGTTGACGGGCTGCAACTCGTCGGCAAAGCATGTCCCACACGTACTCTACTGGATTCAAGTCCGGTGAGAATGCTGGCCAGTCCATACGGATGATATCCTCCGATTGAAGGCATTCGATTACAATGTTTGCACGGTGAGGACGGGCGTTGTCATCCATAAACATAAATTGTGCGCCCATGGCGCCCCGAAACAAACGTACATGTTGTTCCAGAATGACGTCCCGATAGATTTGGCTTGTCATGGTTCCAATTTGAACATGCAGGTCAGTTCTGGAACCCAGAATAATTCCACCCCAAACGAGCACTCCTGCACCACCGTAACGGTGTCGTTCAATGATGTTTTCTTGGTATTAACGGGTACCTGGAGCTCTCCATATGAAAGTCCGGCTAGAATCAAACTGCAAGCTAAACCTGGAGTCGTCGGAAAACATCACACAAGCCCACTGTTGCGGTGTCCGCAATGCATGCTCTCTACTCCAGGCTAACCGCAATCGACAGTGAGTTGCAGTAAGTGGAACGCATCTGACAGGTCTACGAGCATATAGAACCAATCTGTCCTAAGCGTCTGTACACAGTCTGCCTTGAAATTGTCGTACCAGTGACTGAAGAGAGCTGACGAGACAGGTCTGAGGCTGTGCTCCGCCTGTTTCTTTTGGCAGTAACTGCCAAATACTGGTCCTCATTCGACGTTGTAACTCTGGGGCGACCTGTGCTGTAACGTCTACTCACATTACCATCATCTTGGAATCGTTGCCAAAGCCTGGAGATGACACTCTGGGCAATTCCAAGTTCGTCTGATATTTCCAGTTGGGTACGCCCACATTCCAGACGGCCGATAATTCTACCACGTAAAAAATCATCCAAATGCGTCTTTTGTGTCATAACTATTCGGTTATTGTACTGAAATGCTTATACAGCGCCTGCGAACAATTTTACTTCCTTGCCTGTATTCCTTATATATCCTTGCCTGTATCCTCTTACACTCTCGTCATTGTGACGTACCATCGGTGTCATCTGGTTACTTCCTGAAATTTGCATATGATTCTTGAAGATGTGTGCAGTGATTTTACAGGTGATATATTTATTTTAGAGTTCGATTTCCGCGTGACTCCGAATTATCCTTAATTTATGGACATGAGTGTACATTACACATACAAATCAAGAATAATAAAATTTTGAATTGCCGTACGGAAATAAACTGAGAAGGAAAATAATTTTTGCGCTATAACAGTGGTGTTTAAGATTCATTCACTCATACAGCCCTTAGTACTTTAAGGTATTTTAGGGAAAACCCATCCTACAATAGGATGCAAAATATTTAAAAACAATATTTAAAGTAGATCAATATATTTTAGATACTTTGTGTAAAGACAATTACAGGAACGTATTAAATCCTTTATTAAAACCATTTAACATGAAATGAATGTAATTTACTCAATTAATAGTATTAACTCATGCTTCAGGTGTCACCTACCCTTGCGTTATCTTATTTAAAACTTGCATTTTTTTCTCTAATTAACTAATTTTCCCTGATGTTACCTCGAGTCGCATTTTCTATTCTGCATTTAATTTATTATCATACTCTGTTACGTTGAGAAAAAGTTAATCTGTTCCGAATTTCTTCGTTTGAAAAAAGTGCTCCATTCTACAATTTTTATCACTGTCGTCTAAATTCAGTTCATTTTCCAGCAGAAAACCATTTAGTTTTGCAAAAGCATTTCAAGTCATTCTCATTGACATGCGACGATCACTTGTTAATTTCAAAACCAACCTGTAACCAAATCTAGCTTTATAATTATAGTCAATATACAGCAGTTAAATAGGATGAGTGCTTTATAATTTTCTTTTCGAATTTGTATTTTGATTCGTGGAACCCCTGGTTTTCTTGAAACTCAATTTCAAGACCAGTGCTCTGGGTCAAGTATTGGGAAAAAAAATTGAAATTTAGGCCTTTGACGTGTGCATATTCGGGTGAACGACCTTTTCATGACGCATAAATTATTTAAAACATATTGAAAAGTAAAAAATAATCGGAAAACATCGTGTTTCCACATGTATTTTGTCTAGGAGTTTAGGGCCAGGTTTTGAAAATTTTTCAAATATTCGTGTAATTTTCTCAATCCTCAATGCGTTCTAGCAGCTAGCTCTCCTAAATGCCAAAATGGATTCGCCCATGTAGTGATTGTTTTCATCTTGCTAACAAAGATAAACCCTCGCGAACTGCCTGCGAAGATCCCGCCGAAGCTTTCCATTTTAACTATTGAATTTTATGACAGGCGAATATAAGAACCTTCCCATCACGGCGAAGCAAAACCAAACCGTCTACGCTTTCGCAAACTCGTTTGCACGTTAATCTTCTTTAACTACTCAAAGGTGATTCCAGGCTTTAAGGTATTGTAATGCTAAGATTACTATGCATTCTTGTAGAGGTTACTTTACGTTTCTAACAATTATTTTAAGTTTAAACGTTCTTTACTCTCTGTTCTCGTTTCCCATCTACTATTTCCTATCAGAATGAGTATTTAGTATAGCGTTGTATGCAAATAAGTTAGAAGAAGTATTGGTACTTACGTATTATCGCAACCAGGTTGGCGCGATTTGTAAGTTTGAATAAAAAAGTATGAATAGAAAGAAAATGCACATTTATTAATTACAGATAATTTTTAATACAGTTTTTTATATTATTTTGTTTTAAAATATAAAATAGCAATTAAACCCTTCCGGTTTCGAATTTGAATAAGTTGCAGAATTATTTTTTCGGCGGAAATCTTTTTGGCTATTGCTTTTAGCACTGATTGAAAACCGTATTCGCCGTAACCATGTACACGTCGACTTATTTTAACTTAAAAAAACATCCCAGAATTGCACAAAAATGGCATTGCGCACACTCTTGACTTTATTCACAAAATTTTCCTGCATTTTCGTGCAAATTTTTGTAATTTATGAGAAAATAGCAGTGTACATGGATAAAGTCAAGAGTGTGCGCAATGCCATTTTTGTGCAATTCTGGGATGTTTTTTTTAAGTAAAAATAAGTCGACGTGTACATGGTTTCCACATGCTCTTTTTACAAAACTACGTATAACACGTAGGGTTGCCGTAAGTAGGGTCGCCAAATTTGGCAATGTATGCGAATTTTGGCCTGGTTGCGTTAATACGTAAGTACCGAAGTATTTAAGGAAGGTTCAGTTTACTTCGAGGAGAGAGAGCTTAGGAGTCCTTAGTGGCGCGTGTTTGCCGTTGTCCTACGTTCGGCCGTATTGTACGTGCCTGTGAATATTCGCCGGCTAAGTTATATTAAGGCAAACTATGTTAAGTATTTCTATCTAGCTTCGACTGTCAGCTTTGATTAGTTTCTTATTTTTCTTATCTTGATTTGAAGCCAAGTGGAGGTTCCCTGTACGCCCGAGAAGGGAGCCATCTATAAATATTTCTTTGAGTGAATAAAGGGTATTTTAACCATTCTCTAAACTTTAACTATACACGTGATGACTTTAACTGTACACGTACTATACCTATAACGAGATTTAACCATTCTCTAGACTTTAACTATACACAACTATACACGTGACCTTAACTATACACGTGAACTCAGCGATACATCGTTTCACAGTTCAGTCAGTTCATCTACGTTCAGCATAGTCGAAGTAGTGAAGAATATTATATTCTTATTGAAATGTAGGTTTCTTTTAAAGAAATAACATTGTGATAGTTGCCTGTAGTTTATCCAGGATTACTTTTCATTTGCTGTGTTCTTACTGTAACGCCCTGCTTCGGAAGTTGACTTATTCGCGTAATTCTTCTTTCTCGATTTTCGGTGGATAAAATTAATAAATAAGGAGGAAAATAAGCGAGAAAATGGTATATGAGAGATAAATATTCTGCGTTTAGAATTCGATAACATCTTATAAACAATTACGTTCCTCTCGCGGCTATATTTGTTTGCAATATCAGAGGTTTTTATTCGCTCGGCAATTACAATCACAATGAAACCGAAAACACAATGATCATAGGAAGGTTAATGACGAAAATTAACGCTGTAATAAAAAAGGAAATGCAGATTTAGATCAAAAGTGTGGACAGAAAACGTTCACTAGCACCGGGAGGGAAAGGTCGCGATAAAACTACTGCCAACGCCCAAATCAAAACTTCGCCTTTTTGTTTATTTGTGTTTATTTATTGGGGCAGATTGCGGTTGTTCCTCGTACATGTAATATCATTTCGACATTTTTTTTTTTATTTATTGCATCGTGACTAATAACTCGTTAGCCTACTTATTTCTATACCTAAGAAAAGTCAAGAGCAAAAGATTGTTTCGTGTCGTTTTTACAACGTTAAAAAACATATTTTTCATTGTCATAAGTTTAAAATAGCATTTAAATTGATGCTGACCTCGCCCTTTGAGCGACCTTTCCGAATTTTTATTATAAAATTAATTTATTTAATGCGTTTTATTTACAGCAGCTCATTTTGAACTCAATATGAAGTGATTGAGATAATTACCTAGGACCATGCTCATCTACCTTAACTGGTGCTTATACAGGTCCAGTTCTATATACGCAGCTGTGTTCATGGATTCGCGTAGAAATACACTATCTGCCAATAAGTATTTGGACTGGGACAGAAAAGAAACAAAAATATTCATATTCTTATAGTTGGTACAACCTCTAGGGCCGGCAATCCGGGGCATGCTTTCTACAAGTCCTTGTATGATGGCTATTAGTATTTTCTTCCACTAGGCTTAAAAGAGATATGCAAGTTTCTTAACCGACTACTGGACGGTTGTTGCGTCCCTTAATTTGGCGATCCAGCTCGTTCTAGAGGTTCTCTATAGGGTTCAGATCTGGGATCTAGGCAGGTCAGTCCATTCGGTTAACCCCAATGTTACCATGCCAATCCATGGTGGACCTCGCAGCATGACAACTGGCGTTGTTCTCAAAGTAACATGGGTCCAACCTGTGAAACTGCCTCAACGCAAGAAGCACTTTCTTTCAAAATAGTACGGTAGGCGTCGACATTAAGCATGAATTTGGACGGTCTCAGTCCATACAGGACAGGACAGGACAGGACAGGACAGGAAAAAGTGCAGGGGGCACCACGACATCGTCATAGACAAAAATGGTATTGCCCCACTGCACTAACCTTTTCTGGCATTTATTAAGACAAAAGATTACATTTCAAGTCATTACATTACGCAGTTGACATAATAAATTACATTAAAGTAACAAGTTATTTACATAGAAAGAACAATTATACAGATAAACTGGGGTACAGGTAATCCAGGTACAGATATATTGGTATACAGGAATCAATATGGAGATAACATGTTACAATTAATTAGGTGTTGCAGTTTGACATTTGTTGGTGTGCTTGGAGGAATGCCTTAGCATTTGGGAAGATGGATGTGATGTGAGTTATAATGCTATGTTATTTTTGTGTTGGTGGTATCATTGTGTGATTTGCACAGATTTTGAAGAGTTTACTTTGCACAGAGTTCATTGTGCATAGAGTTCAATGTGCACAGAATTGTGCGCAGCAGCATGGAGAGCACGTTGTATAATGATCTCAGTCCATACAGGAGAAACCCCCCCCAGGTGTTAATTCCACCTCCACCGAACTTTATTTTGGGCATAATGCATTCTGGCAAAAGGTGTTCTCTAGGCAGACCCAAACTCTGCTATCCGAAAGGTAGAGAGTGAACCTTGATTCGTCGCTCCAAAGAACCCATTTCCACTGATCTACGGTCCACTGTCGAAGTGCCTTGCGCCATATAAAGCGCGGCTGGATTTTGTGATCAAAGGCCTCCATGAAAACAGAGCAGATGGGCTGCTTAATTACGGATGGTATTGAATGAAACAAGACTCCAGGAAGCCTATTGGAAACTTCTTGAGTATGTGGGCCATCGGATGGGTGCGGTTCTTTCGAATTTCTCTGGACAGCACCCATCGCCGTCTATGTCCCAGTTTCCCCCCCCCGGGGTCGACGTAGAGAATTTTGCGAAGCTACTGGCTAGGATCTGTACCTAGGCAGTCTCGGCCACGGGGGTATAAAATTTATGAACTTGGTTGTTCTGAAGGCTCTGGGAAAGGTCACTTATTGGCCGGCCCCGGAGTCTGGCACGTCCTAGCGCGGCGTGGTACTAGTAACCCGGGGGTCTCCCCCGGGGTCGCTGGGTAATGTCCTGCTGCGACGGGCTCTCTCAAGCGACTGGTAGGAGCATTAGACGACCGGTGCTGCCTGGGGCTTGCTCCAGGTGGTGCGCTGCTCTCCTGAGGGGTAATAGTGGAGGTTGAACCACCACGATGTGCCCTAAGGGGGAGTGGACCCGGAATGAGATTAAGTTCTCGAAACGGGGAATGCCCAAAACTTCTATGTCCCAGTTTGTGGGTCTGCCGACTCCGTGGCATATGCCGACAATCACCGCTCGCCTTCCACTTCTGAATCACACAGGCCACTGTCGATTTTGATAACCAACTCACTAGATATGCCCCTTAAAGATTTGGCCATTTATATGATACCCGACGATTACACCTTTCTCGAAATCAGATAACTCTGCACTTTGTGGTATCTTCCATGCGAATAACGTTAATATTGTTTTTTACACGATATCTCACGGTGGGGATAAATTCAAAAAGTGCACATCGGTATCACCACTGAGGGAGGGGTTTCAGAAATGGACCAATGAGTTTGTATTGCTCTTATGACACTAAAACTGTGCATACGAGCACTGTAAATACTACTGTATCTGAATAAAATTAGCACACTGGGCGCGTATTCCAGAGGTCCAGGTTCGAATCCCAGCGAGGACATTGCACATTTTTCACATATCCTACTTCAAAAATCCTAATGTCTTCACAAAGTGATTAAAATATCACGGGGGCAAGAAAAAAGAAGACGTTTGAAAGGGCTAGACTTTTAACGATCACAGTAAAGCTCACTTTCAAAGTTCAATATGATTTTTATTAGTGGAGATGGACCAGAAGAAATAACGGAATATTTTATAGGATACTACAGGAATGGGCATTTAGTCTGATGAGAGAATGTTACGTATCTTCTGCATATCTAAAAATTGAAAAAATACACAACTTTATTCTGTAAAAATGTTGAATGTTTTTTATTAGCTATATCATGAATGAAAGGCATTATTATTTCAATAGACTCGAATGAAAAGTGGCACAGCGCGTTGACAGTGGTGGCTAATAGTCTTTTGAGGATAAGAACAAAAGGAAGTGCAGAAAACAATAAAATGCAATGTAAAGCTTTTTGTTAAACTGTAACCCTTTTCAGCAAATGCAAAACCTATTTGTTATTTCTCTTATTTCGACTCAGAACGGGTTTGAAAATGAGTGTAAAAATATTAAGCTAATTTAATAACAAAAGATAAAATCAGTTATCAGGCATGATAAATTACAGCTCGCTGTTACAATTTAAAGCTGTTTATGCATTAAGCCAAAAAAAAAAAAAAAAAAAAAGAAAAAGAAAAAGAAAAAGAAGATGCCCGTACCTCATATTCTATACATCAGTAGATTATTCAAATGATTAATCTGGCAACACGAAATTGCTCTGGATCCTTGATGCTATCTTTTAGTTTAACTGACAATTCCAGTGCACGTTATTAAACTGAAAAGTGCGATCGTGTGCAGTTGCTTTTAAAAAGCATATTCGCGCGCTGTGCTGTTTTTACAGTAAGTCATTAATTCTACGAAATAATCTATCAATCATAAATAAATTAAAACTAGAGCGAAAAGAATGACAGCATGAATAACACACTTTAAAAACGAAATAAAGTATTATTTTTTTAATTTGAAGATAGCGGGTTTTCTGGAGCAAATATTATCGGGATGTGTTTGTAGATTCTCTTAAAACATCCATTTTTGTCGACGATAAAAAACATAACACTCAATGGAATAAGCATTGCGTCTTAAATCCGTGTTTCCAAATTGGAGTAGCAATTTTAAACATCCGCTTAATATTCACTTTGTTTGGGATATATTTACACAGCTTCTTTGAAAAATAATGAGAAAAGAACGCGATGAGCATCTAAAATCCGTAGTAGAGACATTAGGATTTTGTGGAAGCAAGAGAGATTGAAAAAATAGCGGCCGCCTTCGCCGGGAATCGTAGGAGGATTACGTCATTCAAAATTCGATGGCTCTATGTACCGTTGTTTTATCACAATACGAGAAATAGACATACATTTATGCAGATTTTTCATTATTTTATTTCTTCAAATATAATGCAGGATTCTAATATTTGGTGGCAACAGTTTGAAAAGTGAAACGGACATTCAGAGTGATTCGACGTAAAATAGCAAAACTAAAACAGTAGTCCCTCAGGAAAAGAGCCCCTTTGGACTAAAAAGTACTAAGTATTAATTGATATACATTTTAATCTTTTTTCTTAAAATTTAGTACTTGCGTGGGAAGTTAAAAATTAACACACTTTAACACAAGTGTCAGTTTGTAGAGACATTAGGATTTTTGGAAACAGGAAAGATGAAAAATTAGCAATCGCCTTCGGCGGGAATCGAAACTCGGACCTCAGGAATACCGGCCCAGCGTGCAGAACTACTACACCACGTAGGCACGCTAGGAAGGTGGGAGAAATACCTTATAAGTTTAACACTTGCATTTATAAATCTTTAAACATTTATGAGCTATTAAAAAGGATAACATGATGGAATCATAGTAACAGTAATTAATGACAAATCCTACATGTTAATTAAACAGTTCACACACAAATAAGAGCACTGAAAATTTGAAAAATGTATCACAGTATCTTATAAGGTATTTCTCCCACCTGCTTACATGCCTTCGTGGTGTAGTGGTCAGCACGCTCGACGCGTATTCCAAAGGTCTGTAGTTCGAGTCCCGGCTAAGGCATTGCTCATTTTTCATCTCTCTTGCTTCGAAATATCCTGTCTCTACAATCTAACGATTTATGCAACGCATATCTTTAATTCATGCTTGCAGATATTCTTAGATATCTTAATAGTTTAATTACTAATGTGCTAAATTATTTTACATTATACAAAGTTTTAACAACAAATAAATATATCAAAAGATTGATTTGAAAGTCGGACCACAGGGTTTTAATTACATACAATAAGTTGTAGACGTTATGAGTCATCTACGTTATTGCAGGAAAAGCAATAAACGTGAATGCTTATAATGCTTTTTAAACATTATGCATATAGTACAATGCATATAGAGCTTAATTTAAGGTCACTTTTGCTTCAAATCACTTTTCAGATAACACGTGGATGCTTATAATGTTTAAAAAGCATTATAAGCATCCACGTGTTATCTGAAAAGTGATTTGAAGCAAAAGTGACCTTAAATTAAGCTCTATATGCATTGTAAACGATATACGTTATCGCCCAAAAAGCAAGCGTTCAACAATGTTATATTTTTTAGCGTTATAAACATTACTAAAGTAAGCTGCACATGGCAAAATGCGATTTGACACAAAATTGAGGATAAATTATAACCGTTATGAAAGTTATTTGAAAAATCATATATCGCAAAAATAATTCGACGCCGAAGTGTTAAGCATTGTTTATGTTCTAATGGATATGCTATTTTCCGAAATGCAAATACTCGATAACATATTTTTAATTTCATAAGCGTTATAAAAATAACCGCTATTAATAGAATTTAAATATTTACAGATATTTACAGCAAAACTGATTCTATGGACGATTCTGTAGCACAAGGTTGGGCAACTTTTGTAGTACATATGATTTACTTTCGATGTGAAAAGTGATACTCCTAAAAGTACGGAGGGTGCTTACAAAATTTTAGGACGATTTAGGAGTCGCTGAATGTTTTAAAATGTAAAGAGAATTGTTTTAAATGTTCATTAAATGATAGCTTTTTTCTGAACTGCAAGTCAGTATCTAATTTCTATGACAGAAGGGCTTTTCGTAAAATTTCCATGTGTATTAATTTCGATTCATCTTTCCTTGATTTTTAGAGTCCATCCATCGTGGTCAGTTTTCGCTTAGAAAGAGCCCTTTCCAAGACACCATACTCGCAATAGAACATAGGTGAACCGTCAGAGAACTTCGCAGCAATACTTTGAAAATATACATATGCAATACCTGTATCAGTCTTCACTTTTCCAAGGAACGCAGTGCAGTGCTAATTATGAAAGTATGGCTTATTGCTTTGTCTCGTTGACTATTTCAAAGTCAATGGGGTGAAGAAATGCGATTTCTTCTGAAAAATGTCGGACATAAAATGTTCTCTTCATAATACATTGAGTTGATTTCCACTCTTCTTTGCATCGATGGAACCAGGTTTTATATGCATTTTTCGATAATAAACAGACATTTTTTTTGTTGGAGTCATTTGGTTAAAACTATGCTTCATCAAGGTTCACAATGTATTTTTGTAACAGAACTATTTAAGTGTAATTGAACTATTTTATTCAACGCCATGAACTCCTGAACTGTAACCGAACTATTTTATTTAAACGCCATCTAGTGGCAATATGAAAAAACGTCAGTCAACCTCCAGCCGCCATGTTGATAGTTTACTATGTCTCTGTTAGTCTAATGTTTGATGTTCCATTTGGTATATGTTTCATTTTTACGTATATTTCTTTTGTTTGTAACCGTTCCCGTGTGCTCTGTTAATAAATCCTTTTAAAGCTAGCCGGTATTAGTGTCTATTGAGGAACGGCTACATCACATTTTCATTTATCTCCTGCTAAATAGTTTTCATACAGGGTTCTAGAAACTGCTTTGCGTCGAGCCACATGCCTCGGGAAAACCTGGCGAACATTACGTTTACTAGCTTTTTTAAGTCACAAATCTTGGTTTATTATTTTATTATTGTTGATGCCGATTTACAAATCTTGGTTTATTATTTTATTATTGTTGCTGCCGATTTACAAATCTTGGTTTATTATTTTATTATTGTTGCTTAAAGACTTTGTAATTGATTTCTGCTTGGGCGGATTTACTTTTGCTACCAATAATTAAACTTTGGAAACATTAGAAACAGTTCGTCATTTTTTCGGGTATTCATTTAGTCTTCTTTTCATGTAGAAGTTTTTTGCCCTGTCCAATTAATAACGTCGCTTAGTTTTGGAATTAGAAATTTCAATACCGTGCGTTTGACAACGTTTTTGAAACACGGAACAGGAATATTTCTGTTGCCAAAACTTACCCTTCCATTCCCAGCTTATTTAGTAGATACGACATTTTGAAAGGATACATTTAAAAGCGGCAGACGATATTTCTAATTTCAAATAATAAGCTGTTGCGAGAAATTTTTATTCCACAGTTTTGCTTTTGTTATTAAATTATTTATGGAAATCCTTCTAAAACTGTGTAAACATTCGATAATTAAAGGCAAAGCTAAGTCTCTCTGATTGTGAAAACAAAACTAGCATTTCAAGATGACATAAATAGAATGTTTCGTAAGAGCATTTTTACGGCATCGGCAATGCTATTGTTAAGTGGCCTAGCAACATGAAAACTACAAATTCAAACACGAGTAAACAAACAAACAAAACAAAACAAAATTACTCTAACCGTCTTACCTGAAAGAACACAATCGGTACTTTGTAGGACAGCGACAAGAGCTAATCAGCGCTCATTTTCACTGAGCTTGAATTTCTTAATCCTGATACCAGAAATCTTATCCAAATAAGATTGACGCCGTACCTGGAAAACAGAAAAAGAAAAACGTATGTAAAATAAATACAAAAGATCATAAATTCCACCCTTTTTACAAGACCCATATAAAATTTACAGCACGTTGCGAGATAAAAGTTTCGAACTGGAATATTCGACTCCTTTGCATGCGCAGCACGATAAAAATAATACTATAACAAGAATGATGTGACACAAAGAAGAACACTTTTCATCACGATGGTGGTGTTTTTTAATTTTTAAATTTCACTGCCCCACATACACGACACACGAGAATGAAAAGAAGTACCTGGAGGGCGAAAATGGATCTACATTTTCGATTTTTTAAAACTCTCTTTTAGCGGGAGATCATTAACTCGCTAGTCACGACTTAAGCTGTCTCTGAGTTAAACGTTTTTCATTACTGACCTCGGCAGACTTCCTTTGATTTGTCGGCAACAAAGCGCATTTTGTAATCCGTATTACAAGTCAAAATGAAGTATAATTATTGCTGTGTTCCCAGTTTGGAAGGAAAAGGAAAATTTAGTGGCAGTGTGCCACTGTTAACCATTGACAGAACCCACTCAATAACATTCCACGTCAAATTCAATGAATCCGCTGACATTTTTCATGACATAAATTCATTTGATCAAATAAATGCATTTAAATGTATCCAAGCCATAATAATTTACTTTTTCCTCGCTGCGTGTCTTCGTGGTGTAATTGGAAACACAATCGGGAGGTAAAGAGTTCAAATCCCAGCGTAAAATTGCTGATTTTTCCTGCTTCGAAATAAAACCTAATTTTTTTACAAGTGAGGTCCGTACTAAAATGTGATGTACAATAATTCGACGGCATCGGAGTTAGAAGATGGGTCTACTGCCTTCACAGTTGCCATTTATGTGGGGGAGAATGTAGAGAAATTTTCTCTTTCCCTACCGCGTTCCTTCGGGCGTAACCGCAAGAACGTCCGGCTAGTAATCAGAAGTTCGAATCCCGGTGAGGCATTGCTAGTTTTTCCTGTTTCTTGCTCAGAAATAAATGACTGTACTACTTGCTCTCTTCCCCCCCCCCCAAGGGGTAGACTGGGAGCAATGCCGATGTTCTGGCTAGGTCAATATCTAGACAGACTCTTGGGGGAAAATTAACAGTATACACAGTGACATCGCTTCTAGGGGTTGGGGCTATTAATCGTATAAGGCAGCCTCCAGCAAGCCAGGTCTGGGTGCCCTTCCCAGTAACGCCTAGATCCTTTAATTCTAGGGGGTGTTTCCCGTTTTCCTAACGCACTGTGCTACATGCTTTAAAAAACGGGGCGGGGGGGATATCTCGAAGCATGTCGCGCAATATTTATTATCTTGTCCGTCAGCATATAAAAGTACAATTATTTTTTTCCATACAGTTTAGAAAAGGGAAACACATATCCCGTATATATATGCTATGATAAGATAATTATAAAACAGATAATTAATGGGAAGTTGACAATAAGATTAAATGAAGATTAAATAATACTATATAAACATCAAACAAAGATGTACCGATTAATTTAATCTTTTATTTACAACATAAACTTTGCACAACAATGACCAGTCAAGTTAACAAAATAAATCAACTCATGAATGGAATCAAAAATCAAGACAGAAGAGAAAACGCCCAAATAAACATAAATCGGACAAAGCAACAACTCTTGTGCTTGACGTGGGTTTTATTTAGGACTATCGATTTTGCTTTGCCTGATTACTCAAAAACTTCCCTGCGCACAATGTTTCGAGTAAAAAGTAGTTAAACATTAATAAACAGCTGAGTGCGTCCACGCCACCCACACATTTTTTTCTCCTCTTTTCTTCTAATATAAGACATTGAATATTTTCAATCAGATATATCATAAATTCAACGAGATTTCATTTTAATTAATCTGGTTCAACTGGAAAAAGTAATGAGCTTAAGAACTGCATCTCTTGTTTGTGTGTGTGTGTGATTATGGCAAAGCCTCGAGGGCTATCTGCCTAAAGGGAGGGGTGCCTTTCGTGGATGACTTTCTAAGGGAAACGGGCTCGTATACACGTTACACATGGGGAAAACCACGAAAACGCCCATGCAGCCAGCCCGTTCGCGGGATTCGAACCTCGGACCGAACTACCAGTGTTCAGCGACTTTACCGCTCGGCCGCTGGTGGGCGCATCTCTTGTTTGAAATATTTCAGTTGGTTAATCTGTAACAGACAAATTGCTTGAAAGATAAATACTGTTACAAATTGTGTGTATATATATATATATTATATATATATATATATATATATATATATATATATATATATATATAATTTTAGCGAAATTATGTGTGAAATTGTTATATTTTTCAGTGTAACATGAAAATCTAAATAAGCGAAGCTTTTCCGGAAAAGAATGCAGGGGCAAGTCCATTTAACACTGAATCAGTGGTTATCCCGGTAACTTGGCGAGATATCGCCAAGCTGGCAACGTTTCTCGCGACTAACTTCTAATTAATTAAAATTTGTACTACAAATGGATAAGTGGAGAGAAGCATCAGAAAGCCATCGAATGCGGAAGGTCATACAAACAGTGGAAAGGTTTAAAGTAAAATAACTGCTGATTGAACTCTGTGATACTGTGCAGAGTTGTACGAGTGTTTTTGTGGTAAGTTCCAGAAGTGAAAAGTGTTCCTTTTGGTAAAACAAATTTTATCAAGCTTTCATTAAATCAGCGTGCATCCAATCTATGACAAAAAAGAATATCTCACATTTTTCCGGATGACAACAGACTCGAATGAAAAGTGAAACAACGCGAAATCGTGTTTCGAGACTAATAGCCCTTTTGAGATAAAAATTTAATTATGAATGTTTACTTTTTCGAGCGGTTCCGTTCTGGGAAGCCGATATTCGTCTTATCGTACTTCCAAAATTAGCTTTGTCTAACGGTGGGGAATTCCTTCTAAATTACAGTTCTTAACAGAACATAATCGTATTAATATCTATCGTGATCTGAGTCGCTAATTCACATGTTGCGATAAATGCGTCGAGAGAAACAACAGGTTTTTTTAATTTCATGGAAGACTTATCCCAACAAATCCTCCTAAACGGAGACAGTATATCACTAGTGAAGCATCAAAATTCAACATCCGCCAGTTGATTCTCTATCGTGAGACTTAAGCACACACACACTAATTTGCTATTATCTTTCCGACTAGCTATTAGTTTCTGATCTATGCTGTTTCCTGGTTGAGTGATTTTTCACCGACGATTGATCCGTAGATATCTTAGGAACCCGAGATGCAGATAGCAATAAAAAGTCACCGATTCCAAGAAGGCAGAAGAAAGTGAACTGCGCTAATGGATGTTGTCATGCAAGCGGTTTTAATGATACGGCCATTACTGGAAACGTAAATTAGAGAAATGGGTTAAACCGGTAAAGTATCGATATCGTGATTGTGAAATTTGTGCTTGTTAATTACGCTTTTATTTAAATTCATCCCCTCGTTGAGAAATAGAATTCAGGGCTAATCTTTAGAATATGGTAACAGGTAGTTTGGCGACGTTTTGGTAAGGCGATAAAGGTTACTAGCTAGGACTTTAGCAATAATCTGAGAAGTACACACAGTTCGAATCACAGATTATTTTGTCTCAGAGAAATGTGGTGTGGTGGTGTGGTGTATTTAATTATGGCAAAGCACACTAGGGCTATCTGCCTAAGGGGAGGGATGCCTTTCATGGAGGACTTTCTAAGGGAAACTGGCTCGTATACACGTTACACAAGGGAAAACCACGAAAACGTCCATGCAGCCAGCCCGTTCGCGGGATTCGAACCTCGGACCGAACTACCAGTGTTCAGCGTCTTTACCGCTCGGCCGCTGGTGGGCCTCAGAGAAATGAGAGATCATGAGATATGTAATGTGACATTTTCCGGAAAATTCCGATCGGTGTTGTGGTGGTGTATTTAATTATGGCAAAGCTCACTAGGGCTATCTGCCTAAGGGGAGGGATCCCTTCGTGGAGGACTTTCTAAGGGAAACTGGCTCGTATACACGTTACACATGGGGAAAACCACGAAAACACCCATGCAGCCACCCGTTCGTGGGATTCGAACCTCGGACCGAACTACCAGTGTTCAGCGACTTTACCGCTCGGCTGCTGGTGGGCCTGAAAATTCCGATCGTGATTTTAGCTAATAAGCACTTAGAAACAATTTCGCTGCTAAAGTGCAGAATCGCTTACTTATTTGTTTGGTGCTTTTTACAAGAGTAAGCAGAATTGGATTTTTGTCAATTTTCTTTGACTTTCTAAGTGAAAATAGGTCGATGTTTACATAAAGTCAAGAGTGTGCGCAATGCCATTTTTGTGCGCAATTCTGGGATGCTTTTTTAAGTGAAAATAGGTCGACGTGTACATGGATATCGTGTATGTGCAATTCTTGAAAACGTGGGGCAAGCAGTTTGCGATTCTGCACATTCTCCCAATTTTGCACATAATCCTCGTCATGATTAAGCATTTTTGTTCCATAAAAGTTCTAGTATAAGCGTAATTTAGCTAGCAGATTGTTGGAAAAAATGTTGAGTAAAAAAAAAAAAAAAAACATGCTTTTAGTTTGCGAAAACAAAATGGCGTCCAAAACAAAACTAGCAGGATGCTGTAGCAGGGTTGGTCGCCAAATGTTCGCCAAAAAATCGCCAAATTACCATAATGTAAATATTCTCCGAATTCAGTATTTATTTCATATGTCAATGGCGGTAGAAGAATGAACATGGCGAAATTAGGCTTAGGAAATAACCCGCGCCAGTAGTCTCAAACTAATCCCCCGCGGCCCCCGAATATATTTCCAGTTAATTAACATTATTTTTAGCCCAAACGGCGTTATACCCCACAGAAGGGCTATTAATTTCGTTTTGGCATTTTGTGGCGTTTCACTATACACGGCGTTTCATTTTTAAAATTGCTGCCACCAAATATTATCGTCCTCTGTTATATTTAAAGAAATTAAACAATGAAGAATCTGCATAAATGTATGCATGTTTCTCGCATTTTGATAAAACAACAGTACCAACAAACATCCAATTTTGAATAACGTAATCCTCCCTCCGAATATGAGCATCTGGAAGACCAAATTTGGAATTTGTTTTATTATCGATTTCATTTTTTGTAAAGCTTTAAGGAATTTTTTATTACGAAATTCGACGATTTCAAAGTGAGCAATGGTTATAATGTACGGAAGAAATAAAAATTATCTCCAGCGCACGAGGCTGTGTATCGGAAATTCTAAAGATATGCTGCTTTTAACTTACTTTGCGATACTACTATTGAATTGAATTTTATGTTTCAAGTACGAAGAACATAATATTTAATAAATAAAGGTAGCGCATAAAACGTTAAAAATAAGCCCATTTGGGCATGATACAGAATCTGAAAACTATCAAATTTTTTAATATTAATTACTAGCAGGTACGCTGCCAGCCTTCGTCTGAAAGGAACACCAAACGTTAAATTTTAAAAATGCGCAGAATTTTACTCTGAAAAAAACTTTCGGAAAAAAAACACAATGTTTTAAAAAATTATATTATATATAAAAAAATTAACCAACTTTCCGTTAAAGAAAAAAATCATGCATCAATAAGTAAAAAATAGCATCAAAGAAACTCAAAAAACAAAAAATTCCGCGCAGAATTTTACTCTGCAGAACAAATTTATCAAAAAAAAATCAATAAAAATGTATTATATATATAAAAAAATGACAACGAAATATGCCAATCTCTTAAAAACAGTGACATAAGAAATACGATGAAAAATTGTTGCCAAACCCATATTTCTAAAAGAATGAAACTATTCAAAATGATGCGATTTCATCAAAAATCTATCAGCATTAATAAGAAAGGAAAATTGTTGCCAAAAACACATTTTTAAAGACGTGAGAAGTGAGAAGTGTACTCGGAAGCTTCATTTAATTTTTTTAAAAAAAAGACAAAATATTATCCTTTTTCCAAAGCTCTTTTTGTAAAAACAGTCGCAAGGATGAAAGTTTAACGTGTCGAAAAATCAAAGAAAAATAAACTGTACATTTTTAAAAATAAACTTTTTTAGAAAAAATCCCGTTGAAAAGGTGTTAAACTCACTTTGTTAAATAAATTCGTATTCAATCGATTTATTGAAACACGAAATTTATTTTAAGTTTGTAAAATAGCTAAGTGCCTACGTTTCATGACGATTTGAAAACGGAGTGCGTAGAGTAAAATCTCGCTTTCCTATATCCCATTATGTCTCAAAATGACGCGATTTCGTTACAAAACATAAAATAAGAAAAATTCGAATTCGAATTTCGAAAAAATCGTTTCGAGGTGCACTGGCTCTTATCTAGATGCACCTATATACCAAATTTCGTAGCCGTGGGTCTGTTAGCTTACGGGCAGCACGAACAAAAGACACACCCACAGACAGACTCTTTCTTTTATTATATGTAGAGATTATGGCAACAATTTAGAAAAAAGGTTTACGATTTTAATGTTTTATTAGTCCAGTTTTACTTATTTTCAATACGATTAAAAACAAACCGGAGTAACGCCCCAGAAAATTTGCAAATGGCGCTAATTGTGATCTAAATATATTCAAAGATTTAAAGATACGAAAGTGATTAGCCTTGTCAAAAGATAAATTCCTCAGATACGAATTCTTACTCTGAGAATTGCTTTATTTGGGAATACATTTACATGCTAACAGTCTGTATTCTCCGCAGTTAATAAAAAAGAATCGAACTGGAAGTAAGCATCAACAGTTTGTACAGATAGTGTTCACACGTTTTTAGAAGGAATTTGATAAAGAATTTTTTTAAAAAGTAAATGTTTTGAAATAAAAATCAATAAAAAAAATGAGTACTAAAAAATCTGAAAGCCTTCGGATTTTATATTACGCCGAAAGGACCGTCTGGTGGAAGAAAAACATTTTATAAGTAATCATATTAGGCTTAATATTCCACGTCATTTATAAATAAAAGATAACACAAATTAATAATGTAAATAAATCATTTACAACAGACGCTGCCGATTTGCAGAAGTACCGTACGTTTGTATACGAAAATATAGAAAATAATTCACTTACTGAAGATAAAAAATTTGTTAATCTCCTGAAAATATTATAGAATAAATTTTTTTTAACTAAAGTCGCGAACTCAAAGATAAATTCGCTAAAGAATCAAAATAAATTCGGAAAAAAAAACTGAAATTTCAGATTTTACATTACGCTCGATGGGGGGCGTTTTTTTAACGTTTTGTGCGTTATCTCTATATACTAAATCTTCGCACTTAAACCATAGAATTCACTTCAACAGTAATATCACAAAATATATAAAAGAGAAGTTCCTTTAGAATTTCCGATACACAGTCTCGAGTGCTGGAGATATTTTTTTTTTTTTTTTTTTCTTCTTTCCGTACAGTGTTGCCACTGCTGGCTTTGATTATCAAGGATTCGTTGAAGTGTTACAAAATAGGAAAATAGATAATAAAACAAGTTCCAAATTAGGTCTTCCAGATGCACATATTCGGCGGAGGATTACATTATTAGAAATTTGATGGCTGTTGTTTTATCACAATGTGAGAAACATCCATACATTTTTGCAGATTCTTCATTATTTAATTTCTTTAAATATAAGACAGGGCGATAATATTTGGTGGCAACAATTTAAAACGTGGTTCGCCGTTTATAGCAAATTAAGGCAAAATGCCAAAACGAAATTTATAGCCCTTCTGGGAAAATTTGCTCTTTGGACTAATTAGCGTTCAGTGGGAGATCCTATGGACGATAAAAGAAGAGGAAAATTATGTGAATATTTAAAAAAATAAATCAGAATCTAGCTCTAAAAAGTTACGAGGGAATATGCGAGAGAAAATGCAATAATTTATGATATACCGAACTAGTAAATTTTATGAAGACGTATACCATTATTTACATTCGCAAAATACGTTTCTAACGCCATGTGTTACGTATCTGAGATGAGAATGCCCATCAGGTATACGTTTATATTTCTAAAGTAGCTATGTAACTTGTGCTGATTCACGCGTAAGCCATTCGAGTTCTATAACGTTTCAGTTAGCTGATCATGACCTTTTCTTCACTTTGTTCTGAATCATTGACAGGAAATCTCATTTCCTATTTTTTATTGTGTTTTTCTCAAACATGTAAACACAATTAATTAAAAGTAATAACCAATATCAATCATTCCCCTCGTCACTTCTCAACTGCTTGACAAGGCGCATCGTTTAAGCCTAAAAATAAAAGATATGTCTTTTATTATCTAGGGATATCTAAAACTAACTACGGATATCAAATCCTTAACTTATGTTCAATGACAAAAGGCGATATGCATTATAAAGAAGAAGATCTCCGTGATTACTCAAGCGTTTTGTTTTGCAGTGCCTGAGAAAGAAAGATTTCTGTAATGCAGCATTGGCTTACCGTAATGCATTGTTCAAGCAGGGACATTTTAGGCAATATACTCACAACGTACAATAAAACCTACTGGTCCAAACATCTATGATTGAAAAGCTAAATAAAGAACTTTTTGACGAGAAAGGATGCCGTGAATCACTTTTGAAATTGTTGCCACCAAATATTATCGCACTGCCTTATATTTAAAGATATTAAATAATGATGAATCTGCATGAATATATGTATGTTTCTCGTATTGTGAAAAAACAACGGTACCTAGAGAGATACCAAATTTTGAATAGCGCAGACCTCCACCCGAACATGTGTCCCTGAACTGTGACGCACGAATTTTTAAATTATAATTTTATATTTCCTAGTTTGTAAAATTTTAATGAATTTTTGATTAACGAACTCAACGATTTTCAAAGCAAGCAATGGCAACATTGTACGGAGTAAGCTTTTTTACCTACAGCGCGCGAGAATGTCTGCCCGAAATTCTAAAGATATGCTGTTTTGAAATATTTTGCGATTTTCTGCTGTACGGAATTTTTTTTATGTGGAAGTGCCAAGAACGTGATATTTATAAATAAAAGTAAACGTTAATAATGAAAAGACAAAAACAAGCTTTGTAAGGTCATCTTAGTAAGAAAACTAAAGACTGTTATGATAAACCAAGACTGGGAAAAAAAAAAAAAAAAAAAAAAAAAAAACAGAATACTGCTTCGGGATTTATAACCGTATACTGCCATGCTGCTTTTAAAATTTTGTAATATATTGTTGAACTGTATATGCCGTAAGTGCGAAGAAAATGATGCTTAATAATAAAGCTAAAAAGACAAAAAAAAAGGGGGGGCTGGTAGGAGTGAGCGGGGCAGCAGACTGGTAGACTGCGAACTCAGCGAGAGGTAAAAAACCTTAACCCTTTGACTACTAGCGGGACATACATGTTCCACGAAAAGTTAAAATTACTGCTGGGTCAAAGACTGTTAAGAATTTCTTGAACGTTGGGGATCATCTTCCAATAGTTGAAAAATCAAGACGCCGTTGTGCTCGCTGTACACAAATGATTTTAGAAAAAAGAACAAATATGAGTTGCCCAATGTGTAGTGTTGGGTTATGCAAAAAATGCTTTACCCTCTATGATACGACGTAAATCTATTTCATATACTAAAGTTTTCCAGAAGAAAATAGGTGTGCTTAGTTGATCGCTACGTGTGGGACATATATATCCCACAATTAACTAGGGCTGGGACATGTCCCAGCTTCTGGCTTGAAAATAGTTTGTCAAAAAAATCCCAAATGCTAAATTTACCTTATTTATGACATATTTTGTTCACTTGGATAGAAAATCGTTTAAATTTTTCTTTTAAATTCGTAGTCAGAGGGTTAGCGAATCCTTTTGGCAGACCGTTATAACCTGAAATTTTTCAAATTTAGAAAAAAAATTGAATTTTTTAATAGAAACTTTATAGGCGCGCCTTTTTTCGTTTAAAATTACTCTAACAGTTTTATTGTTCTATCATACTTGAATTTTATTTGTTATTGTTAATGACATCGAAAAATTCATCTCTGCAGTTTAATTCGCTGTAAATTTTGCAGCTTTATAAATCTTCTACGGTAGATTCCTCAGACGATATGATATATGAATACTCTTTCGACTGGTAGCGATGTTCCTGGCATGAGGAAAATGCATTTTATTATTTGCACTCAATTCAAGAATGAAATTTTTTTATATGACTGAAATGATATATCTAATTTTCATCACAATTTTTTTTTTTTTTTTTTTTTTTTTTTTTTTTTTTTTTTTTTTTTTTTTAAATTTCGTAACTATTTCAGAATTATTGCATTATTTGTGACAGTTTCGTTGATTTTTTTTCGTATGAAATTGCAATTTCAGACCATCTTAATTCAGTGTTGTTTATCCAGATAAAAGATTCAGCTCCGCTGAAACATGTTTTCATACAACTTGTAAAGTCATTAGGATTTTTGAAGCAGGAAACATGAAAAATGAGCAATGCCTTCGGCGGGACTCGAACCTGGACCTCTCCAATACGCGCCGAGTGTGCTAACAGTTACACCATGGAGGTATGCTTAAAAGAGGGAGAAAACATCTCATGTACTCCCCCTTTTAAAGGGCGAATGGGGGTGAGAGGACCGAATCGCCATATCCTGGTTGTGAAGAATCATCATCCACCACCTTTTTTTTGGTTCGGACGCCACTGTAGATACATTAGGTTATTTTGATGCAGAATGATGTGAAAAATGTCCAGTGCCCTTGTAAGGGACTCGAACCTGGACCTCTCGAATACGCGCCGAGTGTGCTACTGTTACGCGACGAAGACTCAAAGAAGGAGAACCTTATAGGTTTAATCTAAGAAAGACATCTGTCGTCATTTTTTTTTGGGGGGGGACATCTAAATAACATTCAGAGTACCGTATATTTCGGCGTATAACGCACATTTGTAATACAGTCAAAAGTCGTTAATCCGGACTCGCCGGGACTTCGGCGATTCCGGATTATACATCATCAGTTTAAATCTCATAAGATGGCATGCAGAAATTCTAAAATTAAAAAAATATGAAATCGTAATTTATGAAATAAAGAACAATTATGATCTAAAGGCTATCAAAATTTACAAAAAAAAGCTTAATATTTATTTGTTTACTTTATTAAACATTTCTTTCAATGTAAGTTGTTTAAGTTGCTTCGTTTTATGTGATAATACTTTCTCTTTAATTCTATAAACAGACACAATTTCTTGTTCAGTTACAAAGTTCCGCTGTTCAAGTCCCGTTAATTGCTGTGCCGAGAATACCGACTAACTTGTCAATCGAAATTTTTTCGTTTTCACAAACCTCTCTGTCACATTCTTCATGTCTTTATCCATTTTTTGCAGCAATTCCACTTTTTGTTTGTTGGACATCGAAACATACTTTTGTTTTGTAGATCCTTTGGAAGTTCCAGCATCGGAAATTCTATTTGACATAATCGAAAGTTCAAGTTTACTTTTATAAAATTGCTCTTACAGTCTGCAAAAAATAATAATATTTTTAAAGCAAAAAATGTACAATTTACAAACATATAAGAGTAAAGAAATTGAGATCACTGAGCCGGGTAACAGAGTGGATATATTTATAAATATATTTATATACGTCTGGGGCGGCCGATTGAAACCAAAATACGAGGTACACATCTACATGTTATAGTAGTCTTATATACAAAATTTCATCGTTCTGAGGCTATTCATTTTTAAGTTATGCGAGATACGTACGCACGTATTTTTAAGTTATGCGAGAACGTACATACGTTCGTACAGACGCCAAGAAAAATTCTCTTCAGAATTCAAAGCAGTTTTTTAGTTTTTTTGGAGGCAGAGAGTCTTTTATTCTGCCCTTACGTATAGATATTACGCAAAAACATCGTTGAATTGCATTCGAAAGCGGTTAAAGTGGATATTTTCGTTGAAATATGCTGAAGCTTTTCGCGATTACAATACTTCCTTTTTACTTTGTACAAGGAAGTAAAAATGAGATCGAAATTTACGGGTGTGAGTAAATATATAAAAATGATAGATTTAAAAATAAGGAAAAGTTGAGCATTAAAATAATGATTTCTACGTGTACTTAAATGCTGTTAGTAGCGATTTTGGTGATTTTCTAGGAACCAGTTGGTAACACTTTCTTTTAGAATAGGCCATTATATTACCCTTTTCCGCAAATCATATTCGTTATTTGGCATATTAATTAATATGATACGATATCATTTTTCTTCCATTCACGTATGGAGATTTAATGGATTTATAATGTGCATTTTAAACTATCTTAAACTGTATCATGTTACATATGTACATCTATTTTAGTCTATGAATTTAAACATCTATGTATTTAAATTATTCTAAACTGCATCATGTCATAAGTACATTTATTTTTAACTGGCATAATATTTTCAATGTAATTTACTGCAAACTTATTAGTCTATACCTATGTATTCATCATTATTGTAATCTGCTGTAAACTACTGTTTATTTATCATCCTATACTGCATTTTTATCATACTGTACTGCATTTTTATCAACCCATAATCTCTCTACAACTATATGTTTGACTTCTCTTCAGGAGTTTACCCTCGTGCTGTATCATCCATTAAGTATAATCATATATCACTTATTAGAAGTCTTATGCAATAACATATATGACTTCGTATTTACATTGTATTATGTTAAATGTATCGTAATCTGCTATTTACACAAATGGCAACAATTCCTTATTGCTAAGGTATACTACAACTGTTTAAACTATATCATGTCATATGCACATCTATTTTTAACTGGCATAATATTTTCAACGTATTTTAACGCAAACATATTAGTCCATACCTTTGTATTCATCATTACTGTAATCTGCTGTAAACTACTGTACTTTTGTCATCCTATACTGGATTTTATCATACTCTACCGTATTTTTATCATATTATAATCTCTCTATAGTTATATGTTTGATTTCTCCTCAGGAGTTTATCCTCGCGCTGTGTCATGTATTAAGTATAATGATATATCACTTGTTAGAAGTCTGATGCAATAACATATATGACTTCGTATTTACATTGTACTATGTTAAAATGTATCGTAACTTGTTATTTACACAAATGCAACAATTTTACTGCCAAGGTATACCACAATTGTTTGTAATCAATCATTCATTTTCAATAATGTACTCACGTATTTGAATTAGTGTTGTCTTAAGGGTTCTCTAGATCATGGTGGACGTGGTGCTATACTAATTAACCGTATGGTAGAGGCATAGTGCCCACGTCCCCCGTTCCTTATCCTTATCCTTATGGAGATTTTACACATATCAAACATCCTTACTGCAGCACGATTTCCATTTTCATTCGCGAACTGAATCAAAACCAGCACTACGCTTATGTTTGGCAGGAGCCATATGTATTACTAAAAGGAATACTAGATATGCTGCATTTCAGCTAAAGCAAATGCGATTTACAAAAGCCTTCGATGTTCACTTGAAAATCACGACTAAATGACTTCAGCAAGAGAAAACTTCTGACTCCTTATACCGCGAATTCATTCGGTCGGAAGTACATTTGTATTCCAAATTACGTTGTCCATTTCCTCGAAACCTTCGAACAACATTATTATGCGAACCTGCATTGAATACAACCAGCCCTTTTTGCTGAAATACTCCCTCAAGCACTTTCCCCGCACACATATTTTTCCCCTTATCGTTTGTCAATCGAGCTGTTCGAAGCCTGCGAAAAATCTTCAGTTGAATGACATCAGAAGAAACAGTATCACACATGTATCGTTCAGGTTTCTTCGTAATGAAAAGGGTGCTCGTTATATAGAGAATGCATTTAAAAATTAAAAAATGGAGTTAGAAATTACAGGTGCGTGTTATACTCCCGAATATACAATACTTAGATCTAATGATAAAATATTTAGAATGGTAACATTGAGTGCAACAGAGCAACAGAGGGGCTAGGGGCTATTTTAATCGGCAAAATGCCGCTTTACATGAGGCTACCGTATTTTTACTTCTTGCACCTTTAATACGACTTAAAAACTTTATAAGGTACAGTACAAAGTCTGTAATCCGGACGTCCATTATCCGGAATGGTCTATAATCAGGACCTCAAAGCCACAAACGTACGCATGCGCGTAAAGCGTTTACCCATGCGCGCTTCCGATAGTGAAGAAAGTGAAAGAGACGAAACGAAAACGAAAAAAATTCGATTGACAAGTTAGTCGGTATTCTCGACACAGCAGTTACAGGACTTGAACAGTGGAACTTTGTAACTGAACTAGAAATTATGTCCGTTTTTAGAATTAAAGAGAAAGTATTAGCACAAAAAACGAAGCAACTTACATTGAAAGAAATGTTTAATAAAGTAAACAAATAAATATTAAGCTTTTTTTTTTTGTAAATTTTGATACCCTTTCGATCATAATTGCTCTTTATTTCATAAATTACGGTTTCATATTTTTAATTGTATAATTTTTGCATGCGATCTTACCAGATTTAAATTGATGATCTATAATCCGGAATCGCCGAAGTCCCTACGAGTCCGGATTACGGACTTTGTACTGTATTTCTTCCGTTTTCTTAGCATGCCTTCGTAGTGTAGTGGTCAGCACGCTGGGCGCGAATTCCAGAGGTCCGTGGTTCGAGTTCCGACGATTTTTTATGACTCTTGCTTCCAAAATACCTAATGTCTCTACGACTTTACCAAATAATCGAGACAAACTGCCGGGACTCAAAGACCACATCATCCATCTAAGGCAGTTCCGGTCGAAGCGGGACGTCAGGCAAGCCTAGCTAGATACAGCCTAGTTAGCTTGGCACAGCCACCCTAAAGAGAGTTTCCGCAGCAGATTCCAATCTTGTACACGAAAGCAATTAGTTGAAATCTGGAGTTAATGTTCCTTGTGATTCGTTAGCTTATCATGCCCATCTGGATAGTTTGGAGTTCTTAACGATTATGGACGATTCTTTCAAAGTTTTAATTAATCTGGATGAATGAATAGCTGAGCTAAACAGTCTGTTGTGAAAACGTCACGGTTAAAATTGTCACAGGCTTTACGGATCAGTTGCAGTTGCAGATAGTAAAGCATCACTGAGTAAATTTATAGATATTTTATCGAAAGATCACATGAGAATGCACAGGGCGAGTGGTTGCTAACCTTGTTCTATAGGCGAGTGATAATCTGTTTACTGGTCTTCGTTATCTCTATTACTAAATAATGAAAAATGCATATATATAGTACGTTCCTCCCACTGCTGAAAAACATCGACGCTCAGAGCCACCAAATTTGGTATACACGTAGCAAACCGCCCGAATATGTGTACGTTCCGGTGCCCGAATTTTGAGCTTCGAATTTATTTATTTCATGTTCGGTGAGAACTTAATAATGGATCAACAAACTCAGCGATATAAAACAGATATGTTGCACTTGGCAAAGCGTAATTAGACTGACAAAGCGTCTTACGCAGCTGGCTTGATACCGACAAAAACAGAAAAAAATAGGTAAAAACAAGTAGCAGAAAGAGAAAGTAACTTTTAAATTATCTATCATCTCTTCTGAGAATTTAATTTCGAATTATTGAAATATATATCAACATTAAAATAAATCGCTATTTCGCAGAAATCGGCAAGATGGAGATGGTTTTAGCGACTAATTTTTGTCGCATAATTTGATGAAAAACCGCCAAATGGTAGCCAGACTTGGCGATCATTTGACGACATTTTGCTCCAATCCTTGTATAACTGTAGGCGGATCCGGCCCTCATATACCTTCCAGTAATTTCCCCCGGGGGTCAACGTAGAGAATTCTGCGGAGCTACTGGATAGGATCTGTACCTAGGCAGTCTCGGCCACGGGGATATACAAATAACGAACCTGGTCGTTCTAAAGGCCAAGCAAAAATCGGTTATCGATCGGCCCGTGGGTATGGCAGGTTGTGGTAGCTCGGGGTGGCGCCCGGGTTTGCTGGGTAATGTCGTTTCACGATGAGCAGCCCGTGTGACTAGCAGGTGGCAAATTTTGACGATCATTTTAGTCAAATGGCGATGACGTCAATCCTCTCCAAGATGCGAGGATAAAGGTTGAACCGCTTGGCATGGTTCTGCGGTTGGATTGGCCGCGTAAAGGCGTTATCACATCTAGCGACGGACCCCACTAGACGCGACTTTTTTGGGAAACGTGATTCTGGTAGCATTGGTTTAAACGGAAGGATTCCTAGAAGAAATAGCTCCGCTGGAAGCCCGCCTAGCTACGGAAACGATGTCCCGGCTACGCGAGATATTTTGAAACTCCGCCTAAAATGTTCTGTCTGCAGCTCTGTCTTGCGTAGGGATCAACTAACCAAACGAAAGTTCTGCTTCTGAAGGATCACGTGATCCCAATCTGAGCGATAATCGATTACTGTTTGGCGTTCAAGTCTTTGTATAAGTAAAAATGGCAACCTAGCTACGTAGGTTTCGTGGAAATGTGCGGGTTCTGAGAAATGTCCCTTTCGAAGTCTAGTCCCGCGTAGCAGGAGCATATGTGATATGGACTTAATGTCGGCTTAGATGTCTGACGGAACGTGTATGCACATATATATATACAGTTACCTTCATGTAATTTCGAGATGGGGAAGAATTTTGAGAAGAGATGTTCGGCGGCCGGGGAAAAAGATGTAAAACCGGAGAGACAATTAGTTTCTCAGATGTTAGTTCAGAACTGATTCCCGAGTATTCAGATATCCGTGAGAATATCGCCTTAGAGATGCGCTTTGCACTGCGCTGTGTTTAACGTTCTTAATGCTTTGAAGCGTAACACTGATCGTATTCTGTGATACTGAGAAAAGCTTTACGAGTATTTTTGTTGGAAGTTCCAGAACTGTTTACAGATTCTTTTAGTAAAATAAATTTTATCAAGCTATCATCAGCTCTGTGTGCATTCAATCTATTACGACCGGTTGCAACAGCTTTAAATATTATTAAAATCATGTAGTTTAAAATAAATAACTTAGATGAACATTAAGGTATTTGTGAATGGCAGTGTTTGAAACCAGGCTCCAGTGCCACGTGCGACTCTCGCACGAAGAATGTAATTTATTTTTAAATGTTAGAATTCTTTTTTCTTCTTGTTTTGTATGTCGCCATTTTGAGTGCTAAATAAAGTTTTTTCTGTGTTCCATCATTGGAGTTGCTTCATATTGCCAAAGAAGTATCACACCGTACGCATTCTTCGATATAATATATACGGCCTAAAATATTTTTTGTGATATCTCTAAAAATGTATATTGTAGAGACATTAGGATTTTTTTTGGAAGCCAGCGAGATGAAAAATATGCAACCATCTTTGCCAGAAATCGAACCACGGACCTCTGGAATACCGGCTCAGCGTGCAGAACCACTACACCGCGAAGGATGGTAGGAAAGTGGGAAAAATACCTTATATACTCCCCTTTTTAAAGGGCGACTAGGGTTTTTAGTCGCCAAATCCTGGGTGCGGAGAATCATCATCCACAACCCGTTTAGTTCGGCCGCCACTGTAGAGGACATTAGGATTTTTTTGGAAGACAGAGATGATGAAAAATATGCAACCGCCTTCGCCGGGAATCGAACCACGGACCTCTGGAATACCGGCCCAGCGTGCTAGCGTTACACCACGAAGGCACGCTAGGGGAAGTGGGAGAAATACCTTATATACTCCCTTTTTTAAAGGCCGACTAGTTTTTAGGGGACCTAGCCGCCAAATCCTGGATACGGAGAATCATCATCCACAACCCTTTTTTTAGTTCGGGCGCCACTTGTAGAGACATTAGGATTTCTTTTTTTTTGGGGGGGGGAAGCCAGCGAGATGAAAAATATGCAACCACCTTAGCCGGGAATCGAACCACGGACCTCGGGAATACCGGCCCAGCGTGCAGAACCACTACACCACGAAGAACGCAAGGAAAGTGGGAGAAATACCTTATAAAATGTCAAAGAAATTAAAGCAATATATCAATAGAAAAGAAATCCAGGGAGAGTTTTTTACATTAAAATCAAAAAAAATAATTTGATCTCATAGTAGTTTTGTGAAATTTGTCCTTTCTTAGCGAAGATCCTGGCCGCTCAGAGGGTTAAACGACTCGCGCTATTTTCTCATGCCTATTTTCCTATGATAAAATTAGTTAAAAAATGGCGAAAATGCGGTAGTATTTCGTTGGGCTTTCTAAGGCCTTTCAACTGTTTTAAATGCGTAAACACATTAATATGCTGCATTTCCATACGTAATTAAGTAACCGCAAATGCGAAAGCAGCCCTATTTTTCCAAACACCTGCTTCGGAGAACGTCGCTTGGCAAACGAGTTTAAGGGAAAGATCCATCCACATTGAGTAACGGAATTTTTAATGAACTCGCAAGAAAAATTGTTTAACCGTTAGCGACTCTTGTTTTTGCATCTCTGGAACTCAAGGTTGGCGCTCAAAATGTAAGAATAAAACGGCAATGACAAGGACAAATTCCGCTGGGAATTTTTCTTTTCCCTGCTCTGACTGGGTCAGGATGGAACAGTGGCAGGTAGCATCAGGGCTAACCACTCGTCGAAGGGAAAATACAGATTTTAATTAATCAAATTCTAATGTGCATTAACAACACCGTCATAATAATAGCCACCATAACACAGTAGCCATTCCAATAAATTAAATTAGCAGCGATATATCATCTGTGATGGTTTCGCTATTGCCACCACACAAGAAAAAACTGTCAACAATAAATAACCAGAAATTTAACGTCAAAAGAACAGTCATGAGTTTAAGGCAGAATAACAGCATAATAAATGTAACGCTGTTTAGTATGCTTTTGAAAAATGAATGGTATAAAAGAGACTGTCAGACGATATTGAAGATATTTATTTTCTATAAACCATATATTTCCATAATATGGCTTTAAGAAATAAATCAGTTACTCAGTTTTGGTATTTTCTCTTCATAGTGGCAAAATGAAAAACTATATAAATACTAAAATAATAAAAGTATATAAAAATGAAAATCAAAGATCTGAAAGTTTTCAAATTTTATATTACGCCCAAAGGGGCATTTTTTTAACGTTTTGTACGTTAGCTTTATTTATTAAATGTTATGTTCCACGTACTTAAATTCAGTTCAACAGAAATATCACAAAATATTTAAAAGAGCATATCTTTAGAATTTTCGGTACACAGTCTCGCGCGCTCGAATTTTTTTTTTTTTTTTTTCTTTCCGTACAATGTTGCTATTGCTCGCTTTGAAATCGTTGAGATTCTTAATCAAAAATTCTTTAATGTTTGACAAAATATGAAATAAATAATAAAACAAATTCCAAATTCGGGGTTCCAGATTCCCATGTTCGAGTGGAGGATTACGTTATTCAAAATTTAATGTCTCTAGGTACCTTTTTTTTTTTCACACTGCCAGAAACATACATACATTCATGCAGATTCTTCATTATTTAATTTCTTTAAATATAATGCAAGACTGTAATATTTGGTGGCAACAATTTGAAAAATTAACGCCGTTTACAAAGAACCAACGCCAAAATGTCAAAACGAAATTAATAATCACTCTGGGCAAATTGCCCCTTTGGGAGGATAATAAACAAGTAAATAAAGAAAAAGGGATTCAGATTTTAACGTCTAACGATTCTAACTTTTAACGATTCTAATGTTTTCAGATTAACTCGCTGGTTTCGTTGTTTACCAGTCTACTTTCATGCTGACACAAGTCTTTTTTGCCTTTTTACCTTTATTATTAAACATCGCTTGCTTCGCACACAAAATTCAACAGCGAATTCAGAAATTTTTTTTAAAAACGGCTTATCTATAGAATTCCCGACAGAGCGTTAGGGCAACAGGGGCTGCCACGCCTTCTTTAATATTCGCTATATTATTTCTGTGGAACATAGCCATTCGAGCGCCTAATAAAGGCCGACTAAAAAAAAGAATATAGTAGTCATAAATAAGCAAAAAGCATATAAGGATTTTAAAAAGTCTAATTTAGAGCCATTTCATAAAAGTATTTAATATTTCTAATTAGACATATCATGATTTAAATGCATTTTTACTTCACCTGATTAAAAAGTTTTAAAAAAAATATTTTTAAGAACCGAATTGTTTGCTTTGCAATCACTTGGTTTGCTGCTCAGTAGCAAAAAGATTAACTTTTTAAATCTACTTTTTAAATATACAGAAGATAACCTTTCCTTGTGTGTCAAAATGTATATTCATCTAATATCCTATAAAATGTTCCGTTACTCCGCCTAGGCCAATAATCGATAATTTCTCTTGAAAATCTTTACTGATAAACCATATTAAAGTTTAAAGGAGCCCTTTTGTGTGATAGTTAAAATATGAACCCTTTAAGATTTTTTTCCCGTTCAATCTTAGGCTGTTAACAATCTTAGGCTGTACACTACGCCCCTCCCCCCCCCAAAAAAAACAGTTCTTTACCTCCCGTTCTACTCTCTTCCGCCGATTGAGGAAATTCAAATTGCCTTTTTCATGTCTCGAAAGCGCAACTTAGAAAATATATTAGATTTACATATAGCATTGCTCTAACACACGTATTTTGTCATAAAATGGGACTTTTTCTGAAATAACATACCATTTCTTTTCATATTACGATTCTACGATTCAAATTACGCCTAAATATTAAATCTTTTAGGTACTATTCCGTTTTGAGGACCGTAAAAAGAATTGCAGCAAAACAGTATTCGCAAAAGCGCCAAATCTAGCAAACACGCCCATTTAACAGCGCGCCAAATCTAGCGTACGCGCTAATTTCAAATTGGTTGTATTGGCGTATTTAATTACGGCAAAGCACACTAGGGCTATCTGGCTAACGGGAGAGATGCCTTCGTGGAGGACTTTCTAGGGGAAACTGGCTCGTATACACGTTACACATGGGGAAAACGCCCATGCAGCCAGCCCGTTCGCGACATGCGAACCTCGGACCGAACTACCAGTGTTCAGCGACTTTACCGCTCGGCCGCTGGTGGTATTATTATGCTTCAGCGATAACTCGGTAGCGAAATAGCGATGCAGGCATCCATTCAGTTATGTTTAGCCTTTTTTATATAAATTATAATAATGATCTGAAATAGTTATTTATTCTTATGCTTCCATTCAGTCATATTTAGCCTTTTTTATATAAATTATAATAATAAAAAAGTATTATATGAAATTAACCTTTCATCTAAATTAAAACAATAACCTTTATCTTAGTTATTTACTATTATACTTCCTTTCTTGCGTTAGGGTTGCCGCAATTATTTTTGGCAGCACTGGCATCAACAATAGTTTGGCGATTTTTTACGGCCCTCATAACGGAATAGTACAATTTTTTAATATCTAGTGCGAAATTTTACGGAGAAATTCATAAATTTAACTTCGTAATTTTTTTCAGTTTGAGTCAAGAACTTGGGGAACTTCTTAATATATGACAACCTATTTTCCTTTCCTTTCCATCATGGAGCGGAATAAACGTCACATCGTTCTTACTATCAAATAATTTTAGCAAAGTATCTAAACCACATTTGATGTTATTATCTCTTTCAACAAATATGACAAATTTCAAAACGCTCCAATATATAAATTCACTTATATCTTCCGAAATTTTGAATAACAAATTCTGTTTTTTTGCAGGTATGCTTAGAAATACATCTACTTTAGGATAATAAAAATTTTATAGGTTATAATTGAGGAGCTAAAATTATGAAGGCTAATTTTTTAAAAACTACTCCTGCGATTTTTACAAAATTTGGTAGGTTGGCGTAATTTGATGATGTCAAATTACGCGTACGCTAGATTTGGCCGCCGTTAAATGGGCGCGTTTGCTAGATTTGGCGCTTTTGCGCATACATTTTTGCTGCAATTTTTTTTACGGTCCTCAAAACGGAATAGTACCTAAAAAATTTAATATTTAGGCGTAATTTGGATCTTAGAATCGAAATATGGAAAAATAATTGGTATGATATTTCAGAAAAAGTCCGGTTTTGTCTCAAAATACCTTTATTAGAACAATGTTGTATGATCTTAAATCCATCCCCGTTAAAACATTATTAACATTTTGCTTTCAAATTACTTTAAAACATCTTTCAAAATGTAACTTACCAGTATGGATTCACTCTTTTAAAATAATTCTACTTTAATTTAACTTAGGAGATAATATAATCTATTAATCAATAATGTTTAGGAAATAAATTATTATTAATTTATTAGAACAATGATATATATAAATCTAATACATATCCTAAGTCATGCTTTCGAGACATGAAAAACGCAAGTCGAATTTCGGGAATCGGCCCAGTAGAACGGGAGATATTAGAACTGTCACTTTTTTTTTTTCCGCAGTGTATAGATACAACAATCTTCTTCCAAAACCACTATAAAGTTAAAAATATCGTTTGTAAAGCTAAGTAAATTGCCTTTTTTTTTTTTTTTTTTTTTTTTTTTTTTTTTTGGTAAATGAGAAATTTCATAATCGTCTAAAATTCCAATTATTCTCACATTTTGAGGAATGAAATGGAGAGGCAGGGGATTGTTCACTCACGAATTGCTCTCTCTTTTCGTAAATTTGAAAAAAATCATGGGTAGAATCATCATAAATTAAAATTATTCTTACATTTTGAGGAGCGAAATGCAAAAGGAAGGGGGTAAATACATCAATCGGCATATACATAAATTATTTCACATTCTTTTGTCAAGTTTCTTGACATTCTTTGATGGATAGCTGGCCTTCTTCAATGTAAAGGTTTGATAAAATAACCCGTTTACAAACTTCATTGAATTCGCCTTTTACCTGAAAACTCCTAACCTATTTGTGAAGACTTCAAACTTTATCAAGATTAAGCTAGTAATTTTAAATATTTCTTCTTTCTATAAGCGAAACGGATCTTAATTTTTATGTGGTGCCTCCGAGCAACACTTTTTAATCGGAAAATCCCAAATTCAGCTCATGTACATCAAACCATTTAAAAAAAAAAGATCGCAAAACGTTTTTGTCGAGTTAAGTCCCCCCCTTACAGAGGACGCTTGAAAAATCTCTGCTCGCTCCACTGCGCATGTGCCACATCCGCGGTTGTAAAAAGAGGTCGAAGATAGATCAAGGTCGCCGACGACATTTTTATTTATTTTCGTTCAGTAGAATTTTATTCTTTTCGGATGTTTTGGCAAGTTTTACGTTGTGTAACATAACGGGCGGGGGGAGAGGCTGAGAAGCCATAATACTGAATCCGGAAGTAGTATCGCTTCGATGTGAACGTCAGACGATTTGTTTTTTCCCCTTTAATTTTACGTTACCTCTTACAAAAGTAATATTACAAAATCACAAAGTGGCAACTCGTAGGCCAAGTAGTTACATTACCATTTCATCAAATGAAAAAAGGAAAACTTTTAAAATGCTGTGCTCGCTTCACTTCTCTACCAATGGTGTACGTTCTTATTTTTGATCCCTATCCCCTCTGAACGTCTATCTGAAACGATTCAGATTTAAATGTTCGCCCAAAAGAGCTCTTTTAAAGTTTAATACGGTTTATGAATAGATATTATCGATAGAAATGGCCCATGTGGAACAGCGAAATATTTTATAGGATATTAGCCAAATATGCATTTTAGACTAAAATTGGAACGTTTTACATCTTCTGTATATTTAAAAAGTGCAAAGCTATGTAACGCCATTTTTCTAAATATATTGAATGTTTTTAATTAGATATATCATGAATGCAGTAGATTTTTATTTAAATCAATCCGATTAGAAAGCCAAAAAAAAAAAAAAAAAAAAATGTTCCTAAGAATTGCATATATTTCCATTAAATAGCTTCATTCGCAACCGTAACAGACACATTCGATTTGAAAGTGAAATATTTTACATTTTGCCGAATGGCAACAGACTCGAATGAAAAGCGAAACAACCCACTGACAGTGAGTGAATCAGCACAAAATCGTGTTCCGAGATTAATTGTTCTTTTGAATTAAAAAAGGTCAAGAAAATTCTTCTATTACAAAATTAAAATGTTTACTAAAACCTCGACCTGACGGTTACACAAAATGAAATGAGTAGAAATAAAAACGTCTGCTCGCTTGTCGTTAAGTGTCCAAAAGTTTGTAGTCCTATGTTCGTAGGAGAGGCGTTTTTTTTCCTATAGCTTGTGGTTAAATTACAGTAGAGTCCAGCAAACTCGATGTAATGTAGACTAATAGGGGACGAGCTACCGAAAATGCTAAGTGTTATAGAAGAAGGGGTGGTATGTTCTTTTGTCCAAAAATTTCTTTCCCCTTTGACTTCCCTTTGATGATTCTCTCTTGACCTCTGATACTCTTTCACCCAAATTCCATCTACGCCTTCCCAACGAAGGAGTTATCTTTCCGATCACACTCGCTTCATACAAAAGCCAATATTGTTCTATACTATTCTACTCGTTAAGATGCTGTACGTTTAAATGTTTTCCTACAGCTTATTCGCATTAAATATTCTGCATAACAATATAACCATACATAACAGCATTATCGTATTATTATATATTTACGTGGTTATTACACAACAAACATGCGTAATATTCTAAAATTTTAATTTGATAACTACCCACCTATTTAAGGCATTCTGACATTTTACGAAATTAGTTAGTAGTATTAGTAGCATTTGTTAAAAATTTACGTATTCTATAACAAGGATGAACACTGTGTCAAAGATGTAACTTTCTATTTGAGGCAAAAATTTACTTTCCCGTAGTTTAAGCCACTTGTGGTTATGAAAAACTTTCTGTGATACCAGCTAGCCGAAAAATTTTCTACTTCAATTCTGGATAATTCCAGTGCCTAGACTCATAATACTACTTGGACCAATATTTAAATCCAAGGCGATTTTTCTCGTTGTCCAGTCTCTTAAATTAACCAATTTTATTTCCAATGTCCTGCTCTTTTCTTGTCCCTTTTTTGTTCTTGTTCAACATTTTCACTTGTTCAGACAAGGCAACAATTGTAAGTCTTATTATAAAGTGAAAAACTAGCCAAAATTAAGCACTGGACAAGCCTTCTAGTCGATAGCTAAAGAAACGTTTGGTTTGGTTTATTTCGATTACGGCACAAAGCATACGAGAGCTATTTGCCTAAATTATTTTCTGCCTTAAATTTTTATTTCATTTATTTGCTAAGGGGAAGGATGCCTTTCGTGCAGGACTTAAGGGTGTGTGTGTGATTATGGCAAAGCCTCGAGGGCTATCTGCCTAAGGGGAGGAATGGCTTCGTGGAGGACTTTCTAAGGAAAACTGGCTCGTATACACGTTACACATGGAGAAAACAACCATGCAGCCAGCCTGTTCGCTGGATTCGAACCTTGACCGAACTACCAGTGTTAAGCGACTTGGCCGCTGGTGGGCCCCAGGGCTTAAGGGAAACTGGCTCGTATACGCGTTACACATGGGGAAAACGACGTAAACGCCCATACAGCCATCTCGTCCACCTGGTTGGAACTAACAGTGTTCAACGACGTAACCTATCGGCCGCGAGTGGGCAGCCGCAGAAAGGAATGTGAGCAGAATTCGACCGCAGTTACCTGAATTTCTTCAGCCTCTTCGTTACCGAGAAGAGGAGGACTTTTTTTTATGAATTACTGATACCCAATTTTATTGCACTTTGTGGAAAGTTATCTCGCAACACATCAATATAGGTTCGAGCTGTCATATTCCCACCAATGAAACACAAATTACCAACTCCTTTGCTAGCCATGCACCCCCAAATGATAACAGAACCTCCTCCATGTTCAACTATAGGTAACACATTTTTGGTATGAAAAGCAGTACAAGGTTTTCTCCAAACTAATTTCCTGCCATCTGATTTAAAGATATTGAACTTACTCTTGTCGGATAATATGACATTTTTCCAGAAATCAATTGGCTTATTGATATATTCCTTAGCGAATTCAAGTCTCTTCAGTCTATTTCGTTCAGTTATGCGAGATTTTTTCCTTGGAGATCTCCCATAAAAGTGTGCATCGTGCAGGACATTTCGAACACTTTGGGCACAGATTTGAACTCCAAATGTTGAAGCGACATCATTGGCTAAAGTAATTGCACTAACAAATGGATTTTTCGATGCTTTTCTTATGATTCTTCGCTTCATTCGCAGTGAAAGTTTCTCTGGGCGTCCAGAGAGCAAGTTATTTGATGTAGATCCTCTTCCTTTATGACGTTTTATAACATACCGAACAGTAGAGAAGCAAACATTTAATTTTTTATCTATTTCTCGATAATTTAGGCAATTTTCACGTAGAGAAACAATTTTTTCTCGCAACGAAATGGACAATTAAGATTTCTTATGTGCCATTACAATTTGAAATCGACAATCAACTCTTACCGAGAAGAGGAATAGGATAGAATGGAAATTTCCACGAAAAGAACAAAACGCGTCACCAAATTCGGCTCCCAAGTTCCGAGTTATAGTGTCAAAGGGGAAGAGACAAAATTTGCAAAAAGTACCCTAACAAAACTTTGAATAGAACAAGAAAACATCTTAGTATACTTACGTATAAATATGTACTGTAACTACAATACAGAAAGGTAGATTAAAACCTATTTTTTACTATTCGCACCATATAGGCGATGTTAAGAAATTACTACATCTAATTATTTATAAACCAGCATATTATTTCAATGCTAATGCATTTCTTGACCACCAGAAATCATATGCCGATTAAAAAAAACGCAATCGTCGAGTTATACGGAATGGCTTAGCTTGATTTATTTGATTATAGCAAAGCAAACGAGAGCTGTCTTTCTAAAGGAAGAGATGCCTTTAAAAAGGACGACAGCGCTGCACGAAGTTAATAGACCCACGGCTACGAAATTTGGTACATAGGTGCATCTAGACATAGCATTTTTATTGCCAGTGCACCTCGAAGCGATTTTTTCGAAATTCGAATTAGAAGTTTTTTTATTTTATGTTTTGTGACGAAATGGCGTCATTTTGAGACATAATGGGCTATAGAAAAGCGAGATTTTACTCTACACACTTCATTTTCACATCGTCATGAAACGCAGACACTTAGCTATTTTACGAACTTAAAATAAATGTCGTGTTTCAATAAATCGACTGAATACGAATTTATTTAACAAAGTGAGCTTAACACCTTTTCAACGGGATTTTTTCTAAAAAAGTTTATTTTTAAAAATGTACAGTTTATTTTTCTTTGATTTTGGGACTCGTTAAACTTTCATCCTTGCGACTGCTTTTACAAAAAGAATTTTGGAAAAATGATAATATTTTGTATTTTTTTTAAAAAAAATTTAAATGAAGCTTCCGAGTACACTTCTCAAATCTTTAAAAATGTGATTATATGGCAACAATTTTCCTGTCTTTGTTGATAGATTTTTGAGGAAATCGCATCATTTTGAACAATTTCATTCTTTTAGAAATATGGGTTTGGCAACAATTTTTTATCGTATTTCTTATGTCATTGTTTTTAAGAGATTGACATATTTCATTGTCATTTTTACATATATATAATACATTTTTTATTGATTTTTTTTGATAAAGTTGTTCTGTAGAGTAAAATTCTGTGTGGAATTTTATGTTTTTTGAGTTGCTTTCATGTTATTTTTTGCTTAATTCACTGTCTGTAAGATATTGAAAAGTTTTGCATGATTTTTTTTCTTCAACGGAAAGTTGGTTAATTTTTTTATTCGGATAATTAATATTTGTATTAATTCATATTGCTTATTTCATTGTAATTTTGTTATACATAATAACTTTTTTATGAAGTTGTTATGCAGAGTAAAATTCTACGCAGTTTTTAAAATCAACGTTTGGTGTTCCCTTCAGCCATTTTTCCGGTACATTTAAAAGCCAGACGAAGGCTGGCAGCGAAGCTGCTTGTTAATAATAATGATAAAATTATACAAAAGTTTCTTAATCCTAATTATGCATAGTACAGACAAATTTCTGTAGAATTCGATTCTTCGGACACGTTATGTATTAACGGAGGAACTCCGGTTTTCGGCAAAGTTTTTCTGTAAATGCAAAAAAATGCGTAATTAACCTTTAAGAGACTGGGGAGTTTGGAAAGGTTTCACTTAAAAAGACGGGAAATCCAAATGCATTTCCACCCCCTTTTAGCTGCCATTGTAAAGGGAAACTACTACTCGTTTGCAACTTTTCCTCTAGGTCGCCCTTGGGGGTTCGCCTTTGTTAGTTTTCAGATAAGAGACTAGGGAATAATACAAAGGAATTTGTTGAATTTCTTCTCTTTTCTGCTGTTTCTTTTCCCTAAACTAGAAAAACATATGATGGTGAGATTTCGTAGCTAAATAATTGTCGTATGTTGGAATATTAACTTTTGACATTGCGTCACAATGAAAATACGCCTTAGCAAGAAATGCATGCCTATAATCAGTCCATAGTCTAATCGGTTTTTATTTGTTTCCAAACTGAATTTAGTTTAGAAATACATGTACTAATTAACATTTTAAATTTATACACGAAAATGATGTTTAACTATTTTTTTCTCGTATAAATCGGCAGTTCGCTTTCATTTGTTTAAAAGCATTGTGTAACAGCTTATATTTATATATTAAATAAATCCCTTTATATTTTTCTTATATTAGTTTCGTTTACATTTTTCATTAGTATTCTTATTCAGTTTAATTTATTGATCCCCCCCCCCATTGTATGGTAAGTTATTTCATCTTTCAACTACATTATTGTTCATTGTTCTTTCTTGCAGTTTTGTGATAGCAGCTTTTTTTATCCTTTAGCGTGCCTTTTTTTTTTTAATTGTTTTCCCTTTACTATAAAAACAGATTTTATTGATTATATTTTCATTGCATTGCACTGCCTTGCATTTTGCATGTTTCAAACAGCAATATTAAATACAAAAATTAAAATAGAAAGAGGAAATATAAAGAAAAAGTACATTTTTAATGACATTGAAAAATTGGTGAAATTAATACTAATGTAAAATTTTAAGCGGATTTATAAACTTTATTTATTTATACAGACTTACTAGAGTTCGTTACTAGAGAGAACTAGCTGGTTGCATGTGACGTTATGTGTACCATGAGTACCAACCAATTTCTTTTAAAAAGACCTCCGTGAAGCCCCTTCTCCCTTGGGCAGATAGCCCTTTGTGCCTTGGTCGTAATCCAAATATTCCCACTTTTATTTATATATGCGTATAAAGACTGAAAGTGTTATAAACAGAACATAACCCTGTCAAAATATTGACGCTGTTATGCAGGTCCCTTTTACAGGAATTTAGCTCATATTTTCATTATGCACAAGAATGTAAGGAATACTGAAACTACAAATGTTATTAAAATAGCATTTCTGGTTATTACTTTACCATAATGATGAAAATTTTATTCTTAATTAAAAAAAATGCTTGTGCCGAAAATTAATTCTGTCTCTCGGTAAAATATTAGGCACTACACCGACAGGGAGGGACGCTTCATGGAAGACGTTTTAAGGGAAACTGACTTGTAGGCACGTTACATAAGAGGAAAACATCGAAAACGCCTATGCAGCCAGCTCTTTCGCCGGGACTCGAATCCCGGAATAAACTATCAGTGTTCAGCGGCTTTTATAGCTCGGCCGCTGTTGGGCCTTTGTTAAGGACTTTCTACGTGAAACTGGCCCATGTATTTCTTGCTCATGTGTACGTGAAAGAAATAGCAGATGCTTTATTTAGATCAAACGGAGAATAGAACCTTTGAGAACCACCAGTGTATATCGATTTCACTGATATCCCATTACTGTTATCAGTACGGGAATACGGGTTTAATTTTCTTATAAGAAAGAAGTTGAAACAAAAGGCTACATATGTATCTATATTTTAATTAATATTCATTTTGATCATCTAAGAAACGAAGAGTAAATGCTAATTTAATAAGAGATTTTTTTTAAAGTTAAATTTTAGTAAATGCTGTAAAACTGTAATTTAATACATTTTCCACATTTTGCTTTCTTGCCACATTTTGGATTTGCAAATATTTATAATAAAAGAAATATAGAAAGCAAATATATAAGAATAATTACTGCTGAACTCACAGAAAGTCTTGACTTTATAAGCGGAATTACTCTTTCCATAAAATAACCAGTAGTTGGAATATTATCGCGTTTCGTCTCTTTCGTATTTTTGAATAAAACTTCTATGCCGAATGCGAAAGAAAACATAAATTAATATAATATTTGATTTTAAATCTGTGATTTTCAAGTATATGCACTCATACCCTCATTTACATATGTATATACCATACGCTTAAGCATATTAGTATAGTGAGGTTACGTGAAGATGGCAAAGCACACAGGAGGGAATGCCTTCGTGGATTACATTCTAAGGGATTATTCAGTTATGGCAAAGCACACGAGGGCTGTCTGCCTAAAGGGAAGGATGCCTTTCGTGGAAGACCTTCTAAGGGAAACTGGCTAGTATGCACGTTACACATGGGGAAAACGAGTAAAACTCCCATGCAGCCAGCCCGTTCGCGGGATTTGAACCTCGGACCGAACTACCAGTGTTCAACGTCTTTACCGCTCGGCCGCTAGTGGGCCCCACTCTAAGGAAACTGGTTTGTAGGCTACAGTAGAGGAAACCAGGCATGTAGCCAGCCCGTTTGTTATGGTTCGAGTCGAACTGCCAGTGTTCAGTGATGTTAACCACTCGACCGCTGATAGATTATATATATATATATATATATCAGTATGCGTGTTTGGTATATACACACGCCTGTAATATGTACGTTATAACCGTACGTGTGTCTGTATATGTATTACACGCGCATATATGTATGTATATATACATATAAGTGCATTATACATATGTATACTTACGCATATATATATGCATATATGTACATATTTACATATACATATGTATGTATATGTCTATATGTAAGTATATATATATATGTATGTAAATATATATATATAATGTATGTGTGCAGGTGTATAGGTTGACTGGATATAGATGAATCTTATTTTCAAATTTCAGCCTAAAAATAGGCCTTTTTTTTCTGTTTTTGTTTGTTTCAAATTTATATATTTCATATGATAGCTACTCTCGAATTAAATTTGTATATCTGTCTCAAGTCTACTAGTATGATAAATTTCAAAACAATTTATACATAGTCCAATGTCACATTTCTTGCAGGAAACTGAAGTTCTTTTCCTAATTCCGTTTTTAGAACAAACTACGCAACGTCTCTGAACTTTAGTTTGAAATGACCAGTGCTGGTCGAGGTTGTTCGTTGAAAGTTTCCGTTTAACGGATTGTGAAGTTCTAGGCGAGGACATTACCTTTGGTTCTTCAGCAAAACTTCTCTGAACCATTTGATAAATTAAATTCTGTCGAAAATTTTTATGTTTTATCCCAGGGTTTTTCATTTTGAACAAAATGAAAGCATTCAAAATAGACAGGTCTAATAAGTGGAAACATAATTTTTTTGTCCACTTCAGAGTTTGCCGCCCAAATGTGTAGCTATTAGCCATTCTGTCGCTGAGATCTACATAACCCATATTAGCGTTGTAACAAGCTTTTACATCTGGCTTTTCGGATCCAGTTTCTATTTCTCTGAATGGATTATGCATGTTGCTCAGCATAAAAACCTCTCGCTTATCCTTCCAGCACGTAGCTACCATACCCTGTGAATATAATTCTCTGCATTCACCTTTTTTCATTCGTGGAGAGGCCAGAATCTTCGGATAATATTTTTGATTTGACCTAACGGTACCACAGCTGTTTATTTTATACTTACGGTGAAGTTCAAGAAACAATTGTGGGGATGAAAAGAAATTATCCATAAAAAGTTTATGTCCTTTTCCTTTAACACATTCAACAAGTCCAGTGACAGTTCGATGTGCAGAACATTTTTCTCCATCGCCTAAAAGCTTATCCTTCCCCAGATACACACACATGTTGAACGTATACCCATTTTTATCTGCAAGTTTGTAGACTTTAATACCGAAACGTTTTCGCTTTTTCGGGATGTACTGCCGAAAGACTACTCGACCTTTAAAAGCAACGATAACTTCATCAACCGCAAGTTCTTCTGTAGGGTCATATATTTCTTTGAAGCGAGAATTTAATATTTCAAAGACATTTCGAATCTTCCACGTGCGGTCGTACTCGGGATCTTCTTTATTCGGTGCTAATTTATTGTCAGAAAAGTGAAGAAATCGAAGAATGTTTAAATATCGATCTTTTGCAATAGTTTTTCCAAAAAATGGGGTTTCGATCATCTCATCAGTCGACCAGTAGTCTTTTAAACTATCTTTATCAATGTGCCCCATAAGCAGAGTCTGAGCTAAGAATTTCCTTAGCTCCGATGTACTTACATTTTTCCATTTCACAGAATGAGCTTTTTTAGAAACACTTTCAGTTAACTCGAAAAATTGCTCGGCATATTTATTTGTTTCGAGTGTTATAAAATCGAGTAAATTCATTTGAAATACGCATTCGAAAAAATCAATTTCATTACTGCATTCTGCAGCATTTCCTTTTAATGCGTTAGTTCCTTTAAATGAATAGGTATCCGTTTTCATCGAAATATCAGGATCAACCCAATTTATATCTATGTCTTCCAGATGAAATTCATTAATATTTTTTCCTTTATCTGCAACATCTTCCGAAACAGACTGAAATTCCGTAAAGGAAGACACCTCTTTTCCTTCATCATTATCAATTTCGCATTCGGAATCACTGTCACCAAAAGCTTCATTTTCAAGATCTTGAAGCAATTTCTTCTTGAGTTAAGCCTTTCTTTCTTCTATACATAGCGAAAGTAAAGCACAGCCAAGTATTAGTGCAGAGTTCTAGAGAGCAAGTAAATCACGCAAAACGCAACCAAAGAACATATAGGAAGAACAAATATTCTTTGACACAACTGAAAGATTTTGCCCCGAGCTAAGATTTCACTGCTGAGGGAAACGAAAGGGAATTTACGAACCCCCACAGTTGGGACGCGCGAAGGTCATCTCCGATAATTGGCAAGGGAGGTTATTTGGACAATGACTATCTCCGCACCCTCAAAGATTGGGGGGAGGAATTCTCTGGCCGATATTTCGGCCACAGCCGTCTTTCTGAGACACATCAGCTCTGGCCGATTCTTAGGTCACCCGTCTTTTAAGCGTTAAACATCGTCTGCATCTTATGAAGATGAAGTGCCACCTCACATTTATGAAATGTGAGGTGGCACTCTCTAAAAGGTGGGAAAAAATGCTACTTTTAAAGTAAAAACAGAAGGGGGGGATATTATGTTACTCAACATAACAGTATCATCTAACTCTAGTTAAACAGTAAATAAACATGCTTAATTCAAAATTGTAAGCATGTGCTTCATTGTAGGAATATCTCAATTCTTTTTCTAAAATTACATGCATTAACTACAAAAAGAAACAGAACCTCGCTACGCATCAAAAAGTATTCTTTTGTAAATGATTATGTTTACAAGCGAAGCGGTTGAAAATAAAAATAATTAAAAAAAAAGAGACTTTTGTCACCTACTGCTGTAAAAAAAGAAAAAAAAGCCAGAGCCATTGAACGGAAGAATGCACCTATTTTTCTGTTCTTCCGACCTTCATTAAAAGAAGCTGCCATTTGTAAAAACCCAATTTACGTCTCATAATTAACGTTCTAGGTAATTAACAAATAACTTACCAATTAAAGCAATAAAAATTAATTCTTCCATTAGAAACAATCAGTTAAATTTTTCTTACTCTTAACAACAATTTTTTTTTTCCCCCGGAGGAAAAAATGCAGAAGTAACTACGAACACTTAAAACTGTTTCAATTCCTGGTGGAAATTTCTGAATGCATAACATTGATTCTCATTCAAAGCAAAATACGTGGTACCAAACTATGATCAGTATTATATATTAAAGAAATAATATAGCGAATATTAAAAAATGTGTGGTACCACTTAACACTCTATTGAGAATTCTAAAGGTTTTGTTGTTGAATTTTATGTCGCGAAGAAGCTCATGTTTAATAAATAAAGCTAAAACAGCAAATAAAACAGTTGGACCATCTTATTAAGGAAATTGAACATAATTCTTGAATTATAATTTCAATACAATAAAATTTAAAATTTCGTATTAGAAACCTTTCTGTTTATTGAAAGAACACAGTAGATTTTTTTTCCAAACTAACAGCCTGGAGTGATACTTGGAGTTCGCTGCTGTTTAAAACATGAAATTGAGAGAACTCTTTTTTTTCTCAAAGGGATTACAAAATTGATTTAAAATGAATTCAGAAGAGACTGTTCGTGACGTCTGGATGTACGTACGTATGTATCTCGCATAACTCAAAATCTAGTAGCTTCAGAACGTTAAAATTTTGTATACAAGACTGCTATACCATATAGTTGTGCACCCCCCTTTTTGGTTACAATTGGCCGCACCAAATATATATCGGAAGGTTAGATATAAATATATATCGTAAGGTTAGATTAGGTTAGGTTATTTAATTACGGCAATGCCTCGAAGGCTATCTGCCTAAAGGGAGGAAGGCCTTCGTGGAGGACTTTCTAAGGGAAACTAGCCCGTATACACGTTACACATGGGAAAAACCACGAAAACACCGATGCAGCCAGCTCGTTCGAGGGATTTGAACTTCGAACCGAACTACCAGTGTTCAGCGGCCGCTGGTGGGCCTGTTTTTGATTAAACCAACCTTAATTTACTTTAAACTTTGTTTTAAAATTCAAATTTATATGCTTCTCTTACATATACAACATAAAAAGACATGGCGGGAATAAGGCAAATTTTTAAAAGTTTGCTAGGCAGCATCTTTTAACAAGTTTCACCATTTTTCATTTATTTCTGATACATATAAATTAATCTCTTTTTACATTTGCTGCGGTATTTTTAAGGCCTTTCAAAACTGTTATCATTCTGATTAAAAGAAGCGACATTCTGACTTCTGCTGCACAAACAAAGGACGACAATTATTCAAATTCAGTAGAAATGCAAACGCTAAAAACAATTACACACTTTATTCATTTTAATGCTAGGGGGAAATGCCGCAAATGAGTTCATTTCTCATCTAATGACTAGAAAGTTTTGTAATTGGTTTTGCGAAGGTAGTAATTGTCCCCTCCTCCACCTTCTGCATTACCTGACCTACTTTCCCGTACGAGCCATTCACAATAAACTGTCGTAGTAAGTAGAGGCGCCAGTTTCATAGACGCCCATCTCTTTGTAAACTAATTTAACTATTCAGTATTCAGCAGTTCCGCGCGAAACCCATTGGTTCTTATGTAAACGTGAGAGTAACACGAAAAACCACTTTTGAGATTAGAATCTGGAGCCATTATTTAACTATATCTTGAGTGCTCCTGTAGTCATGGCTTACATTAATGTTAGTATACCGTTGATGTGAGTACCTCCAGGGTGTACATGCACGGGAAACCGTGTTACATGAGGTTTCGCTCTTACACCAAGAGAAAACTGCAGAAAACCTCGTACAGTAAGGTAACACGGTCTCGTTCTAACACGTACATGAGTATGAGTTAACCCTCGTATAACATTTTATGTATGCGCATATTCCGATAAAACGATTTTTGGTACTTTTCCGTTTTGAGGACCGTAAAAAAAATTGCAGCGAAAATGTACGCGCAAAAGCGCCAAATCTAGCAAACGCGCGCATTTAACAGCGCGCCAAATCTAGCGTACGCGCTAATTTCAAATTAGTTGTATTGGCGTATTTAATTACGGCAAAGCACACTAGGGCTATCTGGCTAACGGGAGGGATGCCTTCGTGGAGGACTTTCTAGGGGAAACTGGCTCGTATACACGTTACACATGGGGAAAACCGCGAAAACGCCCATGCAGCCAGCCCGTTCGCGAGATGCGAACCTCGGACCGAACTACCAGTGCTCAGCGACTTTACCGCTCGGTTGCTGGTGGCCCGATTTCAAATTGCGCAAGTTTATATAGTTCTATATTACTTAAAACGCCATTGAAATACTAGATTAATTTTTAAATCCTTCTTTGATTTTAAATTCTTTTTTGATATCCTATGGGTTTAACAATTTGGGAATTGCCCATGACGAAAAGTCGGCAATAGAATTTTGGGTAAAGTGCAGAATCACCCACTGCTTGACGCGTTTTTAAGAATTGCGCATACTCGGTATCCATGTGCACATCGACCTATTTTCACTTCAAAAAAAATCCCAGAATTGCACAAAAATGGCACTGCGCTCATTCTTGACCTTTATATATGTACACATCGACCTATTTTCACTTAAAAGGTAAAAGAAAACTGGCAAAAATTCAATTGTTTTTACCATTGTAAAAAGCGGCAAACAAATAAGTGGGCGATTCTGCACTTTACCGAGAATTTTTTCAAAGAAAAGGCATCATTAATTATAGGAAATTATGTTTGAACCACCAACGAGATGAAACTATGCTTTAGCGATAACTCGGTAGCGAAATAGCGATGCAGGCATCCATTCAGATATGTTTAGCAATTTTTATATAAATTATAATAATGATCTGAAACAGTTATTTACTCTTATGCTTCTATTCGGTCATATTTAGCCTTTTTTGTATAAATTATAATAATAAAAAAGTATTATATGAAATTAACCTTTCATCTAAATTAAAACATCAATCTTAGATAGTTATTTACTATTATATTTCCTTGCGTTAAGGCTGCCGCAATTATTTTTGGCAGCAATGGCATCAACAATAGTTTGGCGATTTTTTACGGCCCTCAAAACCGAATAGTACCCGATTTTTTATTCTTAACATTTGCAAATTTAAATTACGTACTATATCATCGCACGTAGCACATAGTAACATCCTATCTATTTATACGGCACAGAAATAAAATAAATTCCGGGAATATCCGCATTCTGTCACCTCGAATTCTTTTGAAATGGAGTTCTGCTCATCGTTTACATAGCTTACGGTTTCGTGGATTTAGAGTGATTGATGACAACACTTGATGAAGAATCAAAACACAATTTATACGTCAGTATTACACAGGAGAGTTCTAAAGACACGTTCATAGCCGTCGAAAAACTACGATAAACAGGTTGAAACAATCAACAACACGGCCTTCAGGCTGTCAGGCTATAGGTAGCTTCACGACACAGCACTAAAGTACAGCTCCCGATTCGGTTCGGTCGCTCTCAAGTAAATCTCTGAACTCAAAACACTACTACTGAGCTCAACATACTCCTCTACTGCGCGTACAGGGAAAGTATATATATAGCTTTTGACCTGCCTTCGAAAACATTCTCAGGAATACCGCTAAAAATTCGTTCTAGAATGTTCTCGCTCTGTCTATGGCATATCGTCCTTTTTTCCACCAAATGGGAGATTTCGCGCCAAATCTGGCAACCCTAAACCCTAACTTACCGTAGCTGGGCATTTGCAACAGTATGTATCTCGTGCTCTTAGTGGTCACCTGGGAGACTGCACAAATTACGCAATTGTGATTTTGGAAGAAAACTTTTTAACGAGAATTTAGGGTATGTTCCAGCTTTGTCGTTTCTAGGAGTGGCCCACCAGCAGTAAAGTCGCTGAACATTGGTAGTTCGATCCAGTGCACACGAGCCAGTTTTCCTTAAAAATTCCTGCACAAAGTCATCACTCCACTTTATGCAGACAGCCCTCGTGTGCTTTACCGTAATCAAGTAAACCAATCCAAATCGCTTCTAGGAATAATTATTGTGAAATTATATTTCAATCCCAAACTATGTCTAAAAGCAGTGTCATATTAGCCACTAAGCAAAATAAGCACATGCTTAAATCATTAAGAAAATGTTTGGTTTGGTTTGTGTGATTATGGCGAAGCCTCGAGGGCTATCTGCCTAAGGGGAGGGACGTCTTCGTTGAGGACTTTCTAAGGGAAATACGAGCCTGTTTCCCTTAGAAAGTCCTCCACGAAGGCATACTTCACCTTAGGCAGACAGCCCTCGAGGCTTTGCCGTAATTAAATGACCTAACCTTCTAAGGGAAACTGGCTAGTTATATACGTTACATGTGGGGAACACCGCGAAAACGCCCACGCAGCCAGTCCGTTCGCGGGATTCGAACCTCGGACCGAACTTCAGCGAATTTACCGCTCGGCCGCTGGTGGGCCATTTAGGAAAGAGGGCGCCATAAATTCTGCATTGCCGGTTTATCATGCAAAGTATAGCGCAGTTAAGCAAGATCGTGAGTGAAAGAATGAGGAAAATGTATAGGGCCTCTAAAAATTTTAATCTGCCCCTGTCTTAAATATGAAAACAACCTTTAAGAGAAAATTTAATTCTTTGGAGATGAAAACCCAAATTTTGAATCCTTTGTAAAAAGGAGAAAAAGGCATCTCACGTGACAAAAGTGTCTAAATTTAAATGAGGCAGTAATGAAAACCATTAAAAATACTTAGTTTTTAAAATTTTGAGTACGCGTTCCTCTATTTTGAATAGGTCTTTGGTCTCGTGTAACAGGGTTTTATACAATATGATATTTTCTAGGTACTTATGCACCGTATTATAGGAGGGATACCTATATACCATATGTATACCTACATAATGGCATATTAATGTTTGCATACCGGTGATATGAATGATATTATTTGTTTTGTTTTCGAAAATAAAGATAGGAATATCAGCAACAGAAGTTACAGCATTTTAAATCTGTGAAGGGAATAAGAAAATGGAAAAATACTTTTCAACAACTCTTCGTCAATACATCGCTAGAGCTTTTATAACAGCAGTCTTTCAGCAATTTTATAACCAGAACTTACATATTAAGCGTAATTTGTTCTTTCCATCTATTTCATCATATTTAGTAAATTTAGAAGCAAACTTTTAAATACCCAAATTATGCTGCTTCTGTAGTTATGACTGTTTAGGGAAGGAGAATTATCTATTCGATGGATACGGCTTCAAATCCTATATGTCCGCGACTGTAGTTTCATTGACTGACTGTGGTACATGGAATCTGTGGATATGAATGTCATGTGAAAAGTTATTTGTAAAAAAAAAGACACTTGTGAGAATTACCCACTATTTGAAGAAGCTTGATACAGAAACTGGCTCATATCCAGGTTACAGATTGGAAAAAGTAGCCATGAAGCCAGCCCGTTCGCCTAGATTGATTTCAGATCGAACTACTAGTTTTATAACAGCGCTAAGTTAAAGAACACCAGACACTTTGCTTTTCTGCTGAGGGGTTGGTAACGATCTCGTGCACACTTTCAAAATCTTTCTCTTCTGGGTCGGAGTCGACCAGCGGAGGGTCAACTTCGCGAGCCCCAAAGGCGCCAAAAAGCAGTAATCATCAACAGACAGAAGATGGACCGTGGTGTGAGATGGCACGTTGTTGCAGCACAGAACCACGTTACCCTTTTCTTATTTTTGTTGTATCTTTCCCTACTGTGAAATTAATGTATTCAATAGCCTTCATTGTTACGTTTTCATCGACTGAACCTTTTATCGACTGATAAGCAATCACTACAATATTCAGCGATTTTACCGTTCGGCCGCTGTTGCGCTGTGATGTAAAGAGACGGTTACCGAACAATTTTCGCACAGCTGCCTTGCAGTACGTGATGTCGCATCATCCTGTTAGAACCAAGTTGTCGCACCATCCAGGTTGAAACCAAGATGTGAACCTTTTGGAACCAGTTGAAACTACGCGTAGTTGTGGAAATTGTTCAACTTATCATTGTTTATGCAAAACATTTTTATGGCAGAAGCGTGCTGTTGACCGTTCCACTGATCCCATGATTACTAAATGGCGAGACTGTGTACAGCTCATGGCGCCTGTTCCGCAGTGCTGCCAACTGCACATAGCTGCAACTATCCATTTCTAAAGTTCCCGTTTTTCTGTGTCACCTTGTATTACACATGAGATGCACTTTTGCAATCGTAAATCATCATTATTTTTCATCTAAAAAATGACGCCGAAGTGATGACGCTAACAAGTAATCGACTTTGCAGAAATACAATAGTTTCATATTCAGAATATGTTTTATTAAATTCGATTCATTTCAAACTACTACTTTAGGCTTTTTAAACTTCACTGAAAGAACAACAGCTCAGATTATATCTCTGAGCAAGAAATATAGAAAAACTGTATGCGTAGATTTAGTTGTAAGCATTAACAGAAATTTTTTCAGATTTCGCACTGAATAATTTAAAACAATTGATAAAGTTTCTTTACTGAATCAATTTTAATAAAGTTAAAAAATAAGGACACATTTACAAAGTAGCATTGTGTATTGTTTTAGGTCCCTTAATTTGAAGCATTTTAATACTAACGAGATAAGTATCCCGGCTAATTATAATTATTTAAGTTATACTTAACAGAGAGACCATTCCGTACAATGCATTTGTGCCGTACATATTAAGTAGCTTTCACTTACACTTTTAAAACGACTCCAGAAGATAAGACTTTTCCCATTGCCTCTGCATAATTAAACGTGACGGAAGACGGAGGTAGTGCTCTCTGCATTATAATTAATCTCTCTTCAGATCTTAACTTACGGAAATCTTAAACTCTTAAAGATACAATAGTTCTTCATTGATCTAACTAGTGTAAATCTTAGAATTTAGCAACTTGTGAATGGCAACATTTATTAATTAGTAATCTGAGGATGGCAGTTTGCACGTACTTAAGCGGACTCATACACCTTAAACCCCTCATGATTTTCGACTATGTGACTTTTTGCGAGAATTGGAATATTTTATTTATTTTGAAAGCAATTACTTCCAACTTTTTACAGCTGACTACATAATATAGCTGCTTTGGAAACTAGTAACCAGAAAGTTTGTGTTCCCACAAATATTTTTGTAATTCAATCCTCTTTGTGACAAAATATTTCGCCCTGTTTCCACCTTGCGCGCACGATATTTTAAAAATGGCTAATGGTACATACTTGAAATTGGATGGAATTCTTTATATGGGCACTATTTTCGAACTGAACCAACAATCTGATGAATATTTTAGTATTGAAAAATTTTATGGACGGAAACATTACAAATTTTTTTAATAAAATACATTTTATAAACTCAACTCAAAATAAAATAAAAATTTAACGTGAAATTTTTAGAATTTTAGGTTCACAGTAGTTTCCAAATGTTATAAAAGTTATATATTAAATATGGAATTAAATTATGAAACAGAATGTTTTAAACTGTGCGCGCAAGTTGGAAACATGGCGAAAAATGCTGCCACAAAACGGATTAAATTATAAAAATATTTGTGGCAACACAAACTTTCTGATGACTATTTCAGAAAGCAGCTATATTATGTAGTCAGTTGTAAAAAGTTGGTAGTAATTGCTTTTAAAATAAATAAATTATCCCAATTCTTGCAACAGTCACCTATTCGAACATCTTATGGGTTTTAAGGTGTATGAGTCCCCTTAAAACCAGAAGTACGTTAGTATTGCAATTATGTACAGGACTGGAGCCAGAGTTAGTGCAAGCGGTGCGACCACACCGAGCGGAAGAACTTAGAGAAGGCATAATTTTTATAATTCAGAGAAGCACCAAGCAGCAAAATTTAGAGATGGCAAAATTTTTAGAATTTAGAGAATTGAGGACGATTTTAAGCAGTGAGCAGCAGAACTCAGAGCTGACAAAATTTTTATAATACATAGAGGCATCGGGCAACAGAATTAAGACACACAGAGATTACACCAAGCGATACAAAACCAAAGCCGGCGCTAGGCACTTTACCGCTTGATTTTAACTCAAAGGGGCAATTTTTCCAGAAGGGCTATTAATTTCGTTTTGGCATTTTGCGTTGATTCACTATAAACGACGAATAACTTGTTACAACCAAATATTAGAGCCCTGTATTATATTTAAAGAAACTAAATAATGAAGAATCTGCATCAATGTATGCATGTTTCTCGCATTGTGAAAAAACAATGGCGCCTAGAGACATCAAATTTTAATAACGCAATCCTCCACCGAATACGGGCATCTGTAAGCCAAAATTTGGAATTTGTTTTATTATCGATTTCCTATTTTGTAACACTTAGCGAATTTTTCATTAGCAAACTCGACGATTTCAAAACGAGGCATGGCAACACTGTGTGAAAAAAAAAATATCTCTAGCGCGCGAGACTGTGTATCGGAAATTCTAAAAATATGCTGTTTTAAAATTATTTTGCGATATTACTGTTGAATTGAAGTTTAGGGTTTAAGTGCGAAGAACATGATATTTAATGAATAAAGGTTACATGCAAAACGTTAAAAAACGCCCCTTTGGGCGTAATATAAAATCTGAAAGCTTTCAATTTTTTTCCCTTTTTCCTTTTATTTTTTTTTAAAGAATTCTATGCTAAACAGAACCGCATTTTTTTGTTTTGTTTTATTTAGAATTATAAATAAATAGTTTAATAAATAGACAGTTAAAAGAGCAATTTATCTCACATTTCGCTCACAAATTTGAAACAGGGTTTCTTAATGGGGTCGGTATTGATACTCTGGGCGTCGATGAAATTTTAAACGGATCAGTGACGATCGAGGGATCGGATTGGGGGTCGATAGCCGAATATGCACTTGAGTGATCATCATAATCAAGATCCCATTGATTAGAAAAATTGTTAATAGAATTAATAATGAATTGTTTCTTGATATAAGAAGATTTGCTTGCATTTAAGAAAGAATGTCAAGTCGTTGTAAAAATCAACTTGAAACAATATACTTGAAACGACAGTGACCAGTGGTCATTTTGTGTCTTATTCAAAACGTATGGGTATGATAAGTTTTGGAATGATGGAATCATCCCAGAGAAATACCCAAAATAAAAGTGCTTACGTACCAACATAATTGACTTATTTCTCGTCTTACCAAGTGAAAGCAAGCTTTGATCAAAGCACTGTATAATACAGAAAACAAAAATGAATATTTTTGAAGGTGTGTGTATTTAATAATGGCAAAGCACACTAGGGCTATCTGCCTAAGGGGAGGGATGCCTTTGTGGAGGACTTTCTAAGGGAAACTGGTTCGTATACACGTTACACACGGAAAAAAACCACAAAAATGCCCATGCAGCCAGCCCGTTCGCGGGATTCGAACCTCGAACCAAACTACCAGTTTTCAGCGACTTTACCGCTCAGCCGCTGGTGGGCCCGAATGTTCTTGAAGGAGTCTACTTAATTAAGTTTCGCGATTTTATTCAAAGTATTAAAAATTTGCATCCATATATCAAGCGCACCGGTGACGTTCATTAAAAGAGAATTTAAGTGTAATTAGAATCTTTGATTTTGTTTGTGAAAACTTGTTTATACTTGTAAAATTATAAATAATAAAACATTAATAAACCTATTTCTAAACTCTTGTTTATATTCGTAGTCTAGCTGATATCTTTAAGTTATTTGTGTGCAATTATTTATATTATGATGATGCTGTATACATGTTACGATGAAACACCGAAATCTGGAGAATGTCGACTTTCACCGGTGAATGTCAACATTCACATAGTCGCTGGGTGTATGTCCGAAATATTTTCCAAATACTCTTATTTCTTACTTACACCGGTCAATGTCGACATTCACCATGTACTAATGGTGAATGTTGAACACCTAAGAATATTACATTTTCTTCTCCGTAATTCGGTCACGAAAAAACGCACTTGAGACTTAAAACAAGAACTTAAAAATATAAGAACTTAAAACACATTGTACATTCAAAATGAGAAAGGAAAATAATAGCAGTTAAAAACTTACTAAATTACGTGATTCAAATGTTATTTATTGCAACAATTTAAACTATTATGGCACTTTGAATTGCACAAGAGGCCCTTGCTTTTACAACTGCATTTATTTGTGGAACACTTCCTTTTAGAATGGCAGCGTGTACATATACTCCTCTCTTTTCGACCTACACCAGAGCATATCTGTGATTGTCGACATACACCGGTGAGGGTCCGAATGTACAAGAATGTAAAAAAATATTCGATCTTTCACCGACGTATTTGGTGAACGTTGACATTCTCCGGTGAAAGTCGACATTCTCCAATTTCGGTCTTTCACGGTAACATACACACTGCATATTAATCCAGTAGTGGTTTCACAATCTTTTTTTGCATCCCCATTTCCCAAAACTCGAAAAATGTGTCTTACAACAAATTAAACAAGATATAGTACAAGAAATGTTGATAAGTACCCCAAACTTGATAAGAAGTAGTTTTTTACATTCTTAAACTACTACTTCACAGGTAAATTAAACGCATTGTTTGCCTGAAATTATGAAGTCCCCCCCGGTTAATGACACCTGTTATAGAGGGTTGTCATTTTGGTAAATGTGATTACGGCATAGGCTCCACCGCTATCTGCCTGAGGGGAAGGATGCCTTCTTGGAGGACTTTTGGCTCGTATACACTTTACACATGGAGAAAAACACGAAAACGCTTGCCGCGCAGCCAGCCTATTTGCGAAATTCCAAAATCAGACTGAACTACCAGTGCTCAGCGATTTTACCACTCGGCTGCTAGTGTTGGTGTATTTAATTATGGCAAAGCACACTAGGGCTATCTGCCTAAGGGGGATGTCTTCGTGGATGACTTTCTAAGGGAAACGGGCTCGTATACACGTTACACATGGGGAAAACCACGAAAATGCTCATGCAGCCAACCCGTTCGCGGGATTCGAACCTCGGACCGAACTACCAGTGTTCAGCGACTTTACTGGTCGGCTGCTGGTGGGCCCATTATAGAGGGAATCGATAAAGAAAATTATTTTTTTAAAGGGAGCCTATGCAGAAGAAGGCTGAATTAATTACCGTGCAGGAAAGGAACACATACACAGGGGAAAAAAAAAAGACTCAAATTAAGCCAAAGTGCCAAGTTTTGTAAAAATCGCACGAGTAGGTTTTAAAAAATTAGCTACCAAAATTTTAGCTCCTCCCTGTTAATTGAATAGGGTATATATTTAATAATATCTCCTTTTATCTTTATTGAACTTATTTTATTCTTCTTTCACATTTCAAAATTTACGTTCATTCCAAATAAAATTCGCTCATTTTTTATGATTTTTAAAATTTGTATTTTTAAATAATTTTTATAAATTTTTCGAGAAACATTTTGAATTTTAGCCTATAAAATTTTTACCATCGACTTAAAGTAGATGTATTTCTAAGCCTACCTGCAAAAAATTAGAGGTTTTCATTTAAAATTTCCTAAGATTTTCATGAATTTACATATTGGCGCGTTTTGAAATTTGACATATCTCTTTGTTATAAGCGATAATAACGCCAAATGTGGTTTACCCACTTTGTTAAAATCATTTGAAAGTGTGCACGAAAACCTTTTTTTTTCCCGCTCGTGAACAATCCAAAAAAAAAAAAGGGGGGGGAATAATTTGCCATAAATTAAGAAATTCGCCGAGTGAATTATTCTTGGCGCAAACTGGGAAAAAAAAATTAGGCAACATAAATTTTTAAAATTCTCCATAAATTTCTCACCAGACACCACAAAATTTAATACCTAGGCATAATTTGAGTCGTAGAATCATAATATGGAAAATAATTGATATGTTATTTTAGAAAAAATCCGATTTTGTGTCAAAATACGTATGTTAGAACAATGCTATATATAAATCTAATATACAGTGGCTCCCAAAAGTGTTCGTACACTTAAAATATGATTTTCATTGAAATAAGACTCTATCCATTAATTAAAAGTTAACATTCTGAATGAGATTTTAATAATAAGATTTATAATCTATTCGTAACAAAATTACATGAAATATTTTTAAAATACAGCGTTCTGTTTTTCTCAGTAACAAAATTTTTTTACGGGCAGAACGCCCATGTAATCCAGCTTCTCTGAGAACTCGTCGAACAGTTTAAAGTGAAATTGAAGTAGAAAACTTTGCATTAAATTCTGCAGAAACTTTTACAGCACTCAAATGTTGGTTTTTCACAAATTGTCTAATAATAAATGTCTCATCACGTTTAGTTAACTTTCTCGGTCGACCTTTTTTTACCTGGTTTTCAATTTGATTTTCTTCTTTAAAGCATTTTATCACATACTGCACTGAAGAATGGGATAAATTAACTAATTTAGCGATATTTCGAATTGATTTACCACAACTATGGTGAAAGATTGTCAATTTTCGAATGCTGTTTGTAATTTCTTTACGACTGCGACCCATTTTTCAATAATAAATAGAATATTATGAAGTAAACAATAAAAAATTAAAGCAAACGATTTTTTTAATGCCACCACAATGCAAAAATTAAAAAAAGCGGCAAACGATAATTCTAATTTTGATTTTATCCAAAAATATTTCAGTGTACGAAGACTTTTGTGAGATAAAATGTTTATCTTTTTTTATTATTAATTTCTTAAAAATAATGTTTCGCTATATTTTAAAAAATATTTCATATAATTTTGTTACGAATAGATTATAAGTCTTATTATTAAAATCTCATTCAGAAAGTTTACTTTTAATTAATGGAAGATATAGAACTGTCCTTTTTTTGCGCAGTGTACAATTTCATTTCCATTAATTTAATAAATTTAATTTATTGCTGAACAGCATTTTCCTTAGTAAAAGCTAAAAATTAAAAACTCGGAGATTAGATATACACAAGCATAAAATATGAATATTATTTCAAGAATTCCCCAAACACATACGAGCTCTTCTACTTTATTAATAAATTCCAACTGATATACCTCATTTTTCAGACCTTTTCTTAGCCTGAAAGGAATCCTATTGACTTAAAAAGATATGGATTCTTGAGATAATGTTATAATATATATATATATATTTTTTTTTTTATAAAAATATTTTTTTTTTTTTTCGGTACTGTTATGTTATCGAGTTTGAAGTCGTCGCCAAATGCTTTGCTAAACTCGCCAAGAGATTGTTCATATGAAGTTGCCAATCTTTGCTTCTAAAGTCGTTACGATGGTAACTTTTTTCAAAAAAAGTAAAAGAACGTCTTTTCAAAATTGGCAACGAGAATGCAAATTCCAAAAACGTAACGGTCACTTGTATTTTTGTTATTATTGTATTTACCATGGATATGAAAATTTCGACTTGCCTAATGATGATCTGACATGCAATTTCCTTAGGTACGAGGAAAAATTCAATCTGAAAAAAAGTGCACGAAAAAACATATTTTTTTCCTGATTTCTTGGTTAAGTTGTTTAATAAATTTCTAATATTACGAACATCTGTTGTTATTTTTTCGAATGTATTTTTTAAAATTAACCGTATCGTATTTTATTTATCGTAAATTAAATATTTTGGCGATTATTCTTATGCTTCAAATTTTTCGCCAGATCGTCAACTTTTGGCGATATCTGAATGCGGTTTCGATAACAAAACAGTACCTATTTTTCCATCATTAGAGAATTTTTTAATTAATTAATTTGTTCGTGATCTAAAGTTTTAACTGTATATTATAAAGTATATTGTAAAAAAAAATTACAAATATTCTACAAATTCACGCAAACGCTGACATTTAATATCAATAGAAAAATAAACTTTCTGTTCATTAGCTTTTAAATAAATTACTTTCACGTGAGTCATCGAAAACTTTACGAGGAAAGTACTAGGTCCAGTTTTAGCCAAGCTGGTATATGTGTGACGTCTTTTTCAATACCCATCCTCGAAAGATACCTGCAGCGACAAGTGATTAATAGTGATAAAGACAGGCTATGCAAATGCATGGACTTACGTCACAGGGCGTTATCATTTTACACTTTCGGAATCGGTCAAACGGAATCGTGTCTGTAGTTTGAGAACCAGATGGGCAATTCCTTTCATGGCATACACACTGTTTGCTGTATGGACTGGCAGTGCGAATTAATATTTTGAGTTACACACTCGAAAATGTGGTTGGCATTGATAATGAGATCTTTTATTTGGATCCTAACGACACTAGAAAGTGCAAGTGCCAGTTCAAGCTTCTTTATTTTGTGAATACGTGCCAGATATTCATGACAGTACTTCTCATGGTACTTCCTTGTCAAAGCCGATCACCGTATATGCTTTATCAAAATTTGGCGACACCTAAATTAAATTTGATAAGAATTAGCAAACACTATGACAACCCTTCAAAATATGAAAAGCCGTAAGTGTAAAGCGGATAACAATTATTATTTACCTTCCTGGAGGCTATAATTCAGGATTTGCTGCTACAGTAGACTCCGCTGAATGTGGTCATGTTTGAACGTGAACACGACTGTTTCTGTAACATTAACCGAATGAGTGATCGCCGCTTAATGTGGTTATCACGGTTAATGTTATCATTCGGATATAGTTATCGAATTGCCAGCTGCTTTCTATGTGAAAACATGGAAAATACATCGCTTGAGATATAACATATCGATTAACAGGATCAAAATATTATAAAATAAATTTTTTAAACCCAAGTAAATTCGCCAAATAAGTTAAAAACTGTCAAGTGGGAGAGAAAGTCGCCAACAATGAAGGGGTGAAGTTGCCAAACAGCTTGGTTTCGATTTTACTCGAGCATTTCAAAGTAGGCACAAAAAAAAAAAAAAAAAAACGTTTTGACGTAGATTTTTTAATAACGCTATCAATTTTGACGACGAGCAGAAACAGCTCTCTCTTCTTCAAGAGAAAAAATAATTCTACAAAATTTTCCCCCCTCAAAAACGCTCCCCGAAATCATGTCTGCCAACTAGGGTTGTTTTTTTGCCTAGTTTTGAGCCACGTTCTCTTCTACAGGTACAGGTTGAAATGTAATAGAGCACTCAATGTTTCCTGTAAGTAAATGGGATATTTAGAATGAAATAGATAAATAATAATTTACAGTCGGTGCCTTTGCAGTTACAAACATTGGAGTCATTTTCAGAATTTTGGCAGTACAAATTTTGTTACAAATACAATTTTTTTTCTTTTTTTCAAGTTTGCAGAATTTTGTCATAATATATAATTAGCCATATTAGATCTTTAGGATGAGACTTATAATAGATATTTTTTTTCATAGTTCATCATTTGTAGTATATGTTTGTATATGTTACGGTGAAACAGCGAAATCTGGAGAATGTCGACTTTCACCGGTGAATGTCAACATTCACATAGTCTCTTAGTGTATGTCCGAAATATTTTCCAAATACTCTTATTTCTGACTTACACCGGTCAATGTCGACATTCACCATGTACTAATGGTGAATGTTAAACGTATAACAATGTTATATTATTTTCTTCTCCGTAATTTGGTCGCGAATAAACGCACTTGAGACTTGAAATAAGAACTTAAGAACATGAGAACCTAAAACACACAATACATTCAAAATGAGAAAGGAAAATAATAGAAGTTAAAAACTTACTTAATTATACAGTACGTTCTAAATGAGAAAATAAAATAACAGTAATAAAAAACTTACTAAATTATGGGATTCAAATCTTATTTATTGCAACAATTTAAACTATTATGGCACTTTATAACCTCTCTTTTCGACTTTCACCAGAGCATATCTGTGATTGTCGACATACACCGGTGAGGGTCCGAATATACAAGAATGTAGTGAAATATTCGATCTTTCACCGACGTATTTGGTGAATGTTGATATTCTCCGGTGAAAGTCGGCATTCTCCAATTTCGGTCTTTCACGGTAACATATGTTCATGATTCGTAATAGTAAAATTTATTTGTAGTTCCTAATAGGAGTGTTAATAGTTAATCTGTGAGGTTACAATAATTGGAGTTATTGGGTAATTGAGCTGCATCTACTTAGCACAAAGGTTTTCGGTAAAAGTATATTTACAAGTAACCCTTGGTGAAAATTGGCGATTTTTGGCGGTACATGGATACAGAGTTTGTGCAATTCTTTGACTTTATCCATGCACACGTCGACCTATTTTCACTTTATAAAAATCAGAGAATTGCACAAACGTGGCGTAGGCACTCCCTTGACTTTGTCCATGTAAAGATCGTTATATTTTTACTTAAAAAGTCAAAAGAGCACCCAATTTTAGGTAAAAGTATATTTACGAAACATTCGTACTCAGGTTATCATAAATTAAACAACAACTTGGCGATAAATGAAACGACAACTTGGCGATAAATGAAACACAACTTGGCGGTAATCCAAAGGGTGCCCTTCAATCTACTCTAACCAATTTTTCTCCTCGGGATGAAAGGTACAACATGCTATTTTCTATTTTCTTTCTGAAATGCGTATTCTTGATTGCAAATTTAATAAAGCATTTGAGTTTGTGGTAGGTAATTTAATATGAAATGATCTAGTTAAGGGTAGATCTAGTATTTATATAATGATTAGGGTCTCTTCTATCCCCACATACGCGACGATCGGAAGTAGAGATGTTTCTTTGTCGTTTGTTCTCTTCCATAGAAGGATGCTCTCTAGATATTAAAATTAGGGCTGTAGCATTGGTGAAATAATATCCAGAAGCATTATGAACCATTTTTTTTTTTTTTTTTTTTTTTTTTGCTTGCAATAAAGGCATTATGACTAAACAAACACTATCATGCCAAACAATTTTTTTCTACTAAAATGATCTTGAAAGACCTATTTATATATTGTATATGTTTCTAATTGAATTTTTATTAAATGAGTTAAATTCCATGGCTATTTTGAAGGGCACTTTTTTCTCATTGTTTAATATCATCATTCGGTTAATGACGTAAACAAAAATAGATCGCCTTATGCGGCGCCTAAATATCCTGAAATAATTAGGATATTTAATTTCGGCAAACATCCAGGGCTACCTGCCTTCCTGGACTTGATAAAAAACATCATAGTAAAGTAAATTTTATACTTATTACTATTAAACATAAAACAACCAAAGTTTTTTTAAATGAATAATAATCGATCTAGCGTGAATACAAATATAAGGAAGCTTAGTTTGTCAAACAAAGTAAGAAATAAATTACGCAAAACCAGATTGTCAAGAAGGAGAACTTATACGAGGATTTTCTTAAATAAACTCGGTTATATTTGCCTTATCAAAACTCATTAATACACCCGAAATTAGAAATTCGGAGAACTGGGGATAGTGAAAGAATAGCTATACAAACCAGTTAGTTATGCAGCTAGTTATGGATGAGGTTAGTTATGTAACCAATTACGGATAAGCAGAACCAACACACACTTTACCATCTCGCTTTTCTTTGATGTAACACCGATTAATTCTAAGCCATACTTTGTTTTTATGAACAAGAATGTAAATTAACTGTTTTTGTTGTATCATTTACCGTGCATTTTAGCTAAAAAAAAATTCTGAAAGTTTCCATATTTATAGTACCCCAACTGGCATTTTTTTTTAACGTTTCGTGTGTTATCTTTATATTAAACATCATGTTCTTCGCACTTAAACCACATAAAATTCAATTCAATAGCAATATCGCAAAATATTTAAAAACAACATATCTTTATAATTTCCGATATACAGTCTCGCGCGCTGGAGATAAAACTGTTTTTTTCCGTACAGTGTTGCCATTGCTCGCTTTCAAATCGTTGAGTTTCTTAATAAAAAATTCGTTAAAATTTTACAAAACTTGAAATAGATAATAAAATAAATTCGAATTTCAAAATTCGGGCTTCGGAGTGCCCATGTTTAGGAAGAGGACTACGTTATTCAAAATTTGATGGCTCTAGGTACCGTTGTTTATTCACAATGCGGGAAACATTCGTGCAGATTCTTCATTATTTAGTTTCTTTAAATATAATACATGGCGTGGGTGGCAGCAGTTCGAAAAGTGAATCAAAGCAGAAAGTGAGTCGACGCAAAGTGCCGTTTTGAGACTAATAGCCCTCCATTTGGGCTAAAAAAATTAAAAATTTGGGAAAATGGCAAACTAAAAAATACATAAGCAAATTATGCATAAGCAAACTAAAACCGTCAGAGACACATACGGAAATAAATTAAAACTTTATTTGTTAAAAACATTGTTTATTTTTACCTCTTTGCAACGAAGTAAAGGAAGTACTGCCATTGCGAAAATTTTCGGTTTTCAGATTTCAACTGAAATAGCCATTTTGGCCATTCCCGAATCCATATTAATAATCCATAATGACTATTTCCTTGCGTGACGTTTGTACGTATAGACAGAATAAAAGGTTCTTTATTCCAAAGCGGGTTGTAAAATCTGTATAATGGATTAAAAATGAACTTTTTTGTGACATCTGTATGCATGTACCTCGCATTACTCAAAAATGACTAGTTACAGAACGTTGAAATTTTGAATATGAGATTGTTGTAACATCTAGTTGTGCACCCCCCTTTTTTTAATGTCAGCGGTATCAGAAGTGTATAGTATAGATAGACAGATACACACATACACTCTCCCTTTACCCGACCTTTATTTTCGCAGTCGTTGGTCGTAGTCATAACTTCCAGTTACAGAAGTGTTTTAAATGATGAAAATGTTCATGTTTTGGAAATGTCAAATTTAAAAAATACATTAATTTTGGTCAAATAACGAGATTAACTTCCGATGCCGTTAGCTATTGAAATCGTGTACCGATTTCGTTAAATACTATATCTCTAATATAAAAACTATATTTCTTCTCAGTTTAATTCCATTTGACAGTGTTTAATTCTTTATCTGCTTCAAAAATTAAATGAATAACCCCTGCAAATTTTATTACAGAGGTTATGTTGTATATGATGCACATGATCTAAAGCTTATGTTTCAAGTCAAAATTTCGCCCCCAAAAGTGTGCCGCCCCGGGCGTGCCTCCTCCTCTGGCTGCACCATTGTGCAAGTATAAAAAACCGTTAAAAATATAAACTACTATCCATAGCATAATTCATTCAATCCTTCATTATAAAACTAATCCTACCAGTTAATCCATTTCCTTTGATTACAGCCTATATAAATTGGCCATTATTTTTCTAATCTATAAAAGTAAATAACTTAAAACAAGCTGAGATGAATACGTTATTTGACTGCCCCAGATCGAAGAGGAAGGGCTCACGTTCCTGAGTTTCTCCAGTCAGGCGCACCCACCCGTCTAGGGCACGAGAAATCAATCACCAACTGACTGAACTCACTGACGTGAACTGCAACTAATCCTTTTGCAGCGACAGGTTAGTGGAAATGTGAAGTTGGCGGTGTTAGAGCCACTCTTTCGGACGTTGCAAATTTTCAAAATGAATAGTGATCCCATTCCGGAATAAGATTACTAACAATTAGGCTTACCATGATATCTTTTGCTTCAACCAGGATAATTTTGAAAAAATTCAACAGAAAATAAAACGCTGGCTAATCTTTGGAATATGGTAACAGGTAGTTTGGCGATATTTTGGTAAGGCGATAAAGGTTACTTAATTAATTTGGCTAAAGTGCAGAATCGCCCACTTATTAGTGTGGCGCTTTTTACAAGAGTAAGAAGAATTGGATTTTTGTCAATTTTCTCTGACTTATGAATTTCTTTGACTTTGATAGGTCGATGTGTATATGGATAAAGTCAAGGGAATGCACAATGCCGTTTTTGTGCAATTCTGGGATTTTTTTTTAAGTGAAAATAGGTCGATGTGTACATAGATACCGAGTATGAAAAAAGCGCCAAGCAGTGGACGATTCTGCACTTTCCCCATTAGTTTTATAAATAATTAAACCTGAAACTAGATTGGAAAATAAGCTGCATATTCAAGATTGATCTGTACCAAGGTGTTAGAAACATACTCTCTTAACTGAAATTATGATGCAAGAGTTTATGAAAATTATCATTTAAATATAAGTAGACATAATACAACAATATACAAATCCGGTACAATTATAGTTTAAGGTACTTGGCGAAACTTGGCGATTTGGCTAATCTTTGGAATATGGTAACAGGTAGTTTGGCTACATTTTGGTAAGGCGATAAAGGTTACCAGCTAGGACTTTAGCAGTGTACATGGATAAAGTCAAAAGAGTGCGCAATGCCAATTTTGTGCAATTCTGGGATTTTTTTTAAGTGAAAATAGGTCGACGTGTACATGGATACCGTGTATGTGCAATTCTTGAAAACGCGGCAAGCAGTGGGCGATTCTGCACTTTCTCCCAATTTCGCACCTAATCTTCGTCATGATTAAGCACTTTTGTTCCATAAAAGTTCTAGCATAAGCGTAATTCGGCTAGCAGATTGTTGGGAAAAAATGTTGAGTTAAAAAAAAATAATAAAATAAACATGCCTTTACTTCGTGAAAACAAAATGGCGTCGGAAAAAAAAAAAAACTAGCAGGTTGCTGTAGCAGGGTCGCCAAAGTTTCGCCAAAAAATCGCCAAGTTACCAAGTTGGAGGCAAGAGAGATTGAAAAATGAGCAACGCCTTCGCCGGGAATCTAACTACGGACCTCTGGAATACGCACCGAGCGTGCTGACCACTACACTACGAAGGCATGCTAAGAAGACGGGAGAATTACCTTACAAACTGAGCATATCATATTATTAAGAAATTATTTGTACTTATCACTACTACGAACTTATAAATATACTTTGCTTTCTTTAATGGCATCGAAAAATGCACCGTAAATTAGTTCACTGTCAATTTTGGTGCTTAGGAAATATTATATGGTTGATACAGCCACTCTACCTTTTTCTTCACACCATACGATATTCATTATTGAAAATACTTTTTCGACTGGTGCCGGTGTTCCTAACATGCTCAAAATGTATTCTATTGTTTGAGCAAGAGGGAACAATGAAATCTTTTAAATGGCTGAAAAGAAATGTATCCATTTTTTGTGACCTGACTACCTGGCCAAAAACAAATTCTACAATCATTAATTACTTCAACGAAAATTTTAGCCATATTTATTCTATTATTAACGACAGTTTCATTAATTTTTTTCACGTGAAGCTTCAATTTCAGAGCATGTTAATTAACCGTTGTTTATCCAAATAAATAATTCTGCTCCATCAAAACATGTTTTCCCATAGCACAGTGTAAAATATCTGATGTCGACACCATACAACTTCTTTGTACGTATTATTAAAAAATGAACATTTTTGGCTACAGTTCATTTAAACTTATTTTCTCGAATCATTCTAATTTAACAGATTCCTGGAGGCAAGTTGAAAATGACATCAAAAATTGCAAATTAAATATCCTGGTCAATTTTTTCGTACGGGTGTCAAACTTCTTGTATTTTTATTTTTTATGACGAGTATAAAACTCATAAATATAATTACGGAAAACGAGAAACTGCATTAAAAGTTTCATTTCGTTAATTGACAAAATTAATATTTAAAGTTGTCAAAATATGAATAGTTTCGTCACTTCAAACCCTTCTGTAACTAGAAGTATGTGTCTACGATCAACGAAAATAAAGGCTGCGAAAATAAAGCCATATATATATATATACACTTTTAACACTGCCGACTGCAATAAAAAAGGGAGGTGCACAACTAGATGTTATATCAATCCTATATATATAGTTGCAACGCTCTACAGCTAATCGCTTATGAATTATGCGAGATGTATACTTACATAGGTACGTACAGACGTCACGAAAAAAATCCATTTTCATTTCGGGTTAAATCCGTTTTAGAATCCGTTTTGGAATAAAGAATCCTTTATTCTTACATGCAGATATCACGAAAAAAAGAAAAAAATAAACCATTTTCATTTCGGGTTAAATCCACTTTAGAATCCGTTTTGGAATAAAGAATCCTTTATTCTTACATGCAGATCTCACGAAAAAAAAATCCATTTTCATTTCGGGTTAAATCATTTTAGAATCCGTTTTGGAATAAAGAATCCTTTATTCTTACATGCAGATATCGCGAAAAAAAGAAAAAAAAAATCCAAATGGATAAGGGAACGTTCAGAATGGATATTTTCGTTGAAATCTGAACACCGATTTTTTTTTTTTTTCTTTTTTCGATTTTAACACTTCTTTTTACTTTGTACTTTGTACAAGTTTTCTTTGAAAAGACACCTGTCATTATTTTGAACAAAAATACCTAAAAAACATTAAAAGGTCTCAGATTTAGATACAAAATATTTAGATCGGCAACGATGAATGTGACAAAGGGAATATTTTAACTGCCAATTCGCTGCTTTACCCGAGGCTACACTATTTTTACGACTTGTATATTCGGCATTTTTAATATTATATCAAATAACCGGGCAGTATGACAAATTGACTAGGACGCAGAGATTACATAATCAAAATGAGACAGGTAAACTTCTGGCACACCTAACATTAGTGAAATACGATTTTATTGGCAACAATGTTAAATTGAACAAAATATTTGAAATTCTTATTACGTTAGCATCTTAAACATTTAGGTTGCTACGTACCAAGTTTTCGAGATATATAGCTCTTTAATCGCTTTAAAATTATTTGCTGTGTCTAGGATGAAATTCTAAAGATAAATCTGTGAACAGCATAAATCTGAAATTCATTATTGAATAGTATACAATGCAATATGTACACATATCAGTAAACAGATTAATTTAATAAAAAAGATTAGATTTGATTAAAAAAAACTACGGTAAATATATCCTTACTTCACGTTAGTAAATGCTGGCCAAATTACATTTGTGATTTCGTTATATTAAAATTTAGAAGGAGATTTACCAATGCTTATCAGACCAAGTTCTATTTTTACGACAATGCACCGGAAACACGAATCTGCAATATTTAGCTGTTTTTATTCGTATGCATATTCAAAGTTGTTCGATTTTTATATTATGCTAAAAGAAAACGATACATATGAAAGAATCATAATACAAATCGCGAATTTGATTTGATCGAATTTTTGTGCATAATTCGATTTTCCAGAAAAGTTTTCAAATTTTGCCTATTAAAATGTATTTTCTGAAATGCCGAATATTCAGATTCGTGTTTTGGGGCATAATGCTGATTATATGTATGACACGTTAATATTCATGTACATCAGTGTGTGATGATATCACTAAAAAGTAAACAAACACACTATAAAGGCAAACAAATTTTTCCCCAAAATCAAGAAATAAATTTCAAAAATCAAGAACTTTGACAATTCTTTATAACTCATTCGAATCACAAAATTTACTTGAATTCAAGTCGAGAAACAAGAATTTTACCGCTTCATTAAAAAGATTAAATTAAAAAACAAACAAACAAAAAAGACTAACTGAACAACGTTGGCTGTTTAATATCAGATTTTTATAAAAGCACGTGGTTGTTTCTTCTATGATAAACAAATTCAACATCATGGAATTCGAAATGATAACATAAGCCTGGAACTTACCTTGGATAGGAATTATCCTTTAGAAATTTTGAAGTATCACACACCACATTTATTAAAATAAACATTCACCCTTAAAAGAAAACAGCGAACAATTCTCGCTATCAAGCAAACGGTAGCACCTCGCAACCGCGTCAGACATTCTATGCAGCAATGGTTATGTTTAATGCTTGTTGGGTTTCAGGTACAAATGACTGACTAAACGAGAACAGACGAAATACGGAAACTGCTTGACAGCGCATGCGCGTTTAAACGCCAGGTGGAAAGAGAAAATTGCCGAGCGGGAGTTTCGGTTCCGATTTCCTAAGCTTTACTAGAAAGTAGAACTTTAAAAACATGGATTTAAATACGGATATACTGGGATTTTAAAATATAATACATGATTGTAAAAATGAACTATTTTCTTTTCATATTTTATAAAAAAAATATTGGAATTATAAAATAGTCCATTAGGAATCTGCGTAAAATATAATATTTTTTAAAACTGACTTTATGTTCTGATCTTATTTTATAGTAAAAATAGCGGACTGCAGCCAAAGGAAAATTTGTAAGTTCTATATACACCTGAAAAGCAAATGCATGAAAACATTTAAATACGTAGCGTATTCGGAAACTAAGTACCGTTTAATTCATGGAGGTAGGAAGTAAGATGAAGTCGCCCTAAACAAGTTTCTCCGTACCCTGCTCTGAAGCACCGGCGATCCCTACGTGGTGACCAAAACATTGGGTCATTTACCATTGAGTTCTATGGGATTTGACGCGTTCGGGTGTAAATATTTTGTAATTACGTTGCAAATATACATATAAATGTATATATTTTCTTTTTCTACAACACTTCAGAGTCCTAAGTATGTGAAAACAACATATTTTTAAACAACATTTCATTCTGAACGGAATTAAATGCTATACTTTTCACAGGACAGTTTTCTCAGAATGGTTTAATTTGAATGAAATATTTTCACAAGTTTTCGTTAATTACATTAGAAAAAAAATTATTGTAATTCGATTTTATTCGGTTAAGGTACAAAAATTAAGATCAAAGTTTATTGTATTATTAATATTAAAATTATGCATTATTTCTTTTCTATTTATAGAGCTTCTTCCTAAAATACTTTCTTAAATATGACATGATTTTTTGGCTTCTTTTAAATCGAAAAATGTAAGTCAATTTATAATTAATGCTCTATTCGGTTCATTTTAAATTAGAGAATTATTAGGAATTAGCGAAATAGTTTAAATAAGTATTTCGCTAATTCCTAATAATTAAATAGGTATTAAATAGTGTTTGACTTTCTCTGAACATTTCAGAAAGGGAATAAAATAAGTTTTTTTTTTTTAAAGTATTTTTTAAAACTTGTAACTGAGTTATTATAAAATGTAAAGGGAATAATTCTTTTAATTATACTTATCAGATTTTTTTTTTACCCTTCATTTCAACAATACATATTCCAAAACTCTTTATTACGTTCTTAAGTGCGCATCTCATAGCATTTGCTTTACAATACCTTTTAACAGATTGCTTTCCAATACGAACAATTCTTGCTTAAATAGTTTTATAACGTATTTGTTAACACGATTTCAATTTATGTTTACAATTCAATATTAAGGTTATTATATATTTAGATAACATTTATAATCATTATAAATTAGATACATTTAATCATTAGATTTCTTCACAGTACTTTCACAGTTGTTTATAAGTGAATAAATTCTTCATTTCAAATACATTTATAAATAATTTAATGAATATTTAAGTATTTTGTCAAAAGCAGATACATGCTTTTTGCAAGCACATGCATAAATACCCATACATATTTCCCATTTATCATTTCCGGCATGTGCAAATCTTTAATTTCTGTGCATTCACTATATTTTTCGTGTAAAGTAATTTACACTAATTTAGCATACACCCGAAAGTTTTGCATAAAAAATATATATGAATATAATTTGAATGAAAATTATAAGTATTATTTTTAATACCCACTCAAAGGTCAGTTTTTCTTCAAAATTCCTCCACGATGGCATCTCTCTCTTTAGGCAGATAGCCCTTGCATGCGTTACTCTATTGAATAAAACCTCAATCTGACCTATGTGCCTAATTACAAATATTTTAACATACATAATTTTATATTTACATTTAGCCATCAAGTTTCAAACTTTTCAAATCTGCTAGAAAATAAATTTTGGCAGATCTCTTTTAGCAATTTTCTTAAAATCTATATTTTTGTAGTGCAACAGCTTAGAATTTATTAAAAAAATTCATAATCAAAATCGCTGTTGTTAGTTATCGAAAAATAACCAAGATGTGATTTTTGCGTAAATGTCAGTAAACTATACAAATTGCTATTATCCATCGCACTATGAATGTTTCTATCATGCGAGAGTGTCCCTTTTTCGATTTCTATGGAACTGTCGTGTGTCGAAATACTATCAGAATCTTGTCAAGCGAGCTTCTGAATGTAAACAAAGAACACCCCGTCTGGTGACCCAAGCTTCAAAGCAGTGCTTCACTTTTAGCGCGGAATGGCCCCTCCTCCCTTTCCTACCTCCACGGTTTCATTCTAGCGCCGTCGCAGCGCTGTGGTAGGCGTCCCGCGCATGCGCACTAGTCTTCCTTGTTCACTGACTTTCAATTGTCGCCATTTTGGTTGCTCTATGTTGTGTTTTCAGTTTGCTGTGCACATTCAAAATGTTTAAGACAATTAGTTCTCCCGCTGACTGTGAGATTCGTGCCGTGATTAAATTTTTGAATGCGAAGAATGTTAAACCGGCCGAAATTTATTCGTCAAGTGGCAGAAGTTTACGGTGAATACGCGATAAGTGATGGAATGGTGAGAAAGTGGGTAAAAATGTTTAATGCAGGTTGAACAAATGTCCACGCCGAGGCTCGGAGTGGTCGACCTTCTGTTGTCACCGATGATTTGGTAAGGAAAGTTGATAAAGCAATTCATGAGAGCAGACGCTTCACAATGACAACTCTTTCAGAGGCATTTCCACAAATTTCACGTACTGCTTTGTTCGAAATTGTTTCTGACCGCTTGAATTATTGCAAACTGTGTTCCCGATGGGTTCCAAAAATGCTCACTGATGTTCACAAAACAAAGCGACTTGGTAGTGCCCTGACATTTCTCACGCGGTACAGTGATGAGGGAAGAAAACTTTTTAAACCAAATTGTGACAGGTGATGAAACTTGGGTGCGTCATTTCACACCAGAATCGAAACAACAATCGATGGAGAGGGGACACACTCATTCTCCGAAAAAACAAAAGTTCAAAGTGACAATGTCATCACAAAAAATCACGTGCACTGTCTTCTGGGATAGGAAAGGCGTTTTGCTTACTGAATTTCTTCCCAGAGGTGAAACCATTAATGCGGCACGATATTGTGAGACTTTAACAAAACTAAGGCGTGCCATTCAAAACAAACGAAGAGGAATACTCAGTAAAGGAATTGTGTTGCTCCATGACAATGCTCGGCCCCATACTGCTGGTGTCACTCAATCGTTTTAATTCGACAGTTTCACTGGGAGCAGTTCGATCACCCGCCGTACAGCCCAGACTTGGCGCCGTCCGACTATCACTTGTTTCTGCACATGAAGCGCGAGCTTGGTGGCAAGCGCTTTGGATCTGACGATGACACGAAAAATGCTGTGGAGTCGTGGTTATCGAAACTGGCGGGAAGTTTCTTTGACGATGGTATACAAAAACTGGTCACCCGCTGTGACAAGTGTTTGATCACTGGCGGAAACTATGTTGAAAAATAGTTTAAGACATGTATTTTCATGTAAAAATAAAACTGGATTCGAAAAAATTGTTTTACTATTTTTAGTCCAAAGGGATTTGAATCCCTAAGGACTATTAGTTTCGTTTTGGCATTTTGCGTCGGACGGATAAATGCCGGTTCACTTTTCAAACTGTTGCCAGAAAATGTTAGAGTCCTGCATTATATTTGAAGAAATTAAATAATGAAAATCTGCGTAAATGTATGTATATTTCTCGTATTGTGATAAAACAACGGTACATAGAGTCATCGAATTTTGAATAACGTAATCCTCCAACGAATATGAGCATGTGGAAGACCCAATTTGAAATTTGAAATTTGTTTTATGATCGATTTCCTATTTTTTAAAACTTTGACGAATTTTTGATTAACAAACTGAAGGATTTCAAAGCGAGCAATGGCAACGTTGTGCAGAAAAAACATTTTTATCTCCAGCGCGTGAGTCTCTGTATCGGAAATTCTAAAGATATGCTCGTTTTAAAACTATTTTGCGATATTGCTGTTGCACTGGATCTTATGGTTTAAGTGCGAGGAACATGATATTTAATAAAGAAAGGTACCACACAAAATGTTAAAAAACGCCCCTTTGGACGTAATTTAAAATCTGCAACATTTCAGATTTTTTTTTTTTCTTTTTTTTCCAAAACGGTACTTAGTTTCCGAATTACGTATGTAAGGAATTAGTTCATTCTTTCCTAGCAACAACCAATTAATTAGTAAATAATTGTTTTATTGCCAAAGCAGGAAATAAAAACTTTTGACACTTCAGGTTCATACGTATGACGTCATGAATTAAATTTAATGTTATATGACAACATCTTCCCAATATTAATAAAATAATTAACGCGACCTAACATATCGTGTCAGTTATACTAACCTGAAACAAAGAAGTTGCCAACAGCACCTATTTACTTAAAACGCTGACATTAACGAACAGTTTTTCACATACAGGGAGGTCACATGTAATCGCGTGCTTTCTTCAATGTCAGAATATGACATTATATAATAATAATGAGTTTAATGGTTGGCCATGTTATTTTTATTTCATATTTTATAAAACTTACAAATTTTTGATTAACAAACTCTGCGATTTGAAAGCGAGTGGTGACAACATTTTTCCAAATAAAACATTTTTAGCTGCAACGCACAAGACTGTTGCCACTCGGAAAATGAGTGCGAAAATTTGCGTTTTCAGAGTTTTTAATTAATATCTCGGCTGATTAAAGTCGTACGAGGATAGCAACAGTCGAAATGGCTTCCCACGAATTTTTGGAATCGGGAATAATACATTTAATGTTTGGCAATGATATTTTTATTTCATATTTTTTAAAATTTAGAATTTTTTTATTAACAAACTCTAGGATTTGAAAGCGAGCAACGGCAACACTTGTCGAAATAAAGCAGATTTTTCATCTCCAGCGTGCAAAACTGTTAAACTTTGTGAAAGTACCAAAAATTAAATTTAAAATTTAAAATTATAATAAAACAAATGAATTACTGCCGATTTCAAGAAGAAACAGGAGGTATTTCACTAGATGTTAAAACAGTCCCAAGTACAGGCAGTACCATGATAAGCAGTCCCATGTACTGCTTATCATTTTTGAGTTACGCGAAATACATACGTACGTACGTACAGGCGACGGAAAAAAAACTCGTTTTTAATCCGTTTTGGAATAAGGAGTCTTTTATTTTGTCTAAATTTACAAATATCACAAACACACACGAAAAAAAAAAAAAAATAAAATAAAATAAAATAAAAATAAATAAATAAATAAATAAAAGTGGTGTCGAGAATGGACAAAATGGATATTTCCGCTGAAATTTGAAAACCCACATTTTTTGTGATTACAATGTCCCGTTTACTTCGTGCAAAGAAGCAAAAGTGAAGTAAGTTTTAACCCATTTGAATCCTGTAAGAATCAAACACTAAAAACATATTCTAGACTTCTATTTTTGACACTCATGTTTTTGTTTGAATGCTAGAAAGTATGCTCTGCAAATTTAAGAGCATTTCTTTTTACATGACATTTTTGAATTTTTCTTTCCATTCATAGGAAAACAAAAAATTAATTATAGCATCGTAATATACAACACAAACTGCATAAAAAATCCGCGAAAATTATCTGTAGGTATTTAGCTAAAGCTTGATGATTTTTTACTAAAAATGTGACTTTTAAACTAAATTTAAACATTAAAATACACGTTTCCATTTTTAAAAAAAATCACGTATTTCATGAATTCACGTTCTTATTTAAATCGAAGGTAGAAGACTTTCAGAAGATTGCGTAAAAAATTTAACATCGCAAGTTAGATTTTAAAATTAAAAATGTACGTTGAAATATAAAATTTTAAATCATTTTAACGCACAGAAATTTCTGTATTTTATTTACATGTTAAATACTACGTCATTAAAAAAATCGAAAATATCGAGAGAATGAACAAGCAACGAAATCGCATAATCACCTTTATCCCCCCCCCCAATCTGAGACTCACTTTCGTGCAAACCGCTCATTTGTTCCACTTTTATGAATTTTTGAAAAGTGAGCGAACAGTTATTTAAACGATTATTGAATCTCTTCGCTCCATCCACTTCGCTCTAAATCAAAACCTTATAAATCTAGCCAGTTTCCTAACGTAACCTAATTTAACCAACACAATTTCCACATCGTTAATTTAACAGCAAAAACTGCAAATACAACACAAAGGAATTGAAACTTCTCTTTCTTATGATAATTCGCACACTGCCCCTTATGAACAAGACGTATGAATAAATTAATCAGCGAGAGGTTTGATAGAAATCATTCGATTGACGTTAATGGAGGGTTGTGCAGAATAAACTGAATGAAAACTTGGCGGTTTTCTTTCAATGAATCTATCAACCGAGTCTAAACAGTGAGGGGAAAGAAATAAAAGTATACAAAATGAAAGCTTATGTAGCATCATGCCTTAAGTAACAAATGAACTTCAACTTAATGTATCATAATTTGACTGGCGGAACAATCAACCAATAATAAAGGAGTTTTCCGTATTATGCTTTTTATATTACATTCGAATCTCGCTATACAAACACGGTTTTTAACAAATACCCGGATAATTAAGACACAATAACACGCCGAATAAATACTAATTCAGAAGTCAAACAACAAAAATCAGCGTTAATTTACAAAATTTTCACAGGACTAGTTTCGATGGTTTTACCGAACCATCATCTTCAGCTGCAAAACCGCAAATGAACAAGATAGGAAATGATATTTGCAGCTGAAGATGATGGTTCGGTAAAACCATCGAAACTAGTCCTGTGAAAATTTTGTAAATTAACGCTGATTTTTGTTGTTTGACTTCTGAATTAAATACCCGGATATAACGCGAGAACCTATGCATCCCGTCTTAATGTTATATTACATTACTATACAGAACTTCCAAAAGTATGACAATCGGATATAATGAACTTTATGGATTTCGAGTTTTGTACTTCCCGTATGGATCCACAATTTCTGAAATTTAAAAAAAATATAATGGAATAAAATCTGAAAGCTTTATTTTTCCTTTACAGAACATTCACGTTTCGAGACCATTTTGGTTAACGCCACTTTCGGACTAAAAATATTTAAAAACAGCGTACATTTAGAATTTCTGATAGATAGTCTCACGGGCTGGAGATAAAAACATTTTATTCCGCACGGTGTTCCCACTGCTCGCTTAGAAATTTTTCACTTTTTAAATCAAAAATTCGTTAAAATTTTACAAAATATGAAACAAACACCAAATTCTAAATTTGGGCTTATGTCCCAGGTTCCTATGTTCGGGTGGAGAACACCGTTATTCAAAATTTGACGACTCTATGTGCCGTTGTTTTCTTACAGTGCAACAAACATACATATATTCATGCAGATTCTTCATTATTTAATTTTCTTTAAATATAACACAGGGCGATCATATTTAGTGGCAACAATTTGAAAAGTAATACATCGTATTTAAGTGATACAACGCAAAATGACGTTTCGAGCCTAATAGCTCGTCTGGGCTAACGCCCTCTTGGGCTTTAAAAAAATATCTTTCATATTTAGTATGTCTGTTATTAATTAATGAACTAAACTATTTTAAAGCAATAGATGCAGCTATTAAGAATATGTTTTTACTTCCTTGTACGAAGTAAAAAGGAAGTATTCTAATCGCGAAAAGTTTCCGGCAGCATATTTCAACGAAAATATCCATTTTGGCCGCTATCGAATGCAATTTAACGATGTTTTTTGCGTGATATCTGTACGCAAGGACAGAATAAAAGACTCGTTTCCTCCAAAAAAATTATAAAACTGCTTTAAAATAAATTCTGAAGAGAATTTTTCGTGGCGACTGTACGAACGTATGTACGTACGTATCTCGCATAACTCAAAAACGGGTAGCCTCAGAACGTTGAAATTTTGTATATAGGACTGCTATAACATGTAGATGTGCACCTCGTATTTTGATTGCAATCGGCCGCACCAAACGTATATAAATATATTTATGTATATATGTCCACTCTATTACCCGGCTCAGTGATCTACGTTTCTTTACTCTTATATGTTTGTAAATTGTACATTTTTTTCTTTAAAAATGATTGAATTATGTTGTTTTTATCTTCCGGTTAAGGATTTTAAGCCTTTAGTAAATCTGTGTGCAATATTTTTAGAATTATCAGCAATTTTAAAGTTGTTTAATTGCCGCTAAGCCTGTTTTTAATGGCGGCCATTGATGTTTACATTTGAAACAGGTGACTAGTGGATTTGTTGCCAATCTAGAGAAACTTAGCTTCGCAACAACAAAGATAGCCCATTCATTTATTATTGCCAATTAAATCATGCTTAATTCTTTCCGGAATTTTTTCGAGGAAATAAGCGTTTGAGATTTTTAATATAGGTATTTTGAGTTTTTATGTATTTTTGCCTTCTCCCGAAGTGAGAACTGAATTAATTAAATGAGAAATATTCAATAGTCTCTGAAAAACTGTTTCTTTTTGGTTTTGTTTGCTTAATTTCTTTTATACATCGTTCTAGCTTTATTATAGTATTTGAATAGAACATGTGGCAACGATTAGATAATTCTTTTAATTTAAATGATATACATTTTGTGCATTCTGAGTTATAATAGGAATGAAATATAATACTGTTAAGTAAACCTAGCGGCAGAGTGTCGCTATGGTAAACAAAGTGAATTTTAAAGAATGCCATTATTCTATTGTGGTTTATGCGCTGTCGGCGAAGTAGGTTTAATTCAATCCAATAAGTTTAAATAAAATGCAAGAAAAAATGCGTATAATTTAATATTCCGTACAAGGAAGTCATGTGGTGTACACATCAGATTTTTTACATTTAAATGTCACTGATTAAGAAATAAATAATAATTTTAAAAAACCTGAAAGTTTTCTGATTTTATATTAGACCCAAAATAATGAGTTTTTTTTTAATTTTTATTTTTTTTTACGTTTTGTGTATTACTTTAATTATTAAATATCACGTTCTTCGCACCTAACCCATATAAGACTGGTGTCTTAGCCAATGTCCGTCAGTCCCTATCCCGCAGGGCTGAAGCCTGCATTACAGCTGCCGGAAGGTCTTTTGAGCATGTACATCAATTACATTCCTGTTAATAAAATGTTTTCTGAAGTATCGTCTCTCATTCTTGTGTTAATGCTTTAAATGTGACAGTAAAAAAACTACTCTTTAGCTTCTCACTGCTTGCGTTCCGACCCTACATTCTATAACGAATATTGCTCGTATAGCTGTCTTCTATCACACCCTGAAGTTTTTCTCTCTCGTTCAGATTCACCTTGTATATTTATATACTACATGTGATGTACCAGCTTTTGTCCGGAATAAATAGAATGCTGAAGAATCATAAATGTAGTCGTAGCTTAAATAATCAGACGATAAGTTTAAAAAACAGGATCCATTATTTATTATTCAGGAGAAAATAGTAGTTACAAAAATCTGATATCCGGAGTAAATAAAAGAATTACTAATAACTTTTTGTATGAAGTTTACTGCATCGTGACATTTAAGAAAAAGCCCCGATATTCCTTTTGCGAGTCATTTTATAGCCTCTGGAAAGGCGGAGCTTCCAAGAAATGACGTCAGCCTCGTCAGCCAATCCAGTTCTCTTGAAATATTTCCAGAACATTCTATAACTGTACGTGTAGAAAAGGCGGGAAAAACAACTTGACTACGGGGCTGTGGATTTAATTCCACGTACTTTCAAATAAGAGACCGTCGCCATTAAAAATGAAAAGAACATACAGTTAGAATTTTAAGTGTATTTTTGACTATGGAATTTTATTATTACATACATATATTATTATTATATTATATTATATATAAAGAGAGAGATGTAAATTTTTAATGATTTGGTTTTAGATAAATATATTAAAAAGTAAAACATACTTTTTGCACATGATAATTAATACATTTACTCTAAAAACACCGGATTTATCAGATGTTATGAATATTGCTTAACAGAGATTATTAAATAATGAATAGGCTTTAACCCTTTGTTGCATCACGTCCATTCTAGTAGACAAAAGTTTAAATTTGTTTATTCTTCTGTAAATGCCTTAACAGATTCCATTCCTGTGTTTATTACTTCTATATTATTAGAACTTTCAACTGTCGATCCTAAATGGCTGTATAGCATCACTAAGTAAACTGCTATTTGGAAAATGGCTCCTACTTCTGTTTCCAAGTTAGTACAATTTCTCATAGTAAACATTATATAATATTGCTTACATATTCTTATACTGCCATTTTTTATTCATAATTAGTTATTTTAGACATTATATTTTAAATGTCAGTTTGAGAAAATTGTGAAGTGGGTAGATAAAGATCTACCGAAAAGAGTGAATTGAAACCCAAATGTAGTGCTTATCAAGCCAAAACAAGACTGGAAAGGCTTATGTTTGGCAAGGAATTTCTAGAACATTTGAATCCAATAGGTACAGGTTACAAAATCGTAGCAAAATGATTTCAATCACAATAGACGAAATGAAGGTATTTTGTGGGATCTATATGTACATGTCAGTTGTAGATTTACTATTTAGAAGATGGTAATGATCACTGCAAACAAAGCAGGAAATGATTTCAAATGCAATGACCGTCGATCGTTGGGAAGAGATTTGTATGCAGATACGTATATGCATGCTGTCCACTGTAGTGAACAAACTGTAGCATTTATTTAAAACGAAAATTGAATAAAATTATTTTTTTTATTATTACTAAGGTTATTTTATTTAGAAAAAATACAAACATTTTCGTTTAACTTCTCTAGATTATTTGTATGCAACAAAGAGTTAATCATGGGTGGGAAAATAGGGACATTTATAACCACCAAATTCTGAAAGCGCTTGGCACCTCGCACCATTGAAACACGTCCATCTTACAGACTGTATTTTAAATTTCGAATTTATCATTTAATTATTTTATATATTTTGTGGAAATTTAATGGATTTTTCACTAACAAACTCAACAATTTAACCATTGTTGGAAATAAAACACTTATCTTCAGCGATAGTATCTTGCCATTCGATGAATTATTTAAGACATTTATCTTTCAAATTTAACAAACAAAGTCTACTATTTAAATGTAACGTGTTACCACTGTGGGAAATAATTATTTTTAGCTATTCGGCAAAGCGCAAGATACTTAAATTCCAAATTTAATCTGTCTGTTATTGATTAAGAAAATAAACTATTTAAAAGTAATAAACGTAGTTAAGATTATTTTTTCTCTTTTTTAATCTGATTGATTTAAATAAAAAATCTGATACGCATTTTTTCTTCCATTTCATTTAAACTTACTGGATTGAATTAAATCTACTTCGCCGACAGCGCATAAGCCACAATAGAATAAATGCATTCTTTAAAATTCACTCTAGTATTTGTTTACCATAGCGACACTCTGGCGATAGATTCACTTAACAGTATTATATTTCGCTCATATTATAACACAGAATGCACAAAATTTATATCACTTAAAGAATACAATTGTCTAATCATTGCCACATGTTCTGTTCAAATACTATAATAAAGCTAGAATGATGTATAAAAGAAATTAAGCAAACAAAACAAAAAAGAAACAGTTTTTCACAGACGATTGAGTATTTCTCATTCAATTAATTCAGTTCTCACTTCGGGAGAAGGCAAAAATACATAAAAACTCAAAATATCTGTATTAAAAATTACGAAGTAAATCTTAAACACTTATTTCCTCGAAAAAATTCCAGAAAGGGTTAAGCATGATTTAATTGGCAATAATAAATGAAGACGTTATCTTTGTTGTTGCGAAGTTAAGTTTCTCTAGATTGGCACCAAATCCACTAGTCTGCTGTTTCAAATGTAAACAATCAATGGCCGCCATAAAAAAATAAAAATTAAAAATAAAAAAAAATAAATAAATAAAAAATAAAAAAAAAGCATAGCGGCACTTAAACAAAAATAAAATTGTTGATAATTCTAAAAATATTGCATACAGATTTACTAAAGGCATAAAAACCTTAACCGGAAGATAAAAACAACATAATTCAATCATATTTAAAGCAAAAAAATGTACAATTTACAAACATATAAGAGTAAAGAAACTGAGATCACTAAGCCGGGTAACAGAGTGGATATATATATAAATATATTTATATACGTTTGGTGCGGCCGATTGCAACCAAAATACGAGGTGCACATCTACATGTTATAGCAGTCCTATATACAAAATTTCAACGTTCTGAGGTACTCGTTTTTGAGTTATGCGAGATACGTACGTACGTACATACATCCGTAGAGACGCCACGAAAATTTCTCTTCAGAATTAATTTGAAAGCAGTTTTATAATTTTTTTAAAGGAAAAGAGTATTTTATTCTGTCCTTACGTACAGATATCACGCAAAAAATCGTTAAATTGCATTCGATAGCGGTCAAAATGGATATTTTCGTTGAAATATGCTGCCTGAAACTTTTCGCGATTACAATACTTCCTTTTTACTTCGTGCAAGGAAGTAAAAATGCATTTGAATCACAAGTTATGTAATTAGAAATATTAAATGTATTTATAAAACGATACTAACGGGACTCGTTAAAACCATTACACATTTCTGTTTTATGATAACTATTTTCAGTAACCGTTTCTCTAAAATTTTAGAGCAAGTCAGATGTTATTTATAAACGTACTTTGCTCTTCAATCAATTGTTTTCAGTAAAATAACAATTCCGAGACCCGAATGCTGCACAAATAAATAAATTTGCAGGTTACGAATAATTGTTTCAGTTTATGAAACAACTGTCGAGCAATTTAAGGTCATCAACATCGAATTCCAAGACGTAATATCATCATAAAAACGCATTTCTCCAAACCGATTCTCCTATAGGTATCTCTCGATGAGAAGCTGGATAGAAATAACTTCATTGTTTATTTCAAACAGACACGATAAGAATACTTGTGTCTTTTAGACAACCAATGATGCATAAAAAGACACCATCCTTTATCAAGCATAATACTTCCTTCCCCTGTCAGTTACCGGATCGTACTCAAACTCGAATTTGAGGTTTCGCGTTTTTCAAATCGATCATTATTTTAGACTTTCGCGGAATAAGGAGTATGAATAAAAGATCAAAAGCAGTAAAATCCTCGGATTTAGGACGATCGATGGCTAGTTTGAATTGAATTCCGATGCCAGAGTTAAGTGGACCCGAACGAGGTAACAAAAAATATTCAAAATTGCCTTGACCGAATATGGCTTACATTCAAAATCAAACGCGTATGAAAAATCAGAGATATTCCTCCAGAAACAGGTCTTTAATTTCTTTTTAATTTTCTGCGGTAGGGTATAATTAATATGAAAGACCTACGGGCAAATTTATAAAGTTTTTCGTAGTTGAGAAAACGAGGTAAAGAACTGCAATTTCAAAGAAATCAAACTACAAGCAAGTACCAGCCAAAATGTTTTGTGCGGTCATTGAAATGTTAGCGTATTTCCTCCATTTTTTAACTAACTTTATCGTCCGAAAAATCGGGAGGGAAACATTAGGGGACTAATTTAATTTTCAGAGGACGCTGTTGCAGAAAGAACTTAGCAAATGAAAAGTTGTCGCGGATAAACTACTGGCAACTATCACAATACAAGAAATCTACATTCCAATATAACTGCATAAGAATAATAACATTACACTATCTAACGCGAGGCCCACCAGCGGTCGAGCGATAAAGTCGCTGAACACTGGTAGTTCGCTCCGAGTTTCGAATCCCGCGAACGGGCTGGCTGCATGGGCGTTTTGGTGGTTTTCCCTTTGTGTAACGTGTGTAACGAGTCGGATTCCCTTGGAAAGTCCTCCACGAAGGCATCCCTCCTCTTAGGCAGATAGCCCTCGAGGTTTTGCCATAATCACACACACTATCTAACGCGAACTGAGCCAGTCGCGACATGTCTGGCTCACTTATCTTGTAAGTCTCAATGGCAACTCACATGCATGAGCCTTCACCGCATATCTTGAGAGGGACATCAGAGAAATTAAAGACAAGGAGAAGAATAAAAGAACTGGATTTCGGAAAATCGAACACATGTTGTTGTCGTGTCGACACGACATGGAACAATGGTCGCGAGAGCCTACTCCAAAGAGAGGTAGGACTTCTGTTTTCCACGCCTTCTTTGAGGGAGAGCTCCCTGGGGAGATGGTCCGGGGTCTTCCATTCCTCTCCTCTTCCACCAAACCACAGGAGAGGACTTTCGGCTGGCTGCATATTAAAGTGTCCCGATGCTGCATGGACACTATACATTTACAAACATCAATCTTCTCCGCGATTCGAACCCGGGCCGTTCGGTACCGCAGTAGGATCCCCTAACCAAATCGAACACGTGTGCAGCAGCTAAGGCTACAATGAGCTGGAACGTAAATACTGGAAGTAAGGTGGAATCATGTGCTTCGAAAATTTCCTTAATGTAACAACGCCTGCACCGTCGGAGTAGCTTGACAAAGATTTCAAAGTACGTTTCAAATAATAAATGACAGGGAAAATAAAATCGATGAAATGCTAATACAAAAAAGCAAATACAAACTGAATACAAATAATCAACGGAATACAACTTACCAATACACTAGGCCTTTCAGGAAAAAACTACATAAGATAGTATAGGAAAAAATCAAGCCAATACATTTCAAATTTTCAAAAATCTATCACTAAAAAGGTAGGGAGAAGTGAGGAAAAAGGTTGAACATTTTTGAGTGATGTGTTTTAAAAGTTACGTTAAGCAGCTTCATATTCAACAAAATCGCACTTTCGTACAATAGGAATGCACGACTTTTTTTTCTTTTTTTATTCCAAAAAGCATTTCTATAATTGTAAAATTAATAAACTGAAAGGTTTCATATTTTAAATTGCCTTCAAAGGGGCTTTTTTTAACGTTTTTGTGTTATTTTTATTTATTAAATATCATGTTCTACGCACACAAACCATAAAATTCAGGGAGCAATATCGCAAAATAATTTTAAAATGAGCATATCTTTAGAATTTTCAATACATAGTCTCACGCGCTGGAGATAAAAATGTTCTTCTGTACAACGTTGCCATTACTCGCTTTGAAATCCTCGAATTTGTTCATCCAAAATTCGTTAAAGTTTTACAAAATATGAAACGATAGCAAACCAATTTTCATATTCAAATTAGGGCTTGACCATGTCCATTATTCTATGGAAGATTACGTTATTCAAATTTTGACGGCTCTGGGATCCGTTGTTTTATCACAATGCGAGAAACGTACATTCATGCACATTCTTCATTATTTAATTTCTTTAAATATAATACAGGGCGATAATACTGGGTGCCAACAAGTTGAAAAGTGATTCGCCGTTTATAGTTTTCAACGCAAAATGCCAAAACGAAATTAGTGATAGTCCTTCAGGGTAAATTGCCCCTTTGGACTAATAATACAAAAATTATAAAACATAAATCTATTAAGCCTTTTTACTTCCTTGTACGAAGTAAAAAGGAAGTATTGTAATCCCGAAAAGTTTCAGGCAGCATATTTCAACGAAAATATCCATTTTGACCGCTATCGAACGCAATTTAACGATGTTTTCGTTAATCTGTACGTTGCGTTCACATCTGTACGTAAGGACAGAATAAAAAACTCTTTTCCTCCAAAAAATTATAAAACTGCTTTAAAATGAATTCTGAAGAGAATTTTTCGTGGCGTCTGTACGAACGTATGTACGTACGTCTGTACGTATCTCGCATAACTCAAAAACGAGTAGCCTCAGAACGTTGAAATTTTGTATATAGGACTGCTATAACATGTAGATGTGCACCTCGTATTTTGGTTACAATCGACCGCGCCAAACGTATATAAATATATTTATATATATGTCCACTCTGTTACCCGGCTCAGTGATCTCAGTTTCTTTACTGTTACATGTTTGTAAATTGTATATTTTTTGCTTTAAAAATGATTGAATCATGTTGTTCTTACCTTTCGGTTTAGGTTTTTATGCCTTTAGTAAATCTGTATGCAATATTTTTAGATTTATCAACAATTTTAAAGTTGTTTAAGTGCCGATAAGCCTAATAATGTTTTTGATGGCGGCATTGCTTGTTTACATTTGAAACAGAAGACTTGTTGCCAATCTAGAGAAACTTAGCTTCGCAACAACAAAGATAACGCCTTCATTTATTATTGCGAATTAAATCATGCTTAATCCTTTCTGAAAATTTTTCGAGGAAATAAGTGTTTAAGATTTACTTCGTAATTCTTAATACAGATATTTTGAGTATTTATATATTTTTGCCTTGTCGCGAAGTGAGAATTAATGAATTGAATGAGAAATACTGAATCGTCTGTGAAAAACTGTTTCTTTTTTGTTTTACTTGCTTAATTTCTTTTATACATTGTTGTAGCTTTATTATAGTATTTGAATAGAACATGTGGCAACGATTAGATAATTGTATTCTTTAAATGATATAAATTTGGTGCATTATGAGTTATAATATGAACGAAATATAATACTGTTAAGTGAATCTAGCGCCAGAGTGTCGCTATGGTTAATAAATAGAGTGAATTTGAAAGAGTGCATTTATTCTATTGTAGTTTATGCGCTGTCGACGAAGTAGATTTAATTCAATCCAATAAGTTTAAATAAAGTGCAAGAAAAAATGCGCATAATTTAATATTCCGTACAAGGAAGTCATGTGGTGTGCACATCAGATTTCTTACCTCCTTGTACAAAGTAAAGAATGTATTGTAATCAAGAAAAATTCCGGGTATCATATTTCAACAAAAATATTCATTTTGACCGCTATCGAATGCAATTTAACGACGTTTTTCCGTGACATCTATACGTAAGGAGAGATTAAAAGACTCATTTCCCCAAAACGCTTTTCAAGAAGGACTTAAAATGGATTCAAAAGAGGTTTTTATTTGACATCTGTATGTAGGTATGTATGTATCTCTCATAACTCAAACACGAGTAGCCTCAGAACGTTTAAAGTTTGTACATAAGACTGCTATAACATGTAAATGAGTACCTCCCTTTTTGGTTGTAATCGATCAAGCCAAAAGTACATATATATATCCACTCTCTTACTCGGCTTTACTTACTTTTTTTTTAAATTTGTGTGTTATTCTTTACACATAAACATCATGTTCTTCGCATTTAAAACACATGAAATTCAATTCTACAACAATATCACAAAATATTTAAAAACAGCAAAACAACATATCTTTAGAATTTCCGATACACAGTATCACGCGCTGGAGATTAAAATGCTTTTTTTTTTTTCTTTCCCGTACAGTGTTGCCATTGCTCGCTTTGAAATTGTTGAGTTTGTTAATCAAAAACTCGTTAAAGTTTTACAAAATTTTGAACAGATCATAAAACAAATTCGAAAATTTAAATTTCGGGCTTCCAAATGCCTATGTTCGTTTGGAGAACTACGTTATTCAAAACCTGATGACTCTAGGTACCGTCGTTTCTTCACAATGGGAGAAAAATTCATGCATTCATGCAGATTCTTCATTATTAATTTCTTTAAATATAATACAGGGCGCTAATATTTGATAGCAATAGTTTGAAAAGTGAAACGACGCAAAATGGCGCTTTGAAATTAGTAGCGCTTCTGGAATAACACCCTTCAGAAATAAAGAGCAATAATAATAGAAACAAAATATAACAATAGAATAATAGTATTATAATAACAAATGAAAATAGGGAAAATAATAATAGAATCCTACAATAGATTACAGCATTTTATAACAGACGTCGTTCTTACGTTGAGCTACAAGAAAACATGTTTTGGTGGAGCAGAATCTCTTATTTGGGAAAACAAGTGAATTAATGTAGTCTAAAATTGAAGCTTCAGGAGCAAAAAATAACGAAACTGCCTCAAATAATACAATAAACATGGATCAGCACTTTAACGAAGCTGTGACAACAAAACCTTTTTGCTCAGCTAATTACGAAATTTGAAAAAGTAAATGTTGTGAAGAAAAAAAGAATACAACTTTTTTGTCATTTCGAGGAGGGGGGAAATCATTGAGCAATTTTTCTCAAATAATCGAACGCATTTTCAGCCTGCGAGGTACATCAGCACCAGATGAAAGACTTTTCTCAATATCGAATATCAAATCGAATATGGTCTGAAGAAAGAAGTAGAACGACTGGATTAACGCTAAAAGCTTTACTGAACTGTTAAATTAACAGATAACTTGTAAGGCTTTTATGTTAATTAACCAGCTTTAGCGATTTTGATTTTCACTATAACTTTCCCCCCCAACCGTTACAGAAGTTAACGCTGCTGATTGGCGGGCCGAAAGGCCGGGGTTCGAATCCCGGAGAAGGCATGGATGTTTGTAAATGTATAGTGTCCGTGCGGCATGGGGCACTCTAAATATGCGGCGAGCCGAATATCCTCTCGAAAGGTTGGTGGTAGGGGAAAAGGGGTGGGAGACCCTCGGACCCGCCTTCCCGGGGTGCTCTCCATCAAAATTGGAGGCGGAGCTGAGTTAAATTGCATTGTCATTTGTATGGTGCTCAAAGCTGTTGCCAACGACAGGTGTAAATTTGCGCTCCTTGCCACGAGGAATTTCATAGGCTTGAGCTACTATAGGTCAGGCAAGGCAGCTTTAACAACAACAACTTCTTCTTCCACACTAGAATGCAAATTAGCTTTTAAAATATATAAGCTGAGTGTTTTTTTATCTTACAGAGAGAAATCTTACAGTTTTTTTTTATCTTACAGAGAGTTTTTTTTATCTTACAGAGAGAAAGAGATTTTTTTATCTTACAGAGAGAAAGAGTTTTTTTATCTTACAGAGAGAGAAAATCTGACACTTGCGCCACCCTGTTAGAATAATAGCCGATAGCTTTTAAATTTACAAGTCGGTAGAATACTTGAGCCAGCTTATAGCTTATTTTATTGAATGTGCAGTCTTCGAGTATTTTACTCACTGTCGAATAGATTTCACTGTTACTGCTTAATTTGTATCGCCACAAGTAGTGGTTATCTGTAGCATAAGTTGTGCCCTTTATGTTTTAAGTTCAAGAATTATTAAAAAGATTATTGAAACCTTTGAAAGTCTTTGTCATACCATATCAGACGTAGGGATAACTCGCAAACTTATTAATTAGCGTTGTAGAACTTAAATTCAGTTTCCACATCAACTGCAACAACATTACAAACCAAACTGCTGCGAATTTTTCGATGCCATTAAAAACAACAAAAAAATTTTAAAGAAAGTTCCCACTAGTGATAAATATTAATAACTTCTTAATAATAAATATACATTTCTTTTTAACTCGCTGTTTTTGTTAAGAGCTATTTTATTTTGCTCTTTCAGTCACGGGTACTTATCCTGGAAGGTTTTTATTTTCTGTTGTCAGAATGTTCTCAAACTATCAGGAAAGCATGTTTCGGTTTAAGTAAAATATATTATGGTAAGCCTAATTATATTACAAACAAAATTTCTCGTTACTCACCTGATAGCCTTAACTGAACGTCCAGTTCCTAGTCTTGGCAAGCAAAAGGTACGGCAGAGCCTTAACATGCAGTAACCCATACACGTACTGTTAGTCAAAAGCCCAATCAGCACACACAGCTTCAGAAACTACGGCACTAACAGGAGGAACCGGCATCACCGAATAAAAACTACACAGGTCGTGTAATTAAACGTAAAACAGAACTTTCAGAATTTAAAAAAAAAAAAAAAAAAAGAAGACCAGCTGTCATCGCTGTCTGTCGTGGACAGGTCGAAGCTTGTGAATCAAATAACTGCCACCGAATCGTTTGAAAAGAAAGACCAGAATAATGCGATCACACCAATGAAAGAGGAAAAACGCCTTCGAAAATAAGAAAAAGTTTTCTCTCTTTTTCTCAATTAAAAAAAGAAAAAGAAAAGAAAAAAAGAAAGGAAATTTGGATAAACGGGAAGATCTCCAAAAGTAGGTGGTCCCAGATATACACTTGACATTATCTTCTTATTTTGCTTCGCGTACCTACCACCCCTGTGCTCGAAACAAACCAAGTGCAACGGATCGCAGAGGGAGTACGTCTTTTATTCCTGAATATTTTCACGCATTTTCTTTTCACATCTAGTGTTATTATTTTCTACGCCGCCTCCGGGCTCCTTGAAGATGGAAACAGAACAAATGGAACGATTACATGCTTTATTGGATCGAACTCACGATTTCGACTTCTAATTGCAATATAAAGCTAGGTTGTAAATATATAAATAGATTACCGATTGATAATACGTGTGAGAATCTTGTTCAGGGATCGTCTTCGGCCATGAAATATAATAAACTTTATGACTTGGCTCAAGTATATGAGGTAATAAAGAGTCGTTATTTGGGAAGATTCTAAAAGCCATTTTATTAATAGATACCTGAAAGAAATTCGTAGCTTTGTACAGAGCCTGTTTACTCATTTTTGGAACGATTTCGAAGCCCTTTATCCTTTAAATTTAAAGACTTAACCTTAAAAATGTAAATAGTTCTTTTTTAAATGTTCGGTTTAATAGCTTTTGTTCTGGAGTATAAGTCTGCATCGTGATTTCCTTAAGAGAAATGCTTTTCCAAAAATTTCCAGGTGCAATGTAATGTAATATACGAGTGTGCTGAATAATGTAACATACGAGTGAATAATGTAATATACGAGTGTGTAATATACAATTGTACCGATTATTATCCTGGCGGATAATAATCGGCCTCATGGTTAAAGCAGCACACCCAGCACATCTTCAAAGGGTATTCATACAGCCTACGAAAGCCCTCGGGGCCTACGATTCATCCCACTTCAAATAAAACTTCAAGCGTTATGCGCTTATATATATATGTTTCCGATTTCTGCCGATATGTGGCACAATTCACAATATCGCTTTCTCAAAGTTTATATTACATTTCAGGCTTTTTCGAAAATCCTACCGTTTCCCCCTCTAGATGATAGGTAACAGCAATTTCCATTTCAACTTTTTCATTCAGGTTAAGTAAAATCCGAAATCGCGAAAGGTCACATGACTGTAAAATATTGTTACGAAATGCCCAGCCGCGGTAAGATAGCTTTCCCGCAAAGTGAGTTTAGGGTTGCCAGAAAATGGCAGTGATAGGCAGGGTTGCCAGGTTTGGCGCAAAATTGCCCATTTGAAGACAAGATTGGCGATATGTCACAGACGGAGCGGGAACATTCTGGAACGAATTCTTACCGGTTTGGCTCAAAATGTTCTCGAAGGCAGGTCGAAAGCTATATAAACCCTGCCGGTACGCGGAGTACGAGCGTACCGTGAGTTTATCGTAGAGAGTGTCTTGAGTACTTTGAGTTCGATAGCACTGTGTTGACCTACGAGAGCGATCGACCGAGTCGGGAGCTGCACTTTAGTGCCTTGCCGTGAAGCTGTCTTCACCATTGTACAAGGCTGTGCTGATTGTTTCAACGTGTTTGTCGCAGTTTTCGATGATCATAAACGTGTCTGTGGAACTCTCCTGTGTAATACTGACGAATAAATTGCGTTTTGATTCTTCCTCACGTGTTGTCTATCATTACAAAAGTTAAAGCACAGTTTGCTTACTATGGGCAGTGTTAGAATTATCTCGAAAAAGATAAACAAACGTAATGCGCACAGGCGTGACTCAGGCCTTATTCCAAGCAAATGTTGTAAACAAAACAAACATTTTCGTCTAACAGGGCGTATACCAAAGTACCACTGTTTTTTGCATACTATAGACACAAACTGTATATTGTATATGATTACCAAACAAAACCCCATTGGACGAAATCGCACTTGACGAAAGCCCCAAAAAGAGCCCACTTTGATAATTGTCCACTCGACACACACCCACAGCGATGAAAGCGCACATTGATAAAAGCCCACGCAGATAAAAGCCCCATTGAAACCCACATCGATGTATATGCTACGTTGAAATTAAGTTTTCCCCATTTTTTTTTTCAGTTATACAAAGTAGACTCATTAGAAGATAAAATGAGAAATTAATTAAATTAAATTAAAAAAATAATTTAAAAAAAACAAAATCTGAAATGTTTCAGATTTTAAATTACGTCCAAAGGGGCGTTTTTTAACATTTTGTGTGTTACCTTTCTTTATTAAATATCATGTTCCTCGCACTTAAACCATAAGATCCAGTGCAACAGCAATATCGCAAAATAGTTTTAAAACGAGCATATCTTTAGAATTTCCGATACAGAGACTCACGCGCTGGAGATAAAAATGTTTTTTCTGCACAACGTTGCCATTGCTCGCTTTGAAATCCTTCAGTTTGTTAATCAAAAATTCGTCAAAGTTTTAAAAAATAGGAAATCGATCATAAAACAAATTTCAAATTTCAAATTGGGTCTTCCACATGCTCATATTCGTTGGAGGATTACGTTATTCAAAATTCGATGACTCTATGTACCGTTGTTTTATCACAATACGAGAAATATACATACATTTATGCAGATTTTTCATTATTTAATTTCTTCAAATATAATGCAGGACTCTAACATTTTGTGGCAACAGTTTGAAAAGTGAACCGACATTTATGAGTCCGACGCAAAATGCCAAAACGAAACTAATAGTCCTTCGGGATTCAAATCCCTTTGGACTAACAATAAATTAAAGTATAAAAAAATCTGAAAGGTTTCATATTTTCAATTACGTCCAAAGGGGCGTTTTTTTAACGTTTTGTGTGTTACCTTTATTTATTAAATTCTACGTACTCAAACTATAAAATTGAGTTCAACAGCAATATCGGAAATAAATTTTAAACTGAGCATATCTTTAGAATTTCCGATACACAGCCTCGCTCGCTGGAGATAATTTTTGGTTAATCTTTCGATTATGGTAACTTGGCGATTTTTTGGCGAAAATTTGGCGGCCAACCCTGCTACAGCAACCTGCTAGTTTTTGTTAGGACGCCATTTTGTTTTAACGAAGTAAAGGCATTTTTTTTTTCCTCAACATTTTTTTCCAACAATCTGCTAGCCGAATTACACTTATGCTAGAAATTTTATGGAACAAAAGTGCTTAATCATGACGAAGATTAGGTGCGAAATTGGGAGAAAGTGCAGAATCGCAAACTGCTTGCCGTGTTTTTAGGAATTGCACATACACGGTAACCATGTACACGTCCACCTATTTTCACTTAATAAACATTCCAGAATTGCACAAAAATGGCATTGCGCACACTCTTGACTAGTCCTAGCTGGTAACCTTTATCGCCTTACCAAAATGTCGCCAAACTACCTGTTACCATATTCCAAAGATTAGCCTAATTTTTTTTTTCGTACAGTGTTGCCATCGCTCCCTTTGAAATCGTTTAGTCTTTTAATCGAAAATTCGTTGAAGTGTCACAAAGTATGAAATCGATAATAAAACAAATTTCAAATTAAGGCTTCCACATGCCCATATTTTATGGAAGATTACGTTATTCAAATTTTGATGGCTGTAGGTACCGTTGTTTTATCACAATGCGAGAAACATACATACATTTATGCAGATTCTTCATTATTTAATTTCTTTAAATATAAGACCGGGCGATAATATATGGTGACAACGATTTGAAAAGTAATACAGCCTTTTAAAGTTTTCCATGCAAAATGCCAAAGTGAAATTAATAGTCCTTCAGGGCAAATTATCCCTTTGGAATAATAATAACATTAAATTAAAGTAGCGAAACACATTTTATTTTGGGCTCCGGCTGAATTAAAACCCAACACGTATATGAAAAAGGGAGTCAATCAAATTAAATCTAACCAAATTAAAAGGATATATCTATGTGTAACTTTGCTATTATATTTACGCCATAAAGGGAAGTGTCCGTCTCATTAAGTCCCACGCAAAGGAGATGAAAGGGAATGCTAGCCACACTGCTTCTTCTAATTCTAAAAAATTATAACGAGTATAAAATGCATGTAAATTTTCATCACGTACAGAGAATAATTATAAATTATTTAACAGTTCAGAAAATTTTATATGTAATGAATTTAATATGGAGAATGAAAACCGAACTTTTATTTCAACGAAAGAGGTACAAGTACCCTTATTCTATTATGATTAGCAAAACATTTGTGTGCGTTATCAAAAACACTGTTTTAGTAGTAAATTAAAATCACTGTTTCAAATAATTGAGTTACTAAATTATATTATAGAGAAAATGTAAGAAGGTCGATGAACAAAATCATTCCTTTAAAAGGGGTCGTTGATAAAAAAAAAAAAAAAAAAAAAAGGAAGACTGACAATCCCTGCTACAGATTGTCAAAGTCAGTGAAACGACAGCGAAGTTTACGGGAGACAAATTTTCTTTTCAAAAAAAAATCGGTCCAGGATATCGAAATTTCGCGTCCTCCATCGAATGCAAATTTTCTCCTCTGCTTTGGAGTAGGTTACTGTTTCACGGTCGGATAGAGTTTTCTGTCGCGAAATAATTGAATCGCAATTGGGCCAGAATCTCTTGCAGAGTGGAATCATCTCTTGAATTGGAATTGATAAAATGATTACCGACAGAAGAATCCCAGATATTTTGGAATATTTTTCTAACCTAAAAGGTTGCTTCCGAGGCTTTATTTATCTTTTATGTGGGAATATTTATTCATATAAAAGTAATTTTCTGCTAGGACTCGTCCGTAAATCAAATGAAAACAGGGTAAAATTTTGCTAACCTATTTATTCTGTGGCATCGTGAAGGGAATTAAATTGAGCTATCAATGAATTGTAATGAGAAGTAGGTTTGCAAATTCTAAAGAAAAGAAGCTGCACATTTTTATTAAAACAGTGTCTGCTTCAAATGCCATAAAAAATAATCTTTTTGTCGTTCCTTATCTTTTGGAATTTTTTCAGAATTCTGGATTTCTTCCTCTGGTTGTTAATGGGCAGAAAATTCACCAGTTTGTGTGTTTCATTTAAGTGTGTATGTGTTATTATGGCAAAGCCTCGAGAGCTATCTGCCTAAGGAGAAGGATGCCTTCGTGGAGGACTTTCTAAGGGAAACTGGCTCGTATACACGTTACACATGTGGAAAACCATGAAAACGCCCATGCAACCAGCCCGTTCGCGGGATTCGAACCTCGGACCGAACTACCAGTGTTCTCTACCGCTCTGCCGCTGGTGGGCCCATGTTGCATTTAAGAAACTTCAACTGAATTCTGGAGTGGATATTCTTGTGAATCTTAAATTATGTCAATGACTCTCAAAAAAAGCTTGTAGAGCATATAACGCTCACAAATTAATTCTCTACTGCATGGACGCTAATAACACACCAAACATACTAAATATGTAACAAACTGAATGCATTAAAATGACACATAAAAAGAAACCTGAAAGCTTTCAGATTTTATATTAAACCCCAAAAGGCGATTTTTAACATTCTTCGTGTTACCTTTACTTATTAAAAATCATGTTCTTCGCATTTAAACTATAAAATTCAATTCAACAGCAATATCGGGAAAAAAAATTTAAATGAGCATGTCTTTAGAATTTCCGATACACAGTCTCGAGCGCTGGAGATGATTTTTTTTGGGGGGTGGGGTACAGTTTTGTCATTGCTCGCTTTGAAATCGTTGAGTTTTTTAATCAAAAAGCGTTGCAAAAAATGATATAGATAATAAAACAACTTCGAAATTGAAAATGCGGTCTTCCAGGTACTCATATTCGGGTGGAGAACTGCATTATTCAACACATGATGGCTTTAAGTACCGTTGTTTTTCATAATGCGAGAAACAAACATACATTCATGCAGATTCTTCATAATTTTTACTTCCTTGTACGAAGTAAAAAGGAAGTATTGTATTCGCGAAAAGTTTCAGACAGCATATTTCAACGAAAATATCTATTTTGACTGTTATCGAATGCAATTTAACGATGTTTTTACGTGATATCTGTACCTAAGAACAGAATAAAAGACTCGCTTCATCCAAAAAAATTATAAAACTGCTTTAAAATGAATTGTGAAGAGAATTTTTCGTGGCGTCTGTACGAACGTATGTACGTACGTATCTCGCATAACTCGAAAACGAGTAGCCTCAGAACGTTGAAATTTTGTATATAGGACTGCTATAACATGTAGATGTGCACCTCGTATTTTGGTTGCAATCGGCCGCACCAAACGTATATAAATACATTTATATATATATCCACTCTGTTACCCAACTCTGTAATCTCAGTTTCTTTACTCTTATATGTTTGTAAATTGTACATTTTTTGCTTTAAAAATGATTGAATTATTTTGTTTTTATCTTCCGTTTAAGGCTTTTATGCCTTTAGTAAATCTGTGTGCAATAGTTTTAGAATTATCAGCAATTTTAAAGTTGTTTAATTGCCGCTAAGCCTGTTTTTAATGGCGGCCATTGATGTTTACATTTGAAACAGGTGACTAGTGTATTTGTTGCCAATGTAGAGAAACTTAGCTTCGCAACAACAAAGATAACGCATTCATTTATTATTGCCAATTAAATCATGCATAATCCTTTCTGGAATTTTTTCGAGGAAATAAGTGTTTAAGATTTACTTCGTAATTTTTAATACGGATGTTTTGAGTTTTTATGTATTTCTGCCTTCTCGCCAAGTGAGAACTGAATTAATTAAATGAGAAATACTCAATCGTCTGTGAAAAATTTTTCTTTTTTGTTTTGTTTGCTTAATTTCTTTTATACATAGTTCTAGCTTTATTATAGTATTTGAATAGAACATGTGGCAACGATTCGATAATTCTTTAAATGATATAAATTTTGTGCATTCTGAGTTATAATATGAACGAAATATAATACTGTTAAGTGAATCTAGCGCCAGAGTGTCACTATGGTAAACAAATACTACAGTGAATTTTAAAGAATGCATTTATTCTGTTGTGGTTTATGCGCTGTCGGCGAAGTAGATTTAATTCAATCCAATAAGTTTAAATTAAATGCAAGAAAAAATGTGTATAATTTAATATTCCGTACAAGGAAGTCATGTGGTGTACACATCAGATTTTTTTTTAAACATAATATAGCGCAATAATATTTGAGGGCAACAATTTAAAAAAATGATTCGGCGTCTATAGTGAAAATCCTCAAAATGCCGTTTTGAGAATAATAGCCCTTCTGGGCTACCTTGGGCTACAAAAAAAAAATCGTATTCCTGAAAAATATCGCTTTTCCAACCTTTGATTTTAGGACGTAACGTATATCGCTCGCAACGCACATGAAGTTTTGCGTCAAGCAAATTTTTTGGAATATAATTTATTTCTTATAACACTTTTAATATCTATGAAGCTTATGAGTTATTTTTAAATTGCTTTCAATACTTATAGTGTTTATAATGCAAGGACGCTTATAATGCTGAAATATATCATGTTGTGGAATGTTTGCTTTTCGAACAACAGCTTATAACGTATCACCATTTTTAAGTTGAATCACTTTTGAGGCGTACTGCTTTACAAATAACGCTAATAACTTATCTTGACTTCTGCGGCGTATCACTTTTCAAATGACGTATGAATGTTTATAATGCTCGAAATAATTATGCTGTTGAATGTTTGCTTCTCAGACGTTAATTTATATCGAATATAAGTTATTTTTATAACAGTTATACATAATATATATAAATAATGACTTCAAAATCTAAAAATTAACTTTTTGTCCGAACACTTTTTAAATTATTGCCACCAAATGTTATCGCCATGTATTATTCAAAAAAATAAATAAATAATGAAGAATGCGTGTGTATATATGCATGTTCCTAGCCTTATGCAAAAACGACGCCACTTGTAACCACCGATTCTTTTAATACACGTGGTTCTCGACCCAAACACGCAAATATTTTTAATTTTGAATTGTTTTTGATTTATTTCATATTTTGTACGAATTTACTGAATTTTTCATTAATTAACTTAGCGATTTTAAAGTCAGCAATGACAACAATGTTCGAAATAAAACATTTTTATCTACGTCAAAAGCACTGTTGCCATCAGGAAAAGTGTAAGATATTTTATATTTCAATTCTAATCAACAAACTCGGTGATTTGAAAGCAATATGTTGCCACTGCCTCAAACAGAATACTTATCCGTTTTGCAGTTCACTAAAGAGTAAGATAAAGAGTAACTTTCAAATTTAATCTTCCTTTTACTGAGTACCAAACGATAGGGACTAAGAAGCAATAAACACAGTTCTTAAAAATATCCTTTCTACATTTTAACCTGATTGATTTAAATAAAATTGCATTTAAACTGTGAGATATCTAACTACAAATATTAAATATTTTTATGAAATGACACTTGCCACTCGGAAGAATGAGTGCGAAAATTAACATTTTCAGAGTTTTTAATTAATATCTCGTCTGATTAAAGTCGTACGAAGATGAGAATGGTCGAAATGGCTTTCCACGAATTTTGGCGATCGAGAATAACATACTTAATGTTTGACAATGCTATTTTTATTTCATATTTTGTAAAACTCAGAAATTTTTTATTAAGAAACTCTACGATTTGAAAAGAGAGCAGTGGCAACACTGTTCGAAATAAAGCATTTACATCTCCAACGCGCGAGACTGTTGCCACTCGGAAGAATGAGTGCGAAAATTAACGTTTTCAGAGTTTTTAATTAATATCTCGACTGATTAAAGTCGTACGAAGATGAAAATGGTCGAAATGGCTTTCCACGAATTTTTGGGATTGAGAATAATAAACTTAATGTTTGCTAACTTAATGCTATTTAACTAAACTTAATGCTATTTTTATTTAATATTTTGTAAAACTCAGAAATTTTTTATTAAGAAACTCTACGATTTGAAAAGAGAGCAGTGGCAATACTTTTTGAAATAAAGCAGATTTTTATCTCCAGCGTACAAGACTGTTGCCTTTCGGAAAAATGAGGGCGAAAATGAACGTTTTCAGAGCTCTTAATTGATATCTCGTCTAATTAAAGTCGTACGAAGAGGAGAATGGTCCAAATGGCTTCTCAAAATTTTCGAATCCGGGCGGGGGGGGGTTGCTCTCGGAGCTCAACTCACCGCCGTTCCGGAAGAAATCAGGCCACAAACAGATAGGCGCGCATAGATTTTAATAGTATAAATGCTTTTTTAAAATATTTTTTGATTTTATGTTCAGTTTTATGTAGCAGAGAGCCAAGAATGCTATACTCGGTAATAAAGTTAAAAAGACAGAAAATGTTGGGTATCAGGAGTGAGCCCAAGAGGAGATGGATAAATTGCAAGCTCAACGATAGCATAAAAAATCTTAACAAACCCTCTGGTGCGTCGTTAAAATCTGAATCCTTTCAGATTTTTTTTCTCATTTATAGTTGTTATCAATACTTATCTCCTTTATGTCACGTAAATCACGAAACGAACTCGTAAAGTAGGAAATATTTCGTTTATACTTCGCCAACCACATGAGTATTACACTCATTATTCTGTCGAAATAAGTGGCAACATCGTAGATAAAGCTTTAATACTTCGAAACCCCAACTCTGGACGAATGTTGTAGGCTCTCAAATCAACCTGATGCTTCATCATGCTTAAAAAACTAAATACAATACGATTATAAACATGTCTCGCTCTGTTGCCTTCTTAGAATATCAAACCCATCTATTGGATTAAACATTTTTAAATACGATGCGCCACAAATTCATTGGCGTCGGTCCATTCTCGGCTTTCACCATTTAGCACGCCGCAACAAAAGGATTAAGCTTTTATCGCACATCAACCTCGTTTCTCACAAGATTATGAATATTTGTTCTTGCTATGCATAAGTGAACCAGCAAAATCTGATCAATTTAGGAACTTGGAACACGAAGTAACGGCCAGAAATAGCGAATTCACACCCGTTTGTCTCGGGAAAGTACGCAAGAAGGTTAAAAGATGAAAAGTGTTTTATTTTGCTTCGATATTTGTCGTCTGTATGCAAATTACAACTTTGTTTGGAGTTGTTTTCTTCAACAGGCAGATGTGCAACACAGGAAACTAACGGTCAGCTGAAGGAAAAGTGGCATTCAACTCTTTGGCATAAAAAGATGTTTTTGAATCAAACCATAAGAAAGGATTGATATTAGGTTTATATTCCGCTGGGAACATCGGGAAGTGCATCTGTCTGAATTTTTTACCAAAGTGGTTTTTTTACAGAGAATTTAATTTAGACATTTAATATAAAAATGCTTTCGAAACTCTACATTTTAATTTTGAAAATGCTGAAATTAAAGTTATATTATAGCTTCGAAATTATGATAAAATATTATTAACGGCTGCACTGTGGCATAACATGGAAAAGTGTAAAATAGGGTTATAAGGTTTCACTCGAATAATAAAAAATATTATGCCGTTGAAAGGACTGACTTTACATTCACTTATTTATAGAGGGAGATGTAAAATCACAAACTAAGCTACCAATGAAACGAGAGGGTATTTAACGATCAGGCTCACTTGGGAATCAAACTACTGAATCCTTCCCTCTAAATCTCATACAAGAGTAAAAGTGTTAAGACTCTTTTGGGCTGCCCAACTGGTACAGTGGTTAGTGCCAAAGGGCCCGGGTTCGAATCCCGGAGAAGGCATGAATGTTTGTAAATGTATAGTGTCGGTGCGGCATGGCGGCACTCTAAATATGCGGCGAGCCAAAAGGTCTCTCGTGTGGTTTGGTGGAAGAGAAGAGGGGTGGGAGACCCTCGGACCCGTCCCCACCCCGTTGTGCTCTCCATCAAAATTGGGGGCGAAACTGAGCAAAATTGCACGGTCATCTGTAAGGTGCTAAAAGCTGTTGCAAACGACAGACATATCTTGAGCGCTCTTTGCCCCAAGGGGAATTTTGTGGACATCCGCTGATGTTGCTATCAGACAAGTGAGTGTAAGTAACAACAGACTTATTTGGGAACGGCCTCAATCGGCATTAAACAGTGCTGTGCTACAGTAACTGCCGTTTGATGTGATCACGTGAGTCCACGGCTATTTGAATAACATTAACCGAATGATAACATTAAACGGGTAGAAAAAATATTGTTACGGAATGTACAGGCGCGGTGAGATAGCTTCCCCGCATAGAAGTTTTAGGTTTGCCATAAAGTGGTAAGATAAAGGCAGGGTTGCCACATCTGGCGAAAAATCGCCCACTTGGCGACAAAATTTCATGGATTCAAAATCGACATGAACGAATGGAGAACTTTCTGGAACGAATTCTTACCGGTTTAGCCCAGAATGTTCTCAAACACCAGCCAAGAGCTATATAAACCCTGCTGGTACGCGGAAGGTTAAGTATCGAGTTGGTGTCTCGTCTAGCGACTCAATCCCTGCGGAGTCGATCGAGTTAACAGCCGGGCAGCGAGTGCCGAGTGCACCGAAGGAGTCTGTTAGTGTATCGCGGTTAGTGCATCATCGAGAGAGCGTGTTGAGCTCCGGAAACGACTGAACCGAACTGTGCTCTGTGCGTTGTCGAGTGCATCGCGAGTTGTAGCGTGGAGAGTCTCGAGAGTACGTGGAGTTCCGAGAACGGCCAAGCAGAGTCGAGAGCTGTACTCTGGTGCTTTGCAGTGAAGCTGTCTCCACCGTGACAGCCTGATAATCTGGAGGCTGTGTCGCTGATCGTGTCAGCGTGTTTATAGCAGTTCATCGACGACTGTAAAAACGTGGAGCTGTCCTGACAATAACGGCCAATAAAGTGTGTTTTCGTCGTTATTCACTCCAAATCCACACGAACCCCGTACGAACGTGAAGGAAGAAAGTAACGTAACAACTGGTGTCAGAAAATTTAAAAAAAACGTAACAATATCATTCAAAACAGCCACTGAATTCAACTCATTTAATACAAATAGATACTTTTGCAACATTTTAATTAGGAAAATATAAAAGTTTGTTTATGAACTGCTCATTATTACTTTAATGCAAAAGTTCATTTATAAACTGTTCATGGGGAATTTTTGTTTCGGGAAATTTTTTGACCAATGCTGTAACCCTAATCTTAATACTTGGAGATCATTCCCCGTTGAAATAGAAGTTATTAATGAAAAAATGTTAAAGTAGGCAAAAAAGTGTAACCTCAGTTTAGCATCATAGATATTTTCAGAGAACTCTTTTCAAGGCAAAAAAAATTCTACAAACTTTGTTTTTCTGAACAAGAGGAACATGTGTCTGATCCCCCTCAAAATGGAAGAGAACATGAGAATATAAATTTAAAATTAGGCAAAAAAATTCAGCCTTAATTTGGCATAGATGTGGAAAGGAAAGTGGCAAAAATTCTACAGAAATTTTATTGCTTCTGAAAAAGAACGATTGCCCTTAAAATCGACAGAGTTAATGAAAACTACGTCAAAATAAGCTTGTTTTTTATGTAATTTTTAAATGGTTGTCTCAAGTCAAAACCACACTTATGGGTAATTCCACACTTGGCAACATTTCTCTGTTGCTTGGCGATTTTTATAATCAATTTTGAACTTATTTGACGATGTCGGTCTAAAAAAATTCTACTACAATATCTTGATATCCTATTAATACACTCATGTCCAAAATTATGTTTACATGCATAAATTCACGGATTTCTCAGAGACTATGACTTATAATTTAATGAATTTTCGTGGAATCATACATAACATGATGACACATAAATGCAAAAGAAAAAATTGAAGATCACCTCATATGATATAAAATTGTAGCATGAAACCATAAAAATGGTAATAAAGTGTGACAAAGAGAGTTAAGAAAAAAAGGAATGATTCAGAAAAAGAATTAAGTCTTACGAATTTAATATCGAATATGATCTCCCCTGACTTGTATACTCATATCACAACGTGTTTTAAGGCTAGAAATAACGTTGTTAACCACAGTTTGGGGAATTAATCTCCACTCTTCCAGCAATGCCGTCTTCAGAGCATTTACATCTCTAGGAGGAGGATGTATACGTGCAATTGCTCTTCCAAGGTAGTCCCATAAGTTCTCTATCGGGTTAAGGTCAGGAGAATTTGGTGGCCAAGGTATTCGCTTAATGTCTTCACTTTCAAGGAATTCATCAACGAGGTTTGCTCGATGTGGACGGGCATTATCATCCATAAATAAAAAGTCAGGTCCATATGCACCCCTGAAAAGTCTTACATAAGGATCTAAGACCTCATCCCGATATATCTGGCCTGTCACAGATCCGCTGCTGAACACGTGTAGGGCCGTACGTCCATCGATCATTATTCCACCCCATACCGTCACACCTCCACTACCGAAACGGTCACGTTCCACAATGTTCGAGGGATCATTTCGTGTTCCTGACTCCCTTCGGATGTAAACACGTTTAGAATCACCAGTTAAACTAAGCCGCGACTCATCAGTAAAGAGAACATGGGACCATTGATGTTCAGTCCAGTTTTGATGTTCTTTACACCAATTAAAGCGATCCCTCTTTTTCTGTGAAGACAGTAAAACCCTTGGCTTTCTGGCATAAAGGCCTTTTTCACTAAGCCTTCTGTATATTGTTTGCCGTGATGCAACAGTTCCAGTGGCGGCTGCAAGCTCTGAACTTAACTGGCGAGCAGTAGCCTTTCTGTTACGACGGGCAGTTAATGCCAGATACCGATCCTCACAAGCAGTTGTCATTCGTTTCCGACCTTGTCCAGGCCTTCTTACAACACTTCCATCATTTTGAAACTGTTTCCATAGCTTAGAGACTGTCTGTCTTGAAATATTCAGACATGTGGCTGCTTCCATGATTGACTGCCCTGCTTCTAAACGGCCGATAATTCGCCACTTTACAGATTCTTCCAAATGATACTTCGAAGTCATAACAAACCGCTTTGAGTCCCTACACACTGAAATCAAACGCTATGTTGCAGAAATTCACTCAAATATTCAGTTTGCGCAAAGTGCTTGATTCACCCTTGGATGACGTAACGCCTAAATTTGCATATCACAAACCGATTGATTACTTTTGATTGGATAATGCTAATTAGGCTTGGTTTTCACACATTCCCTGCAAATACGAATCACATTGATTCGATATTTCATTGAATATCATCATTTTTGGGTATGTAAAGATAATTTTGGACATGAGTGTAGAACAGCTGATCCAAATAAATGGCGTTTTTCCATATTTTCGTATATGAAAGAGTACATTTCCACAATTTGATAACAATATCCGAATGATAACATTAACCGCGATCACATTAAGCGGCGTCTACTCTATACGTGAGAAAGTATTATCTTCCCTTTAAACAGCATACTTTATTGTAGTGGACTAAAAAATGTGGATTTCAAAAAAGATGATAATTTATTTGAAATCACTAAATCCTATTTTAGTATTAATATTCAACTATATACCATCTCCATAAAAGTTCTTTCCGGGCTTTTATTAGCCCGAAGGGCTATTAATTTCGTTTAGGCATTTTTCGTCGGAAACATCAAATGTCGGTTCACTTTTCAAATTGTTGCCACCAAGTATTAGAGCCCTGCATTATATTAAAAAAATTAATTAATGAAGAATCTGCATAGATGTATGTACGTTTCTTGCATTGTGATAAAACAACGGTACCTAGAGCCCTCCAATTTTGAATAACGTATGTCTCCACGAGAATATGGGTATCTGGAAACCGGAATTTGTTTTATAATCGATTTTATATTTTGTAACACTTAAACGAATTTTTGATTAACAAACTCGACGATTTCAAAGCAAGCAATGGTAACACTATACGAAAACAACAACAAAACAAAACAAGAAAAAAAAATTATCTGTGTGTCGGAAATTCTAAAGATGTGTTCGTTTTAAAATTATTTTATTTTGCGATATTGCTGTTGAATTGAATTTTATGGTTTAGGTGCAAAGAACGTGGTATTTAATAAATAAAGGTAACACACAAAACATTAAAAAAGTCCCTTTGGGCGTAATGTAAAATCTGAAAGCTTTCAGATTTTATTATACTTTTGTATTATTTTGTTGATCGTAGACATGTACTTCCATCTACAAAAATGTTTCAAATGTCTTGAATATTTATATTTTGGCATGTTTAAGTTTAAAAATAATCAATTTTGTAAAAATTATAAAATTTAACTTCTTATACGTTCCTCCTACTTTTATTTATTTCTTCTATTTTTATTTTGTTTTAATATTCGAAGCATAAAGTAAAAGTAGAAATCCAGTGTAAATGGTATCAAAATGTATCTATAAAATTTCACTTTCATAATCCAGTTAGTTATAAAGATACTCAACTTTCAAATGCGTTAAAAGTTTTAGCATATTATGACATGTCAAAGTACTTGGTGCAAAACGATTTTCGTCGCTGAGAAAACTCTTTGTATGTCTTTGGGAAAAAAGACCCGAATTTTGATTTTGATACGTTGACAGGAACAGATAAGATATGATATAATTAAATAAAAAATAATCTGAAAGTATTCAAATTTTATCGATCGCCCAAAAGGCATTTTTTAGAGTTTAATATGGTTTATCAGCAAAGATTATTAATAGAGATGGCCCAGGTGGGACATTTTATGGGATACTGGTTGAAGACACACTTAGACAGATATAGCAACGTTCTGCATCTTCGCTCTGCTTGAAAAGTGAAAGAAAATATATAACGTCATTCCATAAAAATATTTAATGTCTTTAATTACATATATCATGAATCAAATGCATTTTTATTGAAATCAATCCGATTGAAAAATAATATTCTTATGAATTGCATCAATTTCTTCTCAACAGCTTAGTTTATTCACCCATAACAGACTGATTGAATTGGAATGATAAATATCTTATATTTTGCCGAATGGCAAGAGACTGGAATAAAAGCAAAACAATGCATTGACAGTTCACAACATTGAAAATGAATCAATGTAAAATCGTGTTTCTAGGATAATAGCCCTTTTTTAGTTTCAAAATAAATGTATAAGAAACTTATAATTTTTGAGCTATTATCTCATATACGAATCAACGAAAATCGAAAACATCTCTACTTATTCAAGCTTTTTAAGAAATAATAAATATCGAAATCGTTCTTTTAGCTGAAACTAGATACGGGGATATGCAGGTATAATAGGAAATGAAGCGCTGATACAGCAGGTTAAAGGAAGCCACATTAAAAATGTGATTGGTATCCATCTTCCTATTTGAAGAATTACAATCAAGAATAAAATTTTCAAACAAGTTAATAAAGTGGCAAAGATGATGGTATGAGGCAGATACAAGAAGGGTGACTCGTTACATTATGCTAACTTGGCGATTTTTTGGCGAAAATTTGGTGACCAATCCTGCTACAGCAACCTGCTAGTTTTGTTTCGGATGCCATTTTGTTTTCACGAAATAAAGGCATGTTTTTTTTTTTTTTTTAACTCAATATTTTTTCCAACAATCTGCTAGCCGAATTACGCTTATATTAGAACTTTTATGGAATAAAAATGCTTAATCATGTAGAAGATTAGGTGCGAAAAAAAGTGCAGAATCGCAAACTGCTTCCCGCGTTTTTAAGAATTGCAAGAATTGCACATAAGCGGTATCCATGTACACGTCGACCTATTTTCACTTAAAAAAATATCACAGAATTGCACAAAAATGGCATTGCGCACACTCTTGACTTTATCCATGTACACATCGACCTATTTTCACTTAAAAAGTAAAAGAAAATTGACAAAAATCCAATTCTTCTTACTCTTGTAAAAAGCGCCTAACAAATAAGGGGGCGATTCTGCACTTTAGCAGCGAAATTGTTAAGTGCTTATTAGCTGAAATCACGATCGGAATTTTCCGGAAAATGTCACATGACATGTCTCATGATCTCTCATTTCTCTGAGACAAAATAATCTGTGATTCGAAATGTGTACTTCTCAGATTATTGCTAAAGTTCTAGCTAGTAACCTTTATCGCCTTACCAAAATATCGCCAAACTACCTGTTACCGTATTATAAAGATTAGCCGCAAGAAGATTAGCCCACAAATACGTTTCTCAAGTATCCATAAAAAGAATAAAAGCAAACTTTATGCTACTACAATTAACAACAAGTCATAGAAAGTTTTCATCTTATTTCCAGCTATTCTTAAGAAGAAATGTGAAATGTGGGGGCAGAACAACAGCACATCTTGCACATGCCAACATTATACATCCTTTGTGAGAAAATTTTCAGGAGAAAGGTCTTTTAAAAAATAGAAAACTGCATTTACCAAGTAATGATCCTAGCTGCTATCAAAGTAGTCCCCTTGACTATCTCTACACAACTGCCAATGTTTCTGGTGGTCTTGGAAACAAGCAGGGAAATCTTCAATTGCAATGCTTGCAATCTCATTTGTCACAGACCGTGACAAAATTGGATGTCTGCAATAATCTTGATGAAGCTTTCCTTTCAGTCACCTTTTCACTCACGAAAACAAGAAAAAAAATCACAATAATTTTTGGCACAAATGTGGGATAGCGTCTGGCTCTATCCAATAGTTCAGCAGAAATTTTTCGTCTTTCCTCTTTCTGTTCATGTGTTAGTGAATGAAGGACAATTCTTTCATTAAGTTTCTGTTTCCCTAAATTTTTGCGTAAAATCTTACGACACACATCACGATTCAAATTCAGTTCTTCTGATATTGTATCTTCTTCTGTATTGTCATTAATTACCCCAAACTCACGGACCCGTAGAACGCAACGGTATGTATCTACAGGAAAAAAGCCCACAGGAATAATGCTCACAGGTATAGATGCTCACAGGTATAGATGCTCACAGGTATAGATGCTCACAGGTATAGATGCTCACAAGTATAGATGCTCACAAGTATAGATGCTCACAGGTATAGATGCTCACAAGTATAGATGCTCACAAGTATAGATGCTCACAGGTATAGATGCTCACAAGTATAGATGCTCACAAGTATAGATGCTCACAGGTATAGATGCTCACAGGTATAGATGCTCACAGGTATAAATACTCACAGGAAAAAAGCCCGCACAGATATATGCCCACATGGAAAAATACTCACATGGGAAAATGCTCACATAGAAATATGCTCACACAGAAAAAAGTTCACATAGATATATGCTCACATGGTAATAAGCCCACTGATAACTAAAATACGTAGAAAAAGCCTTACATTAATCAATCAATAATTAATTGATTTGAACATCGTACACCTACTTGAATTTTTTAAAGAAACATTATTGGACAAATGCCCATATTAACCTTTTCAGGGGCAGTATATGAAAGAATGAAAAAACTATAGTAAAATTTAGCATGTACTGTTAACATTTTATATCACTGACCCCTGTACATTTTTTTCCCTGTAACTGCCAATAGTTTATTTTTTAGTCCAAAGGGATTTGAATCCCGAAGGACTATTAGTTTCTTTTTGGCATTTTGCGTCCGACTCATAAATGTCGGTTCACTTTTCAAACTGTTGCCACAAAATGTTAGAGTCCTGCATTATATTTGAAGAAATTAAATAATGAAAAATCTGCATAAATGTATGTATATTTCTCGTATTGTGATAAAACAACGGTACATAGAGTCATCGAATTTTGAATAACGTAATCCTCCAACGAATATGAGCATGTGGAAGACCCAATTTGAAATTTGTTTTATGATCGATTTCCTATTTTTTAAAACTTTGACGAATTTTTGATTAACAAACTCAAGGATTTCAAAGCGAGCAATGGCAACGTTGTGCAGAAAAAACATTTTTATCTCCAGCGCGTGAGTCTCTGTATCGGAAATTCTAAAGATATGCTCGTTTTAAAACTATTTTGCGATATTGCTGTTGCACTGGATCTTATGGTTTAAGTGCGAGGAACATGATATTTAATAAAGAAAGGTAACACACAAAATGTTAAAAAACGCCCCTTTGGACGTAATTGAAAATATGAAACCTTTCAGATTTTTTTATACTTTAATTTATTGTTAGTCCAAAGGGATTTGAATCCCGAAGGACTATTAGTTTCGTTTTGGCATTTTGCGTCGGACTCATAAATGTCGGTTCACTTTTCAAACTGTTGCCACAAAATGTTAGAGTCCTGCATTATATTTGAAGAAATTAAATAATGAAAAATCTGCATAAATGTATGTATATTTCTCGTATTGTGATAAAACAACGGTACATAGAGTCATCGAATTTTGAATAACGTAATCCTCCAACGAATATGAGCATGTGGAAGACCAAATTTGAAATTTGAAATTTGTTTTATGATCGATTTCCTATTTTTTAAAACTTTGACGAATTTTTGATTAACAAACTGAAGGATTTCAAAGCGAGCAATGGCAACGTTGTGCAGAAAAAACATTTTTATCTCCAGCGCGTGAGTCTCTGTATCGGAAATTCTAAAGATACGCTCGTTTTAAAACTATTTTGCGATATTGCTGTTGCACTGGATCTTATGGTTTAAGTGCGAGGAACATGATATTTAATAAAGAAAGGTAACACACAAAACGTTAAAAAACGCCCCTTTGGACGTAATTTAAAATCTGAAACATTTCAGATTTTGTTTTTTTAAATTTTTTTTTTATTTAATCTATTTTTTCATACTTTTGATGTGTATCTATAGAAATTGATGTGTGAATGTAGTTATTTAAGTCTGGAGCCAGAAAAGCTCTAGAAGACCACAGTTTCCAATCGAAGTGTGGAATCATTATGAAGCAACCTTCGAAAAATCTCCTAAAACAACGAATTATTACGAAACCTTTCATAAGGTGCTAAATTCATTATTTAATTGTGAATATGAAATGAGGAAAATTCTGAAAATCCTAGTATGTGGTTTTTGTTTGACGAACTGAAAAAAGATGTAGCCTTTCAACGTTTATTACTAGCTATTGTAAACACAGGGCGTACTGATTAAAAACAAAAAAACAAAAAAAAAAAAAAAATGAAAACATACATTTGGTAATCACCGAATCATGTAAGAAACTATGATGAAATCAAAGATAAAATTAGATATTTACATATATTAGCTAATATTCAGTAAGTTTGTAGATATATTAGGTATTTTGGAAGCAGGAAATATGAAAATGAGCAAAGCCTTCGTCGGGAATCGAACCATGGGCCTCTGGAATACGGAATTGTATTGGTTACAGAAGAAATTATTGCATTTTGAAATTGCTAGGAAGGCGGGAGAAATACCTTATATATTCCCCCCTTTTAAAGGGCGACTGGGTTTCTTAGGGAACCCAATTGCCAACACCCTTTAGTTCGGGCGCCACTGTAGAGACATTAGGTATTTTGGAAGCAGGAGATGTGAAAAATGAGCAAAGCCTTTTCCGGAAATCGAATCACGGATTTCTGGAATACACGCCCAACCTGCAGACCACCACACTACGAAGGCATGCTAAGAAGGCGGGAGATATGCCTTATATTGTATTGTATTATTGTATTATTCAAGTATGGCAAAGCACAAGAGGGCTATCTGCCTAAAGGGAGGGATGCCTTCGTGGAGGACTTTCTAAGGGAAACTGGCTCGTATACACGTTACACATAGGGAAAACCACGAAAGCGCCCATGCAGCCAGCCCGTTCGCGGGATTCGAACCTCGGACCGAACTACCAGTGTTCAGCGTCTTTACCGCTCAGCCGCTGGTGGGCCAGAAATGCCTTATAAGTTTATGTGATATATACATGACTTATATATAACAAGGTATTTTACGTACTTTAAATAAAATAATTATTTCTATTTGCTTATTCTTCTAAATGTTCATATTATAAAATGTGTAACTTATACTAACAAGGTATTTTACGTAATTTAAATAAAATAATTATTTCTATTTGCTTATTCTTCTAAATGTTTATAATATAAAATGTGTAACTTATACTTACTATTACTTTTTTAACAATTAAAATTGCAATAATTTTTCGTTGTATATTCTGTTTCATTTTTCTTCATTCCTCCTCTCTTTTTCCTAATACAAAACGGCCCATTTGTTAATCTTATATAGCAACTAAATCTACACATAAGTTATACAGTTTTATATATATATATATGTATACACAATAGATGTTTTGGTAATTTAAATAATTTTTCTTTGAAAAATTCAAGTAGGTGTAGGAAGTTCAAAATCGATTAATTATTGATCGATTAACGTAAAACTATTTCTACGTATTTTATTTATCAGTGGGCTTATTTCCCTGTGAGCATATTTCTATGTGAGCTTTTTTCCGTGTGAGTATATTTCTAAGTGAGCATTTTTCCATGTGAGCTTTTTTCTATGTGGGCATATTTCTGTGTGGGCTTTTTTCCTGTGAGCATTATTATGTGAGCATTTTTTCCGTGGGCTTTTTTCCTGTGAGCATTTATACCTGTGAGCATTATCCTGTGAGCATTTTTTCCTGTGAGCATTCCTCGAATTACTTACTCGAAACTTATTTCCTCGAATTCCATCAGAGATATATTTTTCCTTCAATGAATTTAGTTCTCACCTCGCGGCAAGGCAAGAATTGAAAATTATTAGAAATTGAAACAAAAAATATAGAAAATTTTAAAACAGCAAATACAGTTAAAACAATTAAAAAACAATTCTTTAAAGTATGATTTCTACGGGGGGAGAAAGCAATTTGGCCACGGTGCATAAAACTGAAAGTTTACTTTTGGTCCCATTCGGCAAAAAGACACTGAAGGTGCAAATACTGACTTAATTCACTTATGAATCAGGAGACATGAAAAATATGCAATGCCCGGGACTCGAACCTGGACCTCTCGAATACGGGTTGAGTATGCTTCCCGTTACATCACGGAGGCATGTGGAAAAGAGGGAGAAAACATGCATTCTTCACATGTTTTTACCCATACCCGCCTTTTCTCATAACCAAAGTCTTTTGAAGTTGAGTCGTGTCCAACATGTACACAGCACCTACCTCTTTTTTCAGGTCTTCAATCGGTAGACTGCATAAATTACGTAATTGTAATTTTGGAATAAACTTTAAAAAAATTGTGTTACTAATAAGATTTGCTGCTTTCTGGAATAATTATTGCTCATTTATATTCCCCTCCCAAACTGTGTCTAAAAGTAAGAAAACAACGTTTTAGCCCAAAGAGCATTAACACAGAAGGGCTATTAATTTGGTTTTGGCATTTTGCGCTAAAACTTTGAATGTCTGAATCACGTTTCAAATTGTTTCCACTAAATATTACAGTCCTGCATTATATGTAAAGAAATTAAATAATGAAGAATCTGCATGAAAGTATGCATGTTTCTCGCACTGTGATAAAACAACGTTACCTAGAGTCATCGAATTTTTGAATAACGTACGTCTCCACCCGATTATGGGCACCTGAAAGCCCGAAGTTGGAATTTGTTTTATTATGTGTTTCATATTTTGTAAAATTTTAACGAGTTTTTGCTTAATAAACTCAACGATTTCAAAGCGCAAATGGCAACACTTTACGAAGAGGGGGGGGACATTTTTATCTATAACGCGCGAGATTGTGTATCGGAAATTTTAAAGGTATGCTCTTTTTAAATTATTTTGCGATATTGCTGTTCAATTAAATTTTATGGTTTAAGTGCGAAGAACATGATATTTAATAAATAAAAGTAATAACACACAAAACGTAAAAATCGCTTCTTTGGGCGTAATATAAAATCTGAAAACTTTCAGATTTTTTTTTTTTTTTTTAATTAACGTTTTGTATATTTATTTCATTTTTTTTTTCTTGTATAAGAAAGTTTACTTGTTCTGTGATGAATATACAAATTTTGAATCGTTTATTAAAATTTAAAAAGGCATCTGACATCACAAAAAGTATAAATTTAAATGAAGCAGCACTGAGAACCATTAAAATCATAATTTTGTTTTTTAAAGTTTTCAGAATGCATCCCTCTCTTTTGTTTTAGTTTTTAGTGAAACATGGTTTTAGTTTTCTTTTAACATAGTTTCACACAGCACGGTATTTTCTAGGAACTTATCTACCGTGTTATAAGATGATATGCCTGTATTATAATTATTATTCGCATTATCGATGTTTCACATGATGATTTTTTACAGGTGATACTGTTTGCGTAATAAATCACATTTACAGGAAAAATATTATTCTAAATTATTATTCTACGTATCATTAGCTCTAGAAATTCACAGTAATAATGATAGATTGTCCTACACAAAGCACAATGAAGAAGACAGAGTTTAAAGACTCCCTCCCCAAAAAAGGAGAATATTAATGGCCATCAATATTATACTGCTACTAACTGCTTAACATAAATTTTAATACACGTTTGAAAAATTTTATTTTGAAAAGTGGAGCTCTGTTTGCTAATAATCGTTGAATTTTGTATTCTATTGATGCAAGGAAAATCCAAAGTTTAGTAATTAATGCAAACAGAGAGCTAACATTGAAAAATGATAGTTTACGAACGAAAAGTAATTTGAAAACTAAACCCACTAAATAAATGAAAAGTTTTGTATCTGACACAAACATGGAAAAAAAAAAAAAAAAAACTGCTGTGGTCACCACAGGACTTCCTTGTAATGCATATTAAATTATACGCATTTTCTGCAGCATTTCATTTAAACTTATTTCCTCGAATTTCAATAGAGATATATTTCTCATTCAATGAATGCAGTTCTCACTTCGCAGCAAGGCAAAAATGCATAAAACTTCAAAATATCGTTATTAAAAATTGAAAAATATAAAACACCAAATACAGTTAAAACAATTTTTACAAGTTAAAAGTAGAGTTTCTACGCAAAGAAAAAAAAAAAAAAAAAAATTGCAATTCGGCCTCCGGGCAAAAAGGCAGATTTTTCGGTGCACAAACTGAACGTTTACTTTTGCTCCCGTTCGGCAAAAAGGCACTGAAGGTGCAGAAACTAAATTCACTATTCTTCTAAATTTCAAATATAAACAAATATGGCTATTATGGTAAAAAAAATTAGGCTTAGCCGCAATTAAACAACTTTTAAATTGTTGAGAATCCTACAACTAATGCATGCAGATTAAGTAAAGGCATAAGAACCTTAACCGAAAGATAAGAACACCATAATGCAATCATTTTCAAAGCAAAAAAATACAGAATTTACCTACATATAACAATAAAAAAAAAGGAGCTGACTGAACGAGGAACAGATATATATATGTATATAAACATTTCGTGCGGCCGATTGCAACCAAAAAGGGAGGTGCAAAACTATATATTACATTCAGGCCTATATACAAAATTTCAACGTTCTGAGACTACTCTTTTTTGAGTTATGAGAGATACGTATATACGTACGTACAGACGCCACTAACAAATCTGTTCTGAATCCATTTTAAATCGGTTTTATAATTCGTCTGGTGAAAAGAGTCCTTTATTTGTCCTTACGTACAGATGTGACGCAAAAACATCGTTAAATTACATTCGATAGCGGCCAAAATAGATATTTTCTTTGAAGTATGATACCCGAAATTTTTCGCTATTACAATATTTCCTTTACTTCGTACAAGGAAGTAAAAAATATGATGTGTACACCATATGAATTCCTTGCGCGGAATATTAAATTATGCGCATTTTTGCCTGCACTTCATTTAAACTTATTGAATTGAATTCAAACGACATCGTCGATAGCTCATATTTCGATTCTACGACTCAAATTATGCCTAGATATTAAATTTTGTAAAATTTGGCGCGAAATTTACGGAGAAACTCAAAAATTTATCTTGGCGCAAATTTTTCAGTTTGCGCCAAGCATAATTCACTTGGCGAACTTCTTAATGTATGGCATCCTATTTTCCTTTCCCTTTTTGCATTGTCCTTGAGCGGGGAAAAAGCCACATCGTTACTACTTTCAAATAATTTTAAAACCATATTTGTGTGTAACCATATTTGATGTTTTTATCGCTTTCAACAAATATGCCAAATTTCAAAACGCGCCAATATCTAAATTCACGTATATCTTGGGAAATTTTGAATAAAAAACTCGAATTTTCTGCAGGTATGCTTGGAAGATATTATTTTAAGATGATGGTAAACATTTTACAGATTATAATGCAAAATGTTTTTCAAACAATTATAAAAATATTTAAAAATACAAATTTAAAAAGTAAATCATGAAAGATGGGCGAATTTTATTTGGAATGAACGTAAATTTCGAAATGTGGATGGAAGAATGTAGTAAGTTTAACAAAACAAAAGAGATTAATAAGTATATATAACAAATTCAATTAACATGGAGGAGCTAAAATATGGAAAGCTGGTTTTTTTTAAACCTACTCTTGCGATTTTTACAAAACTTAGCACGTTGGTATAATTTGAGTCGTAGAATCGAAATATGGGAAAAAATTTGCATGTCATTTCAGAAAAAGTCCGTTTTTGTGTCAAAATACCTATATTAGATCACTGCTATATATAAATCTAATATATATCTTAAGACGCGCTTTCGAGACATGAAAAACGCAAGTTGAATTCCGTCAATCAGCCCAGTAGCGCGGGGGGAATATTCGATTCCCCCCCCTGAAGTGTACCTTTTAACTTAAACAAAGAAATGTTCACCAGCGACCAAGTTGTAAAGCCTTGAACATTGTTGGACTTGGGTTCAATTAGGCGAAGGGATTGGCTGCACTGGTGTTTTCGTTGTTTTTTCCATGAGTAATTTATATACAAGCCAGTCTCATTTAGAAAGTCATCGACGAAGGCATTCCTCTCCTTTCGCAAATACCCGCAACATCCTTTGCTGCAATCAAATCAGAGAAACTTATCTTGTCAGGACTTGTATGTCTTTTGACTTGCTTCGGAAATATAACGTATCCTGAATAGGAACAAGGAGCTTACTAAAGCTGTGCTCAAGTACGTGTGGAACAGACGACACAAGTAGGAAGGGTGTACTGAACCCTTTATTCTCTATTAATTTACAGGTACTCCCGTACTTCGGGATACAGAGACCAACCATTTGTGGTCCGAACGTAAAAATATAAAACTACTAACTAAAACTCTAACTAAAAGCTAACTTTGAATTAGGTTACAAATGCCTAACACTAAGACTGGCCTTTTTTTGAAAGGTTACGTAGGTAGTACGCAAACTGCTGAAACTAAAATACGTTTTAAATATCAAGAGGACTAAACCTCTGGCCTTAAACCTCAGCAGCTGATTGAAAGCACGTAAGAATGCAGTGGCAAGGCGGCTGACTTCCTCTCTCTCTTTAATTCTTGGCAAAAAGCCACAACTTAAATGCTTGTGCGTTAGCAAGTTACAATTTTCAAAAACAAGTTAAAATATTTAATTCTAGTTAAAGCATTTAATTCTAAGTGGAAAATAAGAAAGATAGTAAAGTTTTAAAATAAAATAAACGTTAGTAAAACTTAAGATCCTTATAATCTAATGAATGAACAACTTCAACACCTCTGGAATATGCGATTTGCTGAACATGATTTAACGCTCTTCGCAAACTCTAAACCTCCCTGTTTGTCGTTTCTTTTTTAGCTGATGTGTTAAAGACTTTGTTTACATTACCAAACTTTGGTTCACCACAAGAATCGCATTATTGTACCTGTTAAGATTTGTAACTGTTTGAATTAAAGCAGGGTTTCTTAAACTTTTTTCAGTCACTGAGAGTGCCTTTTCTATCACTTTTCAGTCACTGCCCTTTCTATCACAGAGTTTTTTACGACTTCCAGGACCCCCATGATATTTACAAACATTTTGTGGGACCCCCCCATAAATATTGCGCAAATCCCACCCATGTGTGAATGAAACTGTCAATGTTTTCACTTGTACTGCAATATACTGTCTGTCTATCATAAGTAAAGCTCTCACCAGTTAGTCTGCAGTTGTCTGTTGCCGTAGAAACGAGACTTGACCCATTTTCCGTAGGAGTATCTTGAAGTCTTTTTTCCCCTCAGCCAACAGTCGCCAAAACGAAATAACAATAAAGCAACCCTTGGCTCGCCTCTATTTGAAATAGACTAACCCTGTTGTTATAGGGATCGCCACCCGCCAGACACTGTGGCGGTGCTGTTCTTCTTGTAGACAGACAGTATTATTGCAGTTTGAAGTCATTAAGTTCTAATTTTAAGACATAGAACAATGTGAAAATTTTAGATAAGTAACAGACGAAATGACAGCGTCACGTGCAAAGCAATGAAAATGAACGTTTATATTATAAAAAGAATGCGTCGAAACGTTTTCGTCTTTTTCTTTGTCTGTATTCTCTTATCTTTATCTATTTTCAGATACATTGCGTAAAAACATTTGGCAATCGTAAAATTATTATAATAAGTGAAAGAAATATCAAAACTGCTAAAATTTTTGCCGACCCCCTAGGGGGTCGCGACCCACAGTTTAAGAAACCCTGAATTAAAGCAAAGCTACTCGAGAACTATTTATTGAAATGGGGGAATGTCTTCGTGTAAGACATTTTAATCTAAACTGTCTCGTATTCGTGGTGCACATACGGAAAACACGGTTTTTGTCAATCCCAGCGAACTATCTGGGAAACTTGAAGGGGAGGATATTAAAATACCAAGAAGAGGATTTTGAAGATTGCAGTTGCCTTGCAAACAGATGACCAAATGCGAAATTTATGAAATATTGACTCAAAATTGTACGAAAAATACCAGATGCCCTTGACACAGAAAGCCTAAATCGCAAAGAAGTAATTTGTTTGGATAAACATTTCAATCATTAACTGAGACGGCTTGTTTTTCTTTGTGTTCTGTAAATCATTGCGTTTCGCGTAATTTACTTTTGATTTTGCTTGTTCTCGAGATATGCTGTTAAAACAATCAGCACTCGAGTGTTTCTTCATTTGGATTTTACACAAAAGCCTTTTTCTTAATTTATTTTTGCTGAGTTACAAGTGTCAAAATGTCATTTACGAGTGTCGAAACACGGATGCGTCTTCGCATTTACAAGATGTTTTTTAATACTTTGTATGGAAACGTTTCATTACCTCTTGACCTGAATACATAAGACAGTGATTTTCCCCTTAACATCTTTTCTCAGAAATCATACCCTTCTCGCATGCACTGACATATATTTGTAATAAATATTAAAATAATTTACCACTTATCCCTTCACTTTTGTGATATGAAACGGCATTTTTAGTTTCACCTGTTTATATTATTTGGCTTCATTTACTTAAACTATTCATTGAGGACGTCTTCAGGACGTTATCGGTTCATGCGTCTGAGGCCTGTTTTATAATTTGCAAACTATTTCTAACATCTTAGTTCCCTGTTCACGGCAGGCCGATTTGGGTTTTAATCCCGCTTTAACTTATTTCTAATTGAGAGAAACTAACACGTAATTATAATAGCAATAAAGAATAGTATTACCCTTGTACAATTTTACATTAATTAACCAATTATGATCTGAAATTTTACTGTAACTTCTTTTTTCTGTATTCCTTCTAGAATGCAATTTAATCGTTGGGTATTTAAGCCTAAGGTTTGAATGTTTTAAAGTTAGGGCTTCTGGCAACCTTATAAGGTATTTCTCCCACTTCCCTAGCGTGCCTTCGTGGTGTAAGGGTAGCACGCTGGGCCGATATTCCAGAGGTCCGTGGTTCGATTCCCAGCGAAGGCGTTGTTAATTTTTCATCTTGTTTGCTTCCAAAAGGATCCTAATGACTCTACAGTGGCGCCCGAACTAAAAGAGTTGTGGATGACGATTCTCCACACCCAGGATTTGGCGACTAGGTCCCCTAAAACCCTAGTCGCCCTTTAAAAAGGGGAGTATATAAGGTATTTCTCCCACTTTCCTAGCGTCCTTCGTGGTGTAGTGGTTCTGCACGCTAGGCCGGTATTCCAGAGGTCCGTGGTTCGATTCCCGGCGAAGGCGGTTGTTAATTTTTCATCTCTTCAGCTTCCAAAAGTCCTAATGTCTCTACAACCTTGCTGGCAATTATGTACTATCGCCAGCTCTGCCAAAGTTTATTCCGTCTTCAGCCATTTTGCAAGCCGACTTTTAAAGCTCGCCATAAATTACTTCAGCCAACTTACGTAGAGTGTTTGTATGTAGTCTCAGACAACATTACTTAAATTTGCATTTAAACTTAAGTTATTTGAAATATCACCCAAATAACAGAGTCACTTTTTGCAGAATAAGTGGGGTCTTAAAGAGTTCAATGAAAAAGTTATTTAAGCCTTGACTGTCATCTTAATTCAGACTACAGCTGTAATTCCCTTGTCAGTTTAGTAGGTTCTGAAAGACATTGATTTAAGCTTCAATACCTACAGGACCCTACACGTTGTGCATGAGCTTAAACTGTTAACAGAACGCGTTTTAAGATAGCAGAATCATTAGGTTTAATGTAGAAAAATATACCATGGCGTCGCAGGGAAGTGCGAGTGAGACCTTTTAATTTGCTAGCTGCACATAAGTACAGTACCACAAAGATAGCAAACGGAAAAAAAGTCTTTGATTTCGTATAATACATAGTACTGTTACGAAATGTACAGGCGTGGTAAGACAGCTTCTCCGCAAAGCAGTTTTAGGGTTGCCATAAAACGGCAAAATAGGGCAGGGTTGCCACATTTGGCGAGAAATCGCTCATTTGTCGATACTTTGGGACAAAATTGGCGATATAACATGGACGGATGGAGAACCTTCTGGAATGAATTCTTACCGGTTTAGCCCAGAATGTTCTCGAACACAGGCCGAAAGCTATATAAACCCTGCTGGTCCACAGTCAGTCAGTGTGTGTTTCATCCACAGGGCGAGTAAATGCGCCTCGTCTAGTCAGTATCAAGTTGGTATCTCGTCTAGCGAGTCAATCGAGTTGACAGCAGGGCAAGGAGTGCCGAGTGGGTGGTCGAGTGCACCGAAGGAGTCTTTTAGTGCATCGCTGTTAATGCATCGTTGAGCGAGCATGTTGAGCTCCGGGAACGACAGAACCGAAGAGTAGGGAGCTGTGCTCGTGTGTCGTCGAGTGCATCGCGAGTAGTAGCGTGGAGAGTCTCGAGAGTACGTGGAGTTCCGAGAACGACCAAGCAGAGTCGGGTGCTTTGCAGGAAGCTGTCTCCACCGTTATTGCCTGACAGTGTGAAGCCTGTGTCGCTGATCGTTCCAGCGTGTCTATAGTAGATCTTCGACGACTGTAAAAAGTGACTTTGGAGCTGTCCTGATTAATATTGGTAAATAAAGTGTGTTTCGATACTTCATCAAGTGTCGTCGTTATTCACTCCAAATCCTTACAAACCCCGTACGAACGTAAAAAAGAGAAAAACGCAACAACTGGTGTCAGAAGAATAAAAAAATTAACAGTACTAACGGTGACCGAGTGATTAAGACTGTCCCCCCTTTTAAGCAGATAGTCCTCGTGGCTTTACCGTATTCAAATAACATCAAGCTTATACTATTTCCATATAACACATTTTCATAATAATACTAAAAGTATAATAATTTGTTACATGTTCCATCTCAAAGTCTCTGGAGATCATTTTATTTTTTAGATGGCTTTAGAATCTAAGAGTATTTACAATTGGACTGTCATTATTTTTGTTGCAAAATATGGTTACTTTGCGACATACATTTCGGTTTCAGTTCGACTAACAGTTAAATATTAACTCTTTGACAACTAACGGAGCATAAATGTCTCACTAAAAGTTTAAAAATCACTGCTGTGTTAATAAGTACTTAGAATCTCCTGAATGTTGGGGATCATCTTCCAATAGTTCGAAAATCAAGACGCCGCTGTGTTCGTTGTACATAAATGAACATAGAGAAAACAACAAATATGAGTTGCCCAATTGTGTAATGTTGGGTTATACCTACGATGTACATAAAATCTATTTCATATAAGAAAGTTTTCCAGAATAATACATGTGCTTATTAGTAAGTCGGATCGCTACGTGTGGGACATTATGTATCCTCCCACTAATTACGGCTGGGACATTCGTGTCCTGACTTGAAAACCGTTTGTCAAAAAAATACCAAGTGCTAAATTTACCTTATTTATGACACATTTTTCTCACTTGGATAGAAAACAAGGTAAAAAGAGTCTTTTTTTTTTTTTAAATGCGTAGTCAAAGGGGTTAAATTGATTCTTTCCTTTATAAGGTATTTCCCCCACCTTCTTGGCGTGCCTTCGTGGTGTAGTGGTTCTGCACACTGAGACGGTATTCCATAGGTCCGTGGTTCGATTCCCGGCGAAGGCGTTTGCTCATTTTTTTATCTCTCTTGCTTCCAAAAAAATACCTAATGTCTCTAAACCTTTATACCTTATTTTATGCCATACACGCTCAGTCTATATGCAGATTTATATTACTGCAGAATATATAGCAATCGGCATAGGCTAAAATTAGAAGAAGAATCACCATAATTTGTAGCAGAGACCTGACTGTTGCTCTGTCTGCTATGTCTAGCAGAAAGTCGCTGTTAGATTAAACGTGGCCGCTTGATATTCGGCAGGGTTTGGTAGGTTTGAGCTCTAGTAGAGTTTAGGTTATCCGACTCAAATGTTATTTGTGGCTTCGAAAGAATCACCATTGTTGTAGCCATTTAATGTGCTGTACGTTCCAGCCAACAAGAAAACTTAAAATTTTGCGGTGTATTATTGTATTATTTTTAAGTTAACTCGCCAGCGATGAGAAAATAAAATTTATATTTCACATTTTGGGGTTATAGAGGAATACCAGACGAATAAATCAATCCCCCCCCCACATTTTCCAGGCGAAAAATGTCTTGGATGATCCACGATGTCTCGAGATACGAACAAGGATGGATGTTCTTAGTTATTCGACCCTAGAAGCGCAAGTTTAGGAATGTCGTTGGCAACAGCCTTGAGCATCTTACAGGTGACAGTGCGATTTAGCTCAGTTCCGGCCCCCAATGTTGATGGAGAGCACTCCAGGGGGAGGGGTCCAAGGTCTCCCACCCCTCTTTCCCTACCACCAACCTCTCGAGAGGACTTTCGGCTGTCCGCATATTTAGAGTGCCAACACGCCGCACGAGCGCTATACAAATACAAACAACCATGCCTTCTAATGGAACTAAGTTAAATCTTCTCCGGGATTCGAACCCGAACCCTTCGGCACAGCAGTCAGCGACGCTAACCGCTATACCGGATGCGCGGTGCGATTCTCAAGTAGAAGCGACCGGTGTTGTGTGTGTGTGATTATGGCAAAGCCTCGAGGGCTATCTGCCTAAGAGGAGGGATGCCTTCGTGGAGGACTTTCTAAGGGAAAATGGCTCGTATACACGTTACACATGGGGAAAACCACGAAAACGCCCATGCAGCCAGCCCGTTCGCGGGATTCGAACCTCGGACCGAACTACCAGTGTTCAGCGACTTTACCGCTCGGCCGCTGCTGGGCCTTCGACCGGTGTTGAGAAAACGAGAAAAGAAACAAAACCCAGAAAGACAGCAGCTACCTGCTGTTTTTACGGAATTTACGCCTTCAACTTCCCTTCGTAAACATAAAGAAAAATTAATTTTATTTCTCCTATTTTTCTATCTTTAGATAATATTAATATTAAATATATAATATTAATATTAAATATGCGTTAGATTTAATGAATTCCACTGGTTTTGCGTTACGAACTTATATACAAGCAACTCTTTTCTAAACAAACATTTGGGATCCAGGAACAGATTAATTCATTTTACGTTAATTCGTAAGGGGAAAGTTTTTTCAGTTCACGAATATTTTGGGTGATGGTTCAAGGTTTCAATGTATCCCAATTCCCTCAGTCAGTTTAGCAAAGAGCAATAATATGCACACGCAATATTTGAATAGTCGAAGCACATGAGAGTTATCTGCGTGAGAGGAAATGTGCTTTTGTGAAGGACATTTTATGGGAAATTGGCTCGTATTCGCAATACACATGGGAAAAAAAACACGTAACAAACCATACAATCAGCCCGTTCGCCTGGCCTTGAAACTACGTCGAACTACCAGTATTCATCAGTTTTTAACAGCTCAACCACTGGTGGAGCCAATGTCAACTGAGATAAGTCCCAACAAAAAAAATTGCATATACACTCATGTCCATAAATTAAGGATAATGCAAAATCAGGCAAAGGAAGAGTTAGAAGCAAAACAAATTTGACTTATTTGTAAAGCTTACTTATTAAACAAAAGGTAAAGAGCAAAAAAAGATGTTATATGTTTGATATTATTAAAAAAATTAGCGATTTTTTCTCCCTGGAGCAAATTACAAAGAAAACATATTTACAAAAAACCAATATTACATGGTTGGTATGATTGTTAATACACTGTAAGTCTCCCAGACGATGCAATACAGTCCGTACAACACCTAGGCATGCTGAGTATCAAATTATCGATCTGATCTTGGGGGATATTACACCACTCAAAAAGCAATGCTCTCCGAAGTTCCGGTACACATGTAGGAGGAGGTTGACAGGCTGCAACTCGTCGGACAAGCATGTCCCACACGTGCTGTACTGGATTCAAGTCCGGTGAGAATGCTGGCCGGTCGATACGGGTGATATCCTCCGATTGAAGGCATTCGCTTACGATGTTTGCACGGTGAGGACGAGCGTTGTCATCCATAAACACAAATTGTGCGCCCATGGCGCCCCGAAACAAACGTACATGTTGTTCCAGAATGACGTCTCGATAGATTTGGCTTGTCATGGTTCCAATTTGAACATGCAGGTCAGTTCTGGAACCCAGAATAATTTCACCCCAAACGAGCACTCCTGCACCACCGTAACGGTGTCGTACAATGATGTTTTCTTGGTCGTAACGGGTACCTGGAGCTCTCCATATGAAAGTCCATAAGTCCGAAAAAAAATTTCCTATATATGAGTTTTCGTTATTAGAAAATTATGGATGGCTTATTTCGGAAAAAAAATTAATAAATGACTAAAATAAAATCAGAAAGGTTTCAGATTTTAAATTACGTCCAAAGATGTTTTTTTTTTAACATTTATTAAATACCATGTTCTTCGCACTTAAACCATAAAATTCAGCTTAAGATTGTTGCTTAATTAAGAGCAATATCGCAAAATAATTTTAAACTGAGCCTATGCTTAGAATTTCCGATACAGAGTCTCGCTCGCTGGAGATAAAAGTGTTTTTTCTGTACAAAGTTGCCACTGCTCGCTTTGGAAATCCCTGGGTCTTTTAATTAAAAATTCGTTAAAGTTTTACAAAATATGAAATCGATAATAAAACAAATTCCAAATTTCAAATTTGGTCTTCCAGATGCCCATATTCGCAGGAGGATTACGTTATTCAAGATCGGATGTTTCTAGGTACTTTTGTTTTATCACAATGCGAGAAACATACATACATTTACGCAGATTCTTCATTATTAAATTTCTTTAAATATAATACAAGGCGATAATATTTGGTAACAACAGTTAGAAAAGTGAAACAACGCTTGTAGTGAATCAACGCAAAATGCAAAAACGAAATTAATATTCCTTCTGGGCAAATTGCCCCTTTGGACTAAAAAAAAAAAAAAGGAAATATCGCCATAAACAGTAATATGTACATAACCACATAAATAATGCAGTTAAGCTTTCCAAAAAATACCTAAATTACAATATGTATTCCGAAACTTTGATCAAATTTCAAAAGCAATCAGTCTGTAAATAAAAATATAATCTCTCCATTAATGGACTGAGAACAATTTTGCTTACAAGCATACAAAAGGTAAAATCAACATAAAAAAGTGTTCATTTTCCTACATATCCTCACTACAATCTGCCGTTTTACTAAAAACACACTTACTAGTTTCTTTGATACCCTAAATAAAGATATTTATCAATCCCTTAACATACGTAAAACGCTAAGAGATGTTTGTTTAGTTATTTTCCCACTTAACTCTCATAATTTCTTTATCTCCGTAATGAAAACCGACTTGCAGCAGGATTGAGCTAAACGAACACCGTCACGATATTGTTGATCTGGTTTCTTATCGTCGGAGAACGGCCTTTTGCACAGACTGATATTATTCTGAAACTAGATCTCGATCGTCCATTCTTGCAAAATGATTCTATTTTAAATCAACTTCGCGTAGGTCGAGTTTTACTTATTTATTTATTTTTAATTCTTTGAAAATTCTGTGAATAAACAATACGAGAAAATGTTTGAGAAAAACTCGAAGCGAAAGAGGTTTTTTTTCTTCTTCTTTATTTAATTTGCTTTAGTCAAGAAATAAATGGAATGATGCCGGTTATTCCCCTACACTTTAAGAATGTGTTTATTTCGCTGTTTGCCTCTGGCCATAAGAATCCCAATTTTTACCCGGTAGAAAACAGTAGGTATGAAAACTGCGGATTACCGATTTGAATTTGAAGTAATGCAAATACAGTAGGCGCCGCTTAATGGATCACGTTTGCCCACGATAACACTGACCGAATGATAACATTAACCGATAAAAGGATGAGAAAAAAAATCTGATGTGGACACCACGTCTTCCTCCTTTGCAATATTAATATGCACATTTTTGCTGTATGTTCAATATGTAATTTTGTATTTATGCTGTGCCGGGTTCTCATACATAAAGTTCGTACTGTATCTGAATGCTGTAATGTATCTGTACATGTTTATAGCTTTTATTTATGGTACCTAATGTATACTAAGGATCACGTGTACCTCAATGGCATGGTTCTTGTAAACTTTAACTATCATGATAACGTATATGTATGGGTGTATATATCAATACGAGTGAGAGTATGTATACTTTCATTTGTTTCGGAATATCTATGTATGTAAGTGTGTATATATCTGTATCTGAGTTGGTATTTATATGTATATACATATATTTTGATTGTACTCTTCAAGTGCCTTGTATGCACATGTATATATTTCTTTGTGCATTGTTGTATTCTTCTTCAAGTGCCTTGAATGCACATGTATATATTTCTTTGTGCATTGTTGTACTCTTCTTCAATGCCTTGTATGCACATGTATATATTTCTTTGTGCATTGTTGTACTCTTCTTCAAGTGCCTTGAATGCACATGTATATATTTCTTTGTGCATTGTTGTACTCTTCTTCAATGCCTTGTATGCTCATGTATATATTTCTTTGTGCATTGTTGTACTCTTCTTCAAGTGCCTTGAATGCACATGTATATATTTCTTTGTGCATTGTTGTACTCTTCTTCAATGCATTGTATGCACATGTATATATTTCTTTGTGTATTGTTGTACTCTTCTTCAATGCCTTGTATGCACATGTATATATTTCTTTGTGCATTGTTGTACTCTTCTTCAAGTGCCTTGAATGCACATGTATATATTTCTTTGTGCATTGTTGTACTCTTCTTCAAGTGCTTTGTATGCACATGTATATATATTTTTTGTACATTGTTGTACTCTTCTTCAAGTGCCTTGTATCCCCATGTATATCTCTTTTTTGTATTTTATAAATGTCGTCTGCTCGGTCGGGGCTGCCCAGGGCTGCTGCCTGGTAGCTAGTTGTTGACTCCCGCCGAGTTGGTAACCAATTCTGCATGGATATATCTATACCTGGATCGGAAGCCAACTCAGCGGTTGTCTTCCCTAACCACTATACCGTCTGGGCGACTACGAAACGTTGTAGAGACTAGTAGTGAATTATCACTGTTTATAAGCACCTCAGAAACAGGAAAAGGGAGTAAAGGAAACTTTTATTTCATTCAAATAAAAGTTAACAGAAGTCTTCTCGAGAGGTTGGAGGTAGCGGAAGAGGGGTTAGAGATCCCCCCCGGAGGTGCTCTCCATCAAAATTGGAACTGAGCGAAGTCGTATAATCATCTGTATGGTGCTGAATTCTCTTGCCAACGACAGGTGCGATCTTACTCTTCTTGCCAGTGTTGCAAAACATTTTCGACTAAAGTACCAGAAGAAGAATCGAAAAATCGTAAAACGTAGCACATGACGTCAGATATCACGTAATTTTGGTGATTTCATAGTTAAGTATGTTCATATGCCCTCTGACGTCATTACAAATTCAGTCTCCATTGATTTCGTTTCTTAAATTTGAAAAACATTTTAAAACCATAGTGCTAATTATCCATTGCTTAAACATTCATTTTTAACTTCTAATTACTTCTCAGTTAATTTAGATTTTTATTTTTAAATTAATTTGTTCATAGCCATCGCTGCTTCTTAAAGTTTGGATTGTTACCTAAATAAATTGCTTTTAAATTGCTTATTATTATTTAAATTGCTTATTTATTTATTTGTTATAATTAATTTTAGTCGATACATTATTTTAACTCTTTCGCATCGAAGTCGCCCGTAACGCCCGTTCATTCAGGGAACGGCAAACCGCCCCAATGCCTCTTTTATTTTCTACCTAGTGCTTTCCCCCTCCACGTTAGTATATGGCTCATTGGTTTCGCGAGTTGTTAAGAGACATGTCAATTCTTTTGAAGCAACTGAAGGAGAAATACGGAAAGCTATTGACGTTCGCAGGTGCAATCCCGGCCCTAAGGTGAAACTGCACACAATGGATGAAACCGCTGAAAAACCCCCAAGAGAGAGAAATAGTCATTTCACTTAAGTAGGTTATTGTTAATGCTGTAGCTATCTACCAGGCAGAGGGAAAGGAAAAACATTCCAAGACAAATTCGTAAACACGGGCGTTTTCGATGTTTGATGAAAACTGATTTGGTCGTCTCTCGATGCGAAAGAGTTAACATTTAAGTGTTTTACGATCTATTAATAAATTTTAAAGTCACAAAATGTAGCGCTAGGAAATGAAAGTAGCAAAAATTTCAAAAACTTCGCATGATAAATTTTAGTCGAAAAGTTTGGTCAAAAGTAGCAAATCTTCGAAAATTCGCACGATCTGGCAACACTGCTCCTTGCCACGCTTGTTCTGATGACTTTTGTCAAACAAGTGAGATAAGTCCAACATAACGCAAAAGTTAACAGACGGCACCATTCGTGCTTACAAATGCCAACTCTTATATTGCTTAAATCAAAGACAATGAAATAACTAAAACTAAGAAAAGTTAGTTAGCTTAACCGCTGCACAGTTAGAAAGTTGGCTTTTAGCTAAGGTCGCCTAATAAGCTTAATGGAGAGAGTAAGGCAGCATCACAGAATACTAGCAAGAGAATCAAGTTAGTAACGTGGCCTTCAGCAGGCAGAACACGCTCTGTTTCTACCCTCTAAAATCGTCCTTTAAATACTCTCTTCTTTCTACCTCATTTGAATATCACGTGAACTATAAATTTAAAATGTTCAACCGGCCACTTTTGCATTATCTCCTTGCGAATCGGCCTTCATCATTAACATCCACGTCGTCCTCAAAAATGGATTTCGTTACATATTATATATGAAGAATCCGGATAATCTATAGATGATACTGTAACACTGAGAAAATCCAAATTTTGCAAAAATAATTATAACTGAGAAGATGGCAGGGTATAGTTCAGTCTCGCAGTTTGTTTAGCTGCTGTTCCGCATTTTATCAAACCCATGAATCCGCAATTTTTGTTATCTTCATTTATAATTTTTAAGAGAAGATCAGGTGTTTGCCATCATTTGTTTTTGGACGTTGCATTTGTTTTATTGTAGATGAACATTCTTTATCATCACTGATAAATTGGCTTTAAGAGCGACCATACTTGAATGGTTTCGTTTGGTTTATTTCATCTTAGCAAAGCACGAAAGGGCTATTTGCTTAAGGGGACTCGTACACCTTAAACCCCTCACGATCTTCGAATATCTGACTGTTGCAAGAATTGGGATATTTTATTTATTTTAAAAGCAATTACTTCCAACTTTTTACAGCTGACTACATAATATAGCTGCTTTGGAAACTAGTAGCCAGAAAGATTGTGTTGCCACAAATATTTTTGTAATTTAATCCTCTTTGTGACAAAATATTTCGCCATGTTTCCACCTTGCGCGCACGATATTTTAAAAATGGCTAATGGTACATACTTGAAATTTCATGGAATTCTTTATATGGGCACTATTTTCTAACTGAACCAACAATCTGAAGAATATTTTAATATTAAAAAATTTTATGGACGGAAACATTAAAAAAATTTTTAATAAAATACATTTTATAAACTCAACTCAAGATAAAATAAAAATTTAACATGATATTTTTAGAATTTTAGGTTCACAGTAGTTTTCAAATGTTATGAAAGCTATATATTAAATATGGAATTAAATTATGAAACAGAATGTTTTAAACTCTGCGCGCAAGTTGGAAACATGACGAAAAATGTTGTCACAAAGCGGATTAAATTATAAAAATATTTGTGGCAACGCAAACTTTCTGATTACTATTTCAGAAAGCAGCTATATTATGTAGTCAGCTGTAAAACGTTGGTAGTAATTGCTTTTAAAATAATTAAGTTATCCCAATTCTTGCAACAAGTCACCTATTCGAACATCTTATGGGTTTTAAGGTGTATGAGTCCCCTTACGGGAAAGGATATCTTCGTGGAGGGCTTTTTAAGGGAAACTAATTCATGTCCACATTAAACATGGGATAAACCACGAAAACCGACATGCAACCAGCCTGACCGACTAGAACTGACCTGCCAGTTCGAGATGGATATTTCTTTAGTGAGAAACATGCCTTCGTGGAGTACTTTCTAAAGGGAAATGGTTCGTATATACGTTAAACACGAGGAAACCCACGAAAACGTCCACGCAGCCAACCGTTCGCCTAGAATTGAACCTAGGTCGAACTACCAGCATTCAGCGATTTTACCGCTCGACAATCATTCTTGAATGAGGTTTACATTTTTGAAAATGTATAAACCATAGTATATTGCTGCAATCGAACGAGCATTGTTTACTGACATTTAAATGTCGCCAAGATATACGTGCAGACCCAAATAAATTCAGGATGGTTGATATTTTAAATAATAATTTAAAAAAAAATCTGAAAGCTTTCAGATTTTATATTACGTCCAAAGGGGCGTTTTTTTAGCGTTTTGTGTATTACCTTTATTTATTAAATATCATGTTCTTCGTACTTAAACCATAACATTCAATTCTACAGCAATATCGCAAAATAATTTAAAGAGAACATGTCTTTAGAATTTCCGATACACAGTCTGTTGCGCTGGAGATAAAGATTTTTTTTTTTTTTCGTACAGTGTTGCCACTGCTCGCTTCGAAATCGTTGAGTTTGTTAAGAAAAAAATCCTTAAAGCTTTACAAAATTTGAAAGAGATAATAAAACATATTCCAAATCTGGGTTTCCAGACGCCCGCATTCGTGTGGAGAACTATGTTATTCAAATAATTTGATGCCTCTAGGTGCCGTTGCTTTCACAATGCGAGAAACATAGAAACGTTCATGCAGATTCTTCATTATTTAATTTCTTTAAGTACAATGCAGGGCTCTAATATTTGGTGGCACAATTTGAAAAGCCGTTTGTAAACCAAAACAAAATGGCAAAACGAAATTAATAGCCCTTCTGGGAAAATTGTCCGTTTGGGCTAATTACGGTATTTATTGCACCGTATTTAATTTTAATATATTATCAACGCTTAGTTTTCTTTTATTAAAAAGAATTCAATTGTATGCACACTGCCCAATAAAATACAGTTTATTAAAAAATATATAAAGGGACAAACGGCTAATCTTTAGAATATGGTAACAGGTAGTTTGGCGACATTTCGGTAAGGCGATAAAGGTTACTAGCTAGAACTTTAGCAATAATCTGAGAAGTACACACTTCGAATCACAGATTATTTTTTTCTCAGAGAAATGAGAGATCATGAGACATGTCATGTGACATTTTTCGGAAAATTCCGATCGTGATTTTAGCTAATAAGCACTTGGGAACAATTTCGCTGCTAAAGTGCAGAATCGCCCACTTATTTGTATTTGTTTGGCGCTTTTTGCAAGAGTAAGGAGAATTGGATTTTTGTCAATTTTCTTTGACTTTTTAAGTGAAAATAGGTCGATGTGTACATAGATAAAGTCAAGAGTGGACGCAATGCCATTTTTGTGCAATTCTGAGATGTATTTTTAAGTGAAAATAAGTCGACGTGTACATGGATACCGTGTATGTGCAATTCTTTAAAACGCGGCAAGCAGTTTGCGATTCTGCACTTTCTCCCAATTTCGCACGTAATCTTCGTCATGATTAAGCATTTTTGTTCCATAAAAGTCTAGTATAAGCGTAATTCGGCTAGCAGATTGTTGGGAAAAAAATGTTGAGTTAAAAAAAAAAAAAAAAACATGCCTTTACTTTATGAAAACAAAATGGCGTCCAAAACAAAACTAGCAGGTTGCTGTAGCAGGGTTGGTCGCCAAATTTTCGCCAAAAAATCGCCAAGTTACCATAATGTAAAGATTCACCAGACAAACATTTATTACGTTGGTATAAATTTATGGAAAAAATTTTTTAACCCTAGCCAGTAATACCTAATAAAATATATTCCAAAATTTCCTATTGCAGACCTGTCTATTGATTGGAACAACCAATTAGATTTCATTTAAAAACGGTCGACAGGAAGTGATGCTTTACTTAAAAGCTTGCTATTTAAAGCATTTTATTCTTGGGAGGTCTTGGGGTGGCCACATCAGATTTTTCTCCTTTACTTGCGATTGTGATAATTATAAAAAGGTATGTCATTTTTATGCCAGTAAAATACGACAGTAAAGCGTGTCTATGTCTGGATTTATGTTTGTAGAAGCTCGCAGACGCTAATTTTCCGTTAAGGATTGACGGTCAAGAGAGATAACGGCCTCTAACGACAGGAAAAGATCAAGATCGAACAGGAAAGAATCAAATTCGAAATCCGTTTTTGCATCTGCCCTCGCGGTTTAATTTACCTACTGAAGCATTCACAGAAAAAAACTGGAATTCACCCCTAAGACAAGATTTCGTTTATCAGGCGTTGTAACCCCAATGCCTGCACCGGAGCGGCTTGTACCAAATTTATTTTCCTCTTCAGATGCGTCATTCAAATAACATTTTAATAAGGAATAGACGAACACAAAAAATAAATTTGATTCACCTAAATGTATCTGTCTTTCATTAATTGGTTCATTGCGGCTCCCAATTTTTTTCTTCACGCTCGGATTTTTAAAGCTGAGTTCATTACAGACTCAAAATGGAGCTGGTTCTTAGTTTAAATCAGGCATTTTGAACTTTTTTTTTTTTTTTTCATCTATCTTTTTTAAAGAAATGGTTTTCTTCATCGATCTCCTTATATCCTTTTCCTGTGTAATACACGCTATACAACATAATCATAATACAAATAATTGCATAAGTATAACTTTAAAGTTAAAAATACGATTAAGAATATGAACAAAAGTTTTGAAAAAATGGTGTTGCGTGCGTAGGGGTTTAGACTGAATGCGCAAGTACGATAATAGATTAACAAAATTTATTTTTATCAAAACAAAATATTTCAGAACTCTAGAATTTTCCACAGAAAAATTCGTACATGTGCTCACAGTATAACACAGTATAATCAGTACTTACACTACAAACTACTATGATCGTAAACCACAACGCACTGCAAAGCGCATCTAAAGCTAACTCGGATATCTCAGTTCACGCGGTTTATTTTTCATTTTAATTATGGCAAAGCACACTATGGCTATCTGCCTAAAGGGAGAGATGTCTTCGTGGAGGATTTTCTAAGGGAACTGGCTCGTATACACGTTACACATGGGGAAAACCACGAAAACGCCCATGCAGCCAGCCCGTTCGCGTGATTCGAACCTCGGACCGAACTACCAGTGTTCAGCGATTTTACCGCTCGGCCGCTCAGTTCACGCGGAACTAAACAACTCGCAACAATAAGAACTAGGGAATTGAACTCAGATGCTCTGTTTCCGGGCATTTATAGTTTTCAAGGGCAGGGAGATATTTCTAGTATTTTCTGCTTCTCGAGCTCGAGCTTACTGGAAAGGCTCGAGCTTACTGCAATACGAGGCTGGAATCACGGTTACAGCTAACATAGTGGTCAATTACATTTATTCAATTTCAATACAAATTACCGAAATACTCATTTACTCTTTATTAAATTTTACTTATAATTCTACTAAAATTACCTATCTGAGTAAAAAATTCGTAACAATGGTTTTTTAAATTTATGTTTAATTATTTCTTTCCATGTGTTTGCATATTTTATATTTAATTTTTGGAATATTCTATGTTTAATTATTTTTAATTATTTACCAAAAGGGAGACTATTCGCCCCAAAATGGGATTCTGCATGTATTCGTTTTAAATGACGAATCAATTTTCCAATTGTTGCCACCAAATATTATCGACGCGTAGTATTTTTAAGGAAATTAAATAATGAAGAAGATGCACGTATGTATATACATTTCTCGCATTGTGAGAAAAAGACGTCTGGAGCCATCAAATTTGAATAACATAGTCATCGGCCCAAACTTGGAAGCCCGAATTTCGAATTTTATATTTCACATTTTATTAAAACTTTAATGAATTTTTGATTAACAAACTCAATGATTTCAAAGCGAGCAGTGGCAACACTGTACGGAATAAAAAAAAAACATTTTTATCTCCAACACGTGAGTCTGTCTGTCAGAAATTCTCGAAAGATATGCCGTTTTTAAATATTTCGGGTTTTTATTGTTGAACTGAACTTTATGTAGCGTAAATGCGAAAGTACATGATATTCAATAAATAAAGTTAACACACAAAATGTTAATAATAATAAAAAAAATCTGATGTGTACACCATATGACTTCCTTGTACGGAATATTAAATTATACGCATTTTTTCTTGCATTTCGTTTAAACATATTGGATTTAATGAAATCTACTTCACCGATAGCGCATAAACCACAATAGAATATGTGCATTCTTTAAAACACACTCTATTTGTTTACCATAGCGACACTCTGGCGCTAGGTTCGCTTAACAATATTATATTTCGTTCATATTATAACTCAGAATGCTCAAAATTTATATCATTTAAAGAATTATCTATCATTGCCACATGTTCTATTCAAATACTATAATAAAGCTAGAACGACGTATAAAAGAAATTAAGCAAACAAAACAAAAAAGAAACAGTTTTTCACAGACAATTGAGTATTTCTCATTCAATTAATTCAGTTCTCATTTCGAAAAAAGGCAAAAATACATAAAAACCCAAAATATCTGTATTAAAAGTTACTAATTATTAAAACTTAAATTATTAAAAATTAAGTAAATCTTAAACACTTATTTCCTTGAAAAAATTCCAGAAAGGATTAAGCATGATTTAATTCGCAATAATAAATGAAGGCGTTATCTTTGTTGTTGCGAAGCTACGTTTCTCTAGATTGGCAACAAATTCACTACTCTGCTGTTTCAAATGTAAACAAGCAATGGTCGCCATCAAAAAAATTATTAGGCTTAGCGGCAATTAAACAACTTTTAAATTGTTGATAATTCTAAAAATATTGCATACAGATTTACTAAAGGCATAAAAACCTTAACCGGAAGATAAGAACAACATAATTGAACATTTTTTTAAAGTAAAAAATGTACAATTTACAAACATATAAGAGTAAAGAAACTGAGATCACTGATCCGGGTAACAGAGTGGATATATTTATAAATATATTTATATACGTTTGGCGCGCCGATTGCAATCAAAATACGAGGTGCACATCTACACGTTATAGTAGTCCTATATACAGAATTTCAACGTTCTGAGGCTACTCGTGTTTCAGTTATACGTACATACGTTCGTACAGACGCCACGAAAAATTCTTCAGAATTTCATTTTAAAGCAGTTTTATAATTTTTTTGGAGTAAAAGAGTCTTTTATTCTGTTCTTACGTACAGATATCACGCAAAAACATTCTTTAAATTGCATTCGATAGAGGTCAAAATGGATATTTTCGTTGAAATATGCTGCCTGAAACTTTTCGCGATTACAATACTTCCTTTTTACTTCGTACAAGGAAGTAATAAAAAAGAAATATTTTGCGAACAATTTTCCTAAGAAAATTGAATATTGATATGATAAATTGAGAAAAGACTGAAAACAAAAAACAGAAAATTATGTGCCAACACACTGCAATGGTAGTTCTAAATGTATACTGCTTTTAAAAATATTGTAATTTTACTGTTGAATAGTATACGGCATAAGTGTGAAGAAAATGGTGCTTAATAATAAAGTTAAAAAAATCAATAAATAAAGAGAGTTAGTAGGCATTCGCTCGATAACTAACGGTTATGCTAACAATGCTGCATTGGGAATTCTAAATGCTGCTTTTAAAATTTTGTTGTTGAATTGTATATGGCGCAAGTGCGAAGGAAATGATACTTAATAATAAAGCTAAAAAGGCAAAAATAAATGGATTAGCGGGAGTAAATGTAACAGCAGAGTGGTAGACCGCGATCTCAGTGAAAGCGTAATAAGAAATCTTAACAAATCCTTCTAGACGATCCTTAAAATCTGAAACCGTTGACATTTTTTTCCTCTGTTATTAATATTTTTAATTTTACGAATGTAAATAGTTTTCAGAAACAAAATACAAATTCTAATTGCATAAATATTCGGTTTTATTGAATGCGATGGTTCCGCTTAATGTATGGATGCAAATTTTTAATATTTTGCATAAAACTGCTCAACTTAATTTTTAAAACACTTCGCTCAAAAATATTGAACTCGTTTGTCATTTTTCATCTTAGTTTTCGTTGTTCGTATTTTTTTAAACTGTGTTTTCTAGGGTTTTTACAATTTACTTTGTTTTCATCACTACATTTATTTTGTAAAATATTCAAATATTTACGAAATTTTTCCCTTATATTCATTTCATATGACTTTTTCCTTGCTACATGATAAAGCTATATTCATCAATAAACAACTAATTATCAATTTCATTTATAATTTTTTTGTAATCAATAGGATTTTCATTATTTAGATCCATTGCCAGTGCATATTCTATAAGGTATTTCTCCCGCCTTCTTAGGATGCCTTCGTGGTGTAGTAGTCAGCACACTCGACGCGTATTCGAGAGGCCCGTGGTTCGAGTACCGAAGACGGCATTGCTCATAATTTCATGGTTGTGTTTCTGAAACTGAGTTTTTTTATTTCCTTAAAACGGAGGTACAGTAGGCGTCGTTTAATGTGATCACGTTTTTTTAGGGCTATTGTGATAACATTAATCGAAGGATAACGTTATAAAATATCCTGCAAAATAGAGATGGTATTTAATTGATTTAATATAAATGCAACTGGAAATATATTAATAGGTACTTTCTCCACCTTTTAATTAGAAAAATTATTTACGAACTGTTCATAATATATTTAATACAAAAGTTCATTATGAACTCTGCATAACATTTCTGAAAATTATTTGACCGATGCTAATAATTATTTGATCGATGCTAATAATTATTTGACCGATGCTAAATGACAGGGTATCCCTCATTCACTAGAAGAGAAAACGCGAATGGAAAATTTAAAATGAGGCAAGAAAGCAACTTAAGTTTGGTGTACATATTTTTAGGAATTTTTTTTTTTCAGGGGACAAAAAGATTCTGGAGAAATTGTTTTGCTCCTGAAAAAGGGGGACCATTGATTGATCGCCCTCAAAATCGATAGATTTATTGATAATCTACGACAACTAATATATTTTTTAACCTAATTTCAAATGGTTGATTAAAGTCGAAGCCAAGCTGTTTGATGTCTTAATCCCTTTTGGCGATATTTATGAATCATTTCTTAAATTAAGCTACTTTGAATTTATTTGGCGACTATCAGTTTCAGAATGCGATTCTGTTTGATCCACTGTAAAAGCGTTGTTTCGCTTTTAATTCGAGTTTGTTGCCATTCAGAGAACGTAAAATATTACTATTTCCTATTTAATTTCTCTGTTATTAATTAACAAACAAAGCTAAACTATTTAAAACCAATAGACGCAGTTTTTGGAAATATTACTTTTTAATCTTTTAATCTTATCGATTCGGACATTCAACGTTTTAAAAGATTTACACATCATTTTTTTATGTATATAGAATATATTGTTCCAACTAAAATTCCCTAAAGGGATAAACTGATGTTTGCTTTTCCCACGGCGAGGGGAAAATATAGTTAGAACACACAGGAACGATGATATGGTAAGATGTGTAGATCCGGCACTGTGCCGCGTATGATATTTCATATTTTGTTTCAATCATGTTGTTATTGTTTTCAATAAATAATCAAAAGACAACTACTGTGAATTAAATGGCTCAATACTTCAGAACGAAGATATCACAGATATACAGCATTGGCGTGTTAGTCTAAATGTATGTTCATCTAGTATCCTATAAAATGTTTCGCTGATCCACCAGGGCAATCTTTATCGATAACCTCTACCTATAAATCATATTAAACTTTTTAACAGCCTTCTAGAATGATCGTTAAAATCTAAACCCTTTTATATTTATTTTATTAATTTTTCCTTTGAAATTTAAAATATAATCGCCACTATGTAATCGTTAATATTTTCGTCATATCAATCGAATTATAGATCACACTACCATCTTTTCCGTACACAAACGGGCGGACCTTCAGTAATTTGTACTACCGTATTTACGCGAATCTAATGCGCATCTTTTTTGGCCAAATGTAGTACTCAAAATTGGGGTGCGCATTAGATTCGAGTGCAAAGTTCGCCGATGACGTCAGCAGTTCGCCGATGACGTCAACCGAATTTAAATCGTAACAATGGATTACTGTATTTCTCGACTACATTTACCGTTACATTTATCGTTGACACATTATTGCATACTGCAGAGTACGTAGTCACGAAATGGAGGGCAAGCAGAGAAGAATGTCATATGACGCTACTTTCAAACGTAAAGTAATTCTTTAGCCTGAAAGAAATGGCAATAGAAAGGCTGGGAGAGAGTTCAACGTAGCTGAGAGCAATGTTCGCTTGTGGCGGCAACAGAAATTGGCACTGTTTGCAACTAAAACTAGTAGAAAGAAATTCACTGGCCCTCGCAAAGGAAGACACCCTAAAATTGAAGAAAAAGTTTTGGAATTTGTACGTGAAAGAAGGAAGAATGGACAACCTGTGACTAGCGACACTATAAGAAATAAAGCAAAAGAGGAGGCTGAAGTTCTTGGAATACCGAAACGAGAGTTTAAAGCTAGCCGTCGATTGGTGGATCGGTTTATGAAGCGGATGGGCTTCTTTCTAAGACGCCGTACAACAATATGCCAAAAGCTTCCTGCAGATTTTGAGGGAAAACTACTAACATTTTAGCGGCCTGTCATCACACTTCGGAAGGAAAAGAATTTTTCAATGGGGCAAATTGGCAACGCTGACGAGACGCCAATTTGGTTTGATATGCCTCGTAACTACACCATTACGGAGAAGGGGACTAAAAAAGTTATCATCAAAATAGTGAATAAAAACGTTTACTATTAATAACTGATTGTAGAAACTGTTAGCTAGATAGAAATGTTACCATTTATTTCATGTTCATACTTTACGATATGTACCGTATATACGGTAGTGGTAATTAACAATGATTGTTTTACATAACAATAGCCCACTAATAGGTTAATTCTATGTTCTGTTACTTTATGTATAAATCCATTGTTGTATAAAATATGGTATCTAAATTTAAATAAAATTATCATACCATTGATTGATAGTTTATATACAAATCCATTGTTGTATAAAATAAGATTCAATAAATTCCTCATACCATTGATGCGCATTACATTCGCCGACAAACAATTTTTTTATTATTTAAAGTTTTAAAATGGGGATGCGCATTAGATTCGATGGCGCATTAGATTCGCATAAATACGGTATTAATATTTGTGCGCGTCTGTTTGTTCGTTTGTGGCATCATCTCCTCCGGAAAGGCGGGGAGTTGAATTTCGAGAGAGATACCCCAACCCCCGGATTGCAAAATTTCGTGGGGAGCCATTTCGACCATTCCTCACCATCGTAAGACTTGAATTAGCGGAGATATTAATTAAAAACTCGGAAAACGCTAATTTTTGCCCTCATTTTTCCGAGTGGCAGAAGTGACGCATGCTGGGAATAGCTTTATTTCGACAAGTGTTGCCACTGCTCGCTTTCAAATCGTAGAGTTTGTTAATCCAAAATTTCTGAATTTTACAAAAAAAGGAAATAAAATAGCATTGTCAAACATTAATAAGTTTTTCATATATTATTTCGGATTCCAAAAATTCGTGGGAAAACCATTTCAATTGTTCCCATCTTCGTACGATTTTAACCAGCCAAGACATTAATTAAAAACTCCGAAAACACTCATTTTTGCACTCATTTTTCTGTGTGGCAACAGTCTCGTGCGTTGGAGACAAAAATGCTTTATTTGGAAAAGTGTTGCCACAGCTCGCTTTCAGATCGTAGAGTTTGTTAATCAAAAATGTGTAAGTTTTATAAAATATGAAATAAAAATAATACTGCCAAACATTAAACACATTATTATTATATAAGATCATATTCTGACATTGAAGAAAGCACCAATGGCATGTGACGTCACTGTATGTCGAAAATTGCTGGTTAATGTAAGTATTTTAAATAAATAGCTGCTGTTGGAAACTTTTTTGTTTCAGATAAGTATATAATTGACACGATATGTTATTTCCAGGATAATTCTTTTATTAGTGTTGAGAAAATGTTGTTATATTAGATTAAATTTAAATCATGACGTCATACGTATTAACCTGAAGTGTCAATATAATTTGTTGCCTGGTTTGGCAACAAAAAATTATTTACGAACTAGTTGTTGCTTGGAAATAATGAACTGATTTCACTCATATTGAAATGTTTTCATTCATTTGCTTTCAGGGATTCACAGAACTTTCAAATTTTGCTTTGGCTGCAGACCGCTCATCTGGCGGACTTGTCCGCTATTTCAATAATAATATCCGAATGATAACATTAACTGCTATCACCTTAAGCGGCGTGTACTGTAGTTTTGTGGTTTAAAAAATCTGATGTGTACACCACATGACTTCCTTGTACGGAATATTAAATTATACGCATTTTTTCTTGAATTTCATCTAAATTGATTGGATTGAATTAAATCTACTTCGTCGACAGCGCATAAACCACAATAGAATAAATGCAGTCTTTAAAATTCACTATATTTGTTTACTATAACGACACTCTGAATGCACAAAATTTATATCATTTGAAGAATTATCTTATCGTTGCCACATGTTCTATTCAAATACTATAATAAAGCTAGAACGATGTATGAAAGAAATTAAGCAAACAAAACAGAAAAGAAACAGTTCTTCACAGACGATTCAGTATTTCTGATTCAATTAATTCAGGTCTCACTTCGCGACAAGGCAAAAATACATAAAAACTCAAAATATCTGTATTAAAAATTACGAAGTAAATCTTAAACACTTATTTCCTCGAAAAAATTCCAGAAAGTATTAAGCATGATTTAATTCGCAATAATAAATGAAGACTTTATCTTTGTTATTGCGAAGCTTAGTCTCTCTAGATTGGCAACAAATCTACTATTCTGCTGTTTCAAATGTAAACAAATATGTCCGCCATATTATTTAAAAATTAGGCTTAACCGCACTTAAACGGCTTTTAAATTGTTAATAATTGTACAAATATTGCTTGCAGAATTACGAAAGGCATAAAACTCTTAACTGGAAGTTGTTGTTGTATTTAATTATAGCAAAGCACACTAGGGATATCTGCCTAAGGGGAGGGATGCCTTCGTGGAGGACTTTCTAAGGGAAACTGGCTCGTATACACGTTACACATGGGGAAATCACCCATGCAGCCAGGAAATCACCCATTACACATCACGAAAACACCCATGCAGCCAGCCCGTTCGCGGGATTCGAACCTCGGACCGAACTACCAGTGTTCAGTGTCGTTACCGCTCGGCCGCTGGTGGGCCTCTTAACTGGAAGATAAGAACAACATAAATTCAATCATTTTTAAAGCAAAAAATGTACAATTTACAAACATATAAGAGTAAAGAAACTGAGATCACTGAGCCGGGTAACGAAGTGGATATGTATATAAATATAATATTTATATACGTTTGGTGCGGCCGATTGCAACAAAAATACGAGGTGCACATCTACATGTTACAGCAGTCTTATATACAAAATTTCAACGTTCTGAGGCTACTCGTTTTCGAGTTATGCGAGGCACGTACGTACATACGTTCGTACAGACGCCACGGAAAATTCTCTTCAGAATTCATTTTAAAGCAGTTTTATAATTTTTTTGGAGGAAAAGAGTCTTTTATTCTGTTCTTACGTACAGATATCGCGCAAAACCATCGTTAAATTGCATTCGATAGCGGTCAAAATGGATATTTTCGTTGAAATATGCTGCCTGAAACTTTTCGCGATTACAATACTTCCTTCTTACTTCGTACAAGGAAGTAAAAACAGGAAAAGGATTGAACTCATTTGATTCAAGAAAAAAGTTTCTAAATCAAAATACAATTGAAGAAAACTTGTTACTAGTATATTGATTGTTTTTCTTCATTTTCTACATTGGGTACAAAGAGAAAAAATTTGCTCAATAACGTTGGCTAAATTTGCTCAATAACGTAAACACTTCAGATCATTGTTGCGGGGTAACGCTCTGCTTGCGAAGTGACCGAGAGATAGGTTGAAAATACTTCTTATCAACTGTGTGACAGAATAACAGTCTTGTGACAATTAACATTTGACTACGCTGTATAAATAAGAAAAATCATTAATCATGTCAGTTAAAAGGAGATGTTGAGTTTTTTTGGCACTAAAAAACGAATTCTCAGAATAAATTAATCAAACTGCCATGGTGTGTTTTAACAATTATCACAGAAAATGTAAATATGCAATGCAGTGTGTTTCATTTTCTTTCCTTTTTTTTTTTTTTTTTTTTTTTTTTTTTTTTTTTCAGATATATGTCTTGTTTATAAATCCAACCGTGGCAACCGTGTTTCTAACCGGTCAACCGCATAGGTTCGCTTCCTGCTTTCGAAGTCACAATCTGGTTATTCACACCCAACATTTAAAATTTGTCATAAATATTTTTAAAACAGATCGAATAATAATAGCCTTAAAATGACCTCTAAACACTTAGTGAATAATATTACACTTGACTGATTCTTCAGAATACTATCACCTTACGTTAGAAAAGGCGAAGAGGTTTAAAAAAAAATGTGCGTGCTGTAGGCTGATCAATGTTTGCGTTTGTTAAGTGATAAGTACGTTGCCATATTCCTTTTATATCCTCTTTACTAATATATTATTATTTTATGGTATTTATACTTGGGACGTAAATTGCTGAAGATATTCTGATTTGCTTCGTGTATCTTCACGTGCACTGCTTGGAGTTTTAAAAAAAGGTTTCAAATGTTTAATGTTTCCTGCCCTTCTGCCTCGTTTATATTCACCAGGCTTTTTCAAACTGTTTGTAGAGTCATTACGTTATTTGGGAAGTAACAGACATGAAAAATGAGCAATGTCCTCGCCGGGAGTCGAACCTGGACCTTTCGAATACGCGCCGAGTGTGCTAATCTTTACACAACGAAGGCATGCTGAAACGAGGAAGGAAATATCTTTTAAAAGGCGACTGGGGATTAGGGGACACAGTAGCTAAATCCTGGTGGTGAAGAATCATCATCCACCCCTTTAGTTCGGGCGCCACTGTAGAGTCATTAGGATATTTTGAAGTAGGAAACACGAAAAGTGAGCAATGCCGTCGCCGGGACTCGAACCTGGACCTCTCGAATATGCGCCCAGTGTGCTGAGCGTTACACCGCGAAGACATGCAGAAAAGAGACAGCAATTACCTTGTATGTTAATGAACAAATATGCGAATTCCACATTTGAAAATAGAGGAAATATCAAAATGTTTTATTTTCAAAACTTTTCAATGTATTCTTAGTGTCGTTATCTTTAAGTGATCTATGCTTAATTATCTGCATTATGATTACGTTGGATGCTGTATATTGCAGGAAAAAAAATTCTAATGTGGACACCACAAGACAGCCTATTAAATTATACGCACTTCTTGCTGCACTTCATGTAAGCATTTTCTCAAATTTTCATTAAAGATACTTCTTATTCAACGAATTCCGTTGTCATTTGGCGGCAAGGCAAAAATATGTAAAAACCCCAAAAATCTTCATTACAAATTGTACAATACAGAAAAAAAATCTAAAACACAGAATACAGTTAAAAAAATAATTTCTGCTATTATTATTAGATTAGAGTTTCTACTCCAAACTAAACAATATGGTAAATGGACAGAAACACAACATTTCCGGCGCGGACAAATTTAAAGTCAACTTTTGGTCCCATTACGCAAAAAGACATTCAAGTTGGTGCACCATTTGACTTAATTCACTATACTAATAACAATTTCAGATGTTAACAAATAGCTGCCAAGGTAGATCTAGCGCTTCTTAGACTTTTCAATTGTTGATAATTCTTTAAATATTGCATGCAGATTAACTAAATGCATAAAACTCTTAATAGAACAACATAATTCAATCAGTTTCAAAGCAGAAAATACACAATTTACCAATATATAAATAAGACACAATAACACGCCAAATAAATACTAATTCAGAAGTCAAACAACAAAAATCAGCGTTATAGTTACAAAATTTTCACAGGACTAGTTTCGATGGTTTTACCGAACCATCATCTTCAGCTGCAAAACCGCAAATGAACAGAATAGGAAATAATGATTAGATAAGATAAGAAAGCCTGGACAAGAATAAGCAAGTGGAGCCATCTGTTGGTGAAACCAGAACTAAAACATAATTTCTCTAAAAGCCGAAGGCAAATTTGGATTGGAATTAGGATCGTTAACTAGAACAGAAAGATTTTTATGAATGTGAAACGCCTCTAGAAAATCCAGTTCTCCAATGGAAGATGTTTTTTGAATAATTTTTTTGTTCATTTGCGGTTTTGCAGCTGAAGATGATGGTTCGGTAAAACCATCGAAACTAGTCCTGTGAAAATTTTGTAACTATAACGCTGATTTTTGTTGTTTGACTTCTGAATCAATATATAAATATTTAAAAAAATGAGCTTACAGAGACTAGTAAGAGGGTAGGTGTATATATATATATATATATATATGTAAGAAAAATAAAGAATATGTAAAAGAATAAAATACCAACGTAAATTTCCCTTCTGTATTCTAAAAATGGTAACTTCTATTTGCACTGCGTCATTTCCAGACTAATCTATGTCACATGATTCTTACGTAATTCTGACGATGTAAATAGAACTAAAACTCAGACAGCCAATAGTAATTTTCTACCAATAGTTTAACTATCCAATCAAAATGCATCGAAAACCAAAACTAACTCAGTCTGAATTAAGATTTCACCCTGAACATTACGCACTTGCTTTCTACGCTTAGGCCTAGCTGATGGACTGCAGTCTGTCTGCTTCTTCTATCTTATGGCAAATTTATCTAAAATGTAAACTTTTTGGAAGAGGCGCATTTAATGTGCCAACTTGTCTGTGGCCGCAACATGTTTGCTGAAATACAAAATTAAGATTTAAAGTCCTCTAATTTCCTATTCATTATGGATCAACGCTTCTACGCCATCGAAATTCCTGCTGGTCATTACTTCTGAGTTTGTTTTTATTGCATTTAAAATATAAAAAAGACAATGGCTTTGCTCTGCGCGAACCTATAATTAATTTTCCGCAATTTCCCTAGACCAGTACTTTCGAGAACTTTCTGGCATGTTATATAACCGCTAGTATAAATACTAAGTGCGCGCCATTTTTCGGGAGACTGCTTCCTTCTACTCGCTGCTACAAGACCTTGCTGCTGCTCGTCCCATCTTTTTCTTCTCTTTGTTAGAACAGTTATGAAGAAAAAGTCTAAATTTAATCTTACTTAGTTTAAATCACTATTGAATACGTAATTTGGAGAATTTCATCTATATGTAAAATGATCTGCTCTGAGAATGGAATAAAGATGTGGAATCTTAACAGCTAAATCCTTCTTTGTCGGTATTTTGCAGCCTTCTACTCATCCATAATAACGCCCGGACTGTGATATACACTCATGTCCATAAATTAAGGATAATTCGGAGTCACGCGAAAATCGAACTCTAAAATAAATATATCACTTGTAAAATCACTACACACATCTTCAAGAATCATATGCAAATTTCAGGAAGTAACCAGATGACACCGATGGTACGTCACAATGACGAGAGTGTAAGAGGATACAGGCAAGGATATATAAGGAATACAGGCAAGGAAGTAAAATTGTTCGCAGGCGCTGTATAAGCATTTCAGTACAATAACCGAATAGTTATGACACAAAAGACGCATTTGGATGATTTTTTACGTGGTAGAATTATCGGCCGTCTGGAATGTGGGCGTACCCAACTGGAAATATCAGACGAACTTGGAATTGCCCAGAGTGTCATCTCCAGGCTTTGGCAACGATTCCAAGATGATGGTAATGTGAGTAGACGTTACAGCACAGGTCGCCCCAGAGTTACAACGTCGAATGAGGACCAGTATTTGGCAGTTACTGCCAAAAGAAACAGGCGGAGCACAGCCTCAGACCTGTCTCGTCAGCTCTCTTCAGTCACTGGTACGACAATTTCAAGGCAGACTGTGTACAGACGCTTAGGACAGATTGGTTCTATATGCTCGTAGACCTGTCAGATGCGTTCCACTTACTGCAACTCACTGTCGCCTGCGGTTAGCCTGGAGTAGAGAGCATGCATTGTGGACACCGCAACAGTGGGCTTATGTGATATTTTCCGACGAGTCCAGGTTTAGCTTGCAGCCTGATTCTCGCCGGACTTTCATATGGAGAGCTTCAGGTACCCGTTACCACCAAGAAAACATCATTGAACGACACCGTTACGGTGGTGCAGGAGTGCTCGTTTGGGGTGGAATTATTCTGGGTTCCAGAACTGACCTGCATGTTCAAATTGGAACCATGACAAGCCAAATCTATCGGGACGTCCTTTTGGAACAACATGTACGTCTGTTTCGGGGCGCCATGGGCGCACAATTTGTGTTTATAGATGACAACGACCGTCCTCACCGTGCAAACATCGTAAACGAATGCCTTCAATCGGAGGATATCACCCGTATGGACTGGCCAGCATTCTCACCGACTTGAATAGAGTAGAGCACGTGTGGGACATGCTTGGCCGACGAGTTGCAGCCCGTCAACCTCCTCCTACATGTCTACCGGAACTTCGGAGAGCATTGCTTTTTGGTGGTGTAATATCCCCCAAGATCAGATCGATAATTTGATACTCAGCATGCCTAGGCGTTGTACGGACTGTATTGCATCGTCTGGGAGACATACTATGTATTAACAACCATACCAACCATGTAATATTGGTTTTTTGTAAATAGGTTTTTATTTTAATTTGCTCCAGGGAGAAAAAATCGCTAATTTTTTCAATAATATCAAACATATAGCACCTTTTTTTGCTCTTTACCTTTTGTTTAATAAATAAGCTTTACAAATAAGTCAAATTTGTTTTGCTTCTAACTCTTCCTTTGCCTGATTTTGCATTATCCTTAATTTATGGACATGAGTGTAGTTATATCGTCAAGCTTTGTCTTTCCTGTGCCTGCCTGCCAAAATATTACATATATATATATATATACGTTTGGTGCGGAGGATTGCAACAAAAAAAAAAAAAAAAAAAAAAGGAAGTGAACAGTTAAACTAGATGCTATAGCAATCTCATATCCAAAATTTCAACGTTTTACGGCAAATCGTTTTTGCGTTATGGATACATAAATACGTACGCAAGCGGAAACAGATGTCACGAAAAAAGTTCCGTATGAATCCATTTTAAATCTATTTTACAACCCGTTTTTTGAAAAAAAGAGTCCTTTATTCTGTTCGTAGGTACTAATGCCAGGCCAAAAAAAAAAAAAAAAATCTTTCAAATGGATTCGACAGCGGATAAAATTTTCGTTGAAACCCGAAATTTTTCGCGGTTACAATATTTCCTTCAATTCAAGGAAGTAAAAATGTAAGGGAAGTGGATGACGAAAACTCTTCTTTTAAGTCTTTTCAATGGGGTGGATGCAAGAAAAAATGCAGGGTTGGGGGTTCAGTTTAATGCAGGGTTATGCATTAAACTGAACTTGAGAACATGAAGAAGATGTGAAAATAATTGATAAAAACAACAGACATATCTTCTTGCATGCATGAATTATATTTTTAATTATTTATTAGTTTATCTGATGTAGCATAAAATACAAAAGCTTAAATTGATCTAATATCAAACAAGATTTCAAAATTCACAAACGTTTTACAGAAAGAGAATTTACCTTTTGAGATTAATTCGATGTCGAGATGAGGAAATCTGGTGGAGGAAAAAAATCAGTCCTACATTTTTGATAAAATTTAATAGTGACAAGGCTATTAAAACAAACTGCTTGAGGAAAGAATCTTTATGATATATTTTTAATAAAATATTTTTTAAATATTTAAATAAAATCTAAGCTTTTATCAAAGGAAAGAAGATGAGAAATTTAGAGGAAAAGAGCGACGATCGTTGTAAATTAATACTTGAAGCCAAATAAATGGCTATTTTAAGAAAGAGAATGTGATATAAAGTTTCATAAAATACATACCACACATTCTTTTCTCACTTGAATGTCTCGCTTTACTTCAGTGCTACAAAATCCGGGTAAAAGCTCACAAATTACACGAGCAATGTAGTGTATACAGTACTTTGAACAGAAAGGTCTTATAACCCAAAACTTAATGTTTAATAACTTTTTTTATCCCAAAAGGCGTTAGCCCAAAGGGGCTATTAATTTTCTTTTGTCAGTTTGTGGCGTTTCACTTTTGAAATTGTTGCCCTGTAATATACTTGAAGAAATTAAATAATGAAGAATCTGCACAAGTGTATGTATGTTTTTCGTATTGTGATAAAACAACGGTACCTAGAGCCATCAAATTTTCAATAACGAATTAGAGATTTTTTTTTTAAAAAGAATAATAAAATAAAATAAAAGTGTAAAAACTTTCAGACTTTTATTTATTTTCAGATTTTATACTACGCACGAAGGAGCGTTTTTTAACGTTTTGTGTGTTAACTTTACTTATTAAACATCATGTTTTGTGCACTTAAATAAAAAAATTCAATTCAACAGTAGTATCGTAAAATATTTAAAAGAGCATATCTTTAGAATTTCCGATACACAGTCTCGCGCGCTGGAGATAAAAATGTTTTTTCTGTACAACGTTGCCATTGCTCGCTTTGGAAATCCCTGGGTCTGTTAATCAAAAATTCGTTAAAGTTTTACAAAATATGAAATCGATAATAAAACAAATTCCAGATTTGGGCTTCCAGATGTCCAGATTCGGATATAGTTATTCAAAATTTGATTTCTGTCGGTACCATTGTTTTATCACAATGCAAGAAACATACATACATTCATGCAGATTCTTCATTATATAACTTCTTTAAATATAATTCTGGTTTCTAATGTTTGGTGGCAACTATTTGAAAAGTGAAATGCCGTTTTATAGAGGACGATGCAAAATGCCAAACCGAAATTAATAGGGCCCTTCTGTGAAAGTTGCTCCTTTAGGTTAAAAATTAATTATTAAAATTTTCTAAGTTTTCAGAGAAATCTTTGCAAACGGCATAAAACTTGACAATAAATATTGACATCTTCCTTTGATTTGTTAAATTTTGTTTCGAAATACAAATTAAAGTACATATGTTTCTGTGTAATACTTCTGACTTTTGCATATAAATACAAAATTCGTTGGTGTAATGTCCGTGCATGTGTGAGAAAAGTCACTAGAAATCACCTTCATAACGGATTATAAATGCTTATCTGGCAATGGGGTTCTTTTCTTATTAATTTTCAACTGTGAAAAACGCTGTTGCCAAATAAATATATTCCGAAACAAAACAATATTCTTGGCGCAAAAATTCGTAATTGAAGCATATTTACGTTTTGACAACTACGAATAAAATTTAATCTAATCAAGTATGCCTGTTTCTTGAATTCTCTGAATGAGATTTATATCACACTCTAAATTAATTAACACATTTTATACATTTTCTGACGCGTTATTCATGCTTTCTTTTAACAGTAAAATAAATTCGGACTTTAAATAATTAAAATCTTGAAATCTTTGCAACAACTGAAATGTATTCACGGGGCACATGTAATTGCTTCGAAGGCCGTGTGTGGCCCGCGAGCCGTCAGTTGGATACCAGTGGTGTATAAATACGTAAATAAAATAATACGTGAAACATACAGTCATATCTAATATTGTAATACACTTATAAATCTTACCTTTCGAATCCTTGCAGCTCCTTCTTCTAAACAAGCACACCGAAGAAGAATCGCGATTATGTAACAGTCTTGGTTAGTAAACAGATGAGTAATAAATGCTTCAAATGTTGAAGTTAATTTACGTGTGAAAAGAAAGAAAGAATATATAACATTTGCGCTTCGCAAAACTAGGGACGCGTAAAGACAAACACAAATGAAACAAGATGAAGCACCATTTACTTCTGAGCAAATTATTGGCCTCGATCGAACTGCTGTCGCAGAGCCATTCTAAATTCTATTTATTTAGTTTCTATGTGTAGCGTAAGATGGACAATAAGAAAAAAAAAAAGCTTTTCGGAGGTGTCTATAACAATGATAATGATACCGTTGCTTACACGTCCCACTGACAAAAAATGCGCTCTTCTTTTTGTTCTCCAAAATATTTTTCTAATTTACTAAAAACCTCTGATGCGAAGCAAGATTTTTATTCATTTAAATTAAGGATAACGTATTTTTTAAATTTTCTACAGTTTATGAGCTGCGGGAAGTTTGTTTTTTTCACGCCGAGTTAAATTTTTAACTTTATTTTGAAAACTAATAATAAATGTTTTAGTTAATTTTTAATTAAATATTTTAACAGAAAATTTCAATGACGATAGATATCATGTTGAATTTAACTCTAAATAAGTAAGGTTTTCTTTATAAAGTGTTACGAATTTTAAACCATCCGTAGAAATTTGTTTTAAAATAACAGCTTGTCCTGGCTATGCAATTTTTAGTATTTTAGACAAATAACTGGATTAAAGTTTGTCTTTAATTTATAAAATTAAGAAGTATCCTCAAAAGTTATACGTTTTTCAATGACTTCAGGTAAAAGGTAAACTAAAATATTCTGAGTCTTCATTGTTTGCGGTTTATCCATTCACAAAACATTGCAATCAGAAATGTGGCGCATATTCATCAAAATTAATATAGCGGCATTTAGAAAATATGAAGCTACTAAATTAGTTTCAATTCATAGAAATAAATTATATAAAGTAAGTTTCATAAGTAATTATACAGTGTCTCACAAAAGTGATGGGACACTTGTGCTTTACAAAAGAAAACTGTAATAAAATAAATTAAAAAAAACATGTAAAAAATTTTTGTGGGTGTGTTTCATACTTAAATTTAGTAACAGTTATTGCATAACATACATTTTCTCAAAATATTAAAATATTAATTTAATAAAAATACAATTGTTTAGAACGGAGCAAAAAAAATGGCTACCATAAGTGATGGAACACCGTTAGATACTACTACGTACTACAATAAACATATTTTGGGAGTTTTTATTTTTACTCAAAAGCAGTTGGCAATAATTTATAAAATCGTCTGCAGTATTTCTCTCTAGTTTGTTTTGAAATTTTTGTGTTTTTTAGCTCTGTGCAGCCATGAATGCTAAACGAAAAGAAACTTTGCCTGGAATGCGAAAATTAGTTATTAATTTGCATATTGAACGTGGAAAATCTATTAGAGAAACTACTGAAACAGTTAACTTCAGTCATTTCAACAGTTTTAAATATCATTAAACGATATAAAAAGAATCATATGATTCAGGATAAAAGAAGACCTGGCCGACCATCAAAGCTATCCAATGGAATAAAGCGAATTATTGTTCAAAATATTTTAAAAAAATATCCAAGCATGAGTGCGCCTAAAGTTGCTGCTGATTTACAAGCATTATATGGAGTAGCTGTTAATCCCGAATTAGAAGAGTAATATTATTATTAGAAGAGTGATTCGATCTGCTGGATATCACGGTAGAGCAGCCAGGAAAAAATTCTTCGTAAGTGAAAAGAATAGAAAACTCAGACTGGCTTTCGCAAAATCCAGCATAAATAAAAATTCTAATTACTGAAATGAAGTTATGTTTGCTGGTGAGAGTAAATTTAATATATTTGGTTCTGACGGTAGTATCTTGGTGTGGAGAAAACCCAGGGAAGAATTTCGCAAACAGAACTTGGTGCCAACAGTAAAACATGGTGGAGGAGGAGTTATGGTTTGGGGTAGTATGTCGTCCACTGGAGTTGGAAATCTTGTTTTTATTGACAGTATAATGGATCAGTACAAGTATATTGACATTTTAAATCAAAATTTGAAATCTTCAGCATGAAAATTGAACCTTCATAACGATTTTAATTTCTGCCAGGACAATGACCCCAAGCACACTGTTTTGAACGTTAGACTGTGGCTGTTGTTTAACTGTCCTGAAATAATAAAAACACCACCGCAATCTCCAGACTTAAATCCCATAGAGAATATTTGGCAAGAATTGGAATCAAGAATTCGCAAACACACCATTTCTTCAAAACAACAATTAAAATCGGTGCTTCAAGAAGAATGGGGTAAAAGCACTCCAGAAATCACAAAAATTAGTCGAATCCATCCCAAGAAGATTAAATCATGTTTTAAAAGTAAAAGGAAATTTCACAAAATATTAAAACTTTTTAAAAAGTAAAATTTTTTCATAAATATTTGATGGAAAAGTAAACGTCCCATCACTTATGTGAGCCATTTTTTGGTCCGTTCTAAACAATCGTATTTTTATTAAATTAATATTTTAATATTTTGAGAAAATGTATGTTATGTAATAATTGTTACTTAATTTAAGTATGAAACACACCCACAAAAAATTTTTACATGTTTTTTTAATTTATTTTACTACAGTTTCCTTTTCTAAAGCACAAGTGTCCCATCACTTTTGTGAGACACTGTATGTACTTATACAACATCATCAATATCATCTACAAAATACATTACGTTTTGTACATTTCCGTGTTTTCCGTTTAAGTATACACCGTTTACATCAGAAGTTTAAAAAAAGTAGTTTAAAAAGTAATTTTTAATTGTCATTTACTTTCTATTTATTTTATTTACTTTTATTCACTTATTGTTTACTTGTTTATTAATTATTACATACTTTAAATTTCCTCGTACAAAGTAAAGTAAAGATTGTAATCCCGAAAAATTTCGGCTCTCGGATTTCAGCGAAAATATCCATTTTGACTATTCTTTTGCTTAATGTCTGTACGTACAGACAGAATAAAGGATTTTTTATTCCAAAACGGATTGTGAAATATATTCAAAATGGATTTTTTTCGTTACGTCTGTACGTACATATGTATCTCGCGTAACTAAAAAACGGTTAGACGAAGAAAACATGGAAATTCTGTATATGGGAATGCTGGAACATATAGTTGTGCACCTTTCTGATTTTTACTTCTTCTGCGAAATAAGACAAGTACTGTAATCACGAAAAACTTCAGTTTTTTTTTTTTTTTTAAATTTTAACGGAAATATCGATTTTGATAAATTCCGTCGTGACGTCCGTACTTGCATGTGTCACATGACTCAAAAATGCCAGAAAATGTTGAAATTTCGTAGTTAGAACTCTTAGTAATATCTGTTTGCATACCTCCCTTTTTAGTTGCAATCCAAAAGAGTACTCGAAGGGCTTTTAAATCCAATAAAGTCAGGGTACAAATGTTAATTAAAAGTTTATACAGCAATCTTCCAATTTTTGTTTTCGTTTTCAATTTGTTGATGGTTATATCAAAATAATTTAAAAAGCATAGTATTATTTAAAAAGTAATAAAGAGACTTTTCACTCCATCCTAATAATTGAGGTAAGATTGTTGAATTAATAATTATATCAATATTTTATGTTAAGAAGTCAATCGGTGTCGACATAAGATTTTTTTAAGTTTTGTATTTCACTTTATCTTACTTGAGACGAATTGCTCATCAGATAAAACTTTGTTTCCGAGTATCTCGATTTTGGATGATAGAAGTTCTACTGTGCAAACGACAATAAAATCATTTTCTATCGTAAATTAGCTAAAAACTGTATTTTTGTTAATTTAGAAAAGGGAAAATGGACTTGCTAAGAATTTGCAACACATAAATTCAAAAAAAAAAAAAAACTTCTTTATCTGTATATTTATATAAATCCCTTTTTCTTCGTTCGACTACTAGAAAAATAAGAAACTAATTGAAAACATGAGTATTAAATAGATTGCGATTCCTTTTCTATAGGTAGAATAAAAATAATAAAATTAATACAACAATAGGCCTACAGATGGCGATAATTAGCCAAAAACGAGAGCAATTTTTTTTTTTTTTTTTTTTCGAAAATTTCTTTAAACTTCATTCTCAGAATGTTATTAGAATTGTTTCACAGTTGCCATCTTTTAAAAGTAACAAGAAAATTAGCATTTTTTTTCCGCTTCTGTATTTGCTTTTAACTTGTGGACACAATGTGGACAAAACAGAATAGCAAATTTCATGAAGGTGTGGTAACCAAAAGAATAACATAGTAACGTTTATTAAAAAAATCAGGCCATATTTTCTTTTTTGTCTTCAAACAAACTCATTTGTTCCCATACGCCCAGTTTCTACAACAGGTGTTTTGTTCATGTTTGGAGTTCTATTATACTCTTCAGAGATTTTTTTAAAAAAAGGTAGAATCCATTTTACCGGTCATACACTTATGAGTAAGAAAGTTCTGAATTTTTCACGTCTTTGTTTAGTGTTCGAGGAAATAAATTGGGAAAAATTCTAATTGCTAATGAACTAAATTATATTATAATGAACTCCACTTCTAAATAGAGCCCAGAACTTGTTTTTTAACTGTTAATACTATATTTTCTCCCTTATTTTTTCCTTTTTTACTTCCTTGTACGAAGTAAAGGAATTATTGTAATCATGAAAAAGTCCGGGTATCATATTTCAACGAAAATATCCATTTCGACCGCTATAGAGATGTTTTTGCTTGACATCTGTACGTAAGGACAGAATAAAGGGCTCTTTTTTCCCCAAACGAAATTATAAAACTGATTTAAAAGGGATTCAGAAAGTATGTTTTTCGTGGTTTCGTGGTCTCAAAAATCTCAAAAATCAGTTGCCTCAGAACGTTCAAATTTTGTACATGTGACTTCTGTAACATGCAGTTGTGCACCTCCCTTTTTGGTGGTGCACCAAAAGTATATATATTGCTCAGCAATTATTCACTTTATGCAATTTTTTTAGTCTTAAAATATTTAAAAAATTTTTAGGATTAATTTTTGGATTACTAAATATTTTATAGTGTTTTTAGATACTTGCACTTAATTTACATATGCTTTTTGAATTTAAATGATATTGCAAACTAATTCGCAGGAATAATTAATCTTTTATTTGTATGCAATTGAAATTTCATAGTTTAAAATTTAAATTAGCTTTATATAATAGAGAATATTTGTTAAATTTAAATATATATATATATACTCAGCTCTTTGAGCTCTTTTTTTAAAATTATTCCTATATGTTGGTAAATGTATATTTTTTGCTTTAAAAATGATTGAGTTATATTATTCTTATCTTCCGGTTAAGGTTTTTATGCCTTTAGTTAATCTGCATGCAGTAGTTTTAGAATTATCAACAATTTAAAAGTTATTTAATTGCGGCTAAGCCTAATTTTCTCATCATAACAGACATAGTTGTTTACATTTAAAACTCATCAGAATAGTGAATTAAGTCTTTCTGCACTTTCAGTGTCTTTTTGCCGAGTGGGACCAAAAGGGAACTTTTAGTTTTGTACACCGAAAAATTTGCCTTCTTGCCTGCTGGCCGAATGGCTTGTTTAAACGCAGAAACTCTAATTTTAATTGTAAAAAATTGATTTAACTATATTTGGTGTTTTACGTTTTCATATAGCTTTCAATTTTAATGAAGATATCTTGGGTTTTTATTATTTTTACCTTGACGCAAAGTCAGAACTGAATTAATTGAATAAGAAATTTATCTCTAATGAAATTCGAGGAAACAAGTGTTTCGTATTAGCAGCAAATATTGTTGCCAGTCTGACTCAGAGAGAAGAATGTTTACGAACAGCGTATGTGCATTAGGTAAGCGGCGCTGAATCGTCTGCGAAAACTGCTTCTTTTTTATTTATTTAAATTCTTTTATATACAGTTTTAGATTTATTATAGTATTTGAATAGAAAATGTGGCAACGATTAGATAATTCTTCATTACATAATTTTTGTGCATTCTGAGTTATAAAATGACTGAGATGTAATGCTGTTAGGTGAGCCTAGCGCCAGATCAGATTTTTTTAACTGATTTTATCGTCTTGGTATAATTTAAATTTTTTAGTAATTATATGGTAAATAATTATTCTATGATTTAAAAAAAAAATCTGATGTGTACACCACATAACTTCCTTGTACAGAATATTAAATTATACGCCTTTTTTCTTGCATTTCATTTAAACTTATTGGATTGAATTAAATCTACTTCGCTGACACCGCATAAACCACAACAGAATAAATGCATTCTTTAAAATTCACTCTAGTATTTTTTTACCATAGCGACACTCTGGCGCTAGATTCACTTAACACTACTATATTTCGTTCATATTATAACTCATAATGCACAAAATTTATATCATTTAAAGAATAGAATTATCTAATCGTCGCCACATGTTCTGTTCAAATACTATAATAAAGCTAGAATGATGTATAAAAGAAATTAAGCAAACAAAACAAAAAAGAAACAGTTTTTCACAGACGATTGAGTATTTCTCATTCAATTAATTCAGTTCTCACTTCGGGAGAAGGCAAAAATACATAAAAACTCAAAATATCTGTATTAAAAATTACGAAGTAAATCTTAAACACTTATTTCCTCGAAAAAATTCCAGAAAGGGTTAAGCATGATTTAATTGGCAATAATAAATGAAGGCGTTATCTTTGTTGTTGCGAAGCTAAGTTTCTCTAGATTGCCAACAAATCCACTAGTGTGCTGTTTCAAATGTAAACAATCAATGGCCGCCATAAAAAAAAAGGCTTAGCGGCACTTAAACAACTTTAAAACCGGAAGATAAGAACAACAGAATTCAATCATTTTTAAAGCAAAAAATGTACAATTTACAAACTTATAAGAGTAAAGAAACTGAGATTACTGAGCCGGGTAACAGAGTGGACATATATATAAATATATTTATATACGTTTGGCGCGGCCGATTGCAACCAAAATACGAGGTGCACATCTACATGTTATAGCAGTCCTACGTACAAAATTTCAATGTTCTGATGCTACTCGTTTTTGAGTTATGCGAGATACGTACATACATACGTTCTTACAGACGCCACGAAAAATTCTCTTCAGAATTCCTTTTAAAACAGTTTTATAATTTTTTTGGAGGAAAAGAGTCTTTTATTCTGTCCTTACGTGCAGATATCACGCAAAAACAACGTTAAATTTTATTCGAAAGCGGTCAAAATGAATATTTTCGTTGAAATATGCTGCCTGAAACTTTTCGCGATTACAATACTTCGTACAAGGAAGTAAAAAATGGGCGAATTGTATTTGAAATGAACCTAAATTTTGAAATGCGAAACGAAGGATAAGTTTAATAAAGAATGAGATATTAATAAATATATACCAAATTCTGTTAATACTGCGAGGCTCAAATTTTGAGCTAATTTTTTAAAAAGTACTCGTGCGATTTTTTACAAAACTTGGCATTTTCGCTTAATTTGAGTCGTAGAATCGTAATATGGAAAAAATTCGTATGTTATATCAGAAACAGTCCCATTTTATGTCAGAATAGCTACAGACATGGAAAATGCAAGTTAGTTAAATTTCGACAATCGGTCCAGTAGAACAGGGGATATGAACTGCCCCTCCTTTTTTTTGGTGCAAGGTGTACTTTAGATTAATATTTGAACGGTGAAAATTAAGCGAAGTTCTGAGTTTTCGACTCTCGACTCATTTTGCAAGATGCGCTTGATTAAGAGGATTTGAACGTCCCCATTTTTAAGCCTATTTTTGAAAATTTCATTTACTCTGTGTTTTGATATTTAATTAATTTTAGAAAATTAATTAAACAGCAAAACACAAGTCTAATGTTGTTATAAATATTTCTATATATAAAGGTAAATAAATTGTTTAAACGATTTTTATCATCACTTAAAGTGTAAATAGCCTATGTGCGATATATTTCGAATGAAAATTTAAATCAAATTGAAAAATAAAGAACACTTACTGTTTGCGAATTTTAAAAATCCATTCTTTCAGCACACAGCATGAAAAGGAAATATTCCGAAGTGGCCAGACTATGTTCGATGCATTACTGCGAGTATTTTATCAGAGAACGTTTGACCACATCGTTTGCTAAGTAAGAAGACTGTGATCTACAGTGTTCCAAATCGGTGTAGTCTAGCATCCTCAAATTAAACCACTATCTCGTCGATCTATGTTATGTAATTCGTTTCTCGGCATTGAAGAATTGTTCGTGCTCAAAAAATTATTTATGTCAGAGTTATCAAACTGTCGCGATTTGTGACGACGACAATTTGATCAAATTCTCGTATTAAGTTCCAGATATTCTCTTTTTCCCCCTCCCGGCTAAGACGCAAATAATATAATTTCGCCGAAAATAGGATATATAGCTTGAAACAAAAGAGAAAGACGTTCATTTCATATGCCACCGAACAGAAAACCACTTCCAATTATGTCCGACGAGCATCAAACAAGACTCGTTTGTCCCCTCCAGGTTTTCCCCGCTCTTTGTATAGCACTGTCACGTAATAGAACTGCGAAAGTAGAGCAACTTTTAACTAAGCGCGTTTTTTTGTACCTAACCCTCCTCAAACTTAACTGTACAAAATAGCTTGGGTTCCTTCGTTATTCTCTCGCAAGACTTAAATTGTACTCGCTCCACTTATCGAAGCCATTGATAAATAAACAGACATTTTCTTCTTCTTTTTCTATGAAAATTCTTTTCCTCTCATTCTATATTTTTAAAATGAATGAATATGGGTGAAATAAATTACAACTGTCAGTGAGATTCATTAGACAATTTTTCAAAGTGACCGCAATATTTTTGTTTTTCAAACACTTCCCCACGAATTATGCGTTTATAGAACACAGTTAATGCTAGTTTTAGTCTTCGCAAAATAATTTCTTGTATCTAGATAATTAATGAAGCGTATTAAAATTAATTGTAGTGTTGTTTATTACGTCGTCTTAATTCTGAACATCGAATTGCTCATATGTCTGGACCAGTGACAGATCAAAATAAGACCGAAATACAAATTTCTTCCTTAAAACGGGCAAACAACAAAGTATAAATACTGTACGTAAAACTAAAGCAACTTAAAACATAAGGGTAAAATATAGACAGCGTTTGCAAGACAAGTTAAGGAAAAGATGTCGAAGTGGATATCTAGGAGGTCTCATTCAAAAATCACAGAATAAAGGATCATTTGGAAATTAATATTGGTGATATTGTTTCAACTGAAAACGACAACACTAAAGGGATCAATTGGCCACTTCAACCTATTCGCTTGAACCTAAATTTCTTTTAGATAAACACAACATTCAAGAATTAATTGATCTGTGCTTTTTTAAACATTCCAATTCATAAATTGATTGTTATGAATAAAATATCAGATGTAATGACGTAATGCTTGGCCCAAAGTAATGCGTTCTCTATGAAAACTTATTTATTATAAAATAATGTTGAAATAAGTTTTCTGTCATTTAATTTTAGCAATATTTATTTATTCAAAATTTTAACATCTATTGCTTTTCCCCACCAGTGGCCTAGTGGTTAAGACCGCTGAATGCTGGTAGTTCGATCTGTGTACGAGGCTAGGTGAACAAGCTAGCTGCATGGTAGATTTTGGTAACTCTCCCTTTTAGTACTTTTCGGCTGACACACTGCGTTCAAGAAATTTCTCTACCAGAAGTTTATTGAATTATGGATTGTGGCACTTACTTCTCTTTGGTTTATAATTTATTTCTATTTCTATTTGTTTTGGATGTCTCGTGGTTGTTATGACTCCTCCAGAAATAAAACATAATTGAAAGTCGGATTCTAATGATGTTATCGCGGTTTAAACAGGAAGTAAAAAGGTTAGATAGTATCAAAACAGTCTATTCAGACTGACATGCAAAGCAAGAAAATTAATTTTCTCCTGTGATGCTTCTAAGTAACTGCAACAAGACAGGTGTGAATAAATCTACTTTATTTTATTTGATACCGTGACTGTGACTACACATTTATAATTAAGTCAGTGACGAAGCCAGAGCTTTTGTCGCCTGGAGCGGTCCCTGAATTTTCCACCCCTTTGGATAGGCATAAAAATAATTTTAAAAATGTCGAAATGGCATATGGTGAAATAAATTAAAACTTTAAGTTTATTTTTGAAGAAAATGTTTAATTCCAACATTTTAAAGTTATATTATTATTACATTGCTTGCTTTTTTGTTAGCAAAACCGTCTATTTGATTGCTCCTTTTGATGTTACGTTGACTGTACAAAAAAATTTCTTAAATGCAGAATAAACATTTGTAGTTCTTAAATGATTTTTATTTAGAAAACTCTTCTGACTACTAATAGTAATTATATAATGCATTTCGTCCCTCCTTTCTGCATGCCATCGTGTAACGGTACCACACTCATCGTGTATTCCAGATGTCCCAGGTTTGAGTCCCGGCATGGGTATTGCACATTTTTCACATCTTCCGCATCAAAAAAAGATCCTTATGATTCTGTAGTCGAGCCCGAATTAAAAGGGTGGTGGATAATAATTGTTCACCACCAGGATTTGGTGATTGGGTCCCCTAATTTCCAGTCGTTTTTTGAAAGGGGGAGTATATTGGGTATTTTCTCTCTCTTTTCTACATGCCTTCGTGGTGTAACGGTAGCACACTCGGCGTGCATTCGAGAGGTCCAGATTCGAGTCTCGGCGAAGGCATTGCTCATTTTTTATGTTTTCTGCTCAAAATTCCTAATGTCTCTACAGTTATAGCAATCGTGAGAAAAGTTCGCAGTAGTGTTACAATATTTGGAACTTTTTTCTGGAAATCGTATTTTAGAATAAATTGCAAAAATTCAAAAAGACCGCCCTGCCACATTCCTGTTTGGAATTCCGTAATAGTCAGGGAAATAAAACTCTGAAAGACTACTTTCTTAATGAGGAATTCTTCCTTATGAATGTCATCGCGATCCTAATTTATTTGATATTCGTAATTTTCATTCGACAAAATAAAAAAGATATAACGAGAGTATGCAGCTGTTGAAATCTCATGGCGATTTCTTTAAATATTTTATTTAGAGTAAAAACTATTTTTCTTCTTAATTTAATTCCGTGTGGCAATTTAGAATCACATTATTCTTCACCTGCTTCGACGATCCACATGAGGAAATCGTATAAAAGAACAATAAAATCAAAAACAGTTTACATACATTTTACATTTCGCTTACTAAATATTTGTCAAAACAAACATAAACAATAATAATAATGGGGCAAAAGTTCAAATTTGCATTTCTAAACATCTTTTAACTTCATTAAAAGGAAAGAAATGGGCAAGTCTTGCGGATTTCTTTGCTCCTGATGAAGAGGGTCAGGTTAGGTTATTTAATTACGGCAAAGCCTCGATGGCTATCTGCCTAAGGGGAGGGATGCCTTCGTGGAGGACTTTCTAAGGGAAACTGGCTCATATACACGTTACACATGGGAAAAACCACGAAAACACCCATGCAGCCAGCCCGTTTGCGGGATTCGAACTTCGGACCGAACTACCAGTGTTCGTCGACTTTACCGCTCGGCCGCTGGTGGGGCCCCCTGATGAAGAGGGACCTGTACCTGTTTGCCCTCAAAATCAATTGAAATCTTGACTTAAATCTATGCCAAAGTGAAGGCAGTTTTGTTACTAATCTAATTTTATATTTCATTTGGCGTGTTTCTCTTCTGCTTTAAAATTCAAATATTAAATTTGCAGACAAAACGCGCCTACGAACGTTGGCTCAGGCCCTCTAAACCTTATCAGCAGTTACGAGTAGCAAAGCTGAAGCCGATTTATGAATACAGCTGTTAAAAGCTTTCTTTCGAACTCCAAAACTTAGATCTTATATACGACAGCTAATTTACATCCTGGTGGGAGCCGACGAATGTAGAAAGGAAAGTATGTACAAAATACTAAGACAATTAATAAAAAATCTGATGTCTACACCACACGACTTCCTTGTACGGAATATTAAATTACACGCATTTTTTCTAGCATTTCATTTAAACTTATTGGATTGAATTAAATCTACTTCGCCGACAGCGCATAAACCACAATACAATAAATGCATTCTTTAAAATTTGCTATATTTGTTTACCATAGCGACACTCTGGCGCTAGGTTCACTTAACAGTATTATATTTCGTTCATATTATAACTCAGAATGCACAAAATTTATATCATTTAAAGAATAGAATTATCGAATCGTTCCCACATTATATTAGTCAGGAAACACGATTTAGTGTTGTTACACTTTAAAATGTCCTATTCTGTCAATACGTTGTTTCACTTTCTATTCAAATACTATAATAAAGCTAGAATGATGTATAAAAGAAATTAAGCAAACAAAACAAAAAGAAACAGTTTTTCACAGACGATTCAGTATTTCTCATTCAATTAATTCAGTTCTCATTTCGTGACAAGGCAAAAATACATGAAAACTCAAAATATCTGTATTAAAAATTACGAAGTAAATCTTAACCGCTTATTTCCTCGAAAAAATTCCAGAAAGGATTAAGCATGATTTAAATAATAAATGAAGGCGTGATCTTTGTTGTTGCGAAGCTAAGTTTCTCTAGATTGGCAACTATCCGCTACTCAGCTGTTTCAAATGTAAACAAGAGCAATGGCCGCCATCAAATTAGGCTTAGCGGCACTTAAACAATTTAAAAATTGTTGATAATTCTAAAAATATTGCACACAGATTTACTAAAGGCATAAAACTCTTAACCGGAAGATAAAAACAACATAATTCAATCATTTTTAAAGCACAAAATGTACAATTTACAAACATAAGAGTAAAGAAACTGAGATCACTGAGCCGGGTAACAGAGTGGATATATTTATAAATATATTTATATACGTTTGGCGCGGCCGATTAAAACCAAAATACGAGGTGCACATCTACATGTTATAGCAGTCCTATATACAAAATTTCAATGTTCTGAGGCTACTCGTTTTTGAGTTATGCGAGATACGTACGTACGTATGCACGTACGTACATACGTTCGTACAGACGCCACGGAAAATTCTCTTCAGAATTAATTTTAAAGCAGTTTTTTAGTTTTTTTTGGAGAAAAAGAGTCTTTTATTCTGTCCTTACGTACAGATATCACGCAAAAACATCGTTAAATTGCATTCGAAAGCGGTCAAAGTAGATATTTTCGTTTAAATATGCTGCCTGAAGCTTTTCGCGTTTACAATACTTCATTTTTACTTCGTACAAGGAAGTAAAAACATAAAAGCCTACAAACTGTTATTATAGCATTTTTCATTTTTTTCTAATATGGTTTTCACTTTTCCTGTCTTTTTAGCTCAAAAGTGTTATTAGTCAGGAAACACGATTTTTTGTTGTTTCACTTTAAAATGTCGTAGTCTGTCAATGCGTTGTTTCACTTTAAAATGTCGTATACTGTCAATGCGTTGTTTCGCTCTATAGGTTAACAAACGAAGCTATTTAGTCGTAGTAATAGAAGTAGTAGTAGAAGAAAAAGTGGCAGAAGAAAAGAGAAATAGAAGTAGTAGAAGAAGAACAAGTATTAGTATTAGTATAAGAAGTAGTATTAGAAGAAGAAGGAGTGGAGTATCGTTATTTACTTTTCAGAGTCGAATGGATCTTAAAGCATTTTTAAAGTATTCAATATTTTTACAGAATGACGTTGTATATTTCTTCACTTTTGAAATAGACGCAAGGTATATAACGTTCCGATGTTAGTCTAAATTCTGTATTCATCTAGTGTCACCTAAAGTGTTTCGTTATTCCGCCTGGGCCATCTCATATATACAGATGTACAGATGCAGGACAGATGTACAGATGTAGATCTAAACTATATTAAGCGTTATAGCGGCAGTTCAGATGGCAACATTTGAGTCTCATTTATTTTTTTTTAATTTCTGTTTATTTGATTATTTTAATATCTATGAATTAACCGACATGAGTTAGCCTACGTGCACGGTATTATCCCGATTAATCGACAGTTGTCCAAATAGTAATTAATCGATAGCCATTCCACTTCCTGGCAATATTTATCACCAGTTTAGGCTTTCAGAGTATTTAAGAATGTGTTTGGAAACAATAATGGATAACACTCTCTAAAGGTCGTTAAGCTTTCGACAGAATTTCCGCTTAAAAAGCAGAATGTTACCGCATGCGTCTCGTTGTGTTCCATCAATGTCAAATTACCGAGACATAATCGTTGTTTGTCGCAGAAAGCTCATTTTTCATCGCATCTTCAACAAAAATGGGTCATTTTTGTTCTGCTTGAAAAGGGTCTGCTATGTTTTAAAATGAGTTGTAGCTGTCAGTTTAAAGCGAGGACAGTTTTCGTATCTGCCAATTTAATTCAAGGAACTTCTGTACCTCCGTTTTCTCACGCTCCGAGTCGTCTCGAAACTTGTGCTCATGCTCAGAATCATTAAAAAATAAATAATAAAAAATACCCACGAATTTAATTTTCATTTGTTGCTAAAATTAAGGATATTTATTCAAAATCATAAAGAAAATCTGGATGAAGAGAACAAGAAAATTAAGCATCATGTCTCATATGCGTATATACCTTAGGTCAAAAAGCTATGGGAAAAATTACAACTTGGGAGTAAAACTTCCAATAATTGAATTCGTCTGTTAGCAGCTCACTCTCTACAGATACAGGTTTCAGTGAGGCAGGACACCCGAATTGCAGCATTGATCGTGCAAGTGTAGTCCCACCGCACTAGCTGTTAAGCTCCGCCCAGTTTCTATGGAGATCATCGCGTGGAACGATCCGAAGATCTCTCACTCTTTCTTCCTCTACTCCCAAACCACTTGAGAAAACCTTCGGTTCTCCATGAATTTTGAGTCTACCCTGCCGCACAGACACTGTACACTTACAGACAGACGTGCCTTCTCCGTTATACGAATCCGAGCCCAATGATCCAACAGCCAGAAACATTACCCGTTATACCGAACAGGGCGGCACGTATGTTCTGCAAGTACATGTGGAAGCAAAGTCGGCGATTAAGTATATTAGGCAATGCTGACCTTGCCAGCTGCTAAAGAAACCGGACGGAAGTGGTAGGCATTGATCAATTCCAACGTGCTCCCCATTCATCCCCACTCGGCCAGGGAACTGAAATCAGTTTTCTGACCGTCTCCTTGCCAGACATCCGCCATACATGCTGTTGGTTTATGTGATTACGGCAAAGCCTCAAGGATTATATGCGTAAGAAAAGGGATGCCTTCGTGGAAAACTTTTGACAGGCGACTGCCTCGTATACACGGTACACATGGAAAAACCACGAAAACAGCCATGCAGCCAGCCCGTTAGCCGGATTCGAACCTCGGACCAAACTACCAGTGTCCAGCGACTTTACTACTCGGCTGCTGGTGGACCTACATTCCGTTTCATTAATTGGTTTACTTAATTATGGCAGAGCATGCGATCAGCCTAAGGGGAGGGGTGTCTTCGTAGAGAACGTCTAAGAGAAACTGGCTCGTATACACGTTACACATAAGGAAAAACACCCATTCAGACAGCCTCCACTCGCCTGGATTCGAACTCTGGACCAAACTATCCATATTCTGCGACTTTATCCCTCGACCGCTGCCGTTTTATTGATACTTTGGCATCACATGACATAACATAACATAACTTGCATTCCATCTTAACATTTTGAAGCACTTTGAATGCACATGACAAAATGACAAAATATACATGATAGCTTAAATAAGATATACAAAATGCCGTATTTTCTCCCTTATTTTAAATAGTTTTATCGTTCGAAAATCGAGAGAGGAAATTAAGCGAGTCATTTAAAACTTCCGAAGAACACGGTCACAGAAAGAACATAACAAATGAAAAGTATTCATGGATAAACTACATGGTAGTTATCACAATATTATTTCTTTTAAAAAAACTATATTCCAGTAAGAATACGAGGTAATGTTTACCCTACAGTATCTGATGGTAATTGAGCGAGATCAGTTACCTTGCAAAATTCCAGGGGCACTTCATTTTGAACGAGTCTTGACTTAAATTTCAAAGAGGGACATAGGGGAAAACGAATGATAGGCCCGGATTTCTAAAAATAGAACACATCAGCAGTAAATGCGGCTACAGTGAGCTGGAACGTAAATAATAGAATTAAGGTGAAACCACGTATTTTAAAAGTTTCTTAAGTATGAGAACGCTCTCCACGTCCGAATAGTTTAAAAAAGAATCTTCATAAAATACTTTTCAAATAATAAATGCGAGGGAAAATAAAATGGATGAAATTATAGTAAAAACGAAAAGGCAAAACAAATTGAAAACACAATAAAAAATGATCAAGGAAGTACAATTTACCAATAATTTAAAATTCAAAGGGCAAAATTGTATGCAAAATAGGAAAATGAAAATTATGCGAATATTTCTTTTAATTTTCAAAACTTAGTACAAAAAAGCTAGGGTGGGGAGAAATATGCCAGGAAATACGCTACACTTGTGATATTATGTTACTATACGAAATTCTTCCATTGCAGAGTTCATACCTTGTGGACTAAGATCTTTAAAAAGACTTAGACAAAAAAATCTGACGTGTACACCACATGATTTCCTTCTACGAAATATTAAATTATATGCATTCTTTTTTGCATTTCGTTTAAATTTATTGGACTGAATTAAATCCACTTCGCCGACAGCGCATAAACCACAATAGAATAAATGCATTCTTTAAAATTCACTTTGTTTACCATAGCGACAGTCTGGCGCTAGGTTCACTTAACAGTATTATATTTCGTTCATATTATAACTCAGAATGCACAAAATTCATATTTAAAGAATAGAATTATCTAACCGTTGCCACATGTTCTATTCAAATACTATAATAAAGCTAGAATGATGTATAAAAGAAATTAAGCAAACAAAACAAAAAAGAAACAGTTTTTCACAGACGACTGAGTATTTCTCATTCAATTAATTCAGTTCTCACTTCGCGAGAAGGCAAAAATACATAAAAACTCAAAATATCTATATTAAAAATTACGAAGTAAATCTTAAACACTTATTTCCTCGAAAAAATTCCAGAAAGGATTAAGCATGATTTAATTGGCAATAACAAATGTAGGCGCTATCTTTGTTGTTGCGAAGCTAAGTTTCTCCAGATCGGCACCAAATCCACTAGTCTGCTGTTTCAAATGTAAACAAACAATGGCCGCCAGCAAGAGAAGTATTAGGCTTAGCGGCACTTAAACAACATTAAAATTGTTGATAATTCTAAAAATATTGCATAGAGATTTACTAAAGGCAAAAAAACCTTAACCGGAAGATAAGAACAACATAATTCAATCATTTTAAAGCAAAAAATCTACAATTTACAAACATATAAGAGTAAAGAAACTGAGATCACGGAGCCGGGTAACGAAGTGGATATGTATATAAATATAATATTTATATACGTTTGGTGCGGTCGATTGCAACAAAAATACGAGGTGCACATCTACATGTTACAGCAGTCTTATATACAAAATTTCAACGTTCTGAGGCTACTCGTTTTTGAGTTATGCGAGATACGTACATACGTTTGTACAGACGCCACGAAAAATTCTCTTCAGAATTAATTTTAAAGCAGTTTTATAATTTTTTGAAGGAAAAGAGTCTTTTATTCTGTCCTTACGTACAGATATCACTCAACAACATCGTTAAATTGCATTTGATTGCAGTCAAAATTTATATTTTCGTTGAAATATGCTGCCTGAAACTTTTTGCGATTACAATACTGGATTACTCAGGTTACTCTGAAACTCGTACCTTGGCAAGAAGGCTGCACAGTTCTCAAGATGAAGAGTGGTGAGCAGCAGCTCTGAATTTTAATACTGTTCATCTGCTGGCTATCTTCCTTTAAAATCTTCATAGCGTTCACATGAAATATTTCCTGGATTCTTGTAATCACTGCACACCCGTGAAATGGTTGCATATGAAAACCCAATTTTTCTTACCTGCGAAATGCTACAACCCCTCTCACGAGCTTCAAGTACTAAAGAGTTAAAAAGTGCTTAATCTTGATCATTTGCCATTCTCACGCAGAAACAACTCTAGAAGCTTCCGCAGATGCCAGTTACTTTATTTATGCAAACACTGAGAAAAGCAGATGGCATCACTTGTAAAGAGCTTATTTTACTCTAACCAATTATTTTCAGTTTAAGAGTTTTCCTTCTGATTTCGTTTTCCTGGCAGAATGTAAATTTAATCCAAGTGAATTGGAAACAGTATTTAAGCAGCAATTTTAAGAGTTTGCAGTAGGACAGTTAGTTCTGAATTTATGCCGCGTGGTTAATTTAGTAACCTTATAGTTGAATAGTTGGTCCACTTTCTTTAGACTATATTGATATTCTAGGCTCGGCTTTGCTGTCTGCAGCTGATTTAGCGGTTTAGATAAAGAAGAAGACAGTCGTGTAGCTAATCTTTACTTTATTGTGATTGTACATCTTATTTTTCTGTTTAAGTTACTTAGCCACAAATAGTGGTTAAATTGTGAGCACCGAGTTAAAATTTGCTCCGTTTAGTTAAAATAAAAAGGTTATTAAATCCTTCTTCTGAAGTCATTTGTTCTTTCAAGACCTAGCGAGAATTCACTACCTCGTCTTTCAGCAGGGTTTACCAGTTTATTATTCCGAAACACACTACAAGACTCTACACATGTTTATGAGTACTAGTTTCTTGACACTTTAAACTACATATTATGTAAATAAGTTTACCAGTCGTCTAGCTATGATCAGATTGTCCCAGTACCTTATGTTTACAGGACATTCCCAACTGCGGCACTACAAGTGCTAGCGGGTATCCCTCCACTGGACCTCCTAGTGGAGAGAGAATCGCTATTACTAAGGACATTGCGTCTGGAAAATAACGTCTCTCTGTGGCAAAAGACATTCTACCACGTAGACTATGAGAAGCGCAAGCCGATCATGCTTGGACACCCTGCAGATACAGATTTATCCAACACAATACACACCGCCAAATGAAAAAGCATTAGCTATTTATACAGGTGGCTCAAAGACGGAGAAGGTACTGCGCCTATTGTGCACTCCAAGAAGTAGAAGTGGTTTAAACTTGGGAAAGACGACTAGCAGACAAAAATACCGTCTTTCAGGCGAAGCTTCTTGCATTAAAAGCAGCCATCAATTTGGCAAAATATCAATTAGGTATAAAGGTCAATATTTATAGCGACTCTGCCTCAAGTTTGGAGTCCATCCGAGGACACAAGACAAGGAGTCCTTTGGTACAAGATATTCAGAAAATTCTTCTAAGTATCCCACCAGATGACAGACCTATCCTGATCTGGGTTCCAGCTCATGTGGGTATTACTGGCAACGAAGCGGCGGACGTGCTTGCGAAATCTGCAACCAATGACTCAAGTAGACTGGAAAACGCCAGTAAAAGTTCCGAAGTCCTATTTAAAATAAATCACGTTCAATAGCCTTTCACAAGAATGGCAGAAAAGATGGAAAAGGGAAAGCACAGGGAGGAGAACCTACAAGTTCTTTCCGAAAGTTACATGCTCAATTAACAGCGGAGCACAAACTGAATTCGACACTGGCCATGGAACCTTCCCACATTATCTTAAGAGACTGGGGCTAGAGGACCCAATCGCCAAATTCTGGCGGTGGACAGTCATCACCCACCACTTTTTAGTGTGGCCGCCGCTGTAAATTTGGTAGGGTTTTTTTTTTTTTTTTTTTTTTATTTTTTTATTTTTTTTTTAACTGAAGCAGGAAACGTGAAAAATGAGAATGCCTTCGCCGGGACTCGAACCTGGACTTCTCGAATACGCTTCGAGTGTGCTACCGTTACACCAAAAAGGCATGCAGAAAGGAAGGAGAAAATACCATATAATATATACCATATAATTGTGATTTTGAGGGGGTCGAACCTTTATAATCATATGGTCCAGTCTAGGAGGATTGAGTCTTCCCTGTATTATGACTATAATGACCATATAATATTACAAAGTTAAGAAAAGAAAAACAAACTAACGCAAATACAAAATGGGATAATAAACAAAATATGAAAATACAATTCAAAGCATAAATATATATGTTACGGTGAAACACCGAAATCTGGAGAATGTCGATTTTCACCGGTGAATGTCAACATTCACATAGTCGCTCGGTGTATGTCCGAAATACTCTTATTTCTGACTTACACCGGTCAATGTCGACATTCACCATGTACTAATGGTGAATGTTAAACATATAACAATATTATATTTTCTTCTCCGTCATTCAGTCGCGAATAAACGCACTCGAAACTTGAAATAAGAACTTAAGAATATCAGAACCTAAAACACACAATACATTCAAAATGAGAAAGTAAAATAATAGAAGTTAAAAACTTACTTAATTGTACAATACGTTCTAAATGAGAAAAATAAAATAACAGTCATAAAAAGCTTACTAAATTATGTGATTCAAATCTTATTTATTGCAACAACTTAAACTATTATGACAGTTTATGACCTCTCTTTTCGACCTACACCAGAGCATATCTGTGACTGTCGACATACACCGGTGAGGGTCCGAATGTACAAGAATGTAGTTCAATGTTCGATCTTTCACCGACGTATTTGGTGAATGTTGACATTCTCCGGTGAAAGTCGACATTCTCCAATTTCGGTCTTTCACGGTAACATATACACTACATCGAAAAATGCAACCCGTGTGAAAGATGTTTAAGTAGTGAAATTAAAGTCACTATCAATAATACGGTGAGCCGCTAAAAGTCTGGTAAATTTATCTTCATGTAATATTTCTATAACTAAATCTTACATGTGAGAGTTACGTTATCTAGATGTGAGTAGTTAACATAGTCACCGGAGGTAGCTTTATTGAAGAAACATTCATGGTACTTCGAAGGTAAGTTTTAAGATATTAAGTTTGGAGATCTTTACGGAGGATAGCATTTCTAACAAAGTAATGTGTATCAGTTATAAGTTATTTCTCCCACTTCCCTAGCGTGCCTTCGTGGTGTAGTGGTTCTGCACACTGAGCCGGTATTTCAGAGGTCCGTGGTTCGATTCCCGGCGAAGGCGGTTGCATATTTTTCATCTTTTCTGCTTCCAATTAACCTAATGACTCTACAAGTGGCGCCCGAACTAAAAGGGTTGTGGATGATGATTCTCCGCACCCAGGATTTGGCGACTAAAACCCTAGTCGTCCTTTAAAAAGGGGAGTATATAATGTATTTCACTCACTTCCCTAGCGTGCCTTCGTGGTGTAGTGGTTCTGCACACTGAGCCGGTATTTCAGAGGTCCGCGGTTCGATTCCCGGCGAAGGCGGTAGCATATTTTTCATCTTTTCTGCTTCCAATTAACCTAATGTCTCTACAAGTGGCGCCCGAACTAAAAAAAGGGTTGTGGATGATGATTCTCCGTACCCAGGATTTGGCGACTAGGTCCCCTAAAACTTTAGTCGCCCTTTAAAAAGGGGAGTATATAAGGTATTTCTCCCACTTCCCTAGCGTGCCTTCATGGTGTAGTGGTTCTGCACACTGAGCCGGTATTTCAGAGGTCTGTGGTTCGAATCCCGGCGAAGGCGGTTGCCTATTTTTCATCTTTTCTGCTTCCAATTAACCTAATGACTCTACACAGTGATAACTCTAAGAAATTTCTTTTGAATAATGTGTAATTGATGAATTTGGCGACCTGTGGCAGTATTCCAGGCAGGAGCCGCCTAACAGAGAATTGGCCTTATGCAAGCAATGTAAAAATGCTTCTTGGTCTTGAGTCTCAATTTACAGTATATGCCAGTAACGGGTTACAGCCGAAAACATCCCGGCCGAAACATCGCGGACGAAAACGTCGCGGAGAAAACAACGCAAGGCGAAAACGTCGTGATACAAAACATCGTGGGAGAAAACATCGCAAAGAGAAAACATCGCAGTTCCAAAACATCGTGGTACAAAATATCGTCGTCCAAAATAAAGCGGTTCAAAAATTTCGCAGTTTAAAAACATCGTCGTCGTAAATATCGTGGCAAAAAATAAAGTATCTACAAATCATCGCAAGACGATAACATCGCAGACATGCTTTTTTCAGGCTTTAATAATTGTAAATGGAAATTTCCATAATGACTTGTGAGCGCAAGATGGAAAGAAGGATAATTTTTACTTTCATACTTTTTATTAACTAATAATTTTTTTTCTGAAAAAGTAGGAAGGAAATTTAAGCATAAAAATTTAAGGCAACTTATAGCACTTAATAGAATTTTAAACTGACATACTTAACTAACAAAGGTCATTAATAAATCATTTTTATAAAGTTTTCTCTGGTAATTTTTCATTAAAAGTATAATCTAAAAAAGTTTTGAAAAAGGAAGCTGCCTAACTGCATGACCTTATCTATAAAAAATTGCTAATTATGAGATTATTTTCTTCCCTTTTGTCAATCTAATACTCTCATAATGAAAACTATTTCTTGTTCTGCTTCAGTTTATTAAGTATTAAGTTTCCTTCTTACTTTTTCAACAAAAATTTATTATTTAATAAAAAATATGAAAGTAAAAATTATCCTCCTTTCCATCTCGCGCTTACAAATCATTATGGGAATATCCATTTACAATTATTAAAACCTGAAAAAAAGCATGTCTCCGATGTTATCGTCCTGCGATGATTTGTCGATACTTTATTTTTTGCCACGATATTTACGACGACGATGTTTTTAAACTGCGAAGATTTTGAACCGCTTTATTTTCGACGACGATATTTTGTACCACGATGTTTTAGAACTGCGATGTTTTCTCTTTGCGATGTTTTCTCCCACGATGTTTTGTAGTACGACGTTTTCGCCTTGAGTTGTTTTCTCGGCGACGTTTTCGCCCGCGATGATATCGGCTGACACCCACTAACGGGAAGAAATCTATTTATGATGCCAGTAGCTCTGCTACGAATACCGTTGATGTGATCATGACATGTAGAATTTTGATTAATAATAATTCCCAGATACTTTGCTTTCCCAGGATGCAATGGAAACAATTTTCTTAAATAAGATTAAATTTCTCTAGTTGGTGTATCTCTTTTTGGTCTTGGGAGAAAATAATTTATTGGAACAAAGAACAAGTTATTGCGATTTACATGAAGCATTTTAAGCAGTTAGAGTTTTTTATAATCTCGGTTCATTTGTTCGAGTTCTGGACAGGAGTTGGGCAAAAGCTTACAGTGTAGTGAAATTGAAGCGAAAAGGTGACATCAATGATGCAGTGTAAATGCTTTGAAGGGGTTGTATTAGGATTAATATTAGTAACCTATTGCCAGTTTGTTCAAATGAAGTTACATTTTTTAGTAAATATGAGTCATATTTTTATATCTTACCTATATACATACATTATACGTGTATACATAGAACACATACACTCTCACGCATACCAAGCTTAAAAATCCTTACCCGGCCTTCATTTTCGTAATAGTTGGTGGTAGTATATATTTCCAACTGTTTTAAATGAAGAAAATGCTTATGGTTTGGAAGTGGCAAATTTAAAAATAATAATTTTCCACAAATAATGAGATCTAACTTTTAATGCGCTAAGTTTTATGCTTTTAAGAAAAAAGCTGATGTGTACATCACATGACTTTCTTGTACGGAATATTAAACTATACGCGTTTTTTCCTGCACTTACTTTAAACTTATTTTATCGAATTTCATTAGATATATAATTCTCATTCAATTAATTCAGTTCTCACTTCGAGACAAGGCAAAAATATATAAAAACTCAAAATATCTCTATTAAAAATTACGAAGTAAATCTTAAACACTTATTTCCTCGAAAAAATTCCAGAAAGGATTAAGCATGATTTAATTGGCAATAATAAATGAAGGCTTTACCTTTGTTGTTCCGAAGCTAAGTTTCTCTAGATTGGCAACAAATCCACTATTCTGCTGTTTCAAATGTAAACAAACAATGGCCGCCATCAAGAGAAGTATTAGGCTTAGCGGCACTTAAACACCTTTAAAATTGTTGATAATTCTAAAAATATTGCATAGAGATTTACTAAAGGCATAAAAACCTTAACCGGAAGATAAGAACAACATAATTCAATCATTTTTAAAGCAAAAAATGTACAGTTTACAAACATATAAGAGTAAAGAAACTGAGATCACTGAGCCGGGTACAGAGTGGATATATATATATAAATATATTTATATACGTTTGGTGCGGCCGATTGCAACCAAAATACGAGGTGCACATCTACATGTTATAGCAGTCCTATATACAAAATTTCAACGTTCTGAGGCTACTCGTTTTTGAGTTATGCGAGATACGTACGTTCGTACAGACGCCACGAAAAATTCTTTTCAGAATTCATTTTAAAGTAGTTTTATAATTGTTTGAAGGAAAAGAGTATTTTATTCTGTCCTTACGTACAGATATCACGCAAAACCATCGTTAAATTGCATTCGATTGCAGTCAAAATGGATATTTTCTGTGAAATATGCTGCCTGAATCTGTTCGCGATTACAATACTTCCTTTTTACTTCGTACAAGGAAGTAAAAAAAGGGAAAAAAACTAGGCTTAGCCCCACTTAAAAAAACTTTTAAATTGTTGATAATTCTACAAATATTGTTTGTAGATTAACTTCAGTGTTTCTCCTTACTTGCTTGGGGAACATTGAGGAACCTGACTCGGAACAGAGAGCTTACTAAAGCTATGTTCAAAACTGTGGGAAGTAGACAGGATACACAAGAAGGGTATACAAAACCCTTTATTTTTCTCTATTTACAATAACTTCCGTACTTCGGAACACAAAGACCCGCTACTTGGGGTCAAAACGTAAAAGTATAAAAATAAAAATAAACTCTTATTTAACTTTAAAATAATAAACGTGGAAGATTGGCCTTATCTTAGCAGGAAGCCGTATGTAGTACAGAGAACTGTGAACACTACAATACGTTTAAAAATTATCAAGAGGTTTAAAACCTCTAGCCTGGAAGGCAACCAGCAACTGAGTAAACTTCTAAGGTAAGCGGCCTGCTTCGACTAACTGCTTCCTCTCTCTCGCTTGGCAAAAAGCCACAACTTAAATACTTGGCGTTCGCCAGACAAACTTTGCATAAAAACATTAACGCTTATAATTCTGGCCAGAAGTAGAAAATAAGAAGTGATAGTAAAGATTTAAAATAAAATAAACGTTAGTAAAACTTAAGATCCTTACAAACTAAAAGCATAAAAAACCTCAAACAGAAGACAAGAACAACATAATTCAATCATTTCCAAAGAAAAAATTCACAATTTACCAACATATAAGAATAAAAAAAAACTGATCTCAATGAGTAACAGTGTGGGTATGTACACTGCTAAAAAAAAAAATGGGACAGTGCTATATCTCCCGTTCTACTGGGCCGATTGACAAAATTCAAACTGCGTTTTTCATGTCTCGAAAGCGCGACTTAGGATATATATTAGATTTATATATAGCACTATTCTAACATAGGTATTTTGACACAAAATCGGACTTTTTCTGAAATAACATACCAATTTTTTTACATATTTCGATTCTACGACTCAAATTATGCCAGAATACCAAGTTTTGTAAAAATCGTACGAATAGTTTTTAAAATATTAGCTCTCAAAATTTTAGCTCCTCAATGTTAATTGAATTTGGCAAATATTTATTAATATCTCTTTTTTTATTAAACTTTTTTGATTTTTTCTCTCACATTTCGAAATTTTGGTTCATTCCAAATAAAATTTACCCATTTTTTGCGTTTTGTTTTTTAAATTTCTATTTTTAAATAATTTCTATAAATTTTTCGAAAAAAATTTTGAATTATAACCTATAAAATTTTTACCATCATCTTAAAGTAGGTGTATTTTTAAGCATATCTGCAAAAAATTAGACTTTTTTATTCAAAATTTTCTAAGATATACACGAATGTACATAATTTCGCGTTTTGAAATTTGGCACCTATTTTTTGAGCGATAATAACGCCAAATGTGGTCTATGGATTTTTGTTACACTGAATTGCCACAGCTATTTTTAACCTTAAACTTCAAGTAAAATTTTACGAAGAATTAATTATATGACATTTTTTCCCTCAATGATACTTAATAAATATTTATTAATACTATATGAAAGGCTATTTTTTAAATTATAGATGATATTATTCAAATTTTTAACTATTTTTTTTTTTAAATTTCTCTCGTATCTTTTCTTTTTTTTAAAAAAATTTAAGACTAAGTTTTTGTAAGAGTAAATTTTTACCTTCGGCGTTTTATCGTCTGCTACTTTACTTCGTTTAAATCGAATTGTCTAAAACTGAGAATTTTCGTTTGATATTTATTTGAATTTTATGACATTAACTGCATAATTTATTTCTAAACAAACTGTGTCTTTTGAAGTGGCTTAAAGAGCGGCTGATACTATCATCCATATTTTTAAAGCACAATATATTTAATGATCTGTAGCTACTTAATGGCTGGATAAGTCAGCAGATTCTGTGGACAAGTAAGAATAATTATATAAACGACACCAACATTCTGGATTCAATAAACAACGAGGATACGATGTTTACTAAATGAATTTAAGAAGTTTTAAAACATAAAAAATCAACTCATTTTTTTTCCTAAAATGTATTTTTGTGCGTAGCGTATTTTCATTATATCCTTAAAATTCTAATTTAGAATGTAATTGTCAAGAACTGACTCCTAATCATCAGTAATATAATAAGTAATTATTATGGTTATTAATAAAACCTTCTTATAAAGTAATTGCAAATATTTCAAAAAACTTTCTGTCTGAATGCAAACATTTTTCTATGCAAATATTTTTAATTTTATATTAATCAAGATTGCACACCATATTACTTATTTCCACTTCAATTCTTACCGTCAGTTCTAGTAGAATTTACAAATCAATTATATTTAATTAAGGATTGGATTGGATTATTTAATTACGGCAAAGCACACGAGGGCTATCTGCCTAAAGGGAGGGATGCCTTCGTGGAGGACTTTCTAAGGGAAACTGGCTCGTATACACGTTACACATGGGGAAAACCACGAAACCGCCCATGCGGCCAGGCCCATTCGCGGGATTCGAACCACGGACTGAACTACCAGTGTTCAGCGTCTTTACCGCTCGGCCGTTGGTGGGCTATTTAATTAAGGAATGACCATCTAAGTTAAGAAACAGCGTACCGTAACAACATTTCAACTATTGGCGCCGTATCTTTCATGTTAATCCCGATTGGCTAGCTACATGATTTTTAATGAGTATTCGGATTTTACTAGTAACTTCACTTGGAAATCGCGCTTAAACTAGGTTAGTTGGTTATTGGAACATAGAAAGAACATGGGAGCTATTTGATTAAGATGCTTTCATAGAGAATCTTTGTAAAGAGAACCTAAAAAACTACGAAAACCAACCATGCAGCCTGGGTTAGACTGAGCAGCAAACAATTAGTATTTAACAATCTTTTTTTTTTTTTTTTTTTTTTCCAAATGCTAGGCAACTGATGAGGCTCCAATTAAATCTCCAATTTAATATTTTATTTGGAAATATTTAAAATATTGTTGTATTCTTAGACACAAAAAGCAGAATTTAAGTTTTGTTAACTGGTTAGTAAACTACCAAGCCGTAGTGCAAATGAATATTCAATTTCTTTGGCAATAATTGTATTCACTGAATATTCTTGGAATATGAGCTAAAGAAGGAACGTTCTCGGAAGATTAAAGAAGTGTTTAAATCCAGTGATATTAGGTTTGTCTTACAAGCTCAGGATCAAAACGATTCTGCAATTGCCCGAGTAGTTGACTTGTAAATGGATGTGAATTAAGCAGATGACTTTTAATCTTACGTTATTCAGCCAGAAAAAGTATTCCAAATGTTTTGTATTGCATGACAATGCATCTTTTCATTATTCAATAACCAGTCGGAGAACCGCTTGTGTTCCGAAAATAAGTATGTGTACTCAATCGTCCTGCATGTTCTTCAAATTTGTCTTCTTGCGATTTTTTTTCTTTCCCAAAAACTAAAGTTGCCTCTCAAAGGAAAGTTCTTTGACATTGAAGAGACAAAATTAATATGACATCTACTTTTAGAGGCATGTCAAAAAAAGATCTCTACAAACCTTCTCTTCCATTACATGTTGTGCAGTCAGGCAAAATTTACATCAGCCTAAATTCTATAATCTATTTTTATTACACTCTGATTACTTTATTAACATACAGTGAATATATACTAAAGCTTTTACTTCAGCTTAAGTAATTCGGAATTTTTGACGGAATTGTTGTCGGAACTAGGACTTAGAAGATAAGTCAAATTAAATATTTCGATAACCCAATAAATTCAAGTTCGAAATTTCAATATTTTATTTTCGGAGGGAGGGGAAATGTTTTCAGTTTTGGTCCATTATACTAAGTATATTTGCTTCGATTTTTTATTTTTCCATACAAGCGAAAATTTTACGCATGGTATACATATAACGCATAGCTTCAAATTAAAATTTAATAATATACAGAGTGGTTATAATTAAAGTTCCACATTGAAACGGTCATAAAAGGAAAACTACTGGATCAACTGTTATCAAACTTGGAAATCGTGTAAAGGAGGTCATGGGAATTTATTTTCCGCGAAAAAAGGAAGTTCGAAACCTCACCACCAGGGGGGAAATAGCGCTGTATGCAATATTGTTAAACGAAATATGGGTCGGATTCTAACTTAACCTTTTGTTAAACGGGTTTAATATGTTGTATACCCTTAAGAAACTTTGAAGTAGGCAAATTACCATTTAAAGACGTTAAATTCGATAAATGTCGAGTGCACCATCCCTGTAAGTGAGAATTTCGTCCGTGAAAACCACGAATTAGCGATTAGAAAATGTGAGATCACAAATCACTCTCACAAGTGCGTACAATCTGGAAATCGTTTTCTTACAGATCGCTAATTTGTAATTTTTTAAGCCTGAATTCGGCACTAAAACATGAAGATACTGATTCAAAACGCTTTTAATCGATTTGGGCCAAAGAAATCTCTCATGTTATCTATGTAGTTCCATTGCATTCTCCTACTGCATTCGATTGCATAACAGTCATTTCACACCGTTTACTGTTGAATGACAGCTGGTTTTATAACAGAACCAATTTTTTTTTTTTTTTTTTTTTTTTTTTTTTTTCTGAAGAGCAGTCGACAGCTGGACCACTGCGATTGCAGCTCACTTAGAGTCAATATTAAAATGTTTCGTGATACATGAACTGCAGTAACGTGGCATTTTAGATACTACGATTTTTATGCAGGGCTGGGCACCACCTCAAGAGTGTCGCATAGTTACTTAGGCAACATTTCACAAATGAACGTCTTATAGGCCAACACTTTCCCTTTTCCCACCAGACCTCAACCTCTGTGACTTTTGTCTATGAGGTTATCTCAAAAGCACTGTTTATGGTGATAATCTAAACAATTTGGCAGAAATGAAAAATGTGATACACTGATAACATTTCTCCTTATATGCTATGTGTAACGTGTATACGAGCCACTTTCCCTTAGAAAGTCCTCCACGAAGGCATCCCTCCCCTTAGGCAGATAGCCGTAGTGTGCTTTGTCATAATAAAATAAACCAAAACCTTTTGATGAAACCAGTCTTTCCTTTCATCTCATACCTTCAAAATGTTTAGCCTCTAAAGACTGATAAAGGCTCTGACGAAATACTTCGTGAAGAACTTTCTAAGGGAAACCAGCTGTCATACGCGGTACACATGAGAAAATCCACGAAAACGCCCATGCAACCAGCCCGTTTACCGGGGTTCGAACCCCGGAGTGAACTACCAGTGTTCAGCAACTTTACCGCTCGGCCGTTTGTGGGCCTTTATGAAATGGAAGGCGATAACTTTATTTAAAATGATTGTCAGAAATACCAAAATGTTTCGAAAAGTTGGATACTTTTCAATATACTTTCAGAATGCTTAAAGAAAAAGAGAAGAAAAATAAATTTTTTCGTAAAATTTAGTATTCGTATTTTTTTTTAATTTAAAACTTTTCAATCTTATGATATTTGATTCTTGCGATTTCAAAAATAAAATATTTGACTAAAATATTAATAACATTTTAAGAAACCAAATGTAGGATAAAACTGTGTAAAGCAATGGGCACAATGATAAAACTGTTTAAAGCAGTGTATGCAAGTCATCCTAAGTTAAAATATCGGTTATACATCTCTCTTATTTATATATTTTTTTTCTGAACGGAACATTGAAAGGCGTGTAAAACTGTGCTTTACTGTATTTTCTCTTTTAATATAGTATGCAGTTTTCAAACGCATCGTAGTCTGGGTTACAAAGTATTCTTCCGAAAGAAACGCAGTTCAAATAAATAAAATCAAATTCTGGAAAATTGATATTAATAAATATATTTAAAATGCTCAGTTCGAAGGAATAAATAGAAAATTTTAAAACAATTATCTGAAGATACAATGCAACACAAACAATTAAAATAAAAGTATAAAAATTTAAAAATGACCTAAAATAATAACTATGACGAAAAATATATATAAAGAAAACTATTTGAAAAAAAAATAAATAAATAAATAAACGCTGCACCTTTATTTACGCAGTTCGAATAGGTAAATAGAAATTTTTAAAACAGTTATTCGAAAAAACAAAAAAAGCGTGCAACTTAAACAATTAAAATGAAATTCGAAAAAGAAAAAATTACTTAAAATAATAAGTTATAATTAAAAATATAATATAAAGAATATTATTTGGTAAAAAGGAACGATGGTGACTTTTTTTCCTCTCACGGGAAAGGAAACTGGTTGCCATATATTAAGAAGTTCGCCAAGTAAAGTATTCTTGGCGCAAACTGACAAAAAAGTGCCAACATAAATTTGTGAATTTCTCCGCAAATTTCTCTCCAAATTTTACAAAATTTCATATTTAGGCGTAATTTGAGTCGTAGAATCGAAATATGTAAAAAAAATTGGTATGTTATTTCAGAAAAAGTCCGATTTTGTGTCAAAATACCTATGTTAGAATAGTGCTATATATAAATCTAATATATATCCTAAGTCGCGCTTTCGAGACATGAAGAACGCAATTTGAATTTTGTCAATCGGCCCAGTAGATAGGGAGATATAGGACTGTCCCATTTTTTTTTTTTTTTTTTTTTTTTTTTTTTTTTGAGCAGTGTACATACCTTTGATGCGGCCGACTGCAAACGAAAAGGAAGGTGCACAACTACATGTTATAGCAGTCCTATATACAAAATTTCAACGTTGTAAGGCTACTCATTTGTAAATTATGCGAGATACATACGTACGTACAGACGCCACGAAAAAAATCTCTTTTGAATCCATTTTAAATCCGTTTTATAATTCCTTTTGTAAAAAAGCAATCCTTTATTCTGTCCTTATATACAGATGTCAGGCTAAACAAATCGTTAAATTGCATTCGATAACGGTCAAAAATGGATGTTTTCGTTGACTTCCGTTACTTCGTACAAGGAAGTAAAAATAAAATCGGAAGAAATTTGACTCTCGTAAGATAAAATTGACGGGAGTTATTAATCCCCCCCCCTAAATTTGCAATTTTTGATGTCAATTCCAATTTGCCTTGAGGGATCGCTTAATTTAGAACAATTAGGGTAAATAAGTTTAATCGAAGTAATGCAAAAAATGTACATAATTCAATAGGCTGTATAAGGAAGTTATAGTGGTGTCCACATCAGGTATTTTTCCAAGTAAAAATAGTCACACTACATTCTGATGAAATCAAAATTAAATAAATAAATGAATGAAATTTGAAGCTTTCCTTTTTATGTTTGTTACCGAAGCGAAAATAAAACATTTGTTTTAAATTCTTATCCTATATGAGTACACATTTGAAAGCTTTTAGAGCAAAGCTGGAGAGGCGTTTGCAACCTAGGGGTCAACATATGTCCCACATCCGAAGCAAATTCTTACAAAATGCACATTTGGGAACGCAGATCTCGTTTCAATTTTTTTTCCCACCTCTGCTATAACAACGCATTTCACATTGTACTGGGTGAATTTGAATTCTCATCTCGCTTTGTATGCAAATTAGAAAATGCGGAGTGTATTTATTCGATTCCATCGGTCGTGTTTAATCAGATCTTCTGTCCTAAGCATTTTAAATCATTCATCTATTATGGTTGTTCGTTTGCTGTCAAAATGTGTCAGTTGGTATGTTCGTTGGGTTGATAAAGAGGGTGAAAATAAAACCTTCAAATCTGGGATATAAAACAATGGAAAGTTTTAAAACTTGGGTCAAAACATTGATTAAAATGTATCTTAAAATGAGAGCAACTTAATAAAATTTATCTTTTTTTTTTTTTTTTTTTTTTTTTGTCATTACCAATAAGATAACGGGCGGGCAAAAGACCGCGCGCGAATCGAATGCGGCCCTTCAAAGTGCTTAATACAACCCGTTTTGAAATATTGTGCAAGGATTTCATAACATTTCCATCTCTTTCCCACCCGATTTTGTACTCGAACTACCGAAATCATTATCAAATGTGCGGATCTATCGTTAGGAGGTATGTGCGCATGTATGCGCATTACTAATCTCGCGCTCAACCTAAGCTGCGACCACTACATATGCAGCCGGTGAAGAATATATCATTTCTAGCAGCTTTAATTAAAAAAACAATGAAATATGAATATTGTTCACACAATAAGCTTATGAAAGCATAAAGTTTTAGCTTTACGCACTGATTTGTGTTTCTCAGCATCACCTTCAGATATCAGGTAGACTACACATAAGCGAATTATTGTAAACGAACTGTAAATAAGTGAATGACACAAGTGACTACTATGAATGTGACAAGCAAATTTTGCACGTAAAGTCTGTAAATACGTGAACAGCGCATGTGATTTACATTAATATACACAGTTCATACTGTTCAGTATAAAATGCATCTGAATAACATCTTATATCCAAGTTACCACCGACTTTTAGAGTAAATCTTCTCTGTAAACCCAGAATCACAATGCATAAAAAATTGCTAAAAATACTCATTCAGCACAGTCAAATTCTTGAAACCACAGGTCACAAATATCCATCTTCTTTACTTTATAAATTCCACTACAAAGTTTAATATTCTATAGAGATATTTGGTTCGGCCTAGCAACAAAAGAATGCTGCACCAATAGAGTACAAATGCTGGTAGTCATCTAACAGGTGATACAGCAACTCAACTGGGGGTAAGTAACTAAGTAAGACAAAACGGTTGCTCAGAAAAGGAAGTTTAAAACGAATATTCACCTCAACATTTATATTTGAAATAAAACAGTTCATTTGATGACCATGGATGAGGATGGTGGTGTATATGATAATGGCAAAGCACTCAAGGGCTATCTGCCTAAGAGGAGGGATGCATTCGTAGAGGACTTTCTAAGGGAAGCTGGCTCGTATGCACTTTATACATGGGGATAATCACGAAAACGCCCAGACAGCCAGCCCGTTCGCAGGATTCGAACCTCAGACCGAGCTACTAGTGTGCAGCGACTTTACCACTCGGCCGCCAGTGGGCCCCTTGGCCTACAGGAAAAGATCCCATTACTGGCGTATTTGTAATTTATTTTAAATTGTAGTTTTTTAAATTTCTATACAGGAGAGGCGGTTTTCCCTCCCCACCGAGACCTGGAAACAGTACTTGGCTTTCTCCGATCACTGGAAATTTTGCATCTTGACGCGGATAATATACTACGGTGTCCTGAACAGACACCTTCAAACAGTACAGGATGAAGTAAGGCCGGCACATGTGCATCCAAATAGGCATTTACGCTCTGGGTGGATTTCCGAGAGCTTCTTACCCTACCACTGACCTCTCGAGGGGATTTCGGCTCGCCGTATATTTTGAATGTCCCCTAACCACCCGCAAACAACAGAGGTACCGCAAAAGATCGTTACTACCTTGCCCACATGATACACTAAAAAAGTATCATGTGGGCAAGGTAGTATACTTCACCACCCCTACATAAGATGCATATGGAACACTTCAACAGACAAAATAGAGAAGTTAGAAATAGAGAAAAAATTGTTAATAGAGAAGAGAAGGAAAGAAAATCTAAAAGGATTCAGATTTTTAACGTCGCATTAGAAGACGTGTAATGTTTTCTCATGTTCTCGCTGAGCATTACATAGATCAGCAAAAAGTGAGTTTTGAGACTAATACCATCTCTGGTGCTATATACATTGTTGCTTAATAAGAAAACAATTATAAGAATTTAATTACTGTAAATTAGTTTAGTCTATATCTGTGTAGTGTAGTCACCTTACGTCACCTTGCCAGAGCATTTCTTGCAACGTGGTAAGCATGGCCAATTAGCATTTATGTTAGGTGCAACTCCTAACTGCTCGCGGTGTAAGATCGTCACCACCATTCCAGTGGTGCAAGATCTTCCAATATATTTTTTTAATGAAATTTTTGTTGCTTAACAAATAAACAAAGTAGTAAACCTACTCTTCAATCATTTATGTGTATGATTTATGCTAGTTACCTGTTAATTTTCTTAACATTGGCAAACATCACTATTAAAAGATAATTTAAATTCCGTACATGATGCACATCAATAAAAATAATGATTTGTACTCGCCTAACGGAGAAGTTATGGGATAACGGCAATTACGGAATAGCATTCATTCAATTGGTCTCACTTATTGAAAAAAAAAATCTGAAAGCTTTCAGATTTTACATTACGCACAAGGGGACGTTTTTTTAACGTTTCGTGGGTTCAAGACGCAAGAGAAACACGCCGATGCGGAAACTAAAACAGGCAAATCGACAACATTATATTTGGCGTAGATTTTGTAAAATTCCAATCGATTTGAAGGGCAAAACGGGTGCCTCTTCATTCTTCAATTTTTTGCTCTTGTTGAAGGGGGACCCGTTTTGGCCTACGCCGAATATAAGCTTGTCGATTTGTCTGTTTTAGCTTCGTGGGTTACCTTCATTTATTAAATATCATACTCTTCTCACTTAAACTATAAAATTCAGTTCAACGGCAATATCGCAAAAGAATTTTAAAATGAGCATATCTTTAGAATTTCCGATACATAGTCATGCGCGCTGGAGATAAAAAAAAAAATTTTTTTTTTCGTACAGTGTTGCCATTGCTCGCTTAGAAATCGTCGGGTTTGTTAACCAAAAAATTCGTTAAAGTTTCACAAAATATGAAATAGATAATAATACAAATACAGTAAGACCCCGCTTAACGCTGTTTCGGTTTAGCGCTTTTTTATTTCAACCCGGGGATTCTCCGAAATTGTGCGCAGCGCTAGGTTTCCAAATAACATATCCGAAACAGTGTAGTTGTGTTTCTTGCTTTTTATCATTTGAAACAACATTTGTTGACATTATTGTAAATTTGATATATAATACTATAACGATTAATAATACAGTGACAAATATTATGATCTTTAGTTTTTATCATGGGTGATAATAAAAAACAAGAAAAGAAAGGAACCAGAAAAAGCATTTCACTGGAAACTCAAATGCAAGTGATTAGAAGATTAGATTCTGGTGAACGTCAATCTCAAATTAGTGCTGCATTGATTTTGGCAACTTCAACAATAAGGACAATTCTTAAGAATAAAGAAAAAATACTGTCATCGGCAACTGCAACTACGTCAAGCTCTGCAACTAGAATTACCCGTTCTAGAAATAACATTATAGAGGAAATGGAAAAACGACTGTCTATATGGATTGACGACGAAATTGAACGCAATATGCCATTAAGCCAATCTATCATAATGCCTTCTCGACAAAAAGGCAGAAAATTGGAAACCCAGAATAGACTGAATGATCTGACTGAGAATTTTATTTGTTTTTAAAAGTATATGCGTTTATATTGTTTTTATTTTTGTAAGAAATAAATGTTTGATTTTATTTTTATTAAAAAAACATTATTAAATTTAATGCCTAACCATTTTTTATCCGTCTTCCCCTAACCCCATTATTTACATGTTAAGATAGCCTCGCTTAGCGCTGTTTCGCTTTACGCTCTACTTCGATGGAACGTATCCCCCGCGTTAAGCGGGGTCTTAATGTAACAAATCCCAGATTTGGACTTCCAGATGCCCATATTCGAGTGGAAACGTACGCTATTGAAAGCTGGATGGCTCTAGGTACCGCTGTTTTATCTCACAATGCGAGAAACATACACACATTCATTCATGCAGATTCTTCATTATTTAATTTTTTTAATATAACACAGGGCTGTAATATGCGGTAGCAACAGTCTGAAAAGTGAATCAATGCAATGATACGATGCAAAATGACGTTTTGAGACTAATAGCCCTTTGAGACTAATAGCCCTTTGGGTCCAACGCCCCTTTGGTAAAAAAATAGGTCTAGGGGATTTATATATAGAACTTTGTGCCTGATATTACAGTTTAAACAAAGTATTCCAGCATTCCGCTCTTTCTGCACCTGAACGTCCCGGTAAATAATTTCCAGAAGTCACGATCATGTTTGCGACTAAATTGAAATGCAAATCCAGCAGGTGTTAAGAAGGTAATTAATCAGCTGTATGCCGCCATTTTGTTTCCGTGAAAGCAGATCAGGAGGTTAAATCTTGGCAATTCATAAATTTAAGCTGCTACACGTTTGCGCAGCCAATTACCTAGAAGTGTTACCTAAAAAAATACGTACTGTTTTTAATAAGCTCGTCTCAGTATCATTTTGCAGATCCAGATAGTAATTAATAATAATAAATAATTATGTTTATTGCTTTTAAATCGCTTAGTTTGTAAAATCACAATCTTTCGAAAGAAAAGTTAAAAAGCTTATGCTTCACCGAATGGCAAATAATTGGCACACGGAAGATACAAAAATTTTGTTTTGGGGCGTGCCAACACACGTTTTTTTAAACCGCAGAGTTTCTTAAATTTGAAACTTAAGTATCTTACTTTTTGGCGAGTGGCAACATTTTACTCTTAAATCGCTGAGTTTGTTGGTTAGAAAAAAAATTTTTTAAGTTCGCACAAAATATAAAATAATTTGAAAAATGAATCGAAACTCAAAATTCAGGTGAAGTGCTGATGTTTGGGTGAAGAATTACGTTTTCTTTAAATTTGGTAATTTTAGGATCCGCTGATTTTCCAAAATGCAAGGAACATACGTTAATCAATGTATCGATGTATGTATGTATTAATCGTAAGTTTATTTGATGATAGCAAAACACGTAAGAGCTATCTGCTTAAGGGAAAGGATGCCTTTGTGGAGGACTTTCTGAGGAAAATTGGCACCTGAAGGACGCTCAAAATGGGGAACTACGAAAACGATCATGCACCAAGCTCTTTGGCCAGGAATCGACCCCAGGTCGAACTACCAGTGTTTAGTGACTTCGCCGCTCGATTGCTGGTAAGCTAATGAATGAATGTAGGCGTGCATGTATGTATGTATGCATGCTTGCATAATAATTTTTAAGCACTTCATTTATCATAATTGTTTAGCATACATCTTTTTCAGATGTTACATTAAAATCTAAATATAAAAAATCAGGTTTCAATTTTTTTTTTTTTTTTTTTTTTTTTTTTTTTTTTTTTTTTTTTAAGTTTCAAAAACTGATTCTTTTGTCACATTTAATCTTTATTCTGATACATAGCATAATAAAATGCAAATTAATTGTTTAATATGTAATGCAATTCATCCATCTAAACCAGGATTCTCAACCAAATTCTTACACTAACTCTTTGAAAAGAATGGTTTTCTTCGTCGACCCCCCCCTACAATATTCTGTATAATATACAGCACGCAACGCGATTATAATTCAAATAATTGAACATAAGTAACTTTAGTACGATTGAATGAACAATTAGATTGAATGTGCAAAGTTCTTGAAAAAATATATTTTATTAGATTTATGTTTTGTGTAATATTCCTCATTTTACTTCCTTGTACGAAATAAAGAAAGTATTGTAATGGGGAAAATTTTCGGTTAAAAGATTTCGCTGGAAATATCCATTTTGACTTTTCCATTTTCTTTTCTTGAAATATCCATTTTCTTTTCTTTTCTTTTCTTTTTTTTTTTTTTCTTTTTTTTTTCTTTTTTTATTTATTTATTATTTATTTTTTTTTTTATTTTTTTTTATTTTTTCAGGGATGGATGTACGTATGAATAAAGAAATCTCTATTGCAAGACGAATTGTAAAATAGATTTTAAACGTATTCAAAATGGGTTGAATATCCCGCATAAATCAAAAAACGATTAGCCGTAGAGCGTTAAAATTTTGTATATGGGGCTGCTATAACATCTAGTTGTGCACTTCCCTTATTTATTGCAGTCGTCAGTATCAGAAGTGTATCCACATCTACTCTATACACACCTTATCCGGTTTAAAGACCTTACCCTGTCTTTACTTTTGCAATCGTTGATCGTAGTCACATACATCCAGTTACAGAAGTGTTTAAAATGACGAAAAGATTCATGCTTTGGAAACGTCAGACTAAGATGAAATTAATTTTGGACAAATAACGAAATTTTAATTTTAATTCGGTCTCCCGATTCCTATACTTATATTTGGCAAAGTTTTATATTCGTTATGAATAAAATTAAAATATAAGAAGTATCATTCCCATACGACAAAAATTGACCGGGATGTTTAATTTCAAAATTTCCAGTGTTTGATGTCATTTTCAATTTGTCTGAGGAGTCGGTTAATTTAGATAGAATATCCCAAGGAAATGATTTCAAATGAACTTCAGCAAAAAGTGTACGTAATTTATTGAACTGTAGTGAAAAGGAATCATATGTGGTGTCCACATGAAGTTTTTACTTTAGAAATACGAACAAGTTTTCAGGAACAAAATCACGGATTCTAACTTCGCAAAAGTTCGACTTTAATGAATGGGATCGCTGTGCTGGATCACTGCATTTTTTAAAAAAATAATTGGCATAAAATTGCATAATTTAATTTTTAAATCATCTGGTTCAAAAATATTCAACTTGCTTCCTGTTTTCCGTAGTAAATTATTAACTAGATTAAAGCTTGCTTCCACTAGGTAAGAAGGAAAAAAGTTAATAATGACGGTTCAGCAACAACTTTTATTTTAGGACTTGTCTTTGGGATAACTTTATAATTCCGAAACTTGGCATATCCATTTGTTTTGAGTAAGACTTGTGCTTGAACAATCTCGTTCGATGCAATCACCTTTTTCTTGCTTCATAATTTTAGCATATTTTCCTCCTCGTATTTATTTTATATGATTTCTAGCTTACCAGCTTACTCCCTAGCTTACCAGGTATTTCTCCCACTTCCCTAGCGTGCCTCCGTGGTGTAGTGGTTCTGCACGCTGGGCCGGTATTCCAGAGGTCCGTGGTTCGATTCCCGGCGAAGGCGGTTGCATATTTTTCATCTTTTCTGCTTCCAATTAACCTAATGTCTCTACAAGCTTGGTTAGATTATGTGAGTACCCGTACCTGAAACTGATTTCTGCCTTTTGAAACTACAATAGAACTCCAATAATCCCAGTCAACTGGAACCGGACCTCATTCGGATAATCAAAAATTCGAATAATTTGATTTTTTCCGAGGAAAGCCTCTACGTACACTTTCATTACTGTACGTACTACATGTTGAAAATAGGAGGAAAAAACTATTTTTGAAGAAAAAGAGGTTTTAATTAATTAAAATGAAAAGGCAACACTTTTAAGTACATGTTATATAGCGTACTGTACAGTACTTACAGGTGCTCAAAGACATTATTGCTCAACATCTCAGTCAAAGTAGGATGTTCGAGTATCTCCATCCATTTTCGGGTAGTCAAGTTTGAAGTTTCGCGCATCCCCTTGACAATAAGTTTTGCATGGGGTCACACTCGGGCTGACGCTCCATCCACTTCAGCGCAGTTTCAAAGCCGGCAAACTCTTCACTTAGCTGCTTTCTTCTCTCACACTTTTAATAAGTTCATCATCATTTAGAATTTGAAACCCAGAGTCTGACGATTCAAACACCATTCATTCTGCTGTATCCTCAGCAGTAACGTCTGAACATCCAGGAATTTTCAAAAGAATGTTTCTTAATTCCTCAAGTCACACGTCATCCTCATCTTTTCCTGACGCTTCCCTCTCTTTTTTTCTTAAATTCTGAAAGCGATTCGGATAATCAGCGGGTCATGTATAGTCAGTGTTCGGCTAATTGCAATTGTACTGAATTTTTCTCCAGATTTCTCATGAAGGAAACCCAAGCCCAGTTTAATTCATGAGACATCATGGCATGCGTATCGGTATACCTATGAGACCAGATGCATCTGAAAATGTCATGAGTCAAATGTCGCATACCATCTACGAAAAATGTAAATGGGAAAATAATAGATAATAGGATTATTCTTATCCACAAGACTGCGTAAATTAATTTAACGTTATCCGGAATATAAAAAGTTGCACAGTAAAAGTATAAAGTTCTAACCAATACTTTTAGGTGGGTTTGAATTCAAATTCAATGACATTACTCAAGTTCTCTTGTAAATAGTGTTATTTTAATGTCATTTATAACTTAATTTCTTCCTCCGTTATTTAGTGTTCTTTTTGTTTTGAATACTGATAACTTAATGAACTCATTAGTGCTCTTTTTGTTTTGAATACTGATAACCTAATAAACCCATTTTCCGGTTTAAATTGCTTGAAAATACAAACAAACTATTCACAGAATTTTTTAATTACTAACCATAATATGCCTTATTATTCTTTCATATATTTTTATAATTTTCACAACCGTTATTAGTCGTGAATTTAGGTTAACTGTGGACATCTTTCCCGCTAATACACAACTAATCGAATGCTGAGCGTAACAGATTGTCTTTACGTAACTAATTTTTGTGATGCGCAATAAAAATGGCATATTTACTTTTTAATCATTTGAATCACAAACTATAAAAATCTGATGTGTACACCACATGACTTCCTTCTACGGAATATTAAATTATACGCATTTTTCTTGCATTTCGTTTGAACTTATTGGATCGAATTAAACCTACTTCGCCGACAGCGCATAAACCACAATAAATGCATTCTTTAAAATTCATTTTATTTGTTTACCATAGCGACACTCTGGCGCTAGGTTCACTTAACAGTATTATATTTCGTTCATATTATAACTCAGAATGCACAAAATTTTTTTATCATTTAAAGAATTATCTATCGTTGCCACATGTTCTATTCAAGTAATATAATAAAGCTAGAACGATGTATCAAAGAAATTAAGCAAACAAAATAAAAAGGAGCAGTTTTTCACAGACGATTGAGTATTTCTCATTCAATTAATTCCGCTCTCACTTCGCGACAAGGCAAAAATACATAAAAACTCAAAATATCTGTATTAAAAATCACGAAGTAAATCTTAAACACCTATTTCCTAGAAAAAATTTCAGAAAGGATTAAGCATGATTTAATTCGCAATAATAAATGAAAGCGTTATCTTTGTAGTTGCGAAGCTACGTTTCTCTAAATTGGCATCAAATCCACTATTCTACCGTTTCAAATGTAAACAAGCAATGGCCGCCATCAAAAAAATTATTAGGCTTAGCGGCACTTAAACAACTTTAAAATTGTTGATAATTCTAAAAATATTGCATACAGATTTCCTAAAGGCATAAAACCCTTAATCGGAAGATAAGAACAACATAATTCAATCATTTTTAAAGCAAAAAATGCACAATTTACAAACATATAAGAGTAAAGAAACTGGGATCACTGAGCCGGGTAACAGAGTGGATATATATATAAATATATTTATATACGTTTGGTGCGGCCGATTGCAACCAAAATACGAGGTGCACATCCACATGTTACAGCAGTCCTATATACAAAATTTCAACGTTCTGAGGCTACTCGTTTTTGAGTTATGCGAGATACGTATGCACATACGTTCGTACAGATGCCACGAAAAATTCTCTTCAGAATGCATTTTAAAGCAGTTTTATAATTTTTTTGAAGGAAAAGAATCTTTTATTCTGTCTTTACAAACAGATATCACGCAAATACATCGTTAAATTGCATTCGATAGCGGTCAAAATGGATATTTTCGTTGAAATATGCTGCCTGAAACTTTTCGCGATTACAACAGTTCCTTTCTACTTTGTACAAGGAAGAAATAAAACACAGTTAAAGAAGAGCTTTTATAAAATAAGCTTTTATTTAAATGGATATATAAAAAAAAAAAAAAAAAAAAAAAAAAAAATCTGAAATGTTTCAGATTTTAAATTACGTCCAAAGGGGCGTTTTTTAACATTTTGTGTGTTACCTTTCTTTATTAAATATCATGTTCCTCGCACTTAAACCATAAGATCCAGTGCAACAGCAATATCGCAAAATAGTTTTAAAACGAGCATATCTTTAGAATTTCCGATACAGAGACCCACGCGCTGGAGATAAAAATGTTTTTTCTGCACAACGTTGCCATTGCTCGCTTTGAAATCCTTGAGTTTGTTAATCAAAAATTCGTCAAAGTTTTAAAAAATAGGAAATCGATCATAAAACAAATTTCAAATTTCAAATTTGGTCTTCCACATGCTCATATTCGTTGGAGGATTACGTTATTCAAAATTCGATGACTCTATGTACCGTTGTTTTATCACAATACGAGAAATATACATCCATTTATGCAGATTTTTCATTATTTAATTTCTTCAAATATAATGCAGGACTTTAACATTTTGTGGCAACAGTTTGAAAAGTGAACCGACATTTATGAGTCCGACGCAAAATGCCAAAACGAAACTAATAGTCCTTCGGGATTCAAATCCCTTTGGACTAATAATGTGTGTGTGTGTGTGATTTTGGCAAAGCCTCGAGGGCTATCTGCCTAAGAGGAGGGATGCCTTCGTGGAGGACTTTCTAAGGGGAACTGGCTCGTATACACGTTACACATGGGGAAAACCACGAAAACGCCCATGCAGCCAGCCCGTTCGCGGGATTCGAACCTCGGACCGAACTACCAGTGTTCAGCGACTTTACCGCTCGGCCGCTGGTGGGCTGGACTAATAATGAATGTACTAGAAGAATAAAAATAATTTGCCACATACTCTAATGGTAATAATAAGTTAAATAATTCTGTTGACAGAATTCGTGTACAAGTTTTATATCGCATGTAATAAAAGCTGGCGGAGTCCATCAAGTGTTTAAAAGGATAATAGCTTATACATTCGACAACGCAATTTAGTTAATAGAAAATTTTAAAAAATAATTTCTTTTATATTTGACAATACAGTTCGGTTAACAGATTTTGTTATTTAGGCGCCCGTGCTTTTAGTATTCATGATATAAAGTTTTTGATAATTCTTTAAGCGGAATTATTTAATCCATTTCCATTAAACTATATGATCAATTTTTTTTTCTCCTTTTAATGCCTTAACTATCATATCCATTTTAAATAAAAGTTTAACATATTAAAAAAACCTTATTTAAATTTTGTTTTTAGCCCAAAGGAGCAATTTGCCCAGAAGTGCCATTAATTTCGTTTAGATATTTTGCGTCGTTCGCTATAAAACAGCGTTCTACTACCCAAATTCTTGCGCCAAATATTAGAGGCCTGCATTGTATTTCAAGAAATTAAATAATGAAGAATCTGCATGAATGTATGTAATGTTTCTTGCACTGTGAAAAAACAACGGTACCTAGAGACATCAAATTTTGAATAACGTAGTACTCCACTTGAATATGGGCATCTGGAAATTCCGTAAGCGCGTATTTTAAAATTCAGTTTAAGGTAAAATTATCACGATTACGATTTAAAAAATTTTAAAAATCGTGATCGATTTAAAAAATCTTTAATTTAAAATTTAATCTATCTTTAATTCTGATGTCGACCCCAGATGACTTCCTTGTATGGCCTATTAAATTATACACATTTTTTGCTGCATTTCCTTTAAACTTATTACATTAGAGATAGATTTCTTATTCAATTAATTCAGTTTTCACTTCCCAGCAAGGCAAAAATACATAAAACATCAAAATATCTTCATTCAAAATTGAAAAATATAGAAAAACTTAAAACGCCGAATACAGTTAAAACAATTAAAAAAATACTTTTTACAATTAAAGTTTCTACGCAAAAATAAGCTGTTCGGCCAGCCGGCAAGAAGGCAGATTTTTCGGTGTACAAAACTGAAAACTTACTTTAGGTCCCCATTCGGCAAAAAGACATTGAATGTGCAGAAACTGACTTAATTCACTATCCTGCTAATTTTCAAATGCAAACAAATATGGCTGCTATGGTGAAAAATCTGATGTGGATACTACATGACTTCCTTGTACGGTATATTAAATTATACTCATTTTTTGCTGCATTTCGTTTAAACTTATTTCCTCGAATTTCATTAGATATATATTTCTCATTCAATTAATTCAGTTGTCATTTCGCAGCAAGGCAAAAATACACAAACCCTCAAAATATCTTTATTAAAAATTGAAAAATATAAAAAATATAACACAATTTAGGCTTAGCCGCACTTCAACAACTTTTAAATTGTTGATAATTCCGCAGTTAATGCATACAGATTAACTAAAGGCATAAAAATCTTAACCGGAAGATAAAAAATTCATAATTCAATCATTGTTAAAGCAAAAATATACAGATTACCAACATATAAAAGCCCACCAGCGGCTGAGCGGTAAAGTCGCTGAAAACTGGTAGTTCGGTCCGAGGTTCGAATCCCGCGAACGGGCTGGCTGCATGGGTGTTTTTGTGGTTTTCCCCATGTGTAACGTGTATACGAGCCAGTTTCCCTTAGAAAGTCCTTCCCGAAAGCATCCCTCCCCTTAGGCAGATAGCTCTAGTGTGCTTTGCCGTAATTAAATACATCATTACACACACCACATCAACATATAAAAATAAAAAACTGAGCTCAAGGAGCCAAGTAACAGAGTGGGTATATTTATATATAATTTATTTACTAAAGAATGTAGATTATATTATCTCCTAATATTAATTTTAGTATAATTATCTTAAAAAAGTGAATCCCTCGATTTCGCACTAAGTAAATTTAAGGTCATACAACTTATATATATATATATATATATGTATAATAATTTATTTCCTAAACAGTATTGATTAATTGATTATATTATCTCCTAAGTTTAATTAAAGTAGAATTATTTTAAAAGAGTGAATCCATACTGGTAAGTTGAAAGCAAAATGTTAATAATGTTTTAACGGGGACTGGAGTTAAATCATCATGAAGAATAAAATTTCAATTGTAAAAGGAAAAATTAAAAACATGCATGTCATTGATCGGAAAAAATTCCAAATTTGGGCCTACAGATGCCCATATTCGAGTGGAGGACTATGGTATTCAGAATTTGATCGCTCTAGGTACCGTTGTTTTATGACAAAACGAGAAACATACACACAATTATGTATATTCTTCATTATTTACTTTCTTTAAATCTAGTACATGTCGTTTTTTTAAATCTAGTACATTTAAAAGTGAACCAGCGCAGAAAGTTGAAACGACACAAAATGCCGTTTTGAGACTAGTTTCCCTTTGAGTCTAACGCCCCTTTAGCGTAATAATACTTTGTCAATTATTCTGCATTTTCGCAGTGCTATTTATTTACCAATACGCTTGAATATTTTGCAGAACTAATACTCCCAGAATTTAAAACATCGTTTCGTTTTTTAAAGTAGTGGAAAATATTCACTTACTTCTCTATTTCTTAACGTCCTTTCATAATGAAATTGGAAACTTCATAAGTAGAAATATACGAGTAATTCGGTAAAAATAATCCTCAAGAAAGTAAAGCACTCCACGTTTAGACATGCTACTAAAGAACAACTCGTGAATGTTTATAGTCTGTTTGGCAGCTCGAGATTCAAAGAATCACCCATCAGAAAAATAATCATGTTCTCGTTTTGCTGGTATTTTGCTTAGATTTGCTTGGGAAAAGTGGGGGGGGGGGGGTTGAAAGATTCGTTCTTTCCTACAATCCATCTCCGTTAGTTCAAAAGCAAAAGCAAACAAGGCCTACAAAAGGTAACGCTGTTTTAGCTCGATTTACGCTTGGTTTCCTTTTAATTAATGAATTTTGTCTCGGCTTTCTTCTGATGGAGTGTTAATCGTTTTTGCTCACCAGCGCGTGCTTTCGAGGAAGAGTCAAAAAGCAAAGTGCATCGCTGAAGAACTTTAAAGCGATCTGTACATTAAAGGGGAACGTAGAAGTAAGTTGAAATACCAGACAAAATAAATAAATGAAATTTTACATTAGAGTTACATACATATCATATTGCCTCCTTTTCTTTTTACTAACTTTATCGTCCGAAAATCGAGAGGGGGACGTTATAAGAATAATTTAATTTTCCCAAAACGAGGTTACAGTGAGAACATACTGTCTCCTGCCTGCTCAACAATCATTCACTTATGCATTTAAAAAAACTTTTAGATTAATTTTAATTTGCTAAATTGGTGAATTTTTTTTCATGGTTTGGTTTTGCACTTGATTTACTTATGTTATCTGAATTTAAATGATATTGTAGATTGGTTCGCAAATTAAAATTAAAAATTAAAATCTTTTATTTGTTTGCACATTTTTTTAATTATTTTAACTTTAATTTTGCTTTTTTACGTATTTACATGTTTGTTAAAATATAAATGAAAAGTAGTCATGGATAAATTACAGATAACTTTGACGATGTTATTTCTTTAAAAAAAACCTACAGTGGATGGACAAAAATGTGGAAACACCTTGTGAAATGCATGTTTGAAAAGAAAGATTGATTTTAATGAAATATGTAGGTGGCGCTGGCGTTTTTGACTACTGACGCCACCTATACAACTTCGTAAATGTGCTAAACAGTTCAGTTGTTGTCGGAGTACTGTTATGTGAGGTTGTCATTGCATTATGTCAGAGTTAACAGACTTCGAACGTGGGCAAATTGTTGGAGCACGTATGGTAGGTGCTTCCGTAAGCAAGGTAGCCGAGGTGTTTAGTGTTTCAAGAGGTACTGTATCGAAGATTTATTCCGCATATTTGAAAAGCGGAAAAACATCATTTGCTAAATCACAGCGCGGACGAAAGTGTGTCCTGAGTGATGGTGACAGACGATCATTAAGGGCAATTGTGACGAAAAATAAGAAGACTACAGCTGCAAAAGTTACTACTGAAATGAATGTTGTGTTACCGAACCCAGTGAGTACCAAAACAATTAGAAGGGAGCTTCATAAACAGGGAATTGCTGGCCGTGCTGCAATTGAGAAGCCACTCTTCAGTGATGCTAACGCCCGTAACAGGAAAAGGTGGTGTTTAAGTCATAAAGCCTGGACTATAGAGCAGTGGAAGCGAGTAATATGGTCTGACGAGTCTTCTTTCACATTGTTTCCCACTTCTGGCCGAGTTTACGTCTGGAGAACGCCATCTCAAGCCTATAATACAGACTGCTTGTTGCCAAGAGTGAAACATGGAGAGGGTTCTGTTATGGTTTGGGCAGCCATATCGTGGTTCTCTGCTAGCTCCATGATAACTGTGTCAGGACACATGACTGCCAAGACTTATGCGAACATTTTTGCCGATCAAGTTCATCCCATGATACAAACTTTGTTCCCCGATGGTGATGGTGTCTTCCAAGACGACAAAGCCCCTATTCACACAGCTCACATTGTCCAGGACTGGTTTTCTGAGCACGAGGATGAGTTGTCCCATCTCCCCTGGCCACCACAGTCACCAGACCTGAATATTATCGAACCTTTGTGGTCTACATTGGAACGAAAAGTGCGTTCTCGTTATCCACCGCCAACACCCTTATCTGAACTTGCCACCGTTTTGCAGGAAGAATGGTATAATATTCCCTTGGCAAACATACAGGAACTGTATTTATCCATTCCGAGAAGACTGCAAGCTGTTTTGGATGCCAACGGGTTTCCTACACCATATTAAGCAAAGAAAAATGTTTTTTTAAAGGTGTTTCCATATTTTTGTCCAACCCCTGTACATCCCAATAGAAATATTATCATTACATTATCTAATAAGATATCTTCATTTCTACTATTCTGTAACTTGAATTTTGCCCGTTCTATTTGTTCTTTCTACTACTACTTTTTTTTTCTTATTACATGCTCCGCCCTTAGGCACTACACGGAAAGGGAGGGATGCCCCGTGGAGGTCTTTTTAAGGGAAACTGGCTCGTATCCACGTTACACATGGGGAAAACCACGAAAACGCCCATGCAGCCAGCTCGTTCGCCGGGAATCGAACCCCGCACCGAACTACTAGTGTTCAGCGGCTTTTACCGCTCGGCCGCTGGTGAACTTTTGCTACTCGGTGGGCTACAAATAATCCATAAATAATTAGAGCACGGGTTCCCTATGCCCGCGGGCACCATGGCACCCGCTGATCGTTTAACATCGCTGTGCGATCACAATAAAAATATTTTAGTTTTTAATAAGATTCCATGTGAAAATTTTCACATTTTTAATGAAATAGAAATTGCATCCTACACAAATACCAGCAAAAAGCGAAATGCGACCGATTTTTTTTTTATATGCATGTAATTATTAACTCTATTTAACTAAAAATTCACCTTGAAAATGTAAATGATGCCCACCGTCCAACAGATATTCTAGAATGTGCTCTTAGGAACAGAAAGGTTGAAAACCCCTGAATTAGGCGAAATAAACGCGAAACAGTAGACTGAATGTCGGTTCATGTTTGTCTCGCTAAGATTAGTCGGTTCTTGTATTAGGTTGGCATAACGTTCAAGAGTTAGAAGGCAAAAGTTCGGCATGACCTTCGCAGGTAGCCTGCGGGGATTTATCCTTGTTAGTAAGGCGAAAGTGATAACTATTTGGACGAATCCAATTTAAAATTTTGAGCAGCTCGTTCTCTGAATGCATTGAGGAAGAGGGAAACGGTGTGAATATTTTTAAAACTTTCTGAAATCTAACGCGTACACATCAAATCCACAACAATTGTCAGAATTGAAATATGTCGTAAAATGTGAAGTTGATACAGATTCCTCTTGCGACGTTCGTCATTGCTTGTCAACAATCTCTCTCATGAAATATGTTATCGTCTGCGAAGGTGGGTACGTTGAAAACTAGCAACTCCAACAAAAGTTGTTCCCCCCCCCATTTTGTGTCGTCATCAGTCCTTTAGAATGCTCATCTTGCACATGTTTTTCGCCAGCAATTTTCGTCATAGCTGTATCGTTCCAATACCATTTCTCGTTTTTCAATGACTGATCAATTTGCGCAGAGAAAAAATGGGTGTTGTCGTTCCAAAATTTAAAAACTTTTTTCACTGTGTAATAATTTAGCTCAAATAAAGTCCTTTAACTACTAGGACTTAGTAGAACTATGTAGCGACTATTCACCAAGTTTATGTGCGTAAATAACTACTCTGAAGAAGAGTTAAAATGTCTTTTAATCAAGATCATCCCAGGTGGCTCCTTTTGGGCGTACAGAAAACCAACACTTTTGGCTTGAGTTTAAAATAGAAAAATGTAAAATTAAACTAAAGCTAAATACATTAAACAGCTCAAGCTGCATAAGAGTTGTTACCGGGTAATTGGCTTTTATCACTGGCGTAGACTAATAGACACGTAATAAGCATGCGCAACGCGCGTAAACTATCAAGCTTTAACTGGTATAACAGCGTGGCCGAAAGGCAGAACACGCTCTCTCTCTCTCTAACTGAAGTACCACAGACTTTATCTTAAATAGTAGTTTCTACCCTATTTTGCGTAAAGCTTGAAACTGAAAACTCATTCTGGTAGGAAAGCGTAGGTGGGAATGTGGAAGTAAAGGAAAGCTATCTTAAAATAAAAATAATTATTAGTATTATAAAGTAAAACCCTGCAACTGTAACTATCACTGCAAGAGCATTTGTTTCAAATTATCCCAATCTCAAACGCGCATACCTTCAAATAAAAGTATATGAAATTTCATTTCGATTGGTTGAGCGAGCAGGCTGCTAAGGATTCATGTAGAGAACTTTTTTGTGACCGCCCTGTATATTATATTCAATTCCTGTTCACTATTATGCGTGTCTGATAAGAAAATCTTAAAAGACTAAGTTACTGGCATAAAATGTTCCAACACTACACCCAAACCTGTCACCGATGCAGCAAAGCGAGAATTCCTATTCACAAGCAACAATACAAACTCACACACAAATGGCTAATAAATAAATATCTGGAAACCGAAGGCATTTGATGCAAAACACTTCCTGTGATTGAAATAGGCTTCAACACAATGCAAATATACTTGGACTGTAAACTGCAAACCAATGGTATCCGGTCCAGATATATAAAAATATACATACGGAATTGGAATACCAACTCAGCAGAATTTTTAAGCAATTTAAATTTTTTACAGAATCACTGCATATGGTAGTTTATTCACGTCAGTATTTCATAAATATTTCATATATAGTCGATTATTCAACATTATTAGTAGTCTATTAGAACTTAATACATCAGTTGTTCATTAGAATAATAGTCCATTAAAATAGAATTTATAGTACTTAGGTACTATCGCAATCATTTTGGCGCAATTTGGCCATTTTTTACAGATGAAAATGTAAAAGTTTCTTAGCATGGTAAATAGTATCAACATAGGAAATAAAAACATACTTTAGCAATTTAAAAATACAAATTTGAATTATTAAGGGGGCTCATACACTTTAAACCCTTTATGATCTTCGAATATGTGACTGTTGCAAGAATTGGAATATTTTATTTATTTTAAAAGCAATTAAGCAATTACTTCCAACTTTTTACAGCTGACTACATAATATAGCTGCTTTAGAAACTAGTAACCAGGTAGTTTGTGTTGCCACAAATATTTTTGTAATTTAATCCACTTTGTGACAAAATATTTCGTCACGTTTCCACCTTCCGCGCAAGATATTTTTAAAATGGCTAATGGAACGTAATTGAAATTTCATGGAATTCTTTATATGGGCACTATTTTTTAATTGAACCAAAAATTTGATGAATATTTTAGTATTAAAAAATTATGCACAAAAACATTACAGATTTTTCTAATAAAATACATTTTATAAACTCAACTCCAAATAAAATAAAAATTTAACACGAAATTCTTAGAATTTTAGTTAAGTTTAGCACAGTAGTTTCCAAATGTTATAAAAGCTATATATTAAATATGGAATTAAATTATGCAACAGAATGTTTTAAACTGTGCGCGCAAGGTGGAAACTTGACGAAAAATTTTGTTACAAAGCGCATTAAATTATAAAAACATTTGTGGCAACACAAACTTTCTGATGACTATTTCAGAAAGCAGCTATATTATGTAATCAGCTGTAAAAAGTTGGAAGTACTATCTTTTAAAATAAATAAGTTATCCCAATTCTTGCAACAGTCACATATTTGAAGATCTTATGGGTTTTAAGGTGTATGAGTCCCCTTAAATAAGGATTATGTCATACATTAAAAAATAAAACACATTTTTCTTCAAATCTTCCTGTAATTCGATTTTCGTTATTCGTCTTCCGAAGTACACAGCGATCTATATTCACTTAAAAAAATTTCAGAGATTTTCGGAGAATCGACTTCGTGCAACATTCGGCAACAGCGGCTATCTAGAAAACGCATTTCCCCGTTGTTCCCTTCAGAAAATGTCAGCACAATTCTGTATTACTTCCGAAATTTTGCGGTAGTTTCTTTCATTGCTGGCGAAGTCCACAAACTCATATTTTAAATTTTAGACAAACAGTATCAAAATTAGTGTATTAAAACCGTTAGAACTTGGAATACAACAAAATAGAGCGCATGCGGAAATGGCGGTATTGCTTGATGATTGTATGAAACGATTGTATGAGCATAGTTGCCGAAAGAATGGTTATACGCATGCTTGCCAGAGTTCGGCACTTTCTGAAAATTTGGCTGCTTTTACTAAGATGGTTGCGATAGTACGTAACCGAATTTGTCAATAGTCTATCACTATTAATTAGTTCATTAATAGTCAACAGGCAACAGTCATTAATAACAACAGTCTATTGTAGTCCAATTATTTATAGTCAATAATTCATCATTATCCATCATAGGTCCATGCACTTACACTACATGCTTAGAAATGTCCTATACTTATGTCTCTCCAAAATTTGAAGATTCCATCAGATTAAGAACAAGACTTCGTACCTACCATAAGGAGCTGTTTATTCTCAGTATATTAGAGAGATATAGTCTGCGAACTTGTTCTGTAAAATCTAGCATAGCTTATTAAACTTTACTCTTTCAAATAAAACTAATGCATGCTAAATGCGTGTGAAACTAATGTGAAACTAAATGCGGCATGTCTTTCTGGTTAGCTCTAAAGGCATTGTTTATCTATTTAAAGGAGGGGGAGATCGCCGACCGAGCGACCAGCGAGGATCTAGGCTTACTCATATGTTACCCAAACGTCTAATGCTTGAGTACTTTGGTGGTTTTTCCCACGTATAACGTGTAACGTTGCCGACTTCTGCTAAGGTGATTTGTAATAACACATAAGTACTGAATCATTTCTTTGTATTAATCGTTTGAATATTACTGATATACGCTACTTGTGACACTGCATATATTCACTATGTGCAAGCTTTGGAAGACCTCCAAACAACGAGGGAAGATCAACGGGGGGTCTAACATGCCCAGACAACCCATGTGCCATACTAGAGATATTCATCAAGGTGTGCTTCAAAGCAGTGTTTTATTCCGTGAAGCGTGCTGAGTGGTTGTGCCATTAGCAGATGCCAGGTGCCACTAGATTACAAGAATACAGACCGTTTATAACGACTTAAACTGCCACTGCAGCAACATCACTACACACAGTGGCAATGGTGCCACAGCTTCTGTGCCTTAGTGTGTCTCTACAGTTCCTTCAATCATGACCTCCCCACCGCAGTACCAGCCCTTTAAGGTCGGTTTGTTGGCATTAATATTTCATATTAAGGCTTTAAATTACCTCATTACATCGTCTAGAAGAGCAGTCACTGATCCACTGGCTCCTTGACATGAGCAGCTTTGAATAGGTGGCAGTCTGTACGAGTTGCTTGTAGCTGCTTCGAATTTCATGACACACACTAAGAGCACTCTTTTAAATCCTTGACATCCGCCTTTCATAGGCTCTTTATCTCAGGATTCCAGACGTCACCCACGAAATATTGCAGGGACAGTACATACCATGTTTCGGTTGGGAAGTCTGAAAAGGCGAGATGAGGCAGCCTTTCAACACCCGTGGCAAGTTTCTGGAGTGTTTCCGTGGGCTTCTGTTGACGAAATTTTAGCTGAAACCTGCTTTTAAACACTTTTCGCTAAGGCACAGCTCCAACGCGCCGGATAGAGCTTCGAAGTTCAGCCTCTGGTTTTCGGGCAGAAATTGATTGATATCCGCTGCGTTTGCTCTTAGAGAAGCGGCGAGAGACAGGCTTAGTTTCGAAATCGCGTCGGCCACTCTAGAGAACTGTGTCTTATAATACACTTACCAGGGGGTCTCTCCATCATACGATAGGATCGAAAAGATATAGATAGAGAGGATCGAAAAGATATAGGTAGAAATTTAAAGCCGTCAGAATTGTTTCCAGCTGTCACTATGGATTTCTTTAAGTTGAACTTCCTTGGCGTTAGCAGAAACCCTGTCATCGATTTGTTATTCGACAGCAGGAACTCTTTCTTTGAATTCCGTGCAAAAGCTCCGATTTTGGAGGCAATTGAAATTACAGTTGCAAGTGATTTCATCTAGGTTCCATCAGAAAAAAAGGAAAAAAAAAATGTCCTGCTTCCAATTCTTTCAACGAAGAGAGCTTATTTCCTTGGAAAGAATAAAACTGAACCATATTGTTGCAATCCTTTAAAAGATAATTTCTAAAATTTTTAAGCGAAAAGCAGAGTAGTTGCTCTTTTTAAACTCACTTTATTAAGTTTCTCACGGTTTTATGAAGCTGGTCAAACTTTTTTGAAATGCTGAAAAATCGCACACGCAAGCAAGAAAATTATAGTTATCAGAAAGCTACCTTTACAGCAAGAATGGACACTACTTCAGAAAAATCATGTCAATAAATTATAAGGCTGATTGATTGTTTTTCACAGACTGTGCAGAAAAGTCACTTGCTGTCCGCAACTGGTTACACCTGTTACAAAATTTCATGTTCCCGTAGGGATGATGTGTCATATGTACGTCTTAAGTATCGCATTACCAAGTCACATGAAAGTGTCGCATCACCAAGTCATATGTAAGTATCCGCTTCACCAAGTCACATGCAAGTGTCGCATCACCAAGTCACATGTAAGTGTCGCATCCCCAAGATTAGAGGTACAGGGTCGGCCAAGCAATTTCCAGAAATGTTACGAGCAGTTCATAAATGATATTTTGAACAGATCATAAACAAATTTTTGCATTTTCCTAAATGCTGTTAAAGTACTTATTTACATAATTAAGAAGTCGAACAACAAAAATCAGCGTTATATTTTCAAATTTTCACAGGACTACTTTCGATGGTTTTACCGAACCACCATCCTCAGCTGCAAAAGTGCAAATGAACGAGATAGGATATAATGATCAGATAAGATAACAAAGCCGGGACAGAAAATAAGCTAGTGGCGCCATCTGTTGATGAAACCAGAACCAAAACTCTTTGCCTTCGGCATTTAAAGAAATTATGTTTTAGTTCTGGTTTCATCAACAGATGGCACCACTAGCTTATTTTCTGTCCAAGCTTTCTTATCTTATCTGATCATTATATCTTATCTCGTTCATTTGCGCTTTTGCAGCTGAGGATGGTGGTTCGGTAAAACCATCGAAACTAGTCCTGTGAAAATTTGAAAATATAACGCTGATTTTTGTTGCTCGACTTCTGAATTAGTATTTGTTCGGCGTGTTATTGTATCTTAATAACTTATTTACATGTTTATGGTTATAGCCCAAAAGGGCATTAGCCCGAAGGAGCTATTAGTCTCGAAACGGGATTTTGCGTCGTCCACTATAACGGCTGTAACAAGTGGCTGTATCGCTTTTCAAACTGTTGCCACCAAATATTATCGTCTTGTGTTATTTTTAAAGAAGTTATGTAATGAAGAATCTGCATGTATGTATGTTTCTCCCACTGAGGAAAAAACGACGGTACCTAGGGCCATAGAATTTTCAATAACGTAGCCCTTCATCCGAATATGTACTCTGGAACACCGAATTTTGAATTTCATATTTTGTAAAATGTTAATGATTTTTTTATTAACAAACTCAACGATTTCAAAGCGACCAGTGACAGTACTGTATGGAATAAAACATTTTTATCTCCAGCAAGACTGACTGTCTATCAGAAATTCTATAAAGATATGCTGTTTTTAAATATATAGTGATTTTGCTGTTGAATAGAACTGTATGTGGTATAAGCGTCAAGAACGTAATATTTAATAAATTAAGTAAACACATAAAAAATAAAAGGACAAAAAAAAAAAAAGAGTTTTGTAAAGCCATATTAGTAAAAAACTGAATATTGATATAATAAACTGAGAAAAAGACTGAAAAAACAGTTATACTAATACTGCATCGAGATTTCTAAACATAGGCTGCTTTTAAAATTTTTATAATTTTGCTCTTGAATTGTTCATGGGGATAAATAAAGAAAATGATGCTTAACAGTAAAGCTGAAAAGGCAAAAAGATATGGGATAGCAGGAATGTGTGCAACAGCAGACTGGTCAACTGAAAACTCAGCGAGAGAGTAAAAATCCTTAACAAATTCTTCTGAGCGATCGTTAAAATCAATTTTTTTTTAGTCCCAAGGGGCAATTTGCCTAGAAGGACTATTAATTTCGTTTTGGCATTTTGCGTTGATTCACTATAAATGACGGTTCACGTTTCAGATTGTTGCCACCAAATATTATCTCCCTGTATTATACTGAAAGAAATTAACTAATGAAGAACCTGCATAAATGTATGTATCTTTCTCGCATTGTGATAAAACAGCGGTACCTAGAGCGATCGAATTTTGAATGATGTAATCCTCCGGGCATGTGGAAGCCCTAATTTGAAATTTGTTTTATCATCGATTTCATATTTTGTAAAACTTTAACGAATTTTTGGCTAACAAACTGAAGGATTTCAAAGCCAGCAATGGCAACGTTGTACAGAAAAAAAAAATTTTATCCTCAGCGCGCGAGACTGCGTATCGGAAATTTTAAAGTAATTTTGCGATATTGCTGTTGAATTGAATTTATTTTTTATGTTGAATTGAATTTTAAGTGCGAAGAACATGATATTTAATAAATAAAGGTAACACACAAAACGTTATAAAAAAACGCTCCTTTAAGCAGAATGTAAAATCTCAAAATTTTCAGATTTTTCTTTTAATCCTTTTTTAATTTATTTATATTAAATGATCGCTGTTGTTTTAAAGTGCATTTTTTTCTCGTCGTTGAATGCTAACATTCAGTTAATGTTGCCAAAATAGACGTGGAGTATTGGGATCACATTAAGCTGGTCCCAGTGTAGTAGGCTGCTAGGTTTTTTTTTAGTCCAAAGGGATTTCAGTCCCGAAGGACTATTGCTTTCGTTTTGGCATTTTGCGTCGGACTCATAAACGTCGGTTCACTTTTCAAACTGTTGCCACAAAATGTTAGAGTCCTGCATTATATTTGAAGAAATTAAATAATGAAAAATCTGCATAAATGATTGTCTATTTCTCGCATTGTGATAAAACAATGGTACATAGAGCCATCGAATTTTGAATGACGAAATCCTACTGCGAATATGGGCATCTGAAATCCCAAATTTGGAATTTGTTTTATTATAGATTTTATATTTTGTAAAACTTTAACGAATTTTTGATTTACAAACTCAATGCTTTAAAAGCGAGAAATGGCAACGTTATATAGAAAAAAAAAAATACTTTTATCTCCAGCTCGCGAGACTGTGTATATCGGAAATTCTAAAGATATGCTTAATTTAACATTATTTTGCGATATTGCTCTTGAACTGAATTTTATGGTTTAAGTGCAAAGAACATGATATTTAATAAATAAAGGTAACACTCAAAACGTTAAAAAAACGCCCCTTTGGACGTAATTTAAAATCTGAAAAATTTCAGATTTTTTTTTTTTTTTTCGAAATTTATGGAAGCTATCATGATACAATTGTAATATTTATTGTAAGGAAAGTAGATAACGAAGGGAATATGTAAAATCGAGGCCAAAAAGGCATTTATTAGCTTTGACGCAAATGTTTTTAAATAATATACTTTCTTTCAATTTCTTCCAAGGTCATTTATTCAAACATTTACTTACTAAATCTACTTCTTTCCCAAAATTCATTATTTTTCCGATCCAAAGCACAAATAGGCCACACCAAACTCGCATCAAACATTTTTCAGGATGTGGTTTGAGAACATTTCAAGGGGTAAATCTATGCAAATAATGAAATCGTTTTCAATGTCGCCAACATAGAATGGAACACAAACGACGAGGAAAAGAGTGATTATCTATGCAGTCGAATTTGTCTGGCTGTACTTGTTGCAGACAGTTCATTGCATATGGATGAAAGCTTTATTTTAAGATAAACTACACAATTATTTGAAGCAGCACCATGTTGGGATTCATGAATATTTAGGCGCATGAGAAATAGAAAACTACAAAGCGCTTGGAAGTATGTAGGGGTTTACAAATTTCCTTTGTAAAGAACGAGAGTTTTTTTCTGCAGAATAAATATTTACTTATAGAAAAGATAAATAATAATTTAAAACATGCTTAACAGAAATTTTCAGTATTGTATTACACATGCCCTGAAATACTTGTGGTTTGCAAATTAATTTCTTTAATTAACAATTAGAAGTGCTCTTAGTCTTGGCCCTCGGTTTTTTGTCCGTTCACTTTTCAAATAAAAGGATGCTGCCAATATATTTTATCGCCATGTATTATTTTTAAAGAAATAATTTAAATAACGAAAAAAATAGATAAAAACTAAAAAAAAAAAAAAAATCTGAAATGTTTCAGATTTTTTTTTAGTTTTTATCTATAAATTACGTCCAAAGGGGCGTTTTTTAACATTTTCTGTGTTACCTTTCTTTATTAAATATCATGTTCCTCGCACTTAAACCATAAGATCCAGTGCAACAGCAATATCGCAAAATAGTTTTAAAACGAGCATATCTTTAGAATTTCCGATACAGAGACTCACGCGCTGGAGATAAAAATGTTTTTTCTGCACAACGTTGCCATTGCTCGCTTTGAAATCCTTGAGTTTGTTAATCAAAAATTCGTCAAAGTTTTAAAAAATAGGAAATCGATCATAAAACAAATTTCAAATTTCAAATTTGGTCTTCCACATGCTCATATTCATTGGAGGATTACGTTATTCAAAATTCGATGACTCTATGTACCGTTGTTTTATCACAATACGAAAAATATACATACATTTATGCAGATTTTTCATTATTTAATTTCTTCAAATATAATGCAGGACTCTAACATTTTGTGGCAACAGTTTGAAAAGTGAACCGACATTTATGAGTCCGACGCAAAATGCCAAAACGAAACTAATAGTCCTTCGGGATTCAAATCCCTTTGGACTAAAAAAAACTAGAAAGTTTTCAGATTTTATATTACGCCCAAAGAGGCGTTTTTTAACGTTATGTGTATTACCTTTATTTTTTAAACATCATAAAATTCGCCCTTATACCATAAAATTCAGTTACACAGCACTATCGCAAAATATTTAAAAGAGCATATCTTTAGAATTTCCGACACTTTTTTCTTTCTGTACAGTGTTGCCATTGCTCGCTTTGAAATCGTCGAGTTTGTTAATTAAAAATTCGCAAAATATGAAATAGGTAATCAAACAAATTCCACATTCCAAATTCGGGCTTCCAGATTCGAGTGGAGGACTAACTTATTCAAAATTGGATGTTTTTAGGTACCGTTGTTTTTTCACAGTGCGACAAACATACATACAGTCATGCATATTCCTTATAATTTAATTCTTTTAAATATAATGCAGGACTCTAATATTTGGTGGCAACAATTTGAAAAGAGAAACGCCACAAAATGCCAAAGCGAAATTAATAGCCCTTCTTAGCTAACGCCGTTTGGGCTAAAAATTATTTTTTTAAATAACACTACAGCGAATATTATATATATATGTGTAATAAAAACAAACTTAGAAGTAATGACTAGTAGAAATTTGGATGACATAGAAGTGTTGATCCGTAATGGCTAGGAAATTGGAGGCGAAGGCAGATTAAATCTTCAGTTTTTATTTCAGCAACATGTTGGGGCTACAAATAAGTTGGCACATTAATTGTGCCTATACAGAAAAGTTTTACATTTTAGATAAATTTGCAGTAAGAAATAAAGAGCAGACAGATAGCAGTGCGGCCAAGCCATAATGTTCAGCATGAAATCTTTATTTAGACTAAGTTAGTTTTGGTTCTCAATGCATTTTGATTGGATAATTAATATTGCTGTAAAATTACTATTGGCTGCTTGAGTTTAAGTTTCATTTACATCATCAGAATTACGTAAGAATCATATGACATAGAATAGTCTGGAAATGACAAAGTGCAGAGAGAGGTTACTATTTTTAGAATTGAGAAGCGAAATTTACGTTGATATTTTAATCTTTTACATAATTCTTTTTCTTACACACACACACACACACACACACACACATATATATATATATATATATGTTACGGTGAAACACCGAAATTTGGAGAATGTCGACTTTCACCGGTGAATGTCAACATTCACCTAGTCGCTTGGTGTATGTCCGAAACATTTTCCAAATACTCTTACTTCTGACTTACACCGGTAAATGTCGACATGAATATATAAGAATATTATATTTTCTTCTCCGCAATTCGGTCGCGAGAAAACGCACTTGAGACTCAGAATAAGAACTTAAGAACATAAGAACTTAAAGCACACAGTACATTGAAAATGAGAAAGGAAAATAATAGAAGTTATAAAACGTACCAAATTATGTGATTCAAATCTTATTTATTGCAACAACTTAAACTATTATGACACTTTGAATTGCACAAGAAGCCCTTGCTTTTACCACTGCATTTATTTGTGGAACACTTCCTTTTGCAATGACAGCGTGTACATACACTCCTCTTTTCGCCTTACACCAGAGCATATCTGTGATTGTCGACATGCACCGGTGAGGGTCCGAATGTAATGAAATATTCGATCTTTCACCGGCGTATTTGGTGAATGTTGACATTCTCCGGTGAAAGTCGACATTCTCCAATTTCGGTCTTTCACCATATATATGGTAATACAAATAAAAGGATGTTGTCAACAATTCTATCGCTGTATACTATTTTTAAATAAATAAAATAGCAAATATATAAAAAAATATACGACAAAGGAAATAAAAGAATGTTGCCAACAAATGTTATCGCTATGTATAACTTTTTAAAGAGCTAATATAAATATATCACAGATGTATGGCGAAACTTAACATTCTATCGGGAATTCTAAAATTAAGCTGTTTTTAAATATTTTGTGATTTTGCTCTTGAACTTTATGTAGCATAAGTGCAAAGAAAGTGATGATAATTAAATAAAATTAAAAACAGAGAAGTTCATAATAAACAGATAAAAAAAATTGTGTGTAACGCGTCTTACTAAGGAAACTGGGAACTTACGTATTAAGGAAACCCTCCTTGGCGGAATTTGGAGGATTTTTCAAATGAAAAGTTACTTACCGGTTCGATATTTATCCTAGGTCGGTAAACATTATCGACATATGAAAAAAAAAATACATACTTTAAAAATTTAAAACACAAATTTCAATTATTAAATAAGGATTATGTGATGCATTAAAAATAAAACAAATTCTTCTTCAAATCTTTTTTAATATTTTGGCCTATTCTCCCGGAGTACACACCGATCTGCTTTCCCTTAAAAAAGCATCAAAAAATTGCGGAGACTCGGCTTCGTGCAGTCCTCAGTAACATCGGCTATCGAGAAAAAGCCTTTCCTCGTTGTTCCCTTGAGAATATTTTCAGAAAAATTCTGTACTCTTGCAGAAATTTTTCCGCATTGTTTTTCCATTGCTAGCATATTCCACAAGCTCATATGTTTAAACTAAGAAAAAGATGTTACAATTTATTTATAAAAACTAACAAAAAAGAATGCAAACGAAAAATGGCGGCGCTGCTTGTCTGCAGGACTGTTATGCGCATGATCGCCAGAGTTTGTCTCATTCTGAAAATTTGGTGACTTCTACTAAGGTAGTTGCGTTAATACGTAACTACAGAAAACTAAATATCGATACGATGTACTGAGGAAAAAATCTGATGTGTACACCACATAACTTCCTTGTACGGAATATTAAATTATACGCATTTTTTTCTTGAATTTCATTTAAACTGATTGGATTGAATAAAATCTACTTCGTCGACAGCGCATAAACCACAATAGAATAAATGCACTCTTTAAAATTCACTCTATTTGTTTACTATAATGACACTCTGGCGCTAGGTTCACTTAACAGTATTATATTTCGTTCATATTATAGCTCAGAACGCACAAAATTTGTATCATTTAAAGAATTATCTAATCGTTGCCACATGTTCTTTTCAAATACTATAATAAAGCTAGAGCGATGTATGAAAGAAATTAAGCAAACAAAACAGAAAAGAAACAGTTCTTCACAGACAATTCAGTATTTCTCATTCAATTAATTCAGTTCTCACTTCGCGACAAGGCAAAAATACATAAAAACTCAAAATATCCGTACTAAAATTTACGAAGAAAATCTTAAACACTTATTTCCTCGAAAAAATTCCAGAAAGGATTAAGCATGATTTAATTCGTAATAATAAATGAAGGCGTTATTTTTGTTGTTGCGAAGCTTAGTCTCTCTAGATTGGCAACAAATCTAGAATTCTGCTGTTTCAAATGTAAACAAATATGTCCGCCATGTTATTTAAAACTTAACCGCACTTAAACAGCTTTTAAATTGTTGATAATTGTACAAATATTGCTTCCAGAATTACGAAAGGCATAAAAACCTTAACCGGAAGATAAGAACAAAATAATTCAATCATTTTTAAAGCAAAAAAATGTACAATTTACAAACATATAAGAGTAAAGAAACTGAGATCACTGTGCCGAGTAACAGAGCGGATATATATATAGTATTTATATACGTTGGTGCGGCCGATTGCAACCAAAATACGAGGTGCACATCTACATGTTATAGCAGCGCTATGTACAAAATTTCAACGTTCTGAGGCTACTCGTTTTCGAGTTATGCGAGATACGTACGTACATACGTTCGTACAGACGCCACGAAAAATTCTCTTCAGAATTAGTTTTAAAGCAGTTTTATAATTTTTTGGAGGAAACGAGTCTTTTATTCTGTCCTTACGTACAGATATCACGCAAAAACATCGTTAGATTGAATTCGATAGCGGTCGAAATGGATATTTTCGTTGAAATATGCTGCCTGAAACTTTCCGCGATTACAATACTTCCTTCTTACTTCGTACAAGGAAGTAAAAATGAAAGCATAATAATAGCAATGCTTAATAACATTTTGTATTCTTGAACATCATTTCTGCCAGTCAAGACTAAATCATATCGTAGCTGAAACAACACAGAATTTTAATCAATTTTAGTATCGCTTATAAGCTTATTTATTTATTAAACTAGCGCCATATGTCGACAGCATTCTCCAAGTACACGTAAATGCCGATACGAGTGAAAGCCTGAAAACCATCTAAGAATTCTAAAAATAGGCCGCTTTTAAAATTTTATTATTTTACTGTTGAATTTTATGTGGCTTCAGTATGAAGAAAGTAATGCCTAATCAAAGTCAAAAAGACGAAGTCGTATAAATCATCTTATTAAGGAAACTGAACACTGATATAATGAGAAACGTGAAAATATTGCTTTATTTGATTATGGCAAATTACGCTACGTCCATCTGTCTAATGTGAGGAGTGTTTTCGTGGAGGACTTTCTAAGGGAAAATAGGTCGTATTCACGTTATACATGGGGAAACCACAAAATCGCCCCTGCAGCAAGCCGGTTCGCCTGGAATCAACCTAGATCAAACTACCTATGTTCAGCGAATTTACCGCTCGGCCGCTGGTAGAGCTGAAATGCGAAAAGACTGAAACAAATAGAAAAATGTATGGCAATCTTTAAAACCGTACCCAGAATTTCAATCATAGGCTGTTCTTGATTTTTTTTTTTTTTTTTTTTGTGATTTTTACCGTTGAATTTTACAACACATAACTGCAATGAAAATGATGTTTAATAAGAAAGCTAGAAAGAGGAAAAATTTGTGTTAGGAGTAAGTTCAAGAACAGATTAATAAACTGCGAGATCAGCAAGTTAATGAAAAACATTTACACTCCTTCTGGTGCGATTTAAAATCTGAATTCTTTTGGAACTTTTTACTGCCTTCTACGAAGTAAAGGAATGCATTTCGATTATGTATTTGCTGCAAATACGGTGAAACAAACATTTCAAGATTTAGTCATCTGATGTCAGAGTTTACATCATTTCCATTATCATTTAAAAAAAAACATGAATAACGCATCAGAAAATCTATACCTGGAAATAATCAATTTACAGTGTGATATAAAGCTTATTCAAAGATTTGAAGAAACAGATTTTATTAATTTTTATTAGTTCTTCTCCTTCTCCCCCACCCCTGGGGGGAAAACTCAGGAATTTTTGCATTTTGTTTGGGAATACAATTACAGTCAAAAGTCTTTAATCCGGACTCGCCGAGACTTCGGCGATTCAGGATTATCGGTTTTTCCGGATTATAAATCATTAATTTAAATCTGCTAAGATGGCATGCAGAAATTATAAAATTAAAAATATGACACCGTAATTTATGAAATAAAGAGCAATCATGATCTAAAGGGTATCAAAATTTACAAAAAAAAAAAAAAAAAAAAAAAAAAACGCGCATGCGTAAAGCATACATTACGCATAGTCGAAATTAGAAAATTGCAACCAGAAAACTATTTGATGTGTATTCGTGATATTTATAATAACGAGGAATTTGGTTTAAATCATATCAAAGACGGAGTACATCCAGAGGAAATACTGCATCTAGTAAGGAATTATAAGCCGAATGAAATAAAAAAAATCTGCCCTGAAGATAAGGATAGTTATGACAGATAAACTTCCAGTTCATTGCGCGCCGCGACGTTCCCGCCACCCCCCCCTCGCAGAGCAGCGTGAAATTGATAAATCGATTTGGGAATGGTTAGAGAAACAAAGGATATGCCTTTATCAATTTTTTGCAGCAATTCCATATTTTGTTTGATGGACATCGAAACATGCCTTCGCTTTGTAGATCCTTTGGCAGCTCCAGAATCGGAAATTCTTTTTGACATAATCGAAAGTCCAAGCTTACTTTTATAAAATTGCTCTAACAGTCTGCAAAAAATAATAAGCCGGATCCAATTAGAAGATTAAGGAACAACGCAATCTGCAGTATTAACTAAAATAGATAATTAGACCATTTTAGCTTAGCTTATGCCGTCCGTTATACATTAAACGCGCATGCGTAAACGTCATATGCGCATGCGTAAAGGTATTATGCGTTTTATTAAAGCATTATGCGTATTATGTAAACGCATTATGCGTTTATGCATGGGCAGAAAGTTTGTAGCTTTGAGTTCCGGATTATGGACGTCCGGATTAAAGACTTTTGACTGTATATGCATACAGCTTTTTTCCGCAGTTTGAAATTAATAAGAAAAGAGCCCGACTGACTGATGAGATCTACGACTCATGATGAAGATAATTTCAAGTAATTTCAATCCCAAGCTTACAAATTCGGAACATCGTCTCGTGTCCACCTGCAGTAAGAAATAAAGTTAACTATTTAGATACAAATATAGGTATATATAAATATAGGTATATACAAATATGACTATATTTGTTATACAGACATATTAAAATTTGTTTTATATATACCCATATAGAAAAATAAATAATATTTTTGTATATGGATCGAAGAAAAATTTAATAAATAAGAGAATCGTTATTTATTCTCAACTTTTGTCCCACTTGCAAAATTTTCTTTGAAAGCATAAAAAGTTTATTTAACTTGTTTATTTTTAGTTCAAAATTAAAGTAAGTTACTAAATAATTAATTATACTAGAATTATTTGAAAAATTTGTCAGTTTTAAAATTTAATATTTAGCAGTTAATACATTTGAACTGCAAAGTCTAACCAACAAAAATGTCTTTCAGGTACCAAATAGAATATATATATATATAAATTGATTTTTTTGCATTATTATTATTGTTTATGTATGTTTTGATAAATATTTAGTGAGTCATATGTATAATCAGGGCTTAAATTCAAATGTAGATCGACTGAGGTAATTCTTAGCTTCTAAAGGGAATCGTAATTCCAATTGGAGCCCAAAATAAAATGAGGTCCGATAGTTTATTTAGCTATTTATAATTAATTTAATAACTTATTAAATTCATATTTATCTCTTTACATTTCTTTCAGTTTTAATTTAATTACTTAATTCTTTTAATTTTTGGTTATTAGTCCAAGGGAGCTTTGTCCCTGAAGACTATTGTTTTCGTTTTGCGATTTTGCATTGATTCACTACACAAACGGCGAATCACTTTTCAAACTGTTGCCACAAAATATTATCGCCCTATGTTATATTTAAATAAATTAAATAATGAAAAATCTGCATAAATATATGTATAGTTCTCGCACAGTGATAAAGCAACGGTACAAAGAGCCATCGAATTTTGAATGATGTAATCCTCCTACGAATATGGGCATGCGGAAGACCAAATCTGAAATTTGGAATTCGTTTTATTATCGATTTCCTATTTTGTAAAACTTTAACGAATTTTTGATTAACAAACTCAAGGACTTCAAAGCGAGCGGTGGCAACCTTGTACAGGAAAAAACATTTTTATCTCCATCGCGCAAGACTCTGTGTCGGAAATTCTAAAGATATGCTCATTTTAAAACTATTTTGCGATATTGCTGTTGAACTGAATTTTAAGTGCGAAGAATGTGATATTTAATAAATAAATGTAACACACAAAATGTTAAAAAAACGCCCTTTGGACGTAATTTAAAATCTGAAACATTTCAGATTTTCTTTTTTCCTTTTATTTATTTACTGTCCATAAGTCTCAAACATTTCTAATTTTACAAATTAAGCCCTAGTCAGGCAGTATATGAATTTTTTTGTTGTGTGTGTTTACAGCGTGAGTAAAAAACATTCCAGTAAAAGTTTCGAAATCGAGTGTCATATTTACTAGTGCTGCCATCTAGTGTTGAATGTATAAACTACCGCAGGAGGAACATCATTATCAGCCATCTACTACTGCACCCATGACCCAATTCAAGAATAATAACTTTGAAAAGACTGAGTACAGATATGAAAAAATCTGTACACAGTTATAAAAGGAAAGCTACTTTTCCGTTTTGACGGCGCAAACAATAAAGTCGCCAATAATGGTACAACTGATGCCAAATGGAATATCTTCGCTGGCAACCTTTTACGCTTCATTTTCAAAACAAGTCGCAGCCATTTCTTATCAGATTGACTGTTTCTTTCAATACTGGCATACAATTACATAGAATTTTTACAAGATAGTTAAATTTTATGCCCTAAGACCATTCGCGGTAATTAAGTCAATTAGGATGCAATCACACCACTCAGCCGAAGGCGAAAATATAGAAAAGGTAAAATCAAAAGTTAAATTCATCCATTCTAATGAGAATGCAACTAGCGAAGTAAAGCAATGCGGTTTTACATCATTTCTGAGTAAGCTATTCGTACGAATTGAAATAACTCTGGAAATTTAAACTTTTATTCCAAATTAAGTTTTAACTTGGAATTAATGTAGATAATTACTGAGAGAATTAGTTTTTTGTAGCGTAGTTTACGTGAGATTAGATCACTTGGGGTCACGTGATACGAACCGGCGAATCAGAAATTGTTTTCGTATTCAGCCAACCCACAGTCTTAACGTACACAACGTTCACGGACAACTCACAATCTCAGTTCCTCTAAGGAAGAGTTAAAAAAAATAAATAAATACAAAATAAAAATCTGAAAGCTTTCAGATTTTCTATTATTATTATATTTAGGTTTTTTTTTAAAATGTTTTGTGTATTACTTTTCTTTATTAAATATTATTCTTCGCACTTAAAAGATAAAATTCAGTTCAACAGCAATATTGCAAAATAATTTTAAAATGGGCGTATCTTTAGAATTCCCGATACAGAGTCTCGCGTACTGGAGATAAAAATGTGTTTTTTCCCCCGTACAGTGTTGCCATTGCTCGCTTTAAAATCGCTGAGTTTATTAATCAAAAATTCGTTAGAGTTTTACAAAATATGAAATAGATAATAAAAAAAATTCCAAATTTGGCCTTCCAGTTGTTCATATTTGGGTGGATAATAAAACAAATTCGAAATTTGGGCTTCCAGATGCCAAAACGATGCCTTCTGGCCAAATTGCCCCTTTGGACTAAAAAATCTGAAAGCTTACAGAATTTATATTACAACCAAAAAGTTATTTTACCCCCTCTAACTTTTTGTTCGTTACCTTTATTTATTAAATATTATGTTCTTCGCACTTAAACCACATAAAATTTTAACTTCTTCAAGTATAATAATAATTAAGTATAATTTGCATCAAGGTATCAATCATAGAAACCGAGTTTATTTCATTACTTACTTTTTTCTTATTAATGGGATTTGCAAAGCGATATTCTAAGGTAATGATGAAAATTACCAATTAATAAAACCTTATATTTTTAAAGATTAAATTTTAAAAATATTTTTACTTAGTAAACTGAAGTTTTTCTAATACAATTTTCTGTATTAAATACGTAGAGAGAAAGAAAGAGCTGGAGTATCACTGGGATTTGAAATTCTGGTCGAATTTCCAATGTTTAGTGATTTTTCCGCCTGGTTATACGGCCTCTTGAAATTAGGCTGAGCAGATGCTATATGTTGAAAAATATATTAAAGAAAAGAGAAGATACAACATTCCGTAAACACAAAAGGCATGCTGAATTATAGATTTACATGTTTGGTAAATGAGTTAAACTTATCTATATGTCATTATGAAATATTAGGAATATAACATAAAAGCATCAGTGAAGAAGAAATTGGCAACTTAAAATCCTTGTAATATAAATGTATAGCAATAGAAGTGTTTACTGTTAATTCCAATACTGCCGCAAAATTTTATAAAAATATTAAAGGAGGTATATTATAAATCGGGAAAAAACTTGCTTAAGCGATCATCTTTCTTTGGAAATTATTTGAATTAATTAATTTGGCTACAGTGCAGAATCGCCCACTTATTAGTTTGGCGCTTTTTACAAGAGTAAGACGAATTGGATTTTTGTCAATTTTCTTTGACTTATGAATTTCTTTCACTTTGATAGGTCGATGTGTACATAAATAAAGTCAAGGGAGTGCACAATGCCATTTTTGTGCAATTCTGGGCTTTTTTTTTAAGTGAAAATAGGTCGATGCGTACCGAGTATGTGCAATTCTTAAAAACGCGCCAAGCAGTGGGCGATTCTGCACTTTCCCCATTAATTTTATAAATAATTAAACCTGAAACTAGATTGGAAAATAAGCTGCATATTCAAGATTGATCTGTACCAAGGTGTTAGAAACATCCTCTATTAACTGAAATTATGATGCAAGATTTTATGAAAATTATTTAAATATAAGCTGACATAATACAACAATATACAAATTCCATAAAATTATAGTTTAAATTTAAACAAATTTAAATTCTAAACAAATACGTATAAAAGTAAAAAAGTAGAAAAGCAAATTTAAATTCTAAAAAAAGAAAAAAAGCCAAAATAATTTTAAAATATTCAAATGTATGTAGATTAGTTCGAGAATTAAATCTTTTACATGTTTGAATATTTTAAAATTATTTTGGCTTTTTTTCTTTTTTTAGAATTTAAATTTGCTTTTCTACTTTTTTACTTTTAAACGTATTTGTTTAGAATTTAAATTTGTTTAAATTTAAATTTCATTCCTTGCAGCAATGGTGCAAAGAATATTTAATTAAATATGTAGTTAAATTTAATTTTTTTAATTAAACTCAATTTATTCTTATGAAACAAATTATAGTTTAAGGTACTTGGCGATTTTTGGCGGTACATGGATACCGAGTTTGTGCAATTCTTTGACTCGTTATTTTGGTTTGCGAAGCGACGATTTTTGCCACAAAACCAAATAACAAGACAAATAATTGCACAAACTCGGTATCCATGTACACATCGACCTATTTTCTTTCACTTAAAAAAAAAAAAAAAAATCCCTGAATTGCGCGAAAATGGCATTGCGCACTCCTTTGACTTTATCCCCCCTTCCCCGAAAAAAAAACCTCAGAATTGCACAAACTTGCATTGCGCACTCCCTTTACTTTGTCCATGTACACATCGATATATTTTCACTTAAAAATCAAAGGAACACCCAATTCTACAATATAGGCGAACAAAAAATACATAATCTCAATAAAATACATTTTAAACCAAACAATAAAATAACATAAAAAAGGAAAATACATGTTATACATTTAAGCACTACCAAAAGTAAATATTCACTTACATATTTAGAACTTCCTTCGTCTTTAGTCTGTGGCACACAAAATTCCTTAACAGCATTCAAAAACTTTCTAAAATTATCTGAACTTGAATCCGTATATCGGCGTCGACACATAAATTCACAAAAATAAGAGTCAAAAACATCCTGCGTTGTTCCCGACTGTCGATGACATTTTTTTCGAAAATCTCTCTTCACCACACTTTCGTCTTGATGATTTTCGAATTCGCTTCGTACACCCAGAGCCACGTAAAAATCAAAATATCAATCATACTCAAATGACTTTTTTCAAACCAGGTACCCTCTCTGATGGTACGCTTCACATAGTGACCATCTGAACTTTCTTTCTACAAACCCATTCAAATCCAATGATTCAAAATTTCCCAGAATCATGCACCCGATTACGTCAGAATAGGGTTTCCATAACATTCAAATACTCAGGCTACCATAAATGAAACAACAACTTGTCATAATACAAGAGGAACCTTAAAGTCTAATCCAACCACAAATTCTATATTTTTCACTTAAGCACACTTTCAACTTCAGATTTTGAAGATTTTGAATTTAATGTTTGTTTTGTATGCACAATTTTTACATCTGATAAACGAAAATTGAGGGTTGAAGTATCAATGAAATATCCCAATAATAAGGATAAATGACTTTTTGTAGCACCCATCCTCTTGCTACGAAAAGCAAAATCCAAACTCGCACAGTTAGTGGGCGTTCTTTGTTCTGTTTCAGTTTTCATATATACAAAACTTCTATTGTTCGTTGTGGGGCAGTTGGCACTAAGTTCTTTCCGATTATTTAAGAAGGGGGGTCTTCAATTAAATTTCGGGTAGGTCGTATCCTATCGATAGGGTATATCATGGGATGAGAATAATATGAGAATTCAAATTTTCAGGTTTAATCCTAGTATACGGTACACAGAGGATTTGGCGATATAATGATGAGTCATTTTGGTTTCGGTAACAAATTTCAAAATACAACCAAGAAATACAATTTTCAAAATAGCGCCGTATACTAAGATTTAACCATTTTATTATTCCATAAAATGAGAAAATTATTATTTTACGTTTTTACAGTAATTTATAGCAATCGTATTGAGTTTTAAAACCGCCCAATATATCTATGACGCACATTCATCGAATATTTTAAAGAATGAATATTTTCATCAAGCTCAAAATCTCAATACAAACGAAATAAAATGTTACAAATTATCAGCATTATTAGAAAATACAGAGGTAAAAAAGCAGGTTCTTATTCCTATGTATCTGTATAATTGTCTCGATCAAATAAAATAAATGAAAATTTAAAATTTGATTATTTCATCAGAAAGAATCTATGAAAAATTTTCAGTATGTTCTAGAATTTACTATGGATGACTTGAACAATATACAAAATCTATAAATAGTGAAAATGGTGCAACTTAACAATCAAAACACAGATGTTATCATATAACTTGAGAACGTAGAAGGTTATTTGAATTCATAAAAGCAAAAGCATTCAATTTACAATTCATTTAACATTCACAATATATAAAAATTAACTTTGTAGTTACTTCGGTTAAATGAAGTAAACAATAACTAACACAATTCAAAATTTCAATACTTTCGCATATCAACTTTAAGAATGCATAGTAACAACCGTTTCGAACATGAAAACATAATCAAATCATAGCATTTACCAGTAAATAAAGTATCGAATATTCTTATGAGTAACAACCCACCTCCTTGGGGTGGGAAAATTACCTTATTGTTAGCACCCTGGCGATGAAATGAACGATAAGTTATAAACGAAAGATATACTCCATTTTCAACCATTTTGAGCATTCGTCTAGTAGCTGAGTCGGCCATTCCAACCTTAACAACTACAATCGTTTGGCGAACGGAATTTCAATTTCCTGCTTCTATACAGTTACTGTACAATTTAATTTAGAATACTTTTCAGTCTATTATTTAGCAGTGTTCATTCTGATTAGGTTTAATGCAATTTCTTATAAACATAATTATAAATTTACAGACTATTTTTAGGTTAACAGTTTATCATCAGACTTTTTCTAGCGCTTTTATTAGACTGGTAACAGGATTTTGTGCTGCCTCGCTTTTCATTCCAGCTTCTTGCCATTCGAAAGAAAAAAAAAAAAAAAAAAAAAACTTTTACATTCGATTTTTCTGTTATTGATGAACAAACTAAACTATTTAAAAGAAACGGATGCAGTTCTTAATGCCTTTTTTAAATTTTGAATCGCATTGATTTAAATAAAAATGCATTTCATTCAAGATGGGCACACCAGCGGCCGAGAGGTAGAGTCGTTGAACACTGGTAGTTCGGTCCGAGGTTCGAATTCCGCGAACGGGCTGGTTTTCCGCAATGTGTAACGTGTATACGAGACAGTTTCCCTTAGAAAGTCCTTCAGGCTATCATACATGCTTTACCATACTTTAATAAACCAAACCATCATTCAAGATGTATATTAGATTAAAAATATTCAATATGTTTAGATAATTACATTTCACACTTTTTCACCTTTTAAATATCAAGAAGTTATATAGCATTTCCACGTTAGTCTAAAAACATATTCATCTAGTATCCTGTAAAATGTTTCACTATTCCACCTGGGCCATCTCTATCGATGATTTCTACCGATAAACAATTCAAAACAGCTCTTTTGGGTGATCATTAACATTTGAACATCTTTAGATACTTTTTTAAAATTTCAGTTTATTATTATTTCTAGTTTTCATCAATATGTAAAGAACAACTTTCTTCTACTTTACAGAGTACATTCTAAATATTTTTAATAAATTTTAATGAAATAAGTGTAGTGGTAGTTTTATATTTTTTATTTATTTTAGAAATTATTCAATTAATTTTAATTTTTACATTTAAAAGAATGTTTTATTTTCATTCCCATCAGGTGAAACTGAAACAGTGCATTTCTAGAACTTTTGTTTCGTATTTACAAAATGTTTCTGGCACTTACCTGTGAAATATGACCTTTACTTTCAATTTCACACTTAAATAAACTGAATTTATGTACATCTCTCCTGAGGTCAGACAACATGGAGGAAGACAGGAATAAAGTACTATAGTCATCAACAAGGACTGTGGTAACTAGCATAGAAATCAAATTTTTCGAAAGTTACATATGCTCGACTTTTGGATTATCCAGTCTCCAGTACTAACTGTATAATTCAGATTTAATAATCCACATTTTTAGGGGGCAAGCATAGAAATTTTGGGTACAGATTTGCTTTTGCATATCTGATGAGAAGATGAAGGAAAAAAAAATGGTTCAGATTTTAACGGTCGCCTGAAAGAGTTTGTTAAGGTATTTTTATGCTCTCACTGAGCTCACAGCCTACCACTCTGCAGTTGAACTTATTCCTAATAATCCCCTCCCTTTCTCTCTCTCTCTCTTTTTTTTTTTTTTTTTTGTCACATTAGCTTTATTATTAAGCATCATTTTCTCCACACTTATGTCACATACAATTCAACAGTTAAATTACAAAAATTTTAAAAGAAGCATAGCAGTATATGTTTAGAATTCCTGATGAGTGTATATGTTTAGAATTCCAGATGAGTGTATATGTTTAGAATTCCTGATGCATTAAGCATTGGCACACATTTTTATATTTTTTGTCGTTTCTCAGTTCATCACATGAACATTCAGTTATCTTAGTAAATGGTTTGCAAAAGACTTTTACAAAACGTTCAAACTGTTGAGTTTGTTAATCAGAAATTCATTAACATTTTACAAGATATGAAATTCAAAATTCCGGCTTCCTAATGGATATGTTCGGGTGGAGTAATACATTATTCAAAATTAGATGGCTCTAGGTACCATCATTCTTCCATAGTGTGAGAAATATACATATATATGTAATGATTTTAAAATGCGTAAATGAAAACAATGGAACTTTTAACAGCTTTGGATATTGTGTAGATGACTGAGAAGACCATAATGGCTGAGTGGAAAGCATGATGATGCAATTTAGCACAACATATCTTAAAAAATCATTTTTTTTTTTTTTTCCATATATCAAATAATCCTTTTTCAGACAAGATGTTTCCTGATTATATTTGAATACAGTAAGCTGCATTTTCAAGTATGACGTCGTTTTAAGCAAGTAAGCGGCAACAGCATACATAAAAAGCACCTTGTTGGCAGGAGAGCTTATGCGGAAAAGGGGAAAGTATGATATAACTTCTGAGGAAGAAGGATGGGATTGGAAAAGTTTTGATTTACAATTAATTTGATTGGACAAGAGGCATCTGCATTAAAACGTTATGTAAGATAGAAAAATCTGGAACTTGTAAGAAGAGATGAATTTAGGGGCAGATCACCAAATTTAGAATGGTAATTTTGAGGTTGCTAATTATTTTTTTGAAACAGCTATCATATTTTGTTATATATACATGCATAATTCATTATTTAATTTCCTTAAAAACAATACAGGGCAATTATATTTGGCAGCAAAAATTTCAAAAGTGATTCGTTGCTTAGAGTGGACAATGGGAAATCTTGTTTCTAGATTAATGGCCCATTTGGGCTAATAACCTTTTAGGCTACTTAATAAATAAATAAAGTTGTAACCAACAAATTTCAAATTACAATCTAATAACTCAAAAATGGATAAAATTATTTTTAAAAATGGTATCTGATCTTAGTATGGCAAGGTGCTGTTATTATCATCGCTTATTGCGATCACAGTTTCATACCTGCAACAGCTCACGAAAATGATCAGACATTTTAAATTTCCAATAATAATGTTAAAAATTTTATATGTGTTACCAGCAATGTATAAAAGCAGGTATTGCATATGTTACAGCCAAACTCTGAAACCAGCCAGTCGTTTCGCATATACGCCAATATCCAATATTTTTTGGTTTGGGGCTGAAAGGCTAGTCATGATATTAAATGTATTTAGTAATACAGAGTATAGCATTTATTATCATCGCTTATTGCGACAACTTCTGTGACATTTCAAACTGAACAAACATTTCTTATTTACATTTGCAGCAATTTGTTGCACATTTAATCATGCAATTACATCAAGTATATTCTTGACTATACATCAATCATTAGACACAGTAGTTTGTAGTGATTTTGTTCTTCTGTGCTCATGAATTAAAGAATGAGCAGTTTCTTGTGCAGCATGGAAAACTTGCTTCTGAAGCACAGTTCCTTGGCAACACTGCATTCTGTTCTCAACTCGCAGAAAGTTCCCTCTATGTTATGTTTATGATGACTCAAGAACACTTACTGAATCACCCACCCCCTGCGAACATCTGATAGAGGGACACATACATTATCTCCAACTTTTCCTGGCGCAAGTTCTGCTTGTGAATTTCCAAGTATTTTAGTACTCTGAGCTTGCAAACTAGGTCAAGCAATGGACCTCTTCTTCATAAACTGCAAGTACATTTCCTGGTACTGATATGTTATCGCAACCACCTCAGCAGAAATCGCCAAGTTTTCAGAATGTGCCAAACTCTAGCAGCCACGGCCATACCAGTCTTTCAGTCAAGCATGGCTGCCACTTTTTTATGCAATTTTTTTTTTATCTTATTCCAAGTTTCAACACTTTTTATAAACAAATCATGATTTTTTTGCCTTAATTATAATTAACGTAGTCATTACAACTTAAAAGAACACATGAACAAAGACTAAGAATAAACATTTTTATAACAGTCTTTATTAACAAATGATAAATGATATTGACAATGAGATGTGAAAATCATACAGCTGAACATCAGCCCGTTTATACAGTCAACAATTCTAAAATCGGTGCGATGAAAACTGGAAATATAACATATCTCAAAAAGATGATTTTAAGCTTATTTAACAACCCTTCATTCTCCTCAACTGACTTTGCACAAATTTAATAAGAATAGCACCATGGACTGCAGAAATATCACCATCAGTATTCTGCTCTGGTATCAGTTGAACTCCTTTCTCCCAACTCCATAGAAAGCGTTTGCTAAAGCATGATCTGAAATTATAAACATACGTTTTGAACTTTAAAGAGCTGCTGTGAAATATTTCAGTTTTCATAACTAGTTCCTAATAACGCAAAATTATTAACTAGTTATACAGAAGTTAAAAATGTATGCCTTGCACAAAAAAAGGGGGGCGGGGAAGGACAGTTTTAAATTTTATATTTCCTGGTCTACTAGATTTATTGCTGAAATTTAACTTGCATTTTCTATGTCTCCAAAGTACAACTTAGGATATATATTACAAATTACAACATAGGATATATAACAGATTTAAATATAGCTTTATTCTAACATATGTATTTTGACAGAAAATTGGACTTTTTCTGATATAACATACCAGTTTTTTTTTTTCCATATTTTTATTCTATGACTCAAATTATGTCAAAGTGCCAACAGTTGTTTCTTAAAAATCGCACAAATATTTTTTTAAAAATTGGCTATCAAAATTTTAGTTCCTCCACGTAAATTGAATTTGATATATATTTAGTAATAGCTCTTTTTCTATTAAACTTATTTGATTCTTCCTTTCACATTTTGAAATTTAGAATTAAAACTCACCCATTTTATACAATTATTTTTTAAATTTGTATTTTTAAATAGTTTTCATAAATTTTTCTAAAAAATTTTTAATTATAACCTAAAAAAATTTTACCATCATCCATCTAAAATGTACTTTTAAGCGTACCCACAAGAAATTAGAGTTTTTTATTCAAAATTTCTTAAGATATATCTGAATTTACAGTTTGGCGCATTTAAGTTTCGCATATTCATTATAAGCGATAATATCGTCAAATGTGCTTTACGTGCTTTGTTACAAAATTACAAAATTTAATATATAGGCATAATTTGAGTAGTAGAATCGAAATATGGAAAAAAATTGGTATAATATTTCAGAAAAAGTCTGATTTTTGCTATATATAAATCTAACATATATCCTGTCGCGTTTTCAAGACATGGAAAACACAAGTTAAATTTCAACAATCGGTCCAGTAGAACGAGAGATATAAAAGTGCCCTCTTTTTTTTTTTTTTTTTTTTTTGTGCAAGGTGTAAATTTATCCGTACAGTGGTCATCACTTAATGTGATCACTATTGTTCACGGCTATTTTAATAACATTAAACAAAGAGGAAAAAAGTATCCTTCAAAACAGCAATGAAATTTAAACAATTTTACACAAACATAACTAAAAACATACAAATTAGTACTTTCACAGCATCTTAAATAAGAAAACAGAAAAAGTCTGTTTATGAACTACAAAAATAAAGATTGTATAAAAACTAAAATTGGTACTTGTGTATGAAACTGTTGCCAAGTAGTGCGATTTATGGCCAATTATGGATAAGCATGATGTAAAAACACAATCATAATAGCCGCACTTTCATTTGATGTAACCCTTATTGATTTTTGATAGTCCATTTTACTTTTATGAACAAAGATATAAATAAATCGTTACTTCTCAAAAAATGATTAAAATTCGGAACTCAGTTCAATAGAACAGTAAGTACAGATTATTTTCAAAGTTATGGATAAAAAAAAGATTAAAAAGTATGCTTTAATAGACACATAAATATCACTGACAAAACAGTGACAGATTTGAATAATTATCTACACAAACAAGTTTCTACCCATAACGTTTTTAAACAGAACTTTTGGTAAAATCGGAAGATCTAACAAAACAGTAGAAATAGATAAAAGACAAAGACTCATGAAGTACGAAAATGAAATGGGTTGAATATTGATTTTTTGTTTTATTACAAAAGCACGAGTTAATTCACATTTCTGCATAAAGTTTTGCTGCAACTCTGGGATCTCCTCCAGCATTCATGGCTTGATGGAAGCCAACTTTCATACAGATAACTTTCATATGATAATACATAAGTACCTTATAAGTAAGTTTTCACCTGTTTTATCTTATATATTTATTTATAGTCTTATTTAACAATTTTCATAGGTTCTGTGTTTAATTCTGATAAGGAAAATAGTTTCGGTTCATGAACATTTTAGATGACGAAGGGCCTTCAGGAACAAATTCAATTTGTAAACCAAGGGTTCATTTGTACAATTATAAGAACACAGAAATCTCATAAAATAAAATATTTTATATTTTTTTTCAGCACTGATTTTTTAAAAAATAGCAAAAGATGAATATCTGCATAATTTGAAACATTTTAGTGATCAGAAGTATGCATCTACAACCAACGGTTGCGAACATAAAGCTTTCTGTAAAAATGCCATGTGAGTGTATATATATATATAATGTCATGTGTATGTATATGTATAAGATAAAAAATGTAAATCAGCTTTTTTAATTTAATTTAAAAATAGCCTTTTAATTCCTCATTTTTAGACTGCATCATTTCTAGATTAATCTATAACACAAAGCTTGCATAACGTTGATGATGTAATCATTTCGGAACCTAAACTCTGAAAGCAGAAACTTTTTTAATCTAAACCAAAACCTTTTTCTTAAGAGACTATCATATTGGATAAATATGTACTTTTAGCTTTACCCTCTGTGCTGCTTGGATGTTACTGTGCTCTCTTCCAGTCACAATAGTATTAAAAAATGTAAATGTTCTGGGAATAGGCACGATTAGAATGCCAAGTGTACTGTGGCCACAAATGTCAATTGGAAATAAAAGTGGAATTAAACCGCCTCGACTATCAAGTTTCTCAGTGATCAGGAATTCAAGATTTTAGCATTCTAGCAAAACAGTATTTTTCCTCTTCAGTATGGAACTATGCTCTTTGCCTAACAATATGGCTACATCTTTTTTTGCTTTTTTATCGCATACAAATAACAGCAGATCACACTAGAAAAGGAGTGGGCATGTGGCCCACCAAGACAGTTAGAAAAATCTGTCTAAAGATTCACTCTGAAGATACACATTTGAAGTAATTTGTCACTGAAGATTCATATGGTATTTTCCACTAGGACGGCCATGTCAATATGCATGCGCAGTGTAGACATGATGTGGCGTGCTTTTCCAGTTGATCTGGCTAATTTCAGAATTGTCTGGCAACAGTAAATATATAAATTCCTAACTTCACTGAAACCATGTGTAGAGACATTAGGATTTTTTGGAAGCAACAAAGATGAAAAATTAGCAACCGCCTTCGCCGAGAATCGAACCACGGACATCTGGAATACTGGCTCAGCGTGCTACCGTTACACCACGAAGGCACGCTAGGAAAGTTGGAGAAATACCTTATACATGAACAATCCGAAAACATGTAAAATTGGTAATAAGTATTGTGTGTTTAATGAAGAATGTACAAATAAATATTTCTTTGGTGATAGAGAGGAAATAAAGCAGCATGTTTATTGTGTTTTGAAATAATAGCCGCATTTAAAGAAGTAAAATCTAAGAGGACTGCATGAAATAATAATTGAATTGAAATTAGTACAATAAATAAATAGAATAAAACTGTCATTATTTAATTTATATTTATTGAATTTTATGGTACAATTTACATCTTTTCTGAAATGCAAAGTTAACTAATGAATGCAATCATTTTTAAAAAGTGTGGTCGCCCTCCACTAGCCTCAACTTCCACAAAGTGGCCCCCAAGCAGAAACAATTGCCCTCCCCTGTACTAGAAGGCTACCCATGAAGAAGAGTAATATCTTATCTTTCCCTTTTTTAAAACATCAAATAATACTACTTGAAAAAAATAATTGTGCTAATTAACATATTAAAACTAGTTATAATAAATAACTTACTGAAAGTTTGCATTAGCAGCTTCTTGTCGCTCAAAAAAAGATACATTTTCCCTAGTGTTAAATAAGTATTTCTTTCTATTAGTTTTGCTATATGCAGTAACCCATGGATCTGAAAACACACATACATGAACAAATAAATAAATAAATAAATAAAAAATTCAAGTAAATAAAATACATACTTGCCAACCTATGACACTCAAAAATCAGGAGATTTTTTTTAAGAAATCAGGAGACTTTTCACAATGTTAAAAAGACTTTTTAAATGATGAAAATATAGTTTATTAATAATGAATTTAGGAATAATGATTTATTTTTCAAATCCATTTCTTTAACAATTGCACCTGTTTTGGTTCTTGCACTTGAGTATTTCTTAGTGATTTCACTATCGGGAAACATTTTTTATAGATAAAGCTGCAGCGTGATCCGACACATTCAGTGGCAGGTTTTGCTCCAGTAAAAAGGCAGAGAACAGACATTCTGTATTAATAACTTTTTGGTCCTTTGTTAAATTTAATTTTTTGTTTTTTTCAAAACAACTCATGTTGTCCTTGTGGTTTTGTGTACGCACATGTTTGAAAACATCCGCTCTTCCACCATGCGAAATTGAAAAATTACGACGACAGGCGGTACACATCGCAAATTTATTACATTTCCTTGAGGAAATAATGGAAGGAAAGTCAACTGTGTACGATTTTTGAAACATACACGAGTATTTCACCTTTCTCACACACATAATAAAAGATGATAATTTCTAAAACTATTTCCCGAAGGCACGTATACTCACACAACTCAGGACAAAATGACCGAAATAACTAAAGAACATCCAAATAACAGCTTGCTTTGTCGTCATTGGCTAATATATGGCAGATGACACGCAGTGGAGCACGATGCCCATTGAAGAACTGGAGAACGACGTTTCTCGATGCGTATATACTCTCACTCACAAAGCAGAAGTGATCTAATTCGCACGGTTTTGTTTTAGATATAATCTAGAGAAAATTCAATTGCTTTCAGACGTCCAAATTCACTTTTTTTTTGTTTTTTTTTTTTGTTTTTTTTTTTTGTTCATATAACAAAGTATTAAGCCAAGTTCCATAAAAATCGTGAGAAATTTTAAGAATAAGAAAAAGTCGGGAGAAATATATTGTAAATCGGGTTGGCAGGAGAGCAGTCGAAAATCGGGAGTCTCCCGCCTAAATCGAGAGAGTTGGCAACTCTGAAAATATAAAAGAACAAATATACTGAATTGATAACCTATTGTAAGGAATTCAGTTAAATGAATTCATAACATTTATGTAACTTCTCCAGTTACAAATTAAATGCTTTAAAAAATTTGGAAGAGACTTTTTCAAATACATATTGAAATGCACATGTTAAACAAATACACATATAAAAAAACTTCACATTTAAACCATCAATGATCATTAATAAACCATTTCACTGTCTTTTGTCATTTTACAATGCATAACCTAAACTTCTTTTTTGCAACCAACAGCTTTTTAAACACCATTCTGAGGCCTTTAAAGAACTGTTATGAGTACTCTACAAGTATTGTTACTTGAGAGAAATACTGATTGCAAGCTCTGTATGCTAGTATCCAGATAAATAAACAAACAACTACATCTCAAATAATTTAAGTCTTTACTTTGTTAAATGAATCGCCATGGTGTTAATTTAAAATGAAATTATATCACAGTAAACTATTTTCAGTACTATTCTGCTTTACCACTTGAACAGCGCATTTTAAGTACAAGATTTTCTGATCTGTACAAGCTGAGTTACTTTTATCTATATACATTAATGAATAGTTATTTTTCTATTTTATTGATGTATTAATAAATAAATATAAGGAAGGAGGATGGATTTGAAATTTGCCATTAGCGATTGAACTGATTCATTTAGTTACAAATCTCACTGGTAAATTTAGGTAAGCAGCAAGAACTCTCAAAATTGATGCCATTCTTAGGAAGCAAACATGAAAAGAAGCAATTATTGATCAGGCAACACAATAAGGAAATACATAGTTGATGATAAAGAGATTGTTAGAATTAAGAACTTTTTTAGAAGATGTAGATAACCCTAATGTTTCACTGTGGAATGATCTTGCAGAATTGGAAACTCTTCGTTCGACACCGTATATAGCCACAAAAAAGCTGCAATCTCAAGAACTGACAGGAGGCGAGAATGGAAGAATATGATGTTTGTTCTTTCTAAAATGAAGGGTTTCTTGCTAAAGGAATCATTTCTTCAATGAAGAAAAGAGGAACTAGTTTGCTAGACAATGAGATCTTGCTGGGTTCAATATATGTAGATTTAAAACACCGAATTTTCTTGCATGAGGAACAAATTAAAAAGGCAAAGAAAGCCATGTATGAATTTTCATTAAAAATGAAAATATTTTCAGAACAATTAGAAAACTCGAATCAGGACAGTCATACTGCAGACATTGCAATTGAAGACTGTATCATTCTCTTCCAAAGATGAATTAGATTTTGAGAAATATTTTGGATAATATTGCTAAGGCAAAGCGAATGAAAATAAAGAACCAGGAGCCTTTAGATATAAAAATGAAAAAATACAAACAACATTTCTACACGGCCTTTGAAGGAATAGAGAAATATGATTGTGCTTGCAAGACACCTCTTTTAGAACTTATAAAAAATATATCCTGAAAAGTTAAAAGAAGTGGCCCTAACAGTAAGAGCTCTTCTTCCTACTCAAGTACTTTCTCATATATATATATATGAGGGAGTCGGAGTCTTTAAAATTCCAGGAATTGGTCATTTTCCCTACCGACTCCACAGCCCTGATACTATATATATATTATTATATCAAAATTGGATAGGTTAAGCATTTTAAAAAAAATGTTCTGAATTTCTGCTTTAATCACAATTTGTTTCAATGGTTCAAATGAAGGAAAAAAATGTTCTACAGGTTGAAACTTAATTTGCGGACATATTTATTATTATTATTATTTAAATACTTCATTTTACAAATTATGCTGAGTGCCTTCACATCTTTTTGAAACAATGGATAATTTTATGATTAAAATGTGAAATAGAGAAAAGAAGAACAGCAATCATGAAAAACGGCCAAATTGTTTCAAATTTCAAAAATATATAATAAAAAAGAGGTTCATAAATTAAAAAAAGCATTAAAAGTACAACATTTAGGACTGAAAGTAATTTACCTTGTGTTGTTTTGAATATAAGTAGACCAGTTGGTAAAATGTGACGACCATCACCTAAATCATAACATAACCTAGGAACCATGCTATTTTTTGTATATTTCATAGTTAGGCTGAAACATAAATTACAGAACGATTTTTAAACAATTTAATAATAAAGCAATAATAATAACTACAAAATGGATGCTCTAACCAAAAAAAGGGGGGACACTGCTAAAAAAACTCCTGCCTTTATAACGTCTCAATACAAAATAAAATGCATTAAAATTTGTGTTTTTAAAACTATCTAAGATGCTATTTTTCATTTATTTCCACCTAACCTGAACTTCCTTTTTGAAAGATTATGTCAGGGGTTCCAAGTGCGGTTGTTATGGATTCCTTGGAGGGGGGAGACAATGGAATTTTAAAAGGGGTCTGTGATGATCAAAAGGGGTCAACTGGGGGCAAATCCAATACCAACAGATAAACATAATCCCACTAATTACAAAAATTGCATTAATAAAATTGATAATTAAATATTTTTTTATATAAAGTTTTATCTTACGAAAAAATCAAGCCTTATTCAAAATACATGGATACATCCTTTTTTGGAATTTAAAAGTTCTCTGAGAGAAATAACCCAAAGTTTAAGTTATTACCAGACTAACATCAATGATTTTTTCCTCTTCTTACCTAGTGAAAGCAGGCTAAACAAAAAAACAAGTAGAATATTTCTGAATGAAATGAGCATGCAATAAGCATAAGGTAAGCAATTTTATGACAAATATTCAAAAGAAAACTGCATCACTACATTAAGCATTCATTAAAATCAAACTTTTAGGCAAGAAGATTTTGATTTTGTATCTGAAAACTTGTTTACATTTGTTAGATTAAAAATATTGTTAATACAAAAATAATAAAACAAATTTAATAAGCCCTCTTTTTCAAAACCTCTGTTCATATTCTTAGTTTGATTGTTATCTGTAAGATGGTTAATTACGAAAATAATTTTTTAAAGGAATCAGTACAAGAAAAACATTGGGTATCCCTAGATTATATACTGGTGCAATAAAGTCTCTCCCCCCTCCAAAAAAAAATAATAATAGTACAAATGAACATAAATAGTAAGGCAGACAACAAAAAGGTAAGAAGTTCACATATGCAGTCGCCATAATTTCAAACTAAAAATCGACACCAGACAGTCCAGCAATTAAGGTGAAACGGCATGATTGACATGAAGACAGAAACAATAATTTCATGGCCAGTGCCAAATGTATTGAGCAATCTACACTGTATATGTCAGCAAAGCCTCTTGGTTTCATACAGCTCATCAACTAATGATTTTGCAACCCCTCTGATATCGTCTTCAACTTTAACAAATCACAGGATGTAAAACATAACAGAAAAACTAAAGAAATGTGATTAATTTAGTCTTCAAAATGTAGCAGTTAAAGCATATACCACAGAACATTCTGAAAATCTCATCTAGAGAGGTTAGAGGCTAAGAAGACAGCCAGCTAACTGACACACCACTAAATGTCTTCCAGAAGTTCTTCAAGAAGTGAGTATTAGGGACCCATGCTTTGCCTTGGTAATGCATCTTCTCATTCAGCAAGGTGGACAGTCGAATTTTTTCGGACAAAAACACATCAAAGCAATAGAACATCCATCCTATTCTCCTATGTGTGACTTATTAATATCTAAGGCTATTTTTTAATCTAAAATAAAATTTACATGATCAAAAAATGGATGGCTGAAGCATCGAATATTTAAAAAAACATGTGCAGCAAGCCTGTTCATTCGCTAGGTATCAATTACCAGAGTTCCATAGTTTTATGTACTTGATTGCTATTAAGTTAATAATGAAGAATGTAATATTAAGTTGACAAGAAATTTTTAGACCTACTTCTAATGCCTCAACTATGGGGGTGGGGCAAGGGACAAGGAGAAGAATTTTTAAGAGATTTAAATTAATTTTCTAATAAAACAGTTTATTCACTACACTAAACACTTGAAAGCACTGAAAAGTCTGAAATAAATAAAAGGTAATTTTAATGTTATATTACTTACAGCGTTACAAACGATTTCACATACCTGTAATTTCCATACCTGTTGGGAATCATGGTAAGCACAATGTTCCTTGGTGGTCTGCCGAAATTTTTTGTATGAGAAAAAGGCTTAATGCTTCTAGGCGTAGATTTCAGCGTTGTAAAATCCAACTTTATAAAAGTAAATATCTTGAATATAGAAAAGTTTACAATCTAAAGCTTGCCGATGCTAAATCTCAGTCTTGGAAAACATTTCTTTCGACCATTGATGTTCACAATGTATGGAAAAAGATTTACACATATGGAGTTAAAAGAGATTTCATGAAAAAATTGAAATAACTGGTATTTGTCTTTCCACTGGAGAGACAACCAACTCTTTAGAAGAGACAATTACTGCTGTGCTTCAGAAATCTTTCCCCTCGGATGTAGAGGAAAATGATGATGATTTGCATAAGGAATACCGTCAAGCTGCGCGAACTGCTTATTCTTCTTTTGTAGATCCTATGTTTTCTTGTGATGAAGTTAATACAGTTATTTCTATGCTGGAACCAAATAAATCACCTGGTCCTGACTCTATTTCGAATGAGATTATTAAACAGTTTCATTTAATGTTTCCTCAATTTCTCCATAAACTTTTTAACGTTTGCTTAAATGTTGGCATTTTCCCACGTGTTTGGAAACATGCTCAAGTAATTCTTATTCCTAAAGGAAATGAGTCTAGGATTCCTCACCTAGATAACCTTAGGTGTATAAGCTTACTTCCTGTTTTGGGTAAGTGCTTGGAAAAACTTTTTATTAACAGAATTTGCTGGTATCTCCGCCATAGAGACCTTCTTTCTGGTAATCAGTATGGTTTTACACCTCAAAAAAGTTCTGAAGACGCTCTTTTACGCTTGAATGAAATTGTTCAGAGAGGAAAAAAGAAAAACTTGCACACTATTTTGGTCTTTTTGGATATTAAGGGCGCCTTCGACTATGCGTGGTGGCCTTGTATTCTCAATCTTCTCAAAAAAGTGGAACTTCCAATGAATATTTTTTCACTTGCTGCTGATTTTTTAAAGGATCGGGTGGCCAAATTGCAATTGGGCTCAGCTTCTGCAATTCGTCACCTTGAAAGGGGTTGCCCTCAAGGTTCTGTTTCAGGACCTACGTTTTGGAATATTATTATTAATGATCTCTTATTAAAACTGGAAAATCTTGCTTGTTGTGATACTATAGCCTTTGCGGATGATGTTTTGTTTTGCTTCCAGAGTAGGGACCTTTCTGCTACTTTTTTACAAGCACAAGAGACTTTAAATTTCGCCTCCAACTGGTCAAAAGGTTTTAAATTAGAGTTTAATCCTGATAAAACCAGGGTTATGATTATTGAAAAGCAAAACATCTGTTATGATGCATTTCAGTTATCTCTCGATGGCACCCCTTTGACTGTGGTAAAGCAAATGAAATATCTTGGGGTTTTTCTTGACTGTAAATTTTCTTGGAAACAACACTTAACTTATGTATCAGAGAAATGTGATAAATTACAGCGTGGATTAAGTCGTATTGCACGCAACACATACGGTATTAATTAAAACGTTCATTCGCTCATCTATAAACAAGGAATTGCCCCCTTCATTATGTATGGCTCTAGAGTCTGGGGTATATCGCTCAAGAAGAAGATAAATTATAGATATTTACGATGTGTTCAAAGGCGGATACTTCTGCGGGTCATATGTGGATATCGTACCGTAAGCTATGAGTCTGTTTATGCAATTTCTGGCTTTCCTCCAATTGACATTGCCATTCTTCATTCTATTGCTTATAAGGAAAATATTTCTGCTTCTACTGTCTCTCAGTATGATTGTATATTACCTCTATCTGATCTCCCTCATCCTTCAGAAAGAAATGCTGTTAATTTTATTCAGTTTAGCAATAAAATCGTAGATGATTCGCCTGTAACTTGCTATACTGAAGGCAGCAAAATTGATGGCAAGGTTGGTCTCACATTTGTTGTCTTCAAAAATGGTCTTGAATTTGAGCACTTTCAATTTAGAATCAGAGATGAATGTACCGTTTTCATAGCTGAACTTTTGTGCTTAAACTTCGCCGTCAAATGGGTCTCTAAACAAAACAGTGCTGTTTCAGACTATCTCATTTGTACTGATTCCCTTTCATCCTTGGAGATCTTAAAATGTATTTCTTCTTCTAATAATATCATTATCGAGATTCAAAAAGAACTGAAAAATCTAAAGGATAAAAATATTTCGGTTTCATTTTCATTTGTTCGTGGTCATACAGGTGTTGTTGGGAACGAACGAGCCGATTTCCTTGCTAAGACTGCGACTAAGCGGGAAATTGACACTTTTGTCAATATTCCTAATTCCTTCTATAAGAAGGTCATGTATGAAAGCATTGTGGAGTCGTGGAATCACGAATTCATTAATTCAAATAAAGGGAGTTTAACTAGAAGATTTTTCCCTTCTATTAAAATGAGATTGTCGTGTCATCATTTCTTCACAAATTATAAATTAACCCAGTTTCTTACTGGACATGGGAATTTTAAAAGTTATTTGAACAGATTTAAGTTGAGTCCTGAGTCTGTCTGTGACTGTGTCCTCGGCGGCGAGGAGAATGTAGAACATGTGCTTCTTCTATGTCCTAAATATGAGAGCGAAAGAAAAGTCTTGAAACTGGGACTGAAAAATTTTAATATTAACTGACCTCCAGAGTTTTACCAATTTATTTCCGAGAGAAGTGCTTTTAAGTCTTTTTGTCAATTCATTGTAAAACTGTGTAATCATCCTTAATTTTATTTCAATTTTCTCTTCTGTTTAGTTTGTATTGTGTTTCTTACTTACTTCTGTAAGCCCCATGTGATACTATGTGGTACATGGGAAACTTGTTGTGTTTCTTAAAAAAAAAAAAAAAAAAAAAAAAAAAAAAAAAAAAAAAAAAAAAGATTTCACAAATTAAAACAGAAAAATCTTTTTGGGGGGAAGGGGGATTTAAAAATACATCAAAAAGGTATTCTAAAATCAGGAAGGGGGGAATAATATTCTGAATACAGGAAATTCAGTAAATGCAAGAAATGGCAGTAACTTGCCAATAAATACTTGCTTTCCTTTTGGCAAATTTTTTAAGTATGGGATAAATCTTATTCCACAGTAATATCTCTACTTCTATTGTCTCGAATTCTGTCACTTTGCCCTAATTGTATTATTGCATTTATTTGATATAATACTTTTTAAAATTGAAATGCACGAAAACTACATTTTCATAATTAACATAATTAATTTAAGTTATACGACTACTCACTTTTCAAATATTTGATCTATTTCAGAAAGCAGCCACACTTTTTTTACCCTCAGATATGTATAATCAGATCTGCTTGGTTTAGAAACAGCTTTAGCAAGTTTTGCAGCAAGTAACATTCTGAAATAACATACAGTTACTTATAAAACATTAAGAAATCCTTCCTGTTAATTACATATAATCAAACTTTCCTGCTTATTATTATGAGAAAAACTACATATTACTTTGAAGATATGATTTTCTCTCAGCATTGAAAGAAATTTACCTTATATGAAAAAAATCTTTCCTACACTAAATCAATTTACACAGATCATGCTGATAAAAAATATGCCAGGCTAAGAAAAAAATATAAAATAAAATCTAATTAGAAGCAAAACTGAAGAAATATAATTTGCTTCATGACTGGTGGAGGAGAAACGAATTGTTTTTGTTCTTCATGACACTATATTCCTATAATAAACTAAATAGTACTTTTCTGTAAACGAAATCAGCTGAAAAAGGTGTTGAATTCTTTGCTAAGTAGTTTACCTGGTACACATTATTTAGCATTGAAAATCTACAAAATGGTATTTATTGACTTTTCCTTTTGAGTGATGAACACATTCAGCAGTAATAAACATCAAAGCCTCCCTAAAGACAGTATTCTTGATGGAAAGTACTAATTACAGATTATTTATGTTTTATCTGAAAACAGGAAATTCAGTAAATGCAAGAAATGGCAGTAACTTGCCAATAAATACTTGCTTTCCTTTTGGCAATTTTTTTAAGTATGGGATAAATCTTATTCCACAGTAATATCTCTACTTCTATTGTCTCGAATTCTGTCACCTTGCCGTAATTGTATTATTGCATTTATTTGATAAAATACTTTTTAAAATTGATATGCATGAAAACTATATTTTCATTATATACCTCTTTTTTAAACAAGTATTTTTATAGCCCTCAGTCCTAATTAAATAATAATTATATGTATTTGTATATAAAGTTAGCTTACACATTTTTCTGTATTTTTCTAAGGTTCTACTTATTGAGAAACTACAAGGTACTGCTGAATTTGATAACTGCAAAAAATATTGTTTGATCACTATGTGCATGACCATGAGCAAAAATATATGTGCATAAATCAGATTGATTTATTTATGCGAGAATATGTTTATGCTTAACACGGATAGCTTTATTATGAAGTAAAACTATGTTGAATCAATGTCCCTCTCCTATAAAACTTTTTTTACCATTATGTCATCTCATGTATGTATGTTATCTTCTACTCTCCTCAAGTCATATACAAAATTATTACATATACACACACACACATTTATGTATATATCAGGGTACAGGTTTTAAGATATTAGAAGATAATCAAAATATTATTTACAAAAATATTAAGGCTAATACAGTCAAAAGTCTTTAACCCAGACTCGTCAGAACTTCGGAGATTCCGGATTATAGATAATCAGTTTAAATCTGGTAAGATGGCATGCAGAAATTATAAAATTAAAAATATGAAACTGTAATTTATGAAATAAAGAGCAATTATGATCTAAAAGGTATAAAAATTTACAAAAAAAAAAAAAAAAAAAAAAAACTTAATATTTATTTGTTTACTTTATTAAACATTTCTTTCAACGCGCGCGCGCATAAAGCATACATTACACATAGTCGAAATTAGAAAATTGCAACCAGAAAACCATTTGATGTGTATTCGTAATATTTATAATGACGAGGAATTTGATTTAAATCATATCAAAGACAGAGCACATCGAGATGAAATACTACATTTAGTAAGGAATTATAAGCCAAATAAAATAAAAACATCTGACCTGAAGATAAGGATAGTGCTGACAGATCAACTTCCATTTCATTGCACACCGCGACATTCCCCCGCCCCCCACACAAGCAGAGCAGCGTGAAATTGATAAAGATTTCGGAATGGTTAGATAAACAAAGGATATGCCTTTATCCATTTTTTTTGCAGCAATTCCACTTTTTGTTTGATGAACATCGAAACATGCTTTCGCTTTGTAGATGCTTTGGTAGCTCCAGAACCGGAAATTCTTTATGAAATAATCGAAAATTCAAGCTTACTTTTATAAAATTGCTCTAACAGTCTGCAAAAAATAATAAGCCAAATCCAATTAGAAGATTAAGGAACAACACAATCTGCAACATTAACTGAAATAGATAATTAGATAATTTTAGCTTAGCTTATACTGTCCGTTATACATTAAACGTGCATGCGTAAACGTATTATGTGCATGCATAGACGTATATGCGCATGCGTAAAGGTATTATGTGCATGCGATAACACATTATGCGTTAACGCATGCACAGAAAGTTTGTAGCTTTGAGGTCCAGATTATAGATCATTCCGGATTATGGATGTCCGGATTAAAGACTTTTGACTGTATTTCTTATTTTTTAAAGCATTTCGACTGTCAAAGAGAAATGAACCACATTCTTAGATTTCATGATGTGAATGATTTTCAACATTTACAAACTTGTGTGTAAAATGATACAAAACTGTTTTTTAAATTACTTTCAAAATTTAAACTTTTTGTCATAATTTCTTCACTTTTAGCCCAAGCCTTACTTTTACAAACTTTAGTTTTATTAATTTTTTTGGTTTACAGTTTACATAGTTTTGAAAAATTATGACTGCACCTATTTTTTTTTTTTTTTTTTTTCTTTCCGTTCTGGTGAATAGCGGCTTATTTTGTTAATTACACTGCTTATCTAACCATAGCTGCTATTGCACTTTATTTTAGTTCTGAATGTGTTTTGAATGAAATTTTCATCTTATATTCCAGATTCATATTATATATATAATTTTACAGTAAGCATAATAAATAATCATTATTGAATTACATTAAACAATTACTGGTATTTTCCCAAATGGTGATCTACCAAATTTCATTAGTTAATCAGTTTTATACTAGATGCCACCATCTCTTTTTCAGGGTTTATAAAAGCAATGTGTATGCTTATCATTTCTTTCACATGCAATTTTTCCGTTGAATTTGCAAAGATTTTTTAAAATACTGTCTGGGAATCTTTGTTATCAATTTATTCTCAAATAAATTTCGCATTTACATTACAAAGAGTTGAAATAAGAAGCAAATGAAATAAATGTTACCTTAAGCAGCAACAGTGTTTAATTTATTTCTCTTAAATTCATTATCTCTTTTTTTAATAATCTGCTTACAGCAAATTGTTTGTAAATTAGTTTTGAAACAACTATATATAGCAGTACAAAATTGGGTGTATTTTGTCTTATCTGTTATATTAATTTCAATTAATTTAATATAATTAATTAATTCATTGAGATATTTAAATCAGCTAATCTAATTAAAAAAAAAATATTTCACCCTTTTATTCGCAGACTGAAAGTTTTCTTATACATAACATAAAGCAGTGGTGCCCAACCTTGTGCTCGCCGATCATTTTGTATGTGCTTGCCAGCCTAATTAGGTACTATGAATAAAAAATATTTTAAAAATAACCATTCATTTATATTTTTTAATTTTTAAAATATGGTAAGCATTTATAGTCATAAGAGATATCTTGCAAGACGTTATAAATAATTAATTGCTGACTGATGAACTTGATAGCGAACATGGAATCTTATTGCTTAATTTCGATGTTAGATGGCTCAGCAGGGGAAAAGTACTTCAATTTGAAAATCTAAGTACTTCAACGATTCATAAAACTTCTTTCGCCAATAAAGCAGTTTTTGGAATCCGAAAATGAAAGTTATAAAGAATTGGATGATAATAATTGTTTATTCTATCTGTATTTTCTCACGGATATAACAGCTAAACTGAAAAAAACTGAATGAAGATATCCAGGGGATCTGAACGAAACCTTTTTCAATTGACTGGGACTGTAACTGCTTTTCAGATAAAGTTAAATTTGTGAATAAATAAATCAGGTGAAAGAAAAAAATGTCACCCATTTTCAGAGTTTATCAAGCCATATTAATAACCACAAGGCAATTGAAACAGAGAAATACTCAGAAAATTTAAAAGCACTGAAAAATAATTTTGAACTCCGCTTCTCTGATTTCCATAAAGTTCAACCAACATTATTATTCATCTCAACACCATTTGCTGAAATTAACATTTCAGATGTATCACATACCATTGGAAATATGTTTAACAAAAATTATGTTTTGGAAATGTGCTTGCGATAGGCCAAAGGTTTGGGCACCACTGGCATAAAGCATAGCAAAAGAAATAAATATTTTGCAATGTGAAAAAATTCTGAATATAATTATAATAAAATAAATATTAAAAAAAATTCTGAAAGGTTTCAGATTTTAAATTACATCCAAAGGGACCTTTTTTAACGTTTTGTTTGTTACCTTTATTAAATATCATGTTCTAGGTACCCAAAGCATAAAATTCAGTTCAACAGCAGTATTGCAGAATAATTTTTAAATGAGCATATCTTTAGAATTTCCAATACAGAGCTCGGGTGCTGGAGATAATTATTTTTTTTTTTTCCTTTTACAGTGCTGCCATTGCTCGCTTTGAAATCGTCGAGTTTGTTAATCAAAAATTCATTGAAGTGTTACAGAATATGATATTAATAATAAAAAAAAATTTCAAATTGAAATTAGGGCTTCCACATGCGCATATTCTACAGAAGATTACGTTATTCAAATTTTCATGGCTCTAGGCACCATTGTTTGCAAAAAACATACATATATTCAAGCAGATTCTTCATTATTTAATTTCTTTAAATATAATACAGAGCAATAATATTTGGTGGCCCAACAATTTGAAAAGTGATTCGCCATTTATAGTTTTCAACACAAAATTCCAAAATGAAATTAATAGTCCTTCAGGGCAAACTGTCCCTTTGGACTAACAATAAACCTGATGTCAAATCAGAATCAAATGGCAGAAGGGGGGGGGGAGATAAATGTGTAAAAACAACCATTTTAGCACTGCCACCTATTGATCCATAAAGCAACTACACAGTTAAGTAAGGTAGATCGCCTATTGGGAATTACTATATAATTATTTAATTATCATTATATTACTATTGTTATTGTATGATTTGTATTATATCATCATTATAACAAGATATAATAGTGCCTGCAATATTAAATAATAATAATTGTAACTTTTTTCCGCATCATTCCTATTTCCATTTTACCTGTTTTCATAATGCTGCTTCCTGACATCCTTTCCTCCTAAGCAAATAGCATCTATAATATGCAAGCAGGTGATCTTTCTCTGAGCTCGGCCCTGGAAAAATACTTTTTTTTTTTTTAAATTTGAAAACACTTTAAAATGAAGTAAATTAATAAATGTGCAACAAATCTACTACTTTAACTAACAGCATAACAAAAGTATTATTTATATATAAGCATGATGATTAATTAGAAATATTTGCTTGAGAAACTGAAACATACCTTTTCTCAAAAACTTATAAACTTAAAATTTGACATTTATCATTAAATATGCATAGATTCAAAATTTATCAACATGGTGATAAATACTCATATCTTATAACAGGCTTGTTGAACATATAACTTAAGGGCTACAGTACGGACAATTTAAAGTTTAAATCTAACATGCTTACTATTATTCTGAGTTATACAAAAATTCCACTGTTTAAAAGTGAATAAAATATTTAAAAGCATTAGTATTTAAATAGAGTATAAAGTTGCAATGCACAGTTTATGATTACTTCCCACAGATTGTTGCTTTCATTATAATTACTGTTGAACATAACACAAGATAAAAGTAAAAAATTTTGCAACCAACATTTCTAGTTCTTGTTTTTATTATGTTTTTTAAAGGAAATATATACTGAAACGATTCCGCCTTACCATTTTTTAACATTATAAATAATTCTTCATAAAAGAGATATTATAAAATCATTAGCTATGCTTATTCTAATTCTAGCAGTTAATTTAAAAGTACACTTAAATGCCAGAAAAACTAGTATAATTGAGCCCATGCCAAATATATGGTTAAGTCCCCAAATTCTCTAATGAATCGAATAAGGAATGAGAATGGGAGAATTGGAAATTAGAAAATAAATTCAGCTTTAAAGTTGTCATTTGGAGACCTGGCAATATGAAATGAAATTAAATAATATTAAATAAAGCTTAAACAAAGATGGATGTATTAAAATATAACTTTGCACAGTGATGCGAAGTAAAGTTAACAAAACAAATCAATTCATGATATTAATTAAAAACTTCATCGTACACAATGTTTCAGGTAAAAACATTGTTAAACATTAAAGTACACATAATACACACATTTAGTATTTTAAACTAAATGTAAACTTAGGCACAGAAAATTCACCTTTGCTTTAACTAAAACATTAATATCTAATAAACTATGACAATCAGCTAACCACTGTCGTATTTCCTCACTGAGGTACTTTTAAAGGCATTAGTGTAAAAGCTACTAATAGTCAGTGGGCTTTTACATTTGTGAGTTAAATTATTTTAAATTTTAAAATATATTTTATGTTAGCTGAATTCCACAAACTGCAGATAATACTTTGAAGGCACAAATTGTGCATCTACTAAGTTCAAAGTTTAAAATGAAAAGGTTTATTTAAATCTTCTTTGAAGTCTATAGTTCTTTTCACAGATGGGGCAATATACTATCCATATATAATTTTTAAAGGGAAAATATAATTGGTTTCCTTTGCAATTTTATTTAAAATATTTAAATACTGTATTTTGAGAAGGATTTCCTTTCCGGCATCTAATTAATAGATTCCACAAAATAAAAAAAGGTTAAGAATATCTATTAGGAAAAAAAAGTGCAATATAAAACTATATAGGTATATATATTGAAAAACATTCATACTTCTCCTCTGAGTTCTGACACTAGCTCCCCATAAAATAGTGTGTCTGCAGGCAGTTCTAGAGTTACCTCAACTTTACTCCACTTAAAATTCTGAGGATCATATTGATAAATGTACGACCTCTGCATAAAAAAAAAAAAAATAAATAAATAGATTATAGTCTGCATATATCAAGTTCTATAATATTGTTAAAAAGTTTAAAGAGAGAAGAGTTGATAAATAAGTAAAAAAATTATATACTTATTATTTTTTAATAAAACAAATCATTTAAGCATAATACCCCTGAAGCCTATTTTTACAAAAAAAAAAAAAAAAAAAAAAAAAATAGCCCATCCCAATAGCATAAATACATTGGAATTCTAAAAAATGACTTCAGAAGTACACTTAGAATAAAAAATCATTTAATGAACCAATTTCAAATGTTTATATTTCCATTCTTAATTGGTATGTAGTTTTTAGACAAATTCAGTTTATTTTGAATGCACACTTTGGGAGGTGGCACATACCTTGTCAAAATTATGTTCAAATCTATATTATATTATATATTAAATATGTATTATTAATATGATTAATATATTATATTATTAAATGTGTATAATATACTATATATTAAATGTGTATTAGATGAACAAATATTTTCTCTATCGGTGATACAAAAATCAGGAAATCAAGAAACTACCATACTTGAGATGCTGAATGACAATTATATTTTTACAATTACAAAAGATTCTGTATAGTTCCACACTACTTTAACTGTCGACTTTTAGAACTGAAAAGGTTTAAAATAAAACCTTTTTATTAACATGTCAGTCTGACGGCTATAGGAAATTGGCAACAGAAACAAAAAATCAAATTTCTAGCTTGTGGGAAACTCAAAAGTTCCAGTCAAATTAAATATCAAATACAAAGTAACAGTAAACAACAGTGCCTAAGTAAACTTTCACTCGGTTCCAATAATTTCATGAAGCAGTTACTGATACCAAAGTTAAAGCTGCTTACATAACTTAAATCAGTAGCAAGAAGTTATCGAAAAGTAACCAGACAGCAATAGCTTCCGACTGCTCTCGCTTGCACTCAGGAATTTAGCACTCAGATACATTAACTAATTTGCATCTGATTTGAGGTCACAAAAGAGAAACAAAAATAAGAGTAAAATTGTAAGATAATTAATTAACATACAATCCTATAATTTTAATTTTCTATTTATGAATATTTTTAATAACTGGTATGCTTGAGATTTTGGTATTAGATCAAACAACAGATGGGGGGAATTCATATGCAGATTATATTTACAGATAAATTTCCCATTCATTTGCATATTTAATTGAAACTGCCATAAAATACATGCAATTAGATTTCCAAGTCTCTTTCATATCAATGAGATAAAAATACTGAAAAAGAGGAAACTTGTTTACGAATCCAATAATAATAAGGCTTAAAAGAAAATGAAATGCCATAATATTTAAAATGTAGAAAGGAAGAATTAAAATAAGGTTTATATCACTTCTTGATTTGCTCTTTACTGGCAGAATTTGTTAAATACCAGAGTCCTTAGAAGTCAATTTTTCTCTCAGATTTGCTTATCTATATTATGATTGACTTCTTCTCATTAGAAACTATGTACAATTGAAACACCATAAAAAAATAATTGCACAGTTGGTGATGTATGAAAAATGTAATAAATTAGTCAAATATTCCTAAATTTAAACATTAAAATTTTAAGGGTTTGTTGGGCAGAATAAATATTACTGCATTACAGTTCTTTGAAACTTTTATTAATTTGATCTGATATGGAGTTACTTTTACATAGAGTTAAAACACATGAAAATTCACCACATCTACCATTTGACATCAGCCTTAAATAAATAACCAGTGTCATAAAAGCATGTACCAGCAGCATATGAAGTGTGCTGCATGAATTCAGGAAAACAAATCAGTTCTTATTGCCGAAGCAATTTTTTGGACTTACGAATGATAAAATGGCACTATACATAATAAGTAAACTGTGAAGCTCCCTAAGCCATAGATGAAAGAGGGACTGGTAGCCTGCTGCAGTGTGTTTGGGTGAACTGGCATACTATATAGTCTGTTGTCCAAATAAAACAAGAAGCTACTTATGTTGTGTCCAAAATGTAACCTGGCTGTATACGGGACTTCCCAGCAGACAGATGATGGCTGCACTTATGCTAATGAAACAGCCTGGAAGAATTTATATGGCAGCATCAACTGTGAACCTCCACTGAGTGTGAAAATTTGCATTCTCCGATTAACCTTTTTTTCCCCTCTTTATCGATGGATATTGGCACAGATCCCAAGAAACAACTGAAAACAAACCTCCTCAACCCTTTATTGACAAATACAAGCTAACAAAGAGAATGTTATGGTTTTAAGGATTGCTTTTTTAGCATTTCTCAAGTTTTCTCATATTATCGATGGATTGCATTAAGTATGCTTACATCTTCATAGACCACATACATACATGCACACAGACTTTTTGCTTGAGGATGATGACACCTTTTAGCATGATGATGCAGTGTGTCACTCTGTGGCATAAGTAATAAAAGTATCAAATTTAAAGTTGTCTAATAGCTACCTAAAATTTACAAACTCACATTCTCCCATTCACATATAAAATATAAATTACCTCGTTTAAGTTATCAACACTCGGCGTGTATTAGTTCGCACAGGAGCACAATATCAAGGCACAAATTAACCAACACTTGCAATTTTAATATTTACTTTTACACAAATTAAATAAATGTTGGTTCTTTTAATATCTTGCACGCATTATTTTTTTAACCCTCTCAGCGTTAAGGATGGAAAATTCCGTACAGAAGGTTGCCTTCCACATTCATCATACATGAAAATTTCTGCTAGCTTTTAATGTATCCGATTTCAGTTTGGATGTATATTGAAAGAAAAGGAATCAAGGTACAAAATGAAAGAGTCATTTTTTAATTAAAATCAAGAAAATATTACTTATTCATGACATTTTGAGGAACTTTGAAATTTCAAGGCTAAACCCATAATGCTCAGAGGATTAAAAAATCTGTTCTGATGCACTGTATGAAAATCCATTTTGTTTCATCATTCACCGCAACCAGCCTTCACTCTCCTTGACTTGAGATGTAAGAATGTCTTCTTCTCGTGCTGCAACAAGAGCTCTTATTTGAGCTTATCCCCATTTCCTATGTTACTGCATACCCTTGAGCCTGCATATCACAAACATACACAACTACTTTTTTTCTAAGTTCGGAAACTTATATTTCGAACCACGAAACGCACGTCTTGTTTTGTTCGTTGCCGCCAGATGATCACGCTGTTTGCTCTCAATTGTGCAAACACTTTTTGTCCACCTTATATACTCTTTCTGCTGCTCTTTTTCCATTTTCCTGAGCAAATTCTATGACTTTCAGTTTAAAAGCTGCTGTATTTTCCCATTTGAAACACACTACTTGCTAACTACCCCGGATTCCAAATGATACTATGAACGAAAAGAGAAAGCTTGAAATATGCAAATGTTTCACGGAGGAAGGAGGAGAAAGTAATTTCATTACAAAACAGTATTTCCTGGAAGCCAGCATGGTGAAAACCTGTTTGGACTGCCTTCATTTATTATCGCGTCTGCTGAGTGGATTCCTGGTGTCGGTGTTATGACTGAATAACAGCTGCCCCAGAACGCAATGAAAGTCTCTGCTTTCCATCCTGACAAGATTTATGTGAAACCAAATTTTGATATACACAAAAGCTAACCATAAAAACTATTCATATCACTACTATTTCAAATAAATAAATGAATTGAAATAACATAAATTATATATCTGAAACTTGCAAAAAAAAAAAAAAGTTTTTGTCAAAATACTAACCCCTAGACCAAGGAATAATGCTGCATTCTCTTTAGGCTTTGGATCTGCTGTAGCAACACAATGAAAATCAAATACATTCCGCAGCTTCTTCAGGTTGGTTTCTGTGAGAAACTCAGGATGATTTTTCAAATAAGATAAATTTTCTCCCTAAGAAAGAAAACTGTTAAACACATATGTAACAGGCTGTTAAATAAATAAACAATTAAAAAGCAGTAGAATATTAAAAAAAAAGTAAAACGTTCATTCTACCGCATAATGTTGAGAAGCACTTTCATGAAATAGATTCTTATTGCATAACATTATTAAATAATTACAAATATTCATTAAAAATTAGCATGTCATAAAAAACTGAAATATATTGCAAAATCTTTGTTGAGATAACACTTTAATTAGTTAAAGTACACTTTATCAATATACAGTCAAAAGTCGTTAAATCGGACACCCATAATCCGGAATGATCTATAATCCGGACCTCAAAGCTACAAACTTTCTGCGCATGCATCGCGTTCACGCATGCGCACAGGCGTTTACGAGAGCGCATAAGACCCTTACGGCTGCGAATATGTTTGTGCGCATGCGCGTTTAATGTGTAACGGAGTTATACGCTAAGCTAAAGTTATCTAATTCAGTTAATGTTGCAGATTGCGTTGTTCCTTAATCTTCGAAATGGATCCGGCTTATTATTTTTTGCAGACTGTTAGAGCAATTTTATAAAAGTAAGCTTGAACTTTCCATTATGTCAAATAGAATTTCTGATATATATTTACTACAAAGCGAAAGTATGTTTTGAAATACGAAATCTGTTTATCAATTTCACGCTGCTCTGCGGCAGAGGGGGGGGGGCAGAAACGTCATTATTAGATTATGATAGATTAGAAAGATTATGTCAAATAGAATTTCCGATATATATTTACTAATATGTAATTTGTATCTACAAAGCGAAAGTATGTTTTGAAATCCGAAATCTGTTTATCAATTTCACGCTGCGGATTGGAAGTTGATCTGTCAGCACTATCCTTATCTTCAGGGCAGATGTTTTTATTTTATTTGGTTTATAATTCCGTACTAAGTGTAGTATTTCATTTCGATGTACTCCATCTTTGATATGATTTAAATCAAGTTCCTCCTCATTATAATTCGCTTCCGATAGTGAAGAAAGTGACCCAGAGGTTATTGAAAACGAAAACATTTCGATTGACAAATTAGTCGGTATTCTCAACACAGCAATTATAGGACTTGAACAGCGGAACTTTGTAACTAAACAAGAAATTATGTCTGTTTAATAGAATTAAAGAGAAAGTATTATCACATGAAACGAAGCAACTTACATTGAAAGAAATGTTTAATAAAGTAAACAAATAAATATTAAGCTTTTTCTTTTTGTAAATTTTGATACCCTTTAGATCATAATTGTTCTTTATTTCATAAATTACGATTTCATATTTTTAATTTTGTAATTTCTGCATGCCATCTTACCAGATTTAAACTGATGATCTATAATCCGGAAAAATCGATAATCCGGAATCGCCGAAGTCCCGATGAGTCCGGATTAACGACTTTTGACTGTACTATTTTTTTTCGGTGTAATCAAATGAATAAAAAGAAAAAAATAAATGCAAACCCATTCTTTTCTGGAGACAAAAATCAATTTAACTGTGAATTCTAATTCCATTTATGACATCAAAGTCCTTATAATCATTTGATACCCCAAAATAATCAAATGAATATTGCAAAAAAAGGTTAACCTTTATTATTAAACAAACCTCAAAAATAAACAAAGCCTATAAAAAGTTTTATTATTATTATTATTATTTATTTTGTGCAAAAGCAGAGAATTTTTCAGTTTTCACACAAATTAAAAACCATGCATATAACAGATTCAGAAGTAATAAAAATTAAAATCAGCTGTACTTGCCTGACTAAATGGCAATAAATATTATTCAAGCAGATGTGAAAAAAAATTGTTTGAAATTTCTGAATGTGTAATATCTCAAATCTTCTGCTCACTATGACACTTTATGCTTAGATTTGGTCAAAAGGCAACTAAATTATTATTATTATTATTATTTTTTTTTTTCTAAACTGAAACATTATTATGTGGTTAAAATGTAAAAAACAGCTGAAATTTCTGCTAAAAATCAACTAAACAGGATACAAGTTTGTTTTCAGTTAGAGCAAATCTACCTTTTTTTCTGACAAAAGAAGTAGTGTACAAGTTATGAGAAAATTATGCGTTCCAGTTTCAATTTTGTAAAACACTTTAGTTTGTTTAAAATTCCTATCTTATCTGAAAACTAAGCATGATGCAGGTTAAAGGCATGATTAAAGATGTACTGTCCCCTTAATTGATAAAATTAATGGGTAAATAGAGAGCCAAATAATGACAATTCAACTTCATGGAACATCTAACAGAAACTGAGACAAACAGAAAGTTCAAGGACTAAGAATCTCTCCTTAAAATATGATAATTCTGTAAGACAAAAGTTTGACTTTCATTTTTATATAACAATCTTCTGGAAGGCCATCTGTTATACTGCTATAATATGAAAAAACTGATGTGCGCATAAGACTCCCTTCCGCAGCCTATTATTATATTACACAATTTTTTGGCTGCACTTCATTTCAACTTATTTCCTCAAATTATTCTAACTTAATTAACCAGTCCCTTAAGGCAAGTTGAAAATGACATAAAAAATTGCAAATATTGAAATTAAATACTGTGGTCAATTCTTGTCGTATGGGAGTCAGACTCCTTCTAATTTCATTTTTTCATAATGAGTATAAAACTTTTCAAATATATGTATAGGAACTGGGTGAATGTATTAAAAGTTAAATTTTGTTATTTGTCCAAAATTATTATTACTTTTCTTTTTTAAATTTCACACAGCCCAAACATGAATATTTTTGTCATTTAAAATATTTCTGTAATAGGAAGTGTACGACCACGACCAATGATTGTGAAAATAATTGCCACATAAAGACTTTTAAGCTGGTAAGGGGGATAAATATACTTTTTGTATTACTGAATGCAATAAAAAGGAAATTTAATGAGTAGATGTTATAACAATACCATGTATAAAATTTCAATGTTCTATGGCTAATTGTTTTTCCTAGATACACATGTCCGTACAGACTTCATGAAAAACTCCCATTTTACATTCACTTTTGAGGAAAAAAAAAGAGTCCTTCATTCTTTCCATACATACAAAGGTCTTGCAAAAAAAAATAATCAAAATGAATATTTCCATTTAAATATGGCACAGGAAATTTTTAGCAATTACAAAATTTCCTTTACTTCATACAAGGAAGTAAAAATGACGCTTCTTTCTAAGAAATTGTTTTCAGGATAGAATACAGAACATTTGTCAATTTATATATTTTGGTTTTTCATAAGTGACCAAAGATCTTAACTCAAATGTGCTTTAGCAGTTAAGACACATTACATGTCGTATTTAGAATATGAGTAATTCCATCAATTGATGTCTAGCCATGTACATAATATGATGCCACATATGTGTGCAAACCCATATAATCTAAACCGCTGTAGAAAAGGGCAATGTAAAATACGTGAATTGAAGTATGAAGATTTTTTTTAAAAAAAAGAGCAAGCATAGTACGAAAAACTTAAAGAGCTTTTGTTATAGAGTAAATTTTTGATTCATGTTTCATTTAAATTGATTTTACCCAAGCAACTGAAATATAAATGCATAGCAAGGATAGCTAATAAGAAGTAACTACTACTATAGCAAAGAATTCTAAGCTCAAAACACAAATCCGTAATAGCAAAAGTACCTGCATAATTTGCTTGTATTTTGCATCTGGCTCAGGTCTAACTGGAGCAGATCTTGCTTTGTCAGGAACCTATAACAAAATTATTTAAAATATAAAGATTTTGAACTTGGAATATACCGTATTTACTAGAAGTAAGACCTCTCTGAACTTTAGTATAATTTATAAGAAATAAAAATATAGATAAATATTTATTGTCCTGCAATAATTTTGAAAAACAAAACCAGTTTGTTTTTCTCCTCCTTCAGATTTCCTTTGAAACAGTACTGTGAGCTTTGGTCCAAGGGCGCTGTTAGTGATACCTACTTGTTTTTAGGCATAGCAATGACCAGTCATAATGGATGCAGACTAAATCAAGTTGCTCTGCTAACTATACCTACTATAATTAGTTATGGTTAGCAGAGGGATTTCAGTTTAGGTCTAGTTATGCAATTTATACAAGTACAGAAATTACCTACATAGTTTTTTAGTTTTTGAACAGCATAATTCTTTTGCATAGTATAATTAAACAATTACCTTTCATACTGCAGTACCATGTCTCAAAACATCTCTTAAGATTTTACCTGACTTTAAAACAACAGAAAAAAAAAAAAAAAAAAAGAGAGTCTTATTTGTGAGTAAATACGACATTTTAGCTCAATCATAATAATACATTCTTAAATTTAAACACTTCAAAAACACATATTCACACACATATCAGTAAATCCAAAAGTTTAAATCTCAGCAAATATAGCCTTCTTTGAACTACAAATTACCAGGGTTCGTACACATTTCTGCACATAAAATTAAGTACTTTTAAGGACCGTTAATGAAAAAATTCAGGACCTATCAGTAAATGGGAGCTGAATAAATTCAATTAAATTCAATCAACTTATGTCTGAACTTAACTTTTGTAATACAGTACTAAGTCCGTAATCCGAACTTATCGGGACTTCGGTGATTCCGGAATAGGGGTTTTTCCAGATTATAGATCAATTTAAATCTGGTAAGATGGCATGCAGAAATAATACAATTAAAATATAATACCGTAATTTATGAAATAAAGAGCAATCATGATCTAAAGAGTATCAAAATTCACAAAAAAAAAAAAAAAAAAAAAAAAAAAAAAAAAAAAAAAAAAAAAGAGCTTAATATTTATTTGTTTATTTTAGTAACCATTTCTATCAATGCAAGTTCTTTAAGCTGCTTCGTTTTTTGTGCTAATACTTTCTCTTTAATTATATAAACAGACATAATTTCTTGTTCAGTTACAAAGTTCCACTGTTCAAGTTCTTTAATTGCTGTGTCGAGAATACCGACTAACTTGTCAATCGAAATTTTTTCGTTTTCAATAACGTTCTGTGTTACTTTCTTCACTATCGGAAGCATGCATGGGTAAATGCTTTACTGGCTTTACGTACATGCGTAGCGGACATGCGCATCAAACGTGCATGCATAAACGCTTTATGTGCATGCGTAAGTTTGTGGCTTTGAGGTCCGGATTATACAACATTCCGGATAATGGACGTCCAGATTAGAGACTTTGTACTGTAATACTCTAAGAATAAAACAGATCTGTAAATAAGATGTATTCTTATTAAACATAATTTAATAAACATAACTATAAAACAAATTTAAGAATAAAATCCCCTTTACAAAAATGTATTAGGTAGCATTAAATATTTTACATGTATAATAGTTGGACATATTTGAAAGAAGATTAGGGGCATTTTATTTACTTTTTACTAACAGTTAGCTTTACGTTGATTTTTTTCTTTTATATCTCATTTTGCTACGTACTATAGCAGGTAGATATTATGTCAAATGACAGAGGTTAAAATGAGAAACAAAATCATAATCAGCATGATTCGTAACAGAAGACTGGCTGTTGCCAATGTTGCTGCTTGCCTAGAGAGAGATTTCTTGATCAGAACAATCCTGAAAGCCTGATGTAGGAATTGTTGGCAAGTTTTGAAAGTTAGTCGTGCTCCGTTTGTCTGACGCAGTTAGTGTTGTAGCCTCGTGTAGAGTTTCTGAGATTGTAACCCAGTTAATATATTGTACGGTTCCAAAAAGCCACGAATGCACTAGAGGTGATAAATTCTTTTGTATTACTTTAAGTCTCACTAGATGCAAAGAATAATTTTTACATTTTTGTGCTGTATCTTATAACCACAGTAAAGATTAATGAAAGGCAAAAACTTGCTTTAATATACAGAGATAACTTTTAAAGATGAGGAGTTAGTTACAAATAATTAAATTAGGTAGTTAAAGACCTTTCATCGTTATAGATTTATATGACCACTATTAAATTTTATTTTTTTAAAGCATTTTTTAAAAAAGCACCATTAAAATCACAATCTAATAACACTTCCCAGTTTAAAATGCATGTAATTTATGACATTGATTCTTAAACGATATTAGGATAATTCCACATTCAAAAGATAAAAAACATTTATGCCTTGTAGCAACAACACACAACAAAATACTATTTACGCGTCCCTTTAACTTGAAGCCTTCCCAGACATTTTGGCTTAATTTATATCAATTTTCTTCTCTTCTTTTTTCTAACAATTAGAAATCTGTTTCAGTACACAATGTTCCCACTAGTTTTTTGCCAATCTCTTAATCCTAATGAGGTTTTACTTGATCTGGTAAAAGTTAAATAGTCCAAAACCTCTGACAGACATGAAGCAAATTAACACTATGTCTGAAACTACAAAGTCACATAAGGATTTAAATAAACCTTTTATTTAAAAAGAACTCGGAACATGCAGACACATTCTTATGTTGATAAAAATCAACTACAGCTTGTGGTTATGCAATTAAACAGAAACAGTAAATTAAAACCAAAAATGTGGACTAGTAGTCAAAGGTTACGCAATTTAATTTTAATCTAAGCTAGCTCAGGAACTCTATCCCCGTAACAAATTCAAATGTTAGCATGGATAACGCAAAGACATGAATAATTACAAATTACCACAGCTGGCAGGAACTGAAGCATCATCCAAGTGGAGGGCAAAAATACTCTGTCTTACAATACAAAAACCTCAGTTTTAAAACTATCAGATTTGCATTATGGTGAGGAATCAGAAATGGGAACTTAAAGGCTAAATTATAAACAACTGGTTAATTTGTATAATAATAACAGTACATATCTTTGAAGAATAAGTTTCTTCCTCTTTATGTATTCAGTTTTTTTCCTCAATACATTTCCTCTTCACTTTAGAATTTTTTTGAATTAAATAAAGATTTCTGTTATTCAAAAAAATGAGATGCATTTAGAATGTAAAGAAAAGACTGAACATTCAGAATAAATATGAAATGATATGATAAGGGCTGGTTTCAGAGCCATTGAGGCAGAATTTTAGTGATTTTAGAATTTAATGGCACATTGAACAACAAAATCTAGATATATCAAAACTTTTAGAATTTTGAACATGCATTGGGAGCAGAATTTAGGAGAGCACTAGGCAGCATAATTTAAGAAGGCCCTGGGAGCAGAATTTAGGATCCACAGAGATTGCATTAGGTGGGAAAATGCCTAATGTGTATGATCCATTGAGACATATAAAGTGAATCTTTTTAATTGTCAGTTTTCAATTTCTTTATTAATAGAAAAATTCTTTTTTATAAATGCCTGTCCATGCAAAAAGATTAGAAACATTTTTGATATTTTCATACTTCTGTCTAAAGTCACTGGAAAAAGTGGAAAATTAATTTTACATAGGAAACATGCATATTCTTACAATTCTGAATATTCTGAGACAATTACATGGAAAAAATTCTTATCATGAAAAAAAATTAAAAGGAAGATATTTTTAATTAATTACATAGCTATTTTGCTTTCGCTATGAACTGTTTTCTAAACTGTGCTTTATAGCATTTATTACTTTGATTCAAACCTGATTTAAAAAACTGTAAAGTCGCCAAAATGGAAAATCATGTCACTTTACAATACGACAGCAAAAATAAAAATGTTTTATTTTAATGTTATTCATTAAATGTAACTTCAATATATTACTATTATTTTAGTTAAATGTATCAGTGTTATAATGTTTAAAAAAATCGTCAAAAAATTCCCTAATCTCCAAATCAAAAATTTTCTATAGAAATTGATCTTAAAATTGCCAAGATTTTGATAAGTTGCCAAACTTAGAGCTGTTTAATAAAAGAATTCACATTCCCAAAAGTGAAAAGTTTAAGAGCTCTTCATTAGAAAAAAAATTAAATAATTTCGAAATGCTTATGTTCGACTCCTTACTCAAAAACTCCAGTAACCCACCCTTTATATTAGAAATAAGAATAAATTATAACACATGAACCCATTCAAAAGATAATCATATTTGTCAGTGAATCGTCAAAAATATTCCTCCAAAATGAATATTTACACTCAAACTAGCAGTCATAAAAACAAGACAGAAATTTCAGATGATTAAAATTAAAGACCTTTTGATGATTTTGGCCAAAATTAAGGACTAAAAATCAATTTGAAAAACCTAAGGACTCTTAAGGACCGACCGTAAGAACTCTAATAACATTTGTTCATTCAGATATATATATTGTAAATTCTGAAGCTTTATTGATTCCAATACTCATATCTTCCCTAATGCCTAAAAACTTTTATTTCCAAGGGATGTAAGAACAAGAAAATCTTTAAAAGAATTGCATGCTTCTATAAGTAAAAATTCATTATTTATGAGTTCATAACCACTATGTTCTAATTCACTCAGCATGCCAATGAAGCTTTCCATCACGCTTAGCTTGTGTGCCAAATCCTCACAGTGACTGGTGACGATTCTGAACCTCATAATCTTATAACTGTGCTGGGTGATTATGAATCTCATATACCCCTAACTCCTCTTGCAAAGTTAACAAGAGTACTACCAACAATAGTAATGACACTTAATGAGTGCTAGAAAACTAGGACCATCGATACAGAATCACTGATACCTTAGCACAAAATCTATCAAAGTATGAGAACACCATATTAGATAACAATTTTCTAATTATTAGCACTTAAACAATGGAAAAATTGCTTTAGTAGTTTTTTGGGGAAGGGGGGCATATTTTTAGTTTTGGGCCAAGTGGGGAAATAACATTTTTACATTGGAGATGTACTTTAATTTTGTTTCTAGAAATGTTCCCGCAAGATTCAAAAATAATAATTTGGCAACAGCTTAGGTGAAATGAAAAATTCTCTAGCCCCTAAAATTCCAAGGCTAGTAAGAGTATGAAAAATGATAAAGCATTCAAAACACAATGTGTGCATGCAAGAAGAAATCTTTACCTTCCATAATGCTAAGCACTGCTTTCTTAATTCATTCTGACGTTCTTCATGCAATTCCCTAAAAAAGGAAAAATTAATGGAAAGCAAATGTAAAATTCATATGCCAAAGATGAAAACATTATTAAAAATCACAAACTTAGCCTCTCAAAAAATCGTAATAAATTTTTTAAAAAAAGATACAACTAAATAATTAAATAAAAATAATAAGAGCAATAGAAAAATTTGCTAGTTTAACTGAATCTCTAGAATGTGTTGACATACATTTTAAATTCAAAACATAGACAATATTTAACAATGGAGGGAAGAAGGGAAAGAGTTAAATACTTTTTACACAATTTAAAGATTTGTGTGTTTTTAATTATAAATTAATTTTCCAAATGTGTTTCAAATGTAAAAGATAGAAAAATGGTAAAAATTAATAATTTCGAAATGATTCCGAAAACCACTTTCAATAATGCAAAAATAATTATATGACAGAACTTACCTAAAGTAAGTTGTAGATGCTTCCTGATACAGGCCAACACATGCTAAACAGTTCTCTTAACAAAACAGATACTTAGACTTTTTATAGAACTTTATACTTCTCTCTTTCTTTAGGACCTCTTCAAAATGTACCAAACAAAGGAATAAAAACATTGCAAAACTAGCTGCACTTTATCTCAATCTTATTTGAATTCTTGTGGATAATATAAAAAACTTATGTTTCCCAGGCAAAATATTATTGTAGCAGTTTATACTAATTTCATGGACTGCAAATAAAATTTGTTATTTAACATTTCTACTTTTCATACGATGAGTAGTTTTTGCACAGTCAGGCTTCAGTGTTAAATTTTATTTCACTGAATGATTATATATGCACTTTTATTTAGCAAAAGCTAACTTTTTGTTTAATAAAAAAGAGGGGAGGTTAATTTTAAAAAATGACACAGTTTTAGTTAAAAATTTAACAACATAATTTTATTTTTAATTAGGAAAAAAATATTAATTTCAAATTCGACAAACAAATGAATAAAAATTCTAAATAAATAAATAAGCAACTGAATATTTTAAACAATTAAACTATCCTATTATATTCAATCACAAAATGAACAATGATGATTTTTTAATATATATATCCTGCGTCTAATACTGTTCCATTCCCCTAAATGATGTAGGTACTATATGAAATGTTAAAATGCAATTTATGTTACTGTTAGTGAAGCACTGAGAAAAGTAACTGCATCATGAACATATGTGCTAGTCAAAATACTAACAATAATTACATTTGTACTCAAATTCTCATTTTGGAAAGAAAAGCACTTCTTTTAATACTAAAGATAATTATTTAAACAAATAAAAGAAAGGAAAGCTACAGAAGTCGTACGACTAAACATATACAGAGGTCGTACGGCTATTTACTAAGTTCCCTAAATGAATTTTCAATATTAATAATAGCTAAATAGATCAAAAATAAAACTTTATAATAAAAAATAAATTTAAAAAAAAATCTGAAAGCTTTCAGCTTTTACAATTATGCCCAAAGGGACTTTTTTTAACGTTTTGCGTGTTACCTTTATTTATTAAATACCAAGTCTTCGCACTCAAACCATAAAATTCAGTTCAAAAGGAATATTATAAAATAATTTTAAAATGAGCATACCTTTAGAATTTCCGATGCACAGACTCATGCGCTGGAAGTAAATCCCCCCCCCATACAGTGTTGCTATTGCTTGCTTTGAAATTGCTGAGTTAGTTAATCAAAAACTCCTTAAAGCTTTACAAAATATGAAATAGATAATATAACAAATTCCAAATTTGGGCTTCTAGATGCCCATAATTCAGGTGGAAATGTATGTTCAAAATTTGATGGTTTTAGGTACCATTGTTTAAAATATAATGCGAGAAATATATATACATTTATGCAGATTCTTTGTTATTTAAATTTTTTTAATATAATACAGGGCTTTAATATTTGGAGGCAACAGTTTGAAAAGAGAACTGACATTTAAAGTTTTAAATGCAAAATGCCAAAACGAAATTAATCACCCTTTGTACAAAAAATAATACTAACGGCATACAGAATTACCTACAAGTTATGAAATTTATCTAAGGTTTAAAATTAAATGCACTTAGCATATTATAGAATAAATTATTCTGAAATCATAAATTTATTGTTAAAATTGTAGTGTAACATTATGCAACTTTTGAAAATTCCACTAAACAAATATTTAAAGAAACAAGTTACAAAACTTACGCATTTTGGGCGAACACTCTTATTTTGTCAAGATGTATTATTTGCCTGCTTCCTATTCTAAAAGAAAAAAAATTCAAAAACTAATTATTCAATGAAATCCAAATTGCATACAAAAATGAAAGAGAATTTCAAGTCACAAGAAAAAGCTTAGGACATGCTGTGTATTTTGCAATAAGAATACATTATCATTGAGTGAATGACCCTTCCACTCTTTATCCTGAAACTAAAACAAAAAAAATACTCTTCATTCAGAAAAAGTTTACACACGTACAAAAATAAAATAAAATAATAATTTTTACAAATCTGAAACTTTTAACATTTGCCCAAAGGGGCTTTTTTTAAAGTGATACCATGTAAAGATAGTAACTGACCAGTTAAATTTGATAAGGTTGCATATTCTTACTGCATATTTAATATCTACTAAAGCATATTTAATATAAATATATGAGAAGCTTTATTAACAATACATAATGACAATGACAATTAATATTGAATGCACAGGTAAATTACCAATTTGCACAAAATATTGAATTGCACAGATAAATTACCAATAAATTTTCAATTTTAAAAATGAAAATATTATACTTGTGTTTAAAAATGTTTAACAATTTATAACATATTATTAAAATTATCACATAACAACAGATTAAAAGTCATTTTCATGAAATCGATACCTGAAAATTAATGTGATTTACAGCCAATACATTTGCATAAGTATTTTAAATTGAAATCTTAAATTAACTTATCTTTTAACACAAAATAAAAAATTCTGCACTTTACAACAATTTGGTTAATAGTTTGAATTAATTTAGTTTGAATTTGGTTAACAGTCACCATTTGAAATGGATAACCTTTTTTACCCATTTAAAATAACTCAACTAACATTTTCCAAAGCAGCATATGAGAAGGATTTTTACAACTGAAATTTGAAGTTAATAAGAATTTTAATCAATGAATTAAATTACTCTTTGAAAAGTACTAAATGAAGAAAATGTATTAAAACTAAATTATGATTTTTTCACATTATTTTTCAAAGCCACATTACAAATGTTGATATAAAGTTGCCTTAAATTTCACAAAGACTGTTTACATAGTGAAAGAATTTTTAAATTCATTAAAATTATTCAAAAATGAATTCATGTTCACTTTAGAATAAAATTGCTCATATATTTTGCATATAACTTATTCTCATTACTCCATATTTTTAGTACCTAAGATATTATACATCATAATGAAAATTAAACATTGTTATGACACATTCCTTAAAGAACAAGAACAACTGAAATTGTGCATTATACATGCAGTCATCACAGAAATAGATACCAGAAGCCTCACAAAGTACTGCAGTACACTGAAAGTACTCAAATTATTTTTTTCAGATATTAATGGATAATTTTTGCAAGGTCTCATTTAATTTTTAACCAATTATTTTATGTTAGTGAACTTTTCTATCTTCTCATTTCCATTTTCCTGCCATAACGTAAATTTCTAGCTCGCATGATATTCAAATGCAGTAAAAGGAAGACCGTATTTAACCTTCCAGCATGTGCGCTATGCACAAAGTTTACGACAAATTTGGTTTTTAATGCACACTTCTCGCATACTGCAGCTGAGACGTCTCAATGTCATTTCTATTCCTCCTTTTAACCCTTTCCCACATCATGGAATGTGCCAAAAGGAAGTCGTATTTCTTTTTTTGTTTTTTACTGGGCTTTTGCACTATGTGGCAGCTCCTTCGTAAAAGTTACAACATGCGCGTGATCGTGAATGAAAATTCGGAAAGTATTTTTTTCCTCAAATATTTTGTAATTTTGTGTTATAAATTGACGTGTATTATTTTAATTTGGTTAAATTCGACTCTGTAAATTTTATATCAGTTTTCATGGCAAAAAATATGTGCAAACAGCTGATTTTTCTCGCATTCTTGAAGAATTATTTGATAAAGAAAAAAAAAAAAAAAAAACAAGGAAACCTTTGGATGCGTGAATAATAGCGATCTGAGTGAGGAAAATATAGATATAAATAATATCAGCAGTAGATCTGAACAATATATTTCAGATGACGATAGTAATAATGATATATAAAAATGGAAAGATGATGATATATTCTATGTTAGTAAGAATAAATTTTGTCAGTGGCAAAATCAGAAGTATGCAAACTGCTCAAAGATGAATAAGATGAATATTATGAGCGTTACCTGGCCTAAAACATCATGCAAAGGACATAAAAGATGAAATAGGAACATTTTTGAAAATAGTTGATATAAATATGCTCGATGAAATTTTGGAATGTACAAATAAATATATAACTTTACTAAAAGGCAAAATACTCTAGAGATAGAGACTGCACTGTTTCCTGAGTGGAAAGGATGGCCTAATTTGGATTGTTATACATCATAGGAATAAAAAAAAGACACCATGGAAATGCAAAAGAATTGTTCTCAAATGGTGGCACTGGAATTGAAATAACAAGAGCTGTGATGAGATTTTTATTTTTGACAAGTTGTCTTCGATTAGATGATAAATCGACAGGACTGATGAAGATTAAAACTAGCCTGGATTTTAAAATAGTTATTAAACAATATTTTTTTTTAAATTTCTTTAATAAAATATATCATTGCTTTTCCACCTGACTAATATAAGCGTTTAAAAATAATTTACTATCATTTGAATACGGCATCATTTGTATTTTGCAGTAATAAGGTTAATATTTTATGTTTAAACAAATTTATTATCAATATTCACTCATTTCTGTCCTTTTATGTGCCCAAAACGGTAAAATAACAGATGTCATAAAAACTACGATCCGCACGTGCTCATGTAAAATTGCCAAGCACGTGTGCTGGAAGGTTAAAGGAAGGTTTCAGAAGGTAGAATTAGAGCATTTTTGCTTGCTAAAAGTCACGTTGCTAAATTTGATTCTCCTGAAGAGTAACAGGATATTATCTTTTAATTTAAATCTTTCGATTCTCCTTTTGTAATGTTCTGTGGCGTTGTTTTCCATGTTAGTTGAATCGTGTAGCTGTAACTTATTTTTACTTTGTTAAGTCTCTTCATTATCTTTGATTTAAGCCATAACTGTTAATTATATATTTTGTAAGCATGTGTGGTGCCTTCTGTTAATTTTTATTTAAATAAAGGGTCTCAAGGGTAAGTATAAATAAATAAATAAAGGGTAATCAAGGAGAAAGGCATTCACACCATCAATGAACTTTCAAATTCGGCCCAAAATCTAGCTATTGTATATACAGATGGTTCCTCCGACTCAGGCCTTGACAAGGGTGGCGCTGGCATCTATTTCATTCATGCTAATGGTGAATCTGAATCCCATAAAATATCTGTTGGTAAAATTGTCTCAAATTATACCTGCAAGCTCATGGCCATCAAAAAGGCTTTAGATATCTACCATTCCAAGGTAATCCAGAACTCCAGTGGCCTCTTATTATTCTTTGGTTACGTAGCATATTCGTAGCATATGTGGTCTACGTAGCATATTCGGAAACTAAGTACCGTTTCATTCTAGCGCCGTCGCAGCGCTGTGGTAGGCGCCCCGCGCATGCGCACTAGTCTTTCTTGTTCACTGACTTTCAATTGTCGCCATTTTGGTTGCTCTATGTTGTGTTTTCAGTTTGCTGTGCACATTCAAAATGTTTAAGACAATTAGTTCTCCCGCTGACTGTGAGATTTGTGCCGTGATTAAATTTTTGAACGCGAGGAATGTTAAACCGGCCAAAATTTATCGTCAAGTGGCAGAAGTTTACGGTGAATACGCGATAAGTGATGAAATGGTGAGAAAGTGGGTAAGAATGTTTAATCAGGTCGAACAAATGTCCACGCCGAGGCTCGGAGTGGTCGGCCTTTTGTTGCCACCAATGATTTGGTAAGGAAAGTTGATGAAGCAATTCATGAGAACAGACGCTTCACAATGACAACTCTTTCAGAGGTATTTCCACAAATTTCACGTACTGTTTTGTTCGAAAATGTATCTGACCGCTTGAATTATCACAAACTGTGTTCCCGATGGGTTCCAAAAATGCTCACTGATGTTCACAAAACAAAGCGACTTGGTAGTGCCCTGACATTTCTCACGCGGTACAGTGATGAGGGAGAAAACATTTTAAACCAAACTGTGACAGGTGATGAAACTTGGGTGTGTCATTTCACACCAGAATCAATGGAGTGGAGACCCACTCATTCGCCGAAAAAACAAAAGTTCAAAGTGACAATGTAATCACAAAAAATCATGTGCACTGTCTTTTGGGATAGGAAAGACGTTTTGCTTACTGAATTTCTACCCAGAGGGAAAACCGTTAATCCGGCACAATATTGTGAGACTTTAACAAAACTAAGGCGTACCATTCGAAACAAACGAAGAGGAATGCTCAGTAAAGGAATTGTGTTGCTCCATGACAATGCTCGGCCCCATACTGCTGGTGTCACTCAATCGTTAATTCGACAGTTTCATTGGGAGCAGTTCGATCACCCGCCGTACAGCCCGGACTTGGCGCCATCCGACTATCACTTGTTCCTGCACATGAAGCGCGAGCTTGGTGGCAAGCACTTTGGATCTGACGACGACACGAAAAATGCTGTGGAGTCGTGGTTATCGAAACTGGCAGGAAGTTTCTTTGACGACGGTATACAAAAACTGGTCAGCCGCTATGACAAGTGTTTGATCATTGGCGGAAACTATGTTGAAAAATAGTTTAAGACATGTATTTTCATGTAAAAATAAAATTGGATTAGAAAAAATTGTTTTACTATTTTTTTTCCCCCACAACGGTACTTAGTTTCCGAATACGCCTCGTAAATCTGCGCTCCAAGCCATTCCAGGACATTGTCATGCCCATGAACAAAACTACTGCAGCCCAATGAACCTGCACACTACAGTGGATACCAGCACATGTTGACATTTACAAAAATGAGCAGGCTGATCACCTCGCCAAAGACGCCCGAAACAGTTCTCAACTTTCCAACAGTTTGAACCAAACCAATGATGATGCAATAGCCAGCCGAAGACTTACCTCCCAATCAATCAAGAAGAATTCCATTCCTGCCCTAAATTGTAACTGTTATTTCCGCTAACATAGCCAGACTAAGGACAAAACACTTGAAAGGAACGGAGATATCCTCTGATGGCCAACGCAATTATAATAGCTGTCCTCACTGTAATCCAACTTTCTCCACACCATCTCTTCGACTGTCTTGCTATTTTGGCAAAATATTTATTTTGTTATTTTCAATATAGATATAGCACCCTCGCACAAACTCCTCTATTCTTTGAAAATTACTGATGTTACTGAGGCTGTTCTGCAGACTTTTGGTCCTACCTGACTCTTCTGCACTGACTCCTTGGACAAGACAATAACAACAACAACAAAGGACCCTTGCACCCCTCAGTCTCTATGGTACATTACAAGATATAATAATAATCCATGTAAACTTCTTCAGGCGTTTCATACTGTTAATGTTTTCAGAGAATTCAAAACATTATATAATTTAATAATAAATATGACAAAAAATTGCAAAATATGTAAAAATTCTTTATTACTATTATTATTATTATTATTAAATTGTAATAATTCTGCATTTTAATGCTGTAATTAAATGGATCATACTTGGAACAAATATTACTTGCTTAATTAATGCTATTATTGGTAATAATAATTTTGAAAAGTTTATAATTGTACTTTACTTTTATTGTTAAATAAAAATATAATAGTTTGTAATAGTTACAAGTAATTGTAATTGTTGGCAACCTCAACATGAGCTTCGCTTTTTAGATGTGATCTGCATTGCACTGTGTTTAACATTCTAAGTAGTTCAAAGTTAACTACTGATTGCACTCTGTGATACGCTGAATAGCTGCATGAGCATTCTGGAAAACTCCAGAGCTGTAAAGTGTTTCTTTTGGTAAAATAAATTTTATCAAGCTCTCATCAGTTCTGTATGCATTCAGTTTATTAGGAACCCGTATGCACATTGCAATTTGCATAACATATCTACATATGTGCAATAAACTGGTTTATTAACACTCTAACATTTCTATATTTTCAATACAGTTTGCCAGCCACGTAATCAGGAATGTGGAGTCGGAGTCATGGAATCGGAGTTAGGCAGATTTTTGTGTAAAAAGAGTCGGAGCTGGATTGGCTAAAAATACGTCAACTCCGATTCCAGTTTTTGTAAGACAGTTTGAATTTGAAATGAAATTAAGTGAATTGAAAAAAAAATTTAATAGCAAACTGACTTATTATTTTTATATATGGATTCTATACATTAATAAATATTTAGTTATTTCTTATTTTATTGTCATATTAATAAATAAATATAAGGGAAGAGGATGGATGATGTTTAGATGATGATGCTGAAGAGACATCAAAAGCAAGTCGAGCAAATACATTGTGCAGTCCTAACCTTGCAGCTTCCTGTTAGAGATGGGTTAAAAGAACCCCAAGGTACAAATCTCCTTGGTAAATTTAGGCAAGCAGCAACAGCAGCAAGAACTCCCAAAATTGGTGCCATTACTAGGAGGCGAGCAGGAAAAGGAGCAATTAAGCAATGCAATGGTACATATGTGATGATAAAGAGGTTGTTAGAATTAAGAAATTTTTTTTTTTTTAGAAAATGTAGATAACACAAATGGTTCACTAACAGGGCCCACCAGCGGCCGAGCGGTACAGTCGCTGAACAATGGTAGTTCGGTCCGAGGTTCGAATCCCGCGAACGGGCTGGCTGCATGGGCGTTTTCGTGGTTTTCCCCATGTGTAACGTGTATACGAGCCAGTTTCCCTTAGAAAGTCCTCCACGAAGGCATCCCTCATCTTAGGCAGATAGCCCTCGAGGCTTTGCCATACTCACACACACACACACGCTTCACTAACAGAAAGACTGTGGAATGATGTTGCAAAATTAAAAACTCTTCTTTCTACACCACATATAAGCACAAAAAAAAAAAAAAAAAAAAAAAAAGCTACAATCTGAAGAATTAACAGAAGGCTTGTTTCTGTGAGAATGGAAGAATGTGACATTTATTCTTTCTAAAATGGGAGGCCTTATTGAAGAAGGAATCAAGAAAAGAGAAACTAGTTTGATAAACAGTTAGATCTTGCTGGGTTCAATATATGTAGATACGAAACATTGAATTTTGTGGGATGACAAACAAATTAAAAAGGCAGAGAAAGCCATCTATGACCTTTCACTAAGAAGGAAATTATTCTCAGACCAGTTGGAGTATTCATATCAGGACAGTCATACTGCAGACAATGCAACTGAGTATCTATTATCCTCTAAGAAATGCTATGTATGATCACTCTTGTAAGACACCTCTTTTAGAACTAAATACAAGTCTATCCTGAAAAGTTAAAAGAAGTAACCCTAATAGTAACAGCTCTTCCTCCTACTCAGGTTAGTGTGGAAAGACTATTCTAAGCTCTGAAGTTTATCAAATTTAATCTATGGTCCCCTATCAAAGAAGATCTTGCCGAAGCTATACTGTTTTGTAGAAATTAGTAATGCTAGTTTTTTCCATCTCATGCTAATTAAATAAATCTGCTACTTCTTTTATTACTTCTTTTATATTTTAAAAAATAAGTTGTAATGCATGTGTATATGCTTACATATATATGAGGCAGCTGGAATCTTTAAAATTCCAAGGTACAAATCATCCGAGACCGAGTCAAAGTCGGTCATTTTCCCTACTGACTCCCCAGCCCTGCATGTAATACTCAGAATTTAAAACTTTTATTTCATCATATGAAACAAAAATATTGATAATAAAAAAGTATAAATTTAGAGGGAAAAGTTTTTTGTTCTGCATATTAAATACATTTTTGCTTTAATTCTACATTATGATAATTCATATTTCCTAGAAATTCCTAAATCATTTAAATCACAGATAAGCTTAAAATCTGAGTAAGTTTAAATGAGATCACAAAGCAAAACTCACTTGTTATTTGATTCCATTATATAATTAAAGAAACCAGCATTTTCTTTCAAAAGATACAGTGGTACAATTTCAACAATGTCTTTATCAGAAGTTTCACCCCAAAATTTCTCAAAATAGCAGTTGACTTCAAACATATAATCACAGATATCTTTGGTACTTTCTTTTCTCCATTTGCAAATTAAATACCTATATGACATTAAAAAAATACAGAAAAATATAAGAGACAATAAAATTCATTTTCAGTTACTAAAAAAGTTATAAATTTCTCTGCATTAATAAATACAGACATAAGATGACTAAGAAACAACAACAATAATAATAATAATCTTATGGAATTCAGCTCTTACTGTGTTAATTTAGTTCATTTCTTTCTGTCAATCACATTTTGATATTATCTGTTACCTTCAGTTAAGTAACTTTTAAGTAACAAATTAAAGCACCATGAGCAAAACTGTTGGTTTCAGAAATATGTTTCTCTCAAATTCCAGTAAAGTAAAAAGGTACTGAAGTGCTTTTCCATCAATCACTTTCAACAAACAGAAACTGTTGCCAACAGTACAATTCAGTGCCTATAATAGATAAGTGTGACATCAGAACACATTAAAAAAAACTTTATTTAAGTTTTATGGAGTCCCAAGCCTCAATAAGCCTATTTAGTTAATACTTACGTGCTATTGCAACCAATTTAGCAGAAGTAACCAAATTTTCAGAATATGCCAAACTCTGACCACCATGTGAATAATAATTTGTTTGGTCTCCTAGCTCATACTAATCCTTCAATCAAGCAAAATTGTATGCATAATTTTTGTATGTGTTCGTTTTCTTGTATTCCAAGTTCCAATGGTTTTTAAAAATAAATTGTGATATTTTTCCCATTAAACTCTCTTTTAAAATATGTGCTTGCGGAATTTGTCAGCAAGGGAAGAAACTGTGGTAAAATTTCTGCAGTATTCAAAATTTAGCCATAAAATTCCTACAAGGAAAAGAGTTTGGTAGACAACTGTTGTTGATAAGGTTCGCATTAATGCCAAGTTCCTGCAATTCTTTGATGTTTTTTAAAGCGAAATAGATTTTCATGTACTTGGGGAGAAGAACAAAGCAGAAAATTATAGAATGGTTAGGAAAAGAATGTTAAGTGCTTAATTTTTTTTTTAAAGCACCATGTAATCCTTATTTCAAAATTGAGATTTGTGTTTTAAATTGCTAAAATACATTTTCTCTTCGTATACTGATTATGTCTGCCAACATAAGATAAACACTTCTACACTCATGTCCAAAATTATCTTTACATACCCAAAAATGATGATATTCAATGAAATATCGAATCAATGTGATCCGTATTTGCAGGGAATGTGTGAAAACCAAGCCTAATTAGCATTATCCAATCAAAAGTAATCAAACGGTTTGCGATATGCAAATCTAGGTGTTACGTCATCCAAGGGTGAATCGAGTGCTTTGCCCAAACTGAATATTTGAGTGAATTTCTGCAACATAGTGTTTGATTTCAGTGTGCAGGGACTCAAAGCGGTTTCTTATGGCTTCGAAGTATCATTTGGAAGAATCTGTAAAGTGTTGAATTATCGGCCATTTAGAAGCAGGGCAGTCAATCATGGAAACAGCCACATGTCTGAATATTTCAAGACAGACAGTCTCTAAGCTATAGAAACAGTTTCAAAATGATGGAAGTGTTGTAAGGAGGCCTGCACAAGGTCGGAAACGAATGACAACTGCTTGTGAAGATCGGTATCTGGCATTAACTGCCCGTCGTAACAGAAAGGCTACTGCTCGGCAGTTAAGTTCAGAGCTTGCAGCCGCCACCGGAACTGTTGCATCACGGCAAACAATATACAGAAGGCTTAATGAAAAAGGCCTTTATGCCAGAAAGCCAAGGGTATGTGTTTTACTGTCTTCACAGAAAAAGAGGGATCGCTTTAATTGGTGTAAAGAACATCAAAACTGGACTGAACATCAATGGTCCAATGTTCTCTTTACTGATGAGTCGCGGTTTAGTTTAACTGGTGATTCTAAACGTGTTTACATCTGGAGGGAGTCAGGAACACGAAATGATCCCTCGAACATTGTGGAACGTGACCGTTTCGGTAGTGGAGGTGTGATGGTATGGGGTGGATTAATGATCGATGGACGTACGCCCCTACACATGTTCAGCAGCGGATCTGTGACAGGCCAGATATATCGGGATGAGGTCTTAGATCCTTATGTAAGACTTTTCAGGGTTGCATTTGGACCTGACTTTTTATTTATGGATGATAATGCCCGTCCACATCGAGCAAACCTCGTTGATGAATTCCTTGAAAGTGAAGACATTAAGCGAATACCTTGGCCACCAAACTCTCCTGACCTTAACCCGATAGAGAACTTATGGGACTACCTTGGAAGAGCAATTGCACATATACATCCTCCTCCTAGAGATGTAAATGCTCAGAAGACGGCATTGCTGGAAGAGTGGAGATTAATTCCCCAAACTGTGGTTAACAACGTTATTTCCAGCCTTAAAACACGTTGTGATATGTGTGTACAAGTCAGGGGAGATCATATTCCATATTAAATTCGTAAGACTTAATTCTTTTTCTGAATCATTCCTTTTTTTCTTAACTCTCTTTGTCACACTTTATTACCATTTTTATTGTTTCATGCTACAATTTTATATCATATGAGGTGATCTTCAATTTTTTCTGTTGCATTTATGTGTCATCATGTTATGTATGATTCCACGAAAATTCATTAAATTATTAGTCTCTGAGAAATCCGTGAATTTATGCATGTAAACATAATTATGAACATGAGTGTAGTTTGGGAATATTTCTAAAAAAATTTGTGAAAAACCACCAAATTGCACCTGATAAGTAACTTTTACCTTTTCATCTGTAAAAAATCATCACCAAAACGGTTGTACCAAAGTGGTTGTGTTAATATGTAAGTATTATTTAGTTCTTGTAAAGTGTAGTTTTTCCTCTGTTTCTTTTGTTTAAAATAAATAGGCAGTGCAGTAAGAACTGTGCAGACAATGACATAAATAATACTGCAGGGATGACTATTTTTTTGCTAATTTTAAATGCCATAAGAGATCTTTGGCTCCAGAAATAACTTGTGTAAGCTTTAATGAATTTGTTTGCCAGACAATCTCGCAACCTAAGATCATATTTAAGTATTTTCTAATGCTACATTTATAACTTGCATTTGTCGATTATCTAACTAAATAGTGATTATTTAACTAAATGATGAACAATCTATTTCTCCAAAATTCCACCAGCATGAATAGCACAAGTTCCACAGTATCGCCACCAACTTCCATGGCCAATAGAGAAATAGACATATACCATGAAATATATGTGTAATCCTTTCGTTTTAAAGCAGCTAAAATAAGACAATGTAACATCTGTTTAGAACAGCAGAACGAGCTTAGGCATTTTGGAAAACTAAGATATTAGGCAACACTTAGCTACATTATTATCAACACTTAGTGAACACTACTAAGATAATTTTGGTAATGAAATCTATTTTCACTGTCAGCAGATTGATTAAAAAAGATTTTCTGGTTTCTGGCAGTTACTGCACTCAAAATCACTTCAAATAGCCTTTTATTTTTTATGACTCTGCATCCATGTAAACAATGCTAAATAAATAAGCATGTGACTTCCCTCAAATTGTATCCTAATTCTCATTCTAACACTCTGTCAGCAGCTGTCAACAGGGTTGCCATTCAAACAGGAGAATGAAATTCTCTGACCTTTTCAGGTTTTCCAAGTGTGTTTCAAGAAAATTTCAGGCTGTCCGTGTAGTGCGAATTGGTTGTGCTGAGGGTAAATTAATTATGGTACCACTTTAAAATACAAAAATTTGCCAATTACATATGACTTATATATATACATAATCCCCAAAGCATTACTGCATTATTTTTATAACTATAATAGGAGTTGTTTTCTCCACTGAAGTTTGATATTAGAATCTGCCCAATCTGGATTAAAAAATGTCTTTTTTAGTTTGCAGCCAAATGAAAGAAACAAATCTATTTAATGATATTTTCAAATAAATTCAGGTATTTTATATTTATTTAGCAGCATAAGCAAAAAATATGTGCATTAAATTTCATGATGATATGTCATCATACAACTTAGTTTCAGGAGTATGCCAAAGAAATGAAGAAGCTACATTAAATTATACGAATAACATTAAAATAAAGTTAATTAAAGATTAAAAATTGAATTACAATAATGAACGATATTTTGGCTAATATATTCAATGGTTAGTCTAGATAACTGATTACTATTTCCTTTATTTTACTGCAAAATGACAAATAAGGAATTTATTAAAAAAGGAAAGATTTTGTAAAATCCTAGTATATGGTATATTCTTGGCCTGATTTTGAAAATTATCGCCAACAACAAAATGACCCACTTACTGCTCATCCTAATGTTGCCAAATCCCATGTGTAAGTATACGGCACACATGGGATTTGGTGATATTATATTTGGCTTTACACTGATTTTGTTTTATATGAGAATGGGAAGGTATTTTCTTTTGTTCAACATGTACTGCACATGCGAGTATGTGATCTCTCGATTGTCAAAGTTTACTGGAAACTTGCTTTGGCTTTCTAAAAGATAATCTGATTGAAGCTACGAAAATTGGCTCTACATTAGCTGCCCAAATGATGCTTACGCAATATTTAAGTCACCAAGAAAGTGATTGCTTCCAACACTGGTGCAAAAATCGCTTTTATGAGGATCGCCGTATGAAATTTCCTGACTTTTCCAGATTTTGAGTACAATATTTAAATTCCATGACATTTTTGGTCAATTTTCGAATTCTCTGACTTTTCCCAGTTTTCCAGGTAGCGTGGCAACCCTGAAAACACTGTCCGAAGAACTCTCCATGTAAGAATGGTTACTCAAAAAATACCACAATGCACATAATGAATTTGCTGTAATTAATCCAAATGCTGAAACAAAATATAATTTTGTTTCAATTTGTTGAAATTTATTATTGAAACAAAATATAATTTTGTTTCAATAATAAATTTCAATAATTCAATTTGTTAAATTGATAATTTAACAAATATCAAAAACAATTCCCATCATTTCTTAGCTACCCCCCAAAAGGAGCGCAAACAAGGAAGAAGAGGAATGGAAAATTTCGAATTTGTCTAATGTATAATATGATAAACCCATACCTGTTCCTCATAGAAATTTTTTCATGAAGGCACTTTCTTCTCAAAGGCAACATATTATTTTGTGATCTGCTGTTTTTACTGACCTAAATTACACTTTGGAATTAAGGACTTTGGGGGGAGCTGTTTTTTCCCTCTCTCTATAAAATTCATATCCTGCACTTTTTAAGCAATTCAATTTGGAAACTGAATATACATATATATTTCTATCTTATTAGACATACAAAAAGCATTTTTACTTATAACAATGCAATGTTGCTCGAAAACACAGAGTTTACAAAAACAGATATTCAATTTACATATGCTGCCAAGAAAAAGAAAAAATACGAAAAACACGAAATCACACACATATATATATACTCATCATAAAGCAGAAAATAAAGAATCAAAAAGTAAAATAAAGAAATAAGTTCTTTCACTTAAACAGCTTAATTTACAAGTTTGACAAAATTTTTACATGAAATGGTGCAATTTATTTTGAAAAATGTTAATTTAAAAAACATATGTCTAAAGATTTATTGAAAATTTTATCAGATATTAAAAATTTTAAATATATTTCAGCTACAAACTTCATATTCTAAATACATTTTAGCTATTTCATAGATTAAAACTATCTTAAAGAATATGAAATTAACCAGTCCATTAAAAATATGGGAAAATGGTATTATATTACCTGATTAATATCTCAAAGAGAAATCAACAAATTTTAAGTAGAACAAAAATACTCAAACATTTAAAAGGTTTTATAGAAAAATAATAGTTTAATCCATTTTTGCACATCTGTTAACAATAGTAGCAGATCGTGCTTTCTTGAGAACAAAACAAGCTCATACTCATTGCTATGTAAGCCTGTTTTTTGATAATAAAGTTTTTTCACTGTATCATCATTTATACTGAGTTAATTACTAATATTTGTCTTAATAACATTTTGTTCCTTTTTTTCCCTAAAAAATAAGTGAACAATGTAACTTATGCTGCCATTGTGCTTTTATGTACACACATTTAAGAACATCGACACTCCTCCCCCCCCAATGTGGTATCCAAATACTGCAATGAAAAACATTACCACAAATGTATTACATATTCTTGATGAAATAATGCAAAGAAAGTTATCTGTATATGTTTTTTGAACCGTTTTATTTTTGCTAGATATAACAAAGACAAAAGATCACAATTTCTCAAACAACCACACAAGCATGACAAACTTTCCTTACTTAGCAATGCTAGAAGTACAGAGAACTGCTTTGATATTGCTTTGTGGTTATTAGCTGATGTGTTCCAGATGGCCTGCAGTTGTGTTTGATGCCCATTAGAGAACTAGATCATATTTCCAAATGCATCTACTTCCATAGTATAATGCTTTTTCTTTCTTTGGATAGTCAAAATAAAAATCGAATGATTTTCAAAGGGAAGAAATCAGAAATGGGGGGATAATGAAATATTATATAAAAATTAATAAAAATCATGATTTTAGGAACAAGTCTGGAGAAATATGTTGTAAACCACGTTGCCGTGAGTGTGGTTAAAAATGGTTTGCCATTGCTCCCCCCCCCAAAAAAAATGCATACAATGCTGTGTGAAAAAATATATTAAAGAAAATACACTAATCTTCTCCAATCCATTAACTCCACATCTATTTATTACAGCCACCTTTACCCTCATGATATTTTTAACAAAATTAAAAAATAATAAAAAGACAGGAGGGGGAATAATTATGATAATTAGAAAATCAGCAGATTCTTCTACAAAGCACACATGATAATTACCAGATAGAACATTAGAAGAATCTACAAAGTTCCAATAAGATATCTTTTTAATATCCTTTGAAGAATTTGCATATTAAACTTATTTTAAGTAATACAAAAGTTTTTCAATAGTGTCTTTATTACCATAAAAATCCAATTAAACACAGTAATTAACGGAAAACCTGAAACACGATTGCAAACTTTTACTTGCTTATATATTATTAACAATTTTAATGACTGTCTTGTGAATAAAATTTGAAAAGAAAAATTAAGCACATATGTGTACATGCACATGCATGCAAACATTTTAATACATGTGCATACTTAATTTTAATCTGCTTATGTTTATACATAAAAATATGATTTATATTTATTTAATTAAAAAAACTTCAACTTCAAAATATGATATATGGAATTTACCTTTCTGAATTTGCAGGCCTACTGGTATTTGGCTTAAAAATACAAATTTTCTCAAAAGCATGATACATTAAATAGACTAGTCCAACACTAAAGGGGGTGAAGAGATCAAATAATTTACAGACGAAATTACCTCCTGAAAAAGAAAGAAATATTATAAGTATAAAAAAAAGCATATGCATATAGTTTCTCGAAAAGTTTTACTAAATGGCAATAAAACCATCTCATTCAGTGTGGTTGTGTAATTGAATAATTATATTAGCTTTATTAAATTCATGTCCCTCCCTCCAAAAGCTTGATGGCATCATCACTGTATCACTATCAGCTTCTAAATCTAATTTCCTGCAAAGATTGACAATTTTTATAACGGGAGTGAACTGATCAGTTTCTGATTTTGCCTTTGTCTTACTTTTGGAAAAGAATGGATCAATTTTCTTCCAGCTATCATTCCAAGAATCTGGGAAATTTTATTCTAAAATTATGCTACAAAAATAAAAACCACATAATTTTAAGTTCTTGCAAGTTAAGGCATAACTGTTCCTGCAGTTACTCAGAAAACGTCGTTGTCCAAGTAAACATTCTGCTCTGTCTAGATATTAATTGAATATATTAGTCCTAGATGATCTAGATCTTAGTCTAGGTCTAGGGCTTTTCTTAACTGAATCATTTGTATAAAGAATCAATAGTTAGAAACTGGTTTCCACATTCTATGACCAGCAGAAATTTAGTCATCATACTATCAAAATTTTCATGCAGCTGATAATCCCGTCATAATTTGTTTGGCAATGTATTGTGGTTTTTCTTACAACATTAACCTTGAATTTTTCTTTTATTATTTATTTTTTCATATACTTAGAAAAATGAGTAAGCTGATGTACCGATTTCAGTTAACTAATTACAGTTGAAACAATAATTACTGTTTAGAGCAAACATACACACAAAGTTGTGTATTTAACAACAGTAGATTACAGAGTACCAAGCAACAACAACTGTAACAGCAGTTGATAACACAACTAAATTTGATGAAAGTTTACAGTTTGTAAGCAGAGTATCAGAAGATTTTTTTAACTGCTCCTAATCAACATATACGTAAAACAGATTTTCATTAATTAAAAAACAAAAATAAATAGAAATGTGCATACAAAAATGAGTTTACCTAAAAACTCTCAAAGTTGCAAAATCAAAAACATTAAGCCCTGTGAGATTTTATTAGGTGAAATCAATGTTCTATCACTAGATGAATCTTTAAAAAAAAAGAACTTATAATCAAATTTCAACAAGTGACATGAAATGAAAAAGAAGTTCAGTCTCAAATCTAAAACACTAGTATAATCTCATAGGACGAAAATCTAAACTTTAAAATTAAACGTACTCTGTATTTAGCACTTATTAGACCAATTTTGCTTTATGCAGCCCTAGCCTGGGCCATGGTGTTAAAGATAGAACAAAGGAAAATTAACCTCCTGCAAAATAAAATACTAAGAGCGATGATTAATGTGCCTTGGTATGTTAGAAATATGATCATTTATAAAGATTTAAAAATTAAACCAATACCAGAGCAGATACTAATGGATGCTCACAACTTTTTTGAGAAAATGGAGAATTCGCCAGTCAATACTCTGAGAGTTACGAACTATGATACCACTGTGGAAAACGTTGTGAAACGACCTAGGTCAATTCACCACAATGTAAAGTGGTGGTAGCTGTAAATATGTATACAGTTTTATCCTACTTATTTCATTTTATTCAAATATTTAATCAAGCACTTAATCCTAGTATTTATCCAAGTATTTAACAAAGATTTATTTTGTGTTTGTGAATTTGTGTTTGTGTTTACTACTAAGAATATGGACTTAGTGCCCGGACAGGCAAAGAATTTTAGTGTTATTCGCACAAAGCGTAAATAATCAAACTCACCACGCCTACCAATGTGGATCCAACCGCATTGGCTAGTACCAATCACGTGATGCTCATACCCTGAATCCTCAAGAATTAGATATTATTTTCTCGAATCTCTCACTAAGCAGTTTTATATTCTTCAGTCAAGACTCAAATGATTTTTATGACTTAAAAATTGAAATTTTTGTAGTGTACGCCACCTTGACTTGCCACCTTAAAGCTCTGATTGCCTGATCTCTCAGACTCTTATTTTCGCCTTCGGGTGAGTGCTGTGATATCGCCCTAAATTTTTCTACAACCCTGAATGGCCCTATGGCAAGTTAGAATGATCAGGTTTAAACTCTAAGAAGTTGATGCCTGTAGTGAAAGTAAAGCATAAGCATAAAACATTGGAGTAAAAGTTTCAGTTTCTGATGAATGCTCATCATTTTATAAATTTTGCTGACACACATCTGAATTTTCACTATTACTTTGTTCTACCAAATTAGCATGTCTGCAATTTAGCAATAAATTAATACCACTTACTGTTACTAAGGGATATGATTAACAGGCATGAATGAATGGGTCACAAAATTATTAATTTTCCAGATATGCATTCAATTACGGAGAATGTACCTTAATATCTCCATCAACTTAGACAATAAGATTTTGAGAGAAATTCCTATCTCCATTATTAGAACTATGAATGAATGGGACATAAAAACATTTCCTTTTCAAGAATGCATGCAAATTATTTAGAAAAAGTTTTCATATGAATAGATATGAGTAAAAATATTATTAACACACAAAGAGTTTACAGTAAAAACAACTTCCCCTCCCCAAAAAAGGCCTATGGCATAAAGATTTAATCTCAGTACTTTTATGAACATTTATATTTTATTTTTCACAGAAAAGTTTTCATGTTATTTATATGATTGATGGATGCAGTCTTTGTTAAAACTTCCCATGAAAAACAGTTTCAAATACACGTCAAACTTAATGAAAACTTAAATGTCAACAACAGAACAAAAATTTTACCTTCACGCAAAATTGAAAGTGCACAGAGGAACTGACATAGATACAATCTTTTAGATAAAATTTCTTGTTCATTTTCTTGCCCTTCAACAGAAAATCCCTACAGAAAAATAAAATAAAATTACTTCATTCTTCATTATCAGTTCAATAACTTAGCATCATATGTTCTTTTTTTTAAAAAGGCATAAACTTAAAAATACTTTTACACAGCTAATTTAACCCTCCGAGTGTTATGGGTTTAGCCCTGAAATTTCAAAGTTCCTCAAAATGTCGTGATTAAGTGGTATTTTCTAGATTTTAATTAAAAAATTACTCTTTCATTTTGTACCTTGATTCCTTTTCTTCCAATATACATCCAAACTGAAATCAGATACATGAAAAGCTAGCAGAAATTTTCCTGTTTATAATGAATATAGAAGGCAGCCTTCTTTACAGAATTTTCCGGCCGTAATGCTGAGAGGGTTAAAAGCATACTGAGGTACTGCACCACTATAAAACCTGATACATATTAATCTGAAATAACATTTGATTCATTCAGTATGAACACAGTCAATATGAATTTGCATCAGAATAAACTACATTAGATTTCTTATGCATATAACAAGAAACAAGAAGGAAAAAAATCATGTACAATATCAAAACTCTTGAAAAACCCAGAAATTGTTCTCTCTGTTTTTGATGAGAATCTGATGAACTCTAAAAAAATAAAAACACACAAGGAAAACGATCTTGACAATGCTTTGTCACTGCAGTCAAAAGTCGGTTTCATTACTAATTGACCATTTACATAAATACAGACTGAAAAATCTGCCAAGAACGTGGACTATCATGATTTTATGTTATGTAATGGGTTAGTAGATCATTTTAAAAACACACTGAACTCCAAACTATCAGCAACATCTGTACAAAACATTATACACCAAATTATCAACAACATCTGCACAAAAGGAAACCAAAAATGACAGGATTCAAAATGTATTGCTTTAACTAGTGTTTGGGGGAAAATAAAAACATCTTCAGTGCAGATGAGACAGGAATTTTTTACCAATAATGGCTGTTAAAACTTAAATTCAGAGGTAAAAAGTGCAGTGGGGGTTAAAACAACAAAAGAAAGGATAATGACAAGCATTGAAAATCAGAAGTTATGAGTTGATGGAAAACCAAACTATGATACCTCAAAACGCTAAACTCTTCCTGTCATTTAGATAATGGATCGCAAAGTGTGGATGACACTTGAAACATTTCTAGTGTGATAAATAATTTCGTTATTAGATAATTGTCCCACTTATTCTTCCATGCAAAATCTGCAAAACATTAGCTCTTCTTCTACCTCCAAATACAACTACAGTTTTACTGACACTTTATCAGAGAGTAGTTAAAAGTTTCAAATGTTTTTTAGATGCTCTTTAATCTTAAATCTGAATAGAAAGGTGGAAAAGAAATTAGAGCCACAGTTAATCTATTAGATGCAATTTATGTTTCAGATGATGCGTGGAAACATGTAACAGATGTCACAATTCAGAGGTTTTTTTTATGAAAATAGGTTTCAAATAGATGGCTTCATTTAAATGATTTTGTTGTTGAAGATGATGAAGCAAAAATGACTTTACTAACCAGTAAATATATTTTATAAGATATCACCCGAAAATAATCCTATAAAAGATGAAAGTTAGAATAAGTAAACATCAACTGACTCGTGATAAATCTGCCTACAAAATTATGATCAACCTAAAGAAACACTACACATTTTAATTTGAAGAGTCCCATTAGTGGCTAAATGATTAAAACTATTAAAATAGTAACTTACAACTTAATTTCGAAGCCAGGCAAATGGGCTGGCCGCATGGTTGGTTTTTGTGGTTTTCCCCATGTAAAATGTGATTAATTAGATAACCTTTAATTTAATTAACCCTTAATTATATAACAATCATGCACTTTATAATAGTAAATAACCTAACCTTTAATGCAACTTTATGAAACATAGCCCAGAGGAAAAAAATGCACAGATGACATTATGTGTTTTACACAGAAATCAAAGACAAATTTAAATACACCAAAAAAGTAATTAAAATTTAAAACATTAAATTATAGGTCGCATAAATAAATTTGGTGATTTTTATCATATGCATTTATCATATGCATATATTAGCATCTTTTTCTTCCATTTCTTATTCGTTTCCAGGTATTGTGAGTAACAGCAAATCATTGACTGCATATATAATTACAACATTACAAAAAAATTAAAATGCAAATTAGGTTTGAAAACATTTCATAACATGAATTTTCATTAAATTTTGATAAAATTCAGATTTAGCTGAGTTTTTAATAGTTTCATTAAATATCAGACATCAGCTAGTTACTACAGACTATTGATTACATCAACGTTTCTTAAAGTTTGGAGTACGACCCCAAAGCTTATTAAATCCAAATGCCATTCATCACGGAAAATGTTTGAGCATACTTTATGTCCAGCACTGCCAAATATTGCACCAAAATTTAATTTGTTATGCAGCAAAAAACAAGCATCTGTCTCATTGTTCTTCACAAGCAATTTACAATTCATTTTCTCACAAGCATCTGTCTCTCCTCTTTTGATGTTCTTTCGTTAATTTTTGTGTACTCGAAACAAATCCTAAAACTGTAAGGGGGTTATAATTTAAGTTACTTTATTTAGACCTACGTAGAGCCCATTCTGATAAACTTATTTCTTTGAAACTTGGTATATGTGTTACAGGGACCGAGGGAAAAAGAAAACTGAAATACAAAATAATAGTTCAAATTCCAACCACCAGTTGATGAGGGAACACATGAAAAACAAAAACCCTAAACTGGAAACATAAAACTTAATCTAATTGTAGTATTTGTTCAATGTGCATTTCATTTGCAACAATCACACATTCAAAGCGCGTTACTGCACATTAATAATAGCGCAATGGGTTTCTCGATCAATTGCTGCTACATGACCTGTTATGCTTGGTTGCAATTCAGGCATAGTGTGTATGGTTCCACTGCACACAAGATTTCTCAGGAATTCCCACAGCCAGATATCACAGGGATTCAAATCCTGAGAATGAGGAGGCCAGGCAATAGGAAATCCTCAAAATTACTGAATCATCTCTAAAGTGAGCTCAAAGCAGTGCCTTCATTCATGGAGGTAAGAAAGGAGGGAAGGGCCAATACCACACTATGAGTGAAGCACTGCTTCAAAGCTTCGGTCTCCAGATGGAGTGTTTTTTGTTTACATTCAAAGGCTCCTTTGACTGATAGTATTTTGACACATGACAGTTCAATACAAATCGAAAAATGGAACATTTCTGCATAAAAGAAACATTCGTTGCATGATGGATAATACCAAGTTGTATAGTGACATTTATGCAAAAATCACATCTTGGTTATTTTTTATAACTAACAACCGTGATTTTAATTATGAATTTGTTTTATAAAATTCTAAGCTGTGAACTACAAAAATATAGATTTTAACAAAAATGTTATGCTTAAAGAATGAAAAATACCTTATGGTACCTTTAAAATTGTATACGTCTTTCGATAAAACCTCGATAGAGTATTCGCTTTTATTTTATGTCCCAAACGCCAAAATGTTTTAATTAAATACTTTTTTTTGTCATTCACATATTACTGTAACATGTACTTTTTAAAAAATTTTCAAGAAGAGGCTTTATAGATGCTCATTTTACAAATCATCATTTTATTTTTATATAACTGAAACATAATCACAAAATGTATCCTAAAACATACTTTAAGTCAAAAGTTTTAAATTTGATGACTAAATGTAAATATAAAATTATGCATGTTAAAATATTTATAATTAGGCACATAGGTCAGGCTATGTTTTTATCAAATGGAGTAAGGTATGCAAGGACTATCTGCCAAAAGGGAGAGATCCCATTGTGGAGGAATTTCGAGAAAAAACTGACTTTTGAGTGGGTATTAAAAATAATGCATGTAATTTTCATTCAAATTATATTTTTACATATTTCTTATGTAAAAATTTCGGGTATATGCTAAATTATTGTAAATTACTTTACTTGAAAAATATAGTGAACGCACAGAAATTAAAGATTTGCATGTGCCGAAAATGAAAAATGTGAAATATGTATGGGTATTTATGCATCTGCTTGCAAAAAGCATGTATCTGCCTTTAACAAAATACATAAATATTTATGAAATTATTTATAAATGTATTTGAAATGAAGGATTTATTCATTCGTAAACTTCTGTGAAAGTTACTGTGAAGAAATCTAATTATTAAATGCATCTAAATGTATAATGATTATAAATATTATCTAAATATATAATAACCTTAACGTTGAATTGTAAACATAGATTGAAATCCTGTTGATAAATGTGTTTATAAAACTATTTAAGCAAGAATTGTTCGTACTGGAAAGGAATCTGTTAACATGAAAAGAAAATTTTATGACATGTGTACTTAATAAAGAAGAGTTTTAGAATATGTATTGTTGAAATTAAGAGTAAAAAAAATCTGATAAGTATGGATAAAAGAATTATTCCCTTACATTTTATAACTCAGTTACAAGTTTTCAATAATATTTTTTTAAAGAACATTTTTTTAAATTTTCTTTCAGAAATATTCAGAGAAAGTTAAGCCTCAAAAGCTAAAAAGCCATGTCATATTTGAGAAAGTATTTTAGGAAGAAGCTGTATAAATAGAAAAGAAATAATGCATAATTTTAATATTAATAATAGAAAATAAATCATGAAAAGAAAAAAAGGGGGGAAAAGGGGGAGGAAAAAAGAAAGTCTGAAAGGTTTCAGATTTTAAATTACGTTCAAGGTTTTTTTTTTTAAATATTTTTAACATTTATTAAATACCATGTTCTTTGCACTTAAACCATAAAATTCAGTTCAAGAGCAATATCGCGAAATAATTTTAAATTGATCCTACGTTTAGAATTTCCGATATACAGTCTCACCCGCTGAAGATAAAAATGTTTTTCCTGTACAACGTTGCCATTGCTCGCTTTGAAATCCTTGAGTTTGTTAATCAAAAATTGATTAAAGTTTTAGATATATGAAATCGATAATAAAACAAATTCCAAATTTGGGCTTCCTGATGCCCATATATTCACAGTAGGATTACGTCATTCAAAATTTGATGGCTCTAGGACCGTTGTTTTATCACAATGCGAGACATACATGTATGCAGATTCTTCATTATTTAATTTCTTCAAATATAATACAGGGCAATAATATTTGGTGGCAACAGATTGAAAAGTGAAACGGATATTCAGAGTGATTCGACACAAAATTGCAAAATGAAAACAATAGTCTCTCAGGGACAAAGCCCCTTTGGACTAATAATTTTAATATTAATAATACAATAAATTTTGGTCTTAATTTTTGTAATCCTTAACTGAATAAAATCGAATTACCTTAAAATTTTTTCCTAATGTAATTAACAAAAACTTGTAAAAATATTCAAATTAAACTGTTCTGTGAAAAGTATAGCATTTAATTCCATTCAGAATGAAATGTTGTTTAAAAAGGTACTTTTCCGTTTCGCCAGCGCAAATCTCGCCAAGCAGACTTTGTTGGCGACAACATACAGTATACACATAAAAAATGTTAATTCTAAGAATTTTTTTTTATTTTGAAGGCATAAACATTTTAATATGGTTTAAAATTTTGTAAAAAGCCAATAAATAAAGACAATAAATTTGTAAAAAGACATTAATTTAAGAATTTACTATGATTTCATGGTTCAATATCCTGATTCGCCAAGTGATGTCATCTCACGTAAACTACGCTACTAAAATCTAATTCGCTCAGTAGTTATCTACATTAATTTCAAGTTAAATCTTAATTTGGAATACAAGTTTAAATGCAAGAATTATTTCAATTCGTACGAATAGCTTACTCAGAAATTATGTAAAACCGCAGTGCTTTACTTCGCTAGTGCATTCTCATTAGAATTGATGAATTTAACACTTGATTTCGCCTTCGGATGAGCGGTGTAATTGCGTTCTAATTGACTTAGAACTAATTGACTTATTACCGTGAATTGTCTTAGGGGATAAAATTTAAATATCGTGTAAAAATTCTATATTATTGTATGCCAGTATTGAAAGAAACAATCTGATAAGAAATGGCTTCAACATGTTTTGAAACTGAGGCGTAAAAGGTTACCAACAAAGATATTCCGTCTGGCATCAGTTAAACCATTATTGGCGACTTTATCGTTTGCGCCGTCAAAACGGAAAAGTACCTTTAAAAATGTATTCTTTCACATAATTAGGGCTCTGAAATATTGTAGAAAACGAAAATAAATACATTTATATGTATATTTACGACGTAATTACAAAATATTTACATTCGATTATGTCAAAAGCCATTGATCTTAATGGTAAGTCACTCAATGTTTTGGTCACCATAAAGAGACTACCAGTGCTTCAGTGTACGGGGAAAACAGGTTAGAGCCACTCCTCTTACTTCCTAGCTCCAGGCCTTCATTAGTAAGGTGATATGAAGATCTTACATGGAGACAGTAGCCTCTAACCATTCTTGCTCTTGTAAGGCAGGAATGATTTGCTGCTGAAAAGATTCACAGAAATGGGCACCTGTAGAATTTGTAGTACTCCACATGTAACAGTTTTGAGTATTAAACTGTATGAGTACTGGCTTTTTAAAACACTCCAAATATGCATAACTTCCTTTTGACATTGTATTTTCCTGTACATTCTTTTCGACCATCTGTTGGTCGAAATTTGAACTATTATTTCTTTACTGCAGTTTTCTTTTCTTTGTGGTCCACATAAAGTAGGTACCATGTTTCAACAAAATAAGTCTACCAGAACAGGCTCCACACGGCTCTAGGGTAACTTTAATTATAGCCACCTGTTAATTCTTTTCATATGTTCATTGTTTCATATATTTACCAAAGGAAAAAATTATTTATGGGTAAATATTTGTTTAAATAACTTTATTTTACATTTAATACCTGAGGTCATGAAAAACTCTTTGTATTAAAAAGGAGTCATGAATAAAAACAAGCACTGGATTATATGAATGCGATATGGTATTTCCACTATAAATATAACCTGAAATGCAGTAATCACGTAATGTCATTCAGTGACTTAAACTATTCAGTGACTGACATTCAGACAGCTACTTCAATGATTAAATGTGCCACCTTTACCGATATAGGGGTTAGCAATGCTAATTGCCATAGCCATACTGTTGGGCTCTAGTTTGAATCCTGGGGAAAATGTAATTCTTTAAAAGAAGTGGCCAGAAAGTGGTGAAACTTGGCAAACAGAGAGAGACAGCAACGAACAGTAAGTGATCTTTATTTCAAAATGATATGCATAATAATACAGAGCGAGAAGAGTGTCAGCTCAGTAGACTGTAGAACCACCTTGTATGGTGATACACCTTGGACCACCTTGTATGGTGATACATGAAGCAACACGTCTAGATACAGAGTCAATGCACCTACGGATGGTGTCCTGAGGAATGGCTCTCCATTCCCTGTCAACCATTTGCTATCGTTCGTCTTCTGAACGTGGGAATTAAACAGCCTGGAAATGGCATGTAATCAATCACATCTCAAATTCGATTGGTGAAAGATCAGGAGAGAACAGTGGCCAGGGAAGCTATTGTACACCTTGTAGAGCACATTGGCTGGTGCAAGCAGTGTACAGACAGATATTATCCTGCTGATAAGGGGCATTGGGCAATCCCTGAAGGGGGAGTGTCACCAGCCGCAGCACATCATCCATGTATCGTTGGGGTATTATAGTGTTCTGAAGAACCAGGAATGGTACACAATTGCACCACAAAACCATGATGTCACGTCGCGCAGTGGGGCATTCCACAATTGCTGTTGGGATTGGACCTGTCTTGACAACGACACTACATTCCTATGCATTGACTATCATTGCAGAAACAGAAGCGTGACTCATCTGAAAACACAACCTTGAGCCATTCTGTCGCCCACATTGCTCGAGCCGGGCACTATTGCAGAAGTTGGCGTCAATGTAGTAGGGTCAATGGCAGTCTTCTTAATGGACATGAGTGCAAGCCACTAGCCACCCACTGATGGAAAATGGTTCTGGTTTATATGGGAACATCTAAGGTGTCTTAAACATGCTGCAGAATCGAGACAGAAGTGGCTTGCAGGTGCACCACAGCTTGTTGGTGGATACGTCGATCCACACATGTTGACGACACTCTGGCTACATTGGCTCCTCTCAAACTCGCCACATTTCCTGTGATGAGATTTTCCATATGGACCAATCTGGCCTTCTCAGTCTGATTACCCTGCCCCTCATAAAATCATTTATCTGCTGGAACTGCCTCTGTTGATGACAGCTTAGCATTCTAGCCTATTACATGTGTCCTCTGAGACAAGAATAAATTTTCTATGATGATTTTCCTAGCAGAAATAATGGCCCCAAAATAGAAAATTCTGCAGGTTCCTTCCCTTATATCTTCTTTAATGAGTGCTGGAGAGCTGCACATTTTACATCATTCGCATAACTCGGTGAAGTGCGTCTACCCTGAAATTTGCATAATTTTTGGGCCACTCCTTCTTGGTGTTGCATTTTCAATGTCAGGTAATATACACAGCAAGCCAGAAGTCCTCTTGAATGGGGTGGTGGTATGGAAAGAGGAGTGGAAGATTCTTAGACATCTCTTCCCAAGGAATTCTCCTTCAAAATTGTGATGGAATTAATTAAAGTCATAGTGTCATCTATGAGGTGCTCAAGGTCCCTGTGGATGACATATGCATTACTACACTCCTAGCCCCAATAAAAATCTTAGACATGTACTGCTGCTAATGTCAGACAGATGAAAGAATTGGTTGTGAATTGAAATTATCCTTTATCTAAACATTAAAACTGATTATTCCAATGCAACCTGATTCTACTGAGCTCGAACAGCTAAGGCCCTACTAGATTTTGTGCAGTTTCTTTCACATGTTATGATCAATGATGATCATTTAATAAGTATCAATTAAACATGATATTCTGATGTAGAAAAAACATACAAAGAGACTGCAAAATTTGTATTGCTTCAATCTATCCCTTACACAATCTGGCACATGGAAGAATACTTTAGAAAAATCCATACAAAATATTCACAAAGAAATTTACAAAGGTAGCAAAATTGATAGGAATTGATAAATGCAGAATTATAAGCTACTGTGTGCTAAATAATGCCGTGTACAATATATCTTTTTTAAAATATATTTAAAATATGATACTCAGATTTAGAAAATTTTAAATTAGAAAGCTATTATTTAGTTCAAAACTGTACTACTTTTAATGACTTCAAAATTTACTATAATTTGAAAGAACAGAAATCATTTTAAAAATTTTTAATTCAAATCTTGATTCAAATAATGATTTCAGTTTGATAAAGTAGCTCAAAACTCATAAACTACATTAATTTATAGAACATTATTATTAGTTTCAAGCTCAGCAAACTTTCCCCATATTTAAATTCCAAAAATAAACATGGGGGGGGGGAAGAAGAGAAAAAGTAACTTTAACTATCATTTCTCTAGCCATAATAAAATACATGTATAACTAATAGGAACAATAAAAAGAAATCAAAATGGAAAAACAGTACTTACACCATCAGCCATAACCACTTCTACTCCCCTATTATCTGTATTTTCCAAGACAAATTTTCGAAACTCTTTAAGATTTTCGGGGTCATAAATGTCTCCATCACCTTTCTTACCTAAATTTTAAAAATTGAAATAATTTAAATGATACCTTAAAACACAAAAATCAAATCTATATGAAACTAGTTAGAATTATTCAGGCTCATATGATGAACAAAATGGTTGACAAACAGATTATCTGAACAAAAATTATCTTAGATGACAAATGGTGTATCGAGAGATGAACACTCAAGTAAGCAACAAATAATTTTTCAGTGCTTTGAGGTAATCTATGACACAGAATCAAAACTCAGACTTCTATAAATATCATTTTAATGTTTTACATTGTCAAGTAAAGCCTAGAAGTGAGTGTTTTACACTAGTAGTTTCAAAATGGCAAATCACAGGATGTATATGGTCCCAAAGCAGTTTTATAGGGCCTGTAAATGCATTTAAGTTATGTATTTGTTGTGAAAATGGTGTTGCAGTTAGTTATAGTTATTTGAAGTCTGCACTGACATAATTTTCATTACCATTTAAATTAATACTAATCACACATAAAAAATCAATAAATGCAGCTAATTATTTTACAATGAGATATCAATCATATTCAAACATTTGCAGATATATATTTTATTAACTTTTATTCATACTTATCAAAATATGAAAAGGCTCAGGTACAAATAATTTCACATGACTGACCAATTGCATGTAATAATCCGTGATAAAGATAATTTCTAATCCAAGGCCACAAACCTTATCAGAATCAAAACATCATCAAGTATCAAAGTGTAGTAAGAAATAAGGAAGTTTATGATTACTTTAATATATAAGCATATGTATTTTTAAATAAATGTCAAAGAAAAATTTAATAAATAAGACACTTGGTTGTCATTATTTTTTTTTAACTTCATCCCACTTGGAAAATGTTCACTGAAAATTTAGTTTTTATAATTGGTTTAGTTTAAATTAAGGTAAATTATTTAATGGTTAATTAAATTAAATCAAAACATGCTACAATTATTTGAAAGAAATGTCAGTATGAAAATTTAATATTTAACAATTAGTATACCTGAATTACAAAGTGTAACCAGCAAAAATGTTTTGCAGATACCAAATTTTCAAGCAGAAAATAATTTTTGAAATTTTTCCTTCTATGCGATATTATTGTTATTGTTTAGGTATATTTTGATTAAGTAAGTAAAATTTAAACTTTTATTAAAGTTTTTTATTTATAAAATATTTCATTTCATTAAAAAAAAATTGGTCCATGAGCTATTTTCAGATTGCTCATTTGATCTTAAAGTGACTGCTATACTGTTGGACATTTTGTCATTGTTGCTGTTATCTGTAATATTGTATCTCTACACAAAGCCATGTTGGAAATCAACAGTGAAGATGTACAGGAGTTACAAGAGAAAATGAAAATAAGCTCAAGAAGAAATAATTAGAGCAACTTTAGAAGTAGCAATAAAAGGTGACTATGGGGGAAATATCTTCAGAAGAAGGGAAAGTGAAGATAATCCTGGTTCTTTGATCCATAAAATTGAGAAGGTGTCTACAGTTTTCATGTAGTAATAGCAAGAAATAGGAAGCTACAGCAGATGCATTTTCAATGGGAATGACATGTTTTACTTTGAAAACTGTAGATAATAACAAATCACATTGTACAAATTTTGACTGGAATGGAAGACAGTACATCTCACAGTCGAATAGTGCTAAATAAATGATAAAAACAGATACTCCAAAAGAAAAAAGGCTATCTAATGTTTTTATGAAAATGAATGATTCATCTGAACAAGAACGTCTTTTCCCTTGCCCTTTCTCATCATTTTGTAGCTATGACATCCACTCTCCTTTCTACAATATTGTAAAATTTAATCAAGTTTTATTTTATTTTATTTACTCAATACCAAGTTTACCTCTTTTGTTTCATATTTAATGATTTAGGTCATTAAATCTAAGACAGTTTTATATCATGAAACTTGTACACAAAACACTTAAAAAGTTTAAACGAGCAATCTCTTGTGGTCACTTGTTAATCCACAATTAATGTTACAGATGATAAACAATCTTCAGAAATGCCTTACATTCATGAGCTGAGGTTTCAATGTATTATCACAAAAAAGAGGAAAGGAGACAAATGAAAAACAATATTTTCTATCTCACTTCTATACCCAAAAAAATTGTAAATACCCTTTATTGTAAGATCATGCTACACAAATTTATCTCTGTTATTATCAAGCAATGAAGAATCTATAGGTAAAAGTATAGTTTAGGCTACCCTTTGGCGAAACTTGGCGATTTTTGGCGGTACATGGATACCGATTTTGTGCAATTCTTTGACTCGTTATTTTGACTTGCGAAGCGCCGATTTTTGCACCAAAAATCGCCGCTAGACAAAGTCAAAATAACAAGACAAACAATTGCACAAACTCGGTATCCATGTATACATCAACTTATTTTCACTTTAAAAAAAAAATCCCCGAATTGCACAAAAATGGCATTGCTCACTCCTTTGACTTTATCCATGTACACATCATCTATTTTCACTTAAAAAAAGATCCCAGAATTGCACAAACTTGCATTGTGCACTCCCTTGACTTTGTCCATGTACACATTGATATATTTTCACTTAAAAAGTTAAAGCAGCACCAAATTCAACAATATAGGCAAACAAAAAATATATAATCTCAATAAAATAATACATTTTAAACCAAATGATAAAATAACATAAAAAAGGAAAAACATGTTATACATTTAAGCACTACCAAAAGCAAATATTCACTTAGTATGATTTTCGAGTTCGCTTCGTACACCCAGAGCCCCATAAAAATCAAAATATCTATCATACTTGTATGACTTTTTTCAAACCAGGTACTCTTTCTGATCGAACGCTTCACATAGTGACCATCTGAACCTTTCCTCTTACAAACCCATTCAAATCCATCTAAACGGTTTTTACGTTCTACTAAACGCATATGCTTCCTACATACTGGACACTTATAATGGCTACTAAGTAAACCTTCATTTACACACCAGTCAATTAAAGCTCTTTTCCCTTTTGCTCCAAATCGTACAGAAACTTCAAATTAATCTTGCTACATCCGGCCTTCTACCGTCTAAAGAATCAAACCAACACACACCACAAAAACGCTTACAAAACATCCCATGATTCAAAATTTCCCAGAATCATGCACCCGATTATGTCACAATAGGGTTTCCATAACATTCAACTACTCAGGCTACCACAAATGAAACAACAACTTGACGATAAATCAAACAACAACTTCGCCATAATACAAGGGGTACCTTAAAGTCTACTCTACCCGAATCTATATGTTTGTGAGTCGTACTGTGGAAAGAAAGAAGCACCTACAGACGTCAACTTTTGAATACACATAGAAATGCACTTCATCTCAAAGCCCAAATTTCAGACTTTTTATTTTTATTTATGTTTTGTTTTTCCATTAGCAAACTCAGCAACTTATGGACAATGTGTTGTCCCTGCTTGAAATGAAACACTTTTATGTTCCACTATCAATGTGTTGTCATTCAGCAAAGCATAAGACATTTATCTTATAAAATTAATCAAACTCAGATATATATATATAAGCAATGCCTTGCTACTGCCCCAAATAAATACTTTTATCTTTCATGTAAACTATTTAATTTGTTCTTGAAAGTTCATTCAATACTGATCAACAAACTAAGATTTTAAAGGAATTCATGCATTTTCTATTTGATTTAAATAAGATTGCATTTAATTCATGATACATCTAATTAACCATTTTCATGAACATCTGCAGTGTTATTTATTTATTTAATTTATAAAAAAACACTTCTAAACCCATATAGTATGTAATTCATATAAAATATTTTTTTAATTTAATTTGTTTTTCAAATTTAATTCATTACTAATTTTAAAACAATATATGCATTTTTAATATTTTTTAATAATGTATCAACTTGATTTCAATAAAAATGCATTAATTCATGATATATCTAATTAATAATTTCTACACACACCTACAGTTTTTATTTAATTTATAAAAGGCTCTTGGAATGCCATACGGTATGTAATATGAAATCTCCCCCTTTTTTTGGCCTTTTTCATTTTTTTAAAGACAAATCCTTTTTTGGTGTATCATATTGCAATCTGAAAATTTGAAGACTTTAAATGTGATCGTCTTGCATAGCTGAAGGTCATGAAAATAATCTGCATCTGAATTCTTCATTATTATGTTTAATTTGCCCATAATATATAGCAGTACTATCGTTAAGCTACTTTCTTGATCTCTTTCGATGGTCTCTGAGAAACATTCCTCGGGTTCCGTTGTACAAGTGGATACAGAAAAAAAAAGGAATTTTACTACAGCAGTAATATATATAACTGCTATAGAGCACTACTGTGTCTCCTATCATCGAATTCCTCAATTAAAAAAAGAAGAAGAAAATTATATTTGAGCTTAAATGCAACTCAAAAAAAACAGACTAACATGCTAAAAATTTACAGTAGATAAGCTCTGAAGGAAAGAAGTAAGCTGATCTATACTTGATTCTCATTACTTCATTGCTAAACTGTACAAGTTTTTATGCATCGAAAAATAAAATGTTCTAAAACATTTTTCTTCTTTCCATTCATTTTTAGAGCATAAATAATATAGTAAAGGCATCATACAATGACCTGTAATATACATAAAACTTGAACAAAAAGATAAAACTTACCATAATGTGGTTCAAAAGTCTCTGGTGGACCAGCAAAAAAATCTTCCAATTTAAAATCATTTGCACATTTTAAGGTAAAACCAAACCCTTTGCATTCCCACTTTCTTCGCCATAAAATGTACTCTGAAAAGCCTCCAGGTCCAGCACAAATATCAGCAAAATAAAGCAGCTCATTTCCAACAACTAAAGACTTCTGAAAATATGATTGAAAAAAAAAATTGTGCACATTTGAAACAAACTAAGAATTTTTTAGTTGAAAAAAAAATTATAAACAAAAAATTATGCATTCCATTTTTGTTTAAATTCTTTATAAGAAGTATTCTATAAAACTTTGAAAAAGTTTTAAATGAAAAAGTTTCAAAGTTTTAAAAATAAACTTTGAAAAACTTTGAAAAAGTTTTAAATATAGTATATTTTCTCTTAACTACTCTCAGTTCAACTGGCCTTCTGTTAAACTGCATGTTTAGCTCAAGAAATGACTCATACAGCATTTCTCGAGTTGAATGTCTCTAGCACCATCTAGTACTTTTTGTTGTAGTAGTATCTTATAGTTTGGATATTATTATTTTTAATGTATCTTCTAGTTTGGATATTGTTATTATTTCGCATATGCTTGTTCATACTTAGATTATAACTCATGGTGGAAAAAAGAGTTTGCTGGCGAAAGGAATTAAAAACTAAAAAGCAGTATGGTAACAATGGAACAAAAATTACAAGGGCTGGATGGAAATTAGTGGCAAAATGTCAATGGTTTTGAAAAATATACTATCATAGTGGCAACATGTCAATGATTCTGAAAAGAATATTATCCATAGGTACAAACACTTATAATCCCTCAATATTACAGCTTGCTATGTTTACTTCTTCCAAATTACTTCAAAGCATCATACACCATAAGCATATTCATTTCTACTGATGCTCCACAACAAGATATAGCCACATGAGCACCTACTCAGCCAGTAATGGTTGACTATGATTTCATTTTAAAAAATTCTGAATGCTACCATAGAGCAAAAAAAACCAACTTAATTTCTAAACTCAATTCAGTGGTGCAACAAGCTCTACTGGGCCACGGACTTTTTCTGCTTTCTTGACCTTGGGGCTCCAGAGTACATTAACATATGCCCTGTGCAAATGGTTAGCTTGTCGCAGGCTCACTAATTATATTACTTATTTTATCAACCCACTAAAGGGATGAAAGGCTGAGTCAACCTTGCCCAGCCCAGATATCGAACCCCAGACCTGTGGTGCAACTGCACTAGCCACTTCGCCACCAGGCGGTCAACTTAATTTCTATGTGAAGCAATATACCGTATTTACGCGAATGTAATGCGCATCGTTTTTGGCCAAATGTAATATTCAAAATTGGGGTGCACATTAGATTCGATGGCGCATTAGATTCGAGTGCAAAGTTCGCCGATAACGTCAACCAAATTTAAATTGTAACAATGGATTACTGTATTTGTCGACTAGATTTACCGTTACATTTATCGTTGACACATTATTGCATAGAGGATACAAACTGCAGAGTACGTAGTCACGAAAGGGAGGGCAAACAGAGGAGAATGTTATATGACGCTACTTTCAAACGTAAAGTAATTCTTTATGCTGAAAAAATGGCAATAGAAAGGCAGGGGAGAGTTCAACGTAACTGAGAGCAGTGTTCGCTTGTGGCGGCAACAGAAATTGGCACTGTTTGCAACTAAAGCTAGTAGAAAGAAATTCACTGGCCCTCGCAACGGAAGACACCCTAAAGTTGAAGAAAAAGTTTTCAAATTTGTACGTGAAAGGAAGAAAAATGAACAACCTGTGACTAGTGACACCATAAGAAATAAAGCAAAAGAGGAGGCTGAAGTACTTGGAATACCGAAACAAGAGTTTAAGGCTAGCCGTGGATGGGTGGATCGGTTTATGAAGCGGATGGGCTTATCTCTAAGACGCCGTACAACAATATGCCAAAAGCTTCCTGCATATTTTGAGGGAAAACTACTAACATTTCAGCAGTATGTCATCACACTTCGGAAGGAAAAGAATTTTTCAATGGAGCAAATTGGCAACGCTGACGAGACGCTAATTTGGTTTGATATGCCTCATAACTACACCATTACGGAGAAGGGACTAAGGAAGTTATCATTAAAACTTGGGGATGTGTAAAACAACGCGTAACAGTGATGCTGGCAATAACAGCAGACGGGTGCAAACTTCCCCCTTTCTTAATCTTCAAACGGAAAACAAGCCTTAAAACCCCTAAGAATGAAAAGCTGTTCCCAGATGATGTCCTGATTCGAAACCAAGAGAAGGGGTGGATGACGAAATCATTAATGCTTGATTGGCTCCGAAATGTATGGGAACGCCGTCCCGGTAGGCTCTTCAATCCACCATCAATGCTTTGTCTGGACGCATTTCGTGGTTATCTCACCGACGACGTAAAAAGAACACGTGCAGCCTAGGCAGTGATCTTGTAATCATTCCTGGAGGGATGACGTCTGTGTTATACAACCACTGGACGTTTGTATAAATAAACCTTTTAAGAGGTACGTTCAGGCGGAGTACGAAAAATCGTTTTGTGAGCCAAATCGTGAATTGACCTCGATAGGAAAAATTAAGCGTACTGCACCGCACATTGTTGCACACTGGGTTTCTGCTGCCTGGAAAAGCATCGAAGATCCAATGATTGCGAAATCTTTCAAGAAATGCTGCATTTCAAATTCATTGAATGGCAGTGAAGATGACGTGCTCTAGAACGTCGAGGATGACAATGATGACGATGAGGAAGGAAGAAATGAATCTGCTTCTGACGAAGAGAGCTGCGAGGATTCCAGTGATGAAAACATTAGTGAATAAAGCCGATTACTATTAATCACAGTTTGTAGAAACTGTTAGCTATAGAAATGTTACGATTTATTTCATGTTCATATTTTACGATAGATACCGTATATACGGTAGTGGTAATGAACAATGATTATTTCACATAACAATAGCCCACTAATAGGTTAATTCTATGTTGTGCTACTTTATGTATAAATCCATTGTTGTATAAAATATGGTATCTAAATTTAAATAAAATTATCATACCATTGATTGATAGTTTATATACAAATCCATATTTGTATAAAATAAGATTCAATAAATTCCTCATAGCATTGATGCGCATTACATTCGCCGACAAACATTTTTTTATTATTTAAAGTTTTAAAATGGGGATGCGCATTAGATTCGCATAAATACGGTATATGTATATTTTATTTATCGAAAATTAATTTATGTTTCACTACATCATTTCACACAGTCAGCAACCACTTATCTCTAACATTTAAAAGGATAACTGCTAACTTTAGCTTGCTCTTCAAAAAACACAGGGTAAGTTCTGGGAATTGTTACATTTATATTTTCTTTGTCAACAACTGAAAGTTTAGTATGTTAATAATATTAGATTAGAACTTTAAGTATGCATATTATTGGATGTTATAGCTGAGAAACTGCTAAAAAGAACAGAATAGTTCACAAAATGTGAAGAAATTTGATAAACTGTCCAGTTATTCAATAAATTATTCCTAACTTCTTTACCAGTTGAGTCTTCAGAGGAATTATCTGACTCCAAAACTGCATGTATATTTTTGCGTAATGTATTTTATAGTGTAGCATGTAGGCCAGTCCCACAGGGAAAAAAATGCAACCAACCAAAGCTTGTCATGTTTTTATTACCTAAAAGAGGTGCTGAGGAACACAATAGTTTTTCCAGCATGTGAAGAGAAGTCTACTTATGTATGAAATAGTGTTTTAAAGCATATCACAATTAAAATTTGTTCTTGTGATATTTTAGCTTCCTTTCTTATGTTTTGGAAATCTTATACAAAAAATAAATCCTTTTTGTGATGCTTTCATCTTATTAAAAAACTTTTAGTACACTCATTAACTCATGGAAAGTACTGGCAAAGTGTTCTGCAAAAACGAGATAACTCGAGATATGTGTCAACCAGTAGACTTCCAATCACAAGTAATCTTGTGGTTGGCAATGATGACATTAAGTAAATTCCTACTTTTCTGTGCATCTTCCATTGTCTTTTAATATTAATTTTGAAATTATGTGAATAGTTCCTTTTAAATTAATTTTAATTTATTTTAAATTCATTTGTCCTAAATTTTCAGATTCCATTTACACTTTATAGCTTGTTTGCTTCCATTGCTCACAAGGAACAAGCAATAATTGGAAACAAACAGGGGTAGATACTTGAAATTTGCACTTAAAAAGACATTTCTAATGCTATCTCATTTAAGAGGATGAAAAATTAAGTTAATTGGTGAAAGCACAATTTTTGGTTTTTGGTCTTTTCTTCTAAAGCCATGCCATCCTAGTGCTTCTTTTGTTTTCACATACTTCCTCAGCAGTAAGTGTTGCCAGTTCTACTTTATTTTTTCCCAACGATAACTGTTTTCACAATCATTGCTTGTGCTACCATATTTTTCATCTAATCAAAGTTAGGATGCAATAAACTCTAAAGGAGTACTGCCCATCAACATTTAGACTCTTACTGAATTCATGCAGCACTGCAAGCATTCCAAAGGACAAACGTTCACTGCTGCAAATGCCATTTTTAATTTTAAGACTGTGCAGTCTTATATGACTTTTTAAAAGGAATATTTTACAATTATTATTATTTATTTATTTTAACTCTGCCTATTTTAGTTATTTAAGATGCAATAAAAATATATATTTCTCAATTTCTTTATATTTCATGACTCACTTCTTTAAAGAGGATTGATTCTGAGGGATGAAATGAACAAAAATCAAGGGAAACAAAATTACCAACAGAAATTACAGGGCAAAAACTTGAAAAAAAGTTTAGGGGTATCTATTATTTAGCCAAAGGTTTAGGGAGAAAGAAAGAAGCTAAACTGCACCAATATGGTGTCAAAATGCACAGTATGGCTTTAAAGGAAATGTACCATTTTTTTTCTTTTTGATTTTTGCTGTACATTAAATGCAAGAAAAAGCAATTACCTTTGCATTTATGCAAAATTTATACATTTGAAAATATAAATGATGAAAATACATGTATTAATTCATCGTGCAAATGACTGCATACAATAAAGACATACAATTATAAATAAGCAATTGCCCACAAGTGATATTCAAGTCTTAGCAATTAAATATGCAAATGTGTTCCATGATTGAAACAAGAATTAAAAGCAGTGTATTCCCATTTCAACTTTTATTATCAAATTAAGGACCATAAAACTGAGCTTAATTTTCTCCAAGTTAAGAAATAAATAACAAATATAAATAAATATATTTGCTGACAAGCAAATAAATTAATAAAATATAAAAAGTTACTCACCCCATTTTTATCCTTTGGATTACTAAACATAAAATCAAATGCAGCATCCATATTTGCCATCTTCATCGCAGCTCTTTAAAAAAAAAAAAAGTAAACAAATTATGGCATATCATGAAAAATTTATACATGCTTATTTATTAAATGCATTCATGCAAATAATTTAAAACTGATTCTCAACATTGATGCTTATGGTGTCTCTTGAAGTTAATAAAGAATAATACAAATAATATTTCAACTTTAAATATGAATAATTATGAACTATATGATGAATAAATTTACAAATACACATCATTCACATTCAATTAACACTAGACAACATCTATAGTTTATTCAACTGCACTTAAAAAAGGGGGGAAGAACAACAACTTACATTATCAATTATCATGATTGCAATTAATGTTATCATTCAGATTATAATCAAACAGGCAAAGCCTGTCTCTTTGTATTCAAACACATGGGAAATGCATTTCTTACTTAGATCAACAATCCAATTAATGCTATCAAAGTATCATAGAATAATTTTCAGTGAAGTAAAGTCACCAACTAAGGTCAAAATAGATTAAAAAAATTGCAAAGTGTCAGAAAAATGCCACCAAGTAAAGAATTATGCAACCAAATAGCTTGTTTTTTTATTATAAGTCAACCAATTAAAATTAAGCAAAAAAAAAAAAAAAAAAAAAAAAAGGCAACTTAAATTTAATGTAGACTTTGAATAACTGTAGAGATTTCGAGGATGATCAGACAAAGTTTCTCTTCTTCAAGACCCTTCATTTTTGCAAATCCCCCCTCACAAATCCTTACAAAAACATTTTTGGTATAAACAGCTAAACCAAACTTAGTTTCCTTTTTTGCCATTTTTAAAATTTACATTCGCATGTTCTTTTCCAGTGAATGAGGGATGTCCTCTATTAAGATTATTGGTGCAAAATTGGTCAAATAATTATCGGAAATGCTATGAGCAGTTCATAAAGGAATAATTGCAAAGATATTACGAACAGTTCATAAACAAATTTTGATATTCTTCCTAATAAAAGTTCTGTGAAAGTACTCATTTTTAATGTTTCTTGTTGCATTTATATTAAATTAGTTTCTTTCCTAATGCTATCTTTTCTCATCATTTAAAGTTATCACCATTCAGTTAATGTCATCAAAATAGTTGTGGGCAAAAGTGATCACATTAAGCAGTGACTACTGCATTAATAATTTATCTACAATTTTAAGCAGTTTAATCCAGAGAATCATTCGGTTATGCAAATTAAAGCAGCACACACAAACTACAAAACAATGCTTTTGTTTAATTGAATTCAGTAGGAAATAGAAGAAAAATACTTGTACACTTATTTTTGCTATTTAGCAATTTATTAATGGATAACATATGTTTAATTATGTTAGAATGTTTATATATATATATATATATATATATTAAACACAATTAAATTAGGTACTGTTGTGGTTAAACACAATTCCTAAATCCAATGACATCAGTCCTTGTCTATGCATTTTCTTTTCTATGCATTTCCTTTTGTATTCCCAGTCGAAATTTTACTCTAAAATGGTCTGCAATGGCAGGTTTTTTTTTTTTTAATTATACATTAAACAAACGTAATTCCTTTCTAGACAAGGTTCGATTAATTCCCTCCTAATTAATTGGGAGTGTATGAGTGTATGCATATTTAAATTTACAAAAAAAAAAAAAAAAAAAAAAAAAGAAGAAGAAGAAGAAGAAGAAGAAGAAGAAACTATACAAGTATCTTGAACACTTTTTCAAATTCAGCATAATAAAGCTTCCCAGTGCAGGCATCAGCAACCATTTTTGGCTGTGAATCAAAATCAACCAAAATGTCAGCATTAAGAAGATCTTTGGTTCAGCGGTATTTTTATTTTAGAATAGGGCAAATGGTGGAACAGAGCTTTCTTGGTGAATAATTAGATAAATTTTATTGAGAAAATAATTATAATCCACTTTAAGCATAAAAATTATAATTATTATAAAAACAAACATAATTGAATGAACTTTAAATCTTCTCATTATCCATGGCTTCCCCGATGATGAACTTCTGATGTCAATTTAGTCAAGACTGTTTTATGGTCAGTTATCTTAAAACGAATAACTGAATTTTAGTTAAATAAGCTGCTCCTGATCTACTTAAACTAAATTTAATGTGTAAAGATATTTGCTTCCATTTATTTATAAGTGAAGGCGGAAAAACGATCAATGCTCTTTTCTTTTTCTTTTTTTTTTTTTTTTTTTTTTTTTGTCTATGGATCGGTGCTGCCAAACTTATCGGTTTTTCTTGGAAATTCTTACAAATTTCATTTTTTAAAAATAAATTTATTTTATTTATCTTTTACCTTTATTTTATCTTTCTTTGATTCTATCTATTTCTATCTTTTTATCTCTGACAAAGGAAGCAGTGTCAGTGCAAAGATGTCCACCCCCATTGTTGATGGCACTGCACTACAGCAATGATTTATGAAACAATTTTTAGTAGTCAATTTAAATTCATCGCAAGTGATTCTACGAAGTTTAAAACTGGTGTCACTCTGTAGAGAGAAGCCCAATCTATCAACATGAAAAGTCATGCTCATTCTTATCTAAGATAAAAATGGCAGTAATTATGAAACATTAGATTGAAACGGATGTAACAGTAACCAGTTTTCCTCGTGTAAACTGGCTCCAGAATCACCTTTGCATTCCACTGTGTTTACACAATGGCTTTCCAGAGTGAAAGCATTTCAAATCTGTTGAAACCAAAAGTATCTAGTAAAGGAAAAATCAGTAGTACCCAACGCTTCGGATCAATCACAGTGCACTTCTAATTATTCTCAAGGCTGTTTTAGTGACTATATGCTTAACAGGAAAATTAAATCTAAAACCGATAATAAAAACTTAATAACCCTGGTTGGAACCTGGAAGTAAAGTTACTAGATAAATTTTTATTTATAACTGTATGTTGTCACTCAGCTCTCTTTTTCAGTAAACTGCCTCTTATCAAAATTTTTAAATGAAGTTGCACATTTAATTTTGTATTCTTTAAAAATTGAATTCAAACTTAAAAAGTAATAACTTGAAACTGAAATTTTAAACCCATTTATAAATATAAAGCATCAGAAAAGGAATTACGTGCACAGAATCACATAAAAATACTGAAAGAATTATTATTAATAAGAAATCCACACATTAAATTGCTAGCTAATGACCTGCATTTTGTCAGCCATATTCTTAAAATATATAATTTGTGTGGAGGGGGGAAGTTGTAATAGTTAAAAAAAATGTAGAGTAGATAGAAAGACATTTCTTTGAACCTGAAAAAGATAAAAATTTGAATCTTTTTCATTGACCTAAAGTCAAAATAAAAAATAAATAATTATTGGTATTATTGTTACAGATAGAATTATTATTAATTATTATTATAAATTAAATAATTATTATAAATTATATATTAATTATTATAAATTAATTATTACTAAAACAATATTATTGTTAGTAGTATTGAAAACAGCATCACAGATAAATATTGGTACCTGTCTTCTGTAGTGGCCTTGGTGGCAGAAAATGGTGCTAGCGCAGTTTGGGCTTAAGAAAGTGCAAGTTGTTGCAAAATGAATTTGATTACAGTAAACAATAAATCAGCAATTCTTTGATTATCTACACAACACAAATTATTACATATATATATATACATATATACACAAATTTATATAAAATTCCTTCTATACAGAAAAAATATACAAGAGGTCATAAAACAACTTCCAAGATACAGGAACACCTAGAGGCCTATCCACTCAACCAATTGAAATGAAATTTCATATATTATTTAAAGGTATGCACTCAAGATAGTGACGATTTAAAACAATTGAGCTCTCACAGTTACAGTGAAAATATTTTGAAATTTTCAAATAGCAATACCTATTTTTTTCCTGTGCAAATTGATCAGCACATTGAAAAATCATAAATGGCGTTGGAACAAAACAGGTATGACGAAAACTGCTGAGACAAAATGACAAGTTTTTGATGTGCCCATCTTTATAGATGATAAGTCATTGCATGGGGAAGATAGTTAACAACAATGAAATATGTAACATAGCCGGAGGCATCTTACATTTCTAACAAATCTCATGGATTTGATGTGTACATCTTAGATTTCAGATAACCCCAGAACCAGAAATCCATCAGAGTGAGTTTCGGGGATCACGGTGGCCATGAAACTGCAAAGTTACAGAAGGTGATGCTATCTCCAAATTGCTGTTGCGGCACTTGCCGAACACACGTGGAGTGGGTAGGCCAAGATGGATTCATATATCAGCAAGTTTCTCAGACCTCCTTGTTTGCATATTAAGGAATTTAACATAAGTTTGTGCTTATTATATTACTTAACACAATTTTGTCAGCATTTTATTTAAAATAATAACATAATTCAACAAAACTTATTTATCCTATTTAATACAATTATGCAAGCTATTTTGTTAAAATAACAACATAGTAAACATGCAAGAAAACACTATTTATTACTTTGCTTAGCACAATTCTGTTGGCAAATAATTACAAAATAATTATATAAATGAAACAAAAAATAATTTTTTTACAGACCTTTTTCTGGTGGCCATAATTCAGCAACTGCTGCTAATAATGCCTCAAACATCAACTAAGTTTCTTTTTCCATTAAATACCAAGCATAATGAATATTTTTCAATAAAAAACACTATGCAATTAAAATTAATTACAACAATTAATGCAATGTACTTACCAAAAACCACTTAGTTAATTAACTGTTTGTTCCTCGCACATACGAAGATCGGTAACTATTTGTTTTTTCCACATGTACAGACTAGTAACTGTTTGCTTCTCACCATGACCATTACAAAGCACAGGTAACTTAATATTTTTTATTATCACATCAAAATAATTAAAATATGAATAATTAGGAGACAATTTATACAGAGCGGCATCCCTTGCAATTTATATGGAGTAGCATACCCTTTCAGCAGCTGTTGGTCGGTTTTGAATGATATATCCATAAATAAATCCTTATTTATCCTAGTATTCGCCTTTGTGTTTTACCAGACTTCAATTTACAAATTTCAGGTAATGGTAAATTTATACAATACCAACTGAATATACAAACAGCCTTCCCCAAAACTCCTGATAATGCACAAGCAAGAAATTATAAATTTCATGTGACACTATCAAAACCTTACCTGTTTAAAAATATGCAACCACGTATAGTTTCAAATGGATTAGATCGTGTTCTTGCTTTCCTCATTTCTTCAGGTTCTAGTTTATCAAATACACTCTAGAGAAAAAAAAGAGGAGATACATCAAATTTAAGATAAAAATATGAAAACAAAACATAAATTTACAGACACTGCACAAAAGAGGGAACACAATTTTTAGTTTTGAACAATCCAGCCATTTAGTTATTTAAATTGGAATAACTTATACTTTAATCGATATTTTTGGTGATTTTCCAGGAGATATTACAAGATAAAAATTAATGATATATATTGAGGTACCACTGTATAATGATCAAATTTGATACAAAACAAATTTACTGAATTGTGCTGCTGGAAAAAAGCACAATAACATAAGTTAGTTTAATTTTGTATGCTTTTTGGTTGCTTCCTATGTCTTTAAATAAAATACAATCATAAAAAAATTTTAAATTTAATGTTTCTACAAATATAATTATTAATTTCTATAATCTTCTCCCCAAAATAATATCTGTTACACATACGTATGATAAATGAAAAAAATACATTTAAATTTGAATGTTTAAAATCTTACTATATAGGAATATTATATATTAATATGATATAGGAATACTTACTTTGTAGGAAATAATATCTCTCAAAATTTCAGGATAACAAAATTCAGTTTCACTGCTGATGTCAATTTTTTTCTAAAAATAAATAATAATACAGTAACTTGAGTAATTGTAATATCAATCAAGCAGTTATGAAATACTCACATTTATTTAAATTATAATTAGTTTTGATAGTTTGACTACATAAAATATATGAGATTAACAGCATGGAGAGAAAAATAACCAAAGCTCATATCTAATAAAATATGACTAATTCGAAAAGAACAGATTTTAAAAATAACACAAAAATTTTATTAAAGGAAACACCCATTTAGTATGTGTTAATTATTTCACATATAATGGATTTTTATGGGAAACAGTAGTTAATATAGCATAAATGACAAAACTGTTAAATAAATAACATCATGATTAAAATATTTTTTAATAATCACACTTTTTCTAAGTAATCCTCTTTTAGTGAAACTAAAAAAGTATAGATTTAAAATACTACAAGAGTAAAAGCTACAGCCACGTGGTACCTATTCAACCTTCATAAAATTTGCTTCATTTCATACAACTATTTAATTTATAAAATGATATTTTGTAACTTATACATGGAAAAAACTTCAATTCTTATGTACAGTTCATACACATTTTTGCACATGGAAATTAAGTACTTTTAAGGACCATTAATGGAAAAATTAAGGATCTATCAGCTAATGGGAACTGAATGTCTGAACTTCACTTTTGTAATACCATCCTTAGAATAAATTATATCGGTGAGTAGGATGCATTATTAGTAAACATAATTTAATAAAAATAATTATAAAATAAATTTAAGAACAAAATCAATTTTATAAAATTTATCAAGGTAGCATTAAATATTTTACACTTATAATAGTTGGATATATTTGAAAGAAGATTAGTGACATTTTATTTATGTTTTACTAACAGTTAGCTTAATGTTAATTTTTTTTTCTTTTATGCCATTTTGTTATGTACTTGCTCAGTCTAGAGGTTTAGTAAATAGCAGGTAAATTTTATGTCAAACGGCATAGGTTAAAATGAGAAGTAAAATCATAATCAGCATGATTTGTAATAGAAGACTGGCTGTTGCCACCGCTGCTGCTTGCCTAGAGAGTGACCTAATGATCAGAACAAACCTGAAAGTATGATGGAGGCACGGTTGGCAAGTGTTAAAAGTTAGTTGTGCTCTGCCTGTCAACAATTTAGCATTGTAGCTTTATGTAGAGTTTCTGAGATTGTAACCTAGTTAATATACTTTATATTAACTAGCTTTTTTAAAAGTTCCACTCATTCACTAAAGCATCAGCGGTGATAAGTTTTTTTTTTTTTTTTTTTTTTTTTTTTTTTTTTTTTTTTTTTGTATTATTTTAAGTCTCACTAGAAACAAAGAATAAGTTTTACATTAATTTTTGCATTTTTATGCTGTACCTTGTGACCACGGTAAGGATTAATGAAAGGCAATAACTCGCTTTAATATGCAGAGATAACTTTTAAAGGTGAGGAGTTATAGTTACAAATAATTAAATTACTCAGTTATACAGTCATTATAGATTTGCATGGCCACTATTAAATTTCATTTATTTTTTTTAAATATTTGTTAAAAAAGCACTATTAAAATCACAATCTAATAGCATTTCACAGTTTAAAATACATGTAATTTATGACATTGATTTTTAAACAATATTAGGATAATTTCACATTAAAAGCTACAAAATATTTATGTTTTGTATCAACAACACTCAACAAGTTATTTATGTATCTTTTTAACTTGAAGCTTTGCCACACATTTTGGTTAATTTATATCAATTTCCTTCTCTTTAAGCATCTTTTCTAGCAATTAAAAATTTACTTCAATATGCAAAACCAGCGTTCCCAGTAGTTTCTACCCGCTTTATCTATTAACTTATCAAACTCACAACAAAATACCTGTGAGGTTTTACTTGATCTGCTAAAAGTTATGAGTCCAAAACCCCTGGCAGATGTGAAACAAAGTATTGCTATGTCTAAAAGTAATTACAAAGTCAGATAAAGGTTTAAATAAGCCTCTTATTTAAAAATAACTTAGAACAGAAAAGCACATTTTTATGCTAGAAAAATCAACTGCAGCTTGAGGTGATGTAATTAAACATGAAAAGTCAAGTTCAAACTAAATCTATAGATTAGTAGTCAAAGACTACACAATTTAATATTAACTGGCTCAGTAACTCTATTATCGTAACAAATTTAGGTATTTTTACAATAGGCAATCTACCTTACTTAACTATGTAGTTACTTTACAGATCAATAGGTGGCACCAGTAGATTTTTTTTTTTTTTTTTTTTTTTTACACATTTTTTCTTCAGCCATTTTATTCAAACTTGCATGATCAGATAATAATGAAATAATCATTCAAGACTGATTCATTATTATTTAGTATTAATAAATTTTTACATTTTGCAAACTATTTATTTCTTTTGCTATGTTTTATGCTCTGTCTAAGGAAACTTTCAATGTGCAAATAAAAGGGTGAAATACTTTTTTTAAAATTAGATTAGCTGGTTTAAAACTTCAATGAATTATTCGATATTACTATAACTAAAACTGAACTCCTAAATGTTATGGAGGCAGATTATATCCCAAATTTTGTACTGTGAATGAATCAGATAAGAGGTTAGACAAAATACACCTGGCATTGTACTTCTATATTTAGTTGTTTCAAAACTTATTTACAAGCAATTTATTGTAAGCAGAATATTAAAAAAGAGAGATAATGAATTTAAGAGAGATAAATTATATACTGTTGCCGCTTAAGATAACAGATATTTCAGTTGCTTCTTATTCCAACGTTTTGTAATGTAAACATAAAATTTATTTCAGAGTAAAATGATAACAAAGGTTTGAAGACAGCATTTTAAAAACTCTTTACTAATTCAATGGAAAAATTGCATGTGAAAGAAACAATAAACATAAACATTTCTTTTAAAAACAAAATAGTCTGAAAAGAGATGGCGCCATCTAGTTAAACCTAAAGTTATGTTAGTAACTGATTAACTTACTAACAAAATTCAATAGATCGCCTAGTTGGCACAATATCTAAACTCAAATGTCAGCAGTGATAATGACAAATAATTACAAATTATCAGAGCTGGCAAGAACTAATGCAGTGTTCAAGCACAGGCCAGAAACACACTCTGTCTTACAATCCGAAAACCTCAGTTTAAAAGCTATCTAAATGATTTGCATTCAGGTAAGGAATCAGGAAGAGGAAGTTATAGTAGAGGATGAAATTATACAAAACTGGTTAATATACATAATAATAGCTGTGAATATCTTTGAAGAATAATTTTCTTTCTCTTTATCACTTTCTTTCTTCAATATGTTTCTGGATTTAATTAAAGATTTCTGTAATTCTAAAAACTACAGGTATTTATAATGTAAAGAAAAAGCTGCTAATTTTATTTCTTCAGTAACAGAACATTCAAAATAAATACGAAATGATATATATTAGCAGTCAGTTACAGAGCTGGTGTGGTAGAATTTTTAGAATTTAATACAGGCAGTGGGAGCACAATATAGGATTCACAGAGATTGTGCATCAGGTGGAAAAATGCCTGTGTATGATGCATTGAGATATATGATGAATCTTTTAAATTGTCAGTTTCAACTTCTTTATTAATAAATTCCTTTGTATAAATGCCTGTCCATGTGATAAGATTAGAAACATTTTTGATATTTTCCATACTTCTGTCTAGTGAAAAGTATAGAAAATAAAAGGAAGATAAACATGCTAAGAAAAAGACTTCTAATTATCAGAAGTAAAACATTCAAATATTGTTTTCATAGTTCTTCAAAAAAATTTTGAAAAAGTAAGAAATTCATCACAAATTTTCTGTAAAACATATCTATTATGTGTTAATACCATGAAGACATTTTTTATTTTGTCACATTTTTCTTCAAATCCTTCTAAACTTCTCAAGTTGCAATGTCTAAAATCCTAAAGTAAAATTACCCCTACTAATTCTGTAACAGCAAAAAACCAGAAATATTTTGAAAGAAAAAAAAATCAGAGCAAAAAATGTAAAATTAATTTTATAGAGAAAAACTGATGCATATTCGGAGACAATTATACGGAGAAAACACTTACCATGAAAAAACTAAAAAGAAGGCATTTTTAATTAATTAAATAGCTATTTTGCTTTTGCTAAGAATTGTTTTGTAAATTGTGCTTTATAACATGTATTACCTTGTTTATTTTTCAGGTTCAAAATACTGTAAAGTAAGTCACCAAAGTAATGCTTCTTTATAATATGACAACGAAAAATAAAAATGTTTTATTTCAGTGCTATTTCTTAAATATAATTTCAATATTATATTTAATGAATATTAAATATTAATGAAATGAAATTTAATGAATTATTTTAGTGAAATTTATCAGTAATTTAATCAATGTTATATTATTTTTTAAAAAAATCATCAAGAACTTCCCAGATCTCTGAATTAAAAATTTTCTATAGGAACTGATTTTAAAATCGCCATAATGTTAATAAGTCACGAAATTTAGAACCGTTTAATAAAAGAATTCACATCTCCAAAAGCAAAAAATTGTTTAAGACCTCTTCATTAGAAAAAAATGAAGCATTTTTGAAATGCTTATGTTTCACTTCTTACCCAGAAACTTGAGTATCCCATTGTTTATACTAGAAATAGGAACAAACTAAAACCCATTAACACATTCAAAAGATAACCATATTTGTCAGTGAGTTGCCAAAAATATTCTTGTGAAATGCTAACTCTCACTCAAAATAGCAGTAATAAAAACAAACAGAAATATCAGATGATTAAAATTAAGAACCTTCTGTGCATTTTGGCTGAAATTAAGGACTTTTAAGGTCCAATATTGATTCAAAAAAACCTAAGGATGTTTAAGACTCTCAAGAACTCTTAAGAACAGTACAAACCTGTTATATGAGTTTTCATTGATATTTTATACTTGTAAAAATGTCAGTTCCAATTTTTCAGTTTTTAAATCCAGTAATAAAATGGGCGTCAAGGATTATTAAAAACTGTAAATTGCACCTCTTTTAATAAAAATGAATTGAAATGAAAAATTAAAGCACAAACAAAATTATACAAATATGTAATTTTATCATCCTTACTGGGCCTTCCAACATCCAATTTCTCATTTGGCTAATATTCAAAGGTTCTGCATCACATTCAGGCATCCATACTATTTCTTCTTCAAGAGATATCTGCAAAAAAAATAAGCACAGCATATATCATATAATCACAGTATACTTCAAGCTTAACATTTAAATACTCAACTAAGTCTAAATGTAATATGCATAATGCATTCTGTACTAATGCTGCATATACACTCAGGAACAATCAAAATAGTGCCATAAAAAGGAAGAAAGGTACTATTGCAAAACTTTGTCAATAAGTACAGTAATATGCAAATGATCCAAATTTGGTGCCAATGCATATGAGCACACACCCTGCAGAGGCACTGCTATCAGGAAGTGGACCCTGTATAAACTGGCACATAGATGAAGTCATAAACATGGTGTGGTCCCAAGCCAGAGTAATATGGAATGCCATAGATTGGTTGGAAAACGTGGTGTTTACAGAAGAATCCTGATTCATTTTGGGGACAGATGATAACCACCATATGAGTGTGGAGGCACCCTGGTGAATGGTACAACCTAACAACAGCTCCATGCTGTCGCACATCATACTGGCCACACAACAGGCTTAATAGTCTGGGAGGCCATAGCCTATGATAGCCGCTTCACTCTAATCGTGGTAGGTGGAAACTTAACAAGCCAGCGTTATGTTGATGACATTCTTCGAGCCCACGTCAGACCTTTCCTGCACGGTCTTTTAGGTGCAATTTTCCAGCATGATAATGTTCCTCTGCATACAGGCTCAAGTTGCTCTAGACTTCCTACATCATGTTCAGACTCTTCCATGAATGGCCAGCTTCCTGGACTTGTCCCCTCCATGTGCAGGAAGAGCTGAAATGCAAGATACCGCCGTATCACTGTGTCCATGATTTAGAGGTGGTTGTTCAATATTCGTGATCCCATCTGCCTAAGAATACAAACATCCAATCAATTCAGTACTGGACTGTGTTGTGCCATGTATTGCAGCAGAATTCAAAGTGTTGTTGAAATTGCACTATATTTCTCAAATTGTACACACTGTATTTGTTATCAAGTTAATCTCTCATCTGTATTATTATGTGTATTGAATTTCATTTCAATCTAATGCTTCTTTCCTGGTGCACTATTTTTAATTTTCTTGAATGTATCATATGCTACAATAAATAAAAGTCAAGTATACTGCCTTAGGAGGGTTTTCTGGGAAAGGAAAGGTACTTAGAAACACTCTTTTGTAAACAACTTGAAGCACAATGAAAGGAGCACCAATCTCACAAGGAATTTATAATACATATATACATGAAAAGAAGTCATGATAAAGGATTTGCTTTTATCTTCATAGAAAACTCAGGCCATGCAGTACTTGAAAAAGCTTCTTCAATAAGTTAAGGACTTCAATATTCAGGAAAAAAAGCACAGTCCCAAACTATTGAAATCACTTTCCTAATTACATGTACTGGCCTTCATACTCCTTAGGCCTGTATTAAAGATAAGGTTTGTAATGAGGTTCCAGAATTTACTATGACCTCAAAACAGCCATTATTAATGCATCTGCTAAACCCCATACAGATATTTCACCAAAAGTCATCATTAACTATATCATGCAGCTTCATCACATCATCATTTTCAGACAAAATCATTTTAAAAAGGTCACCAATTGACTGCCTTCCGTTTCAAGTAGAACACCTGGGAGGTTGTAACCTATCTTTTATCTTCTTTTTAAATTGTTTGTCACTTTTAATTGTTATCATATATGTGAGAACTGTAACTGTAACTACGATTATGTAAGAGCGCCATCTAGATTAGGGTGTGGTCAGATGAGATGAGATGTGAACGATAGTGAGGACAGACGTGTCTAAAATGTTTTGACGATTATTCTTTTTACTTTTCTTTTCATTCTAATGTAAATAAATAAATCTTAGTTTAACTTCATGAGTTGTAGTTATGCTTATCATCAATCCTTCCCCATATATTGGTGTCAGAAGTTTTGATTCCATGCTCATAGTTGGATTGTGCCATTTGGATTACTAACGTTCACCCAAACGGATTACAGGTGAGCAATTATCATTCATCAATTTCATTTTGACAGTATAATTGTTTCAAGTAATAAACATGTCTTTAGAAGAAAATTTTGAAAAGTTAAAATGAAAGCGTAGTATTGAAAGAAGCAGTACTACGAAACTAATTTCAAAAATTGAAGTTGCTTTAGCAGATGAAAATGTTACATGTGATATCTTAGACGAACATCTAGATGTTTTAATAGAGAAAATGGATAAACTAAAGTGCTTAGATAGTCAAATTGAACATTTCATTGATGTAAACTTAATTGAGGAAGAAGTAAACACTAGTACTGATTACCAAGAAAAATGTCTTAGGTATACTAACAAACTTAAACGTTTATTGAAACAGAAAGAGAGTTTTACTAACTCATCGACATCTGAAAAACTGTTAAGTGTTCCGATGATAGTTTAAATTTACCCTCTTCAGTTAAACTTCCTAAGTTAACAATCAAACCGTATTCAAGAGATCCGAAATTTTGGAATGAATTCTGGAATTCGTTCGAAACCACTATCGATCAAAATGATTCACTTTCGAAAATTGAAAAGTTTGCCTATTTAAAAACATATTTGACTGGAGGAGCTTTAAGTGTAGTATCTGATTTTCAATTAACTGATAAAAATTATGACAATTGTGTAAAGTTACTTAAAGATCATTTTGATTGAAAAGATATTATAATTGATTCTTTTATGAGTAAACTTTTAAACTTACAAAGTGTTAAAAACTCTTCAAATGTTCCAGCTTTGAGAAAGTTATATGATGAGCTCGATATAGCTACACGAAATTTAGATTCACTGCAAGAGGATTCAAAGTCCTATGGTCCACTTTTGATTTCAATTGTTCTAAATTTATTGCTAGGAAATCTTGTTTTAGATTTTAAGCGAAACACATATTCAAAATGTGATGTAACAATTTCCGATCTTTCTTTTTTAAAGTGCGAAATTCAATCACGTGAATCTACATTTTTAGCTTTACGTGATAGAAAAGGTTTCTCAGCAAATTCCACTAATTACCGGTCATCTAAATGTTATAATTGTAATGGATTTGGTCATTTATCTAAGTTTTGTCTCGACAAACATCGCGGTCCCAAATGTGTATCTTGTGGAAATTTCGGTCATAAATCCTTTACCTGTGTTAAGAAAACTCCGAAGCAAATTGACAAAAACAACAGTCCAATATCTGAAAAAATGAATGCTGTCACATCAATCAACTTTCATGCGCCGAGCCTACTCCATAAAGTAATCAAAATTAATGATATATCACTCATCGCTATCATTGATACCCGAAGCGAAGCAACGGTTCTCTGTCTAACGGGAATTCCACTTTAAGTGTGTTTCATAATATGCTCACTGGCTTTGGTAATGACAAAATTAAACCAACTGGTTATTTTATTTTACAGCTGACATTTTAATAGATACGGAATTATTTACAACTGGTGTTTATGTTGTAGACAGTAATGTAATGCCATTTGACGCTATAATTGGCATGGACATTCTTAAACAAGGTGAAGTTAACATAAACAAAGATGGTGTTCATATTTCTAAACATGTTGTTAAACAAAATGATCCGGAAGATGTATACATCAATAATATTTCCCTTAGTCAAACATTTGAACTCGAAATAGGTCCTACTGCTACAAAAGAACAAGTTAAAGTTATTGAAAATCTTGTCTCCAATTACAGACCTCTCAAAACCAAAACTACGAACATTGAGATGACTATTCAAGTAAAAGATAAAACACCTATTTTTCATAGACCTCGACGACTGCCTTTTGTCGAAAGAGACATTGTAGACAAGCAAATTCAAGTTTGGCTAGCCGACGGCATAATTGAACCTTGTTCTTCCGAATATTCTAGTCAAGTTGTAGTAGTAAGCAATAAAAAAACGGCAACTCTAGAGTTTGTATTGACTATCGGAAATTAAACAAGAAAATAGTTAAAGATCGGTATCCCTTACCCTTAATAGAAGACTTATTGGATAAACTACAGGATGCTCGTACATTCACTACAATCGATTTAAAAAATGGTTTCTTCCATGTTAGTGTCGACAAAATCAGCCGACATTACACTTCATTTGTCACACATAATGGACAATATCAGTTTCTACGTGTACCTTTCGGTCTCTATACTTCTCCTTCTGTATTTCGAAGATTTGTAAATTCTGTTTTCAAGGATTTAATCTTGCAAGGTCATGTTTTATTGTATCTAGATGATATAATTCCTGCTAAAAGTGAAGATGAAGGGATTCAGCGTTTGAAATCTGTTTTCTCAGTTGCATCTGCTTATGGACTCGAAATTAATTTTAACAAATTTAAATTTTTAAGCTGTAGAATTGAATTCCTTGGTCATGTCATCGAAAATGGTCAACTATTTCCTATCTCCTCTTAAAACAGCCACTGTTATTAACTATCCTGAACCTAAAAGTCACAAAGACTTTCAAAGTTTCCTTGTTCTTGCCGGATATTTCCGTAAATTTGTTCTCAATTTTTCCATAATTGCTCAACCATTAACTGATCTCCTTAAAAAAGGTAACGACTTCCACTTTGGTGATAACGAAAGAAAAGCTTTCAATCTTTTGAAACAACGTTTATGTGAAAAACCCGTACTCAACATCTATAATCAACACAGCGATACCGAAATACACGCTGATGCCAGTATCCATGGTTATGGTTGTATTCTCATGCAAAGGTCTATGATTGATAATTGCCTACATCCTGTTTATTACATGAGTAAAAAGACATCTGCCACGGAAAAGAAATTCACCAGTTACGAACTTGAGATATTGGCTGTAATTCAAGCTTTGAAAAAATTTAGAGTTTATCTTTTAGGAAAACACTTCAAAATTATTACTGACTGTAATGCTTTCAAAATTACGATGAACGAGAAAGACTTAAATACATGAATAGCACGTTGGGCATTGATGTTAGAAGATTTCGACTACGAAATAGAACACAGAACTGGAACACGAATGCCACATGTTGATGCGTTAAGCAGATCTCCTGTTATGGTCATCACTCAGGATAGCCTCATTTTAAAAATACGAAACGCTCAAGAGCAAGATGATCACATCCGAGCTATCAAAGAAGTCTTAAAAGTTAAACCTTATGATGACTATTGTGTTAAAGCTGATATACTTTATAATTTTCTAGACGGTAAAGAATTACTTGTTATTCCAGAATCAATGCAGAGTGACATAATTAAGGACGCACATCTTTGTGGACATTTCACTTCTAAACGAACAGAAGAACTCATCAAAGAAGAATTTTATATTCCTAAACTTAAAGATAAAATTGACAACTATATTGCTAATTGTGTTCCTTGCATACTAATTAATCGTAAATGTGGTAAACAAGAAGGTATGTTGCATTCCATACCTAAACAAGATGTACCACTTCACACATATCACACTGATCATTTAGGACCACTCCAGAGTACTCATAAAAATTACAAGTATATATTCGCTGTTATTGACTCAAAGTTTGTATGGCTTTACCCGACAAAATCTACTGATAGCACCGAAGTAATATCTAAATTAGAAAATCAAAAATTTGTCTTTGGAAATCCTTCACGTATAATTTCAGATAAAGAATCAGCATTTACTTCAAAAGATTTTCAAGATTATTGTTCAACCAACAATATACAGCACATTCTAATTACTACAGGACTTCCTCGTGCCAATGGACAAATTGAAAGATTGAATTCTGTCATAATTTCTGTTCTTTCCAAATTATCGATTCAAAATCTGTCAAAATGGTATATACACGTCAGTGAAGTTCATCAAGTGATCCATTCAACATACCAACGGAGTATCAATACAACCCCATTTGAACTCATGTTTGGAACTAAAATGAAATCTGCTAATCATGATAAAATTACAGAGCTGTTAAATGCAGAGATCCAGTCAGATTTCGTCAACACTCATGAGGATCTTCGCAAGGAAGCTAAACAGAAGATTCTGAAAGTCCAGGCTGAAAATCGTAAAACTTACAATCTGCGACGTAAACCATCCCGTAAGTTTTTATTTTTCTAGGTGCTGTTATTAGAAGATCCAGATAGAATATTATTTTTATTTATCTCTTTAATTTAGTATTTCCATTTATCTGTATTAATTTAGTATTTTCATTTATAGTTTAATAGTATTAGTATTTTTTCTTTATTTTATATGTTAAATTTCACTGTTTGCTCTTGCCATCTGAGGGCAGATGACTATGTCGGATGGCCGAATTATGTGGAAACTGTAACTGTACCTATGATTATGTAACAGTGCCATCTAGATTAGGGTGTGGTCAGATGAGATGAGACGTGAACGATAGTGAGGACAGACGTGTCCAAAATGTTTTGATGATTATTCTTTTTACTTTTCTTTTCATTCTAATGTAAATAAATAAATCTTAGTTTAACTTCATGAGTTATTATGCTTATCATCAATCCTTCCCCATATATATTTGATTTAATAGTAACTGCTTCTGATGAAGAAGGCTCCATTCTTGTTAAAATGGATACAATCACATTTTAAATTAATGTGAATAAATGATGGATATACACAGTTTGTAGACATTTGCACAGAACTGTTTTTAATTTTTCTACAAAACAGGTCAACTTTTAAGTCAGAATTTCTAAAATAATTAAAAGCTGAACAAATAGTTTATTAAAATAAATAAAAAGCTTTCTGTCTCAGAGATTCTTTTATTTACTGTTCATTACCTTTCTTGTAAACCTTGCAGGATTTCTTGCATTTTAACATAGTAAATTATTTATAAAGGATATACATAACATATATATCCCTAATAGTATTAATATTAACAATAACTACTTCAGATGAAGAAGACTCCATTCTTGTATTAATAGAAGAATAAATAACATTAAGGTAGCACATAACAAATAACATTAATGTAGCAAATAACATTAAGCTCTGTTAAATAATAGCTCATTAACCTTGACCAAAGCATTAAAATTCAGAATACAATTTAAGATGTGCTAAAGGCTTTAAAAAGGGGGTGGAGGAAAGGATTTTCTGAAACTGGGGGAGGGGGGAGAGAAATTCAAAAATCTATAAATTTATGATACATGGGAAAAGAATACAACAGAGCTTTAAAAAAGGCAGAGTTAAGAATAGAAAACAGTTCGGTAATTTTATTCCTTTCATGAAGCAACGACATAGTACTAAATGAATACAATTCAAACTAATGAGAAAATTAATTAAATTAATATAAAATTACAGCAGTTAGGGGGGAAAATCAGAAAACTATGGAAGAAGAAAAAACTGAACACATTTCTCTGATTCCTAACTGCAGTATGTAACTGCTTTCAATGTTTCTATTGTAAATAATGATTATATATAAAAAAAAAAAATTCGAGACTAGTAGCCCCCTCTAGGTTAACACCCTTTTGGGATAAAAATGCATTAAAATATTTAAAATTTTGGCAACTTTCAAAATCAAAATACATCACATAATTCCTATTAATTAAAACCTTAAAAAATTCATATAATAATAGCTTACCTCCTCTTTTGCAGAATCCCATTTAACATCAGATGGCTCCAGACCTTCTATGTGAAGTCCAAGACCTCGACGACCCCGCTGTTTAGAAGCCTCGACAATACTGACTCGACCTTGTTCAAATTTACCTAAACCAGTGCCAGTCTTGTATCCCATTTTTTCCTTTAAAAAAATATATTTTCAAGTTAAAGCAAACAAAATCAGTCTCGAACAAAACAACAGCTGGTATTATTAATTACCTTAATTATAATCAAGATAACACTGTTTAAGAGTGTATAATTAATATACAATAAATTTTATTTTTAATGGCAGGTCTTTCATCAAAAAACTTTTCTCTGCAAAAATTTTGAAATTTTTCTCTTTTTTAAGTTTTATGGTAACTGTGGCCACCTTCACTGTTAAATTGAAATTAAAATTTGCAGCGCTCAAAATAAAAAAGAATAATCTCAAGAAGTTTAAGATTCAAAATAATTACTGTATTTACTCGAAAATAAGACTCCTTAACATTTTAAGATAAATTTTAAGAAATAAAAATGCAGGCGAATAATTGAAGAAAGCATGGTTCTGATTAAATTTCACTTAATTCTTATTAGAAAGAAAGAAAGCTACTTAATTAAATATAATATTTTACTATGGTATAAAAAGAGAAACTAGGAAAATTTAATGATGCATTATTACCTATTTGTTTTCAGTATTAAACAGTACAGTGAATGCAGGTCTACACAAAAATCATTCAATTAGCAGTTGCTATTATAATTAGTGGTAGTCAATTTATATATACAAAAATTATCTGTATGGTTTATTTCATATTTTGAAATATTTTTTGAATTGATGGTTAACTTCATTTAATCGTAAAGATTTTACTTCTTGAGTTGACAGCAGCAGAAATTAATTAAGAACAGAAGTCAATTATTTGAAGGGTTGTTCTCACTTTTAATTTTTTATTTCTTCAAAACATCTTGCATATTTTTAACGGTCAACTTTTCTTTCAGGTTTCGACGACACTGAAGTTTTCTCTGATACAAGACTTTAATAATTTAAGATATTTTAATAATTAAACTAATAATAATAATAACTAATATTTGTAAATAATTGACTATTACAACACTAGTTAAATTATTAGCTACTTTGGGGGAGTTAGGGACTACATGTAGAAGTAAATAGTAATATCCGTGCTATTTAGTAAATTTTACAATTTTTAATCAGAATTTACACTAAACATAATTCAGTACTTGCATATTAACGCAATCACAGCAGAAGTGCTGATATGTCAATAACGAGTAATCATGTTGTTTGCACGCAGTTATCTTTTGGATTCTTTTTGCCTTGTTGTTTGCTGATTTTTTATGCTATTTTTTAGTGCTACGAAAATGCGTCTTTGGAATTTGCCAAACACAGAAGATGCAATTTTATGTTTTCAAGAGCGAAATATTTAACCAAAAAAAAATTTAAATGTACCAATTCGCATGATATGAAACTTTATTTTGGTAAACGTACATTTTGGAAATGTAATTTAAGACAGTGCGATCAGGAAGTGGGACTTAGAAAAGACGACTGGTTTGAAGAAAGGAGAATTCCATTTTGTTCAGCTCTGAGATTCATATACTGCTGGTGTGAGGAGTTGATGTCAATTACATTTTGTGAAAAGCAACTTGATTTATCGAATAAAACTGTTATAGATTGGAACAATTACACGCGTGAATTATGTGTCTTCGATATGGAGAATAAGACAAACAAGAAAGTAGGTGGACCAGATTGCATTGTGGAAACTGATGAAAGTTTGTTTACTAAGCGTAAAAATAATTGTGGTTGAGTATACCCGATTCGAACTGCATAGTTTAAATAAAAGGTGCATTATTTATTTTTTTAAATAGTTTTCTTTATCATATTTTTCCATAGTTAGTATTTTAGGTAATTTTTTAATTTTTAGACTTTTATTTTAATTGTTTGTGTTGCATTGTCTCTACAGATAACTGTTTTAAAATTTTCTATTTATTCATTCGAACTGATTATTTTAAATATATTTATTAATATAAATTTTCCAGGATTTGATCTTATTTATTTCAATTGCGTTTCTTTCGGAAGAGTACTTTGTGTCCCAGACTACGATGCATCTGAAAACTGAATATATTAAAAGAGAAAATACAGTAAAGAACAGTTAACACGCCTTTCGATGTTCCGTTCAGAAAAGATTTATAAATGAGAAAGATGTATAACCGACATTTTAACTTAGGATGACTTGCATATATTGCTTTAAATAGCTTTAACATTGTGCTCATTGTTTTGCACAATTTTATCATCCAACATTTAGTTTCTTAAAATGTTATTCCTAATTTAGACAAATATTTTATTTTTGAAATCGCAAGAATCAAATATTATAAGATTAAAAAGTTTTAAATTTTTAAAAAAATACTAAATTTTATGCAATTTTTTTTTTTTTTTCCTTTTTAATTGCTTGCTTTTTTTCTTCAGGCATTCTGCAAGTATATTCAAAAGCATCCAACTTTAACATCTTTGGGTATTTCTGACATTCATTTTAAATAAAGTTATTGTCTTCCCTTTCGAAAGGGCCCACAAACGAGCGAGCGGTAAAATCACTGAACCCTGGTAATTCGCTCTGGGGTTCGAATCCTGGCAAACAGGCTGGTTGCATGGCTGTTTTCGTGGTTTTTCTCATGTGTAAAATGTACGCCAGCTGGTTTCACTTAGAAAGCTTTTCACAAAGGCTTTATTTTTTTTACTGTTAGAAAGATAGCCCTACTTTGCCGTAACGTAATAATCCAAATCAATCCATTCATCAGTATTTGGTCAGGGCCTTTACCAGTCTTTAGAGGCTAGGCATTTTGAAAGCATGAAATGAAAGGAAAAACTGGTTTCATCAAGAGGGAAATGTCCTTAGATGATATCCATATACGTTTTAGAGACATACGATTTTTTGGAAGCAGGAGACGCAAAGCCCTCGCCGGGAATTGAACCACAAACCTGTCGAAAACACACCGAGTGTGCAGACCACTACACCACGAAAGCATGCTAAGAAGGTGGGAGTAATACCTTATAATGTCACTCGATAAATTCCTGAATCTTCAAATAATTCGACAGAGAAATCATGGGATGTTCCATTTATAATACAATATGATGATCTATGACGTAATTTAAATTTATACAACCATTCAGCTGAAAACCAGTCGCTCTTCAATTTAATCTGCAATGATATGGTTTATGTCTTTTCTGTTAGTACTAACTCATTTGCTGCCATTTGCTGGTGTGCACGTCCAAGTGTTTTCTCTTTAAACATCCAACTTTCTTGAAGTAGATTCCCCGTTAAATTTTTGCTTTTCCCCCTAATTTCCTTCTTTACTTCTACATTTGTTTTCAGTGCTGACACAAGAAAATTAAGACTTTTCGACTGTTACATTTCCAAATATTTTGCATTCTTGTCAATATTTTTAAAATATCAGTTGCATCAAATGCGTTTCAGCTGAAGACAGCTTTTCATTTTCTACACATTTTAACTAAAATAAAGTTTAAAGCAAAGTCCAAAGGATAAATATTTGAATTAAAAGATTTTTGTTAAATGAGAAAGAAATAAACCACTCCAGCTGCACTTATCCTGTACCACAGAGTGATCCGATTCTTATATCGGGAGCAAACAATCTAAATCATATTATTTAGATTTTTAAGCCTAATAATTTCCATATTAACGAAGATGATTTTATATGATCTACAACACAAGAGGAAATTACTACTTAAAACATTTCTTCTAAGAGGATTATTGTAAAAATTTATATCTATATATATATTTTTCAAAGCTGGGACATGACCCAAACTGTCAACTTTCTGTTTGCTTAAAAACATTGTGAAAATAAACATCAAACGAACTTTCTCAGTTTTAGACAATTCAATTTAAATGAAGTTAAAGTAAAGTAGCAGACGATAACACGGCGAAGGTAATTAATTATAAATATTTAAAAAAAAGAAGAAAGAAAGAAATTTAAAAAAAAGTTTTATATTAAAAAAAGTTAAAAATATTTGAATAATATCATCAATAATTTTAAAAAAATAGCTGTTCATATAGTATTAATAAATATTTATTACACATCATTGATTGGAAAAATTTCTTATAACTAATTCTCCATAAAAATTTATTTGAAATTTAAGGCTAAAAATAGCTGTGGCAATTCACTGTAACAAAATTCATAAACTATATTTGGCATTATTATCACTCAAAAAAAAAAAAGATGCCAAATTTCAAAACACGAAAATAAGTATATTAGTGTATACACAAAAATAAGTATATTAGTGTCAAGTTCATTAAACTTTTAATATTTTCTTTCATCAAATTTAAGTTTTATTTAACTTCCTAAAGGAATTTTTGAGAAATTTCTGGGAATTTTCAGAGATTTTTTAAGGACTTCATTTCAAAAAAATTTTGGGAAATTTTACTTTAAAACTTTAATATTAAAACATTTCAGTTTTTCTTAATTACTGTAAGTTTTTGCAATTTTCACACAAAATATCTTTCACTTAATTTTTTTAACAATTTTCACAATTTTTCAACAGAACACACATTTCAAATTACAAACAGTTTACATTTTTTTCACATACCACTTCACTTTAATTTCCTTCAAGCAAACTTACATCTCTTGATTGGCTCAGTTACTTAACTCCCTAAATAATTGATATTACTACCTTTAGAATTTTTAATTTAATTTAATTTTTAATATTAATGTTTACAAAAAAATTTTTACTATAACAAAGATAACAGCTTGACACTCAACTTTACCTACATAAGCACCATCTATATAATTTGAAGAACGCACTTACTTCTCTTTCACAACACTTTTGCAGACCCCAACACTCATATAGTAGGTAAGTTAGAATTAAAACTTACTATTTACTTGCTTTAAGTATTTTTTTTTTTTTTTTTAATTTTTTATGTAGTATCTAAGTATTTTCTAAATATGAAATTATATTTTTAAATATATATTTGTTTTTTAAAAATTGTGAATTAGTTCTTTTTGTTTCTTATTGGTTTATATGGATTATGTATAGTTCTTTTATAGTTTCTTTTTATTGATATGCATATTCGTGTAGGGGAAGTTTCTGTAGACAAGGATTTCTAAAATACATTGGTTTCTAGATTTTTTTTATTATTTTATAAAAAATTAATTTTTAAAAAATTTAATTTTTTAAGAAAAAGTTTAATTCTTGACTTTACTTGCTTGTTACTCAAAAGACTTCATTAGTATTTTCCTTTTTGAACTTTAATTCTTAAATGTTAATACTTAAATGTTAATTTCTAAGGGTACCACTTTATTGGAATTACTTTTGGTTTTGACTTTTACCCTTGCTTGCATGAATGACGAAACACGAATTGAATGATTGGAGAGTTAGGTTTGGAGGCAACTTCCCCTTGATAAGTCTGTCTCCTGCCTACTCTACGGTCATTCACATATGCATTTTTTAAAAAAATTGTTTAATTTAATTTTAATTTATTAAATTAGTAGATTTATTTTCATGGATAGATTTTGCACTTGATTTACTTATGCTTCTGAATTTAAATGATATTGTAGATTAGTTCGAGAATTAAATCTTTTACATGTTTTCACATTTTTTTTTAATTATTTTAAATTATTTTGGCTTTTTTCCTTTTTTTAGAATTTAAATTTGCTTTTTTACTTTTACACATATTTTTTAAGAATTTAAATTTGTTTAAATTTATATTAGTGTATACTTATTTATATTATTATTTCGTGAAAAAACTCTAATTTTTTGCAGGTATGCTTAGAAATACACTTACTTTAAGATGATGGTAAAAATTTTATAGGATATAATTCAAAATTTTTTTCGAATATTTATTATAAATTTTCAATATCAAAATTATAATTTTTATTTCGAAAATTTATAATATTTTAAAACAGAAATTTTAAAAATAAAACACAAAAAATGGGTGAATTTAATTTGGAATTAACCTAAATTTCGAAATGTGAAAGGAAAAATAAAAAAAGTTTAATAAAAAAAGACATTAATAAATATATGCCAAATTCAATTAACATTAAGGAGATAAAATTTTGAGAGCTAATACTTTAAAAATTACTCATGCGAATTTTACAAAACTTGGCAGCCTGACATAATTTGAGTCGTAGAATCGAAATATGTAAAAAAATTGGTGTTATTTCAGAAAAAGTTCAATTTTGTGTCAAAATACTTATGTTAGAATAGTGCTATATATAAATCTAATATATATCCTAAGTCGTGCTTTCGAGACATGAAGAACGCTTTCGTCAATTGGCCCAGTAGAACGAGAGATATAGAACCGTCCTCCCCCTTTTTTTGTGTGCAGTGTACATACATGTGCTGAGACTTTGGGATGTTTCCAGCTCTAAATTTTTACTACCAATTAACATGAGACAGTATTAATGCCCTAAACATTTTTTAAAAAACTTACTATAATAATTGCTTTTAAATTCAGTCCTCTCCAGTAGAAAGCACAGGAATTAATTAATTAAATAGTTCCATTTTCTTTACCAAATGTGTGTATATATATAAAAAGAGAAAAAGCTTATTTTTATAACTTCTTCTATAAAAAGAGACATGAATTAAAAAATTTTAAATTAAAAATAATATTTCATGGATTATGCATAAATATAACTGCGCATAGTAAAAATTTCCAATAACATGGAATTTAAATATCTTAAGAGTACAAATCCTGTAAGTTAAATACAGAGACATCTGGTGACAATAAATGCAATCGACCACCAAACTTCCGTACGCATAAATCCAACGCAATAATGTAAACGATCTTCCGTCTGCATATGCGTTTCTCCCAATGACGCTACGCATTTGCAACGCACTAATGGGAATGGGGCTTAACTCTTATGATGAGCTCTATTATGTAAGCATAGTTAAAGCCCCGACAAAACAGATAGTAAGCTGTTGTGTCCAAGTGCTCCATCTCAGCTAGTTAATGGGAAAAAAATAACATTTCGTAAATTTTATTTTAAGGCAAGTTGATTGACTTTTTTAAATGATTTCACCAACTTCTTTTCTATATGTATTAAGTCCTACAATGTCGCTTTAAATTTTTTGTTAATCGCAATAAATTTTTATTAATAACAAAATGTCCAACACCATTCAATAATGCAAGTTGTAACAAAATGTCGGGGTAAGCTGCTGTAAAAGCTTGATTCATGTATTAACATAAAAATTACTTTATTCTATCTAGTTTTCTTTTCCGAAATAGAAAAACACATTTTTCATTCTCAAATATTAAACGTCTCCTTAAGGTTTCACCTCGGAAACAGTCTAATAGAGGCTGCCGCAAAAGGGAATCTTCCTTTTTAATTGATACACAGAAAGAGAAATATTGGAAAAAGAATATGAAGAGATAATTAATAAGAAATGAAAAAAGAAAAGTACATAAACAAAAGAGAAAGTTTAAAGAAAAAATTCAAAAAGAAAATAAAAAGATCAAACGGGGGGGGGGAGATGATTTTGAACTCAGAAACAAATTCTGAAACAGAAAAATGGTTGTACTTAACTTGCAGAGATGCCTACAAGGAGTCTCATGAAGAAGAATGAATGCCATGCTTAATTTGCAAAATGTAGACACTGATTAAATATATGTGAGGAAATAATCTATCATTTGTGCTAACAGCAGTTCTGATGAAGACTGTCATGCTGATTAATTAAATGATTTCTATCTTTATTTTACTATAAGTCACTCAATATCATTCACTTTCACTATGCCAAGTAATTATAGTCACTAAACTTTTTTTAATATTGCAGTTTTTATTGTTACTATTTGCCAAACATTTTTATTGTTACTATCTACAATTAACCCCAAATCCTGGGCAAATTGTAAGAGACAAATAGTTTTGATAAAATATTTCTTGTGCTAAAATAGCAAATTGCTTACTATTTGTTTTATGCATATAATATATTAATATTTATGCTATAAAAAAGCAATTATGATCAAGGAACTATAAATACATTTAAAAATTTAAACATTTTCTTAAAAAGTTGTTACAACTAGCCCTTAGCTTCCCTACTTTAGAGGCCTACCAGCGGCAGACCAGTAAAGTCGCCGAACAGTGTTAGTTTGGTCCGAGGTTTGAATCCCGTGAACGAGCTGAGCGCATGGGCATTTTCATGGTTTTCCCTATGTGTAACATGTATACGAGCCAGCTTCCCTTAGAAAGTCCTCCATGAAGGCATCTCTTCCTTTAAGCAGATAGCCCTAGTGTGCTTTGCCGTAATCTCAATAAACCAACACCTAAAGAAGAACTGTTGAAAATGCAGAAAACAGAAGGTGGTTCGTACATTATGGAAATGGTTTTGATGATCAATTTTTATGCATAAAAGACTTATTTCTGGTGCCAATTTAATTCTATCAGATAGCTTTGATTCTTGACTACAGCTCTAGCTTGAACATTCCAAGAAAGTAAAGTTTTTCTTACCACTGTTATGTCAATTTTATCTTATGCCTCTTGGGTCATTTTCCAAAGTCTGTTCACTGTCCTTTGATTTCGTTTTCCTGAAGTTCATTGTAATAAATCAAAAGCACAAAAGTCCACAGGAGAAGTATCAGGTGTTTTTACAGGTATTTCACTAAACAGGCTACATTTTATTAATGCTCCTGGTTATTTCTTTGCTAAATAAGTGATAGTTGACTTAGACATACAGCTAGAAGCTTCCTTCATATGAAGCTCAACTTTACTGATTTAAAATCAATAAGGCTGGAATTTCCTTGAAAACTGCTTCTAAAATATTCTGCTGATAGTACAGTGAATTAACTTTAGTCTTACCTGAATTTTTTTTAGTTTTAATTTACCACAGTAACAAAATCTTGCAACTATTATAAATCTTGCTGAGAAATTTTCAGCACTTTAACAAAGCCATTTCATAAAGCCACACAGTCACTTAGATATACCCATGTCTCATCATGCGCTACCACAAATTTCCATTTATCAGCAGCTAGGTGTTTTCCATATAATTTTCTACTATTTGTCCCCACCCCCAATATATTCTTTGGCTTAAGGTGGATGAACTTTAGGTTTAAACATGTTTTTTAATTTCAAATCTTTATGAATGATTTTACTTACAGTGTCACAACCCATGCTCAGTTCTGATACGGTGAATTTTTGAGTCAGAGGATTTTCCTTCAGGGTCAGAGATTTCAATTTCTTGATATTTATCCACTTTTAATACTTTCAAGATGCTGTTTTGTGACCACATTTTCATTTTGACATTCAGCTAGATGCTTTTTTTCCCTTCAAATTTAATACATTGAAAATACCTTTCTTCGAAATTGAATAACCTCAATTTTTATACCACTTTGCAATTTGTTGATATGATTATCCCCCCCCCGAATATTACATAACTTTTGAGTCATTTATTAATTTTAGATGTTATTTCCAAAATAAATCTGTTATTCTACATTACAATCAAAACAAAACAGTTGCAGATCATTATACTGAAAATGCCAGATCATTATCTCAGAATGCTAACCAAAAAATTCAAGTAAAAAATAGTTTTGATAAAGTGTGAATGACCTTCTATTAAAACTCCAACATAGGAAAAACTATTTGTTGTTAAAATTCTTGGCAATAATATACAGAAATAAAAACATACAGAAATTAAATTTAATATAATTGTTTAACATACCATCATTTTCATACCAACACCATAGCTTCCATTAAATGTTTCTATACTTGGCATATTAGCCCTACTTTCCCCAGTTTTGACAAAAGAGTTTTTGTCATCACTTTCACTATCAGAAAGATCTAAATCGGAGATCAATAAAATTATATGAGATAAAGCAAATGCTTTTCATATTTGAAGACACACGAGAAAAATAATTGAAAAAACACAAGACGAATTTTTATAATTGAAGAAACATGAGATTTTATGAGAACACATAAAAAAACTTTTAATTCATGTAATAACAAATAATTAAGGAACTGTAGACAAAATTATTCTAAACCATTCATAAAATAGGAATTATGAATAAAATTTTAAAGAAATGGACATTTATAACTAATAATGTGAAATAATTATTCATTAATAAACAGTATATGAATAATCCATCATATTTTTTTCAATTACAAAACACTACTGATTATAAAATGCACCTCTCAATTTCAATACCACTAAGGAGTTGGATAGATTGGGGGAGGGATTTTGATATTGGAAAAATTAAATTAGCAAAATAAAATGTAAGAAATATGTCTAAGAAATATATTTATTCAAACAAAATTAAATTTATTTGCAATTACAGTACCTATATAATAATAGGTATATTATATATAAAGGTATTTGGTACATATATATAAAGGCAGTCACTGTAATAAAAGTCTCCAAATCTACTATAGAATGTGCCAAAATCTACCGACTATGCACAGAACAATTATTCAGTTTTAATAAAAATTAAAAAAAAGTCGATATTTTTGTATGCATTCTTTTTATTATATTCCAAGTTCCTGTGGTTGTTAAAGATAAACCATGACAGTTTTCTTCTTAAAATTCAATTTTAAAATACACACATATGAATAAAATCTATTTTAAATGTATCAGTTTTTCTTGCAATGGAAAACGGCAGAAATATTTCTGCAGTAATTTTCTTGCAAAAGGGAACTATTTCAAATCTATATTTTTAAAGCAACTGACATGTAACTTCCATCAGAATTAAGGAAACAAAGAGCTGTTTGTAAATAGCTTTACTAATTGATTTTTTTGGATAAATATCATTTCAAACATAAAATATGCACATAAAAGATAATTTTTTATACTTATAAATCATCATTCTTTCTCTTTTGCAAAAAATTGCTTAACTCTGACAAGATGGCTGTGTTAATATCTAAGTAGCAAATACTCAACACTTAGTTTTGAATTACTATAAGAAGCTGGTTGTGCTGATCCATCAATATCTGCATTTTAACTATCAGCCAAGTTTGCACACTCAAAATCTGATTCTCCAAGGTTGGCTTCCCTGCTCATTATCCCATCACATACCTTCAGAACCATCAAAAGCACTACCTAAAAAAGTGCACAATTATTTCCAAGATTAACTTTCATTCATTATGTCAGTCAAGTTTTCCACATTGACTGACATAATGACTACCATTATTTTCCCCGAGTTTCATACAGAAACTCGATAAACAAATTCATAACCCTTTATTCAAGTAACCCTTAATTGAAACTGCTAATTGAAATCTCAAATGATGCCAGACAGTTAATTATGACATCAGAAGTCACTATGACTTTTGTATAATTTATTTTTCAAATATTTGGGCAAATGCCCACAAAATACAACAAATGCTACTACCATGCTTAGTTAATTAAATGAAGATTTAAGAAATGTCCATTCACACAATATTCACTCATTCTTTTAATTAGAAAAGTACTTCAAATCCAAGATTCCACCAATGGATTCTATCTTTCTTGCCTCTCACAACTTACATACAGGTAAGGGAAGTAATGTTTTTGTTGCAAAATTCGAAGTGAGTTTTCAATGAATAAGAACCAATTTGGATACCTACACAACACATTTCACTATTATTACAATGATGTCTGTCTGTGTATATGTGTGGGGCAATTTTTTTCATCCAAGACAACTCTTATATCAAACTCTTAAAAATTTCTATTTTTCTGTACTTAAGCTTTTCACATTCATATAAAGAGTTCATTTGATTCAGAATAAACTGCATAATCAGAAGTGGTATTTGAAGCCCACAATAGCTTTTAATGAAAAACTGTCATTAAAAACAGAGTCCAAACATTTGAATTTCAGTATTTAGAACTTTTATATCAATGAGAACATTCTATTATATTTTGGCTAAAATTGATAAACCGGAAGTGGTTTAAAGCTCTAAACTTTTAAAGCTCTAAGCTTTATTTAAAGCTCTAAACAGATTTTTGTAAAAAAAATTTAATGTGATATAATCCAAAATTTGGTAAGCACTGGACAACAATAGCAAGCATTGTTTACTGATACCTAAGCACTGCAATGATTATATTGCATGCAGATCCAAATTAATTTAGATTGGTTGATACTATGGAAATAAAATAAGAAAGAAAATTAAATTACAGCATTTGTTCATTTGTTATTTTATATACATAATAAGCACTTGATTTTCTGTAATTAAAAAACCAATAAGCCAATTTAATTATATGTTATTCAATTGCCTTATAGAACACAATTTTTTAATAAAAAATAAAGGCACAAACATTTGATTATGTTGGTATAACTTTAGAAAAACCAGTTTTGACACATCTAATAAGGTATCATCCAAAATTTTATATTACAGATATTCCTATTTATAGAAACAACCAATTAGAATTTGTTTCCAAATAATCAATCAGAAGTGATACTTTACTTAAATTAGATTTTTAATTATTTTTAAATAGCTTTTTCCTGTTGTTAAAATAACGAATTTCAAATACTGACTTGTTTTAATGAGTACCTTTATGTTTAGTCCCCCCCCCTCCATACAAACTATGCCACAAATTTTTTTAATCATATGTTCTAAAACAATAATTTCAACTTTTTTAAAAATTAACTTTTTGTTTTAATTCCCATTAAATATGCGCTGGGGAACAATATGAAATGATATGGTGTCAATTTGGTGGAATTTGCAGCACAAACTTTCCTAGTCAACAGGATTTTAACGAAAGTGACTGTAACCTGAAATCAATGCACTCATTCCATTACACTTTATATAGCTGCAAAGAAGAGCTAAAAAATTTTATTTGCCAGAAACATTGGCTGCAGAGCAAATTCGATCTCTAGATTTGCAGGCCAAAATTATGGAAAATAAGATTATATCGCTTTGGTGAAGCTCTCGAACAGGCGGAATGAGAATGAATGTCACCTAGACATAGCACAAGCTGAAAATGGTGCTTACCTAGAAGTGCACTATTATCTATGCAAATCACAATGCAATAAACATATTGATTTTTTATGCATGTGTCTCTCCTTACATGGATTATACCTAATGCGCAGCACAAAATACGTCACAGCTAAATCAGACTGCTGAAAGATCACTCTACTACAACAATATTCTGCATTCAATTTCAAGTTTCTTTAAAATGTTCAGCATGAATGCATCCTTCCTCTTACATGACCCCTCACATGCATTGCTATAATTCAAATAATTAAGTCTGATCCACTATTTCAGTGGTTACCAACTTTTTTTGCCCCATGCACTCCTTTTACGGTTACTAAATGATCATTTACCCCTTCTTTTGCAACTTGAAAAAGACATCTATTTAAATTTAGAGATTACTTTTTAATGTGTTCTATGAATTAAACAAGAAAAAGTACAGAAAATGTTGATAAATTTCAAAATTTCAACAGAAGTATTTATATTCGTAAACTAAAATTAATACTTAACAAGTAAAGAAAAGACAGACTTCATTACCTCCTGAAAGTATGAAATCCCCCCCCAAGGGAAATTATCTTTTGGTTAAGAATTCCTGCACTATATAAATCATGTCTCAAAATAACTGCTTAATATGTTCACTGCCAACCCCGACTTATCTCGGAAGTCGAAATTTGTGTTTAGGCGCCAGCTATGAGTTAATTCATAGAACATTTTTGTTTTATCTATGCCACATAACAATCAAACTCGTAATAATTTCCTATTCTTACAAGGATACTGGCTTTGGGGGGATTAGAAAAAAACATAACAATGTGGCACAATTCAAGAGATTTATAATAGTTAATCTAATATAAGTAGTTATAAAGTAAATAACATTGGAACTGTAAAAATAATCAAGCAATTTATAATAATTTTTGTTATAATAATTGTTGTAAAAATAATCTTTGTTATAAGCAACCACCAACTGTGAATATATTCATAGTTGGCTCTGTCAGAAAATATTTTATCGCAAAAACTGACTATGATATAACTTGCATAACTAACCATGCAATTAGAAATTATCTAATGTTAATATCTTTCCCATAAATGCATGTTTTGTATTTTTTTTACAATTAATTAATTAAAATTTATTGGTGTGGTGGAACCATTTTTGAAAATGGCACTCAGCAGTGAACGTGTTAAAATTACTATTATATAAGTTTAAAACTGAAGCATTTACTCATTTATAGGTAACTGGAATAGTTCTGATACGCATGTAAAATATGTGATTTAAAACTATATTTAAATAAATCAATAAAGAAATGAACTATATATATAGATTCTTAAAAAGCTGCAAAAGTCAATTAAAATTTATGCAAAAAATTATATTACCTCTTTCGACATATTGTGAAGGATTTTTGAAATCATTTTTAAACTTTTTAACTGGTGACGCCATTTCTAAATGCTCATCCTCAGTATCATCAGTACTAAATCCTATAATACGAAAAAGAAAAGTACCTAATATACAAAAAAGCTACTATATAACATTCTAAAGTTTGACTTTCTTTGGTAGCATAAACTAGTCTCAAACTCCTAAAAGATATTAAGAAAATTATCACTATGTCTGGACACAACTACAAATTTTAAAAACAAACCTTTTCATTAAATCAGAACTTAAAATAGAAATGCATGACTTGTGCTTACAAATCAACCAATCACTTGAGACGATGTAATGTAAAGAAATAGTAACTTCAAATTTGAGCGAGTGAGTGCTCTGGGTCCAATGGATCTGCCCGATTAAAGATACCTTTCTGAAAATGGCCCAATTTTTCCCAAGTGGTTGTGGTTCAGTGTAGTCTCCTCCAAGGACATCTTCTTCATGTTCCAGAAATTTTTCACCGGAAATTTGATTCAAAGTTTTGTTTTGATCAGATCGGGTCTTTCAGACCCTATTCACATTGCTGTAACATAGTTTGTTTGTGGTAGCACAGAAAGCTGCAAAAATGTCGCCTAATTTATCCTACAAGGAAGAAATGTTACATTTGCAAAAATTAGAAGATGTATCAACAGTTGAAGACTCCATTGAAGAAACTTATGATGAAAGTTATAATTAATTTTTTAGTTCTCATGATACTCATGACAAAAATAAAGATGCATTCTGAAAATGAAAATGACAGTTATTGCTTTATTGGGAAAAAAAGGGGGGTTAAAAAATGCATAAAGCTGATGTTAGAACTCCTCATAATATTATTACTAAACTGCCTGAAAACATTGGTAAGGCAAAATATATGCAGAGTCCAAATAAATCATAGGAACGTTTACTAAGTGAACAAATGGTTGCTGAAAGTCATCAGTTTTACAGATATTTATATTGCCGCTATTTCTGACAGCTTTCAATGAGAGAGAGAGATGCTCATCACACAACTCTAATTGAAATTTGTGCTTTTTTAAGTCTTTTATATTTTTGTGATATAAGTCATCTCATGTAAATGCATCGGTGGGCAACAGATGGAACCAGCTTGGAAATTTTCCACAAAACTATGTCCTACAAACGTTTTCTTTTTTTTACCAAGATGTTTGCATTTTGTTGGCATAGGAACTTGCATTATCAAGAAAGAATCAGATAAAATTGCATCTATAAGAGAGTTTTTTGAAGATTTTGTAAATAACTGCCAGAAATATTACACTTTTGGTGAGTTCAATAACAACTGATGAAAATCTTGAAGCTTTCCGAGGAAGATGTTCTTTCAAACAATATATTCCTAATAAACCTGAATAATAATATAATGATTTCCTAATAAATTCTATATTAATAAAATACACTTTTCTATTCTTTTAAAAAATTTTATTTCATAAAAAATGTTACAGAAATTAAAATTAAAATTTAATTTTTATAATTTGAATATTTCTTAAGTTTGATCATAAAATTTTGGCATAAATGTAACACTTTTACCTGAAGAGCAACAATTTTTTCTTCAATAAACACGGACCGGAAAAGAGCAGGCACACTCCTGGGTTAAAACTAAGTCTAGTAGTCAAAGGCTACACAGAGAATTTAATGTGAAGTAAGCTCAAAACCTCCTACTAGCAAAACAATTTAAATATCGGTAACTAAAATGCAATCTTATCGGAGCTAGTTTATCTAATGACATGACCTTAAGAGGCAGAAACATACTCTGAATTAAATTACTGAAACCTTCCTTTAAACAATAACTCTTTCTTCCTTATTTCTATTTCAGTAGAGAAATGGAAATGAGAAGTGACAGTAAAGATCCAAAACATAAAATAACTGGTTAGTGAAAAATAATAGCAATTACTCTACAACATTATATATATATATATATCACTTGCTCAAAAAGTATTAAACCTGTGGTAGGCAAAAATACATTTACTGATTTGGAAATCTGAAATTCCCTTAAGAGTAGTCTCCTTGGTAATAGATACACTTCTCCCAGCCCTCTTGCCATTGTTGCAAACACCTCTGAAACACTTTTTTTGGAATGGTGAGCAATCACTCTGTCACATTTCACATGATGTCTTCTCTAGAAGACATCATGTAAATCAGGTCCCTTTCAGTGAAATTTCCAGCTTGGGAAACAGCCAAAAATCGCACGGAGCCCTACAAACCATAGGAATGCTGTGTTCAATGAGGAAATCCTGAATCAAATGTGCAGAAGAGGCAGATGAGTTATCATGATCAAACTGCCAAGTTTTCACTGCCCACAGATCCAGTCGTTCGTGCCACACAGCATCATGAAGGTGACAAACGACTTCCTGGTAGTACTTCTGTGTGATGTTTTGAACTTACAGAGTATATTCATGATATACCACACCACGGGAGTGAAAGAAGATGGTCAACAGGACTTTACTGTGGAACTGCCCTGAGTTTTTTGGTCTTGGGGATGATGGATGCTGCCAGTGTGATGACTGCAACTTAGTTTCTGGATTGTACACATACACCCATGTTTCATCGCCTGTGACCACAGTGTTCAGAAAGTTGGGATCACTGTTGGCATTATCCAGCATGTCCTGTGTGATGTCTAGTCACCACTGCTTTTGCTCCATTGTTAGCAGCTCCAGTACAAATTTCATAGACATTCTTCTCATGCCCAAATCCTCGTATAAAATTGAATGTACCAATCCAATGCTTACCTTTGTCTTATTCGCATTTTCTCAGATTGTGATATGACAATCCTGCACGCCCAGAGTTCACACTTGTTCAAAGACATTGTCATTCCAGCTTGTTCAGAGCCTACTTGAATATGGTTCAATTGTGTTTCTATCTCTGAAAGGGTTGTACCAATCCTTGATGTGAGAGTTGCTCATGGCATCATCTTCGAAAGCCAGCTAAATCTTGTGAATGATTTCTGCCTAGATATCACCAAGCTTTGGGAAATTTTATGCAATATTGCTGCTCAAGATTTTGAGTCAGTTTCCAATCATTCCACAAACACTGAAATCTGACGAATGCTCACTATGTGTATTCACTCGCTGGCCGACTGCACGTAACTCACCCTTTTTGCGGGTGGTAAAAAATTCACGAATGTGCATGCATTTCCCTTCTACATCTTACACTAATCTCCTGCACTTCATTGGTTTATGGGAGAAAAAATAAAAAACAGATTTGATATATTTTACGATATGATAGAAACTACACTTCAGTTATGAGTCATATGTTGTAGTAAGATTTTGTATTTACTACAACTTTCCAGATTAGAAACTGGATAAAATTTTACTAATATTTACTACTAATGCAAAATAACACAGAACTTACATAATATTAAATAACAGATGATAATTCTTTGGTTTTTGTCAAGAAGCAGCCAAAAGAATTATCCACAGAGCTACCTTATATCCAGATGAAATTTAACACTAATCAAAGAATCATTAAATTTAGTAGTATTAAATTTATTAAATGAGACTATATTAATATAAAATTTAAAGTATTTAAAATTTTTTAAGAAACTTAATTTTTAAAAAATAATATAATGATAAAACTTGCTAACTCTGAAATCAATCATTAAGATATAACCTGCTCAAACATGACTCAAAATTAGGTAAATAATATACAAATAGACTAAAAGTTTAAATTATTTGAATAAGAGGAAAAAAAATTATTAATTTTAAATTTTAAAACTAATAACTTGGAAAATCAAAACTGCAGAATGCACGTTTGAGAAAACAAAATATCACAGAAAAGGCAAAATTTAGAGCCAGTAAAATAAAAAATTCTAAAATAAATTTTAATTTAGTTTGAGTAAAAATAGTCAACAAGCAAAGTTGCAGAATTATGGTGCCAAGCACTAGCAAAGACGATCATCTTTGAATGTCAGAGTAAATGATAAAATGCAAATTTTTCTCAAAATATCCTGTCATTTTAGAAATGGGAAAATTTTAATTTTTTTTATTTTGAAATTTCAGAATGAGACCCTCAAGAGCTTCATGTTTTAGATCAGGGAGAAAAATTGTACAACTAATTAAGGACAGATCACCTCTCATGATTTTAATGTGCTATCTTTGAAAAACAAAAGAGAGAATTGTCTAAATAAAAAGAATTAAGAGTTCTTCAAAAATCATGTTGAGGTGTTGGTCTGGTTTTTGAATGAGTTCTTTGGATGATGACTCCTTGCAAGTAATTATTTAGTTTCAAAATTTAAAATTCAAATGCTACCTGGCTCACACATACTTTATAAAAATTGGAACAGAATTTATGCTGAAGACTTTTTTTTATATAATTTTAATGCATCATAGAATCACATGTGCAGTCCCATTTGCAATAATACGACCTACAAAGCATCCAAAATATGCATCTCTTTCATATGTCACTGAAGACTTGATAAGAAAGTAAATTTTTATTATTAAATAATGAGGAACTTGTGTGTATATTCTTTGTATTGTTGGTAAAAACAATGGCATTTACAGCCATCACATTTTGAACACATAGTCCTCCACCTGAGTATATGCATCTCAAATCCCAAATTCTGAATTTCAAATTTGTTCTTTTACTGTTTTCTTATATTCTGTGTGAACTTAATAAAGTCATAGATACTAAAATTATTCTAACTTGAGCACTAAAGATTTTAGTACCATTACTAGAACCTTTAAATAACTCAAGAAATGGGAAACCTCACATACACTAACTTAGCAATAAGTTCCAATTTATCTGTGACACTGCAGTGCATTCCAGAAGTCCTGCACATTCTTTAGAAGAGAAGCAGACTAACTCGCTATAGTTTCCACTAAATGAGTCTCACAAATGTTCAGTGGAATTAAAACCTAAGAAATTAAGTGAACAAGGAAGAAATTTCCATGGCATGCCTCAAACAATTCACTAACAGCTCACAGTGCACAGTTATCTGGTTTTACCAAGAACATGATAATCACATGTGAGGTTTATAGTAACCCAGAGACAAATACTCTCCTTCTAGATGTTCTCTGTAGATTCCAATCGACTCAAGTCATGCCATAAAAAGAAGTCCACAGAACAACAATGTCCACCAGCATTCAACTTTTGATTGTATACAGAAGTCTCTTCTTAAAAGTTGCAAGCCTTATATGCCATCATACAACTGTAGGGTACAAAAACTAGACTTATCAAGTCCATGCACTGTCATTCTACAGAACTCCAGTTTCCAAAAGTCCACAGTGTAATAATACCTTCTGACATGCAAGCATGACATGATAGCATTTGGAGGTATATTCTTAGAAATTTCAAGCTTTGTAATGTCATCATCCAACCATTCTAGAAAATAACCCTGAAAAGAAAAAACTTTCTGCCATGCTTTCAGGATCAGTTTCTGTACTGTTACGTAAACTGACATTGCCATGCAGAGTTCTCAGTATGTACACCAACATCAAACATCTATCAAGATCTCATTCCTCAACATGCCTTACATGGCCATGTTGGAGATCTCTAACATATTCCTTTAGTTTACTTCAAAGGCTTATTCCACTGATATCCATACATGAGGATTCACATTTAAATGTCATGTTGAAAACTATTCAGCTCTTCCATAGTTGTATGCTATGATCACTGCAGAATATCAGCATTACATAAAATCCGCATTTATGAGTAGAATATGTAAATGTCTGGCCTAACAAACAATAAAAATGATAGACCTCATATTTTGTGAGAAATGGTTCTTATCATGTTCAAAGATGACAAACATTCCACTTGATATGATATAAACACCTGCACTGTACGAACAGCTACTCGTGCATAACTTCTGAACTAGATGGTGTGCTATATAAGGTGACTCTATTTGTACATATATGTCTTTATGTAAAAATATAAACAAACTGAACATGCAAAATAATACTTACTCCGTTCAGAATATTTATTTGGGCTTTTAAAACTTGAAGCAGATTTATTAACTGTCATAACAGAGTCTGTTTGATGCTCATCTTCAGTATCATCAGTGCTAAGACCTAAAGGAGAGGAAAAAATATACAAAATATAAGTAGAGCATTATTTCCTACAATTATTCACTTATTATCATTTGTCTAAAATTTTGTCAAAAATGAAAGCATTTCAATTGCATAACTTAAATGTATCATATCATGTATATACATCTTATCTGGCCAAATAAATAAAAAAAAAAAAAAAAAAAAAAAACAGCTGAAATCAAGGAACAAGAAAGAGACTACACAAAGTCGATGTGTATTTGAAAAATTCTATCTTTTTTGTTCTAACTGAACTAACATCGAACACTTTTGTTATAAATAACATCGAAAATTTTATCTTTTTTGTTATAACTGAGTTGAAAAAAAAAAAATTGTTTTAATCGATTAAAGTAAGTAGTTAATTCTGGAAAACACAAAATAATTTTAAAAATTAATTTTAGTACATTTAAAACATGATAAATATAACATACCAAAAATAGATAGATACTTTTGTAACAAACTTTAATAATGTTCACAAAGACTTTATCAATGAAACTTAACAAACCTGACCAAAACTTTTGCAGGAGATCTTGGAAACACACTACCACATTATACTGGCACATCATAATGAGGTACTAAAAGTTAATACAGATGTATTATGAGCATACGTTTAGCATAAATTTCTTTCAATATGCAAAAAAAATTATTTTGTAAATGATACTCGTATGCCGAAAGATAACACTTAGTGCTGTTTGCTTTGAGAATAATTAATTCAGACAAGACTGATGCTGAAACTGAAGCGGTTGTAGCAGGTGGAATAATTAAGACAAGGCAATTTTTTTAGAATTTCGTGAAGCACTGAGCAAGAAAAATTACACAATGACATAATCTTTAGAATTTAGGCAAAGCACATATATACAAAATTTAGAGGTTTCAAAAATTTAGAAATCAGGAAGGCATCTGGGAGTAGAATTTTCAACAGGTATGAACTGCACTCGAACGCAAACTGTCTAGCACCAGTTCCAGATAAGCCAGTACATGTGGGAATTCATTTATTCAGTACTCAGCTAAGCCTCAAGCCTGTGTAGAAATAGGCATAAATATAATAAATAACTAATATAATTCAGACTTAATTTCATCAGTGGGCAACAGCAGCAAGACCTAATGAAGAAACGTAGGGAAGTGGTAATAAATGAGCAGCAAGACCTAATGAAGAAACGTAGGGAAGTGGTAATAAATGAAGAAAGTTTTTCATTGTGATGACAATGCCTCAATCACCGTTCAACTACCAGACAGCAAAATCTGTAATAGGATTTTAAATCCAGAAAATATTGCTACTGTGGTGCAGAAAACAACATAATTTGTTGCGGAAAAAAATTTCGATTTTTCGAGTGCAAATTCTCGATGAGGCAGTACACGATTCAAAAAAATGGAACTTTGCAACTGAATAAGAAATTATGTCTATCTATAGAATCAAAGAGACACAGCTTAGATTAAAAGAAATGTTTAAAACAAACAAATAAATACTGAGCCTTTTTTTTTTTTTTTTTTTTTTTTTTTGTGTGTGTGTGTGTGTGTAAATTTTGATTACCTTGAGATCATATATGCCTCATTATATAATATATCACTATTTCATATTTTTAATTTTATAATTTCTACAGGTCATCTTATTAGATCTGAAATAATGATCTAATGTCTGTAAAAATACCAAATTCGGAATCCCCACACTCCTGACAAGTCTAGATCTCGGACTTTGCAGTGTGCAAATTTGGGAAGTTCAGTTTTCAATGTTTCAGCAGCTCATCTACAGCCTTCTCTCTCAGGGCAAAATCTTCTTCTTCCTGATAGTTCTTTTTACTACGTGAAGGCCCATCCCTTCACATGTGTCTTTTGCTTCCTCAACAAGGTCATTTCTTTTGTCGGTTAAAAAGATTTTTAGACCTCAAAGCTTATTCCAAGAATATGTAAATTACTTTTGAATGTGCCAGACTTCTTTGAAAACATTACTCCATAAATACAAAAAGCACAAAAAAGAGAAATCACACATTGCACGCAACAGAGTTTGAGCTGCTCCTTTGATTTCAATCATTTCCAAAACACATGGAGGTAGCAAGTAAGAAGGAGAGGCCCCAACCAGTTTTCCCTATACACTGCTTTGAAGCACTGGTGAATCCTTTGTGGTGACCAAACCATTGAGTGGCTTACCATTAAGATCAATGGATTTTGTCATGATCAGATGTAAATATTTTGTAATTATGTCATAAATATACATATAAAAATGTATATACTTTCCTTTTCTACAATATTTCAAAATCTCAAGTATGTGAAAAGAATACATTTCTAAATAACATTTCATTCCGAATGGAATTAAATCCTATACTTTTCACAGATAAGTTTGGTCAGAATGGTTTAATCTGAAATATTTTCACAAGTGTCCGTTAATTACATTAGAAAAAAAATTTAAGGTAATTCGATTTTCAGTTAAGGATTACAAAAATTAAGATCAAAGTTTATTGTATTACTAATATTAAAATTATGCATTATTTCTTTTCTATTTATACAGCTTCTTCCTAAAATACTTTCTCAAAAATGACATGATTTTTTTTAGCTTCTGAGGCATCTTTTAAATCGAAAAATCTAAGTGAATTTGTAATTAACCACTTGCGCTAAAAAGACGTGCCGCGCACGTCGAGATGCTTTTGTCTCAAACCGCGAGCAACGTGAACACCACGTCGATAGGCATTTATCACAAAAATGAAAATAACGTGGTGCACACGTCGCCTAACAACGAGATTGTTTATTTCTCGAGTTACAGCTCTGGATTGCACTCGCAGACACGGAGCGGCGTAAATGAGACACTTTACCGCTTGTTATATTGTAGCGCACGGCACTGCAACCATGAAGTTTAGTCGTAGCGCAAGTGGTTAATGTTCTATTTGATCCATTTCAAATTAGAGCACCTTTTATTTTAATAGTGAAGTACGTTAAATACTAGTGCTCATTTTCATGTACTTAACTTTCTCTAAATATTTCTAAAGGGGAATATTTTTTTAATATTATTTTAAACTTGTAACTCAGTTATTATAAAATGTAATGCATTCTTTTAATTACGCTCAGATTTTAATTATAATTATTATCAGATTTTTTTACCCTTAATTTCAACAATACATATTCTAAAACTCTTCTTTATTACTTCCTTAAGTACACATCTTGTAGAATTCGTTTTACAATACCTTTTAACAGATTGCTTTCCAGTACAAACAATTCTTGCTTAAACATTTTTATAAGCGTATCTGTCAACAGGATTTCAATTTATGTTTACAATTCAATGTTAAGTTTATTACATACTAAGATAATATTTATAATCATTATAAATTAAATACATTTAACAATTAGATTTCTTCACAGTAACTTTCACAGAAGTTTATGAATGAATGAATCCTTCATTTCAAACACATTTGCAAATAATTTAATAAATATTTACATATTTTGTTAAAGGCAGATACATGCTTTTTGCAAGCAGATGCATAAATACTTGCACATATTTCATATTTTTCACTTCCGGCACACACAAATCCTTAATTTCTGTGCGTTCACTATATTTTTTGAATAAAGTTATTTATAATAATTTAGCATACACCCAAAATTAATAAATAAATACTCGTAATTTCATATTTTTCATTTCTGGCATGCACAAATCTTTAATTTCTGTGCATTCACTATATTTTTTGAGTAAAGTAATTAACAATAATTTAGCATACACAAAAAATGTTCGCAGAAGAAATATGTATAAATATAATTTGAATGAAGATTACATGCATTACTTTTAATATCCACTCAAAGGTCAGTTTTTCTTCAAAATTCCTCCGCGATGGGATGTCTCCCTTTAGGCAGATAGCCCTGGCATGCCTTACTCTATTTAATAAAAACTTAACCCAACCCATGTACCTTATTACAAATATTTTAACATGCAAAATTTTATATTTACATTTAGCCATCAAGTTTTGCACTTTTGATTAGATTTCCAAAACTTGTTTTTTGATTTGCTGTGCCTTAGTCCCCCCCCCCCTTATGTTGTCACTGGCGCTTGATAATGCTCTTCTTTGCAATGTTTTATGCTGGCAATTTTGCTCACATGTGTATCATTCTAACACTATTTATGGTTTTTGAATGGGCTCATCTATTTGCACAGGGGGGGGGGAGGAATATGGATGTTGCCATTCAAAAATTTTCAGATTTTTAAACTGTATCCAAAACCATGAGGCGCTACTGTTTTAAATCATCACAACCTTCAGCGCATACCTTCAAATAACAATATCTGAAATTTCATTTCTATTGGTTGTGCGAATAGGCCGTTGGGAAAGGTTTTTCATTACCACCCTGTATATACTGCAACGAACATTTTATAAAACTCCACCTCTGAGAAGGAAATTATAATTATGAAGATGTAACAAATAAAACAGATATAAATGTGAATGACAGGATAATTGCAGCCACAGTAACAAGCACAATAAACATGCTAATCTTCAACTTAATAATTTTATCATGCTAAATAATAAAATTTGAATTTTTATTACTTCGTTTTGTTGCAGTCCATGGAACATAGGACATTGTTTTCTGTTGAAAACGTTTACTATAATCATCTTCACTCTCACTAGTACTTGAATCTGAAAGAAAATGGTGAAACTTAAATTTTCTAAAAAAAGTGCAAATTCTAAAAAAAAATGCCACAACATCAAACATTTCTTGGTACTTTCTAATTATCTGCCTAACCCTGAGAAGAATATGCAACCTCTAGTTGCAGACACATAGCTGACTGGACATTTATCCAAAACGTGCATTCTGCTGAAAGAGACATTTAGCCAACATGACACTGAACTGACATGAACATTTAGGCAACATGGACATTTATCTGATGAGACACTTAGCCCACAGGGTACATAACTGATATACGGACATTTAGCTGACAATGCAACATACAGGTAATGATAATGATAATAATAACATACAGGTAATGATAATGTTTTAGTAAAATTTGTTCATATTCATCTGGAAGTATAAGCTTATTTTCAGGGTACCTAACAAGAAAGTTTATGAAAAAGTAACATATTTTTTACCTAATTTAATGTTAAAGAAACTATAGATTTTAAAATATGGCACAAAAGCAACCTTATTTTGGCATACATTTTGAAATCAATTTCAAGAGAAATCAAACATAGGTCTCTATATTTCTAAAGTAGGAAAGAAAATTTCAACAGTCGGAAGAGTGAAATGATTTTATACGGAAAGAATGAGAAGAGGGAAAAAAAAATAATAAACGTAAATTGGATTTCATCGAATTCTTTCACATAAAAAATTTTTTTTCTTCTTCAGGAAATGAAAATAATTATTCAGGGTTTTCACAATTATAATATCTTAGCTTTTTCCATTTCATTACTTTCCATGACAGATCACCTTATATTTGTTTTTATTTTGCTCCAATTATTTCTTTAAATATAAAATCATTTCCCTTTTACGACTGCTGAAATTTTCTACCACACTTCTGAAATAAGGAGACCGAGCATACCAACCACCAAGCGGTAAAGTCGTTAAACACTAGTAGTTTGGTCCGCCGTTCAAATTCGGAAGACAGGCTGGTTGCATGAGTGCTTTCACAGCTTTTACCATGCATAACATGTTTTTTTGAACATATGTATGAATTGTCAATTACATGTGTTGTTGGCTAAAATGTCTTGTTGGTTAAATGTCCTCTCATCTTAATGTCCGTGCCGGTTCAAAGACCTGTCAGCTTAATGTTCATGTCGACTAAATTTCCTGCCAGTTAAATTTCGATGTCCATGCTGGCTAAATATAGGTGTCAGCTAAGTGTCACACACCTGGTATACTCCTAGACATATTACAATAGTGAGAATATCAGCTTTCGAAAAATTTCCTGGTTAGTGCTTGTGCTAGTTAATGCAAACTTTTTTGGAGGGGTAAGGAACTGAAGAGTTTTGCAAAGGAAAAAGACCATTTTGATTAAATTTTGGGCTCTAATGTAGAATTGGGTGCTCTTTCGATTAGCGATAATTTTTTTTTTTTTTTTTTATTTATTTTTTTTTTTTATTATTTTATTTTGGCAATGAAATTTCATTTCTGGTTACCATGATAGTTTTAACTTTGTTTTAGCTTCATGATTTTTTTTTTTTTTTTAAATGAAAATGGATTGATGTGTACATGGACAAATTTAAGTCAGTGTGCAATGCCTAGTTTGTGCAGTTCTGGGATTTTTTTTTTAAGTGAAAATAGATCCATGTGTACATGGACACAGAGTTTGTGTAATTCTTTGACTTTTTATTTTGGTTTTGGGTAGCGGCCATCTTGAAATTGTGCCTTCCTGACGCCGATCTTGGCGTAAAAAAAGAAATCGCCAAAAACAAGGGGCACCCAATTGTAAACTTTTACCAAATTTTGAAGCAGATAGCTGAACAGTACCCATTTGTGGTAAAAATGTAAATATAATCAATATTCCAATGAATATTTTCTATTAATATAATTAAATGTGTAAAAATGGTACATCTGGCTACCTTTTATTTACATCTGATGTTATATGATTATAATAAACAAGAAGCTTGAAAGTAGTACATCGACTGTTCTTATGTGATTGTGACATTGACTTTTGCCAAATTTGTGCAGTTCTGTACTTTTATATGAAAATAGGTCAATGTGCAAAAGGGAAAAAGAGGGGGGGGAGCAAAGTGTTTTATTATGTCTGTTTCTTGCATTTTTAACATTGTTAATTTGTTGCTGTTATATTTTTTTCATAGTGTGGCACCATTTTTGAAAAGGTCTATTGTTTTTCGTTGGGGGGAAAAAGAAATCAGTCGCTAATGTTTGGCGATATTTTGGGAAAGTCAGGAAATTCAATCAGTTTGTGAATTTCAATTAAAGTACAGCTTCGATAAGAGGTACAGATAACTTTCAGACTTAAATATAATGGCATCCTGTCCTAAAAACAGCAGCACACTTTAATATGTCAACCAATGCTAGTCAAAATAGAAAATTTTCACAAGAATGCCTGGCATAAAGATACCTACATCTTTATCAAGTATAAGAAGCATTCCAAATTTAGTAATTTTGTTATTAAATACCAATTTTAATTTGCTAACATTACATATTGATGCACAATGTCAAGAAGTTAGTGAAGTTCTCTGATATTTTTTTTAAGTGATAACAGATTGCTGTATAAATGGAGAAAAAAACAGTATTATCAGATAATATATATGTTACCGGCAAAGTTAGGCATTGTATATATTGCCTAAAACTAGCCAGCAATGTATGAAATGATTCATATTCACACATATCCTAGGCATTCTATACAGGGTTCATAGCCACATTTTAGTTAAAAAAATAAGCACCTATAAGCACTTTTCAAACACATTTTAAGGAAAAAATAAGCATCTGTCTAATTACATTATACACAACTGCATAACCTTAAAAGAAAAATTAGACTTGTAATTTAAAATATGAGCAATGCAATATTTATTACGAGAATGGGCATTACCTCAACCATGGAAAACAATTAACTTTTTTTTAAAAAAAATTTTAAATGACAGTTCAATTTACAGAATTAGTTTACAATGAGAGGAAAAAAACTATGCAGAACTAAACTATATTACAAAATTTAATGATGATATTTCAGTTGAAAATATGGAAAGTAAATAATAATAAGCCATATTAATTGTATTCATTTGCCACCTAATAATAAATACAATTTATTTTTCCACTCATATTAATATTTAAATAATTTAACTTAAATCAAAATTCTGAACATTTTCTAAATTTTCATTCCATAACAGTTTTTCCTTAACATATATCCCAAACAAAGTAATTTAAGTAAAAAAGAGGCACATTTCTGAAATCAGAAGACGGGAAATTGCTTCATGCAGTCATCCTTTAACAGTAAAAGCTTAACTAACCCGCATACTCGGAAATTCCCGAATATTCTGGATAGTAACTGGAAAAAGAGGAGTGGGGGAGACTGTAGCCGTTCTTTAGATTTAAATTTAGGCTAAATAAATGATTTTGACATTTCGATATGTGCATCATATAAAAACCAACGGAACTGAGAAATATTCTGCTTAGAAAGCACAGTAAAACTAAAGTAAGTGTTCATAAACAAATCTCAGACTGAACATCAAAAATTGCAAACGTTATTGCGCAATACATGCGGCGTAATTCTTCCATATGTGATATTACGCAATCGGAATCAACACCTGCCGGTATTCGGAGGAAAAAGAACTTAATAAAGGAAAAGAAAGAGACTTACTAATCTGGGGTGTTTCTGATTCTAATTTTCAACAGACTGTATTAAATTTCCGGAATAGAATCAATCTTCGCTTGGGTTGGGTAGACCGCAAAAACTTTTAATCCTATTCAATCCAGATTGGACAGTGACCAAAAAAGGTCCGCTGCTTCAATATCAGAGATTTTGCGGAGAAACTCCCAACCTCCGTACTGTATAATGTATTGGCAAAGAAAATGAAATTATTTTGACTATTCGATTACTTTCCTTTTATTTAAGCCATTCTGAATATTATTCCTTAGAAAGCTAATCTGTGTAAAAACACACCCATTTTTGGAAGTTTATCTATACTTCAGCAGTTACTGCAACTATATTATTATAAATATTCATACATATGCTCATAATATAAGCATAACGATCACAATAAACACGAATGTGAACTGACCACGCGGAACGAGAATGTAAATTATTAAAATCTTGATAGAAATTCAAACATGTGTAGTATTTGGGTGGGAGGAAAAGAATACCGAATGTACCGGAATTTTCTACCGTTTTCGCAATTCTTTGGCCAATAGAACGACGTGCACCTGTCTGTACTCTCACGCGGACCATAGGTTACGTTAATGCAGAGGAAGGGGGGAAAAGCAATTTCCGGAAGTATGATTCACCATCTGACGTTGCATATAAGGAATGCAATTTAGAACGCACATTTTTCCCCCGTACCAAAGTCGAAACTAGACTTTGGTACGGGGGAAAAATGTGCGTTCATTAAAAACAAAGGATTAAAAAAAAAGCACTAAAAGCAAAATATAAGCACTAAAAATAAAAAAATAAGGGCTTTAAAGAAAAAGTAAGCACCTATAAGGGCCTTTATATTTTATTTTCAAATATAAGGACTTATAAGCACTTGTAAGGACCGCTACGAACCCTGCAATAGAATGCCAAATGAAAAACTGGCACAGTATGAAATACATTTCCGATTCATTTCAAAGAACCAAAACTACTTATCAGAAGTTAGTAAATGATGTAAAAAAAGCCAAAATGAATCACGGGAAAAGGAATCATGGGACTACTGGCCACTGAATAGCTAGGATGAGATGTTTGTAGAAAACAAAAATGCATTCATTTACCCTGTTAACACGTTGAGCGCGGCGCCGAGTTTGCTATCGTTTCCGTTCAGTTGGCAGCGAGCTAAGCCATATTTTTGTTTGGAATGTTTCAATACATTTCATTAAAACTAAATTTGATCACGTTTCATTGAGACTATTTTTATTTTTTAACTTTAAGACTGTCAGTCCCGCGGCACGACGCCAGCCAAACGAAAATTCCAGTGCCGGTCCCCAGGGACCCTCGCCAGCCACACGGAAAGTTCACTGTCGGTCCCCAGGGACCGCCGCAGCACTCAACGTGTTAAAGAAAGTGTTACTACTACAGTACAAAGTCCGAAATCCGGACGTCCATTATCCAGACCTCAAAGCCAAAAACTTTTATTTTTTTAATGCTTTACGCATGCACATTTGATTTTTTCTTCCATAATAAAATGTGAGGACATTTTCGCTTAAAAATTCCGATTCTTAATTTCACTTAGACACTAAATAAAATACATCGTTATGAAAAAACAATCATGTAAACATAAATTTGTGAGATTAATAATTTGGCTCCACAACTGAGTGTCTGCTTGGCATTACATCTCAAACCGAAATATTCACCTATTTTATATCCCTGATGCTGACATGGCGAGTGAGTCATTATTTATTATATTTTGCTTTCAACACCGCATGCTTATCAATACATGACAGCTTCAGTAATAACTCATGCAGTGATGTCTAAACTTTTTTTTATATTAGTAATTGAATAACACGAGTAAGGCAACCTTTTCTGCTAGCATTACGCTTGGCGATGATTATAGATTTTTAAATGCTCTAAGAAATGTTGATAAGGAAAAATTCAACAAAAATTTCTTTTCATATGCTAAAAATAGATTTTGTTAATGAAACTCATAGGCCAAAAGATTACATTTAGTGCTATTTTAATTAAGAATAACTGATATGTTATTCACCATAAACCCAGAAGCGGCAGCAGAATGTAGGGAAGACACTGCATGGCAGAATTTAGGAAAGACAATTTTTGAAATTTGGGGAAGCACCGAGCAGCAAAATTAAGGGATGAGAAGTTTTTTATAATTTAGGGGGGAAAGCACTGGGATCCAAAGTTTAGGCATGGCAAAAATTTATAACTTAGGAAGGTGCTTTGTAGCAGAATTTAGAGACTGCACCAGGTGGTATCTAGCGCTGGCCCTAGATAAAGCCTTAAGTATGTGTGGGAGTTTATTTATTCAGGACTCAGATTAGTTTTAAGCATGTGCCAGAAATACATGTAAGTATAGTAAATAACTAATACAATTCAGGCTTGATTCAGTACGCAATAAGAGCAAGACAAAATTTAGCACAACAACTTGGCTTTCGTCACCAATCTTGTGATACACAGCCAGTAATGTATAACGGACATTATTAAGCTAGGCTAAAATTATCTGAACTGATTCTAAGGCATTTCAGTTAATGTAGCAGACTGCACTGCTCCCTAATCTTCTAATCCAGCTTATTATTTTTTGTAGACTGTTATTATTATGGAAATTTTATAAAAATTAAGCTTGAACTTTCAATTATATCGAAAAGAGTTTCCAGTTCTAGAGCTGCCAAAGGATCTACAAAGCTAAATCATGTTTCAATGTCCATTAAACAGAAAGTGGAATTGCTGCAAAAAATGGATAAAGGCATATGTATCTGTCTCATTGTAAGTATGCGAGGAGTATGGCTTTGGAAAGTCAACTGTATATGACATAAGAAAAAGGAACTGAATTCTTTATGGAAGCAACTTAAACAACTTACATTGAAAAAAATTTTAATAAAGCAAACAACTAAATATTAAGCTTTTTTGTAAATTTTGATACCCTTTAGAACAGTGTTTCTTAACCTTTCTAGCGAGTTGCACCCCATTGAATCTGAAAATATATCTCCGCACCCCATTGAAAAATGTGTTTTAATTTTTTTAGTTTAGAAAAATTAATTTTTTGCGAAACTTATCGTTTATTGGAAAACATTGTATATTTTATATAAATACAAAACAATATTATTTTTATTAATGCCTAGTCTGTTGTTGTTTCTTCATTATTTATACTGGCAAAGCGAGGTTCCTTTTCTGAAAGACATACGCGTAAGTCATCACTTGCATTTAAGCGATTTCTCGCTTTAGTTTTTATATCCAAAAGCACCTACTTGTGCGAAAATCCCATTTCGCACAAGTAGGTGGTAGCATAGGGTAAGAGTAGCTGCCGTGCTCCAATCGCCGAATCTGGATAACGTTGTAACTGTGAACACCAGAATTGTTGCAATTCTAATTGTTCGAATTCCATTTGAACATGTCCACTTGCTCGCATTTCAATAAGTTGATCTTTTTTCAGATCACTATCATTCATCAAATTTAAGTCAAATAGAAATGGATCCAGTATCCATGTTTGAGTTTTGGTAATATTTCCGGTAGAAAAATATCCATTGAATGATTCGCTCAATCGTCTCAAATGTATTACAATGTCAAGTATAATTGTATTCTTTTCATTTTTGGCGATAACAGAATCAAGCAAGGGAAAATTTGCAAAATTCCCCTTTTCTACTCGACGTATCCAAATTTCTAATTTTGTGATAAATGAAGATAATTTTTCACTAGATATTATTATATTTATACCATATCCTTGCATTCATAGATTCAATTCATTTAAATGGCTAAATATGTCTGCTAAATACGGAAAATAACTCAGCGTAAATGACGTAATACTGTATACATAACGTAATACCGTATACTGACGTAATACAGTAGGCCAGCCTCAGCATTGCATCATTACTCTCAAAATCTTTTACTAAACAACAGTTTTGACTAGTCAGTAACTGAATAATTTCCTCACGCAATTCAAAAACTCTGTTAAGTATGTGACCCTTAGATAACCATCGTATTTCAGTGTGATATAGGAGCACGGTATGATCAGCACTGATTTCTTCGCAAAATGTACGAAAAATGCGATGATTAAGCGCTCGCCCTCGGATGTATTTTACCACATTTACTGCTGTAGTTAGATGTTGTTTTAAACTTTCTGGCAATGCTTTCGACGCAAGTGCATGACGATGCAACATGCAGTGCATTATTATAACTTCCAGTAATTCTCTTTTCATGTGTGAAAAAAAATCCTGAATTTTTGCCTAACATTGCTGGGGCTCCATCAGTGCATACTGAGCCAATCACATTCATTGGTAATTGATATTTAGTAAAAAAATCTTTGATGCGATTGGAAACATCAGTTCCTCTCATATTCACCTCCAGTGGCTCACAAAATACAATAATATCATTCGATAATGGAATTTGTTGGATTTTTTTATGTGCTCCCGAATCTAAAACTGTTTTAGCAATAATTAAAGCAGAAGGTTTAATCAACTCTTCAGCGATCGTGTGAGGTTTCTTTTTTTTTTTTTTTCACATAAATATGCCACTTGATATGATGCTTCTAATAAAGGTTTTTGAATTGCTGGTCCGCAAAATTTTAGGATAGTTCCACTGGTATCAAACTGAGCCTTCTTTGACTTCAAGCTGTTCATGCTATGTGCTTTTTCGCCACCATGCAGATTGTTAAAATGCTCTAATAACTTTGATGGTTTGAGACTGCTGTTTGAAAATATCTTGGAACACGAGATGCATTGCAGTCGTTGCGTGCCATCTTTTCAGTTGTGCAGGAAATCCATAACCGACAGACTTATCGTTCCATTGTCGGTTTTTTTTTTTTTTTTTTCGACATAGTGGGGTTTACTATAATCGATTTAATTATTTAGAAATAATGTAATATAATATATATAATGTGCTTACACTTGTAATATCACTGAATCCTATTCGGGTTAAACGGGCAATTAAGTATGTGTTAGTCTCAAGAGGTTTCTGGACAAGTCAGAATACACAATACACATGTCGCAGACACAATAGTTGATTCAACTCGACTCAACCTAACACAGGCACAGTAGATGCAGATACAAATCTGTGAATCCGTAGATTCCATTGGAGTAGCACATATTGAACACAGCCCATGCGCAAGCTGGGATAATGTTCTCCACTTGTATTCCCACAAAGTTTTTTTCTTTTCTCCATCACCTAGCTGCCTGTTCGCATTCGTTTGTAGCGTTTCATGCCTTTTCGTAGCGTAATACGCCCATCGACACCGGCTCTTTCCTGCGTCTTTTGCCGATAAGTGAGCTAGCTGCTACCAATTTTTATGAGCTTCAATATTGGGGACACTATTGCAGATTTCAAATATTTTATTTTAAGAAATTTAATAAATGATATTTAATAATTTTTATGGTTAGGTAGGGGCTTCTCCCGCACCCCCAAAAATACATCCCCCGGTTAAGAACCACTGCTTTAGAACATAATTGTTCTTTATTTCATAAATTACAATTTCATGTTTTTAATTGTATAATTTCTGCATGCCTTTTTAGCAGATTTAAATTGATGATCTATTATCCGGAAAAATCCCAAATCCGGAATTGCCGAAGTCCCGACGAGTCCGGATTTCGGACTTTGTACTGTATACAGTATTACGTCATGGACGCTGAGTTATTTTCCGTATTTCATGAAAACTTATAAGAGTACTGTACAGGAACAATGTGACAGAATGTCGAAAGAACTTTCAACCAATTACAAAAACGTTACACATAATGATATTGAACTGTAACAACCACCTTTCTGAGCCCTACTAGATAAAACAGAAAGGTATTAAAAAGGGCACTGATGTGAATCTTATGATTGTTTTTGAATTTAACTTCCCATTGTCAGGTAGATCTTACTGATTCCCAGTCTCAGCCAGATAGAAAATACAAATTTATTATGCTGTATCAAGATCACCTCACTATCTTTTTTTTTTTTTTTACATATTTTGAAGAACAGTTTTTTAATGGCACTCTTTCATTAATTTTTCAAAATAGCATTTGCATTTTATAGGAATGAACGTCTTTTAACAAATAGCCTTATCATAACCTTTTTTTTCATACTTTGCCTAAAAGCATTTGTCATTCTGTAGAATGCCTAAGTACTATATAGAATTCCTAGGTAAAGTACTCTGCCTACATTAGTCTGGCATTTCATACTTTGTTGGAAACATATATAATGTTACATATGTGCAATGTATGGGCTGTACACAATGCTAAATGTCTTGTATAATGTTTAATGTATCCCAGAATACTTATAAATGCAAATTTGAATTGTCAAATATTATATTTTTAATTATTTTCTTTAAGTAGTTTTGCTGAGTTTCAATAAATATTGGCAGTTTGGTTACCTTTTTGAAAAATGCTGCCAACTCTCCCTTCATTAGAAACTTTCACTAATAAAGTTTCCCTTTGCTACTCTGATTAATAAAAAAATTAAAAATCACCAAACTAATATATGAAGAATGGCAATGTAATCAAAGAATATCCCAATGCAATATCACTCAGATGAAATATGAAAATTACAATAAGATTTGATGAATCAGACAATATTACATTGTTTGTATTTTCTATATATGTTATGGTTAAACAAAATTCTCCATCTATTATTTTCTCGGCTAATCTTTGGAATATGGTAACAGGTAGTTTGGCGAGATTTTGGTAAGGCAATAAAGGTTACTAGCTAGGACTTTAGCAGTGTACATGGATAAAGTCAAGAGTGTGCGCAATGCCATTTTTGTGCAATTCTGGGATGTTTTTTTAAGTGACAATAGGTCGACGCGTACATGGATATCGTGTATGTGCAATTCTTAAAAACGCGGCAAGCAGTGGGCGATTCTGCACTTTCTCCCAATTTCGCACCTAATCTTCATCATGATTAAGCATTTTTGTTCCATAAAAGTCTAGTATAAGCTTAATTCGGCTAGCAGATTGTTGGAAAAAAATGTTGAGTTAAAAAAAAAAAAAAAAAAAAAAACATGCCTTTACTTTGTGAAAACAAAATGGTGTCCAAAAAAAAAAAAACTTGTAAGTTGCTGTAGCAGGGTTGGTCGCCAAAAAATCGCCAAGTTACCATAATCCGAAGATTCACCATTTTCTCTAATTGGGCCCTATATTTTTCGCAGTATTTTTCTTTCAAAAATTAGAAATCTTTCTTCGTCTGTTTTTATTAATGGTGGACATCCACTACCATACAATATGGCAAGTCTAATAAGAGTTTTATAAAGATTTATTTTTGTCTTGAAATTTAATAATTTAGATACTAAAAAATTCTTTAAACCATGATAAATTCATTTAGCTCTAAATAATCTATTGTAAATTTCAAGTTTAATATTATTATCACTAAAGATGATAATACCAAGATACTTAAACTGAGAAACGCCCAAAAAAATATGAGACTTTTATGCAGTGGGGGAGGGGATTATGTACTCTATTAATTACTGCCATAAATTTTGTTTAATGGTAAGTCCTATGTCTCTCGCTGCAGACTCTAGGAAAATAGGTTTCCGCAACTGCCTGTTTACTTCTACCAATACTACTTCTACTAGTAACTGTACAGATCTCTGAAATATCGTGCCTCTGGTTATAATTCCGGCATCTCTAATAGCCTTTTCGATGGCTATACTGAAAAACATACCAGGTTGTTCAATAAGTTTGCGGAACGAAAATGAAGAAACCAATTTTTATTTGTAAAAATGACTTTATTTTTCAACTTCAATACACTTATTCCAACGGTCTTCTAATTTATGCATCCGTTGACTGTATTGGTTTTTTGGCAGCTCTGCAAAATATCACTCCACGGCAGCTATTACCTCTTCATTTGAAGAAAATTGTTTTCTACGGAGATATTGTTTGAGGTGTGGAAAGAGCCAGAAGTCAGAGGGAGCTAAATCTGGCGAATAGGCTGGATGTTGCAACAATTCATACTTCAATTCAGTTATTTTAGCAATGCTTTTTTGTGCTGTGTGCGCAGGTGCATTATCTTGGTGGAAAATGATTTTCTTCTTCTGTAATCCCGGTCTTCTTTCACGAATTTTTTCGTCTAATTGATTCAAAAGGTTACAATAATAATCCGAATTAATTGTTTTGCCAGTTTGAAGGTAATCTATAAACAAAATTTGTTTCGCATCCCAAAAAACTGATGCTAACACCTTCTTGGCTGATTTTTGCCCACGAACTCGCTTCGCCGCGAAAGAGCCAGGTTCACACCACTCCTTAGCCTCCTGTTTTCATTCAGGATCATGATGGTAGACCCAAGTCTCATCCATTGGGATAAATCAATGGATAAAGTCGCTTTTATTCTTCTTAAAATGCTCCAAATGTTGCTGGCAAAGTCGCATCCGAATGTGTTTTTGCTCCATCGTTAGAAAATGCGGCACCCATTTTGCACAAAGTTTTTGGAAACCCAAATTAATACTCAAAATATTGCTCACTGTGCCCAATGAAATGCCTAAAGCCTCTGTTAAATCTCTTTCTGTCAATTGACGGTCTTCCAATACCATATCTTGTATTTTTCTGATGATTTCCGGTGTTGATGCAGTTTTTGGACATCCCTCTCGCGGATCGTCTTCAAGGCTGGTACGACCACTTTTGAATAACCTAGCCCACTTGCAAACCATTGTTTTTGAAGGAGCGGATTCACCCAACACATTCACCATTTTGGTATGAATTTCCATTGTCTTTAAACCTTTCTTTACAAAGAATTTGATAACTGCACGTTGCTCAATTTTATCCATACTTGAAAAAAGCCACAACACGTTAGATATAAAAGGCGGTTAAATAATGAATAAATTAACAGATCGAAATGAAACTTTTGACCTGTTCCTAAGAAAGAACTATGAAAATGGCGTCGAAGTTTTAGGTCTAATATCGACGAATAGATGGCGCTCCACGAACTTACTGAACAACCTTGTACATGCAAGGGCATCAACCCTGTGTAATGCCTCTGATAATGTAAAATGCCTCCGATAGATCAGACATGATTTTAACTCTGCAATTTACTCTCTTTAAAGTCATTCTAGATAGATGAATCAATTTTCTAGCAAATTCAAATTTCAGCCTAGCTTCAAACAGCTTTCCACAGTATATGCTATCATAAGCAGCTTCAAGATTTATAAAAGATAAAAGGTATCAATATTAAGTTCAATAGTTTTTTCAAAATTTGTCTAAGTGAATAAATTTAGAACCAGGCTGTAGTCGAATCAATAATTTGCAAAGCGAAACAAGCAACAGGATGAATATTTTTGAACAAAGTGATCTAAGAATTAAATTTATTCCAAAATTGCATCAATGCACAATCATCACATTAATTAAAACAGAATTTCTGTGCAATTTGAATCAATGGTTTTGTTTCTGAAATGTTGTTTATATTTGTAAAATTAATAATAATAATAAAATATAAATCTAATACACTATTTTGTAAAAAATTTTGTTTATATTCTTAGTTTAATTGTTATCATTAGATTTATACACAATTATTTGTATTATGATTTTGTTGTATGCTCTACATTACTGGGGAAAATATTAAGGAGGGTCCATGAAGAAAATCATTATTATAAAAGGGCTTGATGCAACAAAAGCGTTAGAAATCCCTCCTTCAGAGTTACTTTCATAAAGTTATCGACAGATTAATCAGAGTATTATTACACAAATTGTATTTTAGTTTGTTATTCTGGTTAATAAAGGACACAAAATTCAGGTATTTTTACGGCAGAACTTCCTTGTGAAGGTGAATTTTAGTTGACATTTGGTTGAGCTACATTTTCATCAAAAAGACTTTCATTTTATATGTAAATTTAACAACCGCTACACTCATATTTGAGAATTTCGAGTTAATATTTTCATGCAAAAGCACATCTCAGGAATTAAACCCAAAATGTGTAGAGTAATGTGGATACGAAACTTAAATAGGCAAAATAAAATATATGTAGACAATAAATTTAAATATTAAATCTAGTAATCTAGGTTAAAAACTTGGTTATTCTTCAGATAAATGAGCTAAAGTACAGATAAAATTCACATTTCACAAAACAAATATATATTACCACTAAGAGATTTCATTTTGCTCATCATCTTAAAAGTAACAAGTTAAAAGCATACAGTTACTTCTTATTTCGTATTCCAAATTCACATTCTACACACTACACACGACAACGAACCATATTCTCCGCAAGATATTTTGTTTTGCTCTTGCTGAGTCTTTTGGCCGGCAGGATTAAAAATCACATCTTAGCGTAAAATTAAAAGAATGAAAAGCATTGAAGACCGCTTCTGCAAAAAATGCCCAATCGGAAATATCCGCCAACTTTTAGATTACATAAGCATGTATTCCGGAATCATATCTTACAGTATATGTTTTAAATTAAAACATATTTAATTCATATTACATTTTAATGATAATTACTATAAACATTTGCATCAACCTTGTATGCTGCTATCACACGTCAGTTTGTTTCGGAAGAACAACTGTTTGGAACAATTTTTCTGCTTTGTCACAGCAGCCAATCACCAATGATCGCTTTGGGGTTAACACAGGGAAAACTGGTTCCCCATTACAAACAAGCTGATAGCATTCGAAGCCGAAAGCTGATTGGTTGAAAACGAACAACTTGCAATTTTTTTGGAAAGGAAGGAAAAAAATCGCACGTCTATCTTTCTATGGTAAACCACGCAGAAAAATTGTTCGAAACAGTTGTTCGTGTGAAACAAACGCCGTGTGATATGGGCCTTAGACATTTACTTTAAATCATTTCGCATCACAATAACAAAATTCTTTAAGTATTAGTTTTAGAGAATGTATTTTCAATCTTTTGGTTTTATAAAAAGAAATTTCTTCTTTAAACATTGCTCTTAAATTTTTAGTTGTCAGGTATTCGCTGCACATGTTTAATCCCTTGTACCAAAGATATAATCTTTTATATATATATATAAATTATTTATTTTTTACTTAACTATTATATTCCTTAAAAATGAGAAGAATGCTGAATGATTTGAAAATGAAATTGTATATCACGATATTTAATATGCTGAATAATTTTGGGAGAATTTCGGAATAAAATAACATCAGACGCGTTGAAATCCTTGACGGTACGGGTGCGATTTTGAAAATTGTCGCCAACACCAAAATTAGACGTTTGCTGCTCATCATATATGTCGCCAAATACCGTGTGTACTATGTACCAGGTTGGTGTTCGTGTATTTAATTATGACAAAGCACACTAGGGCTATTTGCCTAACGGGGAGGGATGCCTTCGTGAAGGACTTTCTAAGGGTAACTGGCTCGTATACACGTTACACATGGGGAAAACCACCATGCAGCCAGCCCGTTCGCGGGATTCGAACCTCGGACCGAACTACCAGTGTTCAGCGACTTTACCGCTCGGCCGCTGGTGGGCGCACAATGTACTAGGATTAAACCTCAAACTCTTTTCTTCAGATCATTACATGCTTCAAAATTTTCAAATTATAAATAAATCTTGATTAATGTTCATTTGAAATGTATGTATTAGATTTTCTAAAGGATCATAGATACATTCGTTCTATTTTAGCTGTAAAAGTCATGAAAAATAAAATTTATATTAACATTTTGCACTGCATATTTTTTTTTTTTTTTTTTCTCCCCCGCTGATTATTTCCGTTCTTAAATTCTTTGAAAACCAGAGAGCTTTGGATTTTTTAGTAACTTCAAGAGTGAAAATATAAAATAAAAGCTGTAATAAAGAAAATATTCTGTAGTTGGGTTTGTAATGCACGGCACTGTTCGAAAAGTGATGCAAAGTTACATGGGATAGAGGATCTTTTAAATCGCTCAGCTTATTAAGAAATCAGAGATAGTTAGATTCAAAAAATAAAGTACTTTTTATTTCATGAATGGAATCGCTTATATGCATATCAAGTTATTTTTTTAATTATTATGAAGCCAACTTGAAAAATACAATGCAAGCAAAGTATTGCATACAAAGCTATGATGAGCAATACATCTAGAAAGCTAATAGCGAGCTGAAAGAAAAACTCGTCGACAAAGTTACATTTTCTAAAATTACTTTTAATTTGAATTCAGACTCTTCTGTGAAAGTTTTAGCTGAAATTAAAAAACCAATTAAAAGAATTGCTTTTAGGAATATCTTCTACCTGATAACATAATACAGGTAATTGTGTATTGCTATTTGGTATTTTATTAAACTTTCATTCTTAACATATAGTACAAATGCAATTTAATAAATGTCATTAATTATGCTTAACCTGATGTAAACGCAGATGCACGATTTTTTAGATTAATTTTTTAAACAACAAAATTCCAAATAAGAAAAATTACACAGTGGTAGTGTGCAGTTATTATGGTTGCGACAACCCAAAATTCTGTCTATGCCACTGTATCATTACACAGCCAAATGTGTTTGTTATACACATCAATATTCATATTTTAATTATACAGATAAAATTTCAGTCTTTTTATAATTATGATTTTTACATGGCTCTTTTGAGATTTATTTAAAGCAAAATTTTATTAAATTCTACAAAAATTAAAAACTATAAGTCAAATTTAGATTTTATTTCAAGAAAAGTGATTGCCATCTCATCTCGTTTGAAATTGGCATCACACACTTGAGAAAGAGGTGAGCCTAGATGTGAATTTCAGCAACAAAATAACTCTTGTTGGTAGATTTTATACATACAGCTGACCAGTTCTGAAGAAGTAAGCATTGCTTCAGAGTGAAATTTCTTGAGGAAACAGAAATGTATTTAAGAAACTTTTTTAAATTAAAATCAATAAATGCAATGCAAAACAAAATCCACATTTAATATCCGAATAAAAATCAGATTTTTTTCATTTTAGCTAAAGTTTTCCCTTTATTATACAAGCACTTGAATTTAATCATGCATTACATAGTGGTTGTTTCTGTTCATAATATTATATGCATTTTAAAATAATAGTTTTCCTTTTAGTATAAAACTTAAATGAATGCTTTTTCTAATTTGATTAAGAATATGTACAAAACTTTTACATCTGTATTTTTTAAAAAAATTACTATAAAATCCTTTTGTTCGACAATAGGAAAGGAGCAGCAATATTTAAGCTTTTAATAACATACTAGCATATAGCACATGTGTTTCTGTGCAACAAGTGGTAAACCCTGCAACGATCAAAACACTATAATAACTAACATATTTTTATTGATCATCCCAATTAAATAAGAAAATACTTGAGAAAAAGGAAATCAAAGTGAATTTTTTTCCATTCCTGGATAAGAAATTTACATAAATTAAAACTTCCTTCAAATTCCAAGCACAATACATTAAAATACACTCTTATGGTGATAAAGCATCAATTCCAAACAATGTAAGATTTAATATTTCAAAATATAATAATGCCAAAAAATTTAAGATGTTCAACTTCTCTGCTGACCTAATATTTGAATTATTACTTTAAAAATATTACATTTGCATATATTTGTTCAAAGGTGAAATGATATGGTTTATAATTCCATATCAAATTATATAACAAAACTGCAAAATTCATTTTATTAACTGCAGAATATAAAATCTGACAAAGTTAATAAAAAGTTGAAAAAAACCAATGCATCAACACAGAAGTCCATCTACATAAAAGCAATAGCATACTGAAATTATTTAACTATAAATTTATATAAAGGAAGGCTACACAAAAATTTAAACATTTTAGAATTCATAATCACAAATTTTATAACAGTCTTAATACCTTTTTCTAATATGTAGTAAAAGCTCGACTATCCAGCATTCAACTAATCATAAAGCTCATGCAAATGGAATATTTGTAATTTTAGGAAACGTTTTCCCCAAAAAAATTTATATAAGAGATTTGTAATGCCATTATAGAATATGCCTGCAATACTATTAACATGCATACATTGTCACCAAACAGTATGATTTAGCACCAGTAATGGATAATCATGTCATAACACAATCATATAAAGTTAGTTTGGGTTTAATTTACATTCGAGTTAATTATTTTCGAAAAAGAATACACGTTCTTTTTTTCATTTACATTTGAAAAAAAACTATACAGATTTGGGGCAGCATAAAAGACTTGATGCACAACTAAACGGATCAACAATGACGATGTAATATGAAAAATCAGCATGAGCAATTTAAGTTTTTTTATATGTCAAGTGTCTCCAACTAAATAAAGAGCTATCTGTTCATTTAAACTTCTGCCAGAACGACTGGCAATATCTCCACCAACTTTCATGTTTGATTAGACTTTATAATCAGATCAAATATTTTACATTTAAGGACTATAAAATACAATGGCTTTGATGACTGAAATGAGCCTTTTTTTGAAATCATACAATTTAAATGCAAGATTTTGATACTCAAGTTGGTAACAAATAAGATGATTTTTTTTATAATTTTAGAGCATAAAATTTCCCATGGTTTGGCTTTCATAACATATTTCATTTTTTCTATGCTCAACTATCTACAATTTTTACGTATCCGGAATTTATTCGATTTCAGAGTTTTCTGGATAGTCGAGCTTTTACTTTATTATTAATTGTTCATTGAACATAACAGAATATGTAAGAATAAATTACAGGGAAATTACATTTTAATATTTAACTTATTACAGATGACAAAACGTTTAATAACTTTATTCACAGAATTGTATTTAAAATAACTCCCATGTCTAAGGTGAATTGTTACGTATAAATAGAAGGCACAATAACAGACCATTATATGTATATACAAACATTTGTAGTTTGGCTCTTTAACTACTTGTTCATAAATAAAAATATATTTCCTATATCAAGAATTTAAAGTTGAGAGTATTAAAATATTACATCACTTACAATCAGAAAGTTAAATTGTATTTTAAAAATTATCACATTATGATACTTTTGTGATAATTAATTTAGAAGTTGAAAGAAAGATTAATAGCACTGAAACTTAAAAATCCATTTATTAGTTCTGAAGAAACTGGGAAACCACTGATTACAAAATATCTCACATCAATAAGTTTATTATTTTCCTAAATATAAATGCCTTTACTTTTTAAAGGACTTTTTTTTCTAGGGAAAACTAACAAAATATACACTCTTCATTGAAAAACCCAACAAACTTGCACATTCATCAAAATTGATTATAACGGGAAAAAACATTTAACGTACAAGAACAGATTTGCTCCCAATTTATTAAATAATTTACAATTTATAAACAGGTATTTCCAGACTACACTTTTTTCATTCTTTACATTTTCAAAAATACAACTACATTGCTTTAAAAATAATAAACTTCTGTAATTTTTCCTATTTGAAGATTCATAATTTTACAAGAATTTGTCCTAAATTGCATTTAAACAAATAAAGCTATTTGTTATAAAAACTTAACACTAATTTCTTAAGTTACACACTTTAGGTAATTCTGAAATATCTTATTTCAAATGCATTAAAACAAATTATGAGCCTACATTCAACATTTCACATTGAATTAAATTATAGAAAAAAGATAAAAGTCAAGAATTAGTCCTTTCTTGCATAACAAAAAAATTATCTGAATTATGTGTACACAGATCTTCAATACAGCATGGCACACTAAATACTTTTACACTAAATATCCAATAAATAAAATCATTTATTTGTAAACTGAATACTGCAGCTAACTCTATGGTTTGGATCACTAGTACATCGAGCTTTTACCAAAGCCCAGATGTCGGAATTAATTGAAGCTCTATCTGAAGCAACAGACCAAGTAAAGCGGCGATGTTTACCATCGAAATATTCAACATCTTTAGATAAATGTATTGTATTCTTTACGCAGCTTTCAAACTTAATGTCAGTATCTTTTGAATATGAAGTATTTATTCTTAAATGTCTAGGCAAAGACCAAATACGAGTGTGGGACAAATGGTTGGGAATATGAGGACAAGTAGGATGAAATACAGGTAAGTAAAGATGGCAAGCATTCTGATGCTCTATTTCATTTAAATTTGAATCTAAAGACTTTGCCCTTTTAGAACTTAGTTTCATGGGTGTAAAATTATTAGCAGCACATTTGACACTCCTCCTATTAAAGGAACAGCTTGGTTCTAATAAGTATGGAAGATTATCTCCATAAATGTTTCTCCCATTCAATGAAGTACTGGCAATTTCTATTTCAGAAAAACCATAGCAAAATAAGCATTTATCTGGCAATATATTATCACATGATTTTAAGTCCTCAGTAATGGCAAAGGAAATGGCATAGTCTTTCAAACTAGAATTAGAAAAAGTAGTGGTACAGTTCCTGAAATGTTGCTTGGCTCTTGAATATAATAAAGGTGGATAATTTTCAGAGGCTTTGATATAATCTTCATATGAAGGTGGATGATCACAATTAAGTGCATCCAAAGAATATAATCCTGGAGTTATATCTAAAAAACAATAAATTCAGAATTAAAATTTTCATAAAAGCTGCAATGAAGACTTCAAATTACGGTGAAATATTTAAATTTTAAGTATTTTAAACAAATACTACTCAATTCTTTATTTCGTTTAAATTACACTAAAAGGATTGCAAGAAATAAGAGATCAAAACTTTTAAAAAATTGCAGAAAAAAAGAAAACGCAATGAAAAAGATTAAATTTAAGTTTGTGCAAATACTGTTTGATCATTAGAGGTAAAAATGAATGCACAAAATATAGTAGCAAAATATAAATTCTGTTTCTGCATTTTGACAAAAACTCTCCATGTCCAATAACAATTTTGATTACATTAAGAATATGATAAAAAATAGAATAATGGAAAAAACAGGTAAAGTAATAAAAAAATACAAATTTTGGGGAAAATAGCACTATATCAAATATTTTGGCATTGATATGCTTTGAAATCAATGGCAAAATATTTTTAAATGAAGAATATTTCTCACAGAATGTATTTTTAAAACTAACAAAAAATAAATTTTTCAAAATTAATAAAATTATGCTGCATTTCCTATATGCAAATCATGAATTAGTTTCATATATAAATTTTAATAAAGCATCAATTAGCATCTATCTATAATCAGCAAGAAATTAAATCTGAATAAAAATACAGTCAAAAGTCGTTAATTCGGACACCCATAATCCGGAATGATCTATAATCCGGACCTCAAAGGCACTCAAAATACACAGAGATCGAAATGTCCTCTGATAGTAGAAGAGGATTTCAGCAATTCTTTCCCAAAATTGGGGTGGAACTGCACAATTAGCAGTTCGTATAACATTATAACGTGGTGACATTCTGGTGTCCCACACACTTCTTCCCATACCTTTACGATTAATAAAATCTGTATTACAGTACAAAGTCTGTAATCCGGACTCGTCGGGACTTCGGCGATTCCAGATTAGGGGGTTTTTTTTGGATTATAGATCATCAATTTAAATCTGGCAAGATGGCATGCAGAAATTTTACAATTAAAAATATGAAACCGTAATTTATGAAATAAAGAACAATTATGATCTAAAGGGTATCAAATTTTACAAAAAAAAAAAAAGCTTAATATTTATTTGTTTACTTTATTAAAAATTTCTTTCAACGCGTGCATGCGTAAAGCATGCAAAATATATGCTCATTCTTGATGTGCATGCGTAAAGTTTGTGGCTTTGAGGTCTGGATTATAGATCATTCCGGATAATGGACATCCAGATTACGGACTTTGTAGTGTACAACTATTAATGAAAGATTTACAATAGAAATATCCAATGGACAACATGATTCCAATGTACACGGACAAGCATTTTGTAAGAGAACAGCTCTATCAGAATAACAATTTTTAGCAGCAGTTTCTCTAAAATACAAAACAAAATTTGGAAAATTACGATAATCAAGACAGGCAGTGAACAGAATATAAAGTGAAACAAATTCCCCAGCATATGTACATAATTGCAAAAGAAACATGACAGTACTCATTAATCACTGGAATGTCTGATCACAGAAAATCTGTCAATCTATGGCTTTACATATTGCAGATGCAGATATCACCTACTCTGGGAGTTGCGGGTAATTGCAAAATGTCACAATTTGTTTTCAATCACTCCTAAAAATTTTACATCAGTTGTTATTAAGAAGTCCAATAGCTAGTTCTCTTTGCACTCCACATGGCGTACAGTTAATAAGGATCACAATGTCATTCACATATTTTGACAAAATTGATATTAACAGAAATAAGAAGGTTTTTATAATGACATTAACAATAGTTAGTTCAATTATCAAGCCCTAAAATATCCCTGCATTAATTTGTTTGCAGGTAGAGCAACGCTTCTTATTTTTATGGCAAATCGGTACCCTTTAACGATTTTTTTATAAGGACATCCAAATTGGCCATCTTGTAAAAAATAGAATTATGTTATAATTTAAACGAATTTTTCATACTGATGAAATAGTTTGCTTGTAATTTCACAGTGAAGGCTTAGTTAATGTGCTCAACAACTCAGAATTAGTTTAGTGAATACAAATTAAATGTTTCTTAGAAAAAAGGATTTTTTATATATTGTTCATTATATTTTCAATATACTATCCTTTCAAATACTTTTCCCATGCTGAGTGCAAAACTATATTATTTATAACTGTTAGGATTAAGTGCCTTTTTATAAAGTGTTTTTACCCACTTGAGCTGAAAAGACGTGTGATGCACGTTGAGATGCTTTTGTCTCAAACTGCGAGCGACGTGAACATCACGTCGATAGGCATTTATCGCAAAAATGAAAATAACATGGTGCACATGTCACCTAACAATGAGATTGTTTATTTCTCGAGTTACAACTCTGGATTGCACTCGCAGACACGGAGCGGCGTAAATGAGACACTTCACTAACATTACGACAAGAATTGTAATGTGATAACTGGCTACTACCAGGAGAAGAAACAATTTAGTCCTATGCAAAAAATTGGAATGCTGGTAAATGCTTTTATGCAATTTTTAAGAAGTGTTTTAATATACATCATAAATCCTCCATGAAATGCACAATAGAGGAGTAAATAATTTGGATAATATTTTTTCTGAAGTTCCAGATGGTAACATTACATTAGAAAAAGCAGTTGATTTAAAAAAGAGGCATCAGCATTATTAGTATTTCTTTTCAAATTAAAGCCACCAACCCATAGTCAAAGTAATTGGAAAAAATTATATTAATGAAATTATGTAAGTAATAAACAAGCAACTATGCATAGAGACTCAAATGGAATAAACAAAAAAAAAATTTATCATAAAAGCTATTACTGGACAAAGGGATTGTGTAATCAATTTCTCATCCACACATAAAATTCTACAATGCAAGGTTGAAAGATGTTCCTATAAAGTGAGCATTCTGTCTCGTGTTCAGTTCAAGATCAATGGTTTGATTCCTACAAGATGAAAATGTTCAGCTATCAAGACAGTAAAAAAACTGCCACCACCAGAAAAAGGAAGTTCTTATTTTACTGCAACTGCACAGGAGTTCTCTCACAACTAATAAAAGAGGAAAGCAAGACTACAAAAACCTGGATCACTTTATCATGATGTTTCTGAACTGAACTTAATGACAAATAACAATTTTTAGTTAAGTGTTTATTCATTTTACAGATATTAAAAGTTAAAAATCAAATATTAATGTACACTCCAAAAAAATGGCACAGTTCTACATCTCCTATTCCACAGGGCCGATTGACGAAATTCAAATTGCGTTTTTCATGTCTCGAAAGCACGACTTAGGATATAAACTCATGGACAAAAAAATTAGCGCACCAAGAAATAATTGCGGGATCGTAACGAAATTTGCAATGAAGGTACATGTTGGGGTGATATGCAAATGATTAGAAATGCAGCATGATTGCGCATTACGTATAGCCGGTAGAGGGCGTTGAACGTCGTAGTCTGTGGAGTATAAAACAGGTAACAAAAGCTTGTTTGAGTGTGCTGAATCATTTACAAAGGAAAAGCTGAGGTAGACATGCCATTACAGCGTGTTCGAAGACAATATGAGCAGTTGTCGCAGTTCGAGAGGGGGAGAATCGTCGAGATGATGGAAGCTGGGTGTCAGCTAGGCAAGTAGCTCATCAATTAGGTCGCTCTGATTGTGCTGTGAAGAGGTGTTGGGACCAGTGGACCCGAGAGATGTCATGTACATGAAGACCAGGCTCAGGATGCCCTCGGCAGACCAGTCGTCGAGAAGACCGCCACATCCTAAGAAATGCACACACGTACAGCCAACTGCTTCATTGGCCGCCATCCAGGCACAGGTAGCACCTTCACTATGGGCTCTTGTGTCTTCTCGAACCATACGAAGGGACCTGGCTGAAGGACAGTTAGTATCACGGCGCCCATTACATGTGCTGCCCTTGATGCCCACCCATCGACACCTCCGTATGGAGTGGTGTCGAACACAAGGAAACTGGACTGCAGCGGAATGGAACCAGGTTGTCTTTAGCGATGAATCCAGATTCAATCTCGGCAGTGATGACAATCATGTTCGTGTGTAGAGAGCCCATGGTGAACGCCTCAATCCTGCCTTTGCTGTACAGTGACACATCGCTCCCACAGCTGGTGTGATGGTATGGGGTACCACTGCCTACAATACACGGTAACCACTAGTATTGTTCCGGGGCACCATGACAGCCCAGCGGTATGTTCATGAAATCCTGCAACCACATGTATTGCCATTCATGCAACGGTTCCCAGGAGCCATTTTTCAACAAGAAAATGCTCGGCCTCATATGGCAAGGGTGTCACAAGACTGTCTATGCACTTTTACTACCCTTCCTTGGCCTGCTCGATCCCCAGATTTGTCTCCAATCGAGCATATCTGGGATCATTTCGGATGACGAATTGGGCACTCCCACGAGTTTGAACTAACTAGAGGCAAGGTTACAGCAAATATGGAAGGAAATGTCTCAAGACATCATACAAAACTTGTACAACTCGATGCCCGATCATATCGTATTGTGCATTCACGCTAGAGGGGGTCCAACGGAGTATTAACTCCTCCGTTCTTTTGCCTTTTTCTCTGAAATAAATTATCCTTTTTCTTTGATTTTCTTACCATTTACTTATATAAAAGTAGTCTTTACGTATGTAAATTTCACTTCATTTTGAAGACTCCTTCATGGTGCGCTAATTTTTTTTGTCCATGAGTGTATATTAGATTTATATATAGCGTAGTTCTAATATAGGTATTTTGACGCAAAAATCGGACTTTTTCTGAAATGACATGCTCATTTTTTTTCCATATTTTGACTCAAATTATGCCAAATTGCCACGTTTTGTAAAAATAGCAAGTAGTTTTTAAAAAATTAGCTCTCAATATTTTAGCTTCTCATAGTTAATTGAATTTGATATATATTTATTAATATCTCTTTTTTATTGAACTTATTTGATTCTTCCTTTCATATTTCAAAATTTAGGTCCATTCCAAATAGACTTCGCCCCTTTTTTATTTTAAAAATTTTTATTTTAAAATAATTTTAAAAAAATTTTTGAATTATAATCTATAAATTTTTACCATTTTAAAGTAGATGCATTTCTATGCACACCTGCAAAAAATTAGAGTTATTATTTAAAATTTTCTAAGATATACGTGAATTTACATATTGGAGCATTTTGAAATTTGGCATTTTTTTTTTTTTAATGATAAATAATGCCAAACGATAATACGCACTTTGTTAAAATTATTTAAAAGTATGAACGATGACTTTTTTTCTGCTCGTCTACAATGAAAAAAAGAAAAGGAAACTAGGTTGCTATAAATTAAGAAGTTCACCAAGTAAATTATTCTTGGCAAAAACAGAAAAATATGGCAAGATAAATTTTTTTATTTCTCCGTAAATTTCACACCAAATTTTACAAAATTTAATACTGAAGCATAATTTGAGTAGTAGAGTCAAAATATGGAAAAAGATTGGCATGTCATATCAGAAAAAGTCAGATTTTGTGTTAAAACACCTAGGTTAGAATGATGCTATCTATAAATCTAATAATACATATCCTAAGCCGCACTTTCAAGATGTGAAAAACGCAATTTGAATTTCGTCAATTGGCCCAGTAGAACAGGAGATATAGAAGTGTCCCACCACCTCCTCTTTTTTTTTTTTTTTTTTTTTTGTTGTTGTGCATGTGTGTGTGTGCAGTGTATAATCTCTTTTCAGTCTTTTTCCTTTGCAGTATAGCCACATTAGTAACTTTAGAAAAATTAAATTGTGAATTTATGAATGAATTCTTATTATGTACTTGCTGCAATACTGTGAATAACAAATCTACAGTGACAGTAAATTAAAATTAGAAAAAAAAAAACTTTATGCTGATTATTATTTTATTATCCCCCCACTTGCTTATAACAAATTTCATGCTTAAAATTACCAATATAAGCTACTTAACAACATAATCAAGATACACCAACCAAACTAAATGCATATAAGTCAAAAGAAGTACTGAACAAACCTGTTCCTTGACTGTGGATAGATGGAGGAGGCCTGGGAGTATCAGCTGATATTAACTTCATTTTATAATGTCGATAGAATATTAAAAAGACAACCAGAACAGCAAAAATGAGGCCAATGATTCCAATAAACAGAAGAACTGCAAATGTATGAGCAGTGTTTGAGCTATACAATCTTCTAGGAGAAGACGATGGCCGTGGAGAGACAACTGGAGGTGTTCCTAGACCTATAAATACTTCGGTTTTAGAACATGCTTTTGAAATAGATTATTTCAGTGCATATTACAATATCAATTTAATTACTTCTCAATTTAATTACTTCTAAGATAACTACAGTCAAAAGTCGTTAATCAGGACTCGTCTTGACTTCGGAAATTCCGGATTAACAATTTTTCCGGATTATAGATCATCAGTTTAAATCTGATAAGGTGGCATGCAGAAATTATAAAATTAAAAATATGAAACCGTAATTTATGAAAAAAGAACAATTATGATCTAAAGGGTATCAAAATTTAAAAAAAGCTTAATATTTATTTGTTTACTTTATTTAACATTTCTTTCAATGTAAGTTGTTTAAGTTGCTTCGTTTTTTATGTGATAACACATTTTCTTTAATTCTACAAACAGACATAATTTCTTGTTCATTTACAAAGTTCTGCTGTTCAAGTCCTATAATTGCTGTGTCAAGAATACCGACTAATTTGTCAATCGAAAATTTTTCGTTTTCAATAACCTCTCTCACTTTCTTTGCTATCGGAAGCGAATTATAATGACGAGGAATTTGATTTAAATCATATCAAAGATGGAGTACATCGAGATGAAATACTACATTTAATAAGGAATTATAAGCCAAATAAAATAAAAACATCTGCCCTGAAGATAAGGATAGTGTTGACAGATCAACTTCCAATTCATTGTGCGCTGCGGAGTTAAAGATATACAAAGTTTAGATAAACAAACATTAAAGTTTAGATAAACAAACGTTAAAGTTTAGATAAACAAAGGATATGCCTTTATCCACTTTTGCAGCAATTCCACTTTCTGTTTAATGGACTTCGAAGCATACTTTCGCTTTGTAAATCCTTTACATATTAGTAAATATATATTAGAAATTCTATTTGACATAATCGAAAGTTCAAGCTTACTTTTATAAAATTGCTCTAACAGTCTGCAAAAAATAATAAGCCGAATCCAATTCGAAGATTAAGGAACAATGCAATCTGCAACATTAACTGAATTAGATAATTTTAGCTTAGCTTATACCATCCTTTATACATTAAACGCACATTCATAAACGTATTTTGCGCACGCACAAACGCATATTCGCAGCCGTGCGTCAATGCGATGCATGCACAGAAAGTTTATAGCTTTGAAGTCCGGATTATAGATCATTCTGGATTATGGGTATCCGAATTAACGACTTTTGACTGTATTTAAAAAAACTATGATGTACAAGCCAAGAATATACAATAATTTCATATTGTAAATAACAAAAATCATATTGTTAGACTCCAAAAAAATTTACTCAATAAACTTCAACAGAAAGTCAAGCTCTTTTTAATCCTTTCTGTATAACTTTGATTTTCAAATCTCTCATGATTTTTCAAAAACTCTCATGAATCTCATGTATAACTTTGATTTTCTAACTCATGAATTTTTTAAAAATACTGTAAAGGCAGGATTCAAGATGCCTTTCTATTCTTTAAAATGTTTTCTTGATTTATTCCTTCTTTAGAAAAATATTCTGTCATTTCTTCCATAACTCTTAAGTACAAATATAATATAGCTATTAAAGCATTAGTATGATGTAATAAGTATTTATAGAGTTTTACCAGTTTTATTTGTTAAAATTGTATAATTTTATTTTTATATTTAAAGAAAATTATTGAAATTGAAAGATAACTAATTTCTTTCCAGAGATAAACAGCAGCACTTTTTAATAAGGTGTTAGTAATCTCTCTAGTATTACAAAAACAGACTTTTTTTGCTGTATACTTTCTGTATACAATGAATACTGAAGAATTGCTGCATGAAGGTAATTATGATGCCTAGCATGAGTGCAGCTAGGCATCATAATTACATCCAAACTCTTCAGATTATAGCAAAACACTTCAAAGAAGGATTTGCCATTAAAAATTAAATTTTTTTTAAAGAATTCTGAATCAACTGCATACTATATGGCAATGGAAAAGTCTTTAAAAAAAGGAAAAAGAAAAACTACACATGTTAAAAAAAATTTTTAATTAGATATATAATACCTTTTTAATTTAAATCAATCAGATACATTATTAAAAGAATAAATCACATTAAGAACTATGTTTACTACTTTTTAAATAGCTCAGTTTATTAAGTCAACAAATTAAGCAATTAAATGTGAAAGACCTTACTCTTTGCCAAATGGGAAACACCTGGTGTAAGAAATATAAGTATTATATTCGCCTCAGGGTAACACACTGATTTTGAAATCACTGAGTTGGATTAAATTTGAAAGACCTTTTGCTTTGCTGATAACACACTGACACTGGATGATAAAAGTTTTTTTTAATTATTCTGGACAGTGGCATCACATTACTTTTAAACAGCTGAATTTGTTTATCAAAACTTTGTTAAAATAAATTAAATCAAAATATTTGTAGCTCAAAATTCAGGCTTTAAGAAGTACATTCTCAGATTCAGGATCATGCGTGTTAAAAATCTACAGGCCCTATCTGCCACTACCTTTCCATGCAACAAAGAACATTTAAACACATTCCTTTTTTAATAACTGAGATGCCATTACATAAAACAGGAATTTGAGTATACAATGTAACATACAATAACCCTTTCAGGATGAAAAGCACAAATGCTCATGTAAGGTGTTTTTTTTTTTTTTTTTTTTTTTTTTTTTTTTTACAGAATAAAAATTACAAGAAAAAAAAGGTCTCCCACAATATATATAAATGAATAATACCATTTACATGTTTGAAACACGCAACAATGCTCCTGCCCCCCCCCCCCCCCGCAAAATATCTCCACTCCCATAACATTTTTATTAACAAATATAAAGTGTGATTGAGAGTTATCAGGAAGTCTGCAAGTTGAGAACATGCCCATGTTTATATAATCAAAATGTAAGTGCATGCAAGTTATCTTTGTCTCATTTCAAGTAGAAGATAAGGATAGAAAGTCAAATCTCATATAATGGCATCTAGTGCAAAATATTTTAGTCCATAAAATGTTTCCAAACTCTGACACAAATGCACAATAGGTAGGGGTAAACAAGAAAATGCTTTGTCACACTGACATGCCAGCCAGAAAGTGAGCATGCTTTATGCTGGCACGTCTGTGTGACTGACTGAGCCAAATCGCTCTGTGACCTGTTAGATGCTCAAGGCTGTTGCCAATAACAGGCATAATTTAGCATTCCTTGTGGCGAGAAATTTTATGGTCTTGGGCAAGTGAGCATAAGCAACAACATGCAGATTCGTAGCTAGGGTTTTCAGCGCCCAGGGACAACTGAAGATTTCACACCCCCTACTGCTTGCCAAGGATGGAAAACATTTAATTCTAAAATTTCGTAACATGAGTTTGGCGCCCCTCGGATTCTGCGCCCGGGGACAGATGCCCCCTCTTTCCCACTCTAGCTACGCCCCTGACAACACATCTCTGACTCTCATGGCAAAAGTGTTAAAAAGGTTTGTTGGCAAGTTTTCCTTATTTTAAAAGTCTGAAACAAGAGATTCATTTATCAATTCATAGAACTTAATTTGTTATCTATAATAAATCCAAAAATAAATCTTAAAACAGCATACCTAGACAATTTTCTTCATCACTGCCATCAGGGCAGTTTTGAATCCCATCACAATACAAATCTGAAATAAGGCATCTATTACCCATGCAGGGTATTTCTTTATCGGAGCAATCTAAAATGAAAAATATTGAAACATATTATAAAAGCAGACAGTTGCTTGCTTAAGACAATCTTTAAACATAGAAAAAAAAATGTTTAATGTATAGTTAAATGTCACACTGTATATGAAGCACATGATCAAGATGTATTTGTCAAAAAAAGCAGTTTGGGCTTACAGAAATTCAGGACTTTGCCAAACACTTGCAAATAAACCAAAATCAGCAGGGAAGTGCTGCATGAAAATTATTCCAATAGCGAAGTGCCGCATGAAAATTATTCTGGTAGTGGAGTGCCGCCTGAGAGCAATACATGTTGGTCCGAAAATCACACTTTCAATTTTTCTGCTGCCAAAATTATTCAAAAAACATCTTCCATTAGAGAACTGGATTTTCTAGAGGCATTTCACATTCAAAAAAATCTTTCTGTTCTAGTTAACAATCCTAATTCCAATCCACCTTTGCCTTCGGCCTTTAAAGAAATTATGTTTTAGTTCTGGTTTCACCAACAGATGGTGCCACTTGCTTATTCTTGTCCAGGCTTTCTTATCTAATCATTATTTCCTATCTTGTTCATTTCCGGTTTTGCAGCTGAGGACGGTGGTTTGGTAAAACCATCGAAACTAGTCCTGTGAAAATCTTGAAAATATAAAGCTGATTTTTGTTGTTTGACTTCTGAGAATTAGCAATACATGTATCAGTTTGCAGCTAATTCCAAACTACTTTTTAGTATTATACAAGTAAAAAGCTATGCTGGAATAACTTTTTTCAGCTGTTCCAGAAAAGCCCAGTGCTGGCTTTGCTGAAGGTTGCATGGGGATGCGAACCACTTCTTTTTTGTTTTACGCTACATTTCCTTAATGTTTAGTTTAATAAATGTTCTGTTTGTTTTACAGAGTATCCATCCCTACAACATTTTATTCTAGGTTCAATATCAGATAGTTACAAAAGCTGTCATCACTCATGATGAGGATATCTAGTAAACCTTATGAAGCATTTAGCATGTAAAATATTCATTCAGCTCCCAATGACACAACAAATCTCCAAGATAAAATCACATCTCCAAGATAAGTTATAAATACTGTAAAAATGGGTCACTCATTCATCATAGGATTTCCAGCTGTAAAGCATAATGATCTGCATGTTACTGAAATGACAAGAAACAGAATTGAATAAATTGTCAGTGATAAAAATCTGAATGAACTGGCATGATTAGACTTGAATCTTTTTCACTCACAACCAGAATAATTTTGAAAAAATACTCTGAACAGAAAATAAAAACTATTAAGATAAGTATCAATGGCTGAAATAGCTAAATAAAGAACTTGTCAATAGAAAAACCACAGTGAGGTTTGAGTTATTAAAAATTTTTAATAACTCAAATGAGCATACCTTATTAAGAAGTTAGTTTTTTATCACTAGTGTGAACTTTTCCAAAAATTATTTTTTTAATGGCATCAGAAAATTTGCTGCACTTCACTATTAACTTAGCAGCTTAGTATACCTTATACAATTAATTCAGCCATCTACTTCATTCTTCAAGCCATGTAATATTTATTACGGATAGTTCTCTTAAATGGTGCCAATGTGCTTAAAATGCTGAAAATGTAATTTATTATTTGAACAAGACTGGGAAACGATATCTTTTTTCTCCGAAATGAGTAAAAAGATGTATTCATTTTTCTTCAAAACTTTTATTTTTCCAAATTTCATAAGTAACTGCCAAACAATGATTGCAAAAATTAAAAAAAGATTGATCATCAAAAGGTTGATCTCCTGTTTACTGCATTATTTAGTGCATTATTATTATTGCATTATTTAGGACATAGGTTATTTTGGCTTGCATAGCGGCAAAAAATCGCCGCTACACAAAGCCAAAATAACAAGACAGAGAATTGCACAAACTCGGTATCCATGTACACATCAACCTATTTTCACTTTCAAAAAATCCCAGACTTGCACAAAAATGGCATTGTGGAATCCCTTGACTTTATCCATGTGCACATCGACCTATTTTCATTTAAAAAAAATCACAGAATTGCACAAACTATGCTTTACGCACTCCCTTGAGTTTGTCCATGTACATATCAATATATTTTCACTTAAAAAGTCAAAGGAGCACACAATTCTACAGCAGAAGCAAACAAAAAATTCATAATCTCAATAAACTACATTTTAAACTAAACAATAAAATAACATAAAAAAGGAAAAACCTATTATGCATTTAAGCACTAAACAAAGCAAATATCCACTTACCTTATTTAGAAATTCATTCGTCTTCAGTCTGTGGGACACAAAATTCCCTTAACAGCATCCAAAAACTTCATAAAACTATCTGAACTAGAATCCATATCGAAATTGTAAAAACAACCTTCTATTTAGCGTCATTATACCTACGTTAAATACAAGGTTGTTTTTAAGATTTTGATTGTCACATTAGTGTGTTTCTCTTCTAGTCTAGAATCCATATATCGACGTTGCCACATAAATTCACAAAAATATACTACGTAGTTTTGTACTGTCAGAAAATGGCTACTAAGTAAAACCTTCATTTACACACCAGTCAATTAACACACTTTTCCCTTTCGTTCCAAATCGTACAGAAACTTCAAATTAACCTTACTACATTCAGCCATTCTACTGTCTAAACAATGAAACAAGCAGTGTACTTCCTAAGCAACACACACCACAAAAGCCCTTGCAAAACATCCCATGATTCAAAATTTCCCGAAATAATGCAAACGATTACATCATAGTAGGGTTTCTATAACATTCAACTACTCAGGTTACCATAAATGATACAACAACCTGGCGATAAACGAAACAACAACTTAGCAATAAATGAAACAACTTCACGATAATACAAGGGGTACCCTAAAGTCAACTCTAACCAACAAAATAAGAAGTGCCCCACTTCTATATCTCTCGTTCTACTGAATCGATAGACTAAATTAAATTTGCAATTTTCATATCTCGAAGTGAGACTTACAATACACATTAGATTTATACATAGATTGTTCTAACATAGCTAATCAAACACAAAACCTGACTTTCTGAAATGACATACCTATTTTTTTCACATTTTGATTTTACAATTCAAATTATCACAAAGTGCCAAGTTTTGGAAAAGTCACGGGAGTAGTTTTTAACACATTATGTCTCAAAATATTGGCTTCTCAATGTTTATTGGTATATATTCATTAGTATGTTTTTTATTAAACTTTTAATGTTTTTAAAACATTATGTCTCAAAATATTAGCTTCTCAATGTTTATTGGTATATATTCATTAGTATGTTTTTTTATTAAACTTACTTGATTCCTTTTTTTTTTTTTTTTCGCCCACAATCTGAAATTTAGGTTCAAGCCTATTCAACTTGTGGCTATTTTCCGATTTTTTTTTTTTTTTTTTTAATTTATACTTTTAGTAATTTTTATAAATTAAAAAGAAATTTGTATTACAACCTATCAAATTTTTACAGTCTTCTTGAAGTAGATATATTTCTAGGCATACCTGCAAAAATTTTAGTTTTTTTATTCAAAATTTTCGAACATACTTGAGAATTTATATATTAACGCATTTTGAAATTTGGCATGTTTGTTGTAAACTATAATAATGTCAAATATGATTTATTCATTTTGTTAAAATTATTTGAAAGTATGAACGACGCACATTTCTTTTCCCTTGTAGACAGTGAGAAAAGGGAAAGAAAAATAGGTTGCTAGAAATTTAAGAATTTCGGCAAGCGAAATTATTCTTGGCACAAATTGAAAAAAGTGCTGTAAGATAAATTTTTAAATTGCACAGTAAGTTTCTCACCAAATTTTACAAAATTTAATGTTTGGGCAGAATTTGAGTTGTAGACTCGAAATATGGAAAAAATAGGTATGCCATTTCAGAAAAAGTCTGATTTTGTGTCACAATACCTATGTTTGAACAATGCTATATATATAAATCTAATACATATACTGTAAGTTGCACTTTCAATAGATGAAAACCGGAAGTTAAATTTCGTCGATCAGCTCAGTAATATTGGAGTAATAGAACTGTCCTGTTCTTTTGTGCAAGGTATACATATAATTAGTAGCTAATGTTAGTTGTGTAGTTGTACGCTAATTAATGTATGAATAAGTTTAATAATGCATAATTTATTAATGGAAACAGAATTAAATATTGTACATTACACTAATTGACTAATAAATATTGATTGTTTAAACATTAGCTGAAAATTCATTAAAAATTCCAGAAATGTCTAGAGTAAATTATGACAAGTGAAGTCAAACAAAATTTAGTACGGAAATTGCGCTGAAAACCAGTGGGAGAATGGAATTTGCACAATTCAAGTCATTAATTTAATAAATGTCATTTATAGCTGGAAAATATTTTTAGCAACGGCTAAAACTAAAAAACAAAAGACTTGGCAGTCAATTTTTATTTTGAATTTTTTGTATATTAAGAAACAGCAAATTTAATGCACATATAAATTAAAATGCAATAAGAAACCAGAAACTTACTTCCTTGCAAATAGGAGCTGTATGACATCCTCACAACAGACTGAAAGTTCAAGTAACCACGAAATCTGATATAAAGTCCACTGGATGCAGAAGTTATTATTTCAGAAATATTATCACAGACAGCATTTTGACAGTGAATTTTTCTAAGAAGATTTGCTTTTGAATTCAGACCATCTCGAAATTCCATCACAACTGTATGCCCTGTGCAAGAAATTACACACAGATATTCAGTGTATGCAACATGCTAAAATTAGTTTATATACAGTGGTGGCCAAAATTGTGGACACACTTGGAAATTTTTATGTTTTTGAAATTTGTATGCTTACAGAAAATGTTACGTTTCTCAAAATGCAAACTTGTATATATCATTTTAAAGAGAATTTATTACTGAATTGAATACATAACACAAATTCAATTATTTTCAATACAAAAAAAGTTATATGTACTTTAATATGAATAAAAAACACAGTTATGAAGTGGTTTGTAATGTCTAGCTTTCTTGGCCAATCACTGTTCTTGTTCTAAGAACCAATCAAATGTTAGTAACTGCCAGTAGAAGCCGACATCATGTTTACACTTGAAAGAATTCATTATTTTGCTTTGTTCTGTAGAAGGAGGACCTGTTTCTTATACAGTGCAATTACAAGTAGGAATTTTTGTAAAAATTTTTAATATTTAGTCAAGAAGCAATTACATCAAATACAAGAGTAGATTGGACACCTAGAAAGAGATGTAATATTATTGTGCTATGAGAAAGTGGTCTTTCCTATGCTGAAATTGCAAGACAGGTCGGTGGTTCAGTGACTACATCTGGAGTCCGAAAATTTTGTTTACGATATCAGGAGACAAATTCAATAAAAAAACAAAGAAGGAAAAGGCCCAAAAAGGTGCACCACATCTATTGATGACAGAAGAATAAAAAGACTGTCTCCAAAATAGAAAAATGTCATCAGCAGCCATCAGAAGTGAGCTGAATGATGCTGGTTTTTCTGTCAGCTCAAGAACAATCAGGAGAAGATTAACAGATCTTGGACTGAGAGGTAGAATTCCATGAAAAAAAATCCTATCTTAATTTTCAGAAACGAAAAAAAAAAAAGACTACAGTGGGCAAAAGATCACATTAATTGGACAGATGATCAGTGGTCACAAGTTATATGGAGTGATGAAACTAAGATATCAATCATTATTCGGTAGTGATGGGCGAAAATATGCAAGACGTAGAATAGGAGACGAGCTACATCCTGACTGCATTCAAGCAACTGTGAAGAACCCAGTTAGTGTTATGATTTGGTCATGCATGTCAGCAGATGGTATTGGTCGCCTTCATGTCATCGATGGGACACTGAATGCCAGAAAATACATTGACACTATTCTAGAACCGAAACTTCTACCTTCCATCAGAGATTTCTTTCCCAACAATGCTTCGTTTATTTCTCAGCAGGATTCTGGTCCTCGCCACACGGCCAAAATATCGAAAGAGTGGTTTCGTACAAAGAGCATTAAATTGTTGTCATGGCCAGGAAACAGTCCTGACCTCAATCCTATCGAAAATTTGTGGCACCGTTTGAAAACTCTTGTCCGAATGAGGCGCCCATCAAATAAAAGGGAACTAATTGAGGCTATAATTGTTTCCTTGCATCATGTAATAACGAAAGAAGAGCTTAAAACTCTTGTCAGCTCAATGAAACGTCGATGTGAAGCTGTAATCAAAAATAAAGGGTACCCTACTAAGTACTGATAACTCACTGCAATCATCACTATCTAATGTATATCGTTAACTATTATCGTTTAATTTTTTTATATTGCAAATAATTGAATTTTGTGTTTTGTATTGAATTCAGTAATAAATTCTCTTTAAAATGATATATACAAGTTTGCATTTTATGAAACGTAATGTTTTCTATGAGCATACAAAGTTAAAAAACAAAAATTTCCAAAAGTGTCCACAATTTTGGCCACCACTACATAACATTAGAATTTTAAAACATTAGAATTAGATTTTTCAAAACTTTTCAATATATCTTCACATTTCAATTTGCATTTTACTTTGTTCTAAAATTTTGTACTCTGTTTTCTTTTAAAATTAGTTTTAAAAAATTTTCCAGAATAGTACAATTTTTTTCTTCTAATTTTACTTCTAATTTTAAATTTTAAACTTTTGTTAAATGAAATCTTAAGCAGCTTTCGCACTTGATTTTAAAGTTGCTTTTTGGTTCTTTTTAAAACTTTTTCCTTTTTTTTTTTATCTTTCTTCCTTTATAATTTAATAAAATTATATATATCAGGTTTTAACAAAAGTTCCTAACCACCACAATTATTGTCTGTGCAAACAGTTCATGTTAGCATGTTTAATCCGATTTTGATATTTCAAATCAATTTGGCAAGGGTTTATAATTTAAAACATTAGAATTAGATTTTCAAAACTTTTCAATATATCTTCACATTTCAATTTGCATTTTACTTTGTTCTAAAATTTTGTACTCTGTTTTCTTTTAAAATTAGTTTTAAAAAATTTTCCAGAATAGTACAGTTTTTTTCTTCTAATTTTACTTCTAATTTTAAATTTTAAACTTTTGTTAAATGAAATCTTAAGCAGCTTTCGCACTTGATTTTAAAGTTGCTTTTTGGTTCTTTTTAAAACTTTTTCCTTTTTTTTTTTATCTTTCTTCCTTTATAATTTAATAAAATTATATATATCAGGTTTTAACAAAAGTTCCTAACCACCACAATTATTGTCTGTGCAAACAGTTCATGTTAGCATGTTTAATCCGATTTTATCAAACGATTTTTGACATTTGAAAGAAAGATTTGTTTAGAATACCATTTAGCAAAATTTGTAAAAAAAATATCATTATCATTATGTACAAGGAGTTGAAAATGGAACTATCACACTACCAAATTAAAACCATCATTTACTTTCAGTTCTGTTGTAAAAAGTCAGCTACAGAATGTCACCCAAATAATGTGTAGAGCTTTAGGAGCTAATGTTGTATCATACGATACTGTGAAGGTTTGGTACCGAAAGTTCAAAAACAAGGACTATGACATTCTAGAAGCACAGCGCTCTGGCTGGCCTACTGATGTTGATGAGGCCCACCTGCAAGAACTTGTGGAAGATCAGTATGCAACCACTTGAGAGCTTGCCAAGGAGTTAGACATTAGTGCCATGTCCGTTAGTCATGCTATGCATCCGATAAACTTGACACACAAGTTCAATCGTTGGGTGCTGCATGAGCTGACTCCAGCAGATAAGGACAGACCTGTTCGGGCCTGCACTAATCTGCTCGAATATCAAAGCAAGGACAAAATTCTGGACCGCATTGTCACATGTGGATTTATTTCAACAACACAGGTCAAAAAGAGAGTTAGTCTGCACCTGGGAAGCCATCGGTAGTGTTACAAAGCGTAATTTGACTAGATCATGCTTTGTATCTGCTGGAATCGCCCTGGAATCATCCACAAACAGTATCTTGAAAAAGGTAAAATCTGCGACAGTAAGGTGTACAGCAAGCTACTAGTCCATGGTGACGCTGCTACCAAGGGAAAACCACGAACTGAGTTCTGGTGCAAAAAGGTAATGTTCCATAAAGATAATGCAAGACTATAGGTGTCTGCATTCACTGGTTGGACTCTGCATGATTCGAATGGGATCTTTTGCCACAACCACCATATAGCCCCAACATCACTCCTTCAGACTTCTACCTTTTTTTCACACCTGCAACTACATCTTGCTGGTACTACCTTCCATTCTGCACAGGACATCCGAAATGAGGTTAATCAGTTTTTGAACTTGCAGCTACCAAGTCTGAAAAACTACAAAAATGTTGGCAGAAAATCACAGATTTCGGTGGCGATTACTACCTGCACTTAAAGTACTGCTTTCATGTTTCCCCCCCCTCCAACTTTATTAAGAAGATTTTTTGGTGGACAAATTTCGTTACAATCAGATATATATAAATCTTTTTTACTGCCTAATGATATACCAATGAATAATTAAAGCCAAACTTTCAAACATTTTACTTCATTTAAATATTACTTAAATGCATATAAATAAATCAATGTTCATATAATTTATCAAAAAGACAATATTAAAGTAAATATACATATTTAATAAATATTTTTTATGGAGAGTTTAGGATTCTCTAACTGTGGCAAAAGTTAAGCCATGACAAATGTATCAAAGACAGATAACAATCTCAAAAGGTTTAAGCTTTTCTCGAGAATACACACATAAGTACAGGATATAATGGAACATTGTATGGGCTACAGCAATTGGTTCTCTCTTTTTTTTTTTTTTTTTTTTTTTTTTTTTTTTTTCCCTATGCGCCTTTTTTACCATTGCTAGAAGATCATTTAATCTCCTTTTGAAAACTTGAAAAATATATGTTTATTTTTATATTTAGATTATTTTCAAATGTGTTTTATAAATTAAATAATAAAAAGTACACAAAATGTTGAACAATATCAAAATTTGAATAATAGTAAACTTTTATAATCAAACTTAAACTAAATAAAAGTCCAACTGCATTCGGGAGAATTCTTTCCTTGTTGAGAACCTCTGCACTAGAAGAATACAGTTCTTTTAACCCATATATATCTTTCTACTCTTTCTCTGATTATGTTTTGTATTTTGGATTATATAAGTGCAGCACAATCTTTCCAACAGGGTAAATGGCTACTATATAGCAATATAATTTAAAAGTTAATAAGAAAGTTTACAAATTATAAAACAGCAAAAATCTTGCAAATGTATAGGTTGTGTGTCCCTCCATGATATAGTCCAAACTGAAGAAATGTCAGTTATTTCTATCAATATCGCCCAAATGGAAGAAATGTCGCAGTTCATTTTTGTGTTTATCACATTAACAAGCCACTATTTTTGCATGTTTCCTCTTCAAGTTACTTGGTGAGAATTACACTCACTACAGCACATCATGCGACTCTAAACTTTTCTTTAAATCTGGAAACTAACTAGAGAAATTAGAATAATTATTCGCACAGTTGGTCATCTCAGCAAGTAAAACATACAAACAGCATACATAGCTGGCAAAACAACTCATAACTGAAACTAGTTCAAAGAATTTTTGTACCAATGATGAGAGGGTCAGACAGTGGAGGGTTTTAGCACATTAGCTGGCAAGTCTCACTATCCGATTTGATCTATCTAATTTTTTATGCATGGTTTCATGCGAGATAATAAGTCTTAAAGATGATTCAAAGCTCTGAAAAAAGAACTTCCATCTTTAAAAAACTTATCTAAAGTGTTGTCCAATTAAAAGAAGGAGTTTTGATCCAGAAGGATCTACATTTAATTTCCTTTGCAATTACAAACGTAGACTTCAAATTCAGCTACCAAAAATGTGCATTACACCTTTTGTTACAATATCATCATCACTGAGACAATAGTTCTAATGCTATGCTGGCATATATATGATTACCTGTGTAGTGACCTGAAAGTGTAACAAAAATGTCTGGAACTGCAGTTAGTGTGGCAGGAGTATACCTGTGCAAGCAATGATTAAATTCTGGTATTCCGCCCACTTCTACCTGTAATTGCGCTTGCTTAAATTTTAAGTTAAAAATATATACTGAATGATTTTTCACATCATGACTTATTAACTTTTAATTCCTCTTGTGATGAAATTTATAATTAAAATTCAAAATAAGCTATGCTACATTTCATTCAAAATAAGCTATGCTACATTTAATTATATTTAAGTTCCTTTTAAAAACAAAAAATACATATACAATTTTGAATATACGTGACAAAAAATATATTTCTTTGCCTACCCAAATAATATAATCATCCAAACAACTACGCAGCAACCTATTTGAACTCTTAAAATAAATTTTTAATCTCCTGTTTATAAACACACACAGCAAATAAATTTTAAACCAAAAGAGTTAATATTAGTTGTTCATGTTTCGAGTTAAAAAAAAAAATATCACTATATTGTAGAAAACAGAAAAATATTAATTTCTGTTTAGATATCAAATTAACTCCAAGAAAGTTTTACAATATTTAACTTGCTGTAAGTAAAAAGTATTTTTGATACTTAATTTAAAACAATATGTAAAAGTATAAAATAAAAATGTTTAGTCAAATGCATTTTCTGCTGATAAGATACTATAGTAACAGTAAAACAGCACAGCTTTTTTAAAACTTGCATATAGAGGATGATTTAATAATATCTGGCAAAAATGTAAAGGCAGATCGACAAAAATCAGATTTTGTAATGGAGGTGACCGAAATGGCCTGTTGAGGTACGTAAGATGCTGTTAAATGCACAGAAAAGTTTTCTCCTGGGATAAATCGTCACTTTCCATTACGTATTTCGAGAGGCATGTATTGCTACACACAAATGCAGAAGTCGCCAGTGTCCATTTAATCTATGAGTCTGCAGCTAAAATACAGGGTGATTGTTTTAGAACTGACCTATTTCACTGGACTGTAGTTTCGTTAAAATGTACCCGATTTGAATGCGGTCTGCTGCAAAAGATTCAGGAAGGATGAAAATTTAATGGCCTGTCCGTTTTATTATGTGCATTGCCAAAAAATAGAAGAAATACAAAATAATGAAAATCGTGACATTCCACGAAGAGAGCTGCTAAATCATCCAGAATGACACTGTACAAAGTAATAAGCAGAGTCATAGCTACGGTTTTCAGCGCCCAGGGACAACTGAAGATTTCGCGCCCCCTACTGCTTGCCAAGGATGGAAAACATTTAATTTTAAAATGTTGTAACATCAGTTTGGCGCCCCTTGGATTCTGCACCCGGGGACAGATGCCCCCCTCTAACTATGCCCTTAGTAATAAGGGTGAGGAATTGCAAGATCCAGATAAGGCGAAGCCAGTGCACTGTTGCGAGTGGCTCTCGTTGTTCATCAACTGTATCCCCAGCATTCTAGAGATGACATGGTTCACAGATGAAGCTCGGTTTCACTTGTCTGGATGTGTCAACTCCCAGAATACATGCATCTGGTTGACTGAAAACCCACATGTGGTTCTTTTCAGCAGCTATTCCATTTCCATCTGCATAAAATGAATGTCATCCACATTTGAGTAGTGATGCATATTGCTCCAAATTTGAATGGGAAATATGCTTAATTTGGCCATTTGTCAGATATTGAGTCTTGTCTTCTGTAGGGACTCAAGTAAGAGAATGAATTTGCCACATTTTCGCACTGGTGAGAAATACGAAGTTATCGATCTCTGCATCTACAAAAAAGCAGTTACCAATCTCTACAGGTGTGAGAAATAAATGGTTAGCAATCCATAATCAATTTTTCATAATTGCATTATGTTAATATAGGGTTTTCTTAACTGTAAAATACTCATTACGCTTACTTTTTAAAACTCCCATCAATCGAAAAAGAAGCTATAGTTGTTGTTTGAGGCATTATTAATAGCAACTGCTGAACTGTGGCCATCAGAAAAGATCTGTAAAAAGTGAATTTCCTGGTATGTGTCCATTTTTTTCTAAATTGCTAGCAAATTTGTATTAAACACTATAGTGAATACTAATTTATATTAAATTTCTCATATTTGTATATGTTAAAAAACTTGTGTTACACAGATATTGAATGAATAGCCTATTTCATCATAGAAATCATATCTATTGTTCATCATAGAAATCACTTTCCTTTGTCGTGGATATTTATAATATGACAACAAACTCCACTTTCTTAAGCCCAAATTGCGCTAATGCCATTTTCTCTCACAGAGTCCACTACAGAAGATAACTACCTATTTTTTAATCATCCTGTATATAATAAATTCAAAAACAATTTCATATAAAAAGAAAAGTATGGGTAAGGAAGGATGGTATGGCTATTTTTAGGTAAGGAAAATATTAAAATCCTGAAAATTTACTTACCAATATTTTCTAAAGATAACAGTAAAACAGATAAAAAGTGTGATGTGGTATGTGGCAAGAAAGGATAGATTACATGCCATATGCAGTCATATAGTTGATAATCCTGTTGAACTGGTATAAAGAGAGACCCTCCATATCCATTCTCAAAACCTCCACAAGCTACAGTAAAGATATAAATGTTATTACAGATAATTAAAAAAATGTTTAAAAAGTAGAAGTAAGAATTATTCACAATTAATATTGCAAAAACAATGCCAAAAATAAATTAATACATTAGAAAAAAAATTGAAGTCTGTGTTTCAGTATTTAGTACAACACCTATGTAAATAAATACATTTCAAAAATACAAGTATCCAAAAGCAAATATGAGCCACTGCAAATTAAAAAAAATAATAATAATAAATACACAAACAAAATCTGAAAGCATTCAGATTTTAACAATTGCCCAAAAGGACTCTTAAAGTTTAATATGGTTTATCAGTAGAGAATATTGATACAGATGGCCCAGATGGTGACCTGAGACATTTTTAGAGGATGCTAGATGAATAAACATTTATACTAACATGGCAGCATTCTACAACATCTGTATATTTGAGAAATGAAAAAATAGAACATCATTCCCTGAAAATATTGGAAATTTTAATTAAATATACTATAAATGAAATGCATTTTTACTCAAATCAACCTTTTGAATCCAAGTGTGGTGTACTTAATTATGGCAAAGCACACTAGGGCTATCTGCCTAAGGGAAGGAATGCCTTCGTGAAGGACTTTCTAAGGAAAACTGGCTCGTATACACGTTACACATGGGGAAAACCACGAAAACACCCATGCAGCCAGCCCGTTTGCAGTATTCGAACCTCAGACTGAACTACCAGTGTTCAGCTACTTTACCGCTCGGCGGCTGGTGGGCCCTTTTGAATCCAAAAGTAAAAAAAAAAATAATATTTAAGACTGTTTATCAGTTGGTAACAAACAGATTTAGTTCGAAGATAAAATCCCTTACATTTCATCAAATAGCAACAGACTCGAATGAAAAGTGAAACAACACATTACAGTGAAATGCAAAACTGTATATCAAGACTAACAGCACTTTTGGGCTACTAAATTAAAAAATGTAAGTGTATCAGGCTTAACAGATTTGATACTTTAAGTTTCATGCGTTAAAATTACACTGACAGCATAAAAAACTTTCACTAAAGAAAACACCAAACTCTCAGCTATTTGTTCTAATTAATGTAGGGTTATGCATGACCAACACATGCAAGACCTTGCATAAATACAATTTTATCAGTTAAAAAATGAACCCTTTAAGAGGTTTTAAGGAAAGCATATACTAGTTTTAAAGTTTAGTTTAAAAGTTTTAGAGAAAGAGTACAGTATTTAAAATTAAATTGAAGATAATGTTTATATAGATTTCCAGTTTTATGTATTAAAAGTTTCAGGAAAATCATGCTAGCATTTAAAACTAACTAAACTCTAGCATATTATATTAACTCATTCTAAGAACTTGTCTTAGTTCAGTACTTAACTATGGTTATCTTAATTTTCTTCTTTTACTAGCTCTTTTTGAATTACTACATTCCAAGACAGTTTGGTCTAATAAAATTTTTTAGAATAGATGCTGTCTTGGCAAAGTTAACCCATTTTCTCCCTTTTTGAACTTTTACTTTGCACAACAAAAATAATTTTAACAAGATTCAATGCAGTTACATATTTCATGTGCAGAATTTTCATCTTTTGCAGTATCAGTGATCAGAGAACAGATCAGGAAATTGTCAGACCTAGAATATCAGAGGAAAACTAAATAGCTATGTTCTGTTTGATAATTCCAAGCTGCAGCCTGATGGGATTTTTAACATTTGCTTAACTTAAGCTGCTGCATATTTACTTAATTATTCAGACACAGGCTATGCATTAAAAGTAAAAAGAAAAGCCAAGCATGAATTAGATTAAGTTTTGAACTTCATTGTAAGCCTAAACAAGGGCATTTACTGAAAAGTTTTTCATCATTTTCATGTATGAATACATGTATATACAACTTTTTTCCTTTTAAAAACAATGCACAGATAATCCTCCTACAGATAATCAAAAGTTTGATGTAAAACTGTTACAATCCATCTGATAAATAAATAGTTTTTATCAGATGGAAAAAGAAAATCTAATGATTAATATGCTTCAAGTCAAATTTCAGAAGGTATATAAATATGTTTGAATTATTTTAATACTATAAAAATAAAATCTGATAGCCATTATCAAAACCAACAAGTAAATAAATGTCTAAACCTTTCTGCAGGGGGCATCTACAAGAATGCCCTTTATTTTCTTAACTTTTCCTTGGTTCTTTAAAAATAATTAGATGATCAAAAACTAAAAGCCTTTGTAATTCCATTATTCCCAATAACAAGAAAATATAAAATATTCAACACCATAACTGCTGTCACACAGTTAAATTAGGCACAAAATATTAAATACCCAAACGAAAACCTAGAAAATAATTCTGTTCTGTTTTTGATAGTGATAAACATAAAAATTAAAATGTTCTGTTTTTGATTTTTTGATAATGTCAAAAAATGCAACTGAATTTTTTTTTATTTGCTTGACATAAGCTGTTACAGATTTTTTAATTTAAGACTATGCATTAAAGATAACAGAAAAATGCAGTTTATGAATAATCTAATAAGACAAGGAAATGCACCAGTCAGTCAAATGTATAGCCCTAGTTGTTAGATAAAATTCTAATATTTTTAACAGTTTGATGATACTTAACTAATGCATGATATTTTGCCAAATTTCAATGCAGTCCTTAATTTTCCTTTAATTATTCCATTAACTTTATAACAAACATAAATTATGATTACCAAATGTCAAGTTCACGCGAAATAGAAATAAATTCATTCAAATTCTTTTTCTTTCATTCCTTAAGCATTTTTTACTGCCTCAAATGTAAAGCCTTTCAAATGCTGCAAAAACCATTCCTACCATACCAAATATGAGATTTTTTTTTGTGTGTTTGAAATCAAACTCGAAACTTACAATTACCTGTGAAAGGCTTTTCGACTTCAGAAATTTTACCTAAGATAAAAAAAAAAAAATTATAATATTCAGTATAAACTAAATTTTTTAAATATACTTATTTTTATTTGAGCTTTTTAAAACAAAACTTCAGAATTTCAAAGAATGCAAGTTTATAATTTCTAAAGCACTTAATAAAATAGCATTATATATTTGGAAAAAAATGCAAACCTTTTACAAATGAATACAGAGCCCGAAAACCAAGTCTCGCAAGTTGATTGTTGGCTTCAAAACGTAAATTTAATCTGTGTGTTTCAGACACAATGAAAGGTGGACGAAATATATCTCCATAAAATCGAAATGGACGAGTTCCATTATGACCAACAATCTGTGAAAAAAACAAGTAATTAATGACATGATGTAAACATAAATATTTGCAACATTATAATGCATAATATAATTAACTAGTTAATATTGAGAAATAAGGAAAAACATATACATATTTATTGGTACCTACGAATAAACACTACCACCCTGGCGTATTTTGGCGATTTTCTACAAACTTAAAGGTAAAAGTTACTTATTGGATGCAAGTTGGTAATTCTCACCTTTTTCAGAAAGATTCCCATACCATCGATATTTATCGTAAGACAGTAAACATTATCAACATATGGAAAGAAAACACTTCAGCAATTTAAAATACAAATTTGAATTATAAAACAAGAATTAATGATACATTAAAAAATAAAACACATTCTTCAAATCTTTTTGTAAATTTTTTGTGCTATTCTTTTTTCGAAGTACACAGCAATCTATTTTCACTTAAAAAAAAATCTGAGAATTGTGCAGACTCGGCTTTGTGCAATCCTTGGCAATAGCAGCTACCTAGGAAATATTTCCCCATCGCTCCTTTTTGAAAATTTTCAACAAAATTATGTATTCCAATAAAAATTTTATCGAAGTTTCTTCCATTGTTGGCAAATTCCACAAACTCATAATTTAAAACTAAGTTTAAGGTAAAATACATCACAATTTGTTTATAAAAACCATTGGAATACAACAAAAGAACAATGCATACAAAAATGGCATCCTTACTTGAGCATCTTGTTTAAATTTATTTTATGCTTTTGCAAAACTTGATTTTTGTATATACGTAGGTTGAGGCAACAAGGTCTTAACTACATGTATGGACAATGAATAGCACTGAAATATCATAACACACGAATTTATTACAGTAGTATACAGGGCAACATGGCCTTCACCGTGCAAAAGAATGATAACACAATACACATTAAGTCGACATGAGTCCCTGTAGTACCGTGCGGTCTCTGTTCTGCCATGAGGAACAAAGTGGCAAACAATGACACCCCTGACATCATACACGAAGATCACCATAAATTTGACTGGGAAAGGATTCTGACGGACCTTCTGCTGCCTTGGTGATCCAGGATGTCGCCACTCCGTGGACCGACATTTCAGTTCTAGTTTGTATGCCCTGGCCCAAAATTCATCGATGGCGATTATTCATGAAAAGAATTGATCATTATCCTGTTGCCAGTGTGCAAAGTGGTCGGAGCATATTGCATAGCACACCCACCTTTGAACTTCCGTCAGTGCATGCGGTACCCACCACGAAACGATTTTGTGTAGCTGTAGCTCATTATGCAATATCCCGTGGATGGTGCGTTTCTCGATACCACATGCCCTCTCTAATTCCAGTAACGTCCATCGTTTGTCTTCATCCATGAGGTGCTTGATGACAGCACACTCACCGGTCATCCCGAACGTTGCTCATCACTGGTTGACAAACCTCCTTGCTGAAACTTTCTTACCCACCATGCTACTGTATGATATTGTAGGGCATTATACCCAAGGGCTTCTACTAATTCACTGTGACATTCCATCGCATTTCTTCCTTGGAGAACGGCTATTTTGATGTAAGCGCGCTGTTCAGCACTAGTTATTTCCATCTCGCACGACACTCACCAACTGACTGATTTCAGAACTCTCGCTATCACAGAGCCATCTGTCGTTCTGCATACACACTATGCCTGCAGAACTTCCACATGACACATATATGTTTTGTGATCCATTCACATATCTACAAGAAAAAAAAAATAGTTGCCATGACTTTTGCCCCAACCCTCGTATAAATAATACCATATAAAAAAAAATTACCCAAAATGTTACTTAAATCTAGAAGCTAAAAATCATTCAGCTAGAAGAGAAAGGGGAAAAAAATTCCATTTAAAAATTATTTAACACTTATGAATAAAAAAAATTGTTTTTGTTCTTCTGTGTCCTATATAGTACATCAGAAACTGAAAATCTGCTTTGATTAAAGTTTGAAAATTTTGCAGATTCCTGTATAATAGCAGTTTATAAAGCGCAGGTCTCAAACTCAAATTGTTGTGATTGTTGTGCAGCCGAACACACAACCTGAAAGCAAATGATGAGCCAGAATTTTTTATTTTAACAAACTATAACTAAAATTAAACATACTTTTAATTTTTGCTGAATATTTCTCAAAACATACATAAATAACAATAAGTATAAACAATAATAATAGTACAAAAGAAAATATTCAGATCTGTAATGTTTATTTTCTATCTGTAAGAGGTTTCTGTTGGTTAATACTTTGTAATTCAAACCTACTAACAGGTTAATACTGAATTTTTGAACTGACATTTATTTCAAATAATTTCAATATATTAAATGAACCACTAAATAATGTGCTCAACAAAAACTTTAAAAATATAAAACTTTCCAAACATGAGAATAAAAAATGACAACTTATTCTATGTCTGTACCTTTGTCTTTATTGTTCATATTGTCACCGTGATGTTATGATTAATATCTTCTTTTATCTTTTGCAAGTCTCTCAGAGTGCTTTTATACGCGTTACATGTGCACTTTTCGTTATGTGCCATTGCTAGGTTTGAACTCAATTGAAATGTAATGACTCCTAGTGATTTCCTATTCTCCTAATAAACACTACATTGTAATCGGCTATACAATGAATTTGCACTGTACATAAATCTACGTACAGCATTAACAACAAATACATAATTGAACAATTGAAGTGTATTCATGAGCTACATGTGGCTTACAGTTTGAGACCACTGCTTTATAAATTCCTGTAGATATTCGCTATGCAACATTTTTATAGAATTCTGTTCTATGAAAGCTTTAGAGGTTTTATAATTACCTATAAAATTCCATAGGAATTTCTATACAGTTACATCAGCCTCAAACATACTTTTTAAGTACTTTGCAATTGATTTTATGTGGTGAAGAAAGTGAAGATAAAGTTGTATAAGAATAATATGCAATACTTTTGAGCTAAAAAACGTTGGCTTAGCACTATCAGGAATTCTAAAGATATGCTAGTTTTAAAAATTGTTATTTCTTTGCTGAATTTTATGTGGTCCAAATCCAAAGTAAGTGTGTTTAATAATAAAATTAATAAAACTAAAAAGACGAAAAAAAGCTCTGTTAGCAGTAGTGAGTCCAACAGGAAACTAGTAAGTAAACTGGGAGCTCAGGGAGAGCATAAAAATAACCTTAACAAACCCTCTGGTGCAACATTAAAATCTGAATACTTGCAGAATTTTGTCTCTTCCCTGAAGAAACTTTTCTAGTAAATAGCTTTCATTAAAAACTATTTTACTTCATTTTTAGTTAGCATTCCAAGTCCTTAAACAAATTAATACTTTGCTCAGTTGCATTATTCAGCACTTTTAGATTTTTTAATACTCCCAAGTCTTTGCTTTCCTTCCACTGTAGTTCAAAAGCTAAATATATGAATTAAATCTTCATTCATGAAAGGGTGCTCTTGAAGTAGCAAATGACATAACCTAAAGCCTGGCTTATCTCTGAGAGGAACTGGGCTGTCTTGTACCATTAATGGCTTTGATTCGACAGAAGCCATATTACTGATAACCTTTTATCAAAATCTGGAACTTTTGCAAGACAAAATAGCAAGACCCATTCACTCTTCAGAGAGATACCATAAATGCTATTGTAATATCATGTTTCCCAGAAAATAAGACACACTCTTATATTAATTTTCACTGAAAAAAGCAAGCTATGGCTTATTTTCAGAGAATGTCTTATTTTTCATGCACAATAATTAACATTTGCTCATGTTCAAGAAACATTTCCTCAAATTCAAGAAATACATTTACTCAGGTTGAAGAAACATTCAAAAACGAACAAAATCATTTATTCTTATATAGCCATGTCTTCTGGATCATCATCATAAATCTCTAAATCACAAATTCCAGCCTGAATTTTTTATGACTTCATTTTCTTTAAAACCGTTGGCCCTTAGCCTCTCCTGTTGAGCAAAAGAGCTCTCATCAAACAAGTTCTTGTCTGTGTAGCCTGCTTGAAGGGTATTCACAATACAGTTGTCTGTTATTTTAATCCCATGTATTCTTTACACGTACTTCTTGTAGCTAAGTCTTCATAAAGTTTCCTTTACCTTTCGTACTTTAACTGGCAATGTTGATCATTGTTGGTAAAGAACTGCCTAGAAGGATTTCTGAAGTGGAAAAGAGAAGAGGAGAAAATAATATGCAAGGCAACAGTTGCCTGATCATAAGCACAAAATTCATTCTATTCATGTGCTTCCCTCTTACAAACTGAGTTGCATTTCATATTATCATTCAAACTATGAATTAATTTGTAAAATGTTATAAAGTTTACAATGCACATATCCTAAAGATGTTTGTGAGTTAAAAGGTATAAATACTTAAGACACAATAACATGGCGAACAAATACTAATTCAGAAGTCAAACAACAAAAATCAGCGTTATATTTTCAAATTTTCACAGGACTAGTTTGGATGGTTTTACTGAACCACCATCCTCAGCTGCAAAAGCGCAAATGAACGAGATAGGCTACAATGATCAGATAAGAAAGCCTGAACAGAAAATAAACTAGTGGTGTCATCTGTTGATGAAACCAGAACTAAAACAATTTCTTTAAAGGCTGAAGGCAAAGATGGATAGGAATTAGGATCGTTAACTAGAACAGAAATTTTTTTGAATGTTAAATCCCTCTAGAAAATCCAGTTCTCCAATGAAAGATGTTTTTTTAATAATTTTGGCAGCAGAAAAATTGCAAGTGTGATTTTCGGACCAACAATGTAGGCAACAGAAGACTTCTGTGTTTCATTTTTTCTAACATATGCCTCATGCTATCCTTGACGCTAAATTTTAAGGCCCTTATAGTTTGGCCAATGCAAATTAAACCACATTGGCAAGGAATCCTATAAATACCCCAGGAATTCATATCCGGAATGGGGTCCTTCAGTATGGAACTCTGAATTTTATTGATGGAAGAATAAACTACCCGAAAGTTAAATTTATGCAAAATATGCGCAACTTTATAGCTAATTGATGGAAAGAAGGGAATGACAATAGAATTTTTATGATCTCCTAAAACAAGAGTGTGCCTTTTAGTGTGTTGAGATGAAAATTTTTTAACTGCTTGATTAATAATGTTGGGTGAAAAGCCCCTGTCAATAGCTATTACTTTTAAATAATTTAGTTCTTCATCAAGGGATAGTTTGGAAGAGCAAACTTGAAGAGCACAAAAAAACATAGTAATAAAATGAAGCTAACTTTTGTTTAGTCGGATGACATGATTTAAAAGTGTGGTGGAAGGCAAACCGATGACGGTTTATAGTAAACCGTAGTACTGAAGTTGGATGTGTTACATGTGACCAGAATGTTGAGAAACGGAAGAGAATTGCATGTCTCAAGTTCAAAAGTGAACTGAACAGCAGGATCAAAATAGAATTCATTGTTGAAAGAACTTTATTTAAATCATCTTTATTACCTTCAAACAGGGTAAACGTATCGTCTACGTAGTGGAACCATACCGGGAAGTTTAAAGTTTCAAACAATTTTGATTCATAATAATGCATGTAGATATCAGCCAGGATGGGACTGAGGTGGCTTCCCATGGCTAATCCCCGTTTGCTTGTAATATTTATTTTGGAAAACAAAATGTGTTTGTTTCAAACAGAGTTGAGTGAGAGAAATTAGCTCATCAATTTCGATACAAGAGAAATGAAATTCGAGAAGTCTGGTTTCTAGGCATCTTAATGCACCCTCCACTGGAATATTGGTGAATAATGATTTTACATCAAAAGAAATCATGAGTAAATTTCTAGGAGAAATGTTTTTAACCTTTTTTACAAACTCTATTGAATTTTTCATGGTGTAAATGTTATTGTCAAATAGAGTTGAAAATCTAGAAACTAAATATTTAGCTAATGGATACGAGGCAGTACCTAAATTTGATACACTAGGGTGGAAAGGAGTACCACTTTTATGAATTTTGAGAAGAGCATATAATATGGCACAGTTCGCAACAGATGGGATAAGCGAATGTTTTAAGTTGCTTGAAATGATTTGTGAAGATTTGATTGCAGTTTTTACTTTTGACAGGTCCGAAGGTGAAGGATCTTTACGAATCAGATTATATGGTCCTTAGTTTAAGAGTTTAGTGACACCATCAATGTAAGTGTTCTTATCCATGACAACTATCTGGCCACCTTTGTCGGCCTTTGAAATGATAATATCCGGATTAGAATGAATTTTGCACATTGTAGCTTCTTCTCTCACAGTTAAATTTGGTTTCAAAGGTTTATTATTGAATTTCACATTATGAGCGGTAAAATGCCTAATCATTTCTTTCTGTGAATCTGAAACTTTACTGAACTTGAAAGCTTTTTCGATAGGAGCCAAAATCTTTGGAATCGAGGGTTTACAGGTTTATGAGAAGTTAAAATTATATTTTAGAATTCTCACTTGTTCTGATAAACTAATATTAGAAATATTAACTATTGGCTTAATGTTTACAATGGAAAGATTTTTTGAACTACTTGAACTGGAAGACTGAAAAAGAAGTTTTTCGAATTTAACTGCAAGGGTGTTTTTATGACGGTTAACTGCATTCTCCGTTCTAGAGCAAGACTTTTGTTCAAGAGCAGTGAATTTTGGATATGAATTAGCGATTTCCAGATGAAGCTTATAGAGCTCATGTTCAATTTTGGACATTTGTTGACGTATATTTCTTATGATGGACCGAAGTAAGGCAAGCTTGCAGTTTAAAGAGTAAAGTTAAAGAGTTTAGACTAAAGTTAAAGTTTCAGAGTTAAAAGTTTAAAGTTACCTTCACTTTATTCCTATGTCTTCCGTGCTCTTCAAGTTTGCTCCTCCAAACTATCCCTTGATGAAGAACTAATCATTATTAACTATTATTTAAAAGCAATAGCTATTGACAGAGGCTTTTCACCCAACATTAAAAGATTCTCATCTCAACACACTAAAAGGCATACTCTTGTTTTAGGAGATTATAAAAATTCTGTTGCCATTCCCTTCTTTCCATCAATTAGCTATAAAGTTGAGCATATTTTGCAGAAATTTAACTTTCGGGTCGTTTATTCTCCCATCAATAAAATTCCGAGTTCCATACTCAAGGACCCCATTCCGGATATGAATTCCTGGGGTATTTATAGGATTCCTTGCCAATGTGGTTTAATTTACATTGGCCATACTATGAGAGCCTTAAAATTTCGCGTCAAGGATAGCATGAGGCATATGTTAGAAAAAAAAACACAGAAGTCTTCTATTGCCCAACATTGTTGGTCCGAAAATCACACTTGCAATTTTTCTGCTGCCAAAATTATTCAAAAAACATCTTCCATTGGAGAACTGGATTTCCTAGAGGAATTTCACATTCAAAAAAATCTTTGTTCTAGTTAACGATCCTAATTCCAATCCATCTTTGCCTTCGGCCTTTAAAGAAATTATGTTTTAGTTCTGGTTTCATCAACAGATGGCGCCACTAGCTTATTTTCTGTCCAGGCTTTCTTATCTGATCATTGTAGCCCATCTCGTTCATTTGCACTTTTGCAGCTGAGGATGGTGGTTCAGTAAAACCATCCAAACTAGTCCTGTGAAAATTTGAAAATATAACGCTGATTTTTGTTGTTTGACTTCCGAATTAGTATTTGTTCGGCACGTTATTGTGTCTTAAGTATTTATACCTTTTAACTCACAAACATCTTTAGGATATATGCATTGTAAACTTTATAACATTTTACAAATTAATTCATAGTATGAATGATCATCTGAAACGTAACTCAGTTGTAAGAGGGAAGCACATGAATAGAATGAATTTTATGCTTATGATCAGGCAACTGTTGCCTTGCATATTATTTTCTCCTCTTTTCTTTTCCACTTCAGAAATCCTTCTAGGCAGTTCTTTACCAACAATGATCAACATTGCAAGTTAAAGTACATTACAGTACTGTTAAAATAATGACATATCTTTTAACTGATACATTTAAATAGTATAAATTTCAATTTTGGCAATTAGAGATGCTAAAAAATGTTTACAACATATTTAAAGGGAACATGAAGTATTATTTACAAATAAATGAAATATTTACAAAAATCCATCCCATTTGCTTTACATTTAAAGAAAATTAGAAATTTTTATTAAATGTTTAAACTATGGTATTACTGAGCACCATCTTCCACTTGGAATAAAAATTTGAAAATTTAACATAATCTCATCAAAGACAAGTCCCAAAACTCCAGAAATGCTTAGGATGAAATTTTAAAATTATTTTTTCCCACTTAAAGCCTACACATATTCTCATTAAATACAGACATGTAAAGATATACATATATAGAATCAAAATGAGGGTATATATGAAAATTACCAAATAATACATCGAACAAAAAATAAAACAATTTTAGTTAGATATTTCAAAATATCAATAAGTTATTACCTCAACGAAAGATCCTGGCGCAATTTGAAAGTCCAGAAAGAGTAGAACAACATGATCATTAAGATCATCTGCTTGTAAGAGATATTCTGCAGCATAATTATTTTGGTATGCATTTGGAAAATATGGAGTCTCAATATATTGAAAGTGATGATTTATAGAAGATCCAGTTCTAATATACGAGTTTCCTATGAAAGAGAAATAAACTTTCCAAAGCTTGAAAAAAGAATTGCTTGCTAGTACTCAATAAACAAGCAAATATGTTAATACAAACAGTTCAAAAATAAATTACCATAATAAGACAAAAACTGTATTCAATCTGTGCTCAACATAAATGCAACTATATAGGATACTGAACACAGAATTTCTCAAAAAGCATCTGATTACATTCATCAAATTAAACTACCAAATTTACCCAGATAACTATCTCCCCTTTCATTTACTGTGCAATATGCAATTCAGGAAGGGAAAACTACATTGCATATATCATTTCTGAAAGAAGGGGTTAAAGAAAAAGAAGTTGGTTTAGATTTAAAAAAAAATAGCATGTTTACGTGTATAATTTCTCTGAAACATTTCAAAATTAGAAATTTTTTTAATTTACCATAGCAATGTGTACCAAGTATGGAAGGATAGTAAACTATGCAAGTAAAAATAGCATAAAAGTCACAGAACCATAACTAGAGTTTCCAAGCACATGGGTAAAGGAGAAAATTCCTTACAGATTAATGAAACTCCTCCTTTCGATCCTAACAATAGTAGTTCACCTCAGTTCAAATCCAGGCAAATGGGTTGCTCGTATTGCCATTTTCGTGGCTTTCCCTTTGTATAATGTGGATACGAGACACTTTCCCTGAGAAAGTTCACCAAATGCATCCTTCTGCTTCAGAGCCATGGCTAAGGTTTTCAGTGCCTGGGGACAGCTGAAGATTATATACCCCTTTTTTGTTTGCCAAGAATGAAAAACATTTTCAGTCTAAAATTTTGTAATATAAATTTGAAGTGCCTTGGATGCTGCACCCTGGGACAGACGTCCCTCCTTGCTCTCCCTAGTTACAACTCTGTAAAGTAATGACTGAAAATCAAAACAATAATACTCCTGCCTTCAAACAAGTTGTGAAAAATGAAGAGTAGCTCTGTTTAAAATTTTCTTTTAATTTTACCTAACCACCTTTTGAAGTAAAATCCAACAGAATGCATATATCTGCTCCAATGCTCCTGGCATTCCTGAAAGCATTGGTAAAATGCCTCTTCTGGTACCGAATCACAGACAGTGATCATCCTGTCATTTTGGATAGCTTTGATTGACTGAAAATGTAGACTCCATGTTATCTTCATAAGAAAAGAACACAGAAGACGGAGTCTGAGAAATCTGACAAAGTGTAGCAAAAGAAGGATCTTCTTTTGATCAAAGAAACCAAAGTTTCTTTGCTAAAATATGGTATGATACTGAATGCTCAACACATACTTTAATTTTGTTTGAATTGTAATAAAACTACATTGTCCTCATACACCGCTTCTATACAGAATGCATTAATGCATTAATTAAAAAGTCATAAAACAAATAATAATCACCATTAAGTCTCAACATAATCACTATCGACATCCAGTGCCTGTTGCCAATGAGTGGCTAGCTGTGCGATGTCATCGCGGTAAAACTTAGGAGTTTTGGAAGCAAAGAAATCCGCGAGGGCTTTTACAAGGTCTGGCCAGTTGTTGAAGGATTTTCCACGAGTTATTTTAATTTGTAAGCCCTTCCTGAATTCTCATTTTCCTGCCAGCTTGTAAATGAAGTAAGGTAAACAAGAGTAAACTATTGGAGTGAAAAGGTTACACAGAGCACAATTTTGCTATTGTGAGTGTATTAGTTTCTACAGCTATTAATAGTGGCTATGCATTCTTGCCATTAGTTAACATCCTGCCAGTGTCAGTTTCGGAATCAATCTGTCAGCTTAAGTTGAATTGTGTAGTCTCACACTACTCTTTCCTTTAAATTAGTTATGTATTAGCTTTTATGTTTTCATTGCAAGTGGTCAGTGATTCGTGTAAGCACATAAGTCTGTGCCCTTTTATTAAAGACCCTTTTATTAAATACAAATTAAATATTTTGTATTTAATAAAAGGCCTTAATAAAAGGTCTCTTAGGCCCCGTTCAGACGAGGGCGTAAAGGGCATAAGTGGTTAAAACCAAGCTCCGTTGCCAAGGCAATCAGTCACTGCTACGTCACAGAATCCTGGTCGTGGGATAGGGTTCCAAGTTTTCAACTTTACGCCGAGTTTGGGATAAGCGTCGACCAATCAGAGCGAAGCTAAAATGAAGCGGCTTTCTTTAGACGATTTCGCTGTCACATCGAAGGCGACTTTTTTTTTAATATGGAACACATCACATCCAAATGAGTTGTAATCGTATCCGAACAAAATAATGAGTTGTAAACGTATCCGAACAAAATAATGAGTTGTAAACGTATCCGAACAAAATAAAGAGTTGACCTGGCAAGAAATCTACGATGATGACATGCATTTTTAATGAGTTTTTCAATTTATATTGAAAAATATGGATGAAACTCGTAAAGCGAAAGTTAAGCTCAGGATTATGCACACTATGTATGATCCTGTAGATGATTGATCCCATCCAATATTTTTCATTTTATTATGAAAATTCTTTAAAAAATGCATACTTGCAAAAATTTAATTTTTTCTGTGTAAATTATTATTATTACTTTCTTTCTGCCTATTTTTTTATAAATAGTAAGTAGGAAAATTATTACTATGATTTTTTTCCTGTTTAATTATTTTTGTATTTAAGAATAAATTTATTAAAAAAGCTAGAAATATTGTATTGCTTTGCTTCAAATGCTGATTTTCTTTCCAAATAAACTTCATGAATTAATTTTACTAAAACATCAAATCAATATCAAGAATCTGCTGGGTTTTTTTTTAACAGTAAAAATACAGTCAAAAGTCGTTAATCCGGACTCGTCAGGACTTCGGCGATTCTGGATTATCGATCATCAGTTTAAATCTGATAAGATGGCATGCAGAAAGTATAAAATTTTAAATATGAAACCATAATTTATGAAATGAACAATTATGATCTAAAGGGTATCAAAATTTACAAAAAAAAAAAGCTTAATATTTATTTGTTTACTTTATTAAACATTTCTTTCAATGTAAGTTGTTTAAGTTGCTTTGTTTTATGTGATAATACTTTCTCTTTAATTCTATAAACAGACATAATTTCTTGTTCAGTTACAAAGTTCTACTGTTCAAGTCCTATAATTGCTGTGTCAAGAATATAGACTAATTTGTCAAATGAAAATTTTTCGTTTTCAATAATCTCTGTCACTTTCTTCACTATCGGAAGCGAATTATAATGATGAGGAATTGGATTTAAATCATATCAAAGACGAAGTACATGGAGATGAAATACTACATTTAGTAAGGAATTATAAGCCAAATAAAATAAAAACATCTGCCCTGAAGATAAGGCTAGTGCTGACAGATCAACTTCCAATTCACTGCGCTCCACAGCGTTCCTGTATTTTATGCCCTTATATGCCCTATGCCTCTATGCGCTTTACGCCCACGTCTGAACGCAGCTTTACACCCTTCCCTGCTTGTCCTTCCTTTTCCTCAATCCCAGTGGCATAGCTAGAGTAGGAAAAGGGATGACATATATCCCGAGGCACAGCATTCAGACGTAGCAAGATTAACATTATGAAATTTTAGAATGAAACATTTTCCATTCTATTGGCATACAGAAAGAGGCACAAAATCTTCCTTTGTCCCCGGGTGCTGAAAAACCTAGCTATGGCTCTGCTCAATCCTGTGCAAGAAGTCACAAGTATCACACTTAGGTAGATCTAGTCACATTTTACAATAGCTGAGCAAACTAGACTCTACATCTGGTGCCAAAATAAATAGCTATGAAACCCAAAGATGTCCAAAAAAACCTACTTTCATAACAAAATCAGGAACTTATGCCTTTCTCAGAATGCCTTTCAGCTTGTATGCAGCCTCGGTGACCTTCTGGCATACATTAAGACCTGGTAAAATCTACCTTTACATACCTTGATGACATAATGGTAACTAGTAAAAATATTGATGTACATATTAATGATTTAAATTAACACTATTAAGATATGCAGGTTTAAAAGTGAATGCAGCCAAATGTAAATTTGAGACAAAAGAGACTTCAGTACCTAGGCTATAAAATTTTTGAAAGGGGTATGCGAACTGAAGATTTGAAAATAATTGCAATAAAGAACTACCCGCCACCAAACACAATGAAAAAGTTAGCAGCATTTTTGGGCATTTATTCTTATTATCAAACATTCATAAAGGACTTTGCACAGATAGCCAAAACGCTGTTAAAATTGAAATGAAAGAAAGCATGGTTTTCTTGGTCAGCTGAGGCTAATGCAGCACTTGAGAAGTTAAAAACACATTGATACAAGTGCTGGTTTTAAAATTTCCCGTAAAAGACGAAAACCTTGAAACTTCGGTGACGCCTCAAATTACACTGTAGGATGCTGTTTGGATGCAGAATGGTCAGCCCGTGGCCTAATTTTTTCAAAACTCTCAAACAATACAACTTAATTAAACATGCACTTGGTAAAGACAATGTTGTGGCTGATGGCAGACCATAACTGGATTTCTGAATTATTTACTTTCTGTTTATTTAACTGCATTATTTCATATACCTAAAACAGAAAATAACTTTAAAGAAACTATGTATATAGCTGTAACTGTACCTCAGTGATAACATGAAACAAGCTAGATTATTGAGAATTAATTGCGGTTGAATCAAATGAAAGCACAGATGTTATGAGAGTGTTGTCACATTTTGCTTATCTATAACTGGAACTAGATTACACTGCTTCAAGACTGTTTTATAGTTGATAGGATGATATATAACTATATAAGATTTTTGTATGCAATATGAAATGTAAAATAGATCACTCACTTTCTACAGTAAAACTTAAAGTCACTTCAAAACGCATTGATAATCCCTTCAGAAACTCTAGAGATAAAACATTACTCTTTGATTCAAAATACTCATCGCTGGTGCTTTCTCCACAATACTTTCTTGAATATCCTGATTCAGTTACTTCAAAATAATTACATCTGTAAAAATTTTGTAAATACAAATTTTTCAGTTAAAAGTTTAACTTTTTAAGTCTCATAAAAGTATCTATTAAACAAGAAAGTTTAAAAAAAATCTCAAAACATTTTAAACACAAAATAATGTCTTTCAGGAATTTTTTCAATTAAAGATTTTGAATTTACAGTCCAGAAGTGTTTCTAAATTTAAAGCAAATTATTTTCAATGCGATTTAAATTTTTGGTACTTTTCCGTTTTGTTGGAGCAGGCAATAAAGTCGCCAATAATGGTACAAATGATGCCAAACGGAATATCCTCGATGGTAACCTTTTATGCCTCATTTTCAAAACAAGTCGCAGCCATCAGATTGATTCTTTCAATACTGGCATACAATTACATAGAATTTTTACCAGATATTTCAATTTTATGCCCTAAGGCCATTCGCGATAATTAAGTCAATTAGGATGCAATCACATCATTATAATTAATAATTATTATTAATTAAGTCGAAAATAAAAAGGGTTAAATTCATCAATTCTAATTAGAATACATTAGCAAAGTAAAGCACTGCGGTTTTACATAATTTCTGAGTAAGCTATTCATATGAATTGAAATAATTCTTGCACTTAAACTTGTATTCCAAATTAAGATTTAACATGAAATTAATGTAGATAATTACTAAGAGAATTATATTTTTGTAGAGTAGTTTATAAGAGATGAGATCACTTGGGGTTACGGGATATGAGCCGGCAAATCAGGAAAGCATAGTAAATTTTTAAATTAGGGTTTTTTACAAATTCATTGTCTTTATTTAATGACTTTTTATAAAATTTTAGGCTAAAGTGCAGAATCACCCACTTATTTGATTGGCGTTTGTTTGGCGCTTTTTACAAGAACAGGAAGAATTGGATTTTTATCAATTTTCCTTGACTTTTTAAGTGAAAATAGGTCAATGCCATTTTTGAGCAATTCTGGGATGTTGTTTTAAGTGAAAATAGGTTGATGTGTACATGGATACCGAGTATATGCAATTCTTAAAAACGCGCCAAGCAGTGGGCAATTCTGCACTTTCCCCAAATTTTAAATGATATTAAAAAGTAAAAACATTCAAAATAAAAAATTCTTACAACTAACATTTGTTATGTGTATACTGTATGTTGTTTCCAATAAAGTTTGCTTGGCGAGATTTGCAGCAACAAAACGGAAAAGTATCAAATTTTCTATTTTTTATTTTTCTTTCTTATGAAAGTTAACATTTAAAATATTCTCAGGCATAGCAAAACATTTAATTGAAATATAAATCCACCACACAAACAATGAGAAACTGAAATTTTATAATCTTGCAAAAGAACAGAACTTTGAGAAATCCTCCACAATTCTTAATTCTTTTCAGTTTTAGCATCAAATAATGAACTTTTAATTGCCCAATATTTTGGCAAAATCAAGTTTCCTAATACGGGGGAAAAATTAATGGCTACAAAAATGTATTTTTAATAACCTTTTAAAAGAAATACAAGTGAAAAAATTGTATTAGATTTTTATCAAATATTCTAGTCTAAATCTTTCAGAATCTTCAGTTATTTAGAAAATTCAAAAAGATTTCTAGAACAGCTTTATATAAACTAAATATATTTTATTTCAAAATAAATTTCAGGAATTTCAATCCCTTCAAGATCATGTCTGTTATATACGAGTTTTTGAAATTTTAGTCAAAAAAGGGGGGAGTGGGAGAAGAATGTTCTTGAACAAAAGCGACAGTAAATTTTCACCTTTATTGTTTCATTAGTTTTCAACTAAGAACTACACTCTTTGAAATGTTTTTAAACTCCATTAAATAAAAGTTACTTCACCAGAAGCCTCTCTTATGTAAGGACAGCTGAATCATCTTCAAATTACATTTCCTAACAAAACAGATATTTTTATATGTGCTGAAATTTGTGCATTATTTTTCTTTGGGTATATCATCATGCGAATATTCAGAATTATTTCTGCAAGGGGTGAATTTTTTGTTACCCAAGGAACTGATATGCTTGTCTAATATTTTGCAAGTTCCTTATCTGGTACAATCTTCTCTATTCACATACCACTCATTTAAAATAAGAAGGCCCTGGTGCATTGTCATTTATGTTACTCATATTAAAGGATAATTCTGAAAAAAACATTTACATAAAAAATTTATATATATATATATATATATTTACAGCATTTACTACCAAACCTATACAACTCATACTAGTGCAGTCATGTCAAAGTGGCAGTCACTGAAGCAATGTTATGACTCACGAGAATATTTCAATTGTGTACTTGTTGCAAATATGTTGGTGAGATTAAAATTTTAATTAGTTGATCTACGAGTTTACATTATTTTCATTGCCATTTAAGAAAGAGAATGTGATTAGCATACAAGAAAATCTATAAGTATTGCAAATTAATTAAAAAAGTAATATGACTTATTCAGAGATCTGAAGGTAGATTATTCATATTTGTTAAAAAATAAACACTTGGTTATGAATTTTTGCACTAAGAATTATCGCTTTGTTTGGAAATGTGAATAGCTTACATGAATAGCTTTTTTCACAGTTCATAATCAATAAAAAAGAACCAGATTGATCAATCAGCATCTACAGTCCATGATGAAGATTACTTCTAATAATTTCTCTCCAAGGCTAGAAATTTTAACAAACTAATTTATTTTTAGTTTAAAGTTATTTAAATAATTAAAAATATCAATTATTTAAATAAATATCAGCATGAAAATTTAATATTTAGATCTCAATATGTTCTGTAACCAATAAAAATATCTCAGAGGTACCCAAATTTTAGATTTCAAATAGAAAATAAAAAAATTTTCCTACTTTAGTATTTTAAGGTATGTTTTTATCAAATTAAAAGCAAAATTTATTTCTCATTTTGTTTAAGTATTTCTCATTTTGTTTATGAGAAACAAAATTTCTGGCCCATCAGCAGTTTTCAGAACGTGCATTTGGTCAACATGCAGTTTGAGTCTGAAACCACTATACTAGTGCATGATCAGCAGCAAGTATGTTACAATATTCTAACATTTTCAAATTTTAACATAACCAATAGTTCAATTACTAGCACACAATAAAATCATGTTTAAAGGAATAAAGCCAGCATATATTGCTTTAGTAAATTCTTAATCATTGTAAACACTAACATGAATTTGGTAACTTCAGTTCTTAATGTTCAGTTTGATAAAAATTAGATGAATGATTCTAAAACTTGATACTAATTAATACAAAGTTAAAATATAGTACTATTAGATCCAACATATATAAATGTGTTTTAACTACACTGCATATAAAACAGGGTTTGGAAACAAAACTTACTGACACTTCTTTGAACATGATGAAATTGAAAAATTAGATATAACAAGAACAAAATGTGAAGCAGAATCGGTTGTTTCAAGTCTTTTAAGACATTTTCTTTTTGATGTTTGATAAATTTTTCTTTGAATATGAGTATGTGCAGCAGCATTTGAAGTTGCAGATCTGAGCTTCAATTCATATTTTTCGTTTGGACTAATTCTTTGAACAACCCTGGTACCAGCACATAATTCTGAAAAATGGAAACAAAAATAAAGAAATTAATATAAATTGATATATAATCTATGAAAATGTTATGTATTTATTTCAGATTAAAATTTCACTGCAGGCATATTTACCTTCTATGGTCAGCTCATCTTCATAAGTTGAAAAGCAATGTATTGTTACCATAAAAATGAACAGAATCATACATATAAAACCTAAAAAACAAAGATATTTTACTCTGCATATTATTCAGCTTGGAAATTTGACACATTTGTAATACATTTTCAAACAAGTATCGTATATTCAGGTTAAATTGAATAAAACCTCTAATAACCTATAATGCGCTTTGCCAGCATATTTCACCATAATATATATTATTTTAAAGATGTATAAAGAGTATTTCAGTCCCCTCCAGTGGCTGAGTAATTAAGATCACTGAATGGGGAGTTTGACCCGGGTTTAATACCAGGGTGACGGGACTGGATGCATATGGTTGGCTTTCATGTTTTTTTCTCATGGGTAACATCAATAGAAGACAGTTTCTCTTGAAAAGCCCTTCACAAAGTAATCTTTCACTTTAGGTAAATAGCCCTGCGTTGTCTTACACAAATATTTTAACCTAAGGAAAAAGATATGAAAAAAAAAAAAAAGACTGCAATAGTAAATCTTTTTTGAATGACTGGAAGCAGACACGTGATTTCTGTATCAGAAATGGCTCAAGATAAGGCTTCAGACTACAGTAATTTCAGCAACTAAGATCATTAAGGGAAACACTCAATGTATTAATTTTTATATGTACCCTTATAAAGAAGTCTCCACTTAATCTTTTTTATATAGCTTGCCATTGCAATTTACTATTACCATACAATGACCAAAACCTAGATGTCCAATATCTGAACTGATCTAACACCACCCTGATCATTCAGACCACTAGAAAAAAAAAAAAAAAAAAAAAAAAAAAAAAAAAAAAACTTATATCAAAAGGAGGTAGAAAGGCCCTAAATGAGACTTTTTTGGAACTAGTTGAGATTCATGCATGTCACTTTCAAACACGTGTTGACTACGGAATTATCCATTATGGCCAATAACAATAAACTGATTGATGTTGGCCACGACCACACTTTCAGACCTTGAATAATTATGAGGGTTAGCATCTTTTTGACTTAAGTCCTAAGACATATTTAGTTAGAATAGGATGTTTCTCATACTGGTTTTCTAGTACTTGCCTTCTGTAGTAGCCTTCGCAACAATGCATTGATTTTGTATAAATGCAGACCAGGATTACATTTTTAGCCCTTGAGTGGTTATAAGGAGGAAGGCAGGGCTAGCTTTACATATTTTATTACTCAAAGTATGAGTATAATCCCTGAGGTACTAAATTCTGCTGCCTGGCACCTTCCTAAACTATAAAAATTTTGCTATCCCTAACTTTTGCTGCTTGGTACTACTCTAAATTCTAAAAATTTGGTTGCAGTCGCACCAGTCACATCTACTGCAACTCTATAAGGATCACTTTTTTATCTAACCTTGTTTCCATATCTATATGCCATCTTATTAGATTTAGACTGATGACTAAAATCTGGAAATTTCCAAAACCCAGAATCGCCGACGTTCCAGCGATTTTGGATCTTGGACTTCGTGGTATTGCATCTTTCACAGTACTATATTATTTTGTTAAAAATCCTGCTTGGTAATTTACAAAACTAATCTTGCAAAAGAGGGTATTTTTCCATTAAAACCATACTATGTATTCTCTGCATCATAACGGTGCATTTTTGACTTGTTTCTTTCCCAAACTCTTTAGGACAATACAGTCAAAAGTCGTTAATCCGGACTTGTCGGGACTTCGACGATTCCGGATTATAGATCATCAGTTTAAATCGCGTAAGATGGCATGCAGAAATTCTAAAATTAAAAATATGAAACCATAATTTATGAAATAAAGAACAATTATGATCTAAAGGGTATCAAAATTTACAAAAAAAAAGCTTAATATTTGTTTACTTTATTAAACATTTCTTTCAATGTAAGTTGTTTAAGTTGCTTCGTTTTATGTGATAATACTTTCTCTTTAATTCTATAAACAGACATAATTTTTTGTTCAGTTACAAAGTTCCGCTGTTCAAGTCCCGTTAATTGCTGTGCCGAGAATACCGACTAACTTGCCAATCGAAATTTTTTTGTTTTCACTAACCTCTCTGTCACATTCTTCATGTCTTTATCCATTTTTTGCAGCAATTCCACTTTTTGTTTGATGGACATCGAAACATACTTTCGTTCTGTACGATCTTTTGGAAGCTCCAGATTCGGAAATTCTATTTGACATAATCGAAACTTCAAGTTTACTTTTATAGTATTGCTCTTACAGTCTGCAAAAAATAATAAGCCAGATCCAATTCGAAAATTAAGGAACAACGCAATCATCAACATTAACTGAAATAGATAATTAGATAATTTTAGCTTATACCGTTCGTTATACATAAAACGCGCACGCGGAAACATATTATGCGCTCGCGCACACGCAAATGTGCAGTCGTAAGAGGTCTTACGCGCACGCGTAAACTCCTATGCGCAGAAAGTTTTTAGCTTTGAGGTCCGGATTATAGATCATTCCTGATTATGGGTGTCCGAATTAATGACTTTTGACTGTACTAGGCACTTTTTCATCAAACATTTTCGTTTCATTTTTTTCAAACTGTCTCCAAGAACTGTAGAATCAAAGCAACTAAACTAGTAACATCAATTCATTTTCATATACACAACTGGAAAAGTTTAAAATAAGGTTTGCTAATTCATTACAAATTTTTATATTAAAAGATTAAAATAAATGTTTTACAAATTAGAAGTTTCAAAAACTTACCTCCATCCCGAAAGATCTTGTATATCATTATATGTACAATGAAGTTCTGAAAATAGACAACATAATATCTCAAACAATTTGTTACATTATTGCCTGTAATAATTTCAGTATTGTCAAGCACATCGCAGAACTACATGCTGGCCAATAAAATTGCAGCACTAGGAAGAAATGATCTGACGAACGTCAAAATCACACGAAAGGAAGAAGAGGTTGGGATATGCAAATGATCAGTACTTCAGCACATTTAGACGAGACAGGAGGGAGGAACAACATCTGAAGATCTGCATAAAAGAAAAATTGTGTAGTGGATTTCTCATTTAGAAAGCATTTTGTAAGGTCAGAGTTTGCTCAGAATATATTGTTATGTCTCAAATAATAAGAAGAAATGCTTACCAGCAAGTGTTGGAATGTGATAGAGGCAGGATCGTTGCCTATGGAGACCGTGGATTACCGTTCAGTGATATCACGTAGCACTGATCAACATCCTACCACTATCATACCAATATGAATCAGTGGATTGCCGAGGGTCCTACTGAACGGCATGCATGATCTCAATGCCCTCCTATGACTAAAGCCTGAGAGGACAGACATATTACGAGGACAGCACTGCAAAACCATACAACCACATCATGGACCATTACTCAGGAAATGGGCATGTTTGCAAACCGCCTAGTATCTGCTCATACAGTGAATCGACATTTGCAGCAGTGTGGACTACTTCGGGTTTACTTGAAAATGCAGCATAGAGAAAGACGCTGACAGTGGTGCATTGAACGACAAAGCTGGATAGAAGTGGCACAACATTGTCTTTTTAAATGAGTTCTGGTTCTTCGTGCAGGATTTTGGTGGTCATATATGTGTCTGGAGGCTCCAATGACACCGCATGTTGCCTGCTTGCATTCGATATAGGCATAGGGACCCTGCACCTGACGCGATGGTTTGGGTAGCCATTGGGTTACACGACACGTGCATCTCTAGTTCAGATCGACGATAATTTGGATGCAAATTGGTACATTTCTGACATCTTACATCTAGTGGTTGTGCTCTATAGTAAAGGTCTGCCAAATGCCATCAAGATAATGCAAGACTACATGTTCCACGTTATGTTCTGACCTTCCTCAATACACAGAGTATTTGATTGTTGCCCTGGCCTGCTTGGTCTCTATACCTGTCACCCATCGAAAACATTTGTTCATAGGTTGCTGAGAGACTGGCCCACCACCCTTCTCCAGCTAATGCGGTTGATGGAAGTGCGACATAACACTTCCATCAACCAATTGAAGATCATTCTGCATCAACCAGTTGAAGCAGAATGGAATGAGTTGCCCATTTCTGTCATCCAAATCCAAACCCAGGTAAAAGCCATTTCAGATGCCAAGAATGTCAGCTGTTTTTACTAATTTCGCGCCCCAAAACTGCTTACAAATTTAATCATTTTATCTTCATGCCATACTGTTTTATATACAATAAATATATTTTTTGTATTTTCTTTCCTTCATGGTGTTGCAATTTTAATGGCCAGGGGTGTATTTCTAAAACAGAGATAAAATATCTAAAGATTATTCAACACAAAGTTTTATATTAAATGCATTCTTAAGACATTTTTCTCTTCTGGCTAATAAAAAACAGTTTACTTAATTTTAAATTATGCTTAATTTTGATGAAAGCAATTATTTACAATAAAGCAGTTATTATTATCAAACTTTCTAAATTTAAAATATCCTACTTAAATATCTCATTAAATAAGTGAAATTTGTTCCCATAAATTATGGCTATTTAGTGATTATAAATAATTAGCAATAAAATTAGTATAATTCATTGTGTTATTAATTTTGAATTGGAATAAAGCAATTTAAGAAGCAGAAATAATAAGATGAAGCAAAAATGGGCACGAAAATTTGATTTAAATATATCTACTAAAGTAGCAGTTCTAAGCCAATGGAATATGTAGTCAGCTTTTTCTTTAGCTGTGGTGAATGATGGCTTTATTTAGCTGTTTTCTAATTATGGTAAAAGGATGAACAATATAATTTTCAGCTCTGTTTTCTTCAATAATAGTTGAGTCATTTGAAGTAATGAAGCATATACACTGAATCCACAAAAATCCTCATACAACTTTTATATTCATAATCCTGGATTGCAGACATATATTTCCAATTAAAACATTTTTGAATTATGCAAATATTCACATCACACTTAAAATCATCAATTTTATACAAAACAAAATTTCTCCTTTCCCAATCCTTGTTGTTATATCTAGTAAAATTTTATAATCAGTATAAAGAATAAAACACTAGACATTTGAGTTCCTTATGGAAATTTTGCCAATATATATCAAAATTTGGGATTTTTAGCTCACTTGAAGGTTCAGTTTAAAAGTAATTTGGCATAGACCCCCCTTAAATGTCTCTCAATTATATTCTTTTGTGATTTAATTACTCTGTTTTACCAATATCCCATTCTTTAATATATAGTTTTGTTACAACTGGTATGTTAAAAGAATTTTCACTTAACTGTTAAGAACTTACTAATGAAATATATGTTCATATTTTCATGAAGTTTCATAACTTTAAAATCATAAGCTAATAATCAAAAATGTTAGTTAACCAGAAATATCTTCATTTTTAATTTACACAAATATTGTGATAAATTGGCTACATGCCAATACTGAAGACTGTCACTGTTTTCTACAACATGCATTCAATAAGATTCTGTGAATAAGATTTTCCTTTCAATAAAATTTACAACATCGATCAATATTTTTCATGACAATCTGCACATCAATGCTCATCACTTAATTTGTTAAAATCGGAAAACTTTTCCTGAATTAACATTTCATTTTTAGTAATATACAGTTGCCAACATTTTGCTCTTAAACTTGTATAAAATTCGTGAGCATAATCTCCAAGTTTAAAATTTAATATCTTTATCGATTCTTATCACATCAGAGTCAAACTTCGTTTTATTTTTTTAAATGAATATAAAATTTTACTAACTGGACTGAGTTACTGTATAAAAAATTTTATTGCAGAATTTTTGACTAAATATTGAAGTGAAAATACTGTTGCATGCATATGGGTTCATAATGGACTGAATGTACACTGCGCAAAAAAAAGGAGGCAGTTCTATATCATTCTGCTGGTCTGGTTGATGAAGGTCAAATTGCATTTTTCATGTCTCGAAAGTGCGACTTAGGATACGTATTAGATTTACATACATCATTGTTCTAATATAGGTATTTTGACACAAAATCAAACTTACAGTCCGATTACTTCCGAAATGATATGCCAATTTTTTTCCCATATTTCGATTCTACGATTCAAATTATGCCAAACTGCCAAGTTTTGTAAAAACTGCACGAGTAGTTTAAAAAATTAGCTCCTCAATGTTAATTAAATTTGGTATATATTTGTTATCACTTTTTTATTAAACATGTTTTATTTTTCCTTTCATGTTTCAAAATTTAGGTTCATTCCAAATAAAATTTGCCCATTTTTTAAGATTTAGTTTTAAATAATTTTTATAAATTGTTTGAAAAAATTTTGAATTATAACCCATAAAATATTTATCATCATCTTAAAGTAGATGTAATTTCAGGCACACCTGCAAAAAATTAGACTTGTTTATACAAAATTTTCTAAGATATACAAGAATTTACATATTGGCACATTTTGAAATTTGGCATATTTATCATAAGTGATAATGCCAAATGCATATCACGCACTTTGTTAAAATTATTTGAAAGTATGAATGATTACTTTGTTCCACTCATATGCAATGAAAAAAGGGAAAGGAAAATAGGTTGCTATGAATTGAGAAGTTCACCAAGTGGCACAAACTGGAAAAAAAAAAAAAAGAAAAAAAAAATTGCAGCAAGTTAAATTTTTGAATTTCTCCTTAAATTTCGCATCAGATTTTACAAAATTTAGTATTTAGGAGTAATTTGAGTCGTAGAATCAAAATATGAAAAAAATTGGCATGTCACTTCAGAAAGAGTCAGATTTTGTGTCAAAATACCTATATTACAACAATGCTATATATAAATCTAATATAAGTCACGCTTTCGAGACACAAAAAACACAACTTTCATCAATCGGCCCAACAGAACAGGAGATACAGAACTGTCCCTTTTTTGTGTGTGCAGTGTACATTGACGATAGCTTGATAAAATTTATTTTCCCAAAAGAAACACTTTACAATTCTGAAACTTTCTATAAAAGTACTTGCATTGTTCTTCTCAGTACAACATAGCACAATTTCAAACTACTAAGAATGTTAAAAACAACAATACATTGTAAAATGCATGTAAAAGGACAATGCTCTCACGAATATCTCAATATTCCAAAATCAGCTCTGAACTAACAACTGAGAGCTGATGCTCTCTAAGGGCTTATATAGTTTTCCTTGGCTGAGAAATATGCACTACCTTCCACTTCTCAAAATAACTGGAAGGCATATATAGTTATAGTTACATACAAAGACTGGATATGGTTACAGTTACATATAAGGATCAATTATGATTATTCAGTTACAGTGCCAATTACAGTTCCACAGGGAGTGGACCAAAATGCAGCCAAATCACCAGGTTTGGAGACATTTGATAATTTCTTGCCAAAATTGGAGAGATAGCCATTGACTTCAAAGTAAAACAAACTTGTCCACATAACTATTTCTCTGGCAGAGCTTAATTCTCTTGAGTCATTCCATGCTACATTATGTACATTATGCAAGGCGTGCTATAATTCCTCGTCAAATTATTTATATATACATATAAAATCCATAACAATGTAAATTTGAATTATTACGTAAAGGTTACATGATGCATTAAAAAAATTGAACACGCTCAGTCTTCACCAAACCTTTCTGTAATTTTTTAAGCTAATCTTTGCTGTAAGCATATGGCAATCATTTCACTTAAAAATTAAAATTCTGAAGAGATTCCACATCGTGCAAACTTGTACAACACCAAAGTTAAGGAACGGAAAACAGCACCTCCAACTAGCAAGAATTATTAGGAATTTAAAGCATGGGCTGAACACTAATGAAAAATGAGATTGTTACCTCAATAACAATATATTTGCTACTCCTTTTCTGAAACAAATCCAAGCACATCATCTGATAATTTTCTGATGATAATGATGAAATAGTGAATTTTCTATATATACTAAGATAAGGCATGCCCTATAATTATTAAGATTAGGAGTACAACATTGGTCAAGCAATTTTCAGAAAAATTATGAATATGAAAAATTCATAAATGAAATTTTGCATAACAATTGCAGACATCAACTATTAATGACTTTTCCCTGTTTAAAATTGCTGTAAAGGTAAGTATATGTTTCTCATCATTTAATATTATCATTCAGTTAATGTTATCCAAAACAGTCACGAACAAACATGATCACATTAAGCAATGTGTACTGTAATACAAATGGCTATTAGGCTATTATATGTTTTGTGCATTTGAACACTAATTGCATTTAATGCATTAATGACCACAACAGAGCAAGAACATGTCTAATAGAAATATTTTTTCGAGTTGAAGCATATAAAAGTAATAAATTGCGAGCTGCTGTTTATGAACAACTCACTCTGAAACTATGTTATTTCGCAGACCCTAACAATGGCTGTTGCATATAAACAGATGAATGAAGCAGTGCAAAGCGATATCAAACACTAGAGAGAGTTAACAGTCACCATCATTTAAAGTCTTACTTAACAAAGTTCAAGTCTTACTTAACAAAGTCTTACTTAACAAGCATAAATTTTCTGCTCTGTGCAGAATAGTAATTATAATATTTTACTTGCTGTTTTATTTTGTCTTTTTACTTTTATTAATTCCTTTTTATTGAATGCAATAAATTACTTTTTCGTGAATTTTCCTAGTCTTACATTTACTCTTGGCAATATTGCACTTGTATGCATTTAGCCCAGTGTTCTACAAACAGAAAAGTACTACTGTTTACATACACCATACTCATACAATTTGCATACATCGTATAAATATTTAAATCTAACAAATGTTACTTCATGTGCCTTTACAGACTACTTACCTAACCCAGATTCTATTTTCATAGAGGTCAGTTAATCAGGAGTTCACTGTAATTTCTTAACTCCCTGATTTAAAAATGTTAAATTGAATTATTTGAACTCATTAAGTTTATACTATTAAATGAGTTGGGCTACTAATATCTGGACTTTTAACTTTTACTACAGGGTTTACTGAACTAAATTAAATCAAAAGTTTTAATAAAGAATTCCGCTAAAATATTTTACACTGTAAATAATCAAATTTATACTTCCTTTAATAGTGACATGAAAAGTAAGAAAAATATTTACATAATTTACTCTTTCTAAATATATAATCTTGTGAAAAATTATAAGATTTTTAATAAATGAAGCTAGAGAGTCAAAAGAGAATTTTAAAAATATATCTGAACTCGTTTAATATCTAAAGGTAAACTTCAAAGTTAACAATATTTTATTAAACCATGTTGATGAAAATTCTTTTAGAGTGATTTTGTTTTACTATTTATACTGCAAACTTTCATATTTAAAATAATCTATTTTCTGCTTGATTATATTAAATTCAAAAGCCCCCCAAAAAAAGCATTTATAATTACTTATTTGCCAACTTCTAATAACAGAACTTTTTATAGCTACATCATTATTTTTGCAGTGAAAACGTAAATGAAATGTTAATTCATTACTCAGACAGAATTTCATAACAGAATTTCATACTTCAAAACAAAATAATGGAAAATTTTTGAAATCATTTACATGAAGGTAATTCTCAGAAATAATTCCAAACTAAACTAAAATATGGATTAATAAATACTGGTTATTAGTTTTAGACTTCTTGCTCGCATATAATTAAAGACAAAAAAAACAGCAAACTAAGCTTTTCTTGAAGAAACTTACTACATACACATATATATATTTAAACAGTAATTCTTACTAATAAATACGTGTAACTCTTACTAATATATACATAACATTTACACGCTGCATAAATAAAATTGGCCATTAAATACACGGGAACATCTTTTATGGGCATGGCAAATGCTGTTAGCTACTGCGCAATTTTTTTTTTTAAATAGGTAAAAATGTCCTAAATTTATAGCTTAATTAATCTGCAGTTCCCTATGTTATAAAAGAAAAGGTTCAAAAAGTGATATTATTCCCGTTTAAAACTTGATTATAACTCATTTAACAGTATTAAAAATAGACGCTTTAATATTTCCTATCATTAACTGTGCAAATTATGAAAATACTTACCTTCTTTTAGCTTCATTAATAATTTTATACGAGGAACCAGCCACGTTTCCTTAGCGATGTCGTATCTTTCCCTGACAGTCTTCCTGAAACAAATATCAGAACTCATTTCCAGAAACCAAAACCGGCGCTCTTGTTATGAAAATGCAGATGGCACTGAATGTAATCATGTGACCGGAACGCAAAATGAAACGTCACTGAAAACGGAAGTGATTGAAACTGCAGTAAAGTTAGAGAATGTAAAATCATTAAAGCTTAGAACATCATTCTACTGTTATCATTAAATAAAAATAATTCATAGCTTGCTTTCCTTTATCAATAACGTGGGAATATATCATTTAGATTGCATTCCCCTCTCGCGTCTCATTTTGTTAAAGAACCGAAGTTCGTCGCACTGAAAAAGTTTTTTTTTCTACAGGAATAAGATATTTCAATCACTTTTATTATCCCCCCTCTCGACAGCAAATGTTGAAACGCTGATTTTAGGACATCCGCCTTTCTCTATTTATTAAACCTGTCCACCTATTGACGATTATACTGACCGATAGGTGGCATTGCAAATTCGTCTGCAACATTCGTCGAATAGACCGATCAGGTCGAATAGACCTGAGATGAGAGTTGTGTATACTATGTTAACTCTTCGGAAGGAGATATACGATAATGGAAAAAAGACAGCGGATTTAAAAACAATGAGAACATACTGTTTAAAATTTTATGTCTCTATACTTCTTGTATATTTCGGTTATGAATTTTTCTACATAGTATCGAATGTAGTATCGAATGTATTTCTACATAGTATCGATAGTATCGAATGATGCTTTACCGAACACAATAATGCCTCATTTAATAGCACTAAAAACGACTAATACGTTTTAATGATGCATATTTTGTGTCTGTATATTATTTCAATTTGGAATATGACAATAATTGTCAGTCTTTGGTTTTTTTTATTTGATTATGGCAAAGCACTCGAGAGCTATCTGCCTAAGGGAAAGGATGTCTTCGTGAAAGCTTTCTAAAGGAAACTGGCTCATATATCCTTTGCATATGGGAAAACCAATGCGTCCATACAGCCAGTCTGTTCGCCGGTCTTCGAACCCTGGACCGAACTACCAGTGTTCAGAGACTTCACCACTCAGCAGCTAGTGAGCACTCGTAATTCTGAGTCAATTTCATAAAGTTTTCTGACTGCTAATTCCAACAGAATATCTATGACATGATCTTTATGTTTATTTTTTTTAACTCGCATAAGTTTATTAATTAGGTAAATAAATACAGTATGACCCTTAAAACTGACATTAATATCTCATACACTTTGCATAGACTGAATTCATAACCTTCTAAATGAAAGCATGTACCAAATACCAAAACTGGGATAACAATATAAGAAAAATTAAATATGCTAACGTAGCAAAGTTTAGTGAAAATTTGTATATACAAGTGTTTAGTAATGATTTTACTATAATGGAATTAAAAAATAATAATTCCTTTTCCAGAATTTGAAATTTATAGGTATGCCCTTCATGCATCGCATGCCTCAGGATAACTCCCTTGATAGCAGATTTCAGTCACCAGGAGCGAAGTGCTTGGGACTCTCATACATTTTTAATGAAACCGATTTTCCAATCCGTAGTACTCTAATCGGCCTCTATTCGACTAACAAGACTATTAGATGCAAAAAGAAGACTTAAATCTAATCCTTAGATTCGGAAGATTAGGAGAATTTAATAGGAGTTAGAAGTGAAATACATTGAAACACAAATCAATTAGTATTATCTGTTTCATTGTACGCGACCAAAAAAAAAAAAAAAAATCGCTTTTATACTACACAAGACCATGTTGTCAGCATCTGCACCAAAAGTTCGCAGATCGTTTACAGCAACCAGTAAGCCAGCTGAGCTGCTTATCCCAGCGCCATTTTAGTTTTAGTGACTTTGCTGCTAGTGGGCGACTATTTCGCTACAGTCGTGAAGCCTATGAGGGCAAAATCTTCAAATTATGGTAGCCCAACAATCGAAAAATGCAAAAATTGATCTACTGGGATAGGATTTTACCCGGGTGCTCTTAATAACTGGACGCATAGTTCACCGAGAAGATGAGGGCAAAAAGGCAGTCATTGCAAATTGTTTGACATTTTCGTCTGTAAGCAAACCAACTGTGAAAATGAAGTATTTGTCAAGATACTGAAAATTTATGGCTTTTGTAAATGCTTAAATGCTTCTTCAAAATGCTGGCATCCAAATTTTTATCATGAGCTGAAATTATTTCTAATTATTTTACATCGTACCTACTGCATAGATGTAGAAAAAATTGTATTCCTGGGAGATAGTGTGGTTTTAAATCGAAATGTTAGCTTATTTTCACTTTCTTACTAAAGTATGCATATTTTTAAAAATGGACGCTCAGACGGTATACTGGTTAGGGGAGTCTGACTGAAATACCAAAGGGCCTGATTTCGAATCCCGGAGAAGGCATGGATGTAAAATTGTCTGTGCCCTCATAGGACGTAACGGTGGCTACCTATTATGCACCTCCATAATAAAATGATCACCACTTATGGCCTTAGTAGTGGCGAAAGCCTAAAAATTGCTAGGTCCTACCATTAAAACTTTTTTTAATATATTCCCTTTATGTTTGTAATATTTTTATAATATCAGTGTTGTTGTGGTTATATGCATATTTTTTAGTAGTTCAGAATGGCAACAATAAAAACGGAAGAACCACAATAAATATATTATTATTAAAGTTCTTTTTGAGAGTTTTTCTATAATAAGAAAGTGCGTAATTATTATATTTGCAATACTGCCAGCTGCAGCTTCAATATCAGCTTGATTAAATCCATTTTCTAAACAATATTTAATGCAGAAGTTTTTCGGTTCTTTGCGGACAACCACCAAACATGAAAATAAAGATCTATCAATATTAGGCCTTAGCATCTCCCTTTATGATGAATGCAGAACGATTTACGTTTACAGGTGGAATTTTTTATACAATAAATGTTTACTAACATAACTCAAGAGAGATTTCAGAGTAAGTATCTTCGTCCATTCAAATTTCTATCAAAAGTTCAAAAGTGAGACTAAAAATCTCAGGAACTGTTACTGAAATAAATAAAATTTCAGTAATTTATAGCCTCTTTGTCTTGGGAAAAAAAAAGTAATTCTATAATAAAAGGCCGTTTAATGTGATTACATTTGTTCAGGGTTATTTTGACAATATTACTGAATAATATTTAACGATGAGGGAAAAAAATGCCTATAAATATAAAAGGAATTGAATTTATTGATAGTATAACTAGAAATATAAAGTTAAAAAATTTCATTAATTGTATTGTTTTTGTTTAAATTTGGATGTGTGTATATCTTGTCGGATGGTTAATGCCTTTTTGGATGAAATTATTTATCACTCTCTTCGTTAGAAACATAAATAGGTACTTCCACAGCATTTTAATCCTGAAAAGGCAAGAACCTGTTTATGAATGTTGTGCGTACGTAGCGTGCGTAGTTAACATAATCAGAAACAATGTGCGTTTATTAGCGATATCGTTTAATTACTTATTCTTAGAGAGAATGGAAACACTTATTACAACGACTACATTTTTGAAGGAAGCATTCTTCGAATCGTGGAATATGCCATTTGCCATTTATCAGAAACTAAACTTTACATTATTTTTATGTTATCAGATCAAATTTAATAAATGCACGATAATAAAAATACGAAGGAAAAGTGCTCCGTCGACCAAACGATAAAGTTATAAATACGGAACAAATGTCACACAAAGCGCGATGTCTTTAACGTAAAATTCATTTATGAACTCTTCATAACGTTTCTGAAAATTATTTGACCTATGCTGTACGCTAATCGTAATACTTATATGGAATTCCTTACTAAAAGAGGGCATGCCGATATAAAAATAAAAATTACCCGAGAAAGAGCAACCTTAGATTTGGAGTAGGTGTTTTCAGTGTCTCCCCCCCCCCTCCGGAAGCAAGTATCATTTTTTCTTCTCCTGAAGGAGGACTGATCGCCCTCGAAAGCTATAAAACTATTCAAAATATAAAAGTCAAACAAAGATTGCTTTTCTAGCCTAATTTTAAATGATTGACTAAAATCAAAAACAAGCTATTTGGCGACAAAACTCGGAGTTATTTTTCTAACACTTGAGAATTTCTATAATCTATCTTGACTTTATATGTTGACGTTACTTCAGTTAAAATATTATTCAATATTTTGATCAGGCTCGCCAACAGCCGGATGGTATAAGCCGCTTAACACTGATTTTTCCCATGTATAACGTGAATACGTTTTAGTTTCAGTGTGGTTAATTACGGCAAAGTCTCGAGGGTTATATGCCTAATGGAAGGGATGACTTCATGAACTTAAACTGGCTCGTATACACGTTACACATCGGGACCACGAAAACGCTTATGCAGCCAGCCCGATCGCAGGATTCGAACCTCGGCTTGAACTCGCAGTGATCAGCGACTTTACCGCTCGGCCGCTGGTGGGCCATGGTAACGTGGATACCAACCAGTTTCCCTTAAACAGTTCTCCCTGAGGCACTCCTCCTTTTCCGATACCAAATACCGGGTTACGGAAGATTTTATCATATTAATGGAATTGTTGATTCCAATAAGCGAATTATTTTCCACGTTTTCGTACATAACTAGGCGGAACATCGGTCACTAGATAATAAATATCCGAATGAGAAGATTAACCGCGATCACATTCAGTGATGTCTACTGTAATAGCTTTTTAATGAGAGTTTACCTGAAAATTTGGTTTTACATGCTATGTTATGTCTAATGCTATAGAATCGTCTAGAGCATTTAAAAATTTATTGTTTCGGCATTATTTATTAAATCCTAAATTTTTGTTTTAAGTACTTATTTATCTGATGCAAAACTCACCGCCGAAATGTTCTGCAAGATTCAAAGAACGCACGCTCAAAGTAATACACTAATATAACATAAATACATTACATTTCTTGTAGCACATTTCTCTCTGTATTTTAATTGCTTTGAATTCAAAAATATAAAAGTGTGAATGATAATGAAAGTGGTATTTATCTCCTCTAGTCTCATGATCGGATGAGACGGGGTGACGGAGAATTAAAGACTTAGATACAAGAGACACTTTTGATTCAGGCCTCCTGAGCTATAGCCGCGTCCTGAGTGGAACAGATAGCAATTTAGCAATTACATGGCTTTTGCTGGCATAACATGACATATTTCTAAGTGTGAACCAACAGAAATTCTAATTCACGTTAACTAAGTGTTTGTAAGTCTTCAGATATAGAGTTACCCTGCATAAATCAGGTCGATGTAACGGTATAGGAGAATTAAAATGAACAGTTTCATTTGTTACAAAATAATGCAAAAGAAAATGTAGCAAAAACTCGCTTTTCTCACAAATAGATCTTCGAACAAGAAGGATTTTGAGAATACGATGATGAAATAACAATTCAAAAAACACGGAGTGAAATCTGACAAATATTTAAAAACAAAATTACTCATTTTTTTAAGAAATAAATGCATACAAATATGCATGAAAATGGTTTATTGTATCATTCTCCGAATTACACTGTATTTATATATATACACGTATATTTACAAACCATGAAATCTGTATTTCGGCAATCCGTTCGCTGGCTATCCAATATTCAGGAACCTTATCTACTCCGCCACTGTTTGCAACCATAAAACCGCGCTAATGCATTCCATCGTGTATAATCCATTATATACATGAACTTACTTACATTAAGTCACAAAAAATCCCCTCTGAATCCATTTTTTAATCCGCTTTGGAGAAAAAGAGTCCTTTATATTGTCTGTACCTACAGATATCACCCAAAAATCATCAAAATGGATTCGGGAACGATCAAATATGAATATGATGCCCGAAATTTTTCCCAATTGCAATATGTTCTTTGTACAAGGAAGTAAAAGAGTCAATCTATTAAGTATAACTCTACGTATGGGCAAACAATGAAAAACCCAACTAAGCCACAGTCAAATGGCTTATGTGGGAGAAGGTAAAATATTCAATAGTGATGCGCTGTAACGATTAACAACTGGAACTCAAAGAATTTGATTTGTTCTTGTTCTTTGCTCAAATGTACCTGAAAAGCTGAATTCAAAAATAAAGTCCCCTCCATCTTCCCAAGGAACAGCCTGTTTCATTCCCAACCCAGAAACTCAGAGTCAGAAGTTTGAATAAGCGGCCGTTATGTTGTTAATAGCATTTTTGATTACTTCTAAATTCTTTCAAACAGAGGGAAAATTGTGGGACCCGGAAAACTACAGTAATATTAGAAAATGTTTACTAACTTTTCTGTCTATGTACCGGAACGTAGGTGTTAAAGAGGAAAGACCAACTTTGGCGGTAATTTGGTAGAATTAGTTTGTCTTTATTTCGGGTGGAAAATGTTTGGAAACTGGTGCTAAAATAGTTTGGATGGATTGGATTGGACTGGATTATTTAATTATGGCAAAGCACAGGAGGGCTATCTGCCTAAAGGGAGGGATGCCTTCGTGGAGGACTTTCTAAGGGAAACTGGCTCGTATACACGTTACACATGGGGAAAACGCCCATGCATCCAGCCCGTTCGTGGGATTCGAACCTCGGACCGAACTACCAGTGTTCAGAGTCTTTACCGCTCGGCCGCTGGTGGGCAATATAATAAAAAAAATTAGTTTGGAAAGCTTTTTCTTCGCCTGAGCTTTAATTTCTGCCGCCACATGAACTCCGCTAAGTACCACTTCGAATGATGTTTTTCTGAAGCCCTACGTTTCTTGTTTCGCCATTTCGAAGAAATCCGCTCGTTATTTTGCATATGAACTCCGGAATGCGGATCCACAAAAACTGAGTTTATGATTCACTATGAAAAGCTCGAAGCCAGCTTTTTGAATTCTTTTGTTTTCAGGGAAGCCGGAATAAACGCTCGTTCCTTTTTTGATATGTTCTTTCATTGCATTTAACAAAGTTGTGGATTTTCGATCGACTTAGCGATGTAATACGATTACAATAGCAATTAATTTGTATTATAGTGCTAAGATGGCAACTATTCGCTCATTTGGGCGAATTTTGCTCTTTTTCTCCGTTAATACGTAAGTACCTATGCATCTCAGTTTTTAAATGAAGTAAATATGTTTTCCACGATTCGGCATAACTCACCATTTGAGTTTTAACACCAACCTGTTAAGATTAACACTACCCATTTTGAAATGTGATTTACTTTTGTACACGCAAGTTTCCATTAAGAGGAGATCAACACACATAAGACTTATAATATACTTTATTAACTGGTAATAAAATCTAGTTAATCTAAAGTTTTAAAAACTGGATTCGTAACCCCTTGGAAAGAAAGGATCTCGTACAGAGGCTATCACAGGATAAGTATTTAAAAAATATTTGATTGTATGCAAAATGATAGCTGAAGATTTTGAACCCCCTTTTGTTGCTAAGAGTACAAAATATTTCATTACAAAATTTCGTAAGATCAACTTGGCGCCCCTGGATGCTGCGCCAGGGAACAGATGTCCCTCCCTTGCCCCACCCTAGCTATGCCACTAGGTGCGAAACTTAAATGTTGGCTGGAAATCTAATTAAAGATAGGAAGAGCAGCTCTTACGATATAGACAGTGCCCACAAAAGCTCTCACCCATGGTCGAACGGTAAAGTCGCTGAACACTGGAAGTTCGACCAGTGTTCGAATCGCGGCGAATAGGCTGGCTGCATGAGCGTTTCCGTGGTTTTTATTATATATAACGTGGATACGAGCCACCCTTAGATAGTCCTCCACAAGGGCATCTCTTCTCTCAGACAGATAACTTTCGTGTGTTTTTCCGTAATTAAATAAACCAAAAGTACTATTCGGTTTCGAGGGCCGTAAAAAAATTGCAGCAAAAATGTATGCGCAAAAGCGCCAAATCTAGCAAACGCGCCCATTTCAGATTGCGTAAGTTTATAGAGTTCTATATTTCTTAAGACGCCATTGACATACTAGTTTAATTTTTAAATCCTTTTTTGATATCCTATGGATTTAACAATTTGGGAATTGCCCATGGCGAAAAGTCGGCAATAGAATTTTGGGTAAAGTGCAGAATCACCCACTGCTTGACGTGTTTTTAAGAATTGCACATACTCGGTATCCATGTGCACATCGACCTATTTTCACTGAAAAAAAATCCTAGAATTGCACAAAAATGGCACTGCGCACACTGTTGACTTTATCTATGCACAGATCGACCTATTTTCACTTAAAAAGTAAAAGAAAATTGACAAAAATCCAATTGTTTTTACCCTTGTAAAAAGCGGCAAACAAATAAGTGAGCGATTCTGCACTTTACGGAGAATATTTTCAAAGAAAAGGCATCATTCAATATAGAAATTTACGTTTGAACAGCCAACGAGATGAAATTATGCTTTAGCGATAATAGCGAAATAGCGATGCAGGCATCCATTCAGTTATTTTAGCAAGTTTTATATAAATTATAATAATGATCTGAAATAGTTATTTACTCTTATGCTTCCATTCAGTCATGTTTAGCCTTTTTCATATAAATTATAATAATAAAAAAGTATTATATGAAATTAACCTTTCATCTAAATTAAAACATCAATCTTAAATAGTTATTTACTATTATACTTCCTTTCTTGCCGCAATTATTTTTGGCAGCACTGGCATCAACAATAGTTTGGCGATTTTTTACGGCCCTCGAAATTGAATAGTACCAAACCAAAAATTACACCCTGCTTTTATTTTCACAACAGTTGGTCGTAGAGTTACATTTCCAATTAGAAAAAATGTTAAAAAAAAAAAAAAAAAAAAAAAAAAAAATCTGAAATGTTTCAGATTTTAAATTACGTCCAAAGGGGCGTTTTTTAACATTTTGTGTGTTACCTTTCTTTATTAAATATCATGTTCCTCGCACTTAAACCATAAGATCCAGTGCAACAGCAATATCGCAAAATAGTTTTAAAACGAGCATATCTTTAGAATTTCCGATACAGAGACTCACGCACTGGAGATAAAAATGTTTTTTCTGCACAACGTTGCCATTGCTCGCTTTGAAATCCTTGAGTTTGTTAATCAAAAATTCGTCAAAGTTTTAAAAAATAGGAAATCGATCATAAAACAAATTTCAAATTTCAAATTTGGTCTTCCACATGCTCATATTCGTTGGAGGATTACGTTATTCAAAATTCGATGACTCTATGTACCGTTGTTTTATCACAATACGAGAAATATACATACATTTATGCAGATTTTTCATTATTTAATTTCTTCAAATATAATGCAGGACTCTAACATTTTGTGGCAACAGTTTGAAAAGTGAACCGACATTTATGAGTCCGACGCAAAATGCCAAAACGAAACTAATAGTCCTTCGGGATTCAAATCCCTTAATAAAGTAAAGATATTTTGGCACTTTTATATTTAATGAAAGCAATTTTATATAAAATTCGATATCTGATTTTTTACACTTTCCTTCTGTCTCTATAATTATATTTAAGAAAATGTAATATTCCTCATAAGAAATAAAACGTAAATCCATTTGACGCGCGTACCAAAGTTGACAGAGATTGAAGCAAAGATTATAAAGTTCACTTAGTGGTTGTGTGTGTGTGTGTGTGTGTGTGTGTATTGAGAATACGGCAAAGCACACGAGGTCTATCTGCCTAAGGGGAGGGATGCCTTCGTGGAGGACTTTCTAAGGGAAACTGGCTCGTATACACGTTACACATGGGGAAAACCACGAAAACGCCCATGCAGCCAGCCCGTTCGCGGGATTCGAACCTCGGACCGAACTACCAGTGTTCAGCGACTTTACCGCTCGGCCGCTGGTGGGCTCACTTAGTGGTTGGTTTATTTGATGACGGTAAAGCGCTCGAGGGCAGTCTGCTAAGGTGGTGTGGTGCATTTACATATGACAAAGCACACTAGGGCTATCTGCCTAAGGGGAGGGATGCCTTCGTGGAAGACATTCTAAGGGAAACTGGCTCGTATACACGTTACACAGGGGGAAAACCACGAAAACACCCATGCATCCAGCCCATTCGCAGGATTCGGACCGAACTACCAGTGTTCAGTGACTTTACCGCTCGGCCGCTGGTGGGCCCAGTCTGCTAAGGAGAAAGATGTTTTCTTGAAAGACTTTCTAAATGTTCTCTTAGGGAAAGGCTAGTCCTTGAACTCGGCCGATAAATTTTTGCTCCCAGCGGCGGAATTAATGGAATTAATGAAATGCGCCACAAAAGTTGCGAGTACTTTTGAATCAATTTACATGTTTTTCCCTCCCTCCAGAAAATAAAATTTATGAAACAAATCACGGGCGTCCTTGTTTGTGAATTTCGGTTTCGATATAATTTGAGCCGAAATTTAAACGGAATTTTAAAGCAAAACTTTCTTGCTTATTGAAAGTATATAAATAATATACATTTTCTGCCTATTATGATAGCTTGGATATGTAGTATACGGGAGATGGAACAGAACTTCGGCTGATTATTTTACCCGCAATACTATTAATACGGAACATACTTCCAGCCAGCTTTAGTATTGATAATATTAGACAATTTCTCATTTCCACGGACCCATCATAATGGGGCCAAATTTATCCCGAAGTTAGCTGGAAATTATGTAAAATACCATTTTCTTAGAAGACTTATTAACATCTTTCCCAGTCCTAGGTAAATCAAAAATTGTTAATATTTTTTATATAAAGAAGAAATACACAGTCTGATACACTAACAGCTCGCTTCCTCAGTCGTCAGTGTATCAAAAATTCTAAATATTTTTGGAAAATAAAAGCGTGTTTAGAAATGCCTATTCAGTTTTTCTCGTGTTAAAGTCAGTCAGTGGTCTCAAATTGGCAGCCAGTGAACATAGTTTAGTTAAGCAATAACTGCAAATACTGGGTTCCAAATATTTCAAGATTCAAGTTATTAGAAGTTTGAGTTTATATTATTTCCATTTCCATTAAAACGAACATGAATAAGGCTCCAGAAAATCTATAAACTGAGTTAATTAATGAAGCGACATAAATCTCATTCATTCAAATACTTGAAAATACAGATTTCCTTAACTTTTATTCGCACTTGTTAAAAAATAAACTCACTTGAGAATTTTTGCACTAAGAATAATCAGTTTGTTTACGAATGCATTTATAGTTTCGTTTAGTTACTTGCGACAAAGCACACTAAGGCTATCTGCCTAAGGGAAAAGATGTCTTCGTGGAGGACTTTCTAAGGGAAACAGGCTCGTATACACGTTACACATGGGGAAAACACCCATGCAGCTAGCGCGTTCGCCTAAAGTCGAACGCAGGTCAGAAGTACCAGCTTTCAGAGATTTTATCGTTCGACCGCTGGTCGGCGGAATGCATTTATGGAATGTGACTATTCCCGTTTTGAGGACCGTAAAAAATTTGCAGCGAAAATGTATGCGCAAAAGCGCCAAATCTAACAAACGCGCCCATTGAACAGCGAGATAAATCTAGCGTACGCGCTGATTTCAAATTGCGTAAGTTTAGATAGTTCTATATTTCTAAGGACGCCATTGAAATACTAGTTGAATTTGTAATCCTTTTTTTTATTTTAAATCCTTTTTTAATATCCTATGGATTTAACAATTTGGGAATTGCCCATGACGAAAAGTCTCCAATAGAATTTTTTCAAAGAAAAGGCATCATTCATTATAGAAAATTACGTTTGAGCAACCAACGAGATGAAATTATGCTTTAGCGATAACTCGGTAGCGAAATAGAGATGCAGGCATCCATTCAGTTATGTTTAGCCTTTTTCTATATAAATTATAATAATTTTCTGAAATAGTTATTTACTCTTATGCTTCCATTCAGTTATGTTTAGCCGTATATATATAAATTATAATAAAAAAGTATTATATGAAATTAATAATAATAATCTTAGAATAGTTATATAGATATAGATAGAGTTATGTTATATATTAGAATAGTTAGTATAATCTAAATTAAAACATCAATCTTAGAATAGTTATTTACTATTATACTTCCTTTCTTGCATTAGGATTGCTGCAATTATTTTTGGCAGCACTGGCATCAACAATAGTTTGGGGATTTTTTACTACGGTCCTCAAAACGGAATAGTACCGGAAAAAAAAAAAAAAAAAAAAAAAAAAAAAAAAAAAAAGGTAAACTCTTAGTATATGGTGCGGCCGTGGCCCGATTGGGAAAATTGTCGCCAGCACCAAAATGACTAGTTTACTGCTCATCATAAATATTGCATTAACTGCTCATCATAATGTCGCCAAATCCCATGTGCACCATATACTGGGATTAAAGAGAAAACAAAATTAATAAATGGAACGAAATTAGGTTGCCATTATTTATTCTATTATTTCCAAGTAGCACTTTTGTGCCACTTGGAAATGTTGCTTTGAAAAACTTAGAAAATTTTCATAATTACTTTATTTTTAGTTTAAATTAAAGTATATGATTGAAAGATTAACATGCTAGGATTAGTATATCAAAAAAATGTCAGTCTACGAATTTAATATTTAGCTTTCAATATACTTGAACTGCAAAATGAAGCCAACTAAAATCTCTTGCAGGTAACCTTTTTAATGAATTAAGAACAAATTTCTTAAACTGTGGGTCGTGACTCCCAACCAAGCCATTTTTACGGTCCTCAAAGACAACGGGACCAGCTGCAGGGGTAGCCAAAAATTTGTGCAGTTTTGATATTTCTTTAAACTTATTATAATAATTTTACAATTACGAAATATTTTTACACAATGTATCTGAAAATAGATAAAGATAAGACAATACAGACAAAGAAAAAACGAAAACGTTTCGACGGATTTTTTTTATAATATAGATGTTCATTTTCTTTGCTTTGCACATGACGCTGTCATTTCGTCTGTTACTTATTTAAAATTTTCACATTGTTCTATGTCTTAAAATTAGAAATTAAAGTTAATGATATAAAACTGCAATAGTATATTACAGTACAGGTGAAAAAATTAACAGTTTCAATCACGCGTGTGTCGGATTTGCGGAATACTTACGGGGTCCCACAAAATTTTTGTAAATATTATGGGGTCCAGTGGGGTCGCGAAAAATCTCAATTATAAGAGGGTGTCGCGACTGAAAAAAGTTTAAGTAACCCTGAATTAAGTGATCGTGGTTAGTGTAAACGTCAGTCCAACTTTCAAACATTTGAATCACAAATAATGGTGAATGCAACTATTTGAATTATATCGCAAATTAAACATCATCGCAAAGTGCAGTCACCTTATAGAACAGCAAAAGACATATTTTAAAATTAATTCAAAAACCGATTTTCTCATTACTTGTATGGGGTTTAAGGGGAAATAGAAATGCGGTCAGCCTTTTAGCTATTATTTATTTTTAGTTTAACATAACTAAATTTTGTTTATCAACATTTTCTATATGTTTTGCTGTTCAATTTTTAAAAACACGCTAAAGATATTAAAAATCTAAATAAATGTATATGCATTTTTCGAAGGAAATAATCTTCTAGCAATAGCAAAAGGGGGTGCATGGGGTTAGGTTAATTAAGACAAAGCAACTCGAGGGTTCTCTGCTTATGGGTGGGAATGCCTTCATGGAAAACATTTTAAGGGAAACTGGCTCATATCCACGTTACACATGCGAAAACCCAACCATACAGCCAGCCTGTTCTTCGGGATTCGATCGTAAATCGAACTAACAGTGTTCAGGGTCTTTACAGGTGGCGGGTTTGGGTGCACGGGATAAAATAGGTTGAGAAACTCTGTGCTAAACAAATAGTGCATGTGCTTTTCTTTGCCAAAATTACGTAATCTACATTAGGACTGTCACTGATGATTTATTGTTGTTCTTGGTGGCGTTTAAAAGAATGGGTGACCGTAGCCATAAAAAATTAGAAGCCCTATTTTTCCAATATGCATTGGCATCTGCAGTAAATTTTCCAGAAAAATGGCTTGGTTTGGTTTAATTATGGAAAAGTCAGCAAAGAACCCCGCCTAAGACGAGGAATGCTTTCATGGCGAACTTTCTAAGGGAAACAGGCTCGTATTCACGTTAAACATAGTGAAAACAACGAAAACGTCCACGCATTATTACTTTTAGATTGAATTATGATAAGCTGTGGATATTTTAAGTTTATGACAATAAAAGAAAAACGTTCTCTTTTTTCTTATGCATTATTGTTTTTACACTGAATTATGATAAGCTGTGGACTTTTTGACTTTGAAGTTTATGACAATAAGAGAAAAACTTTCAGATTTGACAATCTGTAGCAACTGTAGAAAAGTTTTGGCCTGGTTAGATTGATTTAGGATTGGATTATTCAATTATGGCAAAGCACACGAGGGCTATCTGCCTGAAGGGAGGGATGCCTTCGTGGAGGACTTTCTAAGGGAAACTGGCTTGTATACACGTTACACATGGGGAAAACCACGAAAACGCCCATGCAGCCGGCCCGTTCGCAAGATTCGAACCTCGGACCGAACTACCAGTGTTCAGCGACTTTACCGCTCGGCCGCTGGTGAGCCTTAGATTGATTTAGGAACCAAAATGCTCATTTTAGGCTTCAAAACATTCAGCTGAAAAATTTTTGAACTAAAAAAGAACGACATTTAAGCTATTGTAAAAGCTGTAGAAATTAAATTCAGGAGAAAAAGTTTTGCATATGTAATTTTTTCAAAGTATTTATTGCAGGGAAGCACTTCCGCAGAGAACCCGGTAAATGTAAACTTTAGCGATAATAGTTCAAACCTGGTAACCTAGCTAATTCATCCTATTCGTTTATGCGAAGGTTGTCGTTGTTCGCATTTGGAGATTTATATTATTTTTCTCTTATTTATTATTATTTTTTCTGAATTTTTTAACAACGAATAGATAGAAATATTTTCGCATAATTAAAGAAGTTTTCGTCGAAAGATGCCGGTTCTCGGGTCGTCAGTTCGGGATCGAAGGAAGAAATTATGGCGGGAGGGGTGAATGCTAATTTGTAACATGGCTGTTCACGTTATGTTCTTAATTATTAACAGCTGTAAGCACGCAGAACCATGAGGTTTCCAACCCCTATAATAATTTTAAAATGTATAAAATTCTAGTTTTATTAAAAATGCTACTGAAGAAAATTTGATTACTGTTGAAGGTTATTTGTATTGTGAAATATATTATGAAAAAGGATAGGTATTTGTTTCACCGTAAAATGCTTTAAGCTGTATGCAAGTAACTTGGAAAAAAAAAAAAAAAAACTTAAAACTATGTAAAATGGATATATTGAAGGTCACGCATTCATTAATTTATTACATGGGCATGGCTCTTACCGAAATACATCAATTTTATGTATCAACAGGCAAAGTACTTAATAGTGAAAAAAGACATTTGTAATAGAAATATTAGTATTCTATATAAATTAGAGAAAATACATATAAGTATATAGTAAACGTAAGCATAAGAATACTAATTGTTATTCTTTAAATGAATTTTTACTTCGTTATGTTTAATACATTGTTTTCTGTGCTAACTTGAATTTAATAGAAATTTATTTTCGTATATCACGTTTAACCTGTTAGTTTTATATCTACATACTTATTATCTGTGAATTTTTACTACCATTGTCTGCTAACTTGAATTTACATTACTAAAAACCACGTTTACAAAATATCACGCTTACGGCTCGGCTCATCCTCGATGAGCCGCGAGCTTGGCGAGTAAAACTGCAACGGCGCCAAAGGGTTCTTTCCCGAAGCGCCAACGGGTTCTCTGCGGATGAAAACCCCGATAATCTCTAAAATTATATGAGAAATCGCACCGAATATATGGTTAAGAATTTAAATACAATTTCCGTCTTTTAGCAAATTTGAAAATTGAAAACCATTTTTACCAAAACTACATTTTAGTAAGTTTTTTTTTTTTTTTTTTTTTTTTTTAATTTTAATTTTTATTTTTATTGAACATATAAACAAGTCCGGAGCTAGGTATTTTTGCCGCCCGGTACAATCCCTTCTGATCTTATATTCTGCTACCTTGCATTTCTCTAAATCTAAAACAGTTTAGCGCCCCTAAGTTCTGCTGCCTAGTGTTTCCTCTAAATTCTAGAAATTTCATCCTTAAATTTTACTGTTCCTTACTTCTCTGAATTCTGACAATTTTGCCGTCCCTAAATTCTATAACCCAATACGACTGCACCGGCTCTTGAGCTCTTCCTGTATACAAATTAAGTAAAAGTAAATAAAATTCTTAAAACATTGAGTAGTTAACTGAATTGTTTTCTAATTTATTAAAAGCAATATTATTTATTTATAAACATAATTAGTATACTTATTTCACTTGCAAAACAGCAATGAACGGCATGAAATAGAGTACCTTAATGTTAATATTAATAAACTGCATTTATTCAAAAGATTGCAAAAAAAAATTTTTTGGACAATGCAGTAAAATTAATTACACAAAATAAAAAGCATATTTCTCATTATTATACATTCACAATCGTAATAAAGAATAAGTACAATAAATAAAATTCTTAGAACATTCTTACACATTACAATTGCGTAAGCTTGTTTAATCGAAAGCAGCGCTATTAAACACTGAAATAAAAAAATAAAAAAAAAAAAAAAAAAAAATACTTAAATAGCAAAATTTAGAAAAAAGTAAACTGAACTTCATATAAAATGTATGGAAGTTCTCCGAAGTACTTTCGACTTTAAACCAAAACATACTACAATTACATCGAAGTTAAAAACAAAATATAAGAAAATTGCCCGCTGTATTCATAAATGTCATAAAATATACATACCCTGCTTCAAAACATAAAAAGACAATCTTTTCCCTTTGAAAATATGCGATAAAGAATTTACTTTAACCTCCTCCACCGAAACTCAACAGCAAAATAGCCGCCATTACTGAATCGAATGAATTGAGCATTACTGCGCATGAGCCACTGAAAGCCACGTAAACTACAGAATAACCGTGAGAATAAAGAAGACGAAAAAGCCTTACGTATAATCGTTATATATTTTGGCATAAAAAAATAATGATGTCATGTAAGAATAATCAAGCACAAATTTAAGACCTTAAACATTTAGCTGTGTTTCACTGTTTAAATATACATTTGTTTGTTCTTCAGCTGGGCAGAAAAAATATTTAAAAATGTAGAGAAAATTTATATATTGATTCACTTTTGTACATTAGATAATTTCAAAATGGGGGGGGGGGACGGCGTGCCCTGATTTTTTAACCAATGACCAATGGTCAGACCATTCGGTACAGTACTTCAATATTAACTGTGTGGTCATGATGTAAGGGTTGACTCGGCAGGTGAGACACTTTACCTTCATATTCCGGCTGCAGGTACATCTTGTTCAGAGAAGATATAAAGCAAATTGGACACAAATTGATATGCATACAGGTTTCGACAGAAAATGCAAAATTTTACATTTTGTCTGCCAATGAATGAACGGTCGTCGCTACAGCGCATCTGATCTGCGAAACTAGCAGGATATTTAAGAGGAGAAATTACGATTCCAGGTCGTAAATTCTTCACGAATTTCATTCCATGTACTCTGGTAGACAGTAACTATGCCTCGCCTACAGGTGCGCGAACTATATGCGCAGATCTCAGAATTTGAGAGAGGTTGTGTAGTTGAGCTCAAAAAAGCCGGTTGGTCTTATTGGCGAATAGCTCGACATTTGAGCAGGAGCGATGCCACTATTAGACGATGTTGGCAGGAATGGGTGAACCATGGCCGCACACAGCGTCAGGAAGGAAACGGTAGGCCTAAAGAAACGACAGAACGTGAAGACCGAGCAATCGTCAGAGCGGCACTCACAGTCCCAGATGCATCATTATCATCGATTGTACGTGCAACTAGTGCTTCAGTCACCGCAAGGACCATTCATAGACGGCCCACAAAAAGGGGGCTGAGGTCACGGCGTCCCTTGCGCCGACTACCATTGACCTCTGTACAACGTAAAGCTCGTCGTGTTACTCTTCACGCCACGCCACCCTGGGCTTAGATTTCAGCAAGACAATACCCGTCCCCACACTGTACATGTTTCTTAGTGCTTTCGGAACATTACCTTGTCCAGCAAGGTCGCCGGATCTCTCTTCTATTGAGCACGTTTGGAACATTTTGAGCCGGGCCCTCCAACCAGCTCGGGATGTTGACGATCTAACGCGCCAATTGGATAGAAATTTCCACGATATCCCTCAATCCGCAACCTCTATCAATCGATGCCAAGCCGAATAACTGCTTGCATAAGGGCCGGAAGTGGACAAACGCGTTACTGATTTTTTTCACTTTGTGAAGCTCTATCACTTCCAATAAATCATCCAATTTTTCTCAAACCGTAATCATTTCTTTTTCTGTACATGTACATCACTTCTACCGATTTTCGTCCCGTTCGGATAACTCCTTCTTGGTGCGCCGGTTTTTTTGTTTGTTTGTTTGTTTAAGAGTGTATATATTGTTGCGTGCGTACGGGTTCGTTATGAAATGAATGCACAAGTCCGATGAAAAATGAACAAAAATTTATTATTATCACAACAAAAATGCTTAAATTTTCTCAAATTATCATGCAGTATTACAATATCTCACAGTAGTTATCTTTTAACTACTCAAATGTCCAATAGAACGTAATTCAAAACAGCTAAAGAACGCTAATCCGCGAATTCGCTACAATCAACAACAGTAGTTTTCTAAACAACAACAAACTAAACAACTGCTACAAACTGAGATGTTTTCCTCCTTTTATAAGATTTTAAAATCACGCGCTAGAATTTTCCAGCACTTTCTCGAAATCAAAAAGAGATATTTATTTATTTAATGCACGCGCTCTTGTATTTTCAATTTTCCGGCTTAGCTTTCTTTTAATATTCGTCACGCGCTGCACTGCGCGAGAAATAAAACCATTTAATTTATAATTGAACTAACATTAGCTTTTTAAATACCAAATTCGTAACACTGCCCCCCTTCCCAAGGACTGCACGTCCCGGGCAGTACAATCCCTGGACAGGAAGCTAAACTTACAACTGTGGCATAAATGCATTAATAAGCATTACATTACAATAATAAACAACATGAACAATAAATGCAATAAATAAAACAAATCAAGTGCTATCAAATACTAAATACAAAACAAATACTAAATACAAATCAAATACTAAATGCAAATCAAATACTAAATACAAATCAAATCAAACACACATTTAAAAACAAAAAGGACCATGGTCTGATACTATTTACAATTATTTACATTATGCACTATGGCCATAGTAATTAAGCTAACCTGTCGTAAGAGTTCGAAGACTCACGGATCCGAACCACGACGTCATTCGTGTTCAGCACTGTATATGGACCATCCGAAGGTGACTGTAATTTAGGACTCAGTCCTTTTCGTTGAATTGGGTTCCACAACCACACCTTGTCTTCTTTGTTGGATCTATGTCTAGTAGCTCTTGTGTCGCATTTGGTCTTCATTTTCTCCGTCGCCAAGTTGACTCGCTTTCGTGCAGAACGGTGCATCCCCTCAAACCGGGCCTGGGCATCTTGGATGTGTTCCTCAGGCGATGAAGGCGCATCCGTAGGGCGACTAAACAGGCGGTCACAAGGCAGACGAAGCTCTCGACCGAAGAGCTTCTGGGATGGAGAACAGCCGGTAGTCTCGTGGACAGCACTGCGGTAAGCCAGTAAAAACAGCGATAATTTCTTGTCCCAGTCCTGCTGGTTTCTGGAAACCACTAATGAGAGGTTATTAAGGATGGTTCGATTGAACCTCTCTACCATGCCGTCCGACTGGGGATGTAATGGCGTCGTTTGGGTCTTGTCAATGTCGAGTAGTTTGCATAGTTCTTTGATTACTACCGAGGTAAAATTCCTTCCCTGATCGGAATGTAACTGAAGAGGCACTCCGAACCTGGAAATCCAGTGCTGTATCATTACCTCAGCTACTGTGACAGCCTCTTGATCAGGAATAGGATAAGCTTCAGGCCACTTGGTGAAGTAATCAACGACAACGAGTATGTATTTGTTGCCATCAGCAGTTCGTGGCAGAGGTCCCAGGATGTCAAAGGCGATTCGTTCAAAAGGCGCCCCTACGTTGTAACGTTGCAGCTTGCCTCGGCTGCGTCTCTTAGGTCCTTTCCTACCTGCACAGGCATCGCAAGATCGGCACCACTTTTGCACGTCATCCTTTGCATTATTCCAGTAAAAGCGCTCACGAACTCTCTGTAAGGTCTTCATTATTCCAAAGTGACCTCCCGTAGGGCTGTTATGTAGTTCTTTAAGGACATCAGGAATGCGGGATCTTGGAAGTATCAGCTGCCATCGGAACGTCTTCCCATCATCCGATTCGAATTTCCGGTATAAGACGCCGTTTCGAATGTGAAGTGAATCCCAGAGTGCCCAATATTGTTTGGTTGTAGGACTACAGATAGAAATGTCCTGCCAGGTAGGTTTTCTGTTTGACGACTCTATTAAATCAATTATGGGTTTAATGTCGCGGTCTTCCAGCTGGTCTTTCCTGACTTCATCATCACTCCACGGTTCTCGATCAGCAGATGTTGATGTTGTAATTTGTCTTGCGACCGGAGTCAGCAGCTCGTATTTCGCTTCCACCCTGGAACAATATCGACAGTTTTCTTGGCAAGGTCTTCTAGACAGGGCGTCGGCGTTTCCGTGTGATGATCCCTTATGATGACGGATAGTGATGTCATATTCTTGGAGTCTCTGTATCCACCTGGCTATTTGACCCTCAGGACTCTTGAAATTTAAAAGCCAGGTCAATGATGCATGATCGGTGCGGAGCAAAAATTTTCTGCCGTATAGATAGTGATGGAACTGTTCTACAGCTTTGACTATGGCGAGCAACTCTTTCCTGGTGACGCAATAATTCCTCTCCGGTTTAGACAGGCACTTGCTCCAGTACGCCACTACACGTTCTTGGCCGTCTATTTCTTGGGACAAAACAGCACCAACACTTTCATTACTCGCGTCGGTGTCGAGAATAAATGGTCGGTCAAGCTGAGGATACGTCAGGATTGGAGCAGATGTTAAAGCCTCCTTTAAGTTGTTAAATGCATCCTCGCATTCTTTTGTCCACAAGAACTTTTGGTTGCTCTCTGTCAGCTTGTGTAGGGGTCTTGCGATGAAAGAAAAGTCCTTCACGAATTTCCTATAGTAGGTGCAAAGCCCTAGGAAGCTTCTCAGCTGATGGACATTTTCGGGACGTTTCCAGGATTTAACGGCTGATACCTTTTCAGGATCCGTGCGCACACCTTCTGCAGAAATGACATGTCCTAGGTAAGTCACTTCCTTTCGGAACAATTTGCATTTAGCGGGACTCAGCTTCAGATTGGCTTCTTTCAGTTTCTGAAGCACCTTCCTAAGATTTTCTAAATGTTCTTCAAAACTCTTTCCGACGATGATGATGTCGTCCAGGTATATGAGGCAGGCTTCGTAGGAAAGGCCTTTCAAAACAGTTTCCATAAGACGTTCGAATGTTGCCGGCGCATTACACAGACCAAACGGCATCACCTTGAATTGCCAAAGCCCTTGTCCCGTAGTAAATGCCGTCTTTTCTCGGTCTTCAGGCTGTATTTCTACCTGCCAATACCCACTCTTTAAATCAAGTGTTGAGAACCACTTGCTGCCAGAAAGAGTGTCTAGAATGTCGTCAATTCTAGGAAGAGGGTAACTGTCTTTCTTCGTAACCTCATTCAACCGGCGATAGTCGACGCAAAATCTTGTTGAGCCGTCTTTCTTTCTGACTAGGACGATGGGAGATGCCCATGGACTTACTGAAGGCTCGATGACATCGCTTTCTTCCATATCTTTTAACAGTGTTCTCACCTCTTCCTGTTTAGCAAACGGTAGACGTCTTGGATGTTGCTTGATCGGGGGATGATCGCCGGTATCTATTCTATGTTGTGTCAAACTAGTTCGACCCACGTCAGAAGATGAGCGGGAGAAAACAACTTGAAGATCTTTAATGACGCGATCGGCAGCATTCCTCTCTTTATCGTTTAATTGCGCATTCTGCAATAACTCCGATGTAATTCTCTCTGAGGACACGGATTCTTGGATGTTACTCTTTCTTTCAACAGTAGTTACTGGAGTACATGCTGCAACCACTTCACCTTTCTTAATAATTCTCCCCTTCTCAGTTACATTGGCGACTCTCACCGGGATAACCGTTCTGGATAGGTCGACAAGTGTTGAGGCTACTAGTACTCCTTTTGGGCTATTACAGTTATTGGGATATTCTATGATGCCGTAGCGGAAATTTCTGTTTTCGGCTATGGATCCAGGAAGTAAAATTTCTGTTCTTGCCGGTATTGTGATATTGTCTTGTGCTATGATTTTATGGACAGATTTAACTTCATCATTGACTCCAAATAACGCTATGTCCTCAGATGTAGAATGCAATTCGTTATTTTTAAAGTCCAAGGAAAAATTGTATTTCCTTAGAAAGTCCAATCCGAGTATGCAAGAATCAGTGATCTCTGCTACATATGCCGTGTGATGGTAAGCGGCACTTCCAAACGTGATGTTAGCATTTACTTTTCCATCGATGTTGATCTTCTCACCGGACACAGTCTGTAGGGTAACGCAGGGTGGCGTCCAGATAAGTTTGCTTCCCAGTTGTTGAGCCAAATCTTTTCGGATGATGGTAACGTTGGCTCCTGTATCTATCGTCATATTGCAGGGAACTCCATTAATATGTCCTATTATGAAAAGTCCATTACTGCCGCCTCTCACTGAGGAAATATGAAGCGCTTTAAACTGGGGCTTTTCATGATCTGGCAACCTCCGCCCCGCGAGATGGCCACTAATTAGTTTCCCTGCTGTTTGTTAGGAGCGGTCTTAGCATCCGTGCCCTGGGGTGTTCTGCAGTTTCGTCGGATGTGTCCTTCAGCACCGCAGTTCCAGCACTTTACGGTCGGTTTCTTGTCACCAATATTCTGTCTCAAGGCGTTCAGTTGTCTAGTTAAATCGTCTAGACGAGCAGTGACTTGATCCCCTGGCTCCTGGACTTGAGCAGCTCTGACTGGATGGCGGTCTCGACGGGTGGCTTGCTGGGCTGCCTCAAATTTCATGGCATACACTAAAGCGCTTTTCAGATCTTTAACATCCGCCATTCGCAGTGCTTTCTGTATTTCAGGGTCCCGGATGCCATCGATGAAATATTGCAGGGACAGGATTTCCCTTGTTTCTGTCGGGCACTCCGAAAAGGCGTGATGTGACAGCCTTTCAACATCCGTGGCGAGCTCCTGAAGCGTTTCGGTGAGCTTCTGTTGACGAGATTTTAATTGGAGCCTGCTGTAGTCTTTTAAACATTTCTCGCCGAAGCGCAGCTCCAAAGCGCCGGATAGAGCTTCGAAATCTAGCCTTTGATTTTCGGGAAGCGTCTGCAGGATATCCGCTGCGTCTGCTCTCAGAGAAGCGGCGAGATGACAGGCCTTAGCTTGGGAATCCCATCCATTTGCATCCGCAACGATAGAAAATTGTGTCCTATACACCTGCCAGGAGGTCTTCCCATCATATGTAGATAGTTTCAGAACGGAACGAGCAGGCATCGATAAAAATTTAAAACCTTCAGAATTGTTTCCTACCGTCGCTATGCACTTCTTTAGGCTGTCAACTTCTTTGGCGACGGCAGCAGAAACCCTATCATCAATTTGTTGTTCGACGGCAGAAACTCTCTCTTCTATATGTTCTTTTACAGAAGAAATTCTTTCTTCTACTTGTTCTTTTACCGAAGAAACTCTTTCTTCTATTTGTCCAACTTTAGTTTCAACAGCGTCTATTCTGCCTTCCATAGCCTCAAATTTATTTTCTATTACGCAGGTAATTTCTCTTTTCATTTCGTCCTGACCTGCTTTCATCTCGTCTTTAAGGGATTTCATCTCTTCCTTAACGCATTCCTGGCCCAATTTCATTTCTTCCTTAACGGATATTTGACCAGCATCCATTTTCTCTTGTACAGCTTTTATATCTTCCTTAACGGAGTTGACGGCTCCTTCCATCTTTTCTTGGAAAGCAGCAAATGCAGTCATCATTTGCTTAAATTGTTCTTCCATCGCTCTTGTTATTGGCATTCAAATCCCACTTCTGACACCAAAAATTGTTGCGTGCGTCCGGGTTCGTTATGAAATGAATGCACAAGTCCGATGAAAAATGAACAAAAATTTATTATTATCACAACAAAAATGCTTAAATTTCCTCAAATTATCATGCAGTATTACAATATCTCACAGTAGTTATCTTTTAACTACTCAAATGTCCAATAGAACGTAATTCAAAACAGCTAAAGAACGCTAATCCGCGAATTCGCTACAATCAACAACAGTAGTTTTCTAAACAACAACAAACTAAACAACTGCTACAAACTGAGATGTTTTCCTCCTTTTAAAAGATTTTAAAATCACGCGCTAGAATTTTCCAGCACTTTCTCGAAATCAAAAAGAGATATTTATTTATTTAATGCACGCGCTCTTGTATTTTCAATTTTCCGGCTTAGCTTTCTTTTAATATTCGTCACGCGCTGCACTGCGCGAGAAATAAAACCATTTAATTTATAACTGAACTAACATTAGCTTTTTAAATACCAAATTCGTAACAATATGTATTATCCAACTTTGTTATCCGTCTACATGAGCTCTGTTTTTTATTTTATTTTATTTTATTATTATTATTATATGTTGATAAATTGTGCTTTTTTTGCTTTAAAAGTCATTGAGTGAATGCTGTTCTTATGTTCCGGTTAAGGTTTTTATGTTTTTAATTAATCTGCTTGCAATAGTTGGAGAATAATCAACAATTTAAAAGTGGTGCATTTAAACCTAACGAAGCCACCATTTGTTTATATTGAAGGTCTTAATAGAATAGTAAATTAAGTCAGTTTTTGCACCTTCAGTGTCATTTTGCTGAGTGGGACCAAAAGCAAACTTTGAGTTTTGTGCACCAACATATCTGCTCTCTCACGCCTGGCCGGATTGCTTTCTTTTGCGCAGAAACTCTAATTTTAATTCTAAAAAAATTTTTTTTAACGGTGTTTGGTGTTATATGTTTTTCCATATTTTACAATTTTTAATGACGTTTTGAGTTGTTACGTATTTTTGCCTTGCCGCGAAGTGAGAAGTGAATTAATTGAATGAGGAATATATCTCTAATGAAATTCGAGGAAATTAGTTTAAAGAAAACGTGTGTGTGCTTTGAGAGAGGCGGCAAATGTTGTTGTGTTGCGATTTATCTTGTTTGCCTCACAATGACATCAGAACAAGCCCACTAAGTTCATCGTGGCAAGGAGAGCAAGATTGCGCCTGTCTTTGGCCAAGCCAGTTTTTAAAAAGAGCACCCGGAGGGGACTGGTCCGAGGGTCTCCCACCCCTTTTCTTCTACTACTAACCTCTTGAGAGGACTTTCGGCTCGCATATTTAGAGGTGCCCCCTGCCGCACAGCTACTATACATTTGCAAACATCCATACCTTCTCCAGGATTCGAACCCGGGCCCTTCGGTATCGCAGCAGGCTTCCCTAATCACTATGGCTCTAAACCTCCAGGGGGCAAGGGAAGCGGATTCTGTATACTTTCTGGAGGAGCTTTAACGTATGAGTGGAAAAGAAAGCTCGCTTCTGAAAACTCTGTCTTTCAGCCGGAGCTCATAGCAATCAGAGCAGCTCTTCTCCACCTGAAGAATAATCCCACAGTGCCCAATATCATCTACACAGACTCAGCCTCAAGCCTCGCTGCGGTAGCTGGAATTCGTTCTTGCAGTCCTATCGTCAGCAGCATTAGAGACATTCTAACACACATGCCTGCTTCACAAAGACCCTCACTCATCTGGGTGCCCGCTCATACGAGAATAGAAGGAAATGAGAGAGCAGATGTTGTTGCAAAGCAAGCAGCGGATTCATCCACTTTGCGAGAAGTCCCGACCCTTAGGCCAGTCTCGGACCTAAAGAGTCGGACATTCCATCAGCTCCTAAGAATATGGCAAGAACGTTGGGATCAAGCCTCCACAGGGAGACGTGTTTACAATCTCATTCCCAAGGTCAAGACAACAATCCAAACTAATAGCAATTACATGACGTATTTCCTCACTGGTCATGGGCCCTTTCCTTCATACCTCTGCCGCTTTGGCTTGAGAGAGAATGGTAACGGTGAATATGGGGAGGAGGGTCATCCAGATCATTTTGTGTTCTCCTGCCACTTAACAGCCTCAAGCAACCAGGAGCCAGATTCTGGCCAAATTGGTTCCAGAATCTACAAAGTAACAGAGTTGTCCAGCGGAAACTGAAAACAATAATTGACTACTGTACTAGCAATGACTCTTCTGACGCTGGAAGATAGTAGTCATAAAAGTCTATATAAGCTAGTTCAATATGTCAGCAACAGAGTATGTGATATGTATGTACAATATGTAATTTTGTATTTATGCTGTGCCAGGTTCCCCTACATAAAGTTCGTACACTGTATCTGAATGCTGTAATGTATCTGTACATGTTTATATCTTTTATTTATGGTACTTAATTTATACTAAGGATCACACGTACCTCAATGAAATGCTTCTTGTAAACTTTAACTATCATGATAACGTATATGTATGGGTGTATATATCAATATGAGTGAGAGTATATATACTTTTATTTGCTTCGGAATATCTATGTATGTAAGTGTGTACTATATATCCGTATATGTGTTTGTATTTATATGTATATACATATATTTTGATTGTACTCTTCTACAAGTGCCTTGTCTGAACATGTATATATTTCTTTGTACATTGTTGTACTCTTCTTCAAGTGCCTTGTATGCACATGTATATCTCTTTTTTGCATTTTATAAATGTCGTCTGCTCAGCCGGGGCTGCCCAGGGCTGCGGACTGGTAGCTAGTGGTTGACTCCCGCCGAGTTGGTAACCAATTCTGCATGGATATATCTATACCTGGGTTGGAAGCCAACTCAGCGGTTTACCTTCCCTAAGCACTATACCTTCTGAACAGTTGAGGTTGCAAATGGACCTTTCTGGGTGGCCAAAAAGTCAAGCTAAATCGCTGCCTAGCTTCGATCTTGATCAGCGCCGGATTAATATTCTAAAGCTACTGTCAAACATCCGTTTTACCACTGAAAGAAAGAAGCATGATTTTTATTTTCTTTCGCAAAAAATTGTAAGTTGTTCGTTTTCAACAACCAAACAGCTATCAGCATCGAATTCCCCGTCATCAATCATCATTTGTTATGGAGAACTAGTTTCCCCTTTACATGATAACCGCACAACGATGGGCGTTGTTTCATATCGTATGGCAAAGCAGAAAGATTGTTCTAAAAAGTTGTTCGTCCGAAATGTTGTGCATATGATACGATCTTTAGAGGTCCTAAGCACTCAAAAGATCTTAGTGTCCTCCCTTATGTTAACACCAATTTTTTCTTCGCTCTTTCTCTCTCGGTTTTGGTCTAATTCCACTACGCATTCCGTGGTGAAACAAATGGCAAACGTTTTGGCGTTCCTTTCCTGAATACCTAAGGACCCTTTTGTTTTGTCTCTTCTCTTTGATGCCCTAAGCGTGTACTTGTTTTGCTTAATGGTTAATCTAGCCTTGCTGATCAGATTGCAGTTTCTACTTATAAAAACTTATAGCAGGACTTTTTTCAAATATACGCCCTAGTCGGAAAAAGGTTTTTCATGCTTTTAAACAAACATGTGCATTCTATTGGGCACCTGGGCTTGGTCCTATCGCACTCTAACGATTACTCAATTTTCAAACAATTAGCTTTTTTTATGATTAAAACAATGAAAATTCAATATTACTATACGAAATCAAATACTATAAATTTACTACATTGGAAGCGTTCCTAACTTTCAGAACAGTCCAGTTTAGTAGCTATGGAGGTAGAGGGGCATTTCAAGGAAAATTAGGGACTTTTGGTTGGAGCGAGTGCTCTTGGCTAAATGCTCTGCGCACGAGGTGAAACAGCAGTCGTCCTCTTAGAATGGTCAAAAACATCACCGAGGGCATGAATGCCAAGATTTAAGCTGGGGTCATCTTTCTTGATATCGCGAAGTCATTTAACCGGGTGCGGCGCCATGGATTCCTTTATAAACTCATCCAGCTTAATCTCACGGACTTTGTCATCCACCTCATAGCCTCCTTCCTCAACGACTGGAGATTCAAGGTACGAGCGGAGAGTATCTTCTTTTTTAGTCTTCGCATTCAAGCCGGTATTCCCTCAGAGAAGTGTGCTTGGGCCCATCCTTTTCAATCTCTACACTTATGATACCCCTCACGATCACAGGATTCAGCTCACTCTTTTTTCGAATGATACTGCCCTCATGACTGAAGTCAACTTCAAATACGTTAGAACTCTATTTCAAAACTACCTTATTAATCTTGAAGACTGGTATACCAAATGGCGCATTGCTGTCAACACACGAAAATCTGCCGCAATTTTCTTCCGAAGAGGAAATTCCAATAGAAATCTTGATGCCTTCCACCTCTTTCACAAGCCAACAAAATGGACTACCAACACTACCTGTCTTGGAGTAAATCTCAACAGAACTTCAGAGAACGAGCACTTACCCTGGTACATGCTTTTTAGGTTGAACGTCCGAACTCCGGGGACCATCCAAACGGGTCCCCCCCACTCGGCTTTATACAAAGCATGAGATCGGACTGAAAGCTTAGACAATCTTTGCCCCGGGCACCACTCCGGAAGCATCGAATAATTCAGAGGGTATTCCGTACCTTGTCAGTCCCCGTCGAAAGGACCAAATGGAACCAAACCCCCAAAGATGGCCACAAAATTTATCTATGTTGCAACCCCATAGACAAGAGGGAAACAAGAGAGTACCAGTACGGTCCCTGGCAAGCCTGAACCATGCACCGAATGAAAGGAGGTTCTATATCCCTCCCGTGGTTGAAACTGCCTAAGTACAGATCCTAACCAGTACTTCCCAGGAATTCTCCTGAATCACCCCCCTCCTCCCCGGAGGAAGGAAGTAAATTTCGACAGCAAGCTCACCTTCAAAAATCATTTCAAGAAGGTTTATGATAATTTTAATTACACTATTTGCAATATTTTCCCTCTTCTTGTTCGCCTCAGCAAGCTCTCCATAAAAAACAAGGCTATATTCTCACGATATAACTCACCTTTCATTTGTTTCATTACTTCTTTAATTTTTATTATATTTAAATTTATTATGCTCTTATTTATTACAGACTGAGCTTATTTTTGTAATATTTCCATTTACATCTTTGCATTTCATTTACTTTAGTAATTTTTATTTAATCAAGTAATTAAATATTCTTTTATTAGCCCAGAGGGGCTATTAATTTCGAAACGCCATTTTGTGTCGATTCACTTTTCAAACTGTTGACACCAAATATTATTATCGCCATGTATTATATTTAAGGAAAGTACATAATGAAGAATCTGCATGAATGCATGAATGTTTCTCGCATTATGAAGAAACACCGATACCTAGAGCATCCAGTTTTGAATAACGTAGTCCTCTAACCGAACATGGACACTTGGAAGCCCAGATTTTGAATTTCAAATTTGTTTTATTATATATTGAAAATTGTGTAAAATTTTAACGAATTTTTCACTCAACGATTTCAAAGAGAGCAGTGGCAACACTGTACGAAAAAAAAAAAAAAAAAAAAAAAAAAACTTTTATATCTAGCGCGCAAGACTGTGTATTGGAAATCCTAAAGATATACTGTTTTTAAATATTTTGAGATATTGCTGTTGAATTGAATTTTTTGTGTTTTAAGTGTGAAGAGTGAAGAAAGTGATATTTAATAAATAAAGGTAACACACAAAACGTTGAAAAAAATGCTCTTTTGGGCGTAATATGAAATCTGAAAGCTTTCAGACTTTTTTTATTATTGTTTTATTTATCTATTTTTGTTTATACCTCTTCAGGGCCTATCCTAAGGTTCCAGCACTTTTAAATTTAGAAATTAAACTTTCCCGTTTAAATATTGTTTTTAAGTATATCAGCCATTAAATGCTATGAATATTATTTCTAACTACTGTCTGAGAAGATTTTTTTTCGAACTATGATCTTTTTACCTATTAATTCTATTTAAAGAAATATCCTAAAATATATTTCACAACAATTTACTACATTACGTATTGAATAGTTTTTATCTTTTATAACTGCCGTCAGATGGCAGCACATCCTTCAAGAATTCTATTGTCGATGTTTTTCGCGCGTTTCACAAACACAAATTGTGTATAGCCTCAGGCTAAGCTTGTAGCAGATGAACGTTTACAGCAGTAGGACGGATTTTCAGAACCTACAGCGTCTGTTGGTATTTTTACTGTAATAATATGGAAACGAATCGTCATTTAGCAATTTTTTGGTTCATATTATCCATTTCTGTTTGGCTTTGTAGTGTAACATGGGCGTTATCTGGGGGCTTCTATGCAGATAATGGACGCGAGCAAAGTATTTTATATGAACCCTTAAAAGAGGAAACTAAACAAGAACTCGAGGAAGAAATACTTCACTTGTTGGGCCTCGAACATAGGCCGAAACCCCGAAATCATGATATTTACAGCTCTGCCCCCAAATACCTATTGGATGTTTATAAAACTCTGCAGAAAGATAATGCTGTTTTGCACGAGAATTTGGCTGCTGCTACTAGAAATCGAAGCCATGGGGCCTTGAAAGATTCAGATTTCATCGTAAGTTTTGTAAACAAAGGTAAGTGTGCATGTGGATATTTTACATTTAATATGCAATCATACTGTAATTTTCTTAGCTGTATCTCATTAATATATAATGAGGCTTAATTTATAAAATTAAAATTTAAGCACACAATAATTTAAGTTAACTAAATTAAAGAAAATATAAAAATACATGATAAATAAATAAGCAATAAAAATAATAAAAAAGTGATAAGAATTTAATAATAAATTTGATAAGCTGAGATGCAGCATTCAAAATTAATGTTAAATTTTCTTGATAAATTAATTTTATTTAATTTTAATGTTATCATTCGGACAATGCTATAAAATTGCCGAAGTTCCGCCTGTTTGTATACGAAAATATAGAAAATGCATCGTTTATTTGGATAAAAAGTGCGGTTAATGTTATCAAAATGTTATAGAATGAATTTTTCAAACCGAAGTAAATTCTCCAAATAAGATTAAAATAGATTTAAAAATTTGCTAAGTGTCTGAAAAATGTCAGCAGTTAAAAGATTAAGTTGACTAATTGTTTGGTTTTGATTTTGAAATCAGGTAAAGAAGCAAGTTTTCATTTAGCTTGGCGTAGATAAGTTTGCTGGTTTCGAGAACGATCAAACACGGATCTTTCTTTATATAGAAGAAGATGACAGACGATATCTGCCAGGCGTTTTCTGAAACAAATTCAAGCACGTCATAATAAACTTTCTGAAGAACGTAAAGATAAAATCGGTGAATTCCCTATAAACGCTTATGTAAAGAACGTCTTGTGAGTATGAAGATTAGATTAAATAATTTGCAGAAATATTAGATACAGTTAAAAATGAGCTAACGCTTGCAGATATTTCACAAGTAACGACTGTGAAAAGTGCTTATATGTTGAAATTGTTACCACCAAATATTAGAGCTCTGTGTTATATTTAAAGAAATTAATGAAGAATCTGCATGCATGTATGTATGCTTATCGCATTGTGATAAAGCAACGGTACCTAGAGCCATCAAATTTTGAATAACGTACAGGGGGCATTTGGAAGCCCAAATTTGGAATTTGTTTTATTATCTATTTCATATTTTGTAAAGCATTTATGAGTTTTCCATTAAAAAACTCAAAGATTTCAAAGCGCTCAGTGGCAACACTGTACGGGAAAAAAAATTGTCTCTAGCGCGCGAGACTGTGTATCGGAAATTCTAAAGATATGCTCATTTTAAAATTATTCTGCGATACTGCTGTTGAATTTCATTTTATGGTTTAAGTGTAAAGAACATGATGTTTAATATATAAATTTAATACACAAAACGTTAAAAAAGTTCTTGTTCTTTTAAGCGTAATGAAAATCTAAGAGGTTTCAGTTTTTTTTCCCCCCTAATTTTATTGACCGCAAATCGAGAGAGGAAAATTGTGCGAATAATTTAATTTTTGAAGAACATAGTAGCAGTAAGAACATAACAAATGAAAAACAGTCACATACAAATTACAGGTCAACTATCACAATATTATTTCTTTAAAAGAAATCTACATTCCATAGTAATTCTTTAGAATACATGGTAATATTAACATTAGAATATCTATCCTTATTTCTATTTCTTGTTAACTTAAGTCTCACTCGTCATTGTTACTCCTTTGGCTTCGAATCATCCTATAAATAATTAGAGAAAGTGAACCGCAGTGACTCGGCAAAACCTTGGACTGAATATCATTTCGTGTATGCTTCGCCGTGATAGATTGGGTCTCGAATTACCTTAACATAAAGTTCAACCGATGGAAGAGAAATGTTTGGCGTGATCTTCGCTGGTAGTTTGTGAGGGTTTATCTTAGTCAGAACCTGGCGCTAAAAAGCTGCAGGAGGGAATACACGAGGAAATACGGTAATTATAATTATAATGACAAAAAAATTAGATATATATTGTATAATTTTAATGAAAATTATCAAATAGAATTTGAAAAAATTGTGCTTATAACGAAAATTTTACGAACTGTATTTTTTATTCAGATCTTTCGTGAAAAACATCACAGTTCATTTAAACTCCGATAGAAATAACGGGCACAAAAAAACGAGTTTAATTTAAGCTCTGTGTGTAATCTAAATTTATATAGATTGGTACGTGCTTAGGAAATAACTTTTATTTCCTACCTCCATGCATTTTACGCCGGTTTCATAACACTTCTTTAGAATTTCCACGCAATCGGCTTGTCACGTGACCAAAAAAGTGACGTTTTTACGTAGCAAGCCGATCAGCCAATAGTGATTCAGCGTTTTCTCAGCAGGGGGTACAGCGAGTACGTTTTAAAGGAACATGCTTCGCGCACTGGGACCAAAGTTAACTTTCAATTTTGTGCACAGAAAATTTCGTCTTCACGCCCGCTTTCCGAATGTTTGTTTTTGGGTAGAAACTCTAATTTTAATTGTAAAAATTGTTTAAAAAAAAAATTTTTTTTTGATATTTTACAATTTTTAATGACGATATTTGAGTTTTTATGTGTTTTTGCTTTGCCACCGATTTAGAAATAAACTGTTTGAATGAGAAATTTATCTAATGAAATTCGTGGAAATAAGTTTAAATGAAATGGAGGAAAAAAATGTGTATAATTTAATAGGCCAGAGAAGGAAATCACGTAGGGTCCATAACACATATTTTTGAATGAATTAATTTAAGTATTAAGCACATTTATACTAAATTAAAAATATATATATATCAACACATCAAGCACGACAATAAAATGTATAACGTGCAATTAAAATGTATAACTGAAACGTCTTCGTGGGTTCCATAAAATTGCTTTAAGCTGCTGCATGAGTCCCGCAGAGGACCATTTTGAGACCAAGATGCATTTCTTTTTAAATCTTAGTAAAAGATAACTTACCTGAAACACTCGCCGAACTCTTATATGTCACTTCATTCCTTAAAGAAAAAATCTGATGTGTACACCACATGACTTCCTTGTACGGAATATTAAATTATACGCATTTTTTCTTGCATTTTATTTAAACTTATTAGATTGAATTAAACCTACTTCGCCGCCAGCGCATAAACCACAACAGAATAAATGCATTCTTTAAAATTCACTTTGTTTACCATAGCGACACTCTGGCGCTAGGTTTACTTAACAGTATTATATTTCATTCATATTATAACTCAGAATGCACAAAATGTATATCATTTAAAGAATTATCTAATCGTTGCCACATGTTCTATTCAAATACTATAATAAAGCTAGAACTATGTATAAAAGAAATTAAGCAAACAAAACAAAACAGAAACAGTTTTTCACAGACGATTGAGTATTTCTCATTTAATTAATTCAGCTCTCACTTCGCGAGAAGGCAAAAATACATAAAAACTCAAAATATCTATATTAAAAATTACGAAGTAAATCTCAAACGCTTATTTCCTCGAAAAAATTCCAGAAAGAATTAAGCATGATTTAATTGTCAATAATAAATGAATGCGTTATCTTTGTTGTTGCGAAGCTAAGTTTCTCTAGATTGGCAACGAATCCACTAGTCTCCTGTTTCAAATGTAAACATCAATGGCCGCCATAAAATACAGGCTTAGCGGCAATTAAACAACTTTAAAATTGCTGATAATTCTAAAAATATTGCACACAGATTTATTAAAGGCATAAAATCCTTAACCGGAAGATAAAAACAACATAATTCAATCATTTTTAAAGAAAAAAATGTACAATTTACAAACATATAAGAGTAAAGAAACTGAGATCACTGAGCCGGGTAATAGAGTGGATATATATATAAATATATTTATATACGTTTGGTGCGGCCGATTGCAACCAAAATACGAGGTGCACATCTACATGTTATAGCAGTCCTATATACAAAATTTCAACGTTCTGAGGCTACTCGTTTTCGAGTTATGCGAGATACGTACGTACGTTCGTACAGACGCCACGAAAAATTCTCTTCAGAATTCATTTTAAAGCAGTTTTATAATTTTTTTGAAGGAAAAGAGTATTTTATTCTGTCCTTACGTACAGATATCACGCAAAAACATCGTTCAATTGCATTCGATGGCGGTCAAAATGGCTATTTTCGTTGAAATATGCTGCCTGAAATTTTTCGCGATTACAATACTTCGTTTTTACTTCGTACAAGGAAGTAAAAATCACCGCTGCATCTTTGTCCGCTTCTTGTTCTTCTTCTTCAACACATTTCTCTTTCTGTTCGTCGGGTTTCTGAATTTCTTTTTCTGCAACATCTTTCTCAAAGCGGCGGCATATCTTTTCTGTAGAATTCAAGAAAGCAATAATACTCTTATGAACATGTAATATGTGGCGGAATGGATAATATTCATTTTAAGAGGTGCTAGAAAATGGTAAAAGTAACAATTTCCGTAACACAGTTCGTGGTGGAATAAAAAAATAGGAATGCAAAAAGACAATAAGTACGAAGGACATAGGGGGAAAAAAGAAATCCTTTAGAGAGCCTATATTTACAAGGAAATACAGTAAAACCCTGCCGAAAACTGAGGTTACACTGTAAAGTTTACAACAGTTATTTTTAAGCTTCTTTCCTATTTGTCTTAATTTAGTTTCCAAATTCTTTACCAGGATGAGTTTTTAGAATTGCGTTTAATGAAAATGAGAAGTAGTTCCCCTGGCCTTCAAGAAAGAGAATCAAGAATTTCTGGTGTGTTGGTGTATTTACTTATGGCAAAGCACACTAGGGCTATCTGCCTAAGGGAAACTGGCTCGTATACACGTTACACATGGGGAAAACCACGAAAACGCCCATGCAGCCAGCCCGCTCGCGGGATTCGAACCTCGGACCGAACTACCAGTGTTCAGCGACTTTACCGCTCGACCGCTGGTGGGCCAAGAGTTTCTGAATAGCGCGCGTTTGCCTTTTGGCCACGTCTCTCTAAAGCTGTTACTACGCTCGACCATATTATGTGCCCTTGATAGCTTCAATAGGGCTATCAAGGGCACATAATACGGCTATCAATATTAAGGTTTGAAGCTTCAATAAGCTTCAAACCTTAATATTAAGGGCCAACTAGTTGGAAATTGTGTTAGCTTCTGCTAAATCTCTTTAGTTAGTCATTATTTAAGTTCTTATTTCTTATATTTTTCAGTTTAAGCCCAATAGAGGCTTTGTTGTACGTCCTGAGAAAGGGACTGTCTTCCCACCTTTAGTTTGAGCAATAAAAGGTAATCAACCCTTCTTGAGTTTACGTTTCTGTTTCTGGACTTAAGCGATTATTCGTTTAGTAATACACTAGGTTCCTCTACATTTAGTGATAAAAAAAGGAGGAACACTACAGTGGCATCCGAACTAAAAAAGGTGATGGATGATGATTCTTCACCACCAGGATTTGGCAACTGGGTCCCCTAATCCCCAGTCGTCCTTTAAAGGGAGGGTATATCAGGTATTTCTCCCGCCTTCGTGGTGTAGTGGTCAGCAGGCTCGGCGCGTATTCGAGAGGTCCGTGTTTCTAGTTCCAGCAGGGGCATTGCTCATTTTTCATGACTCCTTCAAAAAAAAAAAAAAAAAAAAACCTAATGACTCTACTACATCACGGTTAATATATTGCACCTACCGCACAGTCGCTTTCTGCAAATTTAATTTTCTATGGGGAAAAAAAAAAAAAAAAAAACATGTGTTATATATAATTTAGACGAAGAAAGCATGTATGATATCCGTCCGGTGTTGCCATTGCTCGCTTTGAAATCGTTGAGTTTGTTAATCAAAAATTCGTTGAAGTTTTACAAAATATGAAATCGCTAATAAAACAAATTTCAAATTCAAATTTGGGCTTATTCTCTACATGCCCATATTCTATGCAAGATTACGTTACTCAAATTTCGATGGCTCTAAGTACCGCTGTTTTCTCACAATGCGAGAAACATGCATACATTCATGCAGATTCTTCATTATTTAATTTCTTCAAATATAATACAGGGCGATAATATTTGGTCGCAACAGTTTGATAAGTGATACGGCCTTTTAAGGATTTCAACGCAAAATGCCAAAACGAAAGCAATAGTCCTTCAGGGACAAAGCCTCTTTGGACTAACTAACAAGCCTAAAAATTGTTGTAATTAAAAAAGGAGCAATGTTAATTGAAAGAATTTTTGTCGCTGCTTAAAAAGTACGCGATACAATTACTTTTTAAAAAAGCTGGTAAATTTTGCTTAGGACAGGGGCCTCCAAACTTTTCAGCCCGCGGTCCATATTGGCTCTTTCACAAAGCTTCGAGAGCCAAGATCAAGTACCATGAAAATTCTATGCAACTATGATGAACATCATACCACGAAAATTCTATGCAACTATGATGAACAGCATACAAGTTTTTAAACAAAAGAAGTGAGATTTTTGTGATTGGATCTGTCCCTATGATCTAACGAAGAATCTTGTTTTTTACATTTTCACCTAACATAAATTTCTTAAACATTTGAAAAAACATATTTTTGTTCCAGAATGTTACTGATGTCTTACTGATTTGGGTACTATTCGGTTTCGAGGGCCGTAAAAAATCGCCAAACTATTGTTGATGCCAATGCTGCCAAAAATAATTGCGGCAAGAAAGGAAGTATAATAGTAAATAACTATTTAAGATTGATGTTTTAATTTAGATGAAAGGTTAATTTCATATAATACTTTTTTATTATTATAATTTATATGAAAAAGGCTAAACATGACTGAATGGAAGCATAAGAGTCAATAACTATTTCAGATCATTATTATAATTTGTATAAAAATTGCTAAACATAACTGAATGGATGCCTGCATCGCTATTTCACTAAAAACGCGTCAAGCAGTGGATGATTCTGAACTTTATCCAAAATTCTATTGCCGAGTTTTCGTCATGGGCAATTCCCAAATTGTTAAATCTATAGGATATCAAAAAAGGATTTACAATCAAAAAAGGATTTGAAAATTAAACTGGTATTTCAATGGCGTCTTAAGAAATATAAAACTATATAAACTTAAGCAATCTGAAATCAGCGCGTACGCTAGATTTGGCGCACTGTTAAATGGGCGCGTTTGCTAGAATTGGCGCTTTTGCGCGTACATTTTCGCTGCAATTTTTTTACGGCCCTCGAAACCGAATAGTACCCTGATTATGTATACTTTACTTTTCAATCGATTTATCAGCGCATTTTGTTTACATTTTGATCAGGAGCAAACTTTCGTTCATATAAGTATTTTATATTTCGAGCAAGTTTTGTGTGAAAAAAACATCTCCAAAATTAAAATTAATTATAATCCGTTATAGAACAAAATTAAGATTTAAATAAAATCACTATTTAAAATTTCTATGAACCGACTTAGAATACTACTATGAAAGTAACAAAGGTAACACACAAAACCTTTATTAAATCCTATCTATTAAGTAGAATGAGAATTTTTTACTTCCTCGTGCGAAGTTAAGAGAAGTATTGCAATTACGAAAATTTTCGGATATCATATTTCAACGAAAATATACATTTTGACCGCTCTCGAATCCATTTGAACGATTTATCTATACGTACGGACAGATTAAAGGAATCTTTTCCCCCAAATAGATTTAAAATGGATTCAGGAGAGATTTTTTTCCTGACGTCTGTACGCACGTAAGCATGTATCTAAATTCAAAAACGAGTAGCCTCAAAATGGTGAAATTTTGTATATGGGACTGCTATAACGTGTAGTTCTGCACCTTCCTTTTTGGTTGCAATCGGCTGCATCCAGAAGTCTATATATATATAGATCTACCCACTCTGTTAACCGACTCTGCGAGCTCATTTTTTTAAAATTTTTTATTCTTATATGTTTATAAATTGTGCGATTTTTGCTTTCGAAGTGACTCAGTTATGTTGTTCTGATATTCCCGTTAAGGTTTTTATGACTTTAGTTAATCTGCATGCAATAGCTGTAGAAGTATCAATAATTTAAAAGTTGTTTAGGTGTTACCAAGTCTTTATTTGTTTACATTTTAAACACTTGTTTGAGGATAATTTGAGTTTTTATGCGTTTTTGCCTCGTCGCGAAGTGGGAACTGAATTGATTGAATGAAAACTAACTTTATCTCTAATGAAATTCGAGGAAATATGTTTAAATGAAGTGCGGTAAAAAATGTGTATAATTTAAAGGATATATGAGAAGTCATGTGTGTCTACATGAGATTTTGTATATAGAGTGTTACAGTATTTCACTCATTGTTAATTTATAAACGGATGCATAATGTTTATAACATGTTTTATAAAGAACGCGCATGATAGGCAACGCATTTCTAGATTAACTGTTATATAAAATAGTTAATGTGTATGTTATGTCACTTTAAATTTTGTAAAATTGTTTTAAATAACCCCCTGGCGGGCTGGATCATTTGTGCTCGAGGGCCACATTTGGCTCTCGGGTCGTAGTTTGGAGACCCCTGGCTTAGGACAATAACGGATGCAGCTCTTTTTAAAGGTTTCACGATAAAAGAGCTGAGTTCGATGTCTCTCATAAAGTGCACTCTTCTGTCTTAATTTGGTTCAATCTCCAATGCAAAATCAGATAATACTTGTCTTTTTACTTCCTTGTACGAAGTAATAGAAATATTGTAATAGAGAAAATTTCCGGGTATCATACTTCAACGAAAATATGCATTTTGACCACTATCGAATGCAATTTAACGATGTTTTTGCGTGACATCTGTACGTAATGAGACAATAAAGGACTGTTTTTCCCAAAACAAATTGCCGAAAAAGATTTTAAATGGGTTTAGATGAGATTTTTTTCGTGACGTATGTATGTTTATATCTCGCATAACTCAAAAACGAATAGCCTGAGAACGTTGAAATTTCGTATAAAGGACTGCTATAACATGTAGTTATGCACCTCTCTTTTCGGTTGCAATTGGCTGCACTAAACGTATATAAATAAATATATATCTGCCAATCGGCTTCGTGAGTTCAGTTTTCTGCTTTAAAAATGATTGAATTATGTTGTTTATCAATCGGTTAATGTTTTTATGCTTTTAGTTTATCTGCATGCAGTAGTTATAGAATTATGAGCAATTGGAAAGTTGTTTAAGCGCAACTAAGCCTAATACAGCAGCCGTGTTTGTGTACATTTGAGTCTTAGCAGAATAGTGAATTAAGTCAGTTTCTGCTCCTTCAGTGTCTCTTTGCCGAGTGTTAACAAAAGTAAACTTTCAGTTTTAGGCACCGAAAAACAATTCTTTTAACACCTTGTAATTCAAAGACACTTCATCTTCTTCTTCCTTTTCACTACTTTCACTGTCGGGTAGTGTTACAAGATTCTTTCGCCATTTCTCAATTAGTTATTTTATGACTTATCACGGATTATCTTCATCACAGATTGTAGATACTCATCGGTCATGCGGGTTCTTTTCTTATTAATTTTCAACTGCGTGGCCCCAACTGGTCAGCAACACTAGTAGTGACAGCTATAAACTGCAAATTATACAAACTCGTAAGAAGGGTTTAAATCCCTTTTTATTCCACTTTCCAAATACAGCTGCGTTCACTCGACGCTCACAAACTACGCCGACCCGGCGGTTAAATAAAATAGAAAAGTAGAACTAAAAATAAATGACAGGATGAATAAATAACGAAGTCACTATCTACGGGGCTCTATAATCGTAACTAACTTAACCACGTTCTAAGATACAGCTGAGATTCAGCAAACTTTCTGATTAAGAAGTTGAAAGATTCAACGAACTGCCGAAATAGGCACACAGGCCGAAACGCGCGGTTTTTAAATTTCTACCTAGCAACCTTCACGCTCGCGATTCAAGAAGCACACTTGCAATCTCGTTTCCCTTCTATTTAACTCAATTTACTTCTGCTAAAATTTGAATACTCTGCGCGTTCTACTACGATTTACATACTCTGGCATTGGCTATTCTAGGGGAAAGTGAAGGCTTGACAGGAAAGATAGCTTAAAATAAATGTTAGTTAAAATAAATATAAACCCTACATTTCAAATTAATTAGCTCCAGTTTATAGATTTTTTTGGCGAGCTATTCATGTTCTTTTTAATCCAAGTTAAAATAATATAAACTCTTATCCCAATGATAACATTGACCGCAAAATAAGTGGCGTGTACTGTAATTCAATATGCATGATGTATTTCCTAGGTAAATATGTTGTAAAAACATTATCTTCTTAAAAATCTAAAAAATAATTTAACAGAATTTATGCAACCAATGCATCATTTGATAGTGCAAAAAACCCCCATTTTGTAAAAGTAATTGAGACAATTTATCCTATTTGTAAATTTCCATTTAAAAGTAGCTTGAGTGTTAAATTGGTTAGTCTGTATTTTAGGGTGCCCCAACAGCTGAAATCCTGCAATCTTTGCAACACAATATATGCAACAAATACATAATTGAAATGTTTTCGCTGGTCGCATAAGACTGCGTCGGGTCTGCTCGCGAGACGCCAGTTTTACACTATAGCATTAAGGCACACCCTACAAAGGCGATCTGTCTAAGGAAAGGCATACTTTCGTGACGAACGTTCTAAAGAAAACTAGCTCATATTTACACACCATTTGGGGAGAGTTTCGTAGAGAATCTGGGGGAAAATTTCGTTCTGTTGTACGTCCTCCAACTTATTTTGCCACTGCACGACCTATGAGCCTGAAAGTCATTACACGACACGACCTTTGAGCTTCTGTGAGCCTGAAGATCTAACTGCTCGTCTGAAATACTATCCGCCAGTATTGTCAACACTTTGTAGATCAGCAGTCGTCAACCCTTAGAACTTCACGGACCACTACATATATAATTTTGTAATTGGCGGACCATATTATTATATTTATATTTAAATTAAAAAAAAACTTAAAACAGAACTTAAAAACAACATGTTAATACGCAAAAGCAATATTCAACTTTCCAATACATGTAATTCTAATTTTCATTTGTTAATATAATTTTCGAAACACTTGGTGTTCAGCAGCATGCCTTTATGGAAATTCAGGTTACGCCCCTGATTATGAATAACAATTAAAACACTATTAATAACTCATTGCTACACATATTTCGTTCACATTGGAAAATTATATAAAAAGTACAAAAGCCTTACCTTCTTGTACAACTCATGTGAGGGGATAACTTTCGTTCTAAGGCTATTGCCAATCGGAATTAAGTGCCACTCCGCACTTATTTATCTAACATGTTGCGACCCCACGGCCCAGGGGCAGACGAGACAGTACCAGTACGGTCCCTGCCGAGCCTACACCGTCCCGAGTAAACTCAGGCACAGCCTTTGAAGTCTGTTTTTCTAGCCTCGTGGTTGAGACTGTCTAAGTACTGATCCTAGCCAGTACTTCCCAGGAATTCTCCTGTGTCAACCCCCGAGGGGAAACCTTCTTATACAGAAAACTTTACATTTACATATCACTGAAAAGGAACATCACGAAAAGCAAGAACAAACCGGCAAACGCAAAGCGATATCAATAAACTGAAAGTGTTTTCATGCCATTTCTTAATTATTGTAAACATAATAATCATCACTTACTCAGCAATGTCGCCATCGATCAACAGTTAGACAAAACGAAAACGGAAACTTTCAGCGATGCAATTATAAATAAGAATGCATAGGGTTCTCAAAATCCATCAAGTCGCCTATTGACACGGAGAAAAACTGTATTACTAACGACTACAATAGCATATGTTTGTAATTCTAAAGGAAAGAGAATCATCATCACGTTCGCGCTATTATCGATAACAGCAGCACATCCATGGAGGCCAACTCTCACTTTCAAATGTCGCTAGATACACCTGCAGAAGTAGCTAAAAAGGTCGCTAAATTCAGAAGGAATTTAGCTAAAAGTAGAAGCTAAAATTTTTAAAAATGTATAATCCACATTCCATAATAACTTTGGTTACTCGTCATTTTTTAAACTGAATCTTCATAAAAAATATAAATAATATCCCAATTTTTCTGCGGACCATCAAAACGTTTTCGCGGGCCACCAGTGGTCCGTGAACCACCGGTTGGCCAGAGTTCTCGATAGTTAGCTAGATTATCAGGTTCAATTGTTCCTTCTTACCTTCTTCGGGAACATACAAGGACCTGACTCGGAACAGAGAGCTTACTAAAGCTACGTTCACTAATTGTGGTAAGTAGACAGGATACAGACGAAGGGTATACAAAACCCTTTATTTTTCTCTATATACAATAACTTCCGTACTTCGGAATACACCGACCCGCTACTCGGGGTCTAACGTAAAAGTATAAAAATAAAACTAAACTCTAATTTAACTTTAGAATAATAAACGTGGAAGATTGGCCTTATATTAACAGGAAGGCGTATGTAGTACAGATAACTGAGAACACTACAATACGTTTAAAAGTTATCAAGAGGATTAAAACCTCTGGCCTGGAAGGCAAACAGCAACTGCGTAACTTCTAAGGTAAGCGGCCTGCTTTGACTCAACTGCTTCCTCTCTCTCGTTTGGCAAAAAGCCACAACTTAAATACTTGGCGTTCGCCAGACAAACTTTGCATAAAAACCTTAACGCTTATAATTCTGGCCGGAAGTAGAAAATAAGAAGTGCTAGTAAAGATTCAAAATAAAAATAAACGTTAGTAAAACTTAAGATCCTTACAAGATCACCTTTTAGATTCTTCGAGACCGGGTTGGTATTACGCGGGCGGAACCACGCCCTCCCAGAGTAATCCTCCGTAATCCACGCCCTCCCAGAGTACAGAGTTTTTAACCTCTTTCCTCACAAGAGGAACTTCGTCATCTGCTGGGGCAACCGTCAGGTGGGGTATCAATACTGGTTAGCGCCAATCGCCTTTGGTCCAATCATATAAAACGATCTTCCGTCGGTGTTCTGGAACCGCCAAGCTTCTGTTTTTATCTCCCGGTGCCGAGATTACCAAGATACAGATCCAAAGCCATACACGACTGCCGAGCGTGTAAAACAATTAAAAAACAATTTTTACAATTAAAATTACAGCTTCTACGCAAAAACAAGCAATTCGGCCAGCAGGCAGATTTTTCGATGCACAAAACTAAAAGTTTCCTTTTGGTCCAACTCGGCAAAGAGACACTGAAGGTGCAGAAAACTATTTTGCTATTTTCACTATTCACTATTTTGCTAACTTTCAAATATAAACAAATATGGCTGCTATGGTAAAAAGAAATTAGGCTTAGCCTCACTTGAACAACTTTAAAGTTGTTGATAATTATACAACTGTTGCATGCAGATTAATTAAAGGAATAAAAACCTTAACCAGAAGATAAGAAAAACATAATTCAATGATTTCTAAAGCAAAAAATGCACAATTTACCAACATATAAGAATAAAAGAAAAAAACTGACCTCATCGAACCGAGTAACAGAGTGTGTATATACACATTTCTATACGTTTGGTGGTGCCGATTGCAACCAAAATAGAAGGTGCACAACTACATGTTATAGCAATCCTATATACCAAATTTCAATATTCTGAGGCTACTTATGTTTTAGTTACGCGAGATACATACGTACGTACAGATGCCATGAAAAAATCTCTTGTAAATACATTTTAAATCAGTTTTATAATTCGTTTGAGGAAAAAGAGTCCTTTATTCTGTCCTTACGTACAGATGTCACTCAAAACATCGTTAAATTGCATTCGATAGCGCTCAAAATGGAAATTTTCGTTGAAATATGATACCCGGAAATTTTGTGATTACAACACTTCCTTTACTTCGTACAAGAAAGTAAAAAACTCTGATGTGTGCACCACATGACTTCTTTGTACGGAATATTAAATTATACTAATTTTTTCTTGCATTTCATTTAAACTTATTGGATTGAATTAAATCTACTTCGCCGACAGCACATAAAACACAATGGAATAAATGCATTCTTTAAAATTCACTCTAGTATTTGTTTACCAAAGCGACACTCTGGCGCTAGGTTCACTTAACAGTATTATATTTCGTTCATATTATAACTCATAATGCACAAAATTTATATCGTCTTAAGAATTATCTAATCGTTGCCACGTGTTCTATTCAAATACTATAATAAATCTAAAACGATGTATAAAAGAAATTAAGCAAAGAACAACAACAGAGATACAGTTTTTCACAGACGATTCAGTATTTCTCATTGAATTAATTTAATCATGAAATTATGATGTAAATCTTAAACACTTATTTGCTCAAATAAATTCCAGAATGGATTAAGCATGATTTAATTCGCAATAATAAAAGAAGGCGTTATTTTTTTTATTGCGAAGCTTACTTTTTCTAGATTGGCAACAAATCTACTATTCTGCTGTTTGAAATGTAAACAAGCAATGGCCGCCATGGAAAAATTATTAGGCTTAGCGGCACTTAAACAACTTTTAAATTGTTGATAATTCTAAAAATATTGCATACAGATTCACTAAAGGCATGAAAACCTTAACCGGAAGATAAGAACAACATAATTCAATCATTTTTAAAGCAAAAAATATACAATTTACAAACATATAAGAGTAAAGAAACTGAGATCACTGAGCCGGGTAACAGAGTGGATATATATATATATAAATATTTATATGCGTTTGGTGCGGCCGATTGCAACCAAAATACGAGGTGCACATCTACATGTTATAGCAGTCCTATATACAAAATTTCAACGTTCTGAGGCTACTGGTTTTTGAGTTATGCGAAATGCGTACATACGTACGTACAGACACCACAAAAAATTCTCTTCAGAATTCATTTTAAAGCAGTTTTATAATTTTTTTGTCTTTTATTCTGTCCTTACGTACAGATATCACGCAAAAACATCGTTAAATTACATTCGATAGCGGTCAAAGTGGATATTTTCGTTGAAATGTGCTGCCTGAAACTTTTCGCGATTACAATATTTCTTTTTTACTTCCTACGAGGAAGTAAAAAAATTTACATCCCAGAATGAATATGTAATAATATTAGCATTGCAGTGGTTGCGTGCGTACGTGTTTGTAATGGACTGAATGCCACGCAGAACCGATGATAACTGTATGGTGTTGCTCCCTTTTATCTAACAACTAAGTGTGGAGGAACTTAGTGAACAGCTATGCGAATAATCATGTAAGTTCAGTAACAGAAACCTTAAACTTACGAAGGGTTAATTACAGTAGCATGAAAATGACAGTTCTGCATCAGGAGGGTCAGGGGGCGTGGTCAATGACGTCACACAGAGGGCGGGGCCAAAGGCAACGTCATCACACTAGGAGGCGGGGTCACGAGTGGAGTTGAGTTGTTGGTAGACTACTGGTTGAGTTGTAGACCTCCTGCTTTTCATTTAAAGTTAGTTTTTTTAAATTGGCAACGGGAAATATTTTCTGCATCTTAATTTTGATGAAATGTCGATGCTGCCCTTTCTTGACGAAAAAGTGAATTATATGTTTTAGAAATATATTTTTTAAGTCTGGTGTTAAAATGATTCAATGCGCGACTCTGAAAACAATGTAAAAGAAACAAATATAAAAAAAAAAGTATTTCCTTTAATGATAGTTCATCATGTCATGAAAATGAAATTACAAGATAATTTTTTTTTATTACTCAATTTTATTCTGATACTTTTATTCTTTCTAGTTTTCCATGAAACTTTAACTTATTTCTCAGGTTTTCTGTTCATAATAACATATTTATTTACTGTCATATTTTTTTAATCCTTAACGTTTCTAATTTGTAATATTTTATTTAATTTCCACATACTAGTTTTTTTTTCATACCATTTCAGCATACCCTGATTTTTAACTTATATATTATATTTCACAAACGTTCCCGCACATGCTGTTTATTTGTTACATTACTTAATTTTAGATGCAATTTCACACTTTTTTAACGTTATAATGTTCAATATATTCTGAATTTTAACTTCATTTACTTTTTTTAAACCATTCTAGTATTCTATACACACTTTAACTTAGTGGTTTGAAATTCTATTTAAAAAGAAACGTTTATTTTTCGTGATCTTAGTTCTTTTACTAAATTTTCTACAGAATTTCTAATTTCTTTTACATGTTTAACAATATCTTCCTTACATTACCGAATATTTTTTTTAAAAAACTTAAGTCTATAACTGTTAATTGCTTCTCTTACGTTCATGATTTCCCTTCTGTGTTTATATTTCTTAATTCTAGTTTAACTTATTTATTATAATGTTTTTATTTCCGTCTCATCACTCGTAATTCCAACATTTTATCCCTTTTAATTCATTTTAACGATATGGATTGTTTTCATTTACTCCATATTCAAATATTTCCTTACAATTTTTATAATACTTGTTTTATTCCTCGATCATAATAGATCATCTACAGGTTTTACTCAGAAATTTCCATTCACAACTTTACAGTTTAATACCATTTATATCTAAATGTATTTCTTTCTCATATAGTTTTATGGTCTTCAAAGTTTCTAACATCATATTTAGTTTTAAATCCCGATTACCTTTAAGTGTGTTGATAATTTTCATTTCTAATTTTACAACCACGTTCAGTGTTTCATCCACACATACCAAAATATTTCTTACATTTTCTGATATTTAGTCTATGTCATATTTCAGTACTTCAAATGAATTTACACTGCTCACACTATTATTTTTTCATATTTTAGAGACACTAACTATACTAATTTTACTATTTTTCCTGCACTAATTGCATCTATGTCAGCACTCATGATAAACTAGCAATTGTTTTGCATCACATGCATAAAGAAATTCTTAAAACCAACTTTTTCAATATCGTACTCAAATTACTGTTTTCCAGATAGGAATTACCAGTAGTCTTTGGTTTTACTCTGTTACATCTTTTTAAATTTTAACATCTAACTTTTAATTCTAACATACATCTTTTAAACAGTTTTTTCTTTTAATGATAGCCTTACCTTATTTGTTCAAATTAATTCTTTCATTCACCTTCTTTACTACATTTCAGTACCTTCATAATTCACTATGCAAACGCAATGTCTTTCACTGACATTCTGTTTAATAATACCACAAGTTTCCTTAATTGACAAAAAGCGAATTATTTCTCATTTCAAAATAGAACTACTATATTTTTGCACAAACATTTCCTTTATCCATTCAAGCCACCCCTTAACCTGTAACTGACGTAGCGATAGGAAAGGAGATTCTTATCATATGCTCTTTCGACATTTGAGGTTTCTAGAACTTCTTTGACAGGTATATCAATACCATCAGAAAATATACTTAACACTTTTACCCAGTTTAAAGGCAACATACTGTTATAAGAATGGTTTTAGTTAAATTTATAACACAAATAAACGCATTTTGTGCTAAATAGGCATAAACATTTAGATTCAGAATATTTCTTTTTAATCCGATGTAAGACTTGAATTTCATTCATGATACGGATTGTCTCTTGATTTTCTTTTTGTTTACCTTACACTAATAGAAAATTTTTATTTTACAAGTTCAGCTTTTAATGAAGTAGAAATAAAAACTACGATACACCTGCTGTTTTTAAGAAAAGGAACTTTGATATATTTCTGGAAATGTAAATGCTTTTAGAGTTTTCTTTCAATAACGTTGATTTTCATTACTTTACTAACTTCAATAATTCTCTTATTAGCTAATATGAATGAAAGAAGATTGTCAAAAATGTGACACAGTATAATTCTTACGAACATATGTACCTTTACCAGCATACAGATATTACCGATTGAAATGAAGAAAGATACAGATATTTTACTCCAATCTACACTAAATTAAAAAAAAATATTTAAACTTTCATACATTCCAAAGAATAAGCGAAAACTCAATAGATATTGTCATCTTTGTATATATGAGATAAAAGTTTTATGAATGGTATTTAAAGTAATGCTTAGAACTTCATAAAAGCGAACATTCACTATGTTAATACACATATCATCAGTTATTTACATTAATCAATGTAATATTAATCATTACATGTACTATATGCATATATATTTAAAGTTTAATTGTCTTACAATTGAATAATTAACTATTGAGAGAAAGAGGTTCATATCTTACACTATTTAATTCACATGGATTTTTCCATCAACCACATTGAACCAAGTTTATTAAATTCGCCAAAGCTCTTTTATTTCTGCATTTTCACACTCACGACACATTTTAAATGTAACTGTTGATTACCATTTCAAACACCGATATCATAACTCAGTGTTAACTCAGTGTAACTACATTGTAGGGTTTATATTTATTTTAACTAACATTTATTTTAAGTTTAAACTATCTTTCCTGTCAAGCCTTACTTTTCCCTGGAACTGCCAATGCCACAATATGTAAATTTGAGTAGAACGCGCAAGGATTCAAATTATCAGCGGAAGTAGTATGATTTAAATAGAAGGAAACGAGTTCGGTGTGGAAGTTATTCTTACTTAGCGAGCGCGGAGGTAGTTATCGAGAATTGAAGAACCCCGCGTTGCGGCCTATGTGCTTGGCGGGAAGTAATTGCAATTGTTCCAGTGAGCTTCAAGTCTGTTGAATTAGCAGCCGTATTGTAAAACGCGGTGAGTTAGTTATTTTAGAGAGCCTCGTAGTTAGAATATTGTCTTTACTTTCTTTTCAGGTTTTTATTTTTATTTGACTGCCTAGTGGGCACAGTCTGTAAGCGTCAAGAGGACGCCATTGTAATTTATTACGTTGAATAAAAAGGGACTTACACCCTTTATAAGACTCTGTGGTTTATACAAGCTTTCACAGTCACCTCTTGGTTGCGTGCTAGTTAGAGGCGCGCAACGTTATATTGGCGCCCGAACACCTATCGAACTGAAATGGCCGAAAACTGGATGGAAGCCGCTGGACAACACCAAGAAATGACAACGCAGTTAGAAGGATTTGGATACCTGGTCCAGACTTTGAGAGCATCAATCAAGCCAAACGTCTATTTCGACGGAAAAAATTCGGTGTCCGTATTTTTAGAAGGTATAGAAAACCACTTTCAGCTCTATCCTGTGCCTGAAAGACAAAAAGTTGCTATTGCCACATCAGCACTAAGAGGACAGGCCGCGCTATGGTGGAAAAATATAGGCAAATTTCTTCTAGGTGAATTTGGAAGCCCGACGTATACATTTGAAAATTTCAAAAAATCGTTAGTAAAGGCCTTCCCCATAGTGAAAGATCGCGCACGGCTGGAAGCCGAGCTATATAGTTTCTATCAACGGGATACAGCACAACTGACGGACTTTATTTTACGAAAAATCAAGCTAACGGATATGCTGTATGGCAAGAAACCCGATGCGGAGATTATTGAAATAATATTACCAAGATTGTTACCCGCTGTTCAAGACTACTTTGAAATTAGAAACCCAACCACATTGCAGGAACTTTTCGAATTGGCGGTGAAATTTCAAAATCGCAGAATAGCGGAAAGAGCGAGAGGGGAAACATATTCTCAAAGTACCAGAAGGAAGGAGGAAACCAGAAATGGAAATCGCTCATATGGGGGAAAGAACTATCAAGCTAACGCATCGAAACTCGAAGGTCAAGGCCCAAAAAGAAAATTTGAAAATAAGCATCCGCGTACCCAGAAGACACAGATTGAAAGGAAAGCTTTAAACGACTAGAGAGGCCTGTGAAAGAGAGGGTCCAGACCCCGGAAGTTTTAGAAAAACCCTCAAATAGACATTTAAATACAGTCATCGTAAAAAACTCACAGCTACCAATTATACAAGTCCTGGTTGGCGATGTACCAGTAGAAGCCCTCATCGATACAGGAGCAGAAGGAAATTTCATGAGTGAAAAGTTCTTCAAAAAGAATTTTTATAGGATACGACTCTTTAAAACCAGAAATACGGAAATTATAGCGGCGCAAGGAAAAACATGTCACTGCATCGGGAAAGTATCATTAAACTTACAGATAAAAGAGGAAAATCTCAAAGTATTAATTTTTGTGGTGAAAAACCTCCAACACTCTCTTATTTTAGGTATGGACTTTTTAAGGGCCGCGAGGGCCAAATTAAATTTTCAAGATAGTTCCGTGGTGTTGGAGATGGACCAGAGGGTGGTGGAACCTGCGGAGACACCTGAATTGGACCTTAGCCATCTGAATGACCAGGAAAGTAAAGCAATACAGCAAGTGGTGAGTAATTTTTCTCATTTGTTTTCAGAAAAACCGGGAAACTGTCAGATCGTGACTCACAAGATTCAATTAAATGCCAAAAAACCTTGTAGGACTAAACCGTATCGCTATGATAAACAAAAAGACTTAATCATCGAAGAACATATTAAGGAGATGTTAAAGAATAAAATAATAACGCCCATAAATAGTGAGTACGCGAGTCCAGTCGTACTATGTAGGAAAAAGAAATATCGGATAAAAGGGCTTGGAGGTTTGCTATCGATTATAGAAAACTAAATAGCATAACTAAATTTCCAGTTTACCCTTTGCCGGTTATAGACGAGATCATTAGACAGATCAAATCGACGAGATATATGTCTACTTTGGACTTAACGTCTGGCTACTATCAAATAGCTATGAGACCCGAAGATATACATAAAACCGCGTTTATAACAAAATCGGGCACTTATGCATTTTTACGTATGCCTTTTGGGTTGTGTAGGGCCCCATCAACATTCCAGAGAGCTATGGACATTGTTCTAAAGCCTGTCCTAGGAAAATCAACTTTAATTTATCTAGATGATATAATTATAACGAGTAGTACGTTGGAACAACACATTAATGACCTCGAACAAGTTTTTAAATTATTAAAAGAGGCCGGTCTTACAATTAACGCCTCAAAATGCAAGTTCGCAACTAAAGAACTTAAATATCTCGGTTATAAAATTTCGCAAAAGGGTATAGAAACGCAAGATTCAAAAATAAAAGCTATTAAGAATTTCCCACCGCCCAACACCGCCAAGAAACTTTCGTCTTTCCTTGGACTATGTTCTTATTATCGATCTTTCATAAAAGATTTCGCTAATATTGTTGAACCACTCTTAGTAATCAAAAGAAAAAAGAGTAAATTTACGTGGACAGCTGAAGCTAACACAGCTTTTGAAAGATTAAAAGAAGCGCTTATTAATGCCCCTGTTTTAAAATTCCCTGAGGGGGACGAAAACCTGGAAATTGCGGCAGATGCATCAGACTATGCGGTGGGTGCGGTTCTTATGCAAAATAACCATCCGCTGGCATTTTTTAGTAAAACATTGAATCAAACACAAAGGAATTATACAGCTACAGAAAGAGAAACATTAGCCGTATTAATGGCTGTACACAAATTTCGAGTTTATTTCGGCAAATCGCCAGTAACAGTCTTTTCGGATCATGCGGCTGTTGGTAGACTTTACTCGGGAAAAAACCTAACGCCCAGGTTAATAAGATGGGCTTTAAAACTCCAAGAATATAATATCACTATAAAATATAAACCGGGTAAGGAAAACAATGTAGCTGACGCACTTTCTCGTATAAAACTGGACGATGAAGGTAATGAACTTAAATGCGCTGTGTTGACTTCAAAAATTTTAGATTCTAGAGATACGGTTATTACTGAACTGAAAGCTGATCCTGAATTTGGAAATATCTATGCTTATCTGAAAGACCCCGAAAGCTTTGAGCATACAGATATCGATGCGATAAGAAATAGAGCAAAAAACTATGAAATAATAGATAATTTATTATTCTATACGAAAACAACAAACGAAAATCTTGAGTATAAGCCAGTCATCCCAGCCTCGCTTCGATTAAGCATTTTGAAGGAGTTGCACGAAAAAAAAAACAGCGGGCCACCTCGGGGTCAGGAAGACTATAAAAAGGGTACGCGAGGCGGTATATTTCCCGCAATTATACAAAATAGTAACGGCGTATGTCAGGTCCTGCAATCAATGTCAGTTAATAAATGATATTAATTACAGCCCGGCCGGGTACTTAAATAGCATTCGCGCTACATTTCCGAATGAAATTTTAGGCATAGATCTCCTTGGTCCCTTCCCCCAGAGCGAGTTAAATAAAAATCGTTTTCTTTTAGTAATAGTAGATCATTTTTCAAAATGGATAGAAATTGTTCCACTTAAACGCGCGTCAGCCAAAACAGTCGCAGATGCATTCTTACACAGATACATTTTAAAATACGGTGCACCGATAAAAGTCATTAGCGATAACGGAAAACAATTCATTAGTCAAATATTTGAAAACATATGCAATGGAATTGATATACGCCATATCAAAATGGTTCCGTATAGACCACAGGCTAACATAGCAGAAAGAGTTAATAAAAACATTGTAAAAATAATTCGCAGTTACGTTAGCACACATCACAAGCGCTGGGATGGCTACATAAATGAATTAGCTTATGCTTTAAGAACGGCACATCATGATACTACGGGAAAAACTCCAGCAGAATTATTTTTAGGCAGAAAGTTAATTACGCCTTTAGATAAATTATTCTTTGTGCAACAAAGAGAGCAGGAATTCAGACAAAAGGACGTGCAAAAGCTAATTGATCAGGCGCTTAAAACCTCGGATACGGCAAGAAATAGGCAGAAGTTATATTATGATAGAAAACGCCGTGAAGCAGATTTTAAAGTTGGGGATAAAGTATTGAAACGGAAATTTTCTTTATCAAGTGCCCAGACAATTTTATGGCAAAGCTAGCTCCAAAGTTTGAAGGCCCCTATGTAATTCAGGAAATCAAAGGAGTAGTCTTATACCTTAAAAACGAGAGAGGGAAAATCTGTAAAGCAAGTCCCGACCAGGTGAAAAAATACTATAATCCAAATGATTTTGAAATCCTTAAAAGTTTCTTGCAGGACTCAAGTCTAAACGAAATAGAAGGGCCAGAGACTGCAACAACTATTCCACCACCCAAGAAACGGAGAACTGAAGAGAGACCTAGCACTTCTACAACCCGGACGAAGGTATCAAAAAGAAAAAAGGATTTTCAAACTCCGGCGTTTAAGAAAAACAAAAATACAGATGAACCGGGTAAAGAAACCGTGGTAAAGACGAAAACACCACCTACAAAAGATGGCAGGAGAAATTACACATCAAGGAGAACGCGCACACGGCCACAGAGTCAGGTGCCAGCAAGGCCGCCGTTCCGGAAACTGAAACGCCAACAGGAGGCAGAGAAGTACGAGGAACAGAAGAAATTCAAGGACTCCAGACCGGAGGACGTCAAGACCAGCCGTCCCAGGCAGAAACGCAAAGGCCAACAACCAGACGATTACTCCGTCAAGAGGCCAGCATGTAGAGGACGCAAAAGAAAGAGCAACGGGGACGACACGCGGAGATCAATAAGGAGAAGATTGACATCCATGACACCTCTAACTTGGGATCAATTTTGTCAAAAACGGATGACGGAGTTTCAAGCATCGAAAACTCAAAGATAAGTTAAAACCTTCTATAATTTTTTTTTTCTCTTTTGTTCCGAAATGTTATGCATAAGTACGAAGTTCTATGTTTTGACGAAAGTCAATATGTCTCGGTTGAGACTTAGTTTTGTTTTACTTTATTTAGCTAAGGCAGAAGTATTATTTTCTTTAAGTGTAAAAGCTAAAAACAAGCATTTTCTGTTGGTCGAAAGACTAATTCTGTTATGTTAAAGCCAAAATTTGGCCGGAGATAAAAATAACTTCGTATTCTTGTACTAATAAGAATTTTAGTTTCAGTACCGCCAGCTTGGCGAAGAATGAGTAAAGTAAAAATTTATTTTCTCTTATTCATTTTTATGGTAAATTGTAAAAAGCATATGTATTAAACTTTTGTAAATGTATGTAAATACTTGCATGTTATGTAAAAGTAGAATTCAGTCTAGAAGCATAAAATTGAAGATGCTAAAAGTGAATGCTTAAAAGCAATGAAGTCAAAATTTAAGTATTAAACTGTAAAGTCATGCTTTAGAGCGAAAGCCTGCATGTTTAAAGATGAATGAGGGGGAAGCTGGAATGAATGTGTTTTGTAGGGTTCTCCACCTACATTTGAATTTTTAAGAATATTAAAGTAGCTCATTGAGTTGTAGAATGTCGAGTAAGGTGTGTCTATTTGGTTGTTGAATTCTAACAAATCATGGTGGTTAGGGGAAGTGTTGTAAGACTAAAACACGAATATTCCCGTTTGACACCACACATGGTGGAGAGCCAGGGTAAAGTTAAATTAATGCTTGAAAAATTGAATGAATGTGAAGTAAGCAATAACTAAGAAAAACGAATCGTTAAAAACAAAAATTTATTGTGTCAAGAAAGTGTAAATTATAATGTATGTAGAAAGATACTGATACTTATTCCTTCCAGATGCTGGAAGGAAAGACCAAGATTGATTGATGAAGTCCAGGAAAAGTGGCTGTAAGAAGAAAGCTTTGTAACGAATAACAGAATTTTAATATATAATTGTTACATAAGATTTTTTTTTGTGTAAACGAGGCTTTCGCCAGTTAGTTCAGAATTAGATAAACTTACAACAGGTCGTTTGTAGGACCTGCTTCCAAGTTTTCCAAATTCTGGCAGCGGCAAATGTAGGGTTTATATTTATTTTAACTAACATTTATTTTAAGTTTAAACTATCTTTCCTGTCAAGCCTTACTTTCCCCTGGAACTGCCAATGCCAGAATATGTAAATTTGAGTAGAACGCGCAAGGATTCAAATTATCAGCGGAAGTAGTATGATTTAAATAGAAGGAAACGAGTTCAGTGTGGGAGTTATTCTTACTTAGCGAGCGCGGAGGTAGTTATCGAGAATTGAAGAACCCCGCGTTGCGGCCTATGTGCTTGGCGGGAAGTAGTTGCAATTGTTCCAGTGAGCTTCAAGTCTGTTGAATTAGCAGCCGTATTGTAAAACGCGGTGAGTTAGTTATTTTAGAGAGCCTCGTAGTTAGAATATTGTCTTTACTTTCTTTTCAGGTTTTTATTTTTATTTGACTGCCTAGTGGGCACAGTCTGCAAGCGTCAAGAGGACGCCATTGTAATTTATTACGTTGAATAAAAAGGGACTTACACCCTTTATAAGACTCTGTGGTTTATACAAGCTTTCACAGTCACCTCTTGGTTGCGTACTAGTTAGAGGCGCGCAACGTTATAACATCATAACTCATTTTTTCCCTACTAACTACAATTTTATATATTCAAGAAGTACATCTAAGACATGATCATTTTCTATGTTCTAGCAAATCAATTCAATTGCGAACATACTATTAAGACTTGCGATTTTAGAAGACTTGCATGTATTAACGATGTCAACGTTTCTTCGTTTTTATAAAATTCACATCAAATCATGTCGCATTCGAATGTGGTGTAAGAGATCACTTTTTCTTTTAAACACTTGTAAACAATGGATGCAATTTATAAGAAGAGAAGTATCATGCTGTTTCAAAACATCATCATCAGCATATTTCTGTTTCTTTCGACACCGGCAAAATTAAAAAAAAAAAAAAAAGGTTCGTGAGATTTTCTTCAAATTCTGTTTTACTTGAAAAAATGTCCGAACATTCAATACAATGTAAAGATTCATATTGTTTTAAATTATGCTCACTAAATATTTTTTATCACGATTTACTCTTAAAAGTAATTTTATAAGTTTTCATATCCTTTTTACATGAAAAGAACTTGTGATTATTCACTACAAAATTCTAAGACGAGAAGCTTCGCGACTTTTCAAACTACAAACTTAAATTTCTTAGGACATACACTACATCTGATGTTTCTTTCATGAGATTTCAAATATCTCTTCAGATTACTCGTATTCAAGAAACCTTACAAATATATCAAATAAGTTCAGCGAATAATCGCTTCATAAACTCTTAAATTTTCAACACGAGTGAATCACTTGAAGCATATACTGCACTGTAAACATACAATACTTAAAAAAATTGTTATAAAAAATAAAAATACATTCATTTCACCAAGAAGCTTTTCTATTTAAATACATTTATTTATTTCCAAAGAACAAGTTTCTGTATTATACATAAAATATACTTAGGATTTTCTTTCATTAGTTAATATCAAATTAACAACAATATCCATTTACTGATATTTGATATACATGTTTGCTTAAAAATTAAAACTAAAATTTCAATATATTTCTATTAAAAAAAAACATAAGGAAAAAAAATACTCATAACATCAACCAAAGACAGAAATTTAAATAGAATAGCTGTACTTATATTAGTGCATTTTTATAATCTTCATAATATTTCGATTCAAAAAACCTATTACAAAATAAATGAAACATTTTTTTCTGCCTTAAAGAATCTCTTATATTTTTAAAATTAATACATAAAAATATATCTTCCCCAATATATTTAATTCTATCCTCAACACTTATTATAATGCAATCATGTCTTGTTTGTGAAGGATGATTTACAATACAACCTTCGCATTTAAATAGTTTTTTAATCACTGAATTTAATTCAGTTTTGATAGAGTTTATGACTTCTTTAAAAAGTTCATCATCATCACTTACCATATCCGAACAATTGTTTTTACATTTGATTTGCAACGGTAAAATAATTTCAAAAATACTTTTATATAAAGTATTAGATACATCAGGAATAATTTCTTTCAATTTTTTTAAAATATCACAGTTTACTTTTAGGTATGTAGGTTTTAGTTTAAAAGAATTTTCATCTTGTTTAAAAACTTGTTGAAAAATACACTCACCTTCTTTGTTGAAAACTACCAACTCATTATTGCAAATGATGCTGGCAGTCGTATAGACAAGATTAAATTCATATATTTTTGAGGAAAATTCTTGCCATGTTGCAGGAGTTATAACAACACCGCGTGTAGTAGGGTATAATATTTTATTTTGTTCCACACATTCACGTAGATGAATGTTCATTCTGTTTTCAAACTGATTTATGGACACAAAATATCCCCAACCAAGAGTCCACTGTGCAATCAACTTCGAACTTTCTTTTTTCTGTTCTCGATTATTCGGCATGAAGATATTTTCAGGAACAGACTTCATATAGTGGGCAAACCAGTCATCCTCTGGAAGTTCATCCTCATTATCTTCCAAGCGTCGTTTTTTAATTTTCGAAATTTTTATGTTTCGGAATGTGATACTAATTCTAGGATCTTTAACGTCAGGTTGAGAGGGTATTCCGTGCATCCAAAATTGATGCGTTGGGGGTTTCATTACAAGGAGAGTTCCATGAGTTAAGTCCACGCTTCGAGATGTGAAATTTCGCCTGGTAAATACCATTTGACGTTTTGCACCTAAACTGATGATAGGTATATCACTTTCAGGTTCGAGACAAGTTTCATTGTCTTTATGCGTTGAAATTTTCGCCACTCCGTCAGGATAATAGTTCAATAAAGCAAAATTATATTTTTTGCCAGTTATCGTTTCAACATAATCTTTTACATTTAGAAGAGTTTGAGTCCATGGTTCTGCACAAATGCTTGTTCCAGAGAATTCGTAACTAAGTCCTTCATCACCAAAACCGAGTACTTTTCTTCGTGGAACATACTGAGTCCCATTAATTTCAAAACTAATATTTTTAAAATCATAATTTGATAGTTCATCTAGCAAAATATCAGCTTCATTTCGTGAATAAAATTCTTCGTATAATTCCACATTTAACTCTGTATCACATATATTCCTCATATTCGCTTCTGAATCTAACGACAATTCTGAATGATATAGAAATACGTAGCATTCTTAAATAGCAAAAATTATTTAAAACATACATTAACGAAATGATTTCATCAACACTTATCGTAATACATTCTTGTCATGTCGAAATTTCACATCTCGAAGCGTGGACTTAACTCATGGAACTCTCCTTGTAATGAAACACCCAACGAATCAATTTTGGATGCACGGAATACCCTCTCAACCTGACGTTAAAGATCCTAGAATTAGTATCACATTCCGAAACATAAAAATTTCGAAAATTAAAAAACGACGCTTGGAAGATAATGAGGATGAACTTCCAGAGGATGACTGGTTTGCCCACTATATGAAGTCTGTTCCTGAAAATATCTTCATGCCGAATAATCGAGAACAGAAAAAAGAAAGTTCGAAGTTGATTGCACAGTGGACTCTTGGTTGGGGATATTTTGTGTCCATAAATCAGTTTGAAAACAGAATGAACATTCATCTACGTGAATGTGTGGAACAAAATAAAATATTATACCCTACTACACGCGGTGTTGTTATAACTCCTGCAACATGGCAAGAATTTTCCTCAAAAATATATGAATTTAATCTTGTCTATACGACTGCCAGCATCATTTGCAATAATGAGTTGGTAATTTTCAACAAAGAAGGTGAGTGTATTTTTCAACAAGTTTTTAAACAAGATGAAAATTCTTTTAAACTAAAACCTACATACCTAAAAGTAAACTGTGATATTTTAAAAAAATTGAAAGAAATTATTCCTGATGTATCTAATACTTTATATAAAAGTATTTTTGAAATTATTTTACCGTTGCAAATCAAATGTAAAAACAATTGTTCGGATATGGTAAGTGATGATGATGAACTTTTTAAAGAAGTCATAAACTCTATCAAAACTGAATTAAATTCAGTGATTAAAAAACTATTTAAATGCGAAGGTTGTATTGTAAATCATCCTTCACAAACAAGACATGATTGCATTATAATAAGTGTTGAGGATAGAATTAAATATATTGGGGAAGATATATTTTTATGTATTAATTTTAAAAATATAAGAGATTCTTTAAGGCAGAAAAAAATGTTTCATTTATTTTGTAATAGGTTTTTTGAATCGAAATGTTATGAAGATTATAAAAATGCACTAATATAAGTACAGCTATTCTATTTAAATTTCTGTCTTTGGTTGATGTTATGAGTATTTTTTTTTTCCTTATGTTTTTTTTTAATAGAAATATATTGAAATTTTAGTTTTAATTTTAAAGCAAACATGTATATCAAATATCAGTAAATGGATATTGTTGTTAATTTGATATTAACTAATGAAAGAAAATCCTAAGTATATTTTATGTATAATACAGAAACTTGTTCTTTGGAAATAAATAAATGTATTTAAATAGAAAAGCTTCTTGGTGAAATGAATGAATTTTTATTTTTTATAACAATTTTTTTTAAGTATTGTATGTTTACAGTGCAGTATATGCTTCAAGTGATTCACTCGTGTTGAAAATTTAAGAGTTTATGAAGCGATTATTCGCTGAACTTATTTGATATATTTGTAAGGTTTCTTGAATACGAGTAATCTGAAGAGATATTTGAAATCTCATGAAAGAAACATCAGATGTAGTGTATGTCCTAAGAAATTTAAGTTTGTAGTTTGAAAAGTCGCGAAGCTTCTCGTCTTAGAATTTTGTAGTGAATAATCACAAGTTCTTTTCATGTAAAAAGGATATGAAAACTTATAAAGTTACTTTTAAGAGTAAATCGTGATAAAAAATATTTAGTGAGCATAAGAATTTAAAACAATATGAATCTTTACATCGTATTGAATGTTCGGACATTTTTTCAAGTAAAACAGAATTTGAAGAAAATCTCACGAACCTTTTTTTTTTTTTTTAATTTTGCCGGTGTCAAAAGAAACAGAAATATGCTGATGATGATGTTTTGAAACAGCATGATACTTCTCTTCTTATAAATTGCATCCATTGTTTACAAGTGTTTAAAAGAAAAAGTGATCTCTTACACCACATTCGAATGCGACATGATTTGATGTGAATCTTATAAAAACGAAGAAACGTTGACATCGTTAATACATGCAAGTCTTCTAAAATCGCAAGTCTTAATAGTATGTTCGCAATTGAATCGATTTGCTAGAACATAGAAAATGATCATGTCTTAGATGTACTTCTTGAATATATAAAATTGTAGTTAGTAGGGAAAAAATGAGTTATGATGTAGTTACACTGAGTTAACACTGAGTTATGATATCGGTGTTTGAAATGGTAATCAACAGTTACATTTAAAATGTGTCGTGAGTGTGAAAATGCAGAAATAAAAGAGCTTTGGCGAATTTAATAAACTTGGTTCAATGTGGTTGATGGAAAAATTTGTTCCATGTGAATTAAATAGTGTAAGATATGAACCTCTTTCTCTCAATAGTTAATTATTCAATTGTAAGACAATTAAACTTTAAATATATATGCATATAGTACATGTAATGATTAATATTACATTGATTAATGTAAATAACTGATGATATGTGTATTAACATAGTGAATGTTCGCTTTTATGAAGTTCTAAGCATTACTTTAAATACCATTCATAAAACTTTTATCTCATATATACAAAGATGACAATATCTATTGAGTTTTCGCTTATTCTTTGGAATGTATGAAAGTTTAAATATTTTTTTTTTTAATTTAGTGTAGATTGGAGTAAAATATCTGTATCTTTCTTCATTTCAATCGGTAATATCTGTATGCTGGTAAAGGTACATATGTTCGTAAGAATTATACTGTGTCACATTTTTGACAATCTTCTTTCATTCATATTAGCTAATAAGAGAATTATTGAAGTTAGTAAAGTAATGAAAATCAACGTTATTGAAAGAAAACTCTAAAAGCATTTACATTTCCAGAAATATATCAAAGTTCCTTTTCTTAAAAACAGCAGGTGTATCGTAGTTTTTATTTCTACTTCATTAAAAGCTGAACTTGTAAAATAAAAATTTTCTATTAGTGTAAGGTAAACAAAAAGAAAATCAAGAGACAATCCGTATCATGAATGAAATTCAAGTCTTACATCGGATTAAAAAGAAATATTCTGAATCTAAATGTTTATGCCTATTTAGCACAAAATGCGTTTATTTGTGTTATAAATTTAACTAAAACCATTCTTATAACAGTATGTTGCCTTTAAACTGGGTAAAAGTGTTAAGTATATTTTCTGATGGTATTGATATACCTGTCAAAGAAGTTCTAGAAACCTCAAATGTCGAAAGAGCATATGATAAGAATCTCCTTTCCTATCGCTACGTCAGTTACAGGTTAAGGGGTGGCTTGAATGGATAAAGGAAATGTTTGTGCAAAAATATAGTAGTTCTATTTTGAAATGAGAAATAATTCGCTTTTTGTCAATTAAGGAAACTTGTGGTATTATTAAACAGAATGTCAGTGAAAGACATTGCGTTTGCATAGTGAATTATGAAGGTACTGAAATGTAGTAAAGAAGGTGAATGAAAGAATTAATTTGAACAAATAAGGTAAGGCTATCATTAAAAGAAAAAACTGTTTAAAAGATGTATGTTAGAGTTAAAAGTTAGATGTTAAAATTTAAAAAGATGTAACAGAGTAAAACCAAAGACTACTGGTAATTCCTATCTGGAAAACAGTAATTTGAGTACGATATTGAAAAAGTTGGTTTTAAGAATTTCTTTATGCATGTGATGCAAAACAATTGCTAGTTTATCATGAGTGCTGACATAGATGCAATTAGTGCAGGAAAAATAGTAAAATTAGTATAGTTAGTGTCTCTAAAATATGAAAAAATAATAGTGTGAGCAGTGTAAATTCATTTGAAGTACTGAAATATGACATAGACTAAATATCAGAAAATGTAAGAAATATTTTGGTATGTGTGGATGAAACACTGAACGTGGTTGTAAAATTAGAAATGAAAATTATCAACACACTTAAAGGTAATCGGGATTTAAAACTAAATATGATGTTAGAAACTTTGAAGACCATAAAACTATATGAGAAAGAAATACATTTAGATATAAATGGTATTAAACTGTAAAGTTGTGAATGGAAATTTCTGAGTAAAACCTGTAGATGATCTATTATGATCGAGGAATAAAACAAGTATTATAAAAATTGTAAGGAAATATTTGAATATGGAGTAAATGAAAACAATCCATATCGTTAAAATGAATTAAAAGGGATAAAATGTTGGAATTACGAGTGATGAGACGGAAATAAAAACATTATAATAAATAAGTTAAACTAGAATTAAGAAATATAAACACAGAAGGGAAATCATGAACGTAAGAGAAGCAATTAACAGTTATAGACTTAAGTTTTTTAAAAAAAATATTCGGTAATGTAAGGAAGATATTGTTAAACATGTAAAAGAAATTAGAAATTCTGTAGAAAATTTAGTAAAAGAACTAAGATCACGAAAAATAAACGTTTCTTTTTAAATAGAATTTCAAACCACTAAGTTAAAGTGTGTATAGAATACTAGAATGGTTTAAAAAAAGTAAATGAAGTTAAAATTCAGAATATATTGAACATTATAACGTTAAAAAAGTGTGAAATTGCATCTAAAATTAAGTAATGTAACAAATAAACAGCATGTGCGGGAACGTTTGTGAAATATAATATATAAGTTAAAAATCAGGGTATGCTGAAATGGTATGAAAAAAAAACTAGTATGTGGAAATTAAATAAAATATTACAAATTAGAAACGTTAAGGATTAAAAAAATATGACAGTAAATAAATATGTTATTATGAACAGAAAACCTGAGAAATAAGTTAAAGTTTCATGGAAAACTAGAAAGAATAAAAGTATCAGAATAAAATTGAGTAATAAAAAAAAATTATCTTGTAATTTCATTTTCATGACATGATGAACTATCATTAAAGGAAATACTTTTTTTTTTATATTTGTTTCTTTTACATTGTTTTCAGAGTCGCGCATTGAATCATTTTAACACCAGACTTAAAAAATATATTTCTAAGACATATAATTCACTTTTTCGTCAAGAAAGGGCAGCATCGACATTTCATCAAAATTAAGATGCAGAAAATATTTCCCGTTGCCAATTAAAAAAAAACTAACTTTAAATGAAAAGCAGGAGGTCTACAACTCAACCAGTAGTCTACCAACAACTCAACTCCACTCGTGACCCCGCCTCCTAATGTGATGACGTTGCCTTTGGCCCCGCCCTCTGTGTGACGTCATTGACCACGCCCCCTGACCCTCCTGATGCAGAACTGTCATTTTCATGCTACTAATTACCCTTTATTGCTCAAAATAAGGATTAACAGACGGCTCCTTTCTCAGGGCGTACAGCAAAGCCTCCCCTTGGGCTTAAACTCAAAATTATAGGAAATAAGAACTTAACTAATGACTAACTAAAAAGATTTAGCCAAAGTTAACACAATTTTAAGTAGCTGGCCCCTAAATATTGAATTCTCTAGCGAAGCTATCAAGCGTCCTTAATACGGCGCTAGTCAGAAACTCTGCTTCTCTCTCCCGAAGTTAGTAGAACTTCGACTGAAGTACTACACCTGCTCATTTGCATTAATTGCGATTCTAAAAACACATTCTGGTAAGGAATTTGTAAACTGAAATTAGGAGAGATAGGAAAGGAGCTTTAACTTAAAAATAACTGTTTTTAAACTTAGAATAAATCTTGCAATTGTATAAGATTTATTTTCCCAGAAGAAAGGGTTTGCAGTTATGGAATTTTCCATAAAAATATTCGTACAGCTCTTATCAGAATGACAGAGGAGAATGAGAAGTTACACTCAAACTACTCAAAATGTTAAACACAACGCAATGCAAAACGCATCTAAAGAGCAAAGCTCGCATGGAAATCTCTCAATATTTCGAAATTGAATTTGATCTAATGGTCTCTCCAGTCATATATAGCTTTCCCCTTGCCGACGAGAAATTCATAGTATCTGACACATTTCTCCAAATTATTGGACGGCATATACAGCTGCAGTTACATATAAGGGTGGGATACAATTACAGTTAAACAGGCATTTAGGATAATAACTGCTGTACAGGTCCTGTTCAGCCGAACTGTTGATCCCACAAGCAATGTATTTTACCTACTTTCCTATAATATATAAACGGTTGAGACTTCGGCAATTCGATCGAAATATCCAAATGATAACGTTAAACGGTGTCTACCGCGTTAATGAAAATTTTAGATATTTTTACTTTCGTATATTTCAATTAAATGGTCTGAATGCAGTTTATTTTATTTTTATTTAATATTTTCGTTCTTCACAATTGCAGTTCATCATCAGTATCCTCACCTGAGACACGAAAGAAACAGACGATTCTGGTTTAGTGTGACTGAAATGTCATTAGAAAAAGAAGTGGTAGTTGGGGCAGAACTGCGAATTTACAGAAACTTTACTGAAAATCGTTTGCACAAAAGACAAGACAAACAGGATAGAAATATCGAGTACACTTTAAGTTTGTATGCTGTGTCTGAAGAACGTGCTAAGTAAGAATTTTATTTCCATTATTTAATCTTTTTAATATTTATATAATAAAAAAGGTACTTAAGTATTATTCCGTCGACCGTGAAAGTTGGCCAATCTCGTCTGCAGAATTCTTAAAAGAAATGAAAGTCTTTTTGTTTGTTACACAATCAGTATTCGACACGCTTTGTTTTTGCGTTTTAAAAAGGTTTTCACAAAAGTGATGGGACACTTGTGCTTTACGAAAGGAAACTGCAATAAAATAAATTAAAAAAACATGTAAAATTTTTGTGGGTGTGTTTCATACTTAAATTTAGTAACAATTATTACATAATTTGCATTTTCTCAAAATATTAAAATATTAATTTAATAAAAATACAATTGTTTAGAACGGAGCAAAAAATGGCTGTGATGGGACACTTACTTTTCCATCAAATATTTATCCAAAAATTTTACTTTTTAAAAGGTTTTAATACTTTGTTGGATTTCCTTTTACTTTTAAAACATGATTTAATCTTCTTGGGATGGATTCGACTAATTTTTTTGTGATTTCTGGAGTGATTTTACCCCATTCTTCTTGAAGCACCGATTTTAATTATTGTTTCGAAGAAATGGTGTGTTTGCGAATGCTTGATTCCAATTCTTGCCAAATATTCTCTATGGGATTTAAGTGTGGAGATTATGAGGGTGTTTTTATTATTTCAGGACAGTTATACAGCAGCCAGAGTCTAACGTTCAAAGCACTGTGCTTGGGGTCATTGTCCTGGTAGAATTTAAAATCGTTATGAAGGTTCAATTTTCGTGCTGAAGATTTCAAATTTTGATTTAAAATGTCAATATACTTGTACCGATCCATTATATTGTCAATAAAAACAAGATTACCAACTCCAGCGTAGGACATACACCCCCATACCATAACTCCTCCTCCACCACGTTTAACTGTTGGCACCAAGTTCTGTTTGCGAAATTCTTCCCTGGGTTTTCTCCATACCAAGATTCTACCGTCAGAACCAAATATATTAAATTTACTCTCATCAGTAAATATAACTTCATTCCAGTAATCAGAATTCTTATTTTTATGTTGGATTTTGCGAAAGCCAGTCTGAGTTTTCTATTCTTTTCACTTACGAAGAATTTTTTCCTGGCTGCTCTACCGTGATATCCAGTAGATCGAATTACTCTTCTAATAGTCTCAGAATTAACAATTACTCCATATAATGTTTGTAAATCAGCAGCAACTTTAGGAGCACTCATTCTTGGATTTTTTTAAATATTTCGAACGATAATTCGCTTTATTCCATTGGATAGCTTTGATGGTCGGCCAGGTCTTTTATCCTGAATCATATGATTCTTTTTATATCGTTTAATGATATTGAAAACTGTTGAATGACTGAAGTTAACTGTTTCAGCGGTTTCTCTAATAGATTTTCCACGTTAATTTTCGAATTTCAGGCAAAGTTTCTTTTCGTTTAGCATTCATGGCTGCACAGATCTAAAAAACACAAAAATTCCAAAACAAACTGGAGAGAAATACTGCAGACGATTTTATAAATTATTTTCAATTGCTTTTGAGTAAAAATAAATAACCCAAAAGATATTTTTATTGCTTACTTCAGACGATTTTTCTTGCATAGTACGTAGTGTCCCATCACTTATGTGAGCCATTTTTTGCTTCTTTCTAAACAATTGTATTTTTATTAAATTAATATTTTAATATTTTGAGAAAATGTATGTTATGTAATAATTGTTTCTAAATGTAAGTATGAAATAAACCCATAAAAAATTTTTACATGTTTTCTTAATTAATTTTATTACAGTTTCCTTTTTTAAAGCACAAGTGTCCCATCACTTTTGTGAGACACTGTATTTCTACTATTTTGCTAGGCTATCTGATTTCACTGAAAGCTTTGTTTTAAACGCTATGAATACAGATTTTCCGAAGGTAATTTTTCCAAATTACTGCTATTTTGTTTGCCATATTCAGCAGATCATATCGAGAGCAGGATTAAGATAACTGTTTTTTTTTTCCTTCAAAATTCAAGGAAAAATACAGCAATAACAGTTAATTTATATCCTTGTTTCTAAAGACAAAACATAGCTTATTGAGAATCAAAAGGTGTTACTAGTAGTTTAATCTGACTTGAGTTTTAAACCAGGCGAAAGGGCTGACTGCATGTTTGGATGTTGTGGTTTTTCCTACGTGTATAACCTGAATACGAGCCAGTTTTCCCGAGGAAGTCCTCCATGAAGGCGTTCCTCTCCTTAGCCCTCCGAAAGTTGCTGAACACTGGTAGTTCGGTCCGAGTTTCGAATCCCGCGAATGGGCTGGCTGCATGGGCGTTTTTGTGGTTTTCCCCATGTGTAACGTGTATACGAGCCAGTTTCCCTTAGAAAGTCCTCCACGAAGGCAGCCTTCCTAGGCAGATAGCCCTCGTGTGCTTTGCCATAATTAAATACACCAAAACACCTTAGCCCTCCAATAGCCCTCTTATGCTTTGCTATATTCAAATAACCTAACCTTAGTCCTAGAGAGTCTTTTACGAAGGCATTCCTCTTGTTAAGCAGATAACCTGCGTGGGTTTGCTATATTCAAATAACCTAAAGTTACCAAAGGTCCATTATTGGCATTAAATCGCTCTGCTTGGCGAGTATTTCATTATCAAAGGGATCAAACGTAAGTAACCTCCCCCCCCCCCAAAGAAAAAAAAGTGCACCCAGATGGGAGGTAGTCTGCCTCAATGAAATCGAGCATACAGGTTCGTCACTATTTGATCTGTAAATGATTTTTCGTATAAATCCGTGCATTTTATTGATTTACTTTTATTTAATCATGGTAAAGCACACGAGAGCTATCTGCCTAAGACGAGAGATGCCTTTGTGGAGGACGTTTTAAGGGAAACTGGCTCGTATACACGTTACACGTGGGAAAACCACGAAAACATCCATGCAACCAGCCCGTTCACCGAGGTTCGAGCCCGGTCGAACTATCAGTGTTCAGCGACTTTATCGCTCGGCCGCTGGTAGGCGCCTGTCGTATTGTGAAAAATGTGCGGTAGTTTTATTTTGACCAGTGTTCCTAAGGTGAAATCGCCAATTTTAGGTGTACTGTATTTTTTAGATGAAATCAGCAAGAATTTAATCAGTTGGGCGCTTTCGAGAAAAGTCACAAACCACTAGTGGCCCACCACATAACTATTTAATAATGGATTATTAAGATAAGTTAGAATGATTGATCTACTTGTCTGACGTCGCTTAAGTATGGGTATTCGCAAAGGCACCTCGTAATGTTAAGGTGTACGGAAATCGAAGACGCATCATGTGAGGAAAAAAAGGTTGAATTGTAGGAGAGCAGTCGCACTATGTACACTCATGTGCGAAATTAAGAGAATTTGCATGTTATGCCTAATTTCTGAAAAGTAGTGCATAGATTTTAATGAAATTTGGTATGACTATATATATTTATAACACACAAAGCGTTGTACCATTCAAAAGTCACATTATGTATGCAGGATTACCAGTAAATCTCATAATGCAGAGTTTCTTAAAATGCATGTTGAGATATCAAAAATAAAATGAGTCAGTGGGGTATGGTCCCCTCTAATAGCCGGACAGGTGGCACTACATGACAGCTAGTGATGAGTCGGTATTACCGAACGGGGTATTTTGTAACGGGTACTTAGTTGTAACGGTTACTGAAAATCGGTACATCCAAGTACCCGTTACTTCAGTACCGAAATCGGTACTTTTCGGTATTCGTTACTTCTGTACCGAAACGGGTGCTTTTCGGTATTCGTTACTTTGTAACGAAAATATGCGTCTCTTCTAGGTATTCGTTACTGGAGGATGGATGAGGGTTCAGCTCACTTCGGTTTTGGTACGAGGACAGTAGTATCTGGTTGTATTTGCGAAATGGTGATATGCGCTCCTTGTGTCCATGAATGGTCTGCTCCTCAGACACTTCCGTAATTGACATGTTTTCTTATATTCAAAATCTTACTCCGTACAGATAAAATCAAACACGTGGTGACGTGGCAGAGTTCCTTCAGTGCGCAAAATCGTTAGCTGCGTATTTCGGTACTCCAAATCGTTACTAGGGCACTTCGGTACTCCAAATCGTTACTAGGGTACTTTGGTACTCCAAGTCGTTACTAGGCTACTTCGGTACTCCAAATCGTTACTAGGGTACTCGGGTACAGTAAAGCGTTACTAGGCTACTCCGGTACAGCAAACCGTTACTCCGGTATTTCGTTACTTCGGTACTCCAAATCGTTACTTGGGTACTCGGTACTTGAAATCGGTTTTCGGTACTTTTCAAAGTAACGGTTACTTGAGTAACGGGTATTTTGTACCAGGTACTTGTCTGTACCCGTTACTCTAGTACCGGGTACAAGAATGTACCGAAGTTGCCCATCACTAATGCAGCATTTAGAACACGAGGAGTTGAGTAGTCTCTGTGGCAATCGATCCCATTTCTGCAGCAAGACAGTTTTCAACTCTGAGACGGTTCTCTAAGAGGGACGGTGAAATGAAATTCCCCTAGACATGATCTATAGGGTTAAGGTCAGGAGATCTGCTAGGTTAATCCATCCAGCGAATATGCTCACTTTTCAAGTAATCGTCGATCTACTGAGCCCTATGTGGACAAGCGTTGTCGTCCATTAACAGGAACCTAGGACCAACTACGCCCCTCAAAAGTCAAACATAGGGCTGTATGATCCCGTCTGTATACTCCACAGCAATCAGGGAGACTTTGTCAAACACATGCAGAGGTGTGCGGCCGTCCAACATAACGCCTGCCCAAACCTCTACAACCGCAAAGATCGTTTTCCTTTACGAGAGAGAGATGATATCGTGTTCCAGGCTTTCTCCAGATACAGGGACGCGGTGAATCAGTGTCCAGGTTGAATCTCGAGTCATCTTGAAAAATACACGGTGCTCTACTGAAGTCCGGTCCAACCGCATGTTGTCTGCTCCATGCTAAACGCGTTGTCTTGTGTGCTGCAGTGAGCGGGATGCAGACAGCAGGTCTTCTAGGGTCGTGGAACTCGGGTTCCATTGACAGCGAATAGCTGCGAAGTTGTAGCAATCCTATATTTTGCAGCGCTGAAAATGCAAAAGATCCTCATACGTCGTTGTGGATCTCGGTCGACCTTGTAGAGGTCTTCTCGGTATGGATCCAGTGTCCTGAAACTGCTTCCACGAACTGCAGACGGTACTGGACGTTACACTGAGTTCCGTAGCCACGTGCATTTGCGATTGGTCTGCCTCCTATTTACAGGCAATTCTCCATCTCATTTCATCATCCACACTTTCGTGGTTACTCATTTTATCTGATACCTCATAAAATTTACCTACCTCTGGCTAGAAACACGGGGAATATCGTAAGGGAGAAACAGCATATAAATCGCCGAAAGTCTCCCGTGCGCTTATGAGGTTGGCGTTTTCGAGGTTTTCCCCACGCGTAATGTGCATAAGAGTCAGTTTTGCTTACAAAGTTCTCCACGAGGCACCCTTACCCTTAGGCAAATAACCGTCGAATGCTTTGCTATAATCAAACAAACCAGACCAAACAATAGATATATAAATAAGTAGCTTAAAAACTGCTATATTTTATGTATACTCATTAAGTAGTATTTCAATATATATAATGATTAAAAGAAAGGAAAAGTCGGATCCTAACTGATTGTATATAATGTAATCCCCATGAAGGCCCTAACAATTCTTTCTCACTTAAAGTCGTAACCCAAAAAGAGAACAAATTAAACTTCAGATACGTATACAATACTGAATCTAATACAAAAAATACAAAATATAAAAATAAATTATATATGTACGAAATCTAACTAACTATTTATATTGATATTACGTAAATATAGGTATGGTAATGAACATTGTATAATAAAGATATTTTATACCTTATTCTACATTTGGTTCCATTTATATATACCTATACATAGATATATATAATTTAAGGATTCCGTTTAAGGATTATAGTAGTAGTTAATACTACTACATATAAAACACAAAAGTGCATCAATAATGTATTTTTCAGTATTATTTAACTTCATTCTTAGGAATTTTCTGCAGTCTAGTTTGCGTTATTTTATTCATAAGTCTCAAATAAAAACAATTATTGGTTATATGCCATTAGAAAATTAACCAAAAAGCAGCGACCACGATGTAATTGAGAAACAGTCCTTAGCCGTGAAAAGGTTGAAAGCCATTCGGTTATGACTATTATCTCACATACTCAGCTACTTCGCATACATGGAACATAGCATTCGAAATGAAAAACTCAATATTTACTACAAATTCATTCGTGTAACAAATATCTGTCTTTCTACACCTATGGCTTTAAAAAAGGATGTTATTTATCTTACAGTTTATCGTTAAGTAATACATTTTCATTGTACAAAATTGCATTCATTCGAAGAATTCAATTTGTATTTTCCTCTGTATAAAACTGAAAGTAGAGAAGTTAGATGTTTAAACAACCCCCGCATTTTCTGAAGATCCCTAGCGAGATTGTCCGCTCCTTGTCAGCTCTCCCCCTGAAAAAAGGGATTGTAAATTTATGACCTGACCGCAAATGAGGGTATTTCACTCATTTTATCTGATACCTCATAAAATTTACCCACCTTGGCTAGAAACATGGGGAATATCGTAAGGGAGAAACAGCATATAAATCGCCGAAAATCCCCCGTGCGCTTACACCCTCCCCCCCCACAATCAGAGCTCCACAGACACGCACGTGTACGCTTACGTATTCGACTTTGAATATTTGCATGATTCTTTGGCGGCATAAAACTTTTGGTTCGACAGTTTTCGAAAAATTCACATAATTTGCAAGTTCTTTTAATTCTGCACACGAGTGTATAAGTACATACTAAATAATTTTTATTGCATGCATTAGTAAAATTTGGCGCACATTTCAAGAACCTTGCGGCACACTCAAGTGCCGTGGCACAGTGGTTGAGAATCACTGTCATAACAGAACCATGTTGAATAGTTGCGCGATTACTTTAGTACGTTTCTCAATGTGTAAGATGAATAGGAGCCACTTCTCTTAGAAAGACCTCTGCGAAGGCAACCAGCGATGATGATGATGTTGCTGCTCCTCGTCGCTCCTACTCCTCCTCTCCACCGCTCTTGAAACTAACTTTTTGTCCGTTTGTCATGGATCATCAGGATAAAATAGGTATTTAGCATTTAAAATATGCTTTTACCTATATTTGAAGTTTTCGCCCGAAGGCATTGGCGTTATTTAAAAGTTTAAGAGCACGAGTGCTCACGGCGTAAAGGCGAATCCATGGCCGAGTACCGCCATCTAGTGACCAAAAGAGTCTTTAACTGAAAGCGTGACATTTAATCACGAACTTGAGCTGTTGTAGGGGGAACTCAGTCAGTATGAGCACTATTATTATTTCCTCTTGCATTTATTATATAATTTACAGGTAGAGAACACATATATCTTGTAATATTTGAAGTATGCTGTGATTTTACACATTAGGACAATAACGGTTTGAAGATAGAAATACACAACACAAATCACTAAATGCAAAACCTGCTTAGTCAGGTATTGTAAAGTCTATAGCCCGCTTTGCCGGATGAAAAAACTTGTAAACTTGAAAAACACATTTGAAAATGATGATAATGATAATAAGTGAATACATAACTAGGCAAACGTTTTTCGCGAATCTTTAAAGTCGCCAGGACTCACTGGCGACTACTACCCAATGTTTGTGGGAGTGTGTATAATCAGAAAGTACCAAATAATAAAGAAATTACTCTAGATAATAATTAACAATTAAGTAATTGTAGGTAATACCATTGCATATAATCTCTACATAATTATGCGGGAAGACAAAGAAATTGTCAAATTGATTGTTAATATATACATTTTACAATACAGTATTTCCTCGTTTATTTTTCGGGCCCACCAGCGGCCGAGCAGTAAAGTCGCTGAACACTGGTAATTCGGTCCCAGGCTCGAATCCCGCGAACGGGCTGGCTGCATGGGCGTTTTCGTGGTTTTCCCCATGTGTAACGTGTATACGAGCAAGTTTCCCTTAGAAAGTCCTCCACGAAGGCAACCCTCCTCTTAGGCAGATAGCCCTTGAGGCTTTCCATAATCACAGACACACACACTCTCCACGTTTATTTTTCCTCCTAGCTTTTTACCGTTAGGTTCTAAAAACTATTCTCGTCATTTTCCTCTTCCTCTCTCGCACATAATTTTTTTTATTCTGGAAGTTAGTTTACTGGTAAATTGTATTCCCTTGATTATTTTTAATTGTATTTGGTGTTGAATTTGTATTTGCATTTCATCCATTTTATTTCCTCTTGCATTTATTATTTGAAATGCATTTTGCGCATATTCTTCGTTATGCTATCCGGACGTGGCAGACATTCTCACTCTTAAGAGACATTCCAAACGGGTGATTTAACTTGACTTCTATCATTGAGCTTCCAGCTCATCCTGGCATTATTGATTAATGTATTTAGTGTTTTGAAATCCGGGTTTTTGTTCTCTCTCCTTCTTTCAATATCCCTCTTGGGAAATGCGGTCAAGGTTCACTCATGTGAGGTGCCCCTAGGGCTTTGCAAGGTCAATGAGTCACAGCGTTGTGTCTGGCTCAATTACCGTTAGATATCAGATCAGTGTCCGGCCGATATTATAATATTAATATTCTTATTGGAATGCAGGTTTCATTGAAAGAAATAATGTTGTGATAGTTACCTGCACTTTATCCACGAACACTCTTTTCATTTGTTATGTTCTTATTGTAACGATGTTCTTTAGAAGTGAAATGACTCGCATAATTTCCTCCTCTCGATTTGTCGATGATAATATTAGTTGAAAAAAAAAAGAGGGGGAATACGGTATTCCAATTTTACGTATGTAATATAACCTGAGTTTTCTAATGCATTTCATTAATTGATTTATTTGATATAAAATAATGATGATCTTAATCTTGTATTTAAAATATTTGTTATTTTAGTGCGAACACTTTGTTCTTCGTGGATGAGATACTGGTTTCAAGTGAAGATAGTGGATGGCTGATTTTTAATGTGACCGAACAGGTTAAGGAGTGGATTGCATTTCCAAAGAAAAATTTAGGCCTCTATATGGAGATAAAGTCTTCTAGCGTGTGTGAGTGCCGAATTTTTTTTCACTCTAATTTTAAGATAATGTGAAGGTACACTGCTGCCGGAGGGGGGGGGAGAGACAATTCTATATTCCCCGTTCTAACTGGGCCGATTGACGAAATTTAAATTACGTTTTTTATGTCTCGAAAGCGCGACTTAGGATATATATTAGATTTATATATAGCATTGTTCTAACATAGATATTTTGACACTAAATGGGACTTTTTTTGAAATAACATACCTATTTTTTTCCATATTTTGATTCTTCGATTCACATTATGCCAAACTTCCAAGTTTTGTAAAAATCGCGCTAGTAGTTTTTAAAGAAGTATTTCAAAATCCTCATTGTTAATTGAATTTGATATATATTTATTAATATTCTGTTTTTCGGATCTATATTTATTGATTTCTCTTCCTTTCAAATTTCTATATTTAGGTTGATTCCAAAAAAAATTCGTCCACTTTTTATGATTTGTTTTTAAAATTTGTATCTTTAACTAATTTTTAAATATTTTGAAAAGTTTTGAATTATAACCTATAAAATTTTTACCTTCGTCTTAAAGTAGTTGTCTTTCTAAGCATACATGCAAAAAATTAGAGTTTTTTTATTCAAAATTTCTTAAGACATACGTGGATTTACATTATGGCGCGTTTTTAAATTTGGTGCGGCCGATTGCAACCAAAAAGGGAGGTGCACAACTACATGCTATAGCAGTCCTATATACAAAATTTCAACGTTTTGGCGTTATGCGAGATCCATACATACATACTTACGTACGTACTTAAAGACGCCACGAAAAAAAATCTCTTCTGAATCCATTTTAAATCAGTTTTATAATTCGTTTTGGGGAAAAGATTTCTTTATTCTGTCCTTACGTACACATCTCTCGCAAAAACTTCGTTAAATTGCATTCGATATCGTTGAAATATGAAACCCGGAATTTTTCATGATTCCAACACTTCCTTTATTTCGTACAAGGAAGTAAAAAGAGAAAGAATAAATGTATGGTTTAGAAAGAGTGACATCTCTTGTTAAAGCCAGTTTAAAACTGGTTATTTTGTCGTTTGCACATCAAAACGTCGAAGTCATTTTCATTTACTGATTGTGCAAAAAATTTTGTTTCCAGGTGGAAAAGCGTTATAACATGAAATTTTGTTACAAATTAGGTAAATGTGCTACCGGAAACGTTACGCATGATTCGAACAGTATATGGTGATGTGCCATTTTAAAGTGTATGAGTGGTACAACCTTTTTAAATGTCAGCGCGAAAGCTTAAAAATGAACCAAAGCTAGGGCGCCTTCAGCTTTAAATGTTACGTGTATAAACGGTTAGTCCTAGAGATTATAAGCAGTGTTTCGATGATCCGAAGAAATGCTGAAGAAATTGTCTGGCGACTATTCTGAAGGCGATAAATTTATTTGAAGGTTGGCAATATTTTTCTTTATTTATAAAAAATTGTCCGATTACTTTAATATTGCCGCGTCCTGCATTTTGAGTGTCCCCTTGCCGCGTAGAACACCTATACACTCACAAACATCCAAGTTTTCTCTGGAATTCGAATCTGGGTCCATCGATAGCCAGCGTTACTAACCACTATCTGGATACATCTCGGGATTTGTATGCAAGATGGCTATTGTGAAACAGAAAAGTAACCTTATCTTTTTTGAAATAAAATAATATGGCAATGTAAATTAAAATTAAAATTAGACCCCCCGCCCCGAAAAAAAAAAACACCTCAGTTTGATGTAGATTTCGAAAAGCTCTATCGATTTTGAGGACGATTAGACATGAGTCTCTCTTCTTCAGCAGCAAAGACGAAATTTTTCTTTTCTGTCCCCCCCCCCCAATTTTTTTTTGCTTAATTACTATTATAAGAAAAAATATTTTAAACTGAAGCAAACTTGCCAAATAAAGGCCAAAATAGATTATAAAAGTTACCAAGTGATAGAGAAATATCTCCAAGTAAGGAATTAAGTAGTCAAACAGCTTGGTTTCAGTAATTTAAGCAAAAGGAGCAAATTTTGTTTGGCGTCGGATTTGAAAGTGGTTAGACACAAGTCTCTCTTCTTCTCTATCAGGGGAAAAATAAATACATAATTATTAAAAAAAAAAAAAAAAAAACTGAAAGCTTTCGGATTTTATATTACGCCCAAAGGTTTTTTTTTTTTTTTTTTTTTTTTTTTTTTTCCCATTTACACATACAGGGGTTGGACAAAAATATGGAAACACCTTTAAAAAAACATGTTTCTTTGCTTAATATGGTGTAGGAAACCCGTTGGCATCCAAAACAGCTTGCAGTCTTCTCGGAATGCATAAATACAGTTCCTGTATGTTTGCCAAGGGAATATTATACCATTCTTCCTGCAAAACGGTGGCAAGTTCAGATAACGATGTTGGCGGTGGATAACGAGAACGCACTTTCCGTTCCAATGTAGACCACAAAGGTTCGATAATATTCAGGTCTGGTGACTGTGGTGGCCAGGGGAAATGGGACAACTCATCCTCGTGCTCAGAAAACCAGTCCTGGACAATGTGAGCTGTGTGAACAGGCGCTTTGTCGTCTTGGAAGACACCATCACCATCGGGGAACAAAGTTTGTACCATGGGATGAACTTGATCGGCCAAAATGTTCACACAAGTCTTGGCAGTCATGTGCCCTGACACAGTTATCATGGGGCTAGCAGAGAACCACGATATGGCTGCCCAAACCATAACAGAACCCCCGCCATGTTTCACTCTTGGCAACAAGCAGTCTGTATTATAGGCTTGAGATGGCGTTCTCCAGACGTAAACTCGGCCAGAAGTGGGAAACAATGTGAAAGAAGACTCGTCAGACCATATTACTCGCTTCCACTGCTCTATAGTCCAGGCTTTATGACTTAAACACCACCTTTTCCTGTTACGGGCATTAGCATCACTGATGAGTGGCTTCTTGATTGCACCACGGCCAGCAATTCCCTGTTTATGAAGCTCCCTTCTAATGGTTTTGGTACTCACAGGGTTCGGTAACACAACATTCATTTCAGCAGTAACTTTTGCAGCTGCGGTCTTCTTATTTTTTGTCACAATTGCCCTTAATGATCGTCTGTCACGATCACTCGGGACACACTTTCGTCCGCGCTGTGATTTAGCAGATGATGTTTTTCCGCTTTTCAAATATGCGGAATAAATCTTCGGTACAGTACCTCTTGAAACACTAAACACCTCGGCTACCTTGCTTACGGAAGCACCTACCAAACGTGCTCCAACAATTTGCCCACGTTCGAAGTCTGTTAACTCTGACATAATGCAATGACAACCTCACATAACAGTACTCCGACAACAACTGAACTATTTAGCACATTTACGAAGTTGTATAGGTGGCGTCAGTAGTCAAAAACGCCAGCGCCACCTACATATTTCATTAAAATCAATCTTTCTTTTCAAACATGCATTTCACAAGGTGTTTCCATATTTTTGTCCATCCACTGTACATACACGTTTGGAGATAATTTAAGCTAAAAATACTTAGAAACAGCATATCTTTTGAATTTCCGATAGGCAGTGTCGCTCGCTGGACATAAAAATATTTTATTCCGCACAGCGTGTTGACACTGCTCGCTTTGAAATCATTCGGTTTCTTAATCAAGAATTCGTTAAAGTTTAAAAAATATGAAATAGATAATAAAATAAACTCGATATTCAGGATTCGAACTTCCAGGTGCCCATATTCGGGAGGAGGACTAAATTCAAAATTTGATGGCTCTAGGTACGATTGTTTTTTCACAATGCGAGAAACATGCATACATTCATGCAGATTCTTCATTATTTAATTTCTTTAAATATAAATCACGGCGATAACATTTGGTGGCAACAGCTTCAAAAGTGATTCAGCGCAAAATGCCGTTTCGAGACTCATAGCCCATCTGGGCTAACGCTCCTTTGGGATAAATAAATAAATAAAAAAGAGGGGAAAATAAATCCAGGAAAAGATGTACAGTGTCTCACAAAAGTTATGGGACACTTGTGCTTTACAAAAGGAAACTGTAATAAAATAAATTAAAAAACATGTAAACATTTTTTGTGGGTGTGTTTCATACTTAAATTTAGTAACAAATATTATACATAACATACATTTTCTCAAAATATTAAAATATTAATTTAATAAAAATGCAATTGTTTAGAACGGAGCAAAAAATGACTCACATAAGTGATGGGACACCATTAGATACTACTACGTACTGCAATAAAAATATTTTTTGGGGGTTTTTATTTTTACTCAAAAGCAATTGGCGGTAATTTATAAAATCGTCTGCAGTATTTCTCTCCAGTTTGCTTTGGAATTTTTGTGTTTTTTTAGCTCTGTGCAGCCATGAATGCTAAACGAAAAGAAACTTTGCCTGAAATTCGAAAATTAACCTGGAAAATCTATAAGAAAAACTGCTGAAACTGTTAACTTGAGTCATTCAACAGTTTTCAATATCATTAAACGATATAAAAAGTATCATATGATTCAGGATAAAAGACCTGGCCGACCATCAAAGCTATCCAATGGAATAAAGCGAATTATCGTTCGAAATATTAAAAAAAATCCAAGAATGAGTGCTCCTAAAGTTGCTGCTGATTTACAAGCATTATATGGAGTAATTGTTAATCCTGAGACTATTAGAAGAGTAATTCGATCTGCTGGGTATCACGGTAGAGCAGCCGGGAAAAAATTCTTCGTAAGTGAAAAGAATAGAAAACTCAAGACTGGCTTTCGCAAAATCCAACGTAAATAAGAATTCTGATTCCGGAATGAAGTAATATTTGCTGATGAGGGTAAATTTAATATATTTGGTTCTGAAGGTAGCATCTTGGTGTGGAGAAAACCCAGGGAAGAATTTCGTAAACAGAACTTGGTGCCAACAGTAAAATATGGTGGAGGAGGAGTTATGGTATGGGGGTGTATGTCGTCTGCTGGAGTTGGTAATCTTGTTTTTATTGACAATATAATGGATCGGTACAAGTATATTGACATTTTAAATCAAAATTTGAAATCTCCAGCACGAAAATTGAACCTTCATAACAATTTTAAATTCTACCAGGACAATGACCCCAAGCACATTGCTTTGAACGTTAGACTCTGGCTGCTGTATAACTATCCTGAAATAATAAAAACACCACCACAATCTCCAGACTTAAATCCCATAGAGAATATTTGGCAAGAATTGGAATCAAGAATTCGTAAACGCACCATTTCTTCAAAACAACAATTAAAATCGGTGCTTCAAGAAGAATGGGGTAAAATCACTCCAGAAATCACAAAAAAATTAGTCGAATCCATTCCAAGAAGATTAAACCATGTTTTAAAAGTAAAAGGAAATTTAACAAAATAATAAAACCTTTTAAAAAGTAAAATATTTGGATAAATATTTGATGGAAAAGTAAGTGTCCCATTACTTATGTGAGCTATTTTTTGCTCCGTTCTAAACAATTATCTTTTTATTAAATTAATATTTTAATATTTTGAGAAAATATATGTTATGTAATAATTGTTACTAAATTTAAGTATGAAACACGCCCACAAAAAATTTTTACATGTTTTCTTAATTTATTTTACTACAGTTTCCTTTTGTAAATCACAAGTGTCCCATCACTTTTGTGAGACGCTGTGTTAAGATTGCTGTTTGCATTTTGGCCTAATTTTCCTTTCTGTGTTGGCATGTTCTCTTTCAAGAAGTATTTCGATGATCTGAAGAAACACTGAAAAAATTGTGTAGACTTCTCTGGCAAATATTTTGAAGAAGATAAACAACATCTGTTCAATAATTTCAAGCAACATTATGAACGTTCATAAATTAAATTTTGCATAAAATCATAATTAAAGAGTTGATAAACAAAATTTTGCGTTTTCTTAAAAATTAAAATGCTACGAAAGTACGTATGTTTCTGGTTTATTTATATTAAATTAGCTACATTTGTTGATATTTTGTAGGACACTTTTATGTGTATCGCATAATGTTACCAAAATACTGGTGGACAAACACGATCCCATTAAGTTGCGTCCACTGTAGTTTATTGTTGGAAGCAGAACAGAAACGTTCTTCAACTTGGTGAAGCATTTTGGGTCATTCAATGTCGGAAATGGCTAACACATCTGGAATTTCATGCATAACTGTGGCAAGGGTTTTCGCATAAATACCAAAAAGGTCTACTAAATCAGTCTCAAGGTCTGTAGGCCCAGAAACCGCTTTTGCTAGATCGTGAGATCTGTGGTTCACAGTGCCTTGAACATGGAGATCCGAATTGACTTCTGACCTCTGCGGCTTTGAGTGAAAAGCCACTTTTGAAAATATGGCCACCCAGTTCGATTCACATGCAACCGTAATTCGACCTTTTCACTTTCTTTGCATCGTATTAACTTCGGTAACGAAATGTTTAATGTGCGTTATTGACAGAAAAGGTAATCGAAGTGGACTCGTTGATTGGGCAGCAAACAACTGTCGCAGAGTATCAATAAACCGAGTCGACCCCGGTATAACGCTGCATGTCTTAGTCGACCCCGCTATAACGATCTTCAATGGACCCAGAATTTGTGTCTCTGTATCCGATCTGATAAGAAAAAAAAAATCTGATGTGTACACCACATGACTTCCTTGTACGGAATATTAAATTATACGAATTTTTTCTTGCATTTCATTGAATTAAATCTATTTCGCCGACAGCGCATAAACCACAATAGAATAAATGCATTCTTTAAAATTCACTCTAGTATTTGTTTACCATAGCGACACTCCGGCGCTAGATTCACTTAACAGTATTAATAATTATATAACAGTTAACTTATATAATAATTATATAACGGAAACTAAGTTAACTGTTATATAATCCAATAATTATATAACAGTTAACTTATATATTTCGTTCATATTATAACTCATAATGGAAAAAAATTATATCATTTAAAGAATAGAATTGTCTAATCGTTGCCACATGTTCTATTCAAATACTATAATAAAGCTACAACTATGTATAAAAGAAATTAAGCAAACAAAACAAAAAAGAAACAGTTTTTCACAGACGATTCAGTATTTCTCATTCAATTAATTCAGTTCTCACTTCACGAGAAGGTAAAAATACATAAAAACTCAAAATATCTCTATTAAAAATTACGAAGTAAATCTCAAACACTTATTTCCTCGAAAAAATTCCAGAAAGAATTAAGCATGATTTAATTGGCAATAATAAATGAATGCGTTATCTTTGTTGTTGCGAAGCTAAGTTTCTCTAGATTGGCAACAAATCCACTAGTCTCCTGTTTCAAATGTAAACATCAATGGCCGCCATAAAAAAAAAGGCTTAGCGGCACTTAGACAATTTTAAAATTGTTGATAATTCTAAAAATATTGCACACAGATTTACTAAAGGCATAAAAACCTTAACCGGAAGATAAAATCAACATAATACAATCATTTTTAAAGCAAAAAAATGTACCATTTACAAACATATAAGGGTAAAGAAACTGAGATCACTGAGCCGGGTAACAGAGTGGATAAATATATAAATATATTTATATACGTTTGGTGAGGCTGATTTCAACCAAAATACGAGGTGCACATCTACATGTTATAGCAGTCCTATATACAAAATTTCAACGTTCTGAGGCTAGTCATTTTTGAGTTATGGGAGATACGTACGTACGCACGTACTACATACGTTCGTAGAGACGCCACGAAAAATTCTCTTCTAAGATGATAACTCACTGTGGAGTGCTGTTGCTAAATTTAAGAGACGCAACACTAATATTCCGCCCATTAATGGCCCCCACGGGATCGCATACACCGATTTTGAGAAAGCTGAGTCCATTGCAGATCACTATGCATCTCAATTTCGCACTCACAACATTTCTAACCCTCAAACAGAACACTTGGTTTCGACACTCATCACACAATTCCAAACAAAAACACACACAAACAACACACCCTTAGTCATGCCTTCAGAGGTTATTAGATATATCGAGAAGAGAAAGAATCGAAAAAGCCCTGGTATAGACAAAATCAGTAACAAGATGATCAAGGAAATGGGAGCAAAAATGTTATGTAAATTCTCCAAATTATTGAATGCTATGCTCCGCCTACATCACTTTCCAACCAATTGGAAAACTGCAATCATAGCACCGATTCTGAAACCCGGAAAAGACCCAACGCTGGCTTCCTCCTACAGGCCGATCAGTTTACTGTCGACCTTAAGCAAAGTCGCTGAAGCGGTCATCTTAAATAGTATCCAAGAATTCCTTGAAGAAAACCAAATCCTCATCCCACAGCAGTACGGATTCCGGAGAAAACACTCTACAACTCATCAATTGTACAGAGTCACAGAAATGATTGCTGAAGGATTCCAAAAAAGACACATCACTGGAGCACTCTTTCTCGATATCTCGAAAGCCTTTGATTGTGTATGGTTACAGGGCCTCACATACAAACTAATCACTCTGGGTTTCCCAGATTACATCATAAACATCATTAATTCCTATCTATATGATAGATACTTTGTCGTTCGTTATAACAACACTCACTCTACACGGAAAGTAACCCTTGCGGGCTTACCGCAAGGAAGTTTGCTTTCGCCCACACTATTTTCTATTTATACGAACGACATCCCTCACAACCCTCTCACAACACTAGCACTCTATGCAGACGACACCGCGATCCTATATCAAGCTGCGTCTATGGCCGCAGTCGTACAGGCACTACAAGAACACATCCATGCACTAGAGTCCTGGATGATTAAGTGGAAAATCAAGATCAATGTTGAAAAGTCGGAAGCTGTCTATTTCACGAAGAAAAGGATCTTCGACTTAAGTATCACCCTCAAAATGTATGACATCAGTATTCCCTGGGCCAAGCAAGCCAAATATCTCGGAGTCATTTTAGACCAAAAACTCACTTGGGCCCCACACATAACATTTGTTTTGAACAAGTTTCGGGGTACTAAAGCCTTACTCAACCCCCTAATTGCCCGAAACTCCGTTTTATCTATACAAAATAAACTTCATGTATATAGATCCATGTTGCGACCCATTATCACCTATGCCTGCCCAGTCTGGGGTTATGTGTGCAAAACCCACATGCTTAAAATTCAGCAAAGTCAAAATGTCGTGCTGAGGATTATATCCAACAGTCCCTGGTTCTTCAGAAACGAGGCTATCCAGAATGAATTAAATATTGAAAGTATTAGCATACACATAGCAAAAATAGCACGGAAATTCTTCAACAACATAGAAAAGATTAACAACAGTTCCATCCCTAGACTAAATTATGATTACAATAGCGAAGCTAATAAAAAAAGACCCGGAGCAGTTCTCCGGCACTTAATTTAATCTATCTACTGCTTTAATTACTAAATTTTGCATTTCAATAGCTATGTTATGTTTGCATTCCCTCACCATACATGCAATTCTCAAAAGCACACGCGCATGTGTCGCCATCTGTCATACAGAATAGGAACCAATAATGCATCACACCATCACTTGATATGTCCAATTTATCCTATTTTTATACTTAGTTCAGAACTCATTAAAATTAGGCCAACTTATTTCAGTCCAGAATCCCGTTACTTAATGTTACTGTATAGTATCTAGACAACTCTCTTTTTTATTTCATCATATTAACGTACCCAGGATTTAAACGAAGTTTTTAACTTTAAAAATTTTCCCCACCAATGCCTGTCGAGCAAGGAAATGCACTCTCTTTCCAGGACTCCCATTGGATCGCATGACCAGTAGCTCCTCCCACTCTACCATGGACCTGCCCTGCAACCCGTTTCTCACTCATTTGAGCGCCGGACGTCGAAGCTGTGACTGCTATGCCTTATCTCTCCTGACGGACGTTCTGACCCTACGAGTTGTGAATACGCAAGGCTCAAAATTTAATACCGTCAATTGCTTATCACTTACTTATGCCATGACTCAACAATCACTGAACTCTCTTGAGGAATATTCTTCCTCTATTATCCTCTCCAACATGTTATGCCAGGAAAGACATGCTTATCCAAAATGAATTATGCACAGGATATGGCTGTCCCAGCCTAGGAGCCTGATGAAGTGCCCAGCACCTGAGCCTTCAGAATTAATTTTAAGGTATCCGACCTCGTTCGGGTACCATTTTTTTAAAAATGGTTTTTATTTTAACTATAAACATATTAATTTGAAGATAAGCATATTGATGAGTGAAAACAATTTAAAACTTAATGCTAAGTAATTTTAATTTTGAAAAATAATGAAAAAGGGGATCATTTTTGCTTAAATTTTGCCTTTACGGCAACAACCACGGCGAACAATGTATATATAAATATGCAGTTTTTTTAATTTGTATTTATATTTACACTTGTTTTGTATGCAATGAAGCAAAATAATTAAGAAATATTCATATATTCTTGAGATATGTCGAAATGTATAGTATTTACTGTATATTTTACTATTATTGCATCCAAAATCTAAAAATAAAAAGTAACAATTCAACTTCTAATTAATATTTCTAAAATCTTTTGCTTCAGAGCATGCATCAGATTATATGAAATATGTATAGAAAGTATCATTAAATTTTATCCATAAAATTTTGAGTTATGGCTGTTACCATTGGCAATATTTACAGAAAAAACATTTTTCAGAAAACAAGTTTAAAGTTTTCATAAAACAATTTCTTAGTGAAAGAAGCATCCATGATAATTAAAATTCCCTTGCTTTGTAACTTAACACCTTGTTTTTTCTTCCCACACTTTGCACCTTTTCTTTCGAACAAAGCGGAATTTTTTCTTTGGGTTTTCGTAAAACTTGTGGAATGCCACCAAGAGTCATGATTTTGCATTTTATGAAATTTTCGAATTCCCTGCTCAGTGTAAAATTCGGGGCACATACCTAACCTTGAAAATGCTTCAAGCAAACCTATAAATCCATCATTAAATAACATTAAATAACCCAACACTTAATTTGCTCCAAACATTAATATTCGCAAGTTTATGAATGTTTCTTTCGGAACAATTTGCAATAAAATACCATTAAAACTTTCCTTGATATTTTGATACTGATACTTATATATAACTCTTGTTTACGTAGTCAACTCCATATATGTAGGTTTAATTAAATTCAAAATATATATTGATATACCAGAGGTTTTTGCCTAATGTTTTTCTTTCTGATTTTTTTTTTTTTTTTTTTCTGATTTCTGCAATTACACATTCATAGTTGCACCAATTCATTGATTACTGAGGAGGGCATTGGCTTCGAAGAAGAGCTACAATGGAACAAGCAGTTAGTAAAACCTGCTGCATCTCAATTAAGTTTCAAACATGACTTCTAATTGCAATCCCTAATTCTGCAGTTTATCCATAAAAGAAGCAGTCAGTTTACCTTTTCCTTTCAATTCAGGAGCGGAGTTTTTTACTTTTCATAGTCCACTACCAACCCTTTTGTACATGTTCAATGCATTCCACTTTCTTGACCAAATCTTTACCATATATATCTTTCACAATTAAAAACCCCTTAGAATCCCCGTCCTCGTAATACTCCGTGTGCTTCAGCTTTCGTAATGTAATAGATCATTCAAACAGGGAATAAGCACCAACTGCTTCCATACCCGAAGCTGCTTCTTTATAATTTGCAGAACAATTATATTACGCTTTACATATGTCGTGCTGAAGATTGCATGCTATTCTGTTTACATTGTTGCAAATGATGCAAAAATGCGACATAGCCTTCAAATCAAGCACTTTGTCAACGCTAATCCACAAAGCAGCAACACATACATTCAACGTCGAATACCCTCTGCGCCAAACTAAATACGAAATTAAGGGGAAAAACTAACACCAGATTCTTAAAATGTATTACAAAATATCTAAACTTAGTACGCAGGTTTATAATTTACAATATCTTGATGATAAATAAAGTTTCTAAATAGGTATATCTATTTAAACGCTCACTTCCGGCCCAGAATATTGGAACTTCCGGTTTATTCAGTTATAGAAAAATGCTTATAACTTCAGTTCTAATTAACCTATCAACAAGCAAAAACTTGTATTTGATAGCTAAAGATGTATTCTTTCAGATAATGTAATAAAGTAAAAATCGAAATTTTGACCGAAAATCGTCTTTTGTACGAGGTCGGATACCTTAAAGCAGTTTTATAATTTTTTTGAAGGAAAAGAGTATTTTATTCTGTCCTTACGTACAGATATCACGCAAAAACATCATTAAATTGCATTCGATAGCGGTCAAAATGGATATTTTCGTTGAAATATGCTGCCTGAAACTTTTCGCTATTACAATACTTCCTTTTTACTTCGTACAAGGAAGTAATAACGGATCATCTCACAAAATAGCATAACAAGATATGTAGAAAATGAGACATATAGATAATGATATGTAGATAATGATAATGAAACATAGAGAAGAGCGATTTCCGCTGCCACATCTTTCAAAAGATGTTAATACAGGAAGCACCGCTTAATGCGATCGCTTGTGCCCACCGCTATTTTGATAACATTAAACAAATGATAACACTAAACCATGAGAAGAAATATCCTTCAAATAAGCAATGGAATTTAAATAATTTGATATAAGTGTAACCCGAAGTATATAAATAGTGTTGCGTCTGTAAGGGTTCGTAACACATTGAATGCACACATGTCAATATAATTTATTTAATCAAAAGAAACACTTCAAAGTTCCAGAATTTTCCACAGAAATTCACAGCATCACAGAGTGCATTTAGTATTTACACTTAGAGCTACTAAGAAAGTTAAACACAGGCAATGGAAAGCGCATCTAAAGCTAACTCGGATATATTTCAATTCACGCGGAACTAACAACTCGCGACAACAATAACTAAGCAACTAGCTAACTGAGAGCAGATGAATTGGCATGAATTGCGGTAAAGATGAGTATTTAGTCCTGGGACTTTGACCCTACGGGGTACGTCGTAGTGATGAAAAGACACTCCACTTTAGAATTTAAGTGGAAATTTTTTCAGAGGAAACTAAGTACCGTTCCGGTGGCTCCATCTTTTGGCAATGCTGTAAGTAGTTGTAAAGGGAGATGTTGGTAGAATGAAGCAGTTGTTTTATTTCGGAGTAATTTTTGATAAGCAATTATTGTAGGCATAATATGGATGATGATGAGATGATTCAAAATACTTGAAATACAGTGATTAAACATTTGTGGGGTGCAACATTAGTAAAATATGAGAGCAGATGCTCTCTCTACAGCCTTATATATGGTTTTCAACCGGCTGCCAAGATATTTCTAATACTTCCTGCTTCTCGAAATTAATTAAAAGCAATACGAGGGTCGAATTACGGTTGCAGCTAATATAGTGATCAATTACATTTATTGAATTACAATACTTATTACAGTGAGCATGTACCGGAAAATTAGTCGCCAAGTTTGGCGATTTTTACCAATTTTGGCGACAAAATAAATTGTCCAAATTGTTGTCAGGTTTGGCGATTTTTGCCAATTTTGGCGACAAAATAAGTTGTCCAAATTGTCGTCAGGTTGGCGATATTTCGCCAAATTATAGTATTCCAGAGGTTCGAGTCCTGGCGTAGGCACTACTCATTTTTGATGTCTCCTGCTTCGAAATAATCTAATGACTCTACAACCGAGATACGCATTTACTCAATGTTAAATGCACTTACCCTTGTATTCTTACTTCTTCGGCATAGCTTTCTCTTAAAATTTGTTTTGCCTTACATATTTGTACGCCTGAACGATAACTATACGAGGATGAATCGATTTCGAAATTTAGGGAATATCGCTTTTTGAACCCCTTGAGGAAGGGGAAAATTGCGTGAATACTTCAAAAATTTTCAGAACCATGTGAAAAAAATGCAGAACTCCCCTTAGTAAAAAAACTCATCAATTTAAAATAAATAGTATGCTGCTACTTCCGCATATGTTTAATTTCGCTTTTAAATTTAATCTGTCTCTTACTGATTAACAAAGTAAGGGATTAAAAACAGTAATCTCAACTCTTCTTCTCTATCGTTATTAATTCTATCTTAATCGTTATCGCTAGCTGCAACGATTAAAATAGTATTATGCAATTTTTCATTTTTATAATAATTATTTTAGGCGGCTAGTCAATCTTTCATTTATATCTTCATTAGGCTTTTAAAGCATTTGCTAAAATTGAATTATTTTCAGTTTTTTACAGCTCGTAGTTTAGCACCACATGATTTGGGTATCGTCTGCCTGAAAAGAAGCTCAAGAATTCCAACCATTTTTGTTAATTTATTTTAAAACAGAATTGTTCTATCATATAGAACCTTTATATATATATATTTTTGGTAATATTCTATGCCTTAGAATAACTAAAAAGAATATTTTGAAACCTTTCATTTATTTTCTCACTAAACTCTTTTAAAGCATTTGCTAAGTTTTCATTATTTGCACTTTTTTTACAGCTCATAGTTTAGAACCGCATGATTTGGGTATCGTCTGCTGGAAAGAAGCTGAAGAATTTCAACCATTTATGCTGGCTTATTTTAAAACAGCACACAAACGAGCACGACTAAGAACTAAAAGAGCAGCTAGAAGAAAACAGCAGAAAACACATTACAATCATCATAGTTACAACCCATACACAGGTAAATAAATGATATAAATTGAATAAGATAGAATATAATGTGATGCTTTGTCGATAACACTTTTTATTTCTTTCTCAATTATTAATTGAATATATAATTAAGGTTATAATCCAGAATATTTACAATGGCTTACATTTGTTTTCGGAGACCTTGTAGAGATTAGGTATTTATGAAGCAGTAGACTTGAAAAATGAGCAATGCCTTCGCCTCTGGAATACGTGCCCAGCGTGCAGATCACCACACTACGAAGGCATGCTAAGAAGGCGAAAGAAATATCTTATAACCTGTGTTTTTCAGTTTTATTATTAAATATCAGTTACTAAATATTAGTAAAATGATTTGTTTTTTCATATACACTACTGATCAGCTAGTTCAAAATTTGTTTTGAAAATTTTTTTGGTAAAAGAAAATAATTTCTTCAAAAAATTCTGGACATGAATTTACATAAGTACTCGGACATTTTGAATAAACAGCTAATATTTCATGTGCTTTTTTCGATTCAGTTCTTGCATGTTCGATAGAATTCGATTTCAGAAAACACTTAAGAATTTGGGTAATTTTTAGACATTTTTATAAGAATCACAATCGAAGATTTAGGGCTGTATATTCCGGATCGTTATTTTGATAGAACTTGAATGTAATTTGTATTCTAAGTGTTCTTGCAAATGCTTTCAAGTTTTCATTAAGGATAATTATACATTTATTCTAATCCATATTATTTTCGATAAACAGTAAATTTCTTATTCCAAAGGTACTAGCTAAACATCCCCAAATTATTATGCCTCTGCTTGCATGCGTAACAACAGGTAAAGATTTCTCGAATTCATTTCTTAATTCTGCTTTTGCCATATACTATTAAGTTGTCTATCTGATCCAAATATATTAAATTTTGACATTTCTCTCTATATATAACATTATTCCAATTTGACAAAATTTTGCTTACTGCAAATTTTGTGAACGTACGGAGTATTTTTCTTGTTTTCTTGCTGACAAAGAATTATCTTGCTGATCGCCCACTGTATCCATATGTCCTAAATGAAACTTTTAAAAGCGTCAGCATTAACTTTTACTGGAAACGATTTTTCATAGAATAAATTTGCCGTTCGTTGGTGTTAGCTATGTGGGTGCAGACGTAAGGACTTTCAATGGTTCCACGCTTTTTTCGTCGTATTATAACATCAGAGATAGTCGAATGTTCTATCTCAAAGATTTTTTGGATATTTCGAATGCTTCTACCGTCCTTAAAAACGAATTATTAAATTTCTAATAGAATTGCTTCTTAATTTGTATTGCCACGTTCACTTAAGTTACAGAATATATTTTGCTAAATAAGTAATAATTTTCGAATTCAGACGATAATTCTTGTGATGCATTTTCACTTAAAACAAAAATTTTTAACAAGAAACGTCATCTACCGAAACATCTCAACAAAAATTTGGACTGTCCCAAATATATTAAATATTATGTTCTTCGCACTTAAACCACAAAATTCAATACAACAGCAATATATCAAAATAATTTTTAAATGAGCATATCTTTAGAATTTCCGATACACAGTCTCGCGCGCTGGATATATATATATATATTTCTTTTTTACTTCCTTGTACGAAGTAAAAAGGAAGTAGTGTAATCGCGAAAAGTTTCAGGCAGCATATTTCAACGAAAATAGCCATTTTGACCGCCATCGAATGCAATTGAACGATGTTTTTGCGTGATATCTGTACGTAAGGACAGAATAAAATACTCTTTTCCTTCAAAAAAATTATAAAACTGCTTTAAAATGAATTCTGAAGAGAATTTTTCGTGGCGTCTGTACGAACGTACGTACGTATCTCGCATAACTCGAAAACGAGTAGCCTCAGAACGTTGAAATTTTGTATATAGGACTGCTATAACATGTAGATGTGCACCTCGTATTTTGGTTGCAATCGGCCGCACCAAACGTACATAAATATATTTATATATATATCCACTCTGTTACCCGGAACAGTGATCTCAGTTCCTTTACTCTTATATGTTTGTAAATTGTACATTTTTTGCTTTAAAAATGATGGAATTATGTTGTTTTTATGTTCCGGTTAAGGATTTTATGCCTTTAGTAAATCTGTGTGCAATAATTTTAGAATTATCAGCAATTTTAAATTTGTTTAATTGCCGCTAAGCCTGTTTTTAATAGCGGCCATTGATGTTTACATTTGAAACAGGAGACTAGATGGATTTGTAGCCAATCTAGAGAAACTTAGCTTCGCAACAACAAAGATAACGCATTCATTTATTATTGCCAATTAAATCATGCTTAATTCTTTCTGGAATTTTTTCGAGGAAATAAGCGTTTTAGATTTACTTCGTAATTTTTAATATAGATATTTTGAGTTTTTATGTGTTTTTGCCTTCTTGCGAAGTGAGAGCTGAATTAATTAAATGAGAAATACTCAATCGTCTGTGAAAAACAGATGCAGATTCTTCATTATGCAGATTCTTCATTATAATTCAATAACCATAAAGTTCAAATCAACAGCAATATAACAAAATATTTAAAAGAGCATATCTTTAGAATTTCCGATACACAGTCTCGCGCGATGGGCATAAAAATGTTTTCGCCATTGCTCGCTTTGAAATCGTTGAGTTTGTTAATCAAAAATTCTTTAATATTTGACAAAATATGAAATAGATAATAAATTCAAAATTCTAAATTTTGGCTTCCAGATGCCCATATTCGAATAGATGACTACGTTATTCAAAATTTGATGTCTCTAGGTACCGTTGTTTCACTGTAAGAGAAACATAGTGTTGCGTTTTTCTCTTTTCTGCCACCAATTGCTACGGGGTTCGTAGATTTGGAGTGAATAACGACGACACTTGATGAAGTATCGAAACACACTTTATTGGCCAGTATTGTCAGGACAGCTCCAAAACACGATTTTACAGTCGTCGATGAACTACTATAAACACGCTGACACGATCAGCGACACAGCCTCCAGGTTATCAGGCCATCACGGTGGAGACAGCTGCACTGCAAAGCACCAGATCACACCTCCTGACTGCTCGGTCGTTCTCGGAACTCCACGTACTCTCGAGACTCTCCACGCTACAACTCGCGATGCACTCGACGACACACGAGCACAGCTCCCGACTCTTCGGTTCAGTCGTTCTCGGAGCTCGACACGCTCTCTCGACGATGCACTAACCGCGATACACTAACAGACTCCTTCAGTGTGTAGAGTTCCTCACTTTGGAATTCGAAGTTAATGTTGGAAGTGAAGAATCTAAGAACTGATAAGCGAATAATCGCTTGAGTTCGGTGGCAAGAAACAACAAGATAGAAGGCTAACTAACCCTTTATTATTCCAATAAGATTTAACAAAACTCCGCCTGGGAGTGTACATGCAAAGCCCGCACTTGGACTTGAACTTAAAAGACTAAGAATTAAACTAAAACTAAGATTAACTAAAGAAGTATAGCCGAAGCTATCAAGGTTCAAATCGAGCTGGCCCCTTAACTTATTTGACTACGAAGCTTAGCAAGGGCCTGAGTACGGCCGAGCGTAATAACAGCTCTGAGGAGAGAGTGGCCAAAAAGGCAGACGCGCGTAAATCAGAAACTCTGATTCTCTCTGTCTCAGTAAGTAACCTCGTGGTTTAAATACCGCTCCTCCTCATTAAATATTCAGCAAGATTCCAAACTACGTTCTGGCCGGAAGTAGTAAGTTGAAGTTAAGAATTTGACAGGAAAGGAACTTTAACTTAAAATTTAACTGTTAATAAAATTAACATAATCCTTACAAGTGGATTCGACGACTCACTCGGCACTCGCTGCCCGGCTGTCAACTCGATCGACTCCGCAGGGATTGACTCGCTAGACGAGACACACTCGATACTAATTCACTCTCCGCGTACCAGCAGGGTTTATATAGCTTTTGACTGGTGTTCGAGAACATTCTATGCTAAACCGGTAAGAATTCGTTCCAGAAGGTTCTCCACCCGTCCATGGCATAACGCCAATTTTGTTGCCAAATGGACGATTTCTCACCAAATGTGGCAACCCGGCCTTCCTTTGCCGTTTTATGGCAACCCTAAAACTGCTTTGCGGGGAAGCCATCTTACTGCGCCTGTACATTTCGTAACAATACATAGATTCATGCAGCTTCTTCATTATTTAATTTCTTTAAATATAATGCACGGCTCTAATATTTGATGGCAACAATTTGAAAAATGAACCGACATTTATAGGTAACCGATGCAAAATGGCAAAACGAAATTAATATCCTTTCTGGGCAAATTGCCTCTTTGGGCTAATAAAATTTCAAGACGTCGAAGACAATTATTGCTAAATGTTTACTAAAGTGTATTGAACATTTTTAACAACTCCCCGAACTGTCTTCTGTACTTTTCTATTCATCTTGCGTTTTTTTTCCTTTTCAGGTGCCGGTCTAGATCGATATAATACAGAAATAAACTGCCAAAGGTGGACACTGTACGTCAGTTTTCGAGACTTAGGTTGGCAGGTTAGTAATATGTCACTTCATTTCATTAAGCATGCTCAATACCTGCAATAACTGAAAGGTTTTTCAGTCTGAATCTAAATCCAAGTGTCAGGACCGTTTACACTGGGGTTTATCTCAACTAAAGGAATCGCTTCCATGTGTCGATTAGCTCCGCTGTTCGTGAAAATCAGATACTCCGACTGAAGAAAAACTCCATCCCCCCCTCTTCAATGCTGTCGAGCAGTGTGCAGTGTCTGCTCTGTCAAATGTCTCCCATCACCTTGGGTGATCTGCTCCGGAACTGATTCACTTTACTAAGCAAATTGAGACCGATTCCATAAAATAAAATTATAGCTCTTTTTCAACAGTTCGTGTTGGAAGCGTGTTAAGATTAGAGATTTGAAGTCTGATTCGCGAAAAACACCGGAATTCTTGTTGGAAATGTCCCAAAAAAGTTTGATTCTCATTTTAGGGAAGGAAAGAATAATTATCCCCCCATGTTAAAAGTGAGTTTTATTTTTATTACTTCCCAATTTTTTGAAAATTTTTTATTCAAGAATTTTTTTGTTAGTTTTGTGTAGAAAGAAGGTTTTTAGGGAATCTCAAAACTATAGTTTAAAAAAATTAATTTGGTGAGTTAGCATTTGACTGAGTCGATTTTTCCGATCCCACTGATCGTTCTGTTCTTTGCACTCTTCACTCCGACTTCGCTAACCGCTCTTGATTCACCCCTCGTTCCTGATCCTTTTCATCAAGTTTATTATTAGTGAGTGGTGAGTCCACAAAAAAGAACAGATTCATTTCATTGAGCGAACCGTTCTGATCCGATCTCGTAAAAGAGTGGTTTTGCCCATTTCTAGTGCTAACGGCTCTTAACGACCACAAAAACGCCCATGCATGTCTATTTTCAGGCATACGAATCCGGTTTAGCCATTCAGCGTTTTTATGCTCTCGGCCACTGATGGCCTTAATGCTTTTGGAAAGGATTGTGCAGAAATAAAAATAATAAAATTTAGACAAAACTGGTTAATTAACTAAAAATTAGAATGAAATAAATAACGTAGAGGTCGAGAGTAAATAATGAAATCGTCGTTTTTTTAAGTATAAAAATTTTTTATGGTACTTACGTGTTAATGCAACTATCTTGGCGCAATTTGGCGATTTTTTACAAATGAAAAGGTAAAAGTCACTTATCGGTGCAATATGGCGGGTGATTTTCGCAACTTTTTTAAAAATAGATTTCCAAATTATTGCAATTTATCCTAAGTCGGCAATTGCGGAGATTCGGTATCGCGTAAACCACGGCACACCAATTATCTGCCAAGCGTATCTCCTCGTTGAGTCATTTAGAGATTTTATAAGGTATTTCTCCCGCCTTCTAAGCGTGCCTTCATGGTGTAGTGATCTGCACGCTGGGCGCGTATTCCAGAGGTCCTCGGTTCGATTCCCGGAGAAGGCGATGTTCATTTTTCAATCTCTCTTGCTTCCAAATAAACCTAATGACTCTACATTGGCGCTGGAACTAAAAGGGTGGTGGATGATGAATCTCCACACCCAGGATTTGGCGACTGGGTGCCCTAAAAACCCCAGTCGCCCTTTAAAAGGGGGAGTATGTAAGGTATTTCTCCCGTCTTCTTAGCGTGCCTTCGTGGTGCAGTGGTCTGCACGCTAGGGGTGTATTCCAGAGGTCCGCGGTTCGATTCCCGGCGAAGGCTATGCTCATTTTTTCACTTCTTCTGTTTCCAAAAAATACCTAATTGTCTCCACAATTTTGCCGCTGTTTCTCTAGTTGCTGGAAAATTCCACAAGGGCGTATTTTAAATTTAAGAGAGGGGAAATATTAGGATATATATTAGATCTATATATAGCATAATTCAAACACAAAATTTTGCTCCCTTTAATATTCACACTGGCAACTTTGGACTCCAGCTGTTGGATTTGAAAATTAAAGAATTATAGAACTCGAAATTTGAATGTCTTAACTGCGATACAGAAACATTGGAGAAAAACAAATGTGAGCGTAGCCTTTCACAGCACAATTGGTCTGCTTTGAAAGACCTGGAGAAGGAAGGTATGTTGATTTTAACACATGGAATAGTATTCTTGATTCGCATAATCAGCTGAAAAAACTAGCGTATGCTGTTCTTTCTTTATTCGGGTCTGCGTATCCATGCGAACAATCATTATCAAGCATAAACGCTATCAAGACTAAATTGAGAAGTCGTCTTATTGATGAGGACTTGAATCATACTTAAAATTAAAAACAACAACATAAAAACCTGATCGGGAGACTTGGAAGAGGGCCAAGCTCTGAGATCGTAGGTTGATCAGCTTGAGAACGTTCTTAGAAAAAGCCTAAGAGTACCCTAATTAAGTGAATGACAATATACCTACCTATATAATTTAAAATGTGTCCCTCAAAAGAGATTTCAATCGTTGAACTGTTGATACTGACTGTTGACTAATGAGTTTGCCGACCACTGGCTAATTAACCCCTATAAAGTAATATTGGGAAAAAAAAAAAAAAAAAAAAAAAAAAAAAAAAAAATCTGAAATGTTTCAGATTTTAAATTACGTCCAAAGAGGCGTTTTGAGTGTTACCTTTATTTATTAAATATCATGTTCTTTGCACTTAAACCATAAAATTCAGTTCAAGAGCAATATCGCAAAATAATGTTAAATTAAGCATATCTTTAGAATTTCCGATATACACAGTCTCGCGAGCTGGAGATAAAAGTATTTTTTTTTTTTTTTTTTCTATATAACGTTGCCATTTCTCGCTTTTAAAGCATTGAGTTTGTAAATCAAAAATTCGTTAAAGTTTTAGAAAATATAAAATCTATAATAAAACAAATTCCAAATTTGGGATTTCAGATGCCCATATTCGCAGTAGGATTTCGTCATTCAAAATTCGATGGCTCTATGTACCATTGTTTTATCACAATGCGAGAAATAGACAATCATTTATGCAGATTTTTCATTATTTAATTTCTTCAAATATAATGGAGGACTCTAACATTTTGTGGCAACAGTTTGAAAAGTGAACCGACGTTTATGAGTCCGAGGCAAAATCGCAAAACGAAAACAATAGTCCCTAAAAACTTACCTAAGTATGTCTTCACCCCTCCCCCCCTCTAGCCCATGGAGGTAGGAAGTAAGATGGAGTCGCCCTAAATAAGTTTCTCCCGTACCCTGCTCTGAAGCACCGGCGATCCCTACGTGGTGACCAAAACATTGGGTCATTTACCATTGAGTTCAATGGGATTTGACGCGTTCGGATGTAAATATTTTGTAATTACGTCGTAAATATACATATAAATGTATATATTTTCTTTTTCTGCAACACTTCAGAGTCCTAAGTATGTGAAAACAACATATTTTTAAACAACATTTCATTCTGAACGGAATTAAATGCTATACTTTTCGCAGGACAGTTTTCTCAGAATGGTTTAATTTGAATGAAATATTTTCACAAGTTTTCGTTAATCACATTAGAAAAAAAAATTAAGGTAATTCGATTTGATTCGGTTAAAGTACAAAAATTAAGATCAAAGTTTATTGTATTATTAATATTAAAATTGTGCATTATTTCTTTTCTATTTATAGAGCTTCTTCCTAAAATACTTTCTTAATTATGACATGATTTTTTGGCTTCTGAGGCATCTTTTAAATCGAAAAATGTAAGTCAATTTATAATTAATGTTCGTCAATGTAAGTCAATTTATAATGTTTATTCGGTTCATTTTAAATTAGAGAATTATTAGGAATTAGCGAAATACTTTAAATAGTACTTGACTTTCTCTGAACATTTCTGAAAGGGAATAAAATAAGTTGTTTTTTGAAGTATTATTTAAAACTTGTAACTGAGTTATTATAAAATGTAAGGGGAATAATTCTTATCAGATTTTTTTTTACCCTTCATTTCAACAATACATAATCCAAAACTCTTATTACGTTCTTAAGTGCGCACCTCATAGCATTTGCTTTACAATACCTTTTAACAGATTGCTTTCCAATACGAACAATTCTTGCTTAAATAGTTTTATAACGTATTTGTCAACAGGATTTCAATTTATGTTTACAATTCAATATTAAGGTTATTATATATTTAGATAACATTTATAATTATTATAAATTAGGTACATTTAATAATTAGATTTCTTCACAGTACTTTCGCAGTTGTTTATAAGTGAATAAATTCTTCATTTCAAATACATTTATAAATAATTTAATGAATATTTATGTATTTTGTCAAAGACAGATACATGGTTTTTGCAAAAATATGCAACAATAATATATGCATGTGAAAAAAATTTTTTCTATTTAAAACATTTTGGTGTTTGGAAAATAAAATAAAAGTAGCGAATACTCTATCAAGGGTATCGAAAGACGTATACAATTTTAAATGTATCGTAAGGTGTTTTTCATTCTTTTTAAGCATAACATTTTTCTTAAAATCTATATTTTTGTAGTTCAACAGCTTAGAATTTTATAAAACAAATTCATAATCAAAATCGCTGTTGTTAGTTATCGAAAAATAACCAAGATGTGATTTTTGCGTAAATGTCACTAAACTATACAAATTGCTATTATCCATCACACTATGAATGTTTCTTTCATGCGAAAGTGTCCCTTTTTCGATTTGTATGGAACTGTCGTGTGTCGAAATACTATCAGAATCCTGTCAAGCGAGCTTCTGAATGTAAACAAAGAACACCCCATCTGGTGACCCAAGCTTCAAAGCAGTGCTTCACTTCTAGTGTCGATTGGCCCCTCCTTCCTTTCCTACTAGTGATGGGCAACTTCGGTACATTCTTGTACCCGGTACGAGAGTAACGGGTACAGACAAGTACCCGGTACAAAATACCCGTTACTCAAGTAACCGTTACTTTGAAAAGTATACCGAAAACCGATTTCAAGTACCGAGTACCCAAGTAACGATTTGGAGTACCGAAGTAACGAAATACCGGAGTAACGGTTTGCTGTACCGGAGTACCCTAGTAACGCTTTACTGTACCCGAGTACCCTAGTAACGATTTGGAGTACCCGAGTACCCTAGTAACGATTTGGAGTACCGAAGATGCCTAGTAACGATTTGGAGTACCAAAGTAGCCTAGTAACGATTTGGAGTACCGAAGTGCCCTAGTAACGATTTTGAGTACCGAAATATGCAGCTAACGATTTTGCGCACTGAAGGAACTCTGCCACGTCACCACGTGTTTGATTTTATCTGTACGGAGTAAAATTTTGAATATAAGAAAACATGTCACCTACTGAAGTGTCTGAGGAGCAGACCATTCATGGACACAAGGAGCGCATACCAAATACAACCAAATACTACTGTCCTCGTACCAAAACCGAAGTGAGCTGAACCCTCATCGATCCTCCAGTAACGAATACCGAAATACCGAGAAAAGAAGCATATTTTCGTTACAAAGTAACGAATACCGAAATACCGAGAAAAGAAGCATATTTTCGTTACAAAGTAACGAATACCGAAAAGCACCCGTTTCGGTACAGAAGTAACGAATACCGAAAAGTACCCGTTTCGGTACAGAAGTAACGAATACCGAAAAGTATCCGTTTCGGTGCAGAAGTAACGAATACCGAAAAGTATCCGTTTCGGTTCAGAAGTAACGAATACCGAAAAGTGCCCATTTCGGTACAGAAGTAACGAATACCGAAAAGTACCGATTTCGGTACTGAAGTAACGGGTACTTGGATGTACCGATTTTCAGTACCCGTTACAACTAAGTACCCGTTACAAAATACCCGGTTCGGTAGTACCGACTCACCACTATTTCCTACCTCCATGCTCTAGCCACGCCACTGTCTTGATTATAAATTGGCTATCTCGACTTGTCCTGGTTTTGCTGAAGTAAAATAATGATGAAAGCTTTACACCACATTTGAAATTAGAGTTAAGTATTCTACTGTTAAATGCTCTTTAACAAATTTTGTATTCTTTTGTTTTAGGACTGGATTATTGCTCCTGATGGGTACGGTGCTTACTACTGTTACGGTCGCTGCTATTTTCCCTTGAACGCCCATATGAATGCCACAAATCACGCTATTGTACAAGCCCTGGTTCATTTCACGAATCCGACTATGGCTCCAAAACCGTGCTGTGCACCAACTCAACTCTCTGCCATTACGGTGTTATATTTTGATGACAATTCGAATGTTATACTGAAGAAATATAAAAATATGGTTGTTAAATCATGTGGGTGCCATTAGTACATGACAGGGGCGTAGCTAGAGTTTCCAGCGCCCGGGGACAACTGAAGAATTTGCGTCCCTTTCTGTGTGCCAAGGATGGAAAACATTTCATTTAAAAAATTTCGTAGCATCAATTTGGCGCCCCTTAGATGCTGCGCCCGGGGACAGATGTCCCCCTTACCCCACCCTAGCTACGCCACTGATACATGAGATGCATATTTGATAGTCTGTGCATATTTGAAATATTTCTAAAAAGCTGACCATAGATTCATAATTTCAATTTAAGTACTGAACAGAATAAGGTAAGCTTTAGCAGATTACGACAGTTTTGGTTACGTGACCTTTTCTAATAAAAAAGAAAGGGCGAAAAAAATTATATTTGTGCTTTAGAAAGAATGTTGCAAAACTCTAGTTATTTAAGTAAACAATATTAAAATCTCCTCCCTTCTCTAAAAAACATTTGTTTCATAATATGCAAACTTAGCTGTAAACATTATCAAAATTTTGAGATTAAGCCATTTTCGCAGCTAAAAAGGGGGAAGTTGGTTTTAGGGGCTATATACCGTACCTCAAGTACCTTCCCCCCTTTTTAACTAATTTTATCGTCAGAAAATCGAAAGGGAAAAATTATGCGAATCATTCAATTTCCGAAGAACGCGGTTACAATAAGAACATAATAAATGAAAAATAATCATATATTAACAACTTGCAACTTTCACAATATTATTTTTTTAGATGAAAACTACATTCCGATAAGAATGCATAATAATATTAACACTTCAATATTTGGCGGATATTGAGCCGAAATCTGACGGTAATTGAGCTTACTCAATTAACTTGTAAAGCCCCAGGAGTACCTCGCATGAATGAACCTTGAATGAAGTTCTCTAAAAGGGCTTCGGAGGAACAAGTGAGGAGGGAGAAACAAGCAAAAGACCTGCATTTCGAAAGATCGAACACATCAGCAGTAGATAAAGAGCTGGAACGTAAACAACGGAGGTAAGGTGTAACCACATGTTTGGAAAGTTAAGTGTGGGAACACCTGCTAAGTCTTTAAAGGAGAACCTGTTTAAAGAATAATTTGCACAAAATACGTTTCAAATAATAAATGCAAAAGAAAGTAAAATCGATGAAGTTTTAATACAAAAATGCAAATACAAACTGAATAAAAATGAAAATAAAAATTATCAAAGAAAGCTTATCTACCAAAAGACCAGCCCTCAGGGAGAAAATCTATGTACGATAGACGAAAGCGAAAATGATATATATATATATATATATATATATATATAGGGTGTCTATAAAGTCCCGGACCCATTTTGATGCTTAATAACTCATAAAATAATAAAGATAGATTAAAATTAAAAACATAAATGGTTAGATAGACTCAAAAAGTTTCATGACCCTTGTCAATGAACTTCCACGTGTGCCCCCTTCGTCGAATATCAAGTCGATATTCAATTTCACGTCAGGTACCGGCAATCATGTCGGCATCCACAGAGGCTATTGCGGTTGTAATTCTGGCTTTTAGGTCATCCATGTTCGACACTCTCCTCCTGAAAACGTTGTCCTTTACAAATCCCCAAAGGAAAAATTCCAGCGGCGTTATATCAGGTGATCTGGGTGGCCAAGGAATTGGACCTCCTCACCCAATCCATCTTCCTGTAAAATGGTCATTCAAAGAACTACGAACGATGGTACCCCAATGAGGTGGTGCACCATCTTGTTGCAAAAAGACATGTGAAGCTCTTCTAGTTGTGGAAATACGAAGTTTTCCAACATGTCTAAGTATACGGCTGATGAGACCGTCTTTCCTGTAAAAAAGAAAGGCCCAATGACTCGGTCGTGCATTAGTCCACACCACGCATTAACCTTTGGGGAATCCCTTTGTGCCTCATGGTATTCATGGGGGTTTCCAAATCCCCAATGACCAAAACAACAAAAGGAAACAAAAGAGAGAAAAATGCAATTAATAAGCAGGATATTTAGAAAAGTACAGATATTTAGACTGGAAAATGAAATTATTTGAAATTAACCACACGCGCAGACGATATTTACAAAAGTAAAGATATTCAAACCTGAAAAGGGAAATATATAAGCTATTTCATCAATAAATGCCAGAAGTGTGTTTATATCTTCATTATTTTATGAGTTATTAAACATCAAAATGGGTCCGGGACTTTATAAACACCCTGTATAATAAATTTTTATATAAATTATGACTAAACAAGCAAAGAATGAATTTAAAAGCTGAAATTTTATTAAATTATTACAAATAATTAAGTAAAGAATTCTATGAAGTTAACTCAAACTGAGTTGGAAAAATAATAAAGTAAATATATACTTATATATATAATACAGACGAAATGCAAATTACAGTTCGGAAAAAAGCGTTATATCATTGTCAAATTCAAAAATTTTCAAGAGGTGGAGGAATCTACACACCGGTACTACTACGTTTTCTGGTATTATAGCTATGATTCTCTTCACTTCCAATTAAATGAGGCATTTAAATTAATTATTTTTAATTATTTATACCTCTGGAAATTAAAAACGCCAGCTCTGCATAACCAGTTTTCCAATACAAAAGTAAATTAATAACTGTAACTATTCAAGTAAAAACTCGATGAATCAAATTTTCGCTATGTATGCAAAGAAATGGCTAAGCTCCCAAAAAGAAATTTTATATATGATAATCTATAAGAAATGGCAAAAAAATAAAAAATATATATATATATATAACACACATTAATAGTTTTTATTTGTTTCTCTAATTTATACTCTCTCTAATTTTATCATTAATTAATACTTATTCTAATTTTAATTACCTAATTAATTGAATTAATACTTTATCTAATCTATACTTTCTCTAATTTTATTCTTAATTAATACTTACTCTAATTTTAATTACCTAACTAATTTAATTAATGTTTTCTCTAATTTTAATACCAAGTAATACATTTTTCGAACTTTAATTGCCCTTTAAGAAAAGTTTTCTCCGGGTTTTAACTGATCCTACCAACTAATATATGACAGTATTATTACCCTACATAATTTCTCCTAGGATGAGATGATCTTTTTTATATATATAAAAAAAAAAAATATCTCCTCCCCCCCCCAAAAAAAAAAGAGAATAAGAAATAGATAAGAGTTATCGAAATGGTCCATGTGTTGACACCGAAAAAGTTATCGTCAAGAAAATATGAGCTGGTAAGTATGAGTCGGTAAAACCAGTGTGCCCGAAAAACGCAAGTCGTACTTAGTATGAATTCAAACATAATACTTCATTAATCTAATATTAAATCGTCGTTTTCGGATATTCTTATGTAATAAATGTAAAATTACATACTTTTTTATGTTTAATATTTTAGTGCAACAACTTTACTTAAAGTCGGCAAATTTTCAGAGTGCTCCAATATCTGACAACCATGCCCATAAAAATTCTTTTAAAGTAACCATAAACATGACAGTTTTTGCACTTTAATTATAAAAAAAAAAAAGAAAAAAAAAAGAAAAAGAAAAATTACAGCATTTTCGCATACGTTCTTTTTGCTGCATTCCAACCGCTTTTATATACAGACTGCAGTGTATTTTGTTTTAAACTTTTTTAACTAAATTTTAAAAGTGTCGCTTGCAATGGAAGAAACTGCGGTAAAATTTCTTCAGGAATATAATATAATATTTTGGCAAAAAAAAATGCTGAGAAGAACAATTTTTTAATACCTTTTAAAGCGATCATGACGAACAAAAATCCACTTGTGAATAGGTTTATTTATAGTTTTCAGGATAAATACTTAATTAAAAAGTAAAATATTTATGTAATAAATAGTCTTTTTCAGTTAAAAGCCATTGTTGTTTTTCTTCTGTAAAAAATAAACGAACTACCTCAAGGTAGTTGCGCCAATACATTTAAGCACCTGTTATGCTATTGTTAGCTATTTTCACGATACTTACATATTATACCGTCAACCATAAAAGGGGGCGGAGATGCTGCCAAATTGGCGCCGATCGCTCTTGAGGAATTCTCAAGGATTGACGTTTCTCTGTTTAATAAACAATCATTATTAGACCCGCTTCGTTTTTGTGCTTCATAGAAAGGCTTTTGTCCACTTTTAATATTCTGTTAACCCTTCCTTTTAACCGAAAGCTTTCTAGCACCACCAGAGGGTCGAGTGTTTAAGACCGCTGGATTACTTTCAGATCGACCTGTTCCAATCCCAGGCGCCCAGGCTGGATGGCTGGTCGATTTTTGTGATTTGGCCCTTGTGTTACGTAAATTCGAGTCAGTTTCCCATAGAAAGGTCCTCCACGAAGACATCCCTCTCCTTAGGCAAATAGCCTCGTGTGTTTTACTACATTCATATAACCATAAACATAAGCTTTGTTCAGAACGCTGTAAGTGCAACCTTCCTTCAAATAATTCTTCCAAATTATTCCTGTTCTATCGGCCATATTCAGCTGACAATATCGTGTGCATATACGTACTTTTTTTTTATCCTATAATCGCATAACTTTAAAAATAATCCACTGCATTCTTTTTTGTAGCAAGGTAGGTCATAAATTTTAATCATTCCCTTCCCCAAAAAATGCAAGGAAAAAGTACAACAAAAAACATTTAATTTAGATCCTAGTTTATAAAAACTAAACATGGGCTTGAAAATCGGTCGGTGTTACATCAGATGAAAGCGCAGATGGTATGAGGAAGTCGTTAGGTCACTCTTATTGGCGCTAAATCGCGGATAATACGTCGGTGCCATTTTCGCCTAATTATTGTACAAAACTTTTAGTCATGAAAAAATTTTCATTATTTAATTATAATTGAAATATTTTACAATTTTGTAATCATGGAAACTGAGTTAATATTAAATTAATTTAGGATGATTTTTTTTGTTAAAAATAACAAGATGTGTTTTTATGGCGCTCTTTATTGTAATACAAGTTCATAAATCTTTTGTCAAATAATTTAGTTCTGATAAAGTCAAACAATATTAAATTAATTTCGGATGATTTTTTGTTAAAAATAACAAGATGTGTTTTTATGGCGCTCTTTATTGTAATATAAGTTCATAAATCTTTTGTCAAATAATTTAGTTCTAGTAAAGTCAAACACATATTACCTCCCGTAAAATAATGTATTTACGTCACTGTGATTTATTAAACTACTACTAGTGAGTCCCATTATGTGCTTTAATTTTTATGTCATTAAGTATCATCATCTACCTCAAGTATATTTATATAATTTTTAAGTGTCTTATTTTTTATGTAAAATTATATTGCCTTTTCTACTGCAAGTTAAATGTAAATTGAACCCTGAATACCGTATTTCTTCGCCTGTTTCCTCCCCTTTTTACTTCCTTGTACGAAGTATTGTAATCATGAAAAATTCCGGGTTTCATATTTCAACGGAAATATCCATTTTGAACGATATCGAATGCAATTTAACGAAGTTTTTGCGTGAGATCTGTACGTAAGGACAGAATAAAGGAATCTTTTCCCCAAAACGAATTATAAAACTGATTTAAAATGGATTCAGAAGAGATTTTTTCGTGGCGTCTGTATGTACGTATGTATGGATCTCGAGTAGACGAAAACAAAGATGAAAAACGAGTAGCCTCAAAACATTGAAATTGTGGTAATATAGGGCTGCTATAGCATGTGCATGTGCACCTTCCTTTTTGGTGGCAATCGGCCGCACCAAAAGTATATAAATATGTATATGTTACGGTGAAACACCGAAATCTGGAGAATGTCGACTTTCACCGGTGAATGTCAACATTCACATAGTCGCTTGGTGTATGTCCGAAATATTTTCCAAATACTCTTATTTCTGACATACACCGGTGAATGTCAACATTCACCATGTACTAATGGTGAATGTTGAACATATAAGAATATTATATTTCCTTCTCCATCATTCATTCGCGAAAAAACGCACTTGAGACTCAGAATAAGAACTTAAAACACACAGTACATTCAAAATGAGAAAGGAAAATAATAGAAGTTATAAACTTACCAAATTATGTGATTCAAATCTTATTTATTGCAACAACTTAAACTATTAAGACACTTTGAATTGCACAAGAGGCCCTTGCTTTTACAACTGCATTTATTTGTGGAACACTTCCTTTTGGAATGGCAGCGTGTACATAGACTCCTCTCTTTTCGACCTACACCAGAGCATATCTGTGATTGTCGACATACACCGGTGAGGGTCCGAATGTACAAGAATGTAAAAAAATGTTCGATCTTTCACCGACGTATTTGGTGAATGTTGACATTCTCCAATTTCGGTCTTTCACGGTAACATATATACCCACTCTGTTACTCAGCTCAGTGAGGTCAATTTTTTTTTTATTCTTATATATTGGTAAATTGTGCATTTTTTGCCTTCAAAATGATTGAATTATGTTCTTATCTTCCGGTTATGCCTTTAGTTAATCTGTATGAAATAGTTGTCGAATTATCAACAATTTGAAAGTTGTTTAAGTGCTGCTAAGCCTAATTTTTTTCACCATCATATTTATTTACGTTTGAAACTTACCAGAATAGTGAGTTAAGTCTTTCTGCACCGTCAGTGTTTTTTTGCTGAGTGTGACCAAAAGGAAACTTTTAGTTTTGTGCACCAAAAAATCTGCTTTCTTGCGTACTGGCGGAATTGCTTGTTTTTGCGTAGAAACTGTAATTTTACTTGTAAATTTTTTTAAAATTGTTTTAACTGTATTTGGCGGTTTATATTTTTCTATATCTTTGAATATTTATTGAAAACATTTTGATATATGATATATGTATTTTGCCTTGCCGCGAAATGAGAACCGAATTAATTGAATGAGAAACATATCTCTAATAAAATTCAAGGAAATAAGCTTATAAATGAAATGCTGGAAAGTATGGTATAATTTAATATTCCGGTACAAGGAAGTCATGTGGTGTACACATCAGATCTTTTATGCTAATTTTATCGTCCAAAAATCGAGAGGGGGAAAATTGCGAAGATAAGTTTTTGAAAGGATGCGGTCAGAGTGTAGAACCATTAGGTGTTTTTGAAGCAGGAGACGTGAAAAATGTACAGTGTCCTCGCCGGGACTCGAAACCTCGAATACGCGTCGAGCGTGCATCCACTTACACCATGAAGGAATGCGAAAGGTGGGAGAATATAGCTTATAGCAATACGAAGGTAAAACGTGGAAAATAAACATGAATAAACTACAAGTAACTATCAAAAGAAACTTACATTCCAGTAAGAATACATAGTAATATTAACATTACAATATCTGAGAATATGTCTGAAATTCTACTTCCTGTAACTTGAATCTTGTCCGTTCTTATTGCTATCTCTAAAACTCATTACAGTTCGAATCATACATATATAATTAGAGAAGGTGAATGTCCACTCGATTTGGCATAATCGTAGACTGAATATGAGTTTGTGTTTGCTTTGCCGTGATGGGTGGGTTCTTGTATTACGTTGGTATAAGTTTAACAGTTGGAAGGGAAAGGCTCGGCGTGATCTTCGTAGGTAGTTTGCGAAGGTTTGTATTCGTTTGTTAGTAGGACGAAAACAATCATTACATGCACGAATCCATTTTCAAATTTAGGGTAGCTCGCTCTTTGAAGGCACTGAAGGAGAAAATTACGCGAATATTTAAAATTTCAGACCCTGGTGCTCAAAAGTTAGGGGGAATACGCGAAGAAATAACGGTAACTAATTCTCCTCCGAAGAGATCTTTTAATACAGTATTAAATACTTCTGAGTCGTGTTTTGTAAATTGTTTGAAATTTGTAAAGAACCATTTAGGCTTACATTTTTGAAAAATAAAACTTTTGTACTTAAATTAGGCATTAAATTAAGAACTATTTTAAGGTACTTTTGGTAACTAAATAAGTTTTATTTTAATATTCTAAAACTTTGTTTATGTAAATATGTGTTTATATCTGCTGTTTATTGTGAAATTTTGTATGTAAACTCTGCGACTGTCGTAGTTATTATATTTTTTAAGATTAAAATAAACATTTTTAAAAAAATTGCCTCTTTCTTTTTAAAATGAACTCTTCGTAACTTTTCTTGCAATGGGGGGGGGGAATGGTACGTCTATGTTAACGGAGCAAAAAACCAAAAAAACCAAATAATTGCCAACTTTTTAATACAAATTAACCGTTACAGAAACCGTATGATGTCGCTAAGTTTTAAGAGTGCCTATAAACCGTAGTTTTCAGATTTGAGGGTTCCCCCCCCCGGAGTTTATAGTTTGATGAAGGCTCTATAGAAGCTATCAAACAATGAAGGTAATGCTATTACGTTCTTGCAAGAGTACAATATTGTTGCGTGCGTACGGGTTCGTTATGAATTAAATGCACAAGTCCAATAAAAAGTGAACAAAATTTATTATTATTACAACCAAACTGCTTAAATTTCCCTCAGATATTCGTGCAGTATTACCATATCTTACAGTAATCTTTTAACTACTCAAACGTTCAAAATAACTTAATTCAAAACAGCTAGAGAAAGCTCATCCGCGAATTCGCTACAGTCAACAAGAGCAGTTTTCTAAACAAACGTGAAACAACAACAAACAAACTAACTGAATTGAGACGTTTTCCTCCTTTTTATAAGATTTTAAATCTCGCGCGAGAATTTTCTGGAAATTTCTCGAAATCAAAAAGAGATATTTATTTATTTATTAAATGTTAAAATGCACGTGCTCTTGTATTTTTAATTTTTCCGGCTTAGCTTTCTCATAATATTCGTCATGCGCTGCACTGCACGGGGAATAAAACAATTTAATTTATAATTCTATTAACATTAACTAATTAAATAGCAAATCCGTAACACTGCCCCCTTCCCAAGGACTGCACGTCCCGAGCAGTACAATCCCTGAACAGGAAGCCAAACTTACAACTAAAACATAAATGTAATAATACACATTACATTACAATAACAAACAATGTGAACAATAAATGCAATAACTAAAACAAATCAAATACTAAATACACATTTAGGAAAAAAAAAAAAGGGGGGGGACCATGGTCTTACACTATTTACAATTATTTACACTACGTACTATGGTCATAGTAATAAGTTAACCTGTCGTAATGAACGACTTTAGAGTTCGAAGACACGGATCCGAACTACGACGTCATTCAGCCTGTTTAGGACTGTGTACGGACCATCCCAAGCTGACTGCAATTTCGGACAGAGTCCTTTCCGTCGAGACGGACTCCACAACCACAAATTGTGTCCTTCGTGGAATTGGTGTTCTGTAGCTCTTGTGTCGTATCGGGTCTTCATCTTCTCCGTCGCCAAATTGACTCACTCTCGTGCAAGGTTGCGCATCACTTCAAACCGGACCTGAAGATCTTGAATATATTCCTCAGACGATGAAGGAGCATCCGGAGGGCGACCAAACAAGAGATCACAAGGCAGACGAAGGTCACGACCGAAGAGCATCTGTGATGGGGAATAGCCGGTAGTCTCGTGGACACCACTGTGGTAAGCCAGTAAAAACAGTGATAATTTCTTGTCCCAGTCCTGCTGGTTTCTGGAAACCACTAATGAGAAGTTATTAAGGATGGTTTGATTGAACCTCTCTAACATGCCGTCCGACTGGGGAAGTAATGACGTCGTTTGGGTTTTGTCAATGCCGAGTGGTTTGCATTGACAAGTTCTTTGATTACTGCGGATGTAAAATTCCTTTTCTGATCGGAATGTAACTAAAGAGGCACTCCGAACCTGGAAACCGAGGGTTGTATCATCACAGCTACTGTGACAGCCTCTTGATCAGGAATAGGATACGCTTCAGGCCACTTGGTGAAGTAATCAATGACAACGAGTATGTATTTCTTGCCATCAGCAGCTCGTGGCAGAGGTCCCAAGATGTCAAAGGCGATAAGTTCAAAAGGCGCACCTGTGTGTAACGTTGGAGCTTGCCTCGTCTGCTTTTCCTCGGTCCTTTCCGACCAGCACAGGCATCGCAAGATCGGCACCACTTTTGCACGTCATGCTTTGCATTATTCCAGTAAAAGCGCTCACGAACTCTTTGTAAGGTCTTTGATGTTCCAAAGTGGGCTCCTGTAGGCCTGCTATGTAGTTCTTTAAGGATATCCGGGATCTTGGAAGTATCAGTTGCTATCAGAAAGTCTTCCCATCATCCGATTCGAATTTCCAGTATAAGACGCCGTTTCTAATCTGAAATGAATCCCAAAGTGCCCAGTATTGTTTTGCTGTGGGACTATAGATAGAAATGTCCTGCCAGGTAGGTTTTCTCTTTGATGACTCCATTAAATCAATTATGAATTTAATATCACGGTCTTCCTGTTGGTCTTTCCTGACTTTATCATCACTCCACGGGTCTCGATCAGCCGATGTTGATGTCGTAATTTGTCGTGCGACCGGACTCAGCAGCTCGTATTTCGCTTTGACCCTGGAACAATATCGGTAATATTTTTTTTATGAAGTTGTTCTGCAGAGTAAAATTCTGCGCAGTTTTTAAAATTTAACGTTTGGTGTTCCTCAAGCATTTCCTCGGTACATTTAAAAGCTAGACGAAGGCTGGCAGCATAGCTGCTAGTATAATATATAATAGTTGGTATAATATACATATATAGCGAATGTACTAGTTGGACTTCAGGTTAATGGACTAATTGCATGAGCATCTTCGCGGTTTTGTCCATGTACAGCATGTATAGGAGCCAGTTTCTCTAAGAAAAGATGAATATATTGATGCGTCCCTCTGGGTTCGTAAATTAACTGAATAGATGATAGCTTGATAAAATTTACTTTATACCAAAAAGAGCACCTTACAGTTTCGAAACTTTCCACGAAAAATACTCGTAGAGCTCCTCTCCGTATCACAGAGCACATTCAGTAGTTACACTATAAACTCTAGTTCTCTTCTATAGACTTTAAAAAGACTACTGAAGAATTATCTTCTAGCCTTGTGAAACAAAATAAAGTAAGAAGAAGGGCGTATAAGACCTTTTTATTCGAATACAAAATTAAAAATTACACAACTTGGGTTGTTTACACAAGACAAGCACTTCTGGCTTGACAGAAGTAACCTCAAAGGTAACATTGAAATACGTAATCTGGAACCATTTCAGTTGTGACAGATCAGCCTAACGGCTCACAGAATAATTAAACGCGCAGGAAAGGCTCAGGTTTGTAGAAAAACCGGCGAGACTAGCCGAATGGCTAGAAGCACTCAACGTTCCAGAATCAAATCGTTAATAATCACGGCACACCGTGGTCTGCAATAGGCAGATATACTCTAACACTAGCTTTCGAAACTCTTGCTTAAATAGCACTTCTTTTTACCTCAATATGTATAAACGCTCTCATTTACATTCTGGCATGAAAAGCGTGGGTTAAAAGAGAATGCTAGGAAAGTACTTAAAATTAACTATTAGTTAAAAATAAATAGATAAACTTCACAACATTTCAAACTACTAAGAACGTTACACACATCGCAATACACAGCGTATCTACGGAACGAAACTCAGACGGAGATATCTCAATACTCCGTAGTCGAATCAGCACTTTGAAGCAAACTGAAAGCAGATGCTCTCTCCAGTATTTTCTCCGGCAGCCGAGAAATCTCTAGTAACTTCCCTTTATCGAAATTACTGAAGGCATTTACGATTTAAGTTACATCTAAAGGCCGTATACGGTTACAGCTATATATAGGTGTTATGTCGTGGAGCAAAAACAATTTTACTTTACACCTGACTGCCACTGGCTCCGACATAGCAGTGTGAATACTCTACATCTAAAATTTTAAACACCCTTCCAGAATTTTAAATGTTTATTTTATAGAATTCTATTTATATATTTGCAAGTTATACACTATAAACACAATAACAAAAATTTGAACTTATCTGCACCAGCGTGAATAAGCCTGGCATAATATTCTGAACTCGACGCAACTTTAGGAGGTAAAATACCGCAAATTCAAACACAAGGGTTTCATCCTTTTCAACGCAGCTAATTTTCTAAATATATTTTACTAATATCCGCAGCGGGGCAGCGGATTCCATTTCATTCACCCAAAACTCAATTTTTGTATCGCAATAGTATCGCAAAAAAAGCAAAAACCTCGACTCAAAATCAAAAATTGAAAATCTATAGAATATCATCATTTGTTGCCATGCCAGCACTGCCAAGTTTATCTTCCTGCAGCTGTTGTCAGACTTATCCTCGCTGTATGTGAGAGGTACAACAATAGGGATCATTTACAGTTATTCAGTTGCAGTATCACAGTCATACAGACCGAACCAATATGTCGCGAAGTTTGGCAATTTTTAGCGATTTCCCGCCAAAATTGGAGACAAAAATTAGTCGCCAATACCCTTACCAGCTTGGCGACATCTCGCCAATTTAGCGAGATAGCTATTTACTCCAATATCATATAAGACTTGCCCCAGTAATGTTATTTTTCCGGCAAAGCTTCCCGCCTTTCAAGCTCTTCATGTTATATAATACAAAATCTATTACAATTTCACATGTAATTTCATTAAAATTATTTACATGTATTCAAAATTTGTAATACTATTATAATAAATTTATTAACTCATCATCAAATCTTTTATGCAAAAGTTCATTTACTAAACGTTCGTAACGTTTATAGAAACTATTTGGCCGATGCTGTCTGTACCTGTTATCTTAATACTTGGAGCGCATCCCTCATTCGAAGAGAATGTGCCAAAGTAAAATTTGAAATAAGGCGATAAAGCACCCTTTGTTGAGATGTAGGTGTTTTCAAGTAACTTTTCATTAAGGGGAAAACATTTGCAGACTTCTTCCCCCTCACCCACCTGAAGAAAAGAGACCGGAGTCTGAGTTACTCAAAATCATGGAAATTCTGAAACTCTGCGCCAAACTACGGCATTTTTCAGCCCAAAATGGTAATTTGCCCAGAAGGGCTATTATTTATTATTTGACATCTTGCGTTAGTTCACTATAAACGGTGTTTCATTTTTCAAACTGTTGCCACCAAATATTACAGCCCTGCATTACATTTATAGTAATTAAGTAATAAAGAATCTGCCTGGTGTATGCATGTTTCTCGCACGGGGAACAAACAACGGTACCTACAGACATCCAGTTTTTAATAACGTAGTCCTCCACTCAAATATGGTTATCTGGAAGCCCAAATGTGGAATATGTTTTATAATCAATTTCATATTTTGTAAAACTTTAACGAATTTTTGATTAGCAAACTTAAGAATTTCAAAGTGAGCAATGGCAACACAGAAAAAAAAAAAAAAAAAAATTCTAGCGCGCGAGACTGTCTATTGGAAATTCTAAAGATAACTCTAGCTTCCTTTGCCGAAATCAAATAAACTGAAACGCTAATTTATTTCTTCTAAAATCTAAAAATCTGTATTTTTGTTCCCTATGTCTTCCTTTCCTTGACAATCAGTAATCAATTAATTATCGGTTTTACGATATAATTATTATTTCTTTTAATCAAAAGGATCGTCGATCAATTTCCGGTGTATATTTATTCAGTCACCACCGGCCCTCTTTAAAATTTCATCTATCCTCCAGGGGGGGCACTACCAACCCGTTGAAATCTCCTTACATAATAATTTTAAGCATAATTAAGTAATTTTTTTTCTAAAAAATTTTAAAATATGCATTATTATAGTTTCTTCGATTTCCCTTTCCTCGACAATGAATTAAGCATTAAAAAAGAAACCCTCCCTCCACCCACGCAGGTATTATTTTGAGATCTCCCTCCCCCATATTAAATATCGTCGCTAAACTATTTACTGCATTAATTTTTCGTATCAATGAGAGATGGGAAGAAAGAAAACTCACGAAAAAAGAACATTATTATGATCTTTACCAATCGTTCTGCGCAAAGTGAAAATGATTCTTCCCCATTGGAGAACTCCTTCGAAGGTACCACCCACAGTAAAATTCACACCCCTCCTCCGTCCCCGCATACCTCTTCGCATTCGAAAACTGTCATCAAAGGAATCTGTTCTCTCTTCTCGAAAACTCTCATCCAGAGGGCTTGCTCCAAGTAATAAATACCATTTTTTTTCGCAGTCACTCCTGTCAAAGTTGAGAAAGTTTTCAATGGAAGGGGCAAGCGAAAGAAGGGACATGTTTAAATCTCGTCGTTGCTGTAGCACTCCTGCCGTGGCGAGCCTTTCAGACTTCTCCGATTCTTATATAGAAGAGATAAAGGTAAGTAAGCAATTATTACTGTTATTTGAATGGCACCTCTGATGATGATTTAGCTCCTTTAGAAATTAACCGTTTACTCAATTCGAATATGGTTAAAAGTGTGATAATTAGTCCAAAGGGCTAATAGCCTAACGGCATTTTCCGTCGAATCACGTAAATGCAATTTATCACTTTTCAACTTGCTGCCACCAAATCTTATCGCCCTGTATTATATATAAAGAAACTAAATAATGAAGAATCTGCACGAATGTATGTATGTTTCTCGCACTGTGAAAATCTACTAGAATCATCAAATTTTGATTTTAAATAACATACTTCTTCCCACGAACATGGAAACCCGACTTTGGAATTTTGAATTTGTTTTATTGTCTTTTCATGCTTTTTTAATTTTATCGAATTTTGGATTAAAAACTCAACAATTTTAAAACGAGCAGTGGCAACACTGTTAAGGGAGGGAAAAAAAAAAAAAAAAAAAAAAAAAACATTTTTATCTCCAGCGCGCCAGACCTTCTATCCGTTTTAGCCCAAATACTCTATCTAGTTTATTATCAATAAAAAAAATTAAAAAATCTTCTATAAAATAAACTTTTATACAAAACTATAAATGCAATAAATAAACTAAAAAAAAAAAAAAAAAATCCGAAAGAGTTAAGATTTTAATGTTCGCCTAAAAAGGCTCTTTTAAAGTTTAGTATGTAGATTAGAGATATCAATAGCACAGATTATCAGTAGTAGAGATTATCGGTAGAGATATCTACTACTGATAATCAGCACAGATGGCTCAGGGAAATATTTTTTGGACACTGGGTAAAAATACATTTAAATTAATATTAGGAACGTCATATATCGTCAGTATGTTGGAAAAATGAAAAAAAAAATATAGAACATCATTCTCTAAAAGTATTGAATGTTTTTAATTATATGGATCTTGAATGACAAGCATTTTATTTAAATCAATTAATAAAAAAAATCTGAATGTTTCAGATTTTAAATTAGGTTTAAAAGGACGTTTTTTTAAACTTTTTGTGTGTTACCGTTATTTATTAAATACCATGTTCTTCGCACTTAAAACATAAAATTCGGTTCAAGAGCAATATCGCAAAATTATTTTAAAATGAGCATATCTTTAGAATTTCCGATACACAATCTCGTGCGCTGGAGATAAAAGTGTTTTTTCTGAGCGAAGTTGCCATTGCTCGCTTTGAAATCCTTGAATTTCTTAATCAAAAAATTTGTTAAAGTTTTACAAAATATGAAATCGATATTAAAACAAACTCCAAATTTCAAATTTTGGGCTTCCAGATGCCAATATTTGTAGAAGGATTACGTTATTCAAAATTAGATGGCTCTAGGTACCGTATCACAATAAGAAAAACATATAGATTCATGCAGATTCTTCGTTATTTAATTTATTTCACTATAATACAGGGCGATAATATTTGGTGGCAACAATTTGAAAAGTGAAACAACGCTTGTAGTGAATCCACGCAAAATGCCAAAACCAAATTAATAGTCCTTCTGGGGAAAATGCCCATTTGGACTAAAAATCTGATGAGTACACCACATGACTTCCTTGTACGGAATATTAAATTATACGCCTTTTTTCCTGCATTTCATTTAAACTTATTTCCTCGAATTTCATTAGAGATATATTTCTCATTCAGATAATTTAGTTTTTCCTTCGCAACACGGCAAATATACATAAAACCTGAAAATATCTTTATTAAAAATTGTAAAGTATAGAAAAAATATAAAACTCAGAATACAGTTAAAACAGTCAAAAAATTTTTTGCAACTCAAATTAGAGTTTCCACTCAAACAGAAGCAATTGTGCCAGCGGGCAAGAAGACAGATTTTTCGGTGCACAAAACTAAAAGTTTCCTTTTGGTCCCACTCGTCAAAAAGACACTGAAGGTGGAGAAAGACTTAATTCACTGTGTTGTTTCAAATGTAAACAAATATGGCTGCTATGTTGAAAAAAAAAGGCTTAGCTGCATTTAACAACGTTTAAATTGTTGGTAATTCTATAACTATGGCATGCAGATTAATTAAGGCATAAAAACCTTAACCGGAAGATAAGAACTACATAATTCAATGATTTTTTAATCCAAAACTACGGAATAATAAAAAAAAAAAACTGAGCTCACATAGCCGAGTAACAGAGTGAGTATATATATATGGTGCGGTCGATTGCAACCAAAAAGGGAGGTGCACAACCGCATGTTTTAGCATTCCTATACAAAATTTCGACGTTCTGAGGCTACTCGTTTTTGAGTTATGCAAGATACATTCATACATACGTATGTACGGACGCACGAAAAAAATCTTTTTTGAATCCATTCTAAATCAGTTTTATAGTAATTCGTTTGGGGGCATATAGTCCTTTATTCTGTCCTTACGTACAGATGTACACAAAAACATCGTTAAGTTGCATTCAACCGCGTTCAAAATGGATATTTTCGTTGAAATATGGTACCCGGAATTTTTCATGATTTCATGAATTTACTTCCTTTACTTCGTACATGGAAATAGAAGAAATGGGGAGGGAAGAAAGGAAACATTTCTGAAAAGATTCAAATTTTAACGATCGTCCAAAAGAGCTCTTTTAAAAGTTTAATATGGTTTGTCGGTAGATATAATCGATAGAGATGGCCCAGATGGAAAAACGAAACATTTTATAGGATATCAGATGAATATAAATTTAGACTAACATATCTAATGTACATTTAAAAAGCAAAAAAAATATATAATGTAATTCTATACAAATACTGAATGTTTTTAATTAGATATATCATAAATTCAATTCATTTTTATTCTTGTCAATCCAATTCAGAAGTCAAAAAATAATATCGGTGAGAACTGGATCTATTACTTTTAAATAGTTTAGTCTGTTCATTAACAGCGAACATATTAAACATGGAAGAATAATAGCTTACGTTTTTCCGAATGGCAACAGACTCGAATGATAAGAGAAACAACGCAAAATCGCGCTTACAAGTACCCGACGTTCTCCGGTGTTTATGCATGGTAAAAAAGCTTCATTCAGACGGATGGGGTAATTTTTGCTAATGGAATGACAATACTCGGCCTCATCGAGCATATTTGGTGTTAAAATACTCGCAAACAGAATATATCACTCGAATGTGTTGGCCGCCTTATATTGAGCATGTGTGGAATGCCTTAGGACGCCGAATTTCAGCGCGTCAATTCCTCGCTGGATCCTCTAGGAGCTGAAGAGTGCACTTTTTGCGGAGCGGCGAGCAATTCTACAAAACTTGATCAACACTTAAGTAAACTTGATCAACACTTGAAACAAAACTTGATCAACACTTGAAACAAAACTTGATCAACACTTGAAATAAAACTTGATCAACACTTAAGTAAACTTAACATAAAGGTCTATGAAATCAAGATGGGAGGTATGCATATCGGTACGAGATTACCATACATCACTCTTACGAAATGCCCAGCTGCGGTAAAATAGCTTACCCGAAAGGCAGGTTTAGGTTTCCCAGAAAATGGCAAGAGAAGGCAGGGTTGCCATATTTAGCTCGAAATGGCCATTTGACAACAAAACTGGCGATATGTCGTAGCCGGACGGAGAACATTCCAGAACGCATTCTTACTGGTTTGGCCCAGAATGTTCTCGAAGGCAGGCTGAAAGCTATATAAACCCTACCTGTATGCAGTAGCAGTCTAGTGTCGAGGGTATCGCGAGTTCGTGCATCAAGAATGTGCATCGTTGAGGCTATCGAATGTATCGAGTGCAGCAGTGAGTTGTAGCGTGGAGAGTCTAGAGAGCACTTTCAGTACCGAGAACGACCGAACCGAGTCGGGAGCTGTACTCTAGTGCTTTGCCGTGATACCAAATTCCAATTTATCTTCACCGTTATAGCCTGATAGGCTAACGGCTGTGTTACTGATTGGTTCAGCGTGGTTGTCGTAGTTTCTCGACGATTGTAAACGTGTTTTTGGAGCTGTCCTGAGTGATAGTGGCTAATAAATTCAGTTTTCATTCTTCATCAAAAGTTTTCATCAATCACTCCAAATCAACAAACCTGCAGAAACGCAACAATATTAAAGAAAAATATTTTTCTGCAAGACTGACTTAATTTTTCCATCATTTGACAATTTCTATAAATTTAGTTTTCATTTCATTACTTTGCGAACAATCAATTACCAAACATTGCAATTTATGTTAACTAATGCTTTTGTACAAATTTCTATTAATAATCTTTCATTAAGTATCAGTTACATTTTATTTCTGTCATTATTCTTTAATTTTGATGACCAGTGTATTTAAAATTAGCATGTACACAATTAATGTTATCGCGTATCTTCTGTGCCATTCATTTCATGTCTACGTTCTAAATTTTTCAGGTATGTAATTCAATTACGGGCGGGCAAATGAAAAACCATTTTATTTCCGCCAAGTAATAGCATTTTCTGATTTGCGTATAGCATTCAATTCACTAAAATATTTCAGGAGAATTTTAATTCCAACCAAATCAACATATGAATGCCTTTTCCAGAAATTCTAGTTTTCAAGCAGAGAAATAAGAAAGCACACAAAGTAAAGAGGATAATATATATATATATGTGATGTACCAGCTTTAGTCGTAGCTTGAATTATCAGACGATAAGTTTAAAAAAAAACAGGATTCATTTATTATTATTGGTCAGAAGAAATAGCAGTTACAAAAAATCATATTTCCAGAGTAAATAAAAAAGAATTAGTAATAACTTTTTGTATGAAGTTTACTGCAAAGTTACATTAAAGAAAAGCTCCCGATATTCCTTTTGCGAGTCCTTTTATAGCCTCTGGAAAGGCGGAGCTTAAAAAAAATGACGTCAGCCAATCCAGTTCGCTTTAAATATTTCCAGAACATTCTATAACTGTACGTGTAGAAAAGGCGGGAAAAACAACTTTACTACGGGGCTGTGGATTTAATCCCACGTACTTTCAAATAAGAGAACATCGCCATTAAAAATGAAAAGAACATACAGTTAGAATTTTAAGTGTATTCTTGACTATGGAATTTTATTATTACATATATATATATGTATATATAATATGCTTCAAGAATTGCAATCATTTATTGTTTTCCGAAACCCACTAGATCAAAACAAGATTGAAATAAGTAAATACATATCTGAAGTTGTTCAGATATTAAATTTTGTATTTAGTTATTTTAATCTAGTTTTTTGATTTTAATGATTGCTAAAAAGATTCTTTTTAATATGGTTTATTAGTATGGATTATCGGTACAGAAAGCTCAGGGGGAAATAGCAAAACGTTTCACAGGAGAGTAGATAAATATGCATAGACTAACATGGCAACCTTGCATATCTTCTGTATATTTGAAAAGTGAAAAATATGCGTCAATCTATAAAAATATAAAATGTTTTTAATTAGGTAGATCATGAATTAAACGCATTTTTATTTCAATCAATCCAATTAAAAAGTAAAAAAAGAATTCTTAACAACATCATATATTGTTTTCAAATAGTTAAGTTTTTTAATTAATGACAGACAGATTAAATGTGAAAGAATAATGTCTTACGTTTTTCCCGAATGGCAACAGATTGGAAAAGTGAAAAACGCAAAATGGTATTTTAAGACTAATAGCCCTTTTGGGCTAAAAAGACAAGAAAACCGATTGAATAGCGTAGTAATGTTAGTAAGATTAAATACTAATAAATCTATCCAATTTTTAATGCAACTTTCATAAGTAATCGTTAGTGCTTTAACGAGCAATAAAGTACTTTTGAAATACATTGCTTTTAGTTATAATTTGAGATTATTTTTATTGAATGCTTGATTTCAAGACCAAGAGACCACCCAGAGCAGGGGCGTAGCTAGAGGGGGTCAAGGGGGGACATCTATCCTTCGGACGCAGAATCCAAGAGGCGCCAAACTGATGTTACGGCATTTTAGAATTAAATGTTTTCAATCTTTGGCAAGCAGTAGGGGGCGCGAAATCTTCAGTTGCCCCTGGGCGCTAAAAACCCTAACTACGACTTTGACCCAGAGGCTTACAGTCTGCCATAGGTACTCAATGGCCCCGTGGCCAGAAGCTGTGGTTATTAGGAAAGCCACAGTAAGTGCAAGTCACAATATGACTGGTTACAGTACTGTTGTACTTGTCGATTGTTGACAGAGGACGGGGTCACTATCCACTTACCATTTGATTGTCCATTAGGTCTGTTTACCAGTTGCCACTGTCTATTAGTCAGTTGGCCGAGGTACTTGGCCCTTTCACTGGCCAAGTACCGTGGATCACTGGCCAAGTACCGTGGTACTGGTAACACTGTTGTAACACGATAGGACACTGGTACGACTGATTATGATAACACTGGCCACAGTACTGTTGTTGTTGTTGAGTATCGATGGAGGACAGGGACATCATTTTACCATGGTATGTCTGTTGGCCGCGGTCCTGTGAATAATTTACTGGCCATGGTACTGAGAACACTGCGCGCTTTGACATGGTGGCCCACTGATAATACTGGCTACAATAACCACTGGTAGTTGCAACACTGGCCGGGCAATATTGCTGATGTTGCTGACTGTTGATAGATCTCGGGGATACTGCTTCTTTACCATGGGTTACACAGATGGCCGTGGTACAGTGGCCTTTTACTGCTTTAACTGACCGTGGCACTGGTAACACTGGCGGTAGCAGTGTTGTTGTTGACAGAGCATAAGCACGCCGTCTAATTACGATAGGTTAGTACACTGGACTCAAATTAGCTCCCCCCCCCGCTAGCAGTAATTTTATGCCACCCGAGAAGGCATTCCAATTATGTGTTTGTTACAAAGATTTTAAGATTTTAGTTATCTGAAGTCCGAGTTTATATTATTTTCATTACTATTAAAAGTGGTCATGAATAATGCATCCAAAAAGTCTACAAATGGGAGCTAATCTTATTTAAAGATTTGGAGATACAGATTTGATTAACTTGCATTGGCACATCCAATCCATTCCAATCCAAATAAATAGACTCAGTTACGAATATTTGCGCTAAGAATAATCGTTTTGTTTGGAAAAACGTTCATGTGTCAACTACGTTTTTTTCCAAAATTAAGAATTAGTAAGAAAAGAAACCATTTCAACGATGCACATCTGTAAACCAGGGTAATTTAATTCTGTCCAAGACTACAATTACAACTGAAACGCCATCACGGGAAATGCTATAGTTAGAAATACAAGAACAGTGCCGTAGAGCGTTGAAATTGTGTCTACCAGACTGCTAAAATATGTAGCTGTGCACCTCTCTTTTTCGATGCAACCGGCCGCACCAAACTCATATAAATATAAATATCTATATTGTCACTCTGTTACCCGTCTCAGTGAATTCAGTTTTCTTAGTTATATGCTGTTAAATTTTGGATTTTTTGCTTTAAAATTGATTGAATTATGTTGCTCTTATGTTCCGGTGAAGGCTTTGATACTTTTATCTAATCTGCATGCAATAGTGGTAGAATTATCAACAATTTAAAACCGCCGCTAATCCTAACAAAGCCGCCATTAGTTTATATTTGAAACTCTTAGTAGAATAATTCAGTGAGCGATGCATCAACTTCAGTGCCCTTTTACCCTGTGTGGCCAAAAGTTAACTTTCAGTTTTGTGCATCGTATATGTCTTCTTACCCGTTGGCCTAATTGCTTATTTTTCGTAGAAACTCACGCTTATCCACAACTGGTGCTAAATTGCGCTGCTCGGCAAAAGTTTCACAGTCGATGGGATAATACGTAAATAACAAAATTATAAAAAGAAATGAAATTAATGCTTAATTTTATGCAAAAATGCTTAATTTTAATTTAATAAATGGATAATTTTATGCAAAATACACGGAAGTTTCTCACATAGGCAAAAACATTTTAAAGCCATTCGCGACAACGTAGTTAAGTGAAAAATCTTTCTCAACGTATGAGGCAACAAAAACAAAACATAGAAACAAATTAAATGCAGATAACATCAGTAAAAATCAGATTTCTAGAGTTTATATAAAAATGTGCAAGAACACCTCTTTCACTAAATATAATGCAAGGGTAGGTGACACCTGAAGCCTGAGTTAATGCTGTTAATGAATAAATTGCATTAGTTTTAAGTTAAAAAAAATTTTAAAACTTCAATATTTCTCTTTAATTGCCTTAGTATAAAATATCTGTACATATATTGGTTTACTTTAATAATAATAATTTAAATATTACTTCTAAGATATATTTTTGTAAGGGTGGTATGGGATTTTGTAAGGGTCCTCCACAAAAAATATTATAAATCAAAGGGTTCCGCGAATGAAAAAAAAAAAAAAAAATTGAAGACCATCGTGCTGCTTACGTTGATATCAAATCTCTGTAATACAAAATTAATACATACACAAACAAGATAAAACAAAAGTAATAATAATAATCCAGTAACGTACAAATGAATTTAATAATTTGAGAGCTATAATTACTATATGAATTATATGAGGCAAATTAGGTTCTGTACACATATATTGCTCTAACGTAAATATTTTAACACAAAATCGGACTTCTTCTGAAGCGACATACCTGTTATTTCCCCCATACTTCGATTCTAAGACACAAATTATGCCTAAATATTAAATTTTGTAAAGTTTGGTGAGAAACTTATTGAGAAATTTAAAAATTTATCTTGGAGCAAACTGAAAAAAGTGATCCAAGATAAATTTTTAAATGAATGACTCACTTGGCGAAATTCTTAATTTATGGTAATGTACACTGCTCGACATTGAAAATGCAACACCAAGAAGGAGTAGTCAGAAATTTATACAAATTTTATCCAAATTTTAAAAAACGCATCAGTATATAAATTCACGTATTTTTTGAGAAGTTTTGAATAAAAAAGTCTAACTTTTATTCGGATTGTCTAGAAATACGTCTACTTTGATGGTAAAAATTCTGTAGGTTATATATCAAAAAATTTTCGAAAAATTCATAAAAATTACTAAAAAATACAAATTAAAAAAGTTAATCAGAAGAAATATCTACTAATTTTCTTTGGAATGAACCTTAATTTCGAATTCTGGAAGCAGGAATCAAGTAAGTTTAACAAAAAAGAGATATTAATAAATATATATCAAATTCAATTATCATCGAGCAGCTAAAAGTTTGAGAACTAATTTTTCAAAAACTACTCGTGCGATTTTTACAAACCTTGGCACTTTGACATAATTGAATTGTAAAATCGAAATAAGGAAAAGAAAATCGGTATGACATTTCCGAAAAAAGTCCGATTTTGTATCAGAATACCTATCTTAGAACAATGCTACGTACAAATTTAATATATATCCTAAGTCGCACTTTCGCGATATCAAAAAAGGCAAGTTAAATTCCTTCAATCGGTCCATGGGAGATATAGAACTGTACCTTTTGGGGGGGGCGCAATGTACCCATGCATAATACCATCAGGCATCCGTACTAATGATTCTACGTACTCCACTGCAATGTAAAAGAAAATCAATAAGGTATGAATATACCTCAAACACATAATCCAAAATAATACAATATCAAAATAAACGTAATAATGCATAAATATATTGTTACGAATTTGGTATTTAAAAAGCAAATGTTAGTTCAATTATAAATTAAATGGTTTTATTTCTCGCGCAGTGCAGCGCGTGACGAATATTAAAAGAAAGCTAAGCCGGAAAATTGAAAATACAAGAGCGCGTGCATTAAATAAATAAATAACTCTTTTTCATTTCGAGAAAGTACTAAAAAATTCTAGCGCGTGATTTTAAAATGTTATAAAAGGAGGAAAACATCTCAGTTCGTAGTAGTTGCTTAGTTTGTTGTTGTTTAGAAAACTACTGTTGTTGATTGTAGCGAATTCGCGGATTAGCGTTCTTTAGCTGTTTTGAATTACGTTCTATTGGACATTTGAGTAGTTAAAAGAAAACTACTGTGAGATATTGTAATACTGCGTGATAATTTGAGAAAATTTAAGCATTTTTGTTGTGATAATAATAAATTTTTGTTCATTTTTCATCGGACTTGTGCATTCATTTAGTAACGAATCCGTACGCACGCAACAATTTTTGGTGTCAGAAGTGGGATTTGAATGCCAACAACAAGAGCGATGGAAGAGCAGTTAAGGCAATTGATAACAGCCTTTGCCTCGTTTAAAGAAGAAATGAAAGCAGAGATGAAATCTAGCCAAGGAAAGATGGAAGGGGCCGTCAACTCTGTTAAGGACGAAATGAAAGCCGTTCAAGCTGGTCAAGAAAAGATTGAAGCAGGTCAAGAAGAAATGAAAAGAGAGATTACCTGCATAATAGAAAATAAATTTGAAGCTATGGAAGGCAGAATTGACACAGTTGAAAATAAAGTTGGACTAATTGAAGAAAGAGTTTCTTCGGTGAAAGAAGAAATAGAAGAAAGAGTTTCTTCTGTAAAAGAACATATAGAAGGGAGAGTTTCTGCTGTGGAGGAACGAATTGAAGGAAGAGTTTGTGCCGTCCAACACCAAATCGAACAACAAATTGATGAGAGAGTTTCTGAAGTTGCCAAAGAAATGGATACTTTAAAGAAATTCGTAGCGTCGGCAGGGAGCAGGAGTGATGATTTTAAATTCTTACCAATGCCTGCTCGTCCACCTCTGAAGCTATCCACATATGATGGGAAGACCTCCTGGCAGGTGTATAAGACACAATTTTCTATCGTGGCGGATGCGAATGGATGGGATTCCCAAGCTAAGGCCTGTCATCTCGCCGCTTCTCTAAGAGCCGACGCAGCGGATATCCTTCAGACTCTTCCCGAAAACAAAAGGTTAGATTTCGAAGTTCTGTCCGGCGCCTTGGAGTTGCGCTTTGGGGAGAAATGTTTAAAAGACTACAGCAGGCTCCAATTAAAATCTCGTCAACAGAAGCCTACCGAAACACTTCAGGAGCTCGCCGCGGATGTTGAAAGGCTGTCCCATCTCGCCTTTTCGGAATGCGCGACAGAAACAAGGGAAATCCTGTCCTTGCAATACTTTATCGACGGCATCCGAGATACTGAAATACAGAAAGCTCTACGAATGGCGGATGTAAAAGATTTAAAAAGTGCTCTAGTGTACGCCATGAAATTTGAGGCAGCCCAGCAAGCCACTCGTCGAGACCGCCACCCAGTCAGAGCTGCTCAAGTCCAGGAGCCAGGGGATCAAGTCACCGCTCGACTTGACGATTTAACTAGACAACTGAACGCCTTGAGACGGAATATTGGTGAGAAGGAACCGACCGTTAAGTGCTGGAACTGCGGTGCTGAAGGACACATACGAAGAAACTGCAAAACACCCCAGGGTACTGATGTTAAGACCGCTCCTAACAAACAGCAGGGAAACTAATTAGTGGCCATCTCGCGGGGCGGAGGTTGCCAGATAATGAAAAGCCCCCGTTTAAAGCGCTTCAGATTTCTGCAGTGAGAGGCGGCAGTAATGGACTTTTCATAATAGGACATATTAATGGAGTTCCGTGCAATATGACTATAGATACAGGAGCCAACGTCACTATCATCCAAAAAGATTTGGCTCAACAACTAGGAAACAAACTTATCTGGACGCCGCCCTGCGTTACCCTCCAGACTGTGTCCGGTGAGAAGATCGACATCGACGGAAAAGTAAATGTTAACATCACGTTTGGAAGTGCCGCTTACCATCACACGGCATATGTAGCAGAGATCACTGATTCTTGCATACTCGGATTGGACTTTCTAAGGAAATACAATTTTTCCTTGGACTTTAAAAATAACGAATTGCATTCTACATCTGAGGACATAGCGTTATTTGGAGTCAATGATGAAGTTAAATCTGTCCATAAAATCATAGCACAAGACAATATCACAATACCGGCAAGAACAGAAATTTTACTTCCTGGATCTATAGCCGAAAACAGAAATTTCCGCTACGGCATCATAGAATATCCCAATAACTGTAATAGCCCAAAAGGAGTACTAGTAGCCTCAACACTTGTCGACCTATCCAGAACGGTTATCCCGGTGAGAGTCGCCAATGTAACTGAGAAGGGGAGAATTATTAAGAAAGGTGAAGTGGTTGCAGCATGTACTCTAGTAACTACTGTTGAAAGAAAGAGTAACATCCAAGAATCCGTGTCCTCAGAGAGAATTACATCGGAGTTATTGCAGAATGCGCAATTAAACGATAAAGAGAGGAATGCTGCCGATCGCGTCATTAAAGATCTTCAAGTTGTTTTCTCCCGCTCATCTTCTGACGTGGGTCGAACTAGTTTGACACAACATAGAATAGATACCGGCGATCATCCCCCGATCAAGCAACATCCAAGACGTCTACCGTTTGCTAAACAGGAAGAGGTGAGAACACTGTTAAAAGATATGGAAGAAAGCGATGTCATCGAGCCTTCAGTAAGTCCATGGGCATCTCCCATCGTCCTAGTCAGAAAGAAAGACGGCTCAACAAGATTTTGCGTCGACTATCGCCGGTTGAATGAGGTTACGAAGAAAGACAGTTACCCTCTTCCTAGAATTGATGACATTCTAGACTTTCTGGAAGCAAGTGGTTCTCAACACTTGATTTAAAGAGTGGGTATTGGCAGGTAGAAATCCATCCTGATGACCGAGAAAAGACGGCATTTACTACGGGACAAGGACTTTGGCAGTTCAAAGTGATGCCGTTTGGACTGTGTAATGCGCCGGCAACATTCGAACGTCTTATGGAGACTGTTTTGAAAGGCCTTTCCTACGAAGCCTGTCTGATATACCTGGACGATATCATCATCATCGGAAAGAGTTTTGAAGAGCATCTAGAAAATCTAAGAAAGGTGCTTCAGAAACTGAAAGAGGCCAATCTGAAGCTGACTCCCGCTAAATGTAAATTGTTTCGAAAGGAAGTGACTTACCTGGGACATGTCATCTCTGCAGAAGGTGTGCGCACGGATCCTGAAAAGGTATCAGCGGTTAAATCCTGGACGCGTCCCGAAAATGTCCATCAGCTGAGAAGCTTCCTAGGGCTTTGCACCTACTATAGGAGATTCATGAAGAACTTTTCTTCCATCGCAAGACCACTTCACAAGCTGACAGAGAGCAAGCAAAGATTCTTGTGGACAAAGGAATGCGAGGATGCATTTAACAACTTAAAGGAAGCTTTAACATCTGCTCCAATCCTGACGTATCCTCAGCTCGACAGACCATTTATTCTCGACACCGACGCGAGCAATGAAAGTGTCGGTGCTGTTTTGTCCCAAGAAATAGACGGCCAAGAACGTGTAGTAGCTTACTGGAGCAAGTGCCTGTCTAAACCGGAGAGGAATTACTGTGTCACAAGGAAAGAGTTGCTCGCCATAGTCAAAGCTATAGAACATTTCCATCATTATCTATACGGGAGAAAATTCCTCCTCCGCACGGACCATGCCTCATTGGCCTGGCTTTTAAATTTCAAAAATCCTGAGGGTCAAATAGCCAGGTGGATACAGAGACTCCAAGAATATGACATCACTATCGGTCATCGTAAGGGATCATCACACGGAAACGCCGACGCCCTGTCTAGAAGACCTTGCCAAGGAAGCTGCGGATATTGTTCCAGGGTGGAAGCGAAATACGAGCTGCTGACTCCGGTCGCAAGACAAATTACAACATCAACATCTGCTGATCGAGACCCGTGGAGTGATGATGAAGTCAGGAAAGACCAGCTGGAAGACCGCGACATTAAACCCATACTTGATTTAATAGAGTCATCAAACAGAAAACCTACATGGCAGGACATTTCTATCTGTAGTCCTACAACAAAACAATACTGGGTACTCTGGGATTCACTTCACATTCGCAACGGCGTCTTATACCGGAAATTCGAGTCGGATGATGGGAAGAGGTTCCGATGGCAACTGATACTTCCAAGATCCCGGATTCCTGATGTCCTCAAAGAACTACATAACAGCCCTACAGGAGGTCACTTTGGAATTATGAAGACCTTACAGAGAGTTCGTGAGCGCTTTTACTGGAATAATGCAAAGAATGACGTGCAAAAGTGGTGCCGATCTTGCGATGCCTGTGCAGGTCGGAAAGGACCGAGGAAACGCAGCCGAGGCAGACTGCAACGTTACAACGTAGGTGCGCCTTTTGAACGTATCGCCTTTGACATCCTGGGACCTCTGCCACGAACTGCTGATGGCAACAAATACATACTCGTTGTCATTGATTACTTCACCAAGTGGCCTGAAGCTTATCCTATTCCTGATCAAGAGGCAGTCACAGTAGCTGAGGTAATGATACAGCACTGGATTTCCAGGTTCGGAGTGCCTTTTCAGTTACATTCCGATCAGGGAAGGAATTTTGCCTCGGCAGTAATCAAAGAACTATGCAAACTACTTGGCATTGACAAAACTCAAACGACGCCATTGCATCCCCAGTCGGACGGCATGGTAGAGAGGTTCAATCGAACCATCCTTAATAACCTCTCATTAGTGGTTTCCAGAAACCAACAGGACTGGGACAAGAAATTACCACTCTTTTTACTGGCTTACCGCAGTGCTGTCCACGAGACTACCGGCTATTCTCCATCACAGATGCTCTTCGGTCGTGACCTTCGTCTGCCTTGTGATCTATTGTTTGGCCGCCCTCCGGATGCTCCTTCATCGTCTGAGGAATATATTCAAGATCTCCAGGCCCGGTTTGAAGTGATGCACAATTTTGCACGAGAGCGAGTCAACTTGGCGACGGAGAAGATGAAGACCCGATACGACACAAGAGCTACTGAACATCAATTCCACGAAGGAGACAAGGTGTGGTTGTGGAATCCGACTCGACGGAAAGGACTTTGTCCGAAATTACAGTCACCTTGGGATGGGCCGTACACAGTCCTAAACAGGCTGAATGACGTCGTGGTTCGGATTCGTAAGTCTTCGAACTCTAAACCTAAAGTCGTTCATTACGACAGGTTAGCTCATTACTATGGCCATAGTACATAATGTAAATAATTGTAAATAGTATAAGACCATGGTCCTTTTTGTTTTTAAATGTGTATTTGATTTGATTTGTATTTAGTATTTGATTTGTATTTAGTATTTGTTTTATATTTAGTATTTGATAGCATTTGATTTGTTCAAGTTAGTTATTGCATTTATTGTTCATGTTGTTTGATATTGTAATGTAATGTTTATGCCTCATTTGCATTTATGCCACAGTTGTAAGTTTAGCTTCCTATCCAGGGATTGTACTGCCCGGGACGTGCAGTCCTTGGGAAGGGGGCAGTGTTACGAATTTGGTATTTAAAAAGCAAATGTTAGTTCAATTATAAATTAAATGGTTTTATTTCTCGCGAAATGCAGCGCGTGACGAATATTAAAAGAAAGCTAAGCCGGAAAATTGAAAATACAAGAGCGCGTGCATTAAATAAATAAATAACTCTTTTTCATTTCGAGAAAGTACTGGAAAATTCTAGCGCGTGATTTTAAAATGTTATAAAAGGAGGAAAACATCTCAGTTCGTAGTAGTTGCTTAGTTTGTTGTTGTTTAGAAAACTACTGTTGTTGATTGTAGCGAATTCGCGGATTAGCGTTCTTTAGCTGTTTTGAATTACGTTCTATTGGACATTTGAGTAGTTAAAAGAAAACTACTGTGAGATATTGTAATACTGCGTGATAATTTGAGAAAATTTAAGCATTTTTGTTGTGATAATAATAAATTTTTGTTCATTTTTCATCGGACTTGTGCATTCATTTAGTAACGAATCCGTACGCACGCAACAATATGATACATGTAAAGCTAAAAAAAAAAAAAAAGAATCTGAAATGTTTCAGATTTTAAATTACGTCCAAAGGGGCGTTTTTTAACATTTTGTGTGTTACCTTTCTTTATTAAATATCATGTTCCTCGCACTTAAACCATAAGATCCAGTGCAACAGCAATATCGCAAAATAGTTTTAAAACGAGCATATCTTTAGAATTTCCGATACAGAGACTCACGCGCTGGAGATAAAAATGTTTTTTCTGCACAACGTTGCCATTGCTCGCTTTGAAATCCTTGAGTTTGTTAATCAAAAATTCGTCAAAGTTTTAAAAAATAGGAAATCGATCCTAAAACAAATTTCAAATTTCAAATTGGGGCTTCCACATGCTCATATTCGTTGGAGAATTACGTTATTCAAAATTCGATGACTCTATGTACCGTTATTTTATGACAATGTGAGAAGTATACATACATTTACGCAGATTTTCATTATTTAATTTCTTCAAATATAATGCTGGACTCTAACATTTTATGGCAACAGTTTGAAAAGTGAACCGACATTTATCCGTCCGACGCAAAATGCCAAAACGAAACTAATAGTCCTTCGGGATTCAAATCCATTTGGACTAATAATAATATACTTTTGTTTCTTCTGATTTATCGCATTTTTGATTGATTACATAATGTTACAGTAATTCTGCTGATACCAAAAATATGGGATGCGAGTGTGCCCTTCGTAACATGAATCTAGTGTGCTTTTAGTGTGCCCTTCGTAACATAAATATGAACAGGTTCTCAGTTACCAAGCCCTTCGTGGAGTTTTACACGAAGATATCCCTCTTCTTAACCAAATTACCGTAGTAAGAGTTGCCATAAGACAAAAAATTTCCAGTCCTTCTTTCAGCTCCGATTATCTTATATGACTAATAACTATTTCATATCGAAAATTTCGCTTCTAAAATGTAAGCCGTCTGGAGAAACTGCTTCTGATGTAAATGCGCCATTTCCCTGTCAACGTTCCCTGTCCACGTTTCCCTGTTTACTTCAACGTTGCACCAGATAGTTTCTCAAGTGTTTTCATGCTCTCGCCTGAGCCCGCTATTTATCAATCTGCCCTTGGATTCAACTCCTGGTGACAAAACCTCTTTTTGTCTTTTTAACTTTATTGTTGAAAGTCGCTTCTTTTACATTTACGTCACATAAAATGTATCAGTAAAAGCTTAACACTTTTATAGACAGCATATGTTTATAGTTTCTGACAGAGTGTTGCCATAGATTTTTCTATTTTTTCAGTCTTTTCTCAATTTATCGTATCAGTGTTCAATTTTCTCAGAAAAATGACATGCACAACATTTTTAGTCCAAAGGGGCTTTGTCGCTGAAGGACTATTGTTTTCGTTTTGTGATTTTGCGCTGAAAACTTTAAAAAGCTGTATCACTTTTTAAATCGTTGCCACCAAATACTTTCGCCCTGTATTATATTTGAAGAAATTAAATAATGAAAAATCTGCATAAATGTATGTATGTTTCTCGCATTGTGATAAAAGAACGGTACATAGAGCCATCCAATTTTGAATGACTTAATCCTACTGCGAATATGGGCATCTGAAAGCCCAAATTTGAAATTTGGAATTTGTTTATTTATCTATTTCATATTTTGTAAAACTTTAACGAATTTTTGATTAACAAACTCAACGATTTAAGCGAGCAATGGTGACACTCTACGGGGGGGGGGGCTTTTTATCTCCAACGCGCGGAACTGTGTATCGGAAGTTCTAAAGATAGGCTCATTTTAAAATTATTTTGCGACACTGCTGTTGAACTGATTTTTATGGTTTAAGTGCAAAGAACATGATATTTAATAAATAAAGGTAACACACAAAATGTTAAAAAAACGCCCCTTTGGACGTAATCTAAAATCTGAAACCTTTCGGATTTTTTAATTTTTTAAGTTTTGTTTGTTAGGGGTGTTGGAACCCCAAAATCTTCAAAAAATTGTGATTTCGGATTTTGGCATTTTCAAATTCTCTACACTTTTATCTTTCTATAAATACCATTCTTTAATCTCTATGAAAATTAGAACTGTAAAAAAATCTAGTTTTAATTTGTCATCTACTGATTTGATCAATGAGGAATTTTACATAAAAACGCGTTTTTCTCCAAACATGATTTTTTTATACTCGATGTACTTTTTTTCAGGAACTACTGCTCACAGGTATCTAAACTTTTTATGGCTTATTTATTAAGTTCCCTAGTGTTTACTAAAATGAGCTTTTTGTAATAAACTTAAGAAAAAAAATTATAAATTTGTGTGTGTGAGAAAAGTGCTAAATTTTACTATGCCTAATAAAATACTCTGTAATTTACTCTAAAATTCAAAATGCTTCAAAAGCTCATCAGATATCAGATAGATATCAGTATAATCAGATAGGTATATTTTAATTACAGAAAAAATTTCAAGCTTGTATCTACAGCAGATTTTGAGAAAAGGTACATCGAAAATGGCCAATTTAACATTGTCGGTATAGGGTTTCTGATACCCCTTAAGTTCAACAGCAAAATCGTAAAATTTTCAAAAGGAGTATTTGTTTAAGATTCTTAATACAGTAAGACCCCGCTTAACGCTGTTTCGTTTAGCGCTGTTTCGGTTTAGCGCTCTTTATTTCAAACCGGAGATTCCACGAAATCGCTCGCAGCATACGGGGATTCCCCGAAATATTATGCAGCGATAGGTTTCAAATACATATCCGAAAGAGTGTACTTGTATTTCTTGTTTGGTGCGGTATTGTACAGACATATTTTGAAGGGGTAAATGTGGAAGATGTCGAAGAAATAATTCAAGAAGCAGCGGCTAGTCTTTCTAATGATAAGCTCAAGAAATTAACTGAACAAGAAGAAAACAAAAATGTTGACAGCAGTGATTCAGAAGAAGAGCAAAAAGAACTTTCGATGGCGTTTGTAAAAAGGAGTCTGTCTACCATAACTGAAATAATGGATCAATTCATTGAAAATGATCCGAATTTTGACAGGAGCTCAAAAGTAAGGCGTGGTGTTAGAGATGCTCTATCCGTTTATGAAGAACTTTTAAGAGAACAACGCAAAAGAAAAAGGCAAACAACATTAGATGCTTTTGTCACAAAAAGGCAGAACACTGAAAACGCGGAAGGCTAACTAAATATGACTGACTTAGAATTTTATTTGTTTTTTTTAAGAATATTCGTTTTGTTATTTATATTTTGTTTTTATTTTTGCACGAAATAATAATGTGGTATTAATTTGGGCTTTAAGAAATAAATGTTTGGTTTTATTTTTATTAAAAAAACATACTTTTTAAATTTAATACCTAACCAATTTCCTAGCCATCTTCCCCTAACCCCAATATTTACATGTAAAGATAGCCTCGTTTAGCGCTGTTTCGCATTACGCTCTACTTTGATGGAACGTATCCCCCGCGTTAAGCGGGGTCTTACTGTATAGTGCTATATATTGCCATTACTTTTTTTCGGTTCTTTTCTCAATTCATCATACCAATGTTCAATTTTTCTCGGTAAAATGACTTACATAACTCTGTTTGTCTTTTCATTATTAAATTTATGTCTTTTTAATGTTATTCATTAAACACCCCTTTCTCTGAACTTACGCCACATTAAATTCGACAGCAAAATCACAAAATATTAAAAAAAAAAAAAAAAAAAAAAAAAAAAACAGGATAGCATCAGAATTTCAGATACAGTCTGAAGTGTTAGCCTACATTTTCTTATTTTTACGATATTATTTCTTTACAAAGTAATATGAGACGATAATATTCGGTGGCAACATCTTTTATTTGTGTTGTCATACGTGTTTTTAAAATTCGCTATAATATTCCTTTAAAAATAATACATGGCGATAACATTAGGTGGCAACATCATTTTATTTGAAAGTGATGTAGACAGAAAGTGAGGATCGAGATTCATAGCACCTCTGATGCTGCAGAATCTTACTACTGAACACAAGCAATAAAAATTATCACCAAATTTGACGAAATTCTCGAAGCTTCTCCTTTTTACAGTACAAAAAGCGATTTTTCTGAAAATTGCCAGATGTGCTTACCTTCCTTCTTTGCTATCCTTTCAATATTGGTCGCATTAGAACCTACAGTTAGTTAATTAGATAGTTTCCTATAGAAATGCCTTCACGAAGTCATATGTCTGCTGCTCATATGTTTTGCTATATTCAGGTAATTTAATCTATCCTAATATTTTTGTAATTAAAAAAAAAAATTCAAAAGTCTTGAGTATTCTTTAAATGTTTCCATTAAACTAGCAGTATTTTTTTTTTTATTTTGTTGAAGCCTCTAAAATTAAAATTCTCAAAATGTCAAAACGTGTAAAAAAAAAAAAAAAAAAGAAAGAAAAAAAGTATCGTCAAACCGAATTTTATGAAACCAACTTATAATAAAAATTAAATCATTATCTTGCATTGCAGAACAAACACAAAGTCAAAAATATCAGTTAAAAATAAATAAAAGTAAATGATTAGAATTTAACGAGTTCTGTTATCTGTTCATTTTCTCAGAAACAGACTACAGAAATAACCTTTAACAATAAGAGATTATTTGAATTTTTTTAGACCATAAAATGCGAAAGCCTAGGAAAAAAAAAATGTAGTGGAAAACCAATGTAGGAACACTTCTACTTTAATTCTTCTTAAGCTTTTGTTAAAAGAGTCATTAAAGTTTTGTTTAAAAAATACCTATTTATTCGTATCTCCGAAATACCAAAGACCTTCTCTCTCCGGTTTGCACTGCGTTTTTCATTCCTCCCCCTTTTTTTTGATAACTTTCCCCCTCTCAGACTTTGAACATTCGAAGAGCCAGGAAAAAAAGAGATGAGGTTAAAAAAAATAAATGAATAAACATTAAAAAAAAAAAAAAAAAAAAAAAAAGCCGGCAGGCTTAAAATTAAATTCCTTGAAATGTTAAGGGTTTCGCTTGCGAAATTCTTCGCTTTGAGATTCTAGGGAGTGGTAAAGCCAAATAATTTTACGTTATGGTCTTAAAATAGTTCCTCATAAATGATTCCAGATATGTTTACGAACGATTGTGAGGTTATACTCAATTTTTTTTTTAAGCAAAGAATCGCTGTGTTTTTCATTGATTTAAAATTAAATCTTCCTTTCTTATTCCTGTTGCCAATTCGTATACATTTATTTATCGTAAAGCTTCAAATTAGAATTAATTTAATTACTTTAAAGAAACCAATATCGTATTTCCTCGAACATTGCCTCCTTTTTTTTTAGCTAATTTTATCGTTCGAAAATCCTGCGAGGAAAATTATGCGAGAGGTTAAATTTTCGAAGAAGGCGGTAACAGTAAGAACAGAAGAAATGAAAAGGCGTCATCGATAAACAACTGGTAACTATAGTAACATTATTTCTTTAAAAGAAACCTATATTCCAATAAGAATATATAGTAACATTAACATTACAATTTTTCACGGATAGCACCAGGGGCAACTCAAATAAAAAAGATTTGACCGCAGTTTGCAATAGAGATATTAGAGGAACAAAGGTGAAAGGGGCGACCAAATGCCTCGTATTTCGAAAGATCCAGCACGTCAGCAGTCGATCTTTATTATTATTTTTTTATTAATTAGTTATTTTTATTGCTTCTGTATTAATGTATCGTAAGTGTTACCTAAAATTGTTCCACTTGCTTGTAATTGTAATAATGTTATATAAGGTATTTTCTCCCTTCTTTCTGCATGCCTTCGTGGTGTAACGGTAGCACACTTGGCGCGTACTCGAGAGGTCCAGGTTCGAGTCCTGGCGAAGGCATTGCTCATTTTTCACGGTTCCTGGTCAAAATAATATAATGACTCTACAGTGGCGCCCGAATTAAAAGGCGGTGGATGATGATTCTTCCCAATCAGGATTGGCCGATTGTATCCCTTAATCCCCATTTGCCCTTTAAAAGGGAGAAGTATATAAGGTACTTTTCTTTCTCCTTTCTGCATGCCTTCGTGGTGCAACGCTAACACACGAGTCGAATCCCGGCGAGGGCATTGATCATTTATCATGTCTCCTGCTTCAAAATAACCTAATGATTCTACAATGTGCTTAAAGAACGTTTAGCAAAAACCTCATGTCATCAGCTTATCACCACCTGTTAAACTTTAAACGCCGTACAAATGTCCTCATATTTCGTTTAATTCTCAAATAACGCCTTATCATCAACAATTATTAGGACCAAACAATATTTCGTAGTAATCAATCAGTTTCAATGGAGATTGGAATTCGAATCCCCCGGCGCTAACACCACTTCTCCACGCAAGGACACACTCCATAAGGCTATTGTGAGCTGGAACGTAAATAATAGAGGTAAGGTGAAATCATATGTTTCAAAGGTTTCTTTAACGTGAGAACGCTTGCCACGTCCATGTAGCTTAACAAAGAATCTTCACAAAATGCGTTTCAAATAATAAATGCCAGGGAAAATAAAATGGATGTAAAGCTAAACAGAACTATCAGTGCAAACAGAATGCAGTGAATAAAAATAAATATTCAAAAGAATCCAATTTACTAAATAATTCAAAAGTTCATCAAAGTCAAAAACTATGTACAATAGGGAATGTGGACGTGAATTTTAGAAAATAGCTCTAAAACGTTAGGGGAGGAATACACGAGGAAATGTACAATCAAAAAACATAATATATACAGTTTGTGTTCTGAAGCAAATACATTTGTATACTATTTGAATTTTATTAGAATTTTTTCCAACAAAAAATGTGAAATTCAATTATACCCTCGTCGGAATTTGAATCAAGCGTGAACGTTGATTTTATTTTTTTCAAGGAAAGTCTAAACGTATCAAGTAACTTTGGCAGATCTCAATCCACGAACAGCTAAGACCTGCCTCAGATAGGGCCAGCAATCGTGACGATATCTATTGAAATTCAAAGTAAGAAGAAAGAAATTTGCATTGGCAAATGAGTCCCATTTAAAATACGTAGACATTCCAGTTACAGATACAGTTAAGCTACAGAGACTGTGGAGTTACATAGTTTTTTTTTTTTTTTTTTTTTTTTTTTTTTAACATAGTTGCATGTTGATATACCGTTATTGATTTTGTGTTTCCAGGGTAGATAACGTTACATCAGCTTGTAAAGTCAGTACTAGGTATGTTCCAAAATATGCGTATGTGCCTGTGCTACTTATTAGCCCAAAAGAGCGTTAGCACGAATGGGCTATTAGTCTTGAAACAGGAGATTTTGAATCTCCCACGGCGAATCACTTTTCAAATTATTGCCACCAAATACTATCGGCTTGTGTTATTCTTAAAGAAATTGAATAACAAAAAATATGCATGCATGCATTATGTTCCTCGCATTGTGAAAACATGGCAGTACCTAGAGCCATCCAGTTTTGAATAACGTAGTCCTCCACCCTAACACCTGCACTTGGAAGGCCGAATTTTATCTTTTACAAAACTTTAATAAATGTTTAACAAATTCAGTGATTTCAAAGCGAGCAGTGGCGACACTGTACGAATTAAAACATTTTTACCTCTAGCGCGCGAGATTGCATATCGAAAATTCTAAAGATGTGCTATTTTTAAATAATTTGTGATTTTCTATTCAACTGTATGTGGCGTATGCGCGAAGAACGTGATATTTAATTAATAAATGTAACGCACAAAACATTAATAATAAAAAGACAAAAAAGTTTTGCAAGCTATCTTACTCAGAAAACTGAAGATTGATATGATGAACTGAGAAAAGACTGTAGAAAAATGTATGCCAACACTTCACACTGCACCGGGAATTCTATACATATATATGTTACCGTGAAAGACCGAAATTGGAGAATGTCGACTTTCACCGGAGAATGTCAACATTCACCAAATAAGTCGGTGAAAGATCGAATATTTCTTTATATTCTTGTACATTCGGACCCTCACCGGTGTATGCCGACAATCACAGATATGCTCTGGTGTAGGTCGAAAAGAGAGGAGTATATGTACACGCTGCCATTCCAAAAGGAAGTGTTCCGCAAATAAATGCAGTTGTAAAAGCAAGGGCCTCTTGTTTGTGTGTGTGTTTGTGTGTATGGCAAAGCCTCGAGGGCTATCTGCCTAAGAGGAGGGATGCCTTCGTGGAGGACTTTCTAAGGGAACTGGCTCGTATACACGTTACACATGGGGGAAACCACGAAAACGCCCATGCAGCCAGCCCGTTCGCGGGATTCGAACCTCGGACCGAACTACCAGCGTTCAGCGACTTTACCGCTCGGCCGCTGGTGGGCCAAGGGCCTCTTGTGCAATTCAAAGTGTCATAAAAGTTTAAGTTGTCGCAATAAATAAGATTTAAATCACATAATTTGGTAAGTTTATAACTTCTATTATTTTCCTTTGTCATTTTGAATGTACTGTGCGTTTTAAGTTCTTATATTCTTAAGTTCTTATTGAGTCTCAAGGGCGTTTTTTCGCAGATGAGTTACGGAGAAGGAAATATAATATTGTTATATGTTCAACATTCACCATTAGTGCACGGTGAATGTCGACATTCACCGGTGTAAGTCAGAAATAAGAGTATTTGGAAAATATTTCGGACATACACCAAGCGACTATGTGAATGTTGGCATTCACCGGTAAAAGCCGACATTCTCCAGATTTCGGTGTTTCACCGTAACATATGTACTGCTTTTGAAATTTTTTGTAATTTTGCTGTTGAATTACATATGGCGTAAACACGTAGAAAATAGTACTTAATAATAAAGCTAAAAAAGACAAAAAGAAATGGTTTAGTGAGAGTGAGAGCAACAACAGAATGGTAGACTGCGAGCTCAGCGAGAGCGTAGAAAAACCTTAACAAAACCTTTTGGGCGACCATTAAAATCTGAACCCTTTCAGATTTTTCCTTGATATGAAATAATTAGAGCATTGTTGTAGAAAGATACTCTTTTCGATATTGCATTAACACAAATAATGTTCGGTTCACAAATAAAACCGGATTACATATATAAATAGTAAAACAATTGTTACAATTGCGTTATTATTTAATGCCTCTTTGGAAACATACAAATTAGGACTGTTGAAGAGTTATCTTCTAGCCATGTGAAACAAAATAGAAATCAGAAGAAGGGCGTATACGACGCTTTTATTCAAACATAAAATTAACGAAAGGTGTTAACTTGGTTACAAGAAGACAATGACTTCTGGCATAACAGAATAACGTAACAACTAATAATTGCAAGGTGTGGTAGATTAGCCTAATGCCTCACAGAATACTTTAACGCACAGGAAGAGCTCTGGTTTGCAGTAAACCGGCGAGACAAAGCCCGATGGCTAGAACACTCAACGCCGCTAACACAAGTCGCTAAAAATCACAGCACAACGTGGCCTGGAATAGGCAGACACGCTCTAAAACTAACTTCCAAAACTCTTGCTTAAATAGCATATCTTTTTACCTCAATCTGAATAAACGCTCACTATCTCATTTATACAATTCATACATTTTGCTACAGTACTGAATGTGCTGGCTATCATAATATAAACAAAATATCATAAAGACGCTTGATTAAATACAGGTTATATTATTCATTGTTCCAGTACATTGTCGAAACGAAGCCAGAAATTTTTTATTTCAGTCACTGAGCAACTTTAAGTAAAAAGGTGTTTTGTGACCCTGACTACCGAGCTTGGGTTCTAATCTCGAAGAAGACATGAATGTTTGTAAGCGTATAGTGTCTGTGCGACATGGGGACATTCAGAATATACTGCCAGCCGAAAGTCTTCTAGAGTGGTTTGGTGGTAAAGGAAGGGTGAAAGACTCTCGGATTCGTTGTTCAGGATGCTCCCTCAAATTTTGGGCGAAAGTTGACAAAGTTGTATTCTCATCTATAGGGCGCTCGAGGTTCATGCTAACGATAGACGCAGTCATGCATTCCTTGCCACGAATAAATTCGTAGAGGCTTGTTCTGATTAGATCAGATAAGTCAGATTAGCCATAATAATTGTTATGCATATGCCCGATTTGGAAAATCCCGACCTAGCTCTGCCGGAGAGTTATCGGAAAAGAAAGGGCAATCTAGTAGGACACTATATCAAAAAAATATGAAAAGTGTTTCAAGCTTCAATGGAAAAATTATCTTTATATTAAAAGTGTAAACATATTTTCTTTGTTATTTTGGAATGAGTGCGCAGTTTCTTTTCTTTGTGTTGAAAACATATATGGTAAGTGGATCGTAAGTGAAGAACTCGCAATGTTCAGATATGTAGATGACAGGTACATCATAATAATAACGAAAATTAATCTGATACGCTTCAGTTTCCTTATGTGCTCTATCGTATGATATTTGCTACCCTTAAAACGGAACGTTTTATTTTAAAAGCACATAAAAACCTTAACAGAATTTCTTGAGCATTAACCTTGTTATTATGAATGAGCCCAAAGGGGAAATTTGCCCAGAAGAGCTATTAATTTCATTTTGGCATTTTGCGTCGTCCACTATAAAGGCGTTTCACTTTTCAAATTGTTGCCACAGAATATTAAAGCCCTGCATTATATTTAAAGAAATTAAATGACGAAGTATCTGCATGAATGTATGCATGTGTCATCCAATTTTCAATAACGTACTACTCTAGTCGAATAGGGGCATGTGGAAGCCTAAATTTGGAATCTGGAATTTGTTTTATTATCTCTTTCATATTTTCTAAAACGTTAACAAATTTTTGATTAATAAACTTTCACGATTTCAAAGCGAGCAATGGCAACACTGTACGGAAAGAAAAAAAAAATATCTCCAGCGCGTGAGACTGTGTATCGAAAATTCTAAAGATGTGCGCTTTTTAAATATTTTGTGATATTGCTGTTGAATTGAATTTTATGATTTAAGAGCGAAGAGCAGGATATTTAATAAATAAAGGTAGCACACAAAAACGTTATAAAAAACGTCCCTTTGGGCGTAATATAAAATCAAACTTTTTTCAGACATTTTTAAAAATTATTATTCTATTCTAAGAATATAAAATGCTCAATGTTTACTAGGCGAATACAAAATTTAGAAACCTCTCTTATGGAGTGCAAATGGCTTAAAATTTTGTTTGGCAATTTGTCATTGTAATTTATGTTAGTAAGCTTTAATAAAAAATGTTCTTTTAAAGTAAAGCCTTTCTACTTCTTTAACGCATGAAATATTCATACTGGTATGTTTTCAAGATATAAAAATCTGATGTGTACACCACATGACTTCCTTGTATAGGAATATTAAATTATAAGCATTTTTTCTTGCATTTCATTTAAACTTATTGGATTGAACTAAGTCTACTTCGCCGACAGCGCATAAACCAAAATAGAATAAATGCATTCTTTAAAATTCACTCTAGTATTTGTTTATCATAGCGACACTCTGGCGCTAGATTCACTTAACAGTATTAATAATTATATAACAGTTGACTTATATAATTTATATAACCTGAAACTAAGTTAACTGTTATATAATCCAATAATTATATAACAGTTAACGTATATATTTCGTTCATATTATAACTCATAATTCATAAAATTTATATCATTTAAAGAATAGAATTATCTAATCGTTGCCACACGTTCTATTCAAATACTATAATAAAGCTAGAATGATGTATAAAAGAAATTAAGCAAACAAAACAAAAAAGAAACAGTTTTTCACAGACGATTGAGTATTTCTCATTTAATTAATTCAGTTCTCACTTCGCGAGAAGGCAAAAATACATAAAAACTCAAAATATCTATATTAAAAATTACGAAGTAAATCTCAAACACTTATTTCCTCGAAAAAATTCCAGAAAGAATTAAGCAAGATTTAATTGGCAATAATAAATGAATGCGTTATCTTTGTTGTTGCGAAGCTAAGTTTCTCTAGATTGGCAACAAATCCACTAGTCTCCTGTTTCAAATGTAAACATCAATGGCCGCCATAAAAAAAAAGGCTTAGCGGCACTTAGACAATTTTAAAATTGTTGATAATTCTAAAAATATTGCACACAGATTTACTAAAGGCATAAAAACCTTAACCGGAAGATAAAATCAACATAATTCAACCATTTTTAAAGCAAAAAATGTACAATTTACAAACATATAAAAGTAAAGAAACTGAGATCACTGAGCCGGGTAACAGAGTCGATATATATATAAATATATTTATATACGTTCGGTACGGCCGATTGCAACCAAAATACGAGGTGCACATCTGCATGTTATAGCAGTCCTATATACAAAATTTCAACGTTCTGAGACTACTCGTTTTTGAGTTATGCGAGATACGTACGTACGCACGTACTACATACGTTCGTAGAGACGCCACGAAAAATTCTCTTCAGAATTAATTTTAAAGCAGTTTTATAATTTTTTTGAAGGAAAAGAGTATTTTATTCTGTCCTTACATACAGATATCACGCAAAAACATCATTAAATTGCATTCGATAGCGTCAAAATGGATATTTTCGTTGAAATATGCTGCCTGAAACTTTTCGCGATTACAATACTTCCTTTTTACTTCGTACAAGGAAGTAAAAATTGGCAAAATTTGATTTCAAACGAAAAATTACAATACATTTTTAATTTCCCAATGCAGGTAAATCAGCTATCCCATCAATTTACTTCTCGAAATTCAAAATAAACTTTTAAATACTAACCCGCATTTTAGCTGGGCGTCATGCTTAACATTTCGTTTCTTAAAAGGACAGTCTCGAGTTTGAACGAGGAAAGTAATATCTACCAAATCTAGATTGATTAAAATTTCAAAACTGATTGCATGCAATACGCTGGAAGAAAAAAAGAACATAACAACTCAAAAAATTATTGGCACTTATTTAAAGACGGCTATTCAAAGGATTTATATGGTTTCTAGAACACTTCGTGAAAATTTCTGAAGTTCTTGTCCTCGCCATGGCAACAGCTGAAGACAGGAATGGCTCCGGTCGAATGCCACTCACTAATCATCTGTAATTGCGACAAGCGATTCCCAGATCAAAGTAAACATGCACAAAAGAACCATAGTGCGTTTTCTGTTTTAATAAAGAAGACGTTTCAAATAAGAGAGCAATAAAAGCAATATCTTTATTTTATATACTCTTCTCCTTTCATTCTTTAGTGAGAGATTATGAAAGATGTGCATTCTATTTAAAATTCTACTTAAAACGGATCTCGTTTGTTATTTTTGACGTAAAGTATTTTCGAGAATATGTAACCATTTTTTTTATTAATTATTATTACGAAAAATGCAGTTTTTTAAAGTATTTTTTACCTGGTTGTAATGAAAGTTTTTCTTTAAAAAACGTTCTTAATTAAGTTAGCGGGAAAAAATGAAAGCTGTACTTTTAATGCGTGTAGTAATCACTTGCCAAATCTATGATTTTCTGCCAGCGTTTTTGTAGTTTTTCAAAGCCCAGAAACTTCGTCCGATACGTTGAATCTGATTTTGGCCGCGAATACAGAAACAGATCAACCTAATTTCAGACGTTTTACAAGCTATCCAGAAACTTATGGAATCTGCCGTGAGAGATTAAATTCCGGAGTAATTATTACGTCTTGTTCACTAGTTCGACGGCTTTCCTGATCTGCAGTTATTAGATAATTTGCCTAAATTAATTATTTTTGTCTAAATCTTACTTAAGGGGACTCATACACCTTAAAACCCATAAGATCTTCGAATATGTGACTGTTGCAAGAATTGGGATAACTTATTTATTTTAAAAGCAATTACTTCCAACTTTTTACGGCTGACTACATAATATAGCTGCTTTTTGAAATAGTAATGAGAAAGTTTGTGTTGCCACAACTATTTTTATAATTTAATCCGCTTTGTGACAAATTTTTCGTCATGTTTTCACCTTGCGCGCACAGTTTAAAACATTCTGTTGCATAATTTAATTCTATATTTAATGTAGAGCTTTTATAATATTTGAAAACTACTGTGAACCAAAAACTCTAAGAATTTCATTTTAAATTAAAATTTTATTTGGAGTTGAGTTTAAAAAATTTATTTTATTAAAAAACTCTGTAATGTTTTCGTGCATAAAATTTGAATACTAAAGTGTTCATCAAATTTTTGGTTCACGTAGAAAATAGTGCCCATATAAAGAATTCCACCCAATTTCAAGTATGTACCATTAGCCATTTTTAAACTTTCGTGCGCGCAAGGTGGAAACATGACGAAAAGTTTTGTCACAAGGCGGATTAAATTACAAAAATGGCAACACAAATTTTCTGGTTACTTGTTTTTAAAGCAGCTATATTACGTAGTCAGCTGTAAAAAGTTGGAAGCGATTGATTTTTAAATAAATAAAATATCCCAATTCTTGCAACAGTCACATATTCGAAGATCATAAGGGTTTAAGGTGTATGAGGCCCCTTAATTTTTTTAGCTTAATCTTAATCTTTAACGGTTAGCGTTCGCTGACTACCGTGCCGGAGGGCCCGGGTCCGAATCCCAGAGAATGCATGGATGTTTGTAAATGTATTGTGTCTGTGCGGCATGGCGGCACTCTAAATATGCGGCGAGGCGAAAGTCTTCTCGTGTGCTTTGGTGGAAGGGGAAAGGGGTGGAAGACCCTCCGACCCGTGACCTCGGGGTACTGTCCATCAAAATTGGGGACGGAACTGAGCTAAATCGCAATGTCACCTGTAAGGTGCTCAAAGCTGTTGTAAACGACAAGCGTATTTTGCGCTCCTTGCCAGGAGGAATTTCGCCGGCTTGGGCTGATGCTACTGTCAGACAAGCGAGCATAAGTAACAACAAAACGTAAATATGTTATATATCTATTAGAATCACTAAGGTTAACTCTAATATCTGAAGTCAAAGTTTAAAAAAAAAAGAAAAATTTGGAAAATTAATTTGGTCTTACTCCCCTTAAAACGAGTCATTTCCCTTTGTACTTACCATGCTCGTGCAAAAATTATTACTTTTGCAATATTGTATCATCCTTTAAAATTGTAGCGATCAATTTTATTACATTCTGTATAGGTAACTCAGATAACCTCGGCATTAATGATCCCCCCCCTGAAATTCCATACTCTCAGCGCTTCCATTTTGCAATACCGTATTTCCTCTCGTATTTTTCTCTCTGACCTTTTAACGTCAGGTTCTGAAACTTTTAATAAGGTTCACATCATTTTCCCTTTCCTCTATTGTACGTGGGTAGTTTAAAATTGTATACCCCAGATTACTTTATTTTTAATCAGTGTATCCAATTTTATGTTTTTTAACATTTTATCCATTCGATTTTCCTTCCTATTCATTGTTTGAAAAGTACTTTGTACAGACTCTTCATTAAGCTACCCGGACGTGGCAAGTGTTCTCACATTCAAGAAACTTTCTAAATATGTGATTTTTTCTTTATTTCTGTTATTTACGTTCTAACTCATTGAAGCTTTTATCTACTGCTGATGTGTTCGATCTCTCGAAATCTGGGTCTTCTTCTTCGTTCCTCCGATGTTTCTCTCAGGAACTGCGATCAGAACTCATGAGGTGCCTCTGGGGCTTTACAAGGTAATTGAGCCGGGCTCAGTTACCGTCAGCTCTCAGTTCGATATCCCTCAGATATTGTAATGTTGCACTATCCATGGAAAGATAAGTTTTCCAGAGCCTGCGAAGAGGTTGGACTTGGAAAACAGAAGAAAATTGGTCATCATCAAGTTCACAAACAAAATTAGAAGCCTTACAGATCTTCATATCTCCAGCAAAACCTTCAAGGCGGGGAAAGAAAAAAGGTAGATTAAAACGGTCCTCCACCCTACATTTCGACAATGGAATCAGGACAGAAATCAACTTACAGTTTGAAGATATTGATATTGTTAAAGAATCACTTCTCTCTATCAGTCCCTCTCTACAAGTAATTGTAAATTTAAACCTCTTGAACCTTGTAACAAAAAACAGCCAGCTGCATGATAAAGGAGAAAGGTAATTACCCCATCAATGAACTTTCAAATTCGGCCCAAAACCTAGCTATTGCATATACAGATGGTATACATATGGTTCCTCCGACTCAGACCTCGACAGGAGTGGCGCTGATATCTATTTCATTCATGCTAATGGTGTATCTGAATCCCATAAAATACTTGTTGGTAAAATTGTTTCAATTTATACCTACCAGCTGGTAGCCATCCAAAAGGCTCTGATATCTAAGTTTCCAAGGCAATCCAGAACTCCAGTGGCCTCTTATTATTCTCGGATTTTAAACATGTGCTCCAAGCCATCCTGAGGGGCAACTCTCAACTTATCCAGGATATTATTATGCTCATGAACAAAAGTACTGCAGCCCAAAGAACCTGCACACTGCAGTGGATACCAGCGCATGTTGATATTTAAGGAAATGAGCAGGCTGATGGTCTTCCAAAGACGCCCGAAATAGTTCTTAACTTTCCAACAGCTTGATCCTTACCGATGCCGACGCAATAGCCAGCCGAAGACGTACCTCCCAATCAATCAAAAAGAATTCCATTCCTACCGTAAATTGAAACTGTTTCATTTCCACTACCATAGCCAGACTATGGACAAAACACTTGAAAGGAATGAAGACAGCCTCTTATGGTCAACGAAATTATAATAGCTGTCCTGACTGTACTGATATCCAACTTCTTCCAGACCATCTCTTCGACTGTCCTGCTCTTTTGGCCAAATTCTTCAGTATAGATATAGATCCCTCGCATCAATTTCTCTATTCTTCGAAGATTATTGATGTTACTTCGGCTGTTCGGGGTACATTCAGTTCTATTTGACTCCTCTGCACTGACTTCTCGGACAAGACAACAACATTGTAATGTTAAAACATTACTATGTATTCTTATTGGCACATAGTAATGTGCAATAAGCATTACTTTCAAAGTTCTTATGTATTTCATTACTTCGAAAGCAATAATCATTACTTTCAAAGAATCTAATGATTGTTATCATAGTTTATCTACGAGGCGTATTCGGAAACTAAGTACTGTTTTGAAAAAAAAAAAAAAAAAAAAATAGTAAAACAATTTTTTCGAATCCAATTTTATTTTTACATGAAGATATATGTCTTATATTTTCATGTAAAAAAAATATGTATGAAAAAGTATTTTTCAACATAGTTTCCGCCAATGATCAAAACACTTGCCATAGCGGGTGACCAGTTTTTGTATACCATCGTCAAAGAAACTTCCCGCCAGTTTCGATAACCACGACTCCACAGCATTTTTCGTGTCATCGTCATATCCAAAGCGCTTGCCACCAAGCTCGCGCTTCATGTGCAGGAACAAGTGATAGTCGGACGGCGCCAAGTCCGGGCTGTACGGCGGGTGATCGAACTGCTCCCAATGAAACTGTCAAATTAACGATTGAGTGACACCAGCAGTATGGCGCCGAGCATTGTCATGGAGCAACACAATTCCATTACTAAGCATTCCTCTTCGTTTGTTTCGAATGGCACGCCTTAGTTTTGTTAAAGTCTCACAATATCGTGCCGGATTAACGGTTTCCCCTCTGGGTAGAAATTCAGTAAGCAAAACGCCTTTCCTATCCCAGAAGACAGTGCACATGATTTTTTGTGATGACACTGTCACTTTGAACTTCTGTTTTTTCGGAGAATAAGTGTGTCTGCACTCCATCGATTGTTGTTTCGATTCTGGTGTGAAATGACACACCCAAGTTTCATCACCTGTCACAATTTGGTTTAAAAAGTTTTCTCCCTCATCACTGTACCGCGTGAGAAATGTCAGGGCACTACCAAGTCGCTTTGTTTTGTGAACATCAGTGAGCATTTTTGGAACCCATCGGGAACACAGTTTGCGATAATTCAAGCGGTCAGACACAATTTCGAACAAAACAGTACGTGAAATTTCTGGAAATGCCTCTGAAAGAGTTATCATTGTGAAGCGTCTGTTCTCACGAATTGCTTCATCAACTTTCCTTAGCAAATCATCGGTGACAACAGAAGGCCGACCACTCCGAGCCTCGGCGTGGACATTTGTTCGACCTGCATTAAACATTCTTACCCACTTTCTCACCATTCCATCACTTATCGCGTGTTCACCGTAAACTTCTGTCACTTAACGATAAATTTCGGCTGGTTTAACATTCCTCGCGTTCAAAAATTTAATCACGGCACGAATCTCACAGTCAGCGGGAGAACTAATTGTCTTAAACATTTTGAATGTGCACAGCAAACTGAAAACACAACATAGAGCAACCAAAATGGCGACAATTGAAAGTCAGTGAACAAGAAAGACTAGTGCGCATGCGCGGGACGCCTACCACAGCGCTGCGACGGCGCTAGAATGAAACGGTACTTAGTTTCCGAATACGCTAAATGAAGCAAGAGATGAAACATTTTCCTCTCTTGCATTCTTACCGCAGCCGCTTTCTTTAGAAATTTAATTGCTAGCATAATTTTCCCATCAAGGTTTTCGGACGATAAAACCAAGAAAGAAAGTCTGAAAAGCGTTAAGATTTTTTTATGCTCTTTATGCTCACTAAGTAGCGCAGGTTACCTATCTGCTCTTAGACTCATTCTGCTAACACATTTGTTTTGCCTTTTTATCTTCGTTATTGTGCATCGCCGCCTTAATAAGTATATAATGATTTTAACGAGTACAGCTAGTTTCATTTCATAAAAATATTTATTAGTTAGCTATCTTGTGATTTAAATGCATTTTTATTTAAATCAATCTAATTTAAAAAATAAAAAAATAATTTTTAAAAACTGCGTTTTTTTAATTTTCAATTAGTTTGTTTGTTACTCGGTAATAAAAAGATTAAATTTGAAAGTTAAATATTTTACGATTTATTGAGTGGCAACAAGCCTGCGCGTAGAGATAATGAATATTCTATTTGAGGCAATGGCAACACATGGCTTTCAAATAGCCGCATTTGTGGGTTAAAATTGAAGGATAAATATTTTCCATTTGGCCGAAAGGCAACAATCTGGCGCGTGGGAGGAAAATTGTTTCCTTTCGAACAGTATTATCACTTCCCGCTTTCAAATTGTTGAGTTTATTATATCAAAATATGTTAAATTTGTATAAAATATGATGCAAATAAAAAAAATTCGAAATTCAAAATTCGAGCTTCTAGAAGCACACGTTTAGGTGAAGGACCACGTGCATTAAAAATTCGATGGTTCTAGATGCCACCGTTTTTCCGCTATGTGAGAAACATGCATACATACATTCCTATTCTCCGCTACTTAATTTTTTTTAGAAAGTTATGCATCGGGATAAAATTTGGTGGCAACAATTTAAAAAGTGATATGGACGCAAAAGTGATATGGATAAAAACAGAGTTTCGAAACTCTGGGGCAAAACATTCGGGAACATGTTATTTGGTTCAATTTTTATTTCATTTGTATTTCCTTTATGTTACATTTTAATAAGTTTCGAACTGTTTCAACTTAACTTTTTAATACGAATGAACGCTAAGAAATATTCGGGTATTTTAAAGAAAGATCATACTTTTGACATAGTAGAACTGAAAATGTGTTTCTTAATATCACTTGATTTCTGACAATATATGGAATGTGTTATATATAGACATGTTTCATTTATGTGATGTTAACTATATATGATATTCTTTGGCAAACTGGTGGAGGTATCTAGATGTAGAATTTTAAGGGCTTTCCTCGTTACGACCGCATACAGAAGAGCCGTTATTTCAAATGGTGCTAATCACGGTTAGACGCAACTTTTTGATCGTTACGGTTACGGCAGCAACGGCACGCGCAGACGATTTCTTCTTCCAGGTCTTCTCTTCTTTCAATTTGTGTCGTCGAATTGTTTAAGACGTTGCAGACTCGACGAAGTGTGTTGAATGAAAGACCTTACAAGCAAATTATTTAAGATGTTACATTTGATCATACTGAGTTAAAAAAAATAACAATAATCTGATAGTTCTTTATTTTATTTCAATCCAATAATATTTTTCTTTTTAGTCCAAAGGGACTTGAGTCCCGAAGGACTATTGCTTTCGTTTTGGCATTTTGCGTCGGACTCCTAAATGTCGGTTCACTTTTCAAACTGTTGCCACAAAATGTTAGAGTCCTGCATTATATTTGAAGAAATTAAATAATGAAAAATCTGCATAAATGTATGTATATTTCTCGTATTGTGATAAAACAACGGTACATAGAACAATCGAATTTTGAATGACGTAATCCTACTACGAATATGGGCACCTGGAATCCCAAATTTGAAATTTGAAATTTGTTAGTCCAAAGGGATTTGAATCCCGAAGGACTATTAGTTTCGTTTTGGCATTTTGCGTCGGACTCATAAATGTCGGTTCACTTTTCAAACTGTTGCCACAAAATGTTAGAGTCCTGCATTATATTTGAAGAAATTAAATAATGAAAAATCTGCATAAATGTATGTATATTTCTCGTATTGTGATAAAACAACGGTACATAGAGTCATCGAATTTTGAATAACGTAATTCTCCATCGAATATGAGCATGTGGAAGACCAAATTTGAAATTTGAAATTTGTTTTAGGATCGATTTCCTATTTTTTAAAACTTTGACGAATTTTTGATTAACAAACTCAAGGATTTCAAAGCGAGCAATGGCAACGTTGTGCAGAAAAAACATTTTTATCTCCAGCGCGTGAGTCTCTGTATCGGAAATTCTAAAGATATGCTCGTTTTAAAACTATTTTGCGATATTGCTGTTGCACTGGATCTTATGGTTTAAGTGCGAGGAACATGATATTTAATAAAGAAAGGTAACACACAAAATGTTAAAAAACGCCCCTGTGGACGTAATTTAAAATCTGAAACATTTCAGATTTTTATTAATTTTTTTTTTTTTAAATTTTTTTCTTTATAAATTTTTTTTAAAGTAACTGTAACTTTAATCTCCGCTGAAACTCAGTACCTTGTAACGAATGAGCCTTTTGCTAAGTGTAACTTCGCTAATCCTAAAAAAAAGTGTATGCGATTTATCACGATGTTTCAGAAGTACTATAGCGACTGTAGATAGAAATAGTATAGATAGGTGTAAAAGACCATTTATTTTAAAACTAATGAAGATGAACAGAAGACACACCCAGTGCTTACAAATCAGCCAGCATTTATAGCTGCATATTCGAGCCCTCTTTGTGTTGACAATATCCGCTCATCGATATCTGTGCAACCATTCTTTCGTTAACTGAATGTTTTTGTACGGAAATCGATGAAATATGACGTTAATTTCTTTCGTATTATGATACGTATTACTACAGGTAGCAAAGGCACACAATACCATTTTTTTCAATGATTTCTCGTTACAAGCACTTTCTAAATAAAAAATTCATCGTATCCATCCAAAGTATCGTCAGTTATAATTTTCAAGTAAAAAAAATTCCTCTTTCTCTTAAACTAAGAACTAAGAATCAATCTTTCGCGCTGAAGCCAAAGAATTTGTAGAACAAATTTGCAGGAAACTGCAGGAAAACTTGAAAAGTAAAATACTGTTACGTTTTTCTCTTTCTGACACCAGTTCGTACAGGGTTAGTAGATTTGGAGTGAATAACGACGACACTTGATGAAGTATCGAAACACACTGTATTAGTCAGTATTGTCAGGACAGCTCCAAAACACGTTTTACAGTCGTCAATGAACTACTATAAACACGCTGGAACAATCAGCGACACAGCCTTCACTGTCAGGCAATGACGGTGGAGACAAGTTTCCTGCAAAGCACCCGACTCTGCTTGGTCGTTCTCGGACCTCCACGTACTCTCGAGACTCTCCACGCTACAACTCGCGATGCACTCGACAACACACAGTGCACAGCTCCCGACTCTCGGTTCAGTCGTTTCCGGAGCTCAACACGCTCTCTCGACGATGCACTAACCGCGATACACTAAGAGACTCCTTCGGTGAACTCGACGACCCTATCGGCACTCGCTGCCCGGCTGCGAACTCTATCGACTCCGCAGGGATTGACTCGCTAGACGAGATACACTCTCGATGAGAGACACAGTCTTACTGACTGCAGACCAGCACGGTTTATATAGCTTTAGGCTTGTGTTCGAGAACCTTCTGGGCTAAACCGGTAAGAATTCGTTCCAGAAAATTCTCCATAGTCATGGCATAACGCAAATTTCGTCGCCAAATGGGCGATTTCTCGCCAAATTTGGCAACTCTGCCTTTCCTTGCCATTTTATGGCAACCCTAAAACTGCTTTGCGGGAAAGCTATCTTACCGCGCCTTTACATTTCGTAACAATACATTCAAGTTCTGTAGGAATAACGATTCTAAACATTCAACCTAAATGCTCGTTTGTAGTTATTATAAAACTGTTCTCTAGTTATCTAAACTGCTCCACAAGGTCCTTAAGGTCTGTGGATCTTAAGGTCTGTGTTAAAAACTCCATAAGGTCTGTGGATCATATATGAAATGGGCTCAAGAAAAATATAAAGAAACACAATTCTTCGAAAGCTCTATTAAAAGCAATATTTAAGAAGAAATGAAGCATTATTACACGAAGAATTGGCTGCATCTATGCTAAAGAACATGAAGAATGTTAAATGTAAACTTCGGATATCAAAAGAAATATTGAATTTCCCTATATTTTCATGTTTCTCACGTTTTTATTAAATGTAAACTGTGTATTTAAAGTGTTCGAATACTTGTGTGAGTTCATTTACAGAACGTTTAGAATAAATTATGTTTTTTTACTAAAAGTATTTTGAATTTTTTTTTTTCAAATTAAGCAAATTTTAAATAGATGATCAATAGACAGAAGGTGTTAACCCATTTTTGTAACGATTTTGACTTTCTCCATGGCTTTAAATGAATTTAAATATTAATTTAAAAATATAAACGTGACTCGCGTCAAATTGGAATAAGGCTTAATTATCGTCTGCAGCATTAAAAATATTCTTTTCTTTAAAATGTCGTTGAAAAATAAACAATGGATCGAAGGCTATATTTTTGCGCTGTCAGAAGAGAAATACTCATATTCAATGATTAAAAAAGGATGTGAAAAAGCACGGTTTCAATATTTCTACATGTAAAATAAGTGACATAATTAGTATTATGAAAAGAAAGAAACGTCAAAGTTTACATCTGACTGGGAAAATGTCAAAAATTGCGTACCCAACAAGCTACATATAGCTCTTATTAAATCCAGTTGCATATCATGTTTTAAAGGAAAATCCAGGCCCCCAACGAGCCTTTAAAACGAGCAAAACCTTTAAATATCTCTATAGGAACTGTGAAAAAATTACAAAATTTGATTTAAAGGTAATCAAAACAAACAAACAAAAATGATAGTCATCGCCTAACGCCGAAACACGTTTCTGGGCTTAAGACTATACGTGGATTGCTGTATGAAAATTAAATTATTTGGCAGGTGAAGAATGGAAATATAGAAATACAATTGATGAGGTTTGGATATACTTATCTGATTGCAAAAAGTTCGATTTATTACCGAAAAAGAGGAGAAAAAGACTTAACATGTTAGTTCAGAGAAAAAAAGGAAAGTGTTTCTAAAGGTTTTATGATTAATACTGGATTCTCTTATAACGGAAAACTTATTATAAGAAAAGTAGAAAAAAGTGAAACATTAACTCTGATTACTATCAGAAATATGTTTTAACACCTACCTTTAGAGAAGAAATTCCATCTCTTTATCTAAACAGTCTTAACTATGTTAAGTTTCATCAGGATAAGGCTCCGAGCTATATCTCTAAATCTACTGCTCTATTTTTTGAAAAAATGAGAAATAAAACCTGAATTGAAGCTATTCCCTTTAAATGCATCCTAGCAAAGTCCCCTTGATGTGTCCCTTATGGATGACTGTGCGTTTGGGCTTTTAAAACAAGCTCTATATAAGCGTCCAAAACATTGGATGGACTGAGGAAGATTGCGAAGGAGGAGTGGAATAAAATCAATCTTGATGTTTTAAGAAAAAGACTCTTATCTTGGAAATCAAGATGTGATATGATAGTTCAAGAAAAGGGCTATCAGACTGAACATACTACAAAATAAAATTCTAAAGTTTGTTTATATATAAATCTTTGCAAAATCGTTACAAAAATCTTTGAACACCCTCAAAGAAAATTAAAAGTCATTTTTGTAATAGTTAGTAATTGATACTTGCAGATGAAACTTAAAAACACAAGTGTCCCATAACAAACGTTAGCCACTGTATTTATTTCTCTTATTAAAGTAGACAAGGTTTTGAACCTTCAGTATCTCAAAGTATGATTGCGCTTATTAATGCAGTCACACTTTGAGATAAAAATTCAACTAAATTACATTTATAAATCTTAAAATCACCATCGAAATTGCTAGAAAAAGTGTGGACTATTAAGATCAAAAACTTTTCCTTCGGTTTCATGGGCCTCCGAAAATGGAAACAAAACCATTAATCTTAAGGAAGAATGTTGACGCTGTCTTTGCAGACCCGTTGAGCAGCCTCATGAATTTTATCAACCTTTATTCATGGCTTTCATCAGACGTACAGACTTTTGACTTAATACGAGTCTATCAGGTGTTTCTTCGCAAAGCGGCTTATCGGTAAAGCGTCCATTGTTTCTTTTCTGAATTTATTTATATTCTGTAATAAACCCATTCTCAGAAAGTCACTTTTTCTTCTGACATCGCTGCACTGGGGTAAAATCCACGCTGCCTACGCATTTGTAACTGAGTTGCAGACATTAAGAAAGGGTTTAAGAAAATATGGGATAATTCAACATGTAAAATTGATGGAAGAGTTTCATAAATCTTTGGAAGATATGAATCCAGTGGCATAGCCCGGGGTGTTGCGCGCAGGACAGCGTATTTTTTTTTCTTTGTGTGACGGGGAGTGGAATTTTTCACATGAAAAGAAATTTCATGCATACATGCTATATGAAGAATCTTGCCACTGTTTCGCTTTTTGATTGCTGTGTTTGTTAATCAAAAATTTATTAAATTGCTACAAAATATAAAATAAACCAAAAACGGAGGACGTGGGCACCACCCCTCTACCAATACGGTTAATCGGTATAGCGCCATGTCCACCTTTATCTAGATAACCATACCTGGTCATTATGCTAATACACTAATACATAAACATACATACAAATTTGGTACTTAATACAGTGGCGTTAAAGTTAATTAATGTTAAACACTGGATAATACATTGCCATGTTACAAGGTGTATGCAAAAGCATGGATACGGTAGCACATATACATAACGTGTGTACTCATATGTTGAGTAAACTCTGATCCTTTGAAGCATTATCATTAGATACACAAGACATGTACATACTAAAATATTAGGTGCGCAATGTTATACTGGAATAAGTAATTAATACAGTGAATTAAACGCTAGATTAGTACTGTGTGGTACAGTGTCTTGCTACTGGATTATTTGTGCTGTTTCCTAAATACATTAACCAATGTACAAAGATATTAAAACATGTGTATTAGGTACACAGTTAATTACTGGGTACAGAATCGTTAGGTAAGTGCTACTTTAACATACATTAACAATAGGTACTTAATACAATGCTGAACAGATAATTGGTGCAATTAATTTTAGAGTGGGACTCTCGTTTGATTTTTGCGATACGGTGCCGTGTTACAGGATAAAATGTGCAGATGCATAATTACATTATCATATATACAGAATATATATTCATATACATATATATAGACATTTGAGTACAGACACATTAGGTTCATGATTATTCAGTACATATATACACAGGTACAGGTACAGGTAGAAGCTAGGCCAGCACCTCCGTAGTACCACAGGTAATTGAGGTATTGCTGAACCTAGCTAACTGTTAAACTTTCCACCCCAATTTTGAAGGAGAACACCCCGGAGGGGGGTGGTCCAAGGTTCTCTCGCCCCTCTTTTTTTTTTACCATCAACCACTTGAGAGGACTTTGTGAGATAAATGAGTTCTGGTATTAATAGTGTACACAAATCATATTGAGAAAAGACTGTCCTTGAAAAGTTCAACACCTGATGCTTCCAAAAGCAGAAATGTAAGAATAAATGTCTTTTCTAAGGCGGAAGGTGTAATAAGCAAGTCTTTGGAGCTCCCGTCCATCAGCATTGCGTAGATAAATTAAACATATATACACACAGGTCCTTCATTATTTTTTTCAAAAAACACAATACCACCAATAACTGCATTCCACATTCCACAATGACGATGGTTCCACCAGCGGCCGAGTGATTACGACAGCTGAATACTCGTAGTTCGACCTGATTTGTGTTCCAATCCAGGCGAGCAGGCTGGCTGCCTGGTTAGTTTTCGTGATTTTTCTCATGTGTAAGGTGAATAAAACCAGCTTCTCTCAGAAAGTGCCATTATGGACGCACCTCTCCACAAACGCACTTTCTGAGGGCAGCTCTTTCTTTTTCTCTCTTGCATCTTCTGTTAGCAGATAGTCCCTGTGGCTTTCCTATATTCAAATAACCTAACCTATCACAGCAATGTATCGTATCTCGTTTACGAGAAGTTTATAGACCCTCCTGAAGATCTTGCCACTAGATTCAGCTTCACTGCTACAGAAGTACGTGACATGCTTTGCACCTTACATGGCATGCGTCAGTGACTCCGTTATCAAATTTATTGTTACGAAGTTTGTACATATGTAAATAGTTTTAGGGAAATTACACGTAAAATTGTAGATTCCCCCCCTTTTTTTTTAAATAATGTATCTCGAAATGCTTAAAAGAGAAGAAGCTCCGCCGGAAAAGTAAGATTACAGGAACAAGTCTAACACTGATTAAATGGCTATCTTGCTAAATTGGAGAGATATCGCGAAGTTAGTGATGGCTTTGGTGACTAATTTTTGTTGCAAAATTTCCCGAGAAATCGCCAAAGCTGCCAAACTTAACGATGTTTTGGTCCGCTCCATGTATAACTGTAATTGTTAGTGTAATTGACTCATATATGTAATTTCAACAGTATCCGGCCCTCATATGCCTTCCAGTTATTTCTAGAAGTGGAAGGTACTAGAGACTTCTCGGCGGCCGGGGAGAAAACTATATAAAACAGGAGAGAGAATCAGCTAGTTCAGAGCGTCTTTGGAGTATTGAGATATCCTTGAGAGCTTCGCTTTTTTGACACGTTTTGCATTACTTTGTGTTTAACGTTTTTAGTAGTAATTATTGGTGGAGCTGTGGGATATTGAGGAGAGCTGTACCAGTGCTTTTGAGTAAAGTTCCAGAACTGTTAGGGTGTTTCATTTGGTAAAAGTAAATTTTATTAAGCTATCATCGGTTGTGTGTGCATTCAACCTATTACGCACTCGTACAGACGCAACAGTATGCCTGTAGTCGCTCATTTACACAACTACAGTAAACATCAAACATTACAGTAAATACAGTAAACTCTTGCGGAAAGCCATGTGGCCAAATTAAGTGGAAATATTTAAGTTTTACCTTAAATATTTCCACTTAATTTGTCAAACGCAAGAATTTCATATGCAAAGTGATGCAACTTTCATTCATCAACATTTAATTTTTGCTAGTATCATTTCCGGCCAAAAATTATCATCTATTATAAAGGATTTTCAATATTTGAAACTAACGCCAAAGATTGAAAGGGCAATGTGCGACGCATAATTTTCTGATATGGAAGAAAGAGTAATCAATGAATGAATCGAGAAATACGGAAAGAAGAACTGGATGGTCTACCCGTCATTGAAGACAGTGGAAATGAAGAATATGTACTGCCTTTAAATTACAAGATGTTAAAGGTATTGTTAAAAAAAGAAGAAAAGAATTATATGATTTCGCAATGGAGATTGACCCAAATTAAGATAGAAGAGTACACTTAATGAGAGACACCGAACTCTGCTTTCTTATTGTGAAACCTTTTAAGATCTTCATCAGTCTTTATCCTGATCTTTTTTTAAGTTACCAACTTAAAAAAAAAATAGTGTATAACGTACTTTTTAAGAAGCAACAAAAATTCTTTCAATTAGCATTGCTCCGTGTTTAATTACAACAATATTTAGGCTTTGTTAGTTCAGAGAGGTTTTGTCCCTGAGGGACTATTGTTTTCGTTTTGCCATTTTGCGTTGAAATCTTTAAAAGGCTGTATCACTTTTCAAACTGTTGCGACCCAATATTACCGCCCTGTATTATATTTGAAGAAATTAAATAATGAAGAATCTGCGTGAATGTACGTATGTTTCTCTCATTGTGAGAAAACAACGGTACCTAGAGCCATCAAAATTTGAATAACGTATTCTTCCATAGAATATAGGCATGTAGAAGCCAAAATTTGAATTTGAAATTTGTTTTATTAGCGGTTTCATATTTTGTAACACTTCAACGAATTTTTTATTAACAAACTCAACGATTTCAAAGCGAGCAATGGCAACACTGTACAGAAAAAAAAACATCTTTATCTCCAATGCACGAGACTGCATATCGGAAATTTTAATGATATGCTCTTTTAAAATTATTTTGTGATATTGCTGTTGAATTTTATAGTTTAAGTGCACAGAACACGATATTTAACAAATAAAAGTAACACCGAAAACGTTAAAGAAACACCCTTTTGGACGTAATATAAAATTTGGGCATGATTGTTTTTTAATATGACATTGCCAAAACATGAATATTTTGATCATTTATTGGAAGTATATGACTATGAACAATGACTGCAAAAATAAAGGCTGGGTAATCTGTGGGTATTTAACTTTTGGTGCTGCTGATTGCAATAAAACAGGGTGGTGTGCAACTTAATGTTATAGCAGTGTCATATACAAAATTTCAACTTTCTACAGCTAATCATTTTCAGTTACATGAGATACACACACATGTGCATACAGACATCGCAAAAAATCCATTTTGCGATCTGTTTGGGAAAAAAGTGTTCTCTATTCATACAGATGTCATGAAAAAAAAAATAGTCAAAATGGATTTGGGAAGGTTCAAAATGGACATTTCCAGCAATTACAGTACTTCCCTTACGTACTGTACAAGGAAGTAATAAAATTGTCATAGTTACCAGTAGTTTATCTATGATTACTTTTTGTTATGTTCTCACTGCAGTTGCTTCCTTTTGAAATTAATATTTCATAATTTTCTCCTCTCGATTTGCGAACGATAAAATTATTTAAAGAGATGGCAATGGAGATTGACCCAAATTAAGATAGAAGAGTACACATAATGAAAGACATCGAACTCTGCTCTCTTATCGTGAAACCTTTTAAGATCTTCATCAGTCTTTATCCTGAGCAAAAGTTACCAACTTAAAAAAAAAAAAAAAAAAAAAATTACTGTATCACGTACTTTTTAAGAAGCAACAAAAATTCTTTCAATTAGCATTGCTCCGTTTTTAATTACAACAATATTTAGGCTTTGTTAGTCCAAAGAGGTTTTGTCCCTGAGGGACTACTGTTTTCCTTTTGCCATTTTGCGTTGTAATCTTTAAAAGGCTGTATCACTTAAAACAACGGTACGTAGAGCCATCAAAATTTGAATAACGTATTTTTTCATAGAATATGGGCATGTAGAAGCCAAAATTTGAATTTGAAATTTGTTTTATTAGCGATTTCATATTTTGTAACAATTCAACGAATTTTTTATTAACAAAATCAACGATTTCAAAGCGAGCTATGACAACACTGTCTAAGTTATATATATATATATATATATAAAAATAAAAAAAAAAAAACCTGAAATGTTTCAGATTTTAAATTACGTCCAAAGGGGCGTTTTTTAACATTTTGTGTGTTACCTTTCTTTATTAAATATCATGTTCCTCGCACTTAAACCATAAGATCCAGTGCAACAGCAATATCGCAGAATAGTTTGAAAACGAGCATATCTTTAGAATTTCCGATACAGAGACTCACGCGCTGGAGATAAAAATGTTTTTTCTGCACAACGTTGCCATTGCTCGCTTTGAAATCCTTGAGTTTGTTAATCAAAAATTCGTCAAAGTTTTAAAAAATAGGAAATCGATCATAAAACAAATTTCAAATTTCAAATTGGGTCTTCCACATGCTCATATTCGTTGGAGGATTACGTTATTCAAAATTCGATGACTCTATGTACCGTTGTTTTATCACAATACGAGAAATATACGTAAATTTATGCAGATTTTTCATTATTTAATTTCTTCAAATATAATGCAGGACTCTAACATTTTGTGGCAACAGTTTGAAAAGTGAACCGACATTTATGAGTCCGACGCAAAATGCCAAAACGAAACTAATAGTCCTTCGGGATTCAAATCCCTTTGGACTAAAAAAAAAAAAAAATTATCTCCAGTGCTTAAGACTCTGTATCGGAAATTCTAAAGAAAGATATGCTCATTTTAAAATTATTTTGCGACACAGCTTTTGAATTGAATTTTATGGTTTAAGTGCGAAGAACATGATATTTAATAAATAAAGATAACACACGAAATGTTAAAAAAACGCCCCTTTGGAAGTAATTTAAAATCTGAAACCTTTCATTTTTTTTTTATTTAAATTATACTCGCTTTCGTTATCTATCGTTTCGTTATCTTTCGTTACCTAATATCTTTTTCCCATAGAAATTTAAATTTAAGGAAGCGACTGCGCGGTTTATGCAACGTATTAATCATGTAGTCTCAACACCTGGCAGGGTTTAAAAGAAATCTTTTCAGTTACGGATATTTATAAGGAAATATTGCAGTGTTTCCGAATTTCCTTATAAATATCCGTGACTGATAGGATTTCTGTTTTTTCCTCTATGTCCTTGGTAGTTATTGTGTTTTCGCATCCCTGTCTTTTATTCCTCCACGTACTGTGTCAGGAATATTGCTACTTTTACCATTTTCAGTCACCTCTTAAAATTATGATTATCAATTCCGATACATATTAATTATCAATTCCGCTATATTGATAAGAATATTTTTTTTTTCTTTTTTAATTCTATACAGAAAAAGATCTGCCGCCGCTTTGAGAAAGATGTTCCGGAAGAAGAAATTCAGAAACCCGACGAACAGAAAGAGAAATGTGCTGAAGAATCACAAGAAGAAGCGGAGAAAGGTGCAGCTGTGATTTTTTCTTTGAGGAATCAAGTTGGTGGACTTATAAGAGCTCTACGAGTGTTTCAGGTAAGTTATCTTTTACTAACGTATAAAAATAAGACCGTCGTCTAAAATGTAGCTCCTTAAAAAAGGCCAAAGAGTTCTAAACTATTTATTTTATTATATTATTTTTATTTATCATATTATTTTATATTTTTTTATTGAATTGTTTTACTTTTGTTCAAATTTGATGTATGTTCTTCTTGCTATTTAACTATTATATTTTGATTATATATGTGTGTTTTGTTTTGTTTTGTTTTATACGGGCGCAGCCCTTCCGCCTGGTTTGTTGAACCTTATGAAGAAAAGCGGGCGCAACCCTTCCAACAACAAACGACACGAGCCGGCGAGCCGTTCGGGTCCAAATAAAAACAAAATCAATTTAGCAGCTTAACCCCCCCCCCAAAAAAAAATTAGGTTAGTAAACTAAAAAGAATAACACGGCACATAAAAACACAAAAACAATTAAGCTATCCCTGCACATTTGCACATAAATTCTTTCTCTCCCTTTAAGGGTAGTTTCATAAATTGAAAGCTTTCAGTATGTTAGTTCGATCATTAGAGATACCGATCACATGTTTATGAGAATTGATGACTTTCATAATGTCTTGTGCAAATTTTACTCCTTTTCTATAATTTTGAATCATTTCTTTTACATTTCCAATTCCATGTAAGGCTCTTACCCCCCCCCCCCCCCGGTGAGTGTACAACTTTCAATAAAATGAATGCAGTCACCGGCAGCATCACATTTAAGACATAAATTTACCCCCTGGAGGTGGAATCTCTGTAAGTACATAGGAAAGCGTCCATACCCTGTTACTAACTGATTATAGTCTTTATCGCAAAATATAGGCATATTCTTCTTAATTATTATATTTGACAAGGCCTCTGATCTTCTAGGAGACACATTCCATTGATCAGACCAGGTTTTATACATGTGATCTTTCATTTTGCTAATTGTAACTTTTTTAGAATGTTGTAGATCACCATCAGAGATCCCATCCCCCAGGGCAGCCTCCTTTGCCAGGGAACCCACCCTCTCATTCCCAATGATACCAATATGGGCCTTTACCCAATGAATATTGATTGACATTTTATATTTTAAATTCATATAATCATTTTAAATTTTATTCATGATATCATTTTTATGGTCCGGCCTGGAGAGGGCGACGAGTGCTGAATAGGCATCCGAGTATATATGAACTGTACATTTATAGGTCAAATTGGATTTAATCCATTCCAAGGCTTTATAAATGGCGTATAGCTCTGATTGATAAACTGAATTGTTTATCCAGTATGTATTTTTGATAATGGATCTCCAAACCATAAAAATATACGACAAACGCACATCCCACACCTCCCTCGAAACCAGACCCATCTGTATAGATTTCATATTCGCTGGTAGGCAATACATTGCAATCAAATGAAATTCCATGTCTCTGTCTTGGATGAATCGAATTATTGTCAATTTGTGCAAATGCGTTGCTCTCAACCTGGATTCCATCCAGAATAAGAGACCTTTCTATTGAATATTGTAATAGGAATTTATTGTAGAAAAATTTATAATGAATGGAGAGAGGGGGAACCCGGCCAAAATACATGCGACTTCAAATTAAACTGTTCTAAACCATCTAGTGATAATCAGAAGCCAGCCTCTTTATACTGAATCAATCATAGTTCTCAACCTGACAAGCTCCCCTGCTCGGCGTCCTCAAGCTCCGATTCCGATACCGTACATAATCTTAGGTATAATAACATTGTCATACAGATTTTTCAGAATATCACTCTTGACCTGTAAAGTATTAACATTAAATTGAGTCCTGTAAATATTTAAGATCTTGTCGGTTGCTGTATGGATATTCTTAAAATTTTCTATAAAAGTCAGTTTTTCATCCAGTGTGACACCCAGATATTTAATTGTACTATAAAATTTTATGTTTTTGTCAAGAAATTTGAGTCTTGGATTCCTTACTTTTCCCCTTCTTTTGGGAAAAAATTCCACAAGTTTTATCCATGTTAAATAAAATATTTTCTTCTTTAGTTCAACTATTTAGAACGCAACCCAATTTCCTTAAATCCAAAGAAAGCCATATATTATATATGTGTGTGTATATACTCATCACTGAAGTTATGTAAGCGAGAATACCCCATCCGGGGATTATCTGAGGTGCCAGAAATAGCTCGATAAAGTTCGCGCTGATGTCGGTCTATATATATGTATCCAAGTATCCAAGTGTGTGTGTATATAGTATATACGAGGTGACATAAAAAAACGAGACTGGTCCAATAAATCATTGTACTTCCAGAATCAGTTCTCCGTGATATTATCACCTTCAAAGTAGTCCCCTTCAGCATGGTGCTGCCGTTGCTGGTAACAGTTCTGGAACGAAATTTTTGGAAGGCCCTTCAGAAGATTCTCCGTTTTTGCTCTGAACCTCTTCAACTGAGGTAAAATGGCTTGCCTTTAAGCAAGATTTAACTTCAGGAAATAAAAAAAAGTCGCATGGAGCCAAATCAGGTGAATAAGTAGGATGAACCATCCCAATAATGTTTTTGCTGCTCAGAAACTGCTTGACAGATAAGGCCGTTTGAGCGGGTGCATCGTCTTGGTGCAACAGCCATCCATCACTTCATAACTGTGGCCTTTTTTCACGAAGTCTTTTTAGTGCTTCAGTATGGTTGTATTGATTAACAAGCTGACCATTGGGAACCCACTCAATCATTGCAATTCCATTAATGTCGAAGAAGACAATTAACATTGCCTTGAATTTTGATTTTAACTTGCGTGCTTTGTCGCTTTCCCCTGAAAACCGCTTATGCTATTCAAACACACCTGCACGAGACAAAGTCTCATCTCCATAAGCCTCTGTTAACATTTGAAATGCTTCCGTGTCTGATTTAAGTTTCACAAGAAACTTGATTTTGATTCGATGTTCGGTTTTTACATAAGACATTTTTTTCCCGGCAGAATGCAGTTTCACATTAAGACACAATAACACGCCGAATAAATACTAATTCAGAAGTCAAACAACAAAAATCAGCGTTATATTCACAAAATTTTCACAGGACTAGTTTCGATGGTTTTACCGAACCATCATCTTCAGCTGCAAAACCGCAAAATGCAGTTTCACATGTTCACTCAATGGCGCAGTACTCCCAACTGGTGCGTTTGGTTAAGCTGAAACTGGCCACATGGATAGAGGAAGTGTGTGGGATGACGTCACCAAAACAGTTTGTTGCCAACTCCAATCTTTTTTTCAAGCTACACAGTCTCTTTTTTTCATACCTCGTATATATTTGATAACTTGTGCTATATTAATGTTTGATTATTAATGAAGTAATTGCCGATTTATCGCTTATAGTAGTCAGTTTCGTTTTCGTGCATACTTACAACTTTTGGCGACAAATGTACTTTCTTTAGCCCGAATCGCGCCAATGCTATTTTTTGTCGCCAAGGCCGCTATCAAAGACAAGTACTGTTCTAGTACTGCAGTTAATTAAGTTATTAAATGTTAGCAATATCAACATTTTTTAAGTTTTCCATTCGTTTTCGCTGTGCAGCATATCTCGGAATTTTTTCCCTAGGAGAATAATGTGAATGTGGTTCATATCGAATCAAGAAAATCGCGAAAAAGACCTTCACAGTACGAGATCTACGTGGACGTGCAATGCGACCATTCTCAGATTAAGGAGCTTTTGCACAGTCTCGAACATGAAGTGGAATGCGTGTCCTTGGAGGAATTCGAAAAGGGAGAAGTGGATATTGCAGATGTACCTCCACCTACACCGACAAGTCCTGGATTTGAGCTAGGTAAACAATATTTTATTCCTTTATTACAACAGAAAATATCTATTTTGCCTGTTTTAATGAGCACAAGTAATATAATTTCTGGTATTTAGGTATTAGTGCAACTACCTTATTAAAAGTCTCCAGCATCTCAGAAAGCGCCAAACTTTCGCAAATTCAAATCCTAACTGTTTTTTTTTAGGCAAGTTTTTTTTTATAATCTTTTATTTAGGTCACTCACGCTTCGATTTTTAAGCTACTTCCCGATAAGCTGTCGAATTTGAATTTTGCACAAACACAGTTTGTCGATGACAAAGCAGTGAAAGTGAAGCGATTTTTTTTTTCCTAAATTCGATTTGGAATTTTTTAAATGACATGTTTAAACGAATTTTTGCATACATCTTCGTTTAATCAACAAAATATGCATATCAGAAATTTGCTGTTTCCACCATCGACTGCAACAGGTGGAAAAAATTTCCAATGAAACGTGTATGAAAAATTTTAGCTTAATTTTTGAAAATCGATTTTTGAGACTAGTTGAAGTTTATGATTTTAAAATTTCAAAATCTGAAACTATATCGGATATAAAGTTTTTTTTAATTTTCACAGATTATAAATAAAACAAACATTTTGTCCTTTTTAACTTTTGCCTTTATTTCAACGACAATATTCATTTTGACCGTAAAAAAACTCAACGTATTCCGTAAAATAATACAGGTTTCTAAATAGAAGAAAAATTATAATATTTCATAACTTACAGGGATATAAAGTTTTTTTTTAATTTTCAGAGATTATAAATAAAACAAACTTTTTGCCCTTTTTACTTTCGCCTTTATTTCAACGACAATATTCCTTTTGACTGTAAAAAAACTCTATTCCGTAAAATAATACAGGTTTCTAAATAGAAGAAAAATTATAATATTTCATAACTTACAGAGATCCATTTTCAGTTTCACGAGAGTGACTTGAACTGATGTTAACACTCATTGCGACTATCATCCACGTTGGTGAACATGTGAGTTGCACTTCACTAAAAAAAAAAAAAAAAAAAAAAAAAAAAAAAAAAAATAATAATTAAAAAAATAATAATAATTAAAAAAATGATAATAAATTAATAAATAAATAAAAAGTAAAAACACACACACACATATATATATATATATAAATCTGAAATGTTTCAGATTTTAAATTACGTTCAAAAGGGTATGGGGTGTTTTTTTTAACTTTTCGTTTGTTACCTTTATTTATTAAATATCATGTTCTTTGCACTTAAACCATAAAATTCAGTTCAATAGCAATGTCGCAAAATAATTTTAAAATGAGCCTATCTTTAGAATTTCCGATAGTTCGACGCGCTGGAGATAAAAAGGTGTTTTTTCCCCCGTAGAGTGTTGCCATTGCCCGCTTTTAAATCGTTGACTTTGTTACTCAAGAATTCGTTAAAGTTTTACAAAATATGAAATCGATAATAAAACAAATTCCAAATTTCAAATTTGGTCTTCCACATGCTCATATTCGTTGGAGGATTACGTTATTCAAAATTCGATGACTCTATGTACCGTTGTTTTATCACAATGCGAGAAATATACATACATTTATGCAGATTTTTCATTACTTAATTTCTTCAAATATAATGCAGGACTCTAACATTTTGTGGCAACAGTTTGAAAAGTGAACCGACATTTATAAGAGTCCGACGCAAAATGCCAAAACGAAAGTAATAGTCCTTCGGGACTCAAATCCCTTTGGACTAATAATATATATACTACGTCACACAACGTACTGTAGTTCATGAGTATATGAATAGCTTATACCTGTGTATGTAGTAATTTTATAATCATCTATACTTTTATTTTGCATTCATATTCGATTTATTACTATGTTTCTGATTTTAACAAATACAGAAGGTTGTAAGGTTTATTTTAAGTTTTCAACAGTTATCTTTAATTAAAGGTACTTTCCCATCTCTCCTAATTTCAATTTACAGTTTCACATCAGAATGTTTTTTTTAGAATCGTGGTTAATGCAAACGAGGAAGAGCGGTATTTAAGTCGAAATTCCACTGACTTCTTTAGAGAGCCAGAGATTCTGACGAGCGCGCGTTCGCTATTTGGCTACACTTTCTCTAAGCTATTGCTACCTCTCGGACGTATTTCAGGCCCTTGATAGCTTCTCCGTTTATTACCATTTAGGGGACAACTCCTGTAGAATTTCGATAGCTTCGCATATATCATTTTAATTAAGCGTTAGTTAAGTTTGATTTCTTAGAATTCTTGAGTTCAAGCCCAAGTGGAGGCTCTTCTGTACGCCCTGAGAGAGGGCCATCTGTTAATCTTTATTTTGAGCAATAAAGGGTAATTAACTCTTCATGAATTAACGTTTCTGTTTTCTGATCTAAAGCGATTATTCGCTTATCAGTTCTCCAGGTTTTTACACAGTTAGCTGTTAGATAAAGGTGTTGAAATATTTTTAGAACGATTTCAATAAAAAATTAAAAAAATGAAAATGTTTCGTAAAACAATTTTGGCAACAGCTTATTATCTGGAATGAGAAGTATTGTCTGCTACTATTAAACTGATTCTTTTTCTAAAGTGGCGCATTTAAACAAGCTGTGGATTGAAGGCCATGTTTTTGCTTTCTCCAAAGAGCACGATATTAAAATTTCGAAATGTAAAATAAGCATCATTATTTATCAGAGAGCGAAAAAGCGTTCAGTCAGACTCCAAGCGTATACACGAAAAAGGTACGTACTGTTTCTAATGTTTCTAAAGTCGCTGATAACAAGGGAAACACCCCCCCACACACACACAGAGAGAGAAATCAATTGCAAAGTCATTAAATACATCTGTACAACAATAAATAAAATAATAAACCAAGATTTACGACTTGAAAAAACCAAAAAAGATTAATGTTCACCAGCTTTTGCCTAGCGTGTGTCTCAATACAGAACAATTTCTAGAACCCTGTACGAAAACTATTAGAAGAAGATAAATGAAAACACATTGTGACCCTCGATAAAACATGGGTTTAACCAAATGACGGCAAGAAAAACGTCTGTTTATTCTTGAAAACGAAGAGAAAAAAGTATGCAAACCTGGCTCCCTTGGTGCAAAGAAAATTTGAATAAGAGCTATATGATTATTAAAGGGTTCTCATATAATGGAAAATAAAAATAAGAAGAGTGGGGAAAATGTTCATATCCAACTCGAAGTACCATCGAGAGAAAGTTTTACGTCCGATACTTGGAGAAGAATTTCCATTTCTTTATCCCAATGATCTTCAAAGAGTGAAACGTCATAAGGACAAAGCTACAAGTTGTAAGGTATATTTGAATTTTATAACAGTTACAGGGGTTGGACAAAAATATGGAAACACCTTTAAAAAAAAACATGTTTCTTTGCTTAAAATGGTGTAGGAAACCCGTTGGCATCCAAAACAGCTTGCAGTCTTCTCGGAATGCATAAATACAGTTCCTGTATGTTTGCCAAGGGAATATTATACCATTCTTCCTGCAAAACGGTGGCAAGTTCAGATAACGATGTTGGCGGTGGATAACGAGAACGCACTTTCCGTTCCAATGTAGACCACAAAGGTTCGATAATATTCAGTTCTGGTGACTGTGGTGGCCAGGGGAAATGGGACAACTCATCCTCGTGCTCAGAAAACCAGTCCTGGACAATGTGAGCTGTGTGAACAGGCGCTTTGTCGTCTTGGAAGACACCATCACCATCGGGGAACAAAGTTTGTACCATGGGATGAACTTGATCGGCCAAAATGTTCACACAAGTCTTGGCAGTCATGTGCCCTGACACAGTTATCATGGGGCTAGCAGAGAACCACGATATGGCTGCCCAAACCATAACAGAACACCCGCCATGTTTCACTCTTGGCAACAAGCAGTCTGTATTATAGGCTTGAGATGGCGTTCTCCAGACGTAAACTCGACCAGAAGTGGGAAACAATGCAAAAGAAGACCATATTACTCGCTTCCACTGCTCTATAGTCCAGGCTTTATGACTTAAACACCACCTTTTCCTGTTACGGGCATTAGCATCACTGACGAGTGGCTTCTCAATTGCAGCACGGCCAGCAATTCCCTGTTTATGAAGCTCCCTTCTAATTGTTTTGGTACTCACAGGGTTCGGTAACACAACATTCATTTCAGCAGTAACTTTTGCAGCTATGGTCTTCTTATTTTTCGTCACAATTGCCCTTAATGATCGTCTGCCACGATCACTCAGGTCACACTTTCGTCCGCGCTGTGATTTAGCAGATGATGTTTTTCCGCTTTTCAAATATGCGGAATAAATCTTCGATACAGTACCTCTTGAAACACTAAACACCTCGGCTACCTTGCTTACGGAAGCATCTACCATACGTGCTCCAACAATTTGCCCACGTTCGAAGTCTGTTAACTCTGACATAATGCAATGACAACCTCACGTAACAGTTCTTCGACAACAACTGAACTGTTTAGCACATTTACGAAGTTGTATAGGTGGCGTCAGTAGTCAAAAACGCCAGCGCCACCTACATATTTCATTAAAATCAATCTTTCTTTTCAAACATGCATTTCACAACGTGTTTCCATATTTTTGTCCCTCCCTTGTATTTTAATTTAATTAATCTTTCCTATCTTGCCCCGTTTCAACTTACAACTCCCGACCAGAATGAGGTTTTAGAATCACATTGAATGGAAATGAGGAAGAAATAGTGTTAAGGGAAAGTTTCAATTTACTTCGTGAAAGAGAGCGAGGAATTCTGAGTGCTTGCCCTCGGGCTACGTCTCTCTAAACTGCTGTTACTAGGGATTGCAATACCGGTATACCGGAATACCGAATATCGGTATTTGGATCTATTTGTACAATTTTGTAATACTCGTATTCACAAGCTTAAATACCGTTTTTTGGTATTTACTAGACATTTTTAAAATTGTCTTCTCTTTATGTTCAGAGTCACCAACATAGCAAAATAGTACACGTTTTTGTTTTTATGTCTTCCAAACGGGCGAAATTAATTAGGATGTGAATACAAAGTTGCATCGTGCGCTCTAGAGAAGTGCATCCAAGGAGGCGGGCCAAAACTATCGTGCCTTACTACAGCTCAGAGCGATACTGCACACGAGTTGGATTCGAAGTCTGACATTCGTATTTGTGAAAACAAGGTCATAGTTGTGAAGGAAGTTCACGTAGTCAAGTAGTTGTGAAAAAATTTCGAAAATTGGTGAGTTTTTTATTTGCAATGTATTTGCATATCATACTTTAGGGTTCAAAATATTCAGATTTATTATATACTCATAATTAATGAGCCCATAATAATGAATAAGAATAACTTTAAAGAACATAAAAAAATCTGTTGTTAATACTTCGGTTTGGTTTCATTATTTATATGACGAAAAGAATATGATGGCATAAAGTAAAAAATGTTCAGGAGTTATTAAAGTGAATGGAGGTCCATACACATTTAAAAACGAAACATGATACAAATTTGTTAAAGAAGAAATAATCTAATTGCGGTGAAGATACAAATTTAAACACAGTTTCTAAGCCCAAGCCGTCAGGGATTTTAGATTATTTTGAAAAAAAAAAAAAAAAAAAAAAGATAATTTGAATGAAATTATAAGTAAAATTATAAGGTATTTCTCCCACTTTCCTAGCGTCCTTCGTGGTGTAGTGGTTCTGCACACTGAGCCGGTATTTCAGAGGTCCGTGGTTCGATTCCCGGCGAAGGCGTTTGCTAATTTTTCATCTTGCTGGCCTCTAAAAAAATCCTAATGACTCTACAAAATGACAGCGTTAGATGGTTTGCCATTTCGAGTGTTTTACACTTCTACTCAATTAAGAAAATCACTGTCCGTCAGAGGTTTTAAAAATTTGCCAGCATCGATGAGCACTATAAGAAGAACTGTTATAAACTACAGTAACAGTGTTCGTAATTCTTTGAAACACGAGTTGATACGATTAAAAGTAAATGGTGAAAAATTTAGTCTTACATTTGATGAATGGACAAGTGTAAGAAATGGACGCCATTTGAATATAAATATTCATTCAGAAAAAAAAAAATTGGAATATAAGCCTTACACATGTCTCGGGAAGAATGTTAGCCAAAAAATGTGTGAAAGTGCTTAAATCTAAATTAAGGAAACGTGGATTATCCCTGAAAGAAGATGTTGTATCCATAACGACTGATGGAGCGACGGTTATGAAAAAAGTTGGAAAGTTGATTGGTGCAAATCAGCAATTGTGCTATGCTCACAGAATTCAATTAGCAATAATAGATGTATTATACCAAAAAATGAAAAGCAGAACAACTCAAATATGTATATGGATATAAAAACTTCAGATTCCGACTTTGAAAAGAGTGAGAGAGATACTAACAATGAAGATAATGACAATGTAATTGTTGAAGAAGATATTGCTAATGAAGATGAAATATTGACGCATCAAGTATTGCTTCCAATAATTAATAAAGTTCGAAAAATTGTTGAGATATTTAAACGTTCTGATACAAAAAATGCCTTACTACAAAAATACATACAAACTGAAAATAAAACAGAACATATGTTAATATTAGATTCTAAAACACGTGGGAACTGTTTACTCCTAATGATGGAACGATTTTTGAAACTAAAAAATCCAATCCGAAAAGCAATAATTGACTTAAAACGGTAAATAAATTTTTCCGATAGTGAATTCGATTTAATATCCAGAACTTTATCAGCTCAACTTCCAATACAACTGGCTGTTAAGGCCTTATGTCAGAGAGATTCTAATTTATTAACAGATAATGCAACAATAAATTTTATGTTGCAGTCACCGAAAGAACAGCACACATCACTATCTGAAAAATTACTTATTACATTGAAAAATCGCACAGAAGAAAGGCATACCGAAATAGAAAACGGTATTTACATATTTATAGTGATTTTTAAAATGAAAATGAAAAAGAAGAAAAGAGACTAACAAAATTTAATTTAATTAAGTTTATAGTAAATTTTCTTAAAATTTTTTACCCGCAAACCTATCCTCATTTAGAAAAATCCGGTGCAGTTATCGAAGATGATGATGACTTTAACGTCGATATCGATAGTGAAAAGGAATTGTCTCTTGAACAAAAATTAGAATGAGCGATAACTAAAAAAATTTCAACAAATATAATACAATACAGAAATCAGTTAGATCCAAAACCATCCGACGAGAAATCGATTTACTTGAAGATGAGGGATTTAGAGGTAAATACTTGGAAAAACTATATCGCGCTTTGCTAGCAGTACCACCAACTAGCGTAAATGCTGAAAGAGCGTTTTCTAAAGCTGGGAATTTTTGCACAAAATTACGTTCCAGGTTCGATGACAGTGCAATTGATGCATTATGTTAAGATCACATTTCAAAAATGTGTAATAGTACCACGGACTGAATAGTAATATTTACACTTTTTTGTGATTTAAATACATAAGATGTTCGCGAAAAGTTTCAGGCAGCGTATTTCAACGAAAATATCTATTTTGACCGCTATCGAATGCAATTCAACGATGTTTTTGCGTGATATCTGTACGTAAGGACAGAATAAAATACTCTTTTCCTTCAAAAAAATTATAAAACTGCTTTAAAATTAATTCTGAAGAGAATTTTTCGTGGCGTCTGTACGAACGTATGTACGTACGTGCGTACGTACGTATCTCGCATAACTCAAAAACGAGTAGCCTCAGAACGTTGAAATTTTGTATATAGGACTGCTATAACATGTAGATGTGCACCTCGTATTTTGGTTGCAATCGGCCGCACCAAACGTATATAAATATATTTATATATATATCCCCTCTGTTACCCGGCTCAGTGATCTCAGTTTCTTTACTCTTATATGTTGGTAAATTATACATTTTTTTCTTTAAAAATGATTGAATTATATTGTTTTTATCTTCCGGTTAAGGATTTTATGCCTTTAATAAATCTGTGTGCAATATTTTTAGAATTATCAGCAATTTTAAAGTTGTTTAATTGCCACTAAGCCTGTTTTTAATGACGGCCATTGATGTTTACATTTGAAACAGGAGACTAGTGGATTTGTTGCCAATCTAGAGAAACTTAGCTTCGCAACGACAAAGATAACGCATTCATTTATTATTGCCAATTAAATCATGCTTAATTCTTTCTGGAATTTTTTCCGAGGAAATAAGCGTTTGAAATTTACTTCGTAATTTTGAATATAGATATTTTGAGTTTTTATGTATTTTTGCCTTCTCGCGAAGTAAGAACTGAATTAATTAAGTGAGAAATACCCTATCGTCTGTGAAAAACTGTTTCTTTTTTGTTTTATTTGCTTAATTTCTTTTATACATAGTTCTAGCTTTATTATAGCATTTGAATAGAATATGTGGCTACGATTAGATAATTCTTTAAATGATATACATTCTGTGCATTCTGAGTTATAATATGAATGAAATATAATACTGTTCAGTAAACCTAGCGCCAAAGTGTCACTATGGTAAACGAAATGAACTTTAAAGAATGCATTTATTCTATTGTGGTTTATGCGCTGTCGGCGAAGTAAGTTTAATTCAATCTAATAAGTTTAAATAAAATGCAAGAAAAAATGCGTATAATTTAATATTCCGTACAAGGAAGTCATGTGGTGTACACATCAGATTTTTATATACTGTTATAATTTATAAGCTACAAATGATTTTTTGTGATATTTACTCTCTCTAATAAAACTGGCAAATAAAACAAAAAAAGCACCTGTGTTTTCTTACTTTTTCAAAAATTCATACTACCGTTATTAAAACCGGTATTCCGGTATTAAGATCTAAAAAATACCGAATACCGGCATTGCACTTTTGGTCCGATATCGCAATCCCTAGCTGTTACGCTCGGCCGTATTATGACGGGCCTTTTGATAGTTCGCGGCTAGTTTAGATTATGGGTCAACTACGTTAGAATTGCGTTAGCTTCGGCTAAATCTCTTAGTTACTTAGAGTTAATTCTTATTTCCATTTTTTGAGTTTAAGCCCGAGTGGAGGATTTCTTGTAAGCCCCAAAATAGGGCCGACTGTTAATCTTATTTTGAGTGAATAAAGGGTAATTAACCCTTCTTGATTATGCTGACGCAATAGCCAGCCGAAAACTTATTCATCAAAAAGAACTCCATTCCTGCCCTAAATTGTAACCGTGCCATTTTCACTACCATAGCCAGACTGAGGACAAAACACTTTAAAGGAATAAAGATATCTCCTGATGGCCAGCGTAATTACAATAGCTGTCCTCACTGTACTGATATCCAACTTCCTCCAGACCATTTCTTCGACAAGCTCCTCAGTATAGATATGGCTCCCTCGCACCAACTCCTCTATTCTTCGAAGATTATTGATGTTACTGTGGCTGTTCTGGATACTTTCGGTCCTATTTGACTTCTCTGCACTGACTCCTCGTACAAGACAACAATAACCCTTCTTGAGTTTGCGATTTCTGTTCTTTGAACTAAGCGATACTTCGTTAACTGTTCACTAGATTCCTCAACATTTAATTTAGCAGAATAAAAGTGAGGAACACTACATCATAGTTCGAGACATATCTCTGCATTCCTTGAAAAAATGAAGACTGGTATACAGGTGTTGCATGTATACCTCTTCAAGGTATGCCTACCTTATGTTTCACCGATGGATGTGCCTTTGGTCTCTGGAAAAGAGCTTTTTCTAAGTACAAACCTACCACGATGAACTCTAGAATTATTTCAGAAAAAGTCCGATTTTGTGTGAAAATACCTATATTAGAACAACGCTATACATGAATATAATATATATCCTAAGTCGCGCTTTCGGGACATGAAAAACGCAAGTTGAATTTCGTCAGTCGGCCAAGTAGAACGGGAAATATAGAACTGTCTCCTCTCTCTCTCTTCCCCCCCCCGCGCAGTGTACATTTCCAACGTACAACAGTGGCACTTTTTGAAGCGTTCTTAGCAAGTGCTATAGATTCCCTTCTACACGGCACTCTTAAAGTGGTACATGTTACAGCCGTGTTCTTAGGACGCACATTTCAAAGTACAACATTGCCATTTTCGAAACATTCCCAGCATTTGCTATGAAGTACGTTCTACATGACGTGCTCAAGTGGTGCGTTTTACAGGCGTGTTTTAAGATGTTCATTTCAACGAACAACACTACTTTTAGAAACGTTTCCAACATTTAGTATAAAGCGCGTGTTACTCGCGTGACGTTTAGAACAATTATCTAATTGAAATTAATTTGCGAGTTGCGTATAATTGCTTCAGAAGCCAATCAAATATAATAGTTGAAAATATCAATTTAACAGAAAATCTTTCGTAGCGATTCTCAATTGAAAAAAAAACATGAGTTTGAACAGGAATTCTTTTTTTTTTCCTTCAGATGAAAGATATTACCTTCAAGTTCAGTAATTATTATTTTTCTGATTTCAGCTTTTGACGGGATGCCATGGTTTCCTAGGAAAATGTCAGATTTGGATAAGTCCGCCAATAGAGTCTTGATGTATGGAGCCGAACTCGATGCTGATCACCCAGTAAGTAATCTTACATGAAATCAAAAATTATGTTTTTTTTTTTATTTTAATATTTTATGGAATCTAACCATTTCAAATGTTAAACTCTGGCTCAGGAAGCACTCAGGTGGCTTATCACTCTGCCCTTTATCTTCCAAATAAAGTGACACCAAACCAACAGACTCGACTTCGGTTGTCTGTTAACCCTTTCCGGCACGCTACCTTTTAAAGTTCGATAAAAAAAAGTTTCTTTTTCGAGTTTTGATTTAAAAAAAAAAAAAAAAAAAAAAGTAGGCTTAGGCCTAGAGGAGTACACAAGTAAAAGTTTCTGAAGATAGCACTTATCGTTTTAATTCTGTGGGTGTGCCCAAAGTGGGCCCACTGATTGAATAGAACTTCAAAAAGAGTGCTGAAACGAGCATTTTTGTCAATGAACTGACCGATGAGATGCGGAGAAACAAATAATACAGACTCTCAGTTGTCCTAGCTGATCGGTGAGCCCGGTCTGGGCACACCTAGGGTTCACTGTTTGATTTTAGGCAAGATTTCAAGGTAAAAATTTAAAACTAATATAGAATAAAATAACATAGAAATTCCTTTTCAAACAATTCCTTTTATGCCCTAAAACAAATCTGGAAGATTTCTTTGAAAAATGAGGGTCTTAAAAAACTAAACATGGCTAAAATATATGGACCGGTTTGTTGGTGAGCTGCCATCTACTATAAATAAAGAAGGTTCATTCAATTTTTCTGTGCGTACAGAAGGAAATTTTTAGGTGTGTCCAGACCGGACACACTGTGCCGCAAAGGGTTTTAAAAATCTAATCAAATCTTTATAATGTTGCGCTCTACGGGTTCGTGGATTTGGAGGGATTGATGACAACACCTGATGAAGAATCAAAACACAATTTATTCGTCAGCATTACACAGAACAGTTCTAAAGACATGTTTACAGCCGTCGAAAACCTACGATAAACACGCTGAAATAATCAGCAACACAACCTTCAGGCCACAACGGCGAAGACAGTTTCACGGCCAAGTACCTAAAGTGCAGCTTCCGCCTCGATCGATCGCTCTCGACCTAATCTCTGAACTCAAGACATTACTACTGAACTCAATACACTACTGATACGCTCACGATACACTAGATACTCCGCGTACAGGAAGCGTATATATAGCCTTCGAGAACATTCTCGGGAAAACCGGTAAGAATTCGTTCTAGAATGTTCTCGCTCCGTCTGTGGCATATCGCTAATTTTGACGCCAAAGGAAGCGATTTCGTGCTAAATCTGGCAACCCTGCAGCTGGGCATTTCGTAACAACAGGAATGACACTTTATGTTACCCAAAATCTAATCAATTTTTTATAGGAATGCAAAAAGCATATACGGAAATATATATGGTAGTAGTACGGAAATAAGGAAATTTTGGAAGAGTTATTACGGAGGAAAAAAATCTCACACACAGATATCATTGTAAAAATAGTCGAGACGTATTGCGGGGACTCTGTTTCGTGCTTCTTCATTGAAAACACGCTATCTAAATTTTGGATCAGAAACATTACCTCCGTTACCAATGTATACTATATAATTTAAGGGGGGGGGGACGTAATAAATAACTAATATAATTTATTTGTTCTTTTCAGGGTTTTAAGGATAATACTTATCGACAGAGACGCAAGCATTTCACTGATATTGCCCTCTCTTACAAACAGTGAGTTGTTTTTTTCTTTTTTTCTTTTTTTTCTTTTTTAAAGAAAGCATTTCTGTCATACTTCAAATCTGGGGCTTAAACACTATAAAACAATTTATGCTTTAATTTAAAAATGATCCGTTTTTTACAGTGGGCAGCCTATTCCATATGTGCAGTACACGCCAGAGGAGATAAAAACATGGTAAGAGCCTTTTCTGTGTTATTTGCCGTTTAATATGATTCCAATAGAACCCCGTTATAACGAACTCCTGGATATAACGTACAAGCCTTTTGGTCCCGTCTTATTTCCTAAACATTTAAATTCTCTATAGCAGTATGAAGTATACTGCTATAGAGAATTTTCAAAAGTATAAAATCGGATATAACGAACACCGTTAAAACGAACTTAGCTTTTAACTAAACTCCCCTTATAACGAACAAGACTTTCGGCTTCGAAAAAAACCTCGGCCATCCAATTTCTTATGCACTTCAAGCTCTTTTATACTGCTGTCGTGAAGCCATGAATTGGATAGCAACGGTATGAAACTCGGATTCGAAAAGCCATATTGATATCTTATTTGGAAACTGTTTTGTAGTTTCAGTACTTTTTTTAGAAGTTTTAACACAAAAATTACTACCATTTAAAATCCTCCGCGTTTAGGATGTTAGGATCTACATTCCGCCCGTAACGGAAAACTCCATGTACAGGCATTAGACTATTTTGAAGCAGGAATTCATGAAAAGTGAGCAGTGGCCTCGCCGGAACTCGAACCTGGACCTTTCGAATACGCGCAGAGTGCTCTACCGTTACACCACGAAGGCATGCGGAAAAGGAGGGGAAAAAGTACCGTATAACCTATACATATCTTTAAGTTCAATCCCCCTTTTCTCTGTGTTCGAAAGGAGGACTACAGTTGCGTGTAGTCTTTCGCGCAATTGGAGTCTTTCCATTTTTCCAGGGTGTGACACCTGGAGAACAAAGACACAATAAGCAAATCTTGGGACACCCTATGGCGTTTTTTGTATATGGCAAATGTGACCATTGAACCAAAGAGCACAGATAAGTTGTCTGATTCTGTTCAAACTCTTTGACTGAGTTATCATACAGAGCTGAATTCAAGGTTGAAACTATGATAGAAATTTTTGCTATTCGGGGATATAGGAATTGGTAAGTGTTATGAATTTGGATTATACAACTGATGTATATGATCATTTCATACAGTTATTTGCCATTCATTTTGATTACAGTCAAACCTCGCCATAACAAACTTCAAGGAACCCGAAGTTTCCTTCTACATCCGGTGTTTCGTTATATAAAATCCGATGAGACAAATGTATTATCTCACAAATAATGTGTAAAAAAAGTGAATGATGAATAAAGAAAAGACTGATTAAAAAATATTGTTACATCTACCAAACGAACTGAATAATACATAGCTGGCCATTAAAATTGCAACATCAGGAGGGAATGATCTGACGAACGTCAAAATTACATGAAAGGAAGAAGAGGTTGGGATATGTAAATGATTAGCATTTCAAAGCGCATTTAGACGGCGAAGGAGGAAGAAACGACATCTGATGCACTGGATAAACGAAAAATTGTGTAGTGGATTTCTCATTCGGAAAGAGCTTTTCGTTTTTGGGATTTGCACAGAATATCGTGATATGCCTCGAATAATAAGAAGAAAGGCTTACCAGCAAGTGTCGGAATGCGATAGAGGCAGGATCGTTGCCTATCGAGTGTCGATTATCGTTCCCTGATATCGCCCGTCGATCTAGTCGACATCCAACAATTGCCATGCGAATATGGATCAATGGGTTGCTGAGGGCCATATTGAACGGCATGCAGGATCTCAAAATCCTCCCATAACTAACGCACGAGAGGACAGACATATTGCTAGGTCAGACCTGCAAAACCATACAACCACATCACGGACCATTAGTCAGGGAATGGGCATGTTTGCAGCACGCCCAGTATCCGCTCGTATGGTGCGTCGAAGTTTGTAGCAGCGTGGAACATCAGAACGGCGAGCGTTACTTCGGCTTCCCTTTACAATGCAACATAGAGCGAGATTCCGACTGTGGTGTGCCGAACGACAAAGCTGGATATAGAACTGGCACAATTTCGTTTTTTCAGACGATACCCGGTTCTGCGTGCAGTATTCTGATAGCCGTATACATGTCTGGATGCTCCGAGGAGACCACATGTCGACTGCTTGCATTCGATATCGGCATAAGGGCCCTGCACTTGGTGTGATAGTTTGGGCAGCCATTGGGTACACGACACGCACATCTCTAGTTCGGATCGATGGTACATTAATTTGAACGCGGATTGGTACATTCTGATATTTTACGCCCAGTGGTTGTGCCTTATCTCCGAGGCCTCCCAATCGCCATGTTCCAGCAAGATAATGTAAGACTACATGTTGCACGTCGTGTTCCGATCTTCCTCGATACACAGGGTATTCGATTGCTGCCCTGGCCTGCACGGTCTCCAGTTTTGTCCTCATTGAAAACATATGGCCATGGGTTGCTGATAGACTGGCCCGCCACCCTTCTCCAGTTAATACAGTTCATGAAATGTGGCATAGACTTGAAGCAACATGGAAAGAGTTGTGAGTTTCTGTCATGCAAGCCTAGTTCGACTCCATGCCTAACCAAGTAAAAGCCTTTTTAGCTGCCAGGGGCAACATCTGTTTCTACTATTTTCGAACCCCTGTAAACCCCCAAACTGCTTACAAATTTAATCATTTTGTCTTCATATGTCACTGTTTATGTACAACAAATATCTTTTTTGTTTTTGCTTTCCTTCATGGGTGTTGCAGTTTTAATGGCCAGCAATGTAAATCAAATTTTAAAAATATCCAACCACGATTTAATTGCTGGTTATTAAACTTGCTTTTTCATTCTTTTCTAGTCTCTCCGAAGACAAATTCGTTATTTCCTTTGGTCTGCAGCACATTAAGCCAAATATTCTCTGAATGGCGAACTATTTCAGCAACATATTTAAGCTCTCTAAGCTCTTCTTCAATGTACCTAAGCTCTACATTTTTCAACGTTTTCCTCGTATCGAGACATTTCCCATGAGCAGAAGTTACAGAGTTTCGATTTTTACATATGGTACCTGTAACAGCTGACTATGTTTGCTATCATAAAGTTAAAATGATCTTACGAGACAACATAGCGACTTCTCGCACAGGCATAAAAAATACCAGCACAGAAAAAGGGTAAAATAACCCTTCATTATTCGTCAAACTCTTAACACAAATGCACTCACTTCGTGCATACAATAGCACCGACGACTTGCGGTGAAATTTAAATATAGTTACACAATAATTTCAAAAATAAAGAGTAGTGCTACCACGCGATATACTTATTAAGTGGCCAAAAGGAGTATCAGAAACTCAGCGTAACAGCAAAAACAAACTAGTAGCGTACGCTGGCTAGCGAAATCACGCTCTGAGTAAACTACAAGATTCGTCTGACTTTATACTCACTTCACTTAATTTTAAATTTGCATCCTGGCGAGGAAACGCGAAGGGTAAATGAGACGTTCAGGAAAGGTACGAAAACTGAAATGATTTGTTATGAAAAATAAGCGAAACTCTGCAGTATCATCTGGTGGGTTTGGATAAACTAGATTTCTTCTGACACATATCTATTTGGTTGCATCCATTCAGCGTTTATAAAATAATGCTCACCTTATCTTCAATGCAGAACCTTTACGCTTATGGCTCACCGTACGGATGAATTCCTGACAGAGAAGCAGGGCGTAAAAATTTAGCTCAAAGAATATGCCACAGCTTTCCTCTTTTGGAAAATGATGATAAAGAAATGTAATTCTGTCTTATCTAACACCCAGTGACAGTACGATCATTTTCCTCGAGATATGTATGGTTGCAAAGCAAAGTTTAGAAACGCTATATAAAAATATGTCTTGCAAAAGAATTCTTTAGAGTGTTAAATCTCTGTTCGGAGGTTAGAACTCGGAGAGCATAAACCATCATACAAAACAACCTAATAAGAATAAAAAATGTTCATTCCCTAAAAGAATCAATTGTAAAACCACAAGCTCATAAGATTCAGTAATTTCTCTTTCCCTGTATGGCGAAAATTTCGAAATCTCCATCATATAGCATCAGCTTTAAATAGAGTTTTATTTGAGAGCTCAGTCAAAGAACTTGAATGGAATCAGCGACTCCATGCACGTTTTTTGGTTCAATGGACATGTACAACATATGACGTCCTAAGATGAGCTTATTATATTCTCGTTCTCGTAGAGTTGAGTATCATACCTGTCTCGCAGACCCTTTGCTTAGAAAACAGAGAAAAGTAGGGGTGAAGATAATAGAAAAATGATGTAAAGTTGTTTTCCTTTCACATTCCCACTTGTTTTGGTAACTTACACTAAGTTAAGACTCTATATAGAGAGCTAAGCAACCCATCGCAATGTCTAGATAAGAAACATAACGTATGAAGTGCGTACATCGCAGACAGGAACGCTATAGAATATCAACTAGTAACGAGGCTTTCAGCAAGCGGAACACGCTCTGATTAAAACCATCGCAAACCCTCATTTAAATACACGCGAGCTAAATTTGCATTCTGGTCTGGAAACTGAAAATGAGAGTGCCAGTAGAGATTCGAAACATAAAATAACCATTTACTTAACGTATAATTGTTTCAACACAACATATAATTTTAAGATTTTACAAAGTATGGGCTCTGATACAACCTAACAGGTTCATCAGCTGGTCTTTACTTAAGTTTTCCTGGCTTCTCACCAGTGGGTACCTCACTCTCGTTGCTAGAATGAGTCCACCATATATAATTTATAGTATCAAGAGCGGTTACAAGATTCAGTTTATCTGATTTTAGCAAAAAAAAAAAAAAAAAACCTACTGAGGTACAAAAAAAAAAATTGTTTAAACTAAGATAAAAAATATGAAAAAAAAAATTAAATTGCTTTGGCCTCATGTTTTCGTCGAATACAGTTACGGTCACGTTTCAATTTTTTTATCGCTTATTATTCTGTATTTCAGGGGTACAGTTTTTACTCATTTGAAGAAACTTTATCCGACACACGCTTGTAAAGAATTTTTGGAGAACTTCAACCTCTTAATTAAATTTTGCGGTTACCGGTAAGTTAAAAAAAAGATTTTGTTTTCGTTACACATTAGTATATGTTTGTAAATTAAACTTTAATTTATGTCTAATTTTTCCCTCTCCCTTGTAGACATGATAATATCCCGCAGCTGGAGGACGTCAGTCGTTTCTTGAAACGTAAGTATAGTCTAAAATGTTATTAAACAGAAAATACAATGAACCCTCTCCTGGCGAAAATCTACCCGACGTGACTTCGCCTGAAAGTGATCTTTACACCTAATATTTTTTTCACGTGGTACATACGTTCCTGCAAGATATATATATATGTGTGTAATAATAAAATTCCATAGTCAAGAATACACTTAAAGTTCTAACTGTATGTTCTTTTCATTTTTAACGGCGACGTTCTCTTATTTAAAGTACGTGGAATTAAATCCACAGCCCCGTAGTCAAGTTATTTTTCCCGCCTTTTTTACACGTACAGTTTTAGAATGTTCTGGAAATATTTAAAGCGAACTGGATTGGCTGACGTCATTTCTTGGAAGCTCCGCCTTTCCAGAGGCTATAAAAGGACTCGCAAAAGAATATCGGGGTCTTTTCTTAAATGTCACGATGCAGTAAACTTCATACAAAAAATTATTAGTAATTCTTTTTATTTATTCCGGATATCTGATTTCGTAACTGCTATTTCTCCTGAATAATAATAAATGGATCCTTGTTTTTTAAACTTATCGTCTGATAATTCAAGCTACGAATACATTTATGATTCTTCACCAATCTTTTATTCTGGACAAAAGCTGGGTACATCATATATATAAAAGTCTGAAAAGTTTTAGATTTTAAATTACGTACAAAGGGGCGTTTTTTGAAACATTTTTTGTGTTACCTTTATTTATTAAATATCATGTTCTTCGCACTTAAACCATAAAATTCCGTTCAAGAGCAATATCGCAAAATGATTTTAAATTGAGCATATCGTTAGAATTTCCGATACACAGTCTCACGCATTGGACATGAAAATGTTTTTTCTGTACAACGTTGCCATTACTCGCTTTGAAATTCTTGAGTTTGTTCATGAAAAATTCGTTAAAGTTTTACAAAATATGAAACCGATAGTAAAACAAATTCCAAATTTCAAATTTGGGCTTTTAGATGCCCATATTCGCGGTAGGATGACGTCATTCACAATTGGATGACTCTAGGTACCGTTGTTTTATCACAATGCGAGAAACATACATATATTTATGCAGATTATTCATTATTTAATTTCTTCAAATATAATACAGGGCGATAATATTGGGTGGCAACAGTCTGAAAAGTGAAACCTGACATTCAGAGTGATTCGACGCAAATTCGCAAAACGAAAGCAATAGTCCCTCAGGTGCAAAGCCCCTTTGGACTAAAAAATAAAGATTACAGATTTAAAAAAAAAAAAAAAAAAATTAATCTATAAATATTTGTTTTACGCTTATTGTTTTACTTCATGAAAATATATTAAAATAAATTGCATTCGAAATGAATAAAAATCCTTTATGAACCCTAAACCAAGAACAAAAAAGTTTTTTTTTTTTTTTTTTTTTTTTTTTTTTTTTTAAAAGTTTTATACGTAACAAGATGCTATTCAATTTCATTTTTTGTCAATAAACAACGCAAACGTTTGCGTGTGTTTGGAATATCACTGCTGTTCTTAGAAATGTAATAATGACATCGTCTTTCTCATCTATTAACATGTTAATTGCCACACGAGTTAAAAAAATCTCCGTTAGGCCACGAGTGCTGCCGAGAGTTGTTTCTGATATACAGTGACTGTTTGCACATTTTTTAGACGATTTTCATTGACGATTTAGACGATTTTTTTTGACGATTTGAAAACTCTAATTATTCACTATCTTTCTACGCCATAATTTCGAAGCCAAAAATGCCTTTTTTAGTAACAGAAAAAGTATCCCATTCCTCTCGAATAGCTTCCCCAAGTCCCTTTTTGTTCGATCCTCTTTTTGAAAGGACGTTTGTCAATCAACTTTTGGACAACACGCTTTTTAAGAAACCCAAAAGCGCAAAAATCCACGCTTTAGTAGGGATTAGATTTTGTAGGTATATGAATGAAAGCTATGACCTTAATACCCATACATTGCTCTACTTTTTCCGGGAAGTCAACAGTGGATTTCGATATACGTCTGCTTGCTTTATCTTAATGCAATTATATTGATTAATGGTTCTATGGGCGAAGAGAAGTTATTTCATATTTGAAAATTGGGTATAAAATATGTTTCTGATAATATATTGAATTGATCTTAACATTTTTCTCCGCTTTCTTTACTTTGAAACAATTACAAATCCCTTTGAAAACCTTCTTTGGAATCTTTAAGCTACTATATTTTTTAAGATATTTTTTCTCCTCTTTAATAACGATAAATGGATCCCTTTTTATTGCAGTCATTAAAATACACCCAAGATTCATCTATTGTGCCAACCCTTTTCGTTTTTGTCCGGATAAATGTTCCTTGGATATGTATTTGGAATAATTTTTCCACTTGAAACTTTTTAAATAACTAGGTACGAATTGTTGTCTTCGAAAAGAGCACACACTTAGTCTTCCATCAAAAGCTTTTTTGAAAGCGCCATTTTGCATGGAAAGAAAACTGCTAAATAGCAGACGATAATTTACACTTTCAAAAAGTATAGTTGCACTTAATTTCCAAGCATACAATTTTTTATAGCAAAGCAAAATCGTTTAAAAAATAGCCGAACAACCTCTGTAGGATCTCAGAACTTCTAAAACCAAAGGTTTCGGGGCATGAGTTCAGTTGAAAATCTTTCTTCAAGAACGAAGTACCTAAAGACAACGTTCGGAAATTATATTTTCTTTACCAAATATTTTTTCTGTAGTGATGAATGGTTAATTTTTTTGCGTTAAAACTGTTCCTCTAATTTTTTAGAATGTCAAAAAGAAAAATGGAAGAGTTATTTATTAGTGAACGATACTGCAGTGAAGAAAAAAGGAGTTACGAGACTTAACAAAAATTCAGGTAACAGGGAAGAGGAACAGCCGATATTTTTTCAGAAACTAAAATAAAAATAGAATTACATCGCCAGATTCTGATTCTGACTTTTTTATACTGATAAATGCAGATATAACGAACGTGGTATAGACAGTAATGGTCATATTTTGCAAAAATGGGTTGTTGAGGAAGAAAGAAAAATGGATACCGTATTAAGGTATTTTCTCCCTCTCTTCTACGTTACATTATACAGAAAAATACAGTAATTTCACATACAGTTTTGTCGGGTTTTCCTTATTTTGCATAAAAAATTTATTTGATACATTTTCTAGACTTCTCAACTTCTCCTTACATTCTCTCGCCAGGATGTAAATTTAAAGTTAAGTGCTTATTTAACCCTTTCCGGCACGCTACCTTTTTAAAGTCGGAGTTTTAATATAAAAAGAAAAAGGTAGGCAGTCTAATTAGGCCTACTTTTATTCAGTACACAAATAAAATTTTGTGAAGATAGCACTTATTGTTTATTTTTGTGGGTGTGCCCAAAGTGGCACCCTGATTGAATAGAGCTTCGAAAAGAGTGCTGAAACAAGCCTTGTTGTCAATGAACTGACCGATGAGATGCGGAGAAAAAAAGAATACAGACTCTCAGTTGTCCTAGATTATCGGTGAGCCCGGTCTGGGCACACCTAGGGTTCGCCCTTTGATTTTAGGCAACATTTCAAGGTAAAAATTTAAAACTAATATAGAATAAGGAGATTATCATACAGCCAAAAAAATAACATAGAAATTTCTTTTCAAACAATTCCTTTTATACCCTAAAAAAATCTGGAAGATTTCTTTGAAAAATGAGGGTCTTAAAAAACTAAACATGGCTAAAATATATGGATTGGTTTGTGTTGAGTTGCCATCTACTATAAATAAAAAAGATTCAGAGTAACCTACAGTAACCTATAAATCCTTTTTCATTCAATTTTTCTGTGCGTACTGAAGGAAAGTTTTAGGTGTGTCCAGACCGGACACACTATGCCGCAAAGGGTTAAACGGGTGATTCTCTCAGTTTACTCAGAGCGTGTTTCGCTAACGTTTCAATGTTACTTTGCTGTTACGCTAGTAAGCCTCTCGGCCTTATCAGATTTAGTTTCACACCGGTTAGGTTCCTGTGAGTCCACCTCCTATAGAAACTTTCTCTCTTGTTCCATATAAACTAAAATAGACCCTATAATGACCTGGTGAATTCTCGCACAGGCGGGAATAAAACTACCGACTCAAACGAAGGGTAAAAATAACCCTTTATTAATTCAAAAGAGTTTAACAGTTTTTTTGTAATGCACGGTCTTCGTGCATTACAAAAGCACCGTCAACTTGCGGTGGAAACTAAACGTAGAATATACTGTAAGTCAAACCTAAAATGAATAGCGCAAGATAGCACTAAGTTACGCCTAAGAGGTGGACGGAACCTAACCGGCCTAAATCTGATAATAAACTGAGAGAATCACCCGTTTAAATAAGCATTTCACGTAATTTTGAATTTACATCCTGGCGAGAGAATGTGAGGGGAAGTTGAGAAGTCTAGAATAGGTCTCAAACTTAAATTTGCTATGCAAAATAAGAAAAACCCTACAGTTTCACTAAAATCATCCATCAATGTATAAAATTCGTAACAATGCGCTTGATTGATCTTAAATAATTTCTTACAGAGAGGACTGGATTCCAACTGCGGCCTGTTGCTGGATACCTGTCATCTCGAGATTTTCTAGCGGGACTGGCTTTTCGTGTTTTTCACTGCACTCAGTATATACGTCACAGTTCTGATCCTTTCTATACACCGGAACCGTAAGTAGAATGAATTACTGAAAATTTCTCCTATAAGTATATGTGTGTATATGTGCAGTCGAACCCATTTAACCTGGCTTATAACAAACCACAGATACAACGAACGAACCTTTTGATTCCGCTCAGTTTCCCATAATCTTCATGTCATTTTATACTGCTACAGTGAACCTCCAGAGTTTTGAAAAATCGTATATAAAAAGAACTTTATGGACGTATTCAATTGGATCATTTTTGTGTTTTTATATTTTTCTAGAATTTCTGCTAGTGTAAACGAAAGGTTTACTAACCCTTAAAATCCTCCACTTTTGGAACATTCCATCCTTAAAGAAAAACACTTTACTTTTCTATTAGCTTCATCTTCACTTTCCTGTGTATTCTAAACAAAGACTCTGTAAGATAAGTGTGGATCCAATTCTATGAGAAAGAGAACTCGATAAGCATATCTTAGAACACCATATGGTGTTAGTGATCATTGAGCCAATGGTCAGGAATAGGTCCTCTAATTCCATTCAGGTTCTTAACTGTCAGACAGAGCTCAACTGAAGTCTGAGGCTATGATTAAAATTTTGAAATTTTTGCCTTCAGGAAAAGAGGAAGCAGTGAATCATCTGAGCTTCAGGGTATACAGTTGGTTCATCATTTTGTGAAAAAAATTTTGATTCTTAAAGGTGTATTTTGCTTAAGTAGAAATGCTGTCCAAGTTATGTCTTGCGAGTTTTCCATATTTTTTGCAAGACTTGAGACATTCTTTACAAAGGTTATTGAATCTTCTCGTTCCCACCACGGATAAAATTTTCTTGCAATGTGCATCACGCCAGCAACAAATTACCGATTATTTTTGTTGTCAGAACTAAAGTTAAAAATAAATTCGTCAATATTTTTGTTATTAATTGATACAATTTTTATATTATTATTGATAAAATAATTACTTATAAATCAGAATAATGATATTTATGCTAAAAAATTGCCGTGTAAAATTATTATTATATAAAGAAATTGAATAAGCCAGCCGACAAATTTAATAGCTGTTCGTAATAATAATTTTATTTAAACTTTAATTCGAATTTTTTTTAATTGGATTTATTATTCACTTTTTTTGGCAGATTAATAATTTCTTATTTATTTATTTATTTTTGTGATTCTTTTTTACTTTCTTGTACGAAGTAAAAAGGAAGTATTGTAATGGCGAAAAGTTTCAGGCAGCATATTTCAACGAAAATATCCATTTTGACCGCTTTCGAATGCAAATTAACGATGTTTTTGCGTGATATCTGTACGTAAGGACAGAATAAAAGACTCTTTTCCTCCAAAAAAATTATAAAACCGCTTTAAAATGAATTCTGAAGAGAATTTTTCGTGGCGTCTGTACGAACGTATGTAGTACGTACGTATCACGCATAACTCAAAAACGAGTAGCCTCAGACGTCACCATCGAGATACGAGATACGTAGATAAGGCCTGCGCACTGAAACGAAACTGGCTTGTGACGTCACGGTTAAGGGACCCTCAGCAAACTTTTTGTTGGCTTTTATAAGTTGTAATTTTTTATTCATTATGTTTTAAGAATTGAATTTATGTTTACTTTTGACATCTGAAGCATCATCCCTTGTAATAATTACTAACACTAGTAATATAAAAATTGTCAGCAAAATTTATGATTATTTATTTTAATTGGAAACGAATTTTATATGAAATAACTGTCCTAAAGGGTTAAAAGCATTACACTTATTTCATTACATAATATGTAGAATATCAAATGAAGAGTAAATTTGATTCTTGACAGAGTACTGTGTTCTTAAATTTAAATATCAATGTTTTTTGAAAATCGTTAAATATCATTTTATCATGATGAAACTTAAATGCATATGTTTAGCTAATATAGCTTCTGTTCACTTTTATATATGTTATTATCATGCAATCAGTTTGTTTAAAATTTGTTATGCAATATAAATCTTTCTGAGAATGACAGAAAAGTTTCTGAAGTAATGTATGTAAGATTCATATTAAGGTAATTAAATTGCGAAACTGCAAAATGAAATTTTAAAAATGTACAGTTATTGAAGAAGCAGTAGTAATTGAATTCATATGTAGACATACTTGTTTTCATTGTATTTCAATTCAATGCAATTTTTTTAATTATCTTTTAAATTACAATCTTTAATTTTAGTACGTGGCACCACCAAAAGCTATGTTAGTTAAGTTAAAAAATTGCTTACATTATACAGAAAAGTTTTGAACATGATGTTAGGATTTATATTTTCTTTTCATGTGGATATTAATAGAAAAAAATATTTTCAGAACAGAGGTAACGCTTATAGTTAAATAGGTATGATGTAAATATTTGCAAGAAATTTCAGTTTCTAAAAGTTTTTTAAGTATTTTGTATATTTTAAAAATATTTTCAAAAAAATTTTGTATAACTTTATTTAAAAAACTTTTTTCCTGTCTTATTTGGAATTTTAATATTGATAGTCTTCAGAGCTATGTAATAAACATTATCTCAATTTAACTACAGATTCTGTCGAATAATTATGTAGCATTAAGAGGAAAACATTAACTGTAATCTGATTAACATACAATATGTAAGTAAGAAATAATTTTAAGACTAGACTATTTAGTAATTTATTACATTCAGAAAAATTTTCTGACTGATATAGGGCATTTAAATGTTAGTCTAAATATTAAGTAGTCTCTTGCATTCGTTTGATGTTTTATAATCTTGCTACATTAATATGATAGATATAAAAAATATGCAATAATTATAGAATGAGAGATAACATGTGTTCCCACTGGCAAACATTTTGTTAAAGTAGTGGGTGAAACAAAAAAATTTGATGCGGTGATGAGAATCAACGAGAGACACAAGGACAGTGCAGAAAAATCAAAGTAAAAATTTTAGCTACTTGAATTTTAAAACCAATTTTTCTTCAAAGAAATGATTTGCTTTTAAAAGCACCACACCATTCTCAAATAATTTTGTTTTGATAATAAATACCAACAAAAGAAAATGAAAATATTTCATATTCGTATAAGCTTTGTAAAACATTATATTGCCGCTTGTAATTTTGTTTAAACTGATTTTATAGTATGAGATACCAATTTCATTGTTTAGCAAGGAAGCTAAACTGCGCGAAGACCGGTCCTCTAGCAGTGACGTAGTAACTCAGCGCGCAGGCCTTATCTATCTCGATGGTGACGCCTCAGAGCGTTTAAATTTTGTATATAGGACTGCTATAACATGTAGATGTGCACCTCGTATTTCGGTTGCAATCGGCCGCGGCAAACGTATATAAATATATTTATATATATATCCACTCTGTTACCCGGCTCCGTGATCTCAGTTTCTTTACTCTTATATGTTTGTAAATTGTACATTTTTTGCTTTAAAAATTATTATCTTGTTCTAATCTTCCGGTTAATGTTTTTATGTCTTTAGTAAAGCTGTATGCAATATTTTTAGAATTATCAACAATTTTATATTTGTTTAAGTACCGCTAAGCTTGATAATTTTTTTGATGGCGGCCATTGCTTGTTTACATTTGAAACAGCAGAGTAGTGGATTTGTTGCCAATCTAGAGAAACGTAGCTTCGCAACAATAAAGATAACGCCTTCATTTATTATTGCGAATTAAATCATTCTTAATCCTTTCTGGAATTTGTTCGAGGAAACAAGATTTACTTCGTAGTTTTTAATACAGATATTTTGAGTTTTTATGTATTTTTGCCTTATCGCGAAGTGAGAACTGAATGAATTGAATGAGAAATACTCAATCGTCTGTGAAAAACTGTTTCTTTTTTGTTTTGTTTGTTTAATTTCTTTTATACATCGTTCTAGCTTTATTATAGTACTTGAATAGAACATGTGGCAACGATTAGATAATTCTATTCTTTAAATGATATAAATGTTGTGCATTCTGAGTTATAATATGAACGAAATATAATACTGTTAAGTGAATCTAGCGCCAGATTGTCGCTATGGTAAGCAAATACTGAGTGAATTTTAAAGAATGCATTTATTCCATTGTGGTTTATGCGCTGTCGGCGAAGTATATTTAATTCAATCCAATAAGTTTAAACGAAATGCAAGAAAAAATGCGTATAATTTAATATTCTGTACAAGGAAGTCATGTGGTGTACACATCAGGTTTTTCAATTTTTACTTTGCGCGTCTATGCTCGTGATAATTTACTTTTCTTATGTGATATATTCGATAAATTAATCACTTGAAGTTTTCTACTTAAAACTATCACACACAGGCTGTTCGCACATTTTTTAGATGATTTTGCTTTGCTATTAAAAAAAATCGTCTTCTTGGAAACTCTTTTTTTAACAGCAACTATATTTTTGAGGTTATAAATAATTGTTTGCTACTTTACAGTTTTGTTTTTATGCAAAATGGTGCTTTTAGAGAATGAATGGATGGAAGGCTATGTTTCTGAGCTTTCCAAGGAAAATTATTCGTATCTAGTTATTAAAAAACGCTCGAATGGTACAGAGGTAATATTTTTAATATTTAAAGGAAATCCGTAAAGTCAGAGGACAGTTGAAAAATCCTTAAAATACTCAGTGTGAACTGTAAGCAAATGCTAAGTTGGTTAATGCTGATTTGAATCTCAAAAAAGCTAAAAAACACAATGTGCATCGTTTTTCTCCACGACATAACGGCGAACGCAGAACGCGCTGCAGAACTCTTTATGTGAAACACATATTCGAACAGGAATAGAAAAATAATGACACAACAGATGAATCTTGGATGTACAGTAAGACCCCGCTTAACGCTGTTTCGTTTAGCGCTGTTTCGGTTTAGCGCTGTTTCGGTTTAGCGCTCTTTTATTTCAACCCGGGGATTCTCCGAAATTGTGCGCAGCGCTAGGTTTCCAAATAACATATCCGAAACAGTGTAGTTGTGTTTCTTGCTTTTTATCATTTGAAACAACATTTGTTGACATTATTGTAAATTTGATATATAATACTATAACGATTAATAATACAGTGACAAATATTATGATCTTTAGTTTTTATCATGGGTGATAATAAAAAACAAGAAAAGAAAGGAACCAGAAAAAGCATTTCACTGGAAACTCAAATGCAAGTGATTAGAAGATTAGATTCTGGTGAACGTCAATCTCAAATTAGTGCTGCATTGATTTTGGCAACTTCAACAATAAGGACAATTCTTAAGAATAAAGAAAAAATACTGTCATCGGCAACTGCAACTACGTCAAGCTCTGCAACTAGAATTACCCGTTCTAGAAATAACATTATAGAGGAAATGGAAAAACGACTGTCTATATGGATTGACGACGAAATTGAACGCAATATGCCATTAAGCCAATCTATCATAATGCCTTCTCGACAAAAAGGCAGAAAATTGGAAACCCAGAATAGACTGAATGATCTGACTGAGAATTTTATTTGTTTTTAAAAGTATATGCGTTTATATTGTTTTTATTTTTGTAAGAAATAAATGTTTGATTTCATTTTTATTAAAAAAACATTATTAAATTTAATGCCTAACCATTTTTTATCCGTCTTCCCCTAACCCCATTATTTACATGTTAAGATAGCCTCGCTTAGCGCTGTTTCGCATTACGCTCTACTTCGATGGAACGTATCCCCCGCGTTAAGCGGGGTCTTACTGTATTTAAATAAAAAGAGATCCATTTATTATCATCAATGGAGAGAAAAAAACTTAAAAAATGGTTCAAAGAATCTAAAGAAAGTTTTTTTAAAAGACTTAATGATTGTTGCTGGTTTACATATAATGGAGTTTTGTGCTTTTATACTTTTAAAAAGGAGACTGACCAAACGTCGACCAACAATCCTCCTTGGACTTTGGAAAGCTGTTCAAGAAGAATAGAATAAAATACCACTTACGATACTACAAAAGGCTTTATTGTCTCGGAAATCACGGTGTAGAAAGATAGGAAAGAATAAGTATTATCAAATAGAACATTTAAAACAGAAAAAATTTAGGTAAAGTATTTCTGTAACTACAATGAAAATTGTCTAAAAGTGTGCCAACAGCTTCTCTATATTCCTTTACTTTTTAGGTATATTCGCCATATAACGCGCCCCCTTTTCCCAGATGTGTCATGCCAGTCTAGAAATAGTGTGCGAGTGGAGAACAAAAGCATAAAATGAAATTAAACACGACCTAATTCAAAAGCCATTTAAAAAAATCTGATGTGTACACCATATGATTTCCTTGTACGGAATATTAAATTATACGCATTTTTTCTTGCATTTCATTTAACTTATTGTATTGAATTAAACCTACTTCGCCGACAGCGCATAAACAACAATAGAATAAATGCATTCTTTAAAATTCACTTTGTTTACCATAGCGACACTCTGGCGCTAGGTTTACTTAACAGTATTATATTTCGTTCATATTATAACTCAGAATGCACAAAATTTATGTCATTTAAAGAATTATCTAATCGTTGCCACATGTTCCATTCAAATACTATAATAAAGCTAGAACGACGTATAAAAGAAATTAAGCAAACAAAACAAAAAGAAACAGTTTTTCACAGACGATTGAGTATTTCTCATTCAATTAATTCAGTTTTCACTTCGCGACAAGGCAAAAATACATAAAACTCAAAATATCTGTATTAAAAATTACGAAGTAAATCTTAAACGCTTATCTCCTCGAAAAAATTCCATGAAGAATTAAGCATGATTTAATTCGCAATAATAAATGAAGGCGTTATTTTTGTGTTGCGAAGCTTAGTCTCTCTAGATTGGCAACAAATCTACAATTCTGCTGTTTCAAATGTAAACAAATATGTCCGTAATTTTATATATATATGTAAACAAATATATAAAATCTTCTATTTTAATAGATGTTGGTAACTAGAATCAATGAGGTTTTTGCTTGGTGAGATTAGATTTATTACGCTGCTCTTAACACTCTTATTTTTTCCTTCTCTAGGGACTGCTGTCATGAACTCCTGGGACATGTACCTCTTCTTGCTGATGCTAGTTTTGCTCAATTCTCTCAAGAACTTGGTCTTGCTGCTCTTGGAGCGTCAGACGATGAAGTGGATAAGCTAGCTACGGTAATTTATTTGCTCTTTAATTTTCCTCATAACTGCTTTTACTAGCTTTGTACCCTTTTACTCCAGTATTTTCCCTCCCCCCCTCCTTTTTAATATTTTTATCGTTCGAAAAACGAGAGGAAAAATTTATGGGAATCATTTAATTTCCCAATGACGAGGTTACAGTAAGAACATAGTAAATGAAAAAGAGTCATGGATAAACTACTGTATATTACTATAAAGTCATAAGTTGTCTTTTTTATTAATTTCATTTTGGCATTTCGCGTTGATTCACTATAAATGTCGTTCACTTTTCAAATTGTTTCCAACAAATATTATCGCCCTGTGTTATATTTAAAGAAATTAAATAGCGAAGAATCTGCATAAATGTATGTAAGTTTCCCGCATTGTTGATAAAACAACGGTATCTAGAGCCATCCAATTTTGATTGACGTAATCCTACCGCGAATATGGGCATCGGAAAACCCAAATTTGCATTTGGAATTTGTTTTACTATCGATTTTGTGTCAACGGTTGCATTTCAAACCGTACCACGCGTAGCTCCTGCAACAGTTAAAGCCGGAGGATTACGTCGACTAGATATCTGCGTCAACATATAAGAAGCATTGGAGGACCAAGATTTCTCCTCCAAGTTGATATTCAGCGATGAAGCAAAGTTCCGCTTATTCGGAAAAGTTGGTGAAATAGCGAAAAAAAATCTGAAATTTGTTTATACATAAATCTTTGCAAAATCGTTACAAAAATGTGTAAACACCCTCTATATTTTACAGCTCAAGTTCTAAGAGATTCGTTTCTACGAATTCACGAACAAACAAAACGAGCAAAAATAGTAGTAGGTAGTGCTTTGATAGGCACTAGTATGAGATATAGCTGAAATTTATTACGGCCTTGTAAGAGGACATCATCTTGAATTGTAGTTTTAACAAAATGGGACTACTCCCCATATAGTGAAGGCGCCAATGGACCTGAGGTTTCCACTAGCAGGTAATCGCAAAAATATTTCGGGTTAATTTACCGACACATCTTTTTTTAGCTTCCGGACAATTCCTTTTGGGATGCAGCGACTAGACGTGAATAAACTGCTCACATTCTAACAGATTAAGTATGACATCCAGGCAGAGATTCCGTAGCTTAAGATATTAACTAATGTTACGACAAGCATATCGAAAGAGATTGACCTTCCGAGGCTAAAAAAGGAACTTATTTATAATAAAAGGTATCGTCTTCAATACCTAAAAATAGTGCTAACATATAACACTACTGAAATTGGCTCGTTAAAAAAATAAAAATGTTATTTGGCTCCTCAAATCATATTCTAAATTTTTAACTCATTCAAAATAAAATTACAATTATTCGGCTTAAAAATCTATTTTAAATTTGAATAATTTACTGTAAATAACAAATATCGCCTAATCTTACTTTAATGGACAGCTGTGTTTCTAATAATACACTGAAGCGCCACTAAATTTAAGATACCTGATTAGTAACGAGTTGCTGCCTACAGCCTTGATAACGGCTGCCTCTCGATGACGCATGAATGCAGCAAGTCTACGGAAGTTTTCCCAATGTATAGTTTTCCAGCCGTCGTCTAGCATTTCCATAAATCGATTAAGAACGCAGATGCGGATGACATGTTTGCGTACTTTTCTCCAGAATATTCCAAAAGTGCTCAATGAGATTTAAGCGCTTGTATACCTTTTCCAGGTGTCCCAGAGGTATTCAATGACTTTTAAGTTCGGCCTTCTCAGCGGCCATTCCCACGGAGAGATCACGGCGGAATGCTCCTCGAACGAAACTAAAGGAAACCAATGATATGGACAGTTGCCTGCTGCACACTCCATTTCCATCGAATGCGTGAAGGGATGTATGTGATGGGCAAGCCGATCCTGTATTTGAATGGAATAAGGCTACTTGGTATAAGTACCAAAAGTGCCAAACATTATTAGTTGACAGTTGAAAGCAGAGCTATTTCATAATACATGTTACATAATACATGCTTACATAGTTCATACTTACACATGCTTACATAGTTCATAATGGACACAGTTCATACCTGCTTACATAGTTCATAATAGACATAGTTCATACATGCTTACATAGTTCATAATACATTGATCCTGTTTTATAATATATGCTTACATAGTTCATAATAATTTTCATTGTCCATAGTTCATAATAACTTTCATTTTCCATAATTCATACATGTTTCATAATATATACAGTACATACGCAATGTTGATCTCTACTCAATCTGCAGGAGAGGGGAAAAAAGAGAGAGAGATTGATCGGGATTTATTCCGCACTGCACAAGGCTTCCCAATTCTTCCAGTTTCTGCATTATCTGCATATTTTGCTGAGAAATGCTGGCTGTTTGATGCTTATGAGAAACTGCCTGTTCCGGAAGCTGCACATGCCACTGTGCGGTTAGAGGTCATTAGGTCAAGTAATGGTCTGTTTGCCGATGGCTCCACAGACACATCTATCGGTATTTGCAATTCATCGCTCATAGTAATAGGAGGGAAAGGGCCCGTGCCTCGTCACAAATCTCGTTATTTAAAGGGATGACTTAAGACGATCGGGCAAAACTTTATGATAGTATTCATAAGTCCTTCTGCTTTGTTCGGCAGTGTCCCATTCCCTTTGCCACTGATGTTGTGCTGCTGTCCTTGTCACTTTTTTAAGGTGAGACCACGGGAGTTTGGTTATAACGCTTTGAACATCGATATTCTGAGCTGCTTCTTTTGCTAGCGTGTCGGCTTCGTCATTACTTTGTATGCCGGCATGCGTCTTTATCCAAGAAATGAGGGTATTCGTTGTCTGCGAACTCTCCTTCAGCATGTCCTGAATCTCCGGTATGACAGGAGAAGGATGTCTGGGATTTCGTAAGGCATATATGACTGACAGGCTGTCTGTAAGAATATTGATAGTGGATCCTACTGGGGGACTTGTTAACTCTATAGCTTTGCGAATCGCAATTGCTTCAGCTTGGCATACTGAATTTTTCTGTCCTATAAATGACCTTTTTATGTTATCAGTGTTTCCTTGTTCTTAGTTACTATGAAGCCACAGTTACCTGTCCGTCAACTTTTGAACCATCCGTGTAAATATAATATTGATCTTTTATGTCAGAATCATCTTTCCGTGATGTGTGGGCCGAGACTCCTTGTCTGTAGTCAGACGGATGGATGACATTTAATGGCCTTTTTTCTTCACGGGGGCTGTGCTGAGATGTGATGTGTGCTATAACCCCTTTTCATGGTGATGAATGGGTTGCATTTATGAGACGTTTTGTTTCATAGTCTTCTGGATCATAACATAGCGGTCCAAAAGTGGTGCAAAGATGTAATTGCAGGACAGTCGTTACTGTTGCTTCTTGTGCTGCTCTAATATGTAGTGGCGAAAATCCCGCCGGTATTGTAGCTGCCGCTGTCGCTGTTGTATGATATCCTTTTGTAATAACCAGGGCAAAGAGGCGTTGCATAGTACTAAACAAAACTATGTAAACAACTTTCCTTTCCCTTTCGTTCATTTGAAGTTGCCCAGATCGCCGGTCCATAGAGGGCCATTTTTCCCACGATGGACTGATAGAGGATTTTTAGGATATGTGGTTTAAGGCCCCTTAAAGTATTTGCAATTGCGTATGTTCTCGTGCAGGCTACTCTGAGGTGAGGCAGCCAGGAGAGCCTTTCATCGATTACAAGCCCCAGCAGTTTTAGTTCACGAGTTCGTTTGATTGCACGGCCCTTGAGCTTCAAAATTGGATTTCTTGCAAGAGTTTGACCTGGTTTGTGTATCAAACATTGTCAAAAGAAAAACAACCCAAACCAATACTGAATCGCAACCCACACTGAATATATGTCAACATGTGTTCTAAAGTCATATTCTTAACTTGAATTCAGAATCGAAATTCATCACTTCACATTTATCATGATTTCTGTGACTCATGCGATACATTGGACGTAATGGCGTGCTATAAGAGGTGGTACTCTTATGGGTCTTCGGGTTCTGAAATCTATATGCTGAAACGAGGGCGGTAAAATCCAGCTACTGACTGTCGACTGGATCCCTCACTTTGTTAGATAGTCATCTGAGCTAAGATTTGTTGTCTCTAGTCTCGTAAGATAATCAGAACAAGCTCACGAATTTTATCGTGGCAAATAGTGAACGATTGCGCCTTTCGTTGGTATAATGCTTGCGCAACATATTGGTGACAGAATGACTTTTCCAAGTTCTTCCCCAAGTTTGAAGGACAGCATTCCGTGGGACAGGCGGTCTACAATCCCTTTTTGCCTATTGCCAAAGCACTCGAGAGGACTTTCGGCTCGCCGTACATTTTAACTGCCTCATGCTGCACACATACTATACCATTATATCTGGAAACAAGCAATAGACTTCTTTTGGATATAAAAAACAGTGATAACAAAATAAGAGAGAAAAATGCTATATATTTTCATTGGGTCAAGGCACATATTGGTGTTACCGGGCGGATATGCTAGCTATAGAGGCAGCCCCGGGAGAGGGTGATAGTTATGACGATATTAATGATTCCAGAAGAATAACCTTGAGAAAAATGAAAGCAAGTGTAATTGACAAATGGGCTCGGGAACGAAATGGTTCAAATAAAAATAAGGGTTATTTGAAAATTTTGACCATAAAAACAAAAATGGATCTATTTAATAATATAGATACTATTCAAGTTATCACGGATCATGGTAGATTCCCGGGCTATTTAAAACGTTTTAATCTCCAGGGCAATGATCCATGCTTGGTTTGTGGGAAGTACGGAAATGCAGCTCATTTTATGGAAGAATGTAAACTGACCGAGAGTGTGAAGACGAGATTTGGAAAAATAAATGAACAGAATGCAACTGAAAATAAAAAATTCTTGAATAGCTATGCAACAGAAATTATGAGGATTGTGAATGAAAACAAGACTATCATAGGAATAGGACATTAAATAATTTAGTTTTTCTTTTGTTTGCGAGTTTTTGTGTTGGGTGAGGGAGTTATGTGTCGTCTTACTATTTTTTTATTTTCTAACCGTTAATACTTACGATTTTCCTTATTTTGTATTGTGTGTGTGTATTTTTAAAGATACACAATCTGTGTTAAACTGTTTAATCTGTGTTTTAATCTTTTGTTATCTTTTAATTGTATTTTTGTTTGTCTGCGGCGGGTGTGATGCGTTAATCATGTGTGTGTGTGTGTGTATTGAGAATACGGCAAAGCACACTAGGGCTATTTGGCTAAGGGAAGGGATGCCTTTCGTGGAGGACTTTCTAAGGGAAACTGGCTCGTATACACGTTACACATGGGGAAAACCACGAAAACGCCCATGCAGCCAGCCCGTTCGCGGGATTCGAACCTCGGACCGAACTACCAGTGTTCAACGACTTTACCGCTCGGCCGCTGGTGGGCTGCGTTAATCATGAGGCCGATTATTAGAAATACATCGAGGAAGGCCGATTATTATCATCGGCCAGGAAGGTTGCAGCATACTCGTAAACTAAACTAAACTATACCATTATATATTTACAGATATCCATGCCTCCGGGATTCGAACTCGGGGCTTTCGACACGGCAGTCAGCGTAACTAAACCCTATCCGATACACTTAATATAGTATACTGGCGATTATTCGGTTGCTGATTATTCGTGTTGGACGGTGCCCATGCAGGCGTACTCAGTGCTATCTGTGTCAGTATGTAAAAAACAGAAATACAGAAATAGAATATTTATGCAATTATGAGGAAGTTGTGAGGATTTATCTATTTATTTTTAACTAATAGTTAATTTAAGTTTAAACACTTTTCACCCACTCTCTTTTCACCAACACTTTTCATGCCACAATGTAAATGAGATAGCAAGCGTTTATTCAGATTGAGGGAGAAAGAATTGCTATTTAAGCGGCGGTTACGCAAATTAATCTTAGAGCGTGTTTTGCCTACTTCAGACAACGTTATACCTTGACTTATTAGCGAATTGATTCTGTAACGTTGAGTGCTTCTAGCCATTAGGCTTATCTCGCCGTTTTTCTACCAACCAGAGCCTTTCCTGCACGTAACTTTATCCTGTGAGCCGTTAGGCTAGTCCGTTACATTTGATTTCAGTTCAACATTATGTATCTAAGTTTAGCCAGAAGTGCTTGCTTGTGTAAACCCATGTTGGGTCATTGTTATTCTTTGTATTCAAATAAAAGGATCTTGTACACACTTGTTCTGACTTTTGTTTTGTTTCCCAAGTCTAGAAGATAATTCTTCTATACATTTTTTAAAGCCTGTAGTTTATGCTTCCTAAGAATACTCAAGTCAAGGTAATAACTAGTTGTATGCCCAAAAAAAATGAAAATAAAAAATTCTTCGAACACGTCGATCAGGAATACATCGAGGAAGAGTTCGATGGAGATTCGACCTTTTAATATTGACCACATACGGCTTCAAATGTCATAAGAACAGAAGAGGCAGAGAGTGATACTGACAATTATATTAATCCAGAGATAGTACAGTGGTTAGCGCGCTGACTGCCATGCCGAAAGGCCAGGGTTCGAATCCTGGAGAAGGCATGAGTGTTTGTAAATGTATACTGTCCGTGTGGCATGGGGGCACTCTAAATATGTGGCGAGCCGAGAGTCCTCTCGAGAGGTTGATGGGAGGGAAAGAGGGGGTTGATCGGACCCGTCTCCCCAGGTGATGTCCATCAAAATTGGAGGCGGAACTGAGCTAAATCGCACTGTCAGCTATAAGGTGCTCAAGGCTGCTGCCAGAGACAGTCGTAAATTTGCGCTTCCTGCCAAGAGGAATTTCGTGGGCTTGGACTGACTATAGATCAGACGAGCATTAGCAACAACAACACAGAAGAGGCAGAGAGTGATACTGACAATGACATTAGTCTCCAGACAGCAATTCACCTGGGGACTCCGGAGCATTACGTCACTACCTGCTCTCTGACCACGGGATGCACATACGTATTCCCACTACAAACACACAGGCATTCTGTAAGCTCGTGGTCAAACAGAAGCACTTCTGCCGGCAGCTCATCAAAATTATGGAGAAGCTAGCCAGTCTCAGCACGGACCTCTGCGCAGCAGAATAAATGACCCTGGAGTGACCATTACAGCAGGAGGTATCCTCTTTTAATGGCAACAACTGGAATACTAATCGTTAGCACTTTACAGACTATCACTACATCTTTGTCTTTATCGTAACTTGTTATTTACACAAATGCAACAATTTTACTGCCAAGGTATACCACAATTGTTTGTAATCAATCATTCATTTTCAATAATGTACTCACGTATTTGAATTAGTGTTGTCTTAAGGGTTCTCTAGATCATGGTGGACGTGGTGCTATACTAATTAACCGTATGGTAGAGGCATAGTGCCCACGTCCCCCGTTCCTTATTTTTATCCTTATCCAAACAGCAATGACTTCTGTTGAAATTCTATAGGATTGTGTCAATCAAAGCGGATTCGAATACAAATATAACTCCGAAAAACACGCTATTAAATTCAACATATATTTAAACATTCTCAAAAACAAATTGCACATTTTTTAAAGAAATAAATCCATACAATATGCATGAAAAGTGATAGTTTCAATTATCTGTGTAATGCTTTCCAGGCATTAGCCCGGATAACCAAGAGTACACTGTACTGTGGAATGAGAAAGCACCAATTATCGAATTCACCTATTATTTTGTTTTTTTTTTTATTGAAGGCTTCGAAATTGTCAGTTGTGCCCATCGTGTTACTTTTAAATTTCCTTAGCGAATTCTACAGTTCCTGCAATGTAAATCGCACGGCAGTGTCCTTACACGAGCAAAAATGAGACAGTAAGCTTGACGGTATTTGCATAACGCTGTCTATCCCTAATTCAGTGATACCTCAGTATACTTTTCTTTCATATATTTTAGATTCTAGCAATCTGCTGCATATAGCAAACCACCGGTTGCTAAATTCCAAATTATAATATAGTTAAATGCGACGCTAATTACATTTTCTTGTTCTTTTCAGTGTTATTTTTTCACCGTGGAATTCGGACTCTGCAAGCAGGGTGGAGAAATGCGTGTCTATGGAGCCGGTCTTCTTTCGTCAGTGGCGGAACTTCAGGTACTTTGAAAAGTTCATTTACATTATATACATATATATGTAAGATATAAAAAAATGCGATGGCTGGGCTAGGAAATGATTGGCGACCTTAAAACTGACTGATACGCAGTCGCATGGACCTCCGACCTAAGGTTCTACACAAATCAAAGTTATATGTCCGTGCGACGGAAAAGAATCTACCATCCACCGTCAGCGGCATTCACTGAATCAATGATAGTAATATTACAATGCTAAATTGACAATGTCATCTATACGATAATTGTTACATAATAATCAGTATGAAAAATAAATATACGATCAATTAATAATTACATTGTCATGGATAGGATCTATGTTGTGGAGAGTGGAACTTATATATTAACCAGTTTTAAAACCTATGTCTTCTTCAATACGTCATAACTTCATGCTCTTATCAGTTACACATCTAATGATGTGTGTCCGTATTATTTTTGCAGTTATCCACAGAGTAAGCCAGTCACATCAGTTCAGGCAGTTGATAGTTCCATAGCGCAAAGTATATGATGTTGTGTAGGCTATTTTATGTTCACTTTTGTTAAGTTCATCGATCAAATAAATACTATTTGTTCACTTCGATACATCATAACTTCGTGTCCTTAACAGTTTGCACACTTCATAATGTGCGTCCATAGCAATTTGCACACTGTGTCGCAATTATCCACAAGGCAATCACGAAATTGCAATGGAGAAGTTCATTGTAATATGTACACTATTTTACTATTATCCATAGAAGCAAATGTTTTGTAAATAATGACTTGGCTCCCAGATGATAAAAAAGAAGGAAATTAATTCTTAAATTTTTCAATACAATTCTAAATTGTGCAAAACTACAGATTTGTTAAACAGTTCTAGTCAATACAAATTGACTGGTATTCCAACCATATTAAGCACATATTCTAAAATAAAACGTCTAATGGAAAACAGGAACTAATTCCCAAGTAAAATATACATAAAATACATAATTATTCAACACATATTATACACCAATCATCATACCATAAAAATACACGTTTCAAATGCTGCAACTAATTTTTATTACAGTTAGAATATTTACCAATCAAACCTTAAAATTGACTATTCTATATTTTAAAATTGACTATTCTTATTTTATACCTTAAAATTGACTATTAATAATACCTTAAAATTTACTATTCTATATTTTATGTTCTCCCCCTAAGTTAATCTTGTAGAGTCATTAGGATTTTTGGAAGCAAAAAAGATGAAAAATTAGCAACCGCCTTCGCCGGGAATCGAACCACGGACCTCTGGAATACCGGCCCAGCGTGCTGCCGTTACACCACGAAGGCACGCTAGGGAAGTGGGAGAAATACCTTATAATCTGTTCTCCCAAATTAGAGATCTTTCTAAGTTACATAACGGTGCTTTGCAAAGGGAACTAAAACCTAAAATTAACCAATCGCAGCTTAGCTATACATATGCACCTATCTAGTATAAATAGCTATTAAGTGCGTAGTCTCGCTCGCTTTCGCCTGCCTGCTGACAACGTGTCGCTCAGCCTCTGCTAGCTATTCGCCATTATTTAAAATGTAATTGCTTGTCTAACATTATGGGGCGCGTTTAGCAGTCTCTTCTATCAGTTATGAAAATATGTGTTAAGAAATTCGTCATTCAAAAACAAATGGTGTTTAACTCTCAAGCTGGTCCTGCAATAATTTTTCTAACTAAACGAAAACGATCCGTCATCTAATCTGTATTGCGCACTTATCGGTGAAATCTGAACCCAACATCTGGACGTTAAACTGTCATGTGATCTGAAATGCTATAAAAGGTTAATTGCATCACAGCATTCGACCGATACTTTGTTATGCTGCTCCTGCTTGGAACACGGTCACTCAAACTCAACTGCATCAATTACAAGTAGTGCAAAACAAATTTCTGCGCATTATTACTGATTCACACTATCTTATCCGCAATAAACTTTTACACAGAGACTTAAACCTTGAGACAATTCCAGATTACATCAGAAGATCTAATGAAAAATTCTTCAACAAAGCTGTGCAATGTGACTTAATTATGTTAATTACTCCCAAGTCTTTAATTATGAAATTCTCTTCGAAGATAGAAGCGTCAGATCACTTGCAGCTCACACCTTCATGGGAGGAGACGACAATATTTTCACTTAGCTCCTGAATCGTTGTTTATACTTCCAATGCATCTGATTTTGATTGAAGTTCTTCTGCAGCTTGAATATTATTCTTGGAGATTGATAAAACCAATGCTGTGAGATTTTTCGCATTGTGATGATATAGTAGTGTTGCAAATAGGTTGCTTAGGTTGTTGTTGAGTAGCTATAGTGTATTGCGTTGAATAGTTGTATTAAAATTCTGTTGTACAGTTGTATTGTATTGTGTTGTATTTAGCACAATTGATTGAGGTTGTTTAGTTGTATTTGAATTTGTCATTGGAACTATTGCTGTAGTGTATCTTCTCATATTGTTGTCATTGATTTGCATTATCTTGGGTCCTCCTTGAAAGCTATGATCGCTCGTCACGTTTTGCGAACTTGTCCGACTGGATTGTCTTGCTCCTTTTGGTACTTCTCTTCTTCCTCTTTCCTCCGTTTTCTCATCTGAGATTTTCTCCACGTCCGGATTTCTTTATATCAAGTGCCCTTGGGCTTTAATTCTGGAACCGGCAACATTGCACTTCGCAATAGCTCGGTCAATTATAGAGTCTAAGTTTCATCTCTTCTTCTCTCTTCCCTTCTACCTCTACACGCTTTGTGTCGCCTTGCCGCTAGCTACGCAGAGTTTTAATTTTCCAATTTCGACCATTATTTAAGAAAAGTGTGCTGTACAAACTTTCGGGGGGGTGCATAGCGCACCCATGGTGATGATGCGTATTTTCGAGGAATAAAATTATCTGTGGAATTTACCGTCATGTGTGTTCTTCGAGTGTCGTCTATGTAACTACGCAGAGAAGTTTCTCCAAGTTACAAAGCAGAGAATCACCGCCAATCCATGGCAACTTTCTTTCTTCGAGTCATCTTATTACAATAATGAAGCAGTTATATTACATATATATACATATACAGGGTGTACCGTAAATGTTGCGACAAACTTTTGGGGGAGGAAGGGCACATCATAAGGATTAAGAATTGTATGCCCGGAAATGTCAGGGGTAATGGTAGCAGACGTAAAAAATGATAAACGTACAATTATAAAATTTTCAGTTATGCTAAAAATCATCCTTCATTTGTCGTAGAGGTTTTTTTCAAGGGACTTTTTCCCCAAAGGGAAATGAAAATTTTCTGCAATTTCTTTTTTTGTTTTGTCTGTTTCCTTTTCCTGAAAATGAAAATATTCAAAATCTGCATCTAATCTTAGTACCTGGATTCCTCGTTCAAAAAGAACGCGGCACTTTAAAATTAAAAATCTGAAGTGTATATCACACAGAACATTAAACCACACCTTTTACAGAAATTAAACTATAGGTATTTTTTTCTGCATTTCATTTAAACTCATTTCCTCGAATTTCAATCGAGATATATTTCTCATTCAGTTAATTCACTTCTCTCTTCGAGACAAGACAGTTAAAACAATTAAAAGAAAAATTTTTGAAACTCAAACTAGGCTTTCTACGTAAAAACAATCAGCTCGGCTGACAGGAAAGAAGGCAGATTTTTTCGGCGCACAAAAAAGTTTTCTTTTGGTCCCACTCGGCAAAAAGACGCTGAAAGTGCAGAAGCGGAGTTAATTCCCTATTCTGCTTTCAAATGTAAACAAATATCGCTGCTATGGTAAAAAAATTAGGCTTAACCATACTTAAACAACTTTTAAGTTGTTGATAATTCGACAACTATTGCATTCAGATTAACTAAAGGCATAAAAACCTTAACCGGAAGATAAAGTACAGCATAATTCTATCATTTTTAAAGCAAAAAAAAAAAAAAAAAAAAAAAAAAAAAAAAAAAAAAAAAAAAGCACTTTTTTACAAACATAAAAGAATTTAAAAAAAACTTAGCTCATGGAGCCGAGCAACAAAGTGAGTATATATATACAGGGTGCCCACTAAAGTCCTGTACCACCCGTTTAACTGCCGAACGGCTGCGGCTATAATCATAAAAATGGTGTCCAGGTGTAATAAAGTGTCTATGAGATACTAGGTGAGATAGCTTTCAACGCCACCTGGTGGAAATTAGCAGAGTTAGCGTCCCTATCTCCAAAATGATAAGAGATACTAAGAAAAAGTGAAGTACAAAGTTGTAGAGTATCGTCAGTTTAGTACAAAAAGACACCTCGTGGACATGAATGATAACAAAACTTTTTACACGCTTTTTTTTTTTTTTTTCCAATTTCCGGAACTGTGACTCTACGAAATGATCTTAGAAAAAAAACAAACAACTAGTTATTACAAGCTACCTTTATTTTTGATGTTTGACACTTCTACTGTCAGTTGAGATGCACATCTGAACCCTTGTTAGAACTTCTTGTTGCACGTTGTAGCATAAAGGGTGACACGTCTGTAGAAGCATTTGTAATACGTCGTTGAAGGACCCGCAATGTTTGTAGAGGGGTCACATACACCTGCTGCTTGAAGTATCCGCACAAGAAGTCCATTGGAATCAGGTCAGGTGAATGTGGAGGCCCCTCTTCGAAACCACCGTACCCGATTATTCTTCTCCGAATTCCTCCATCAGGTACTGCTTCACTTGCGACGTCATGTTGGGACCATCCATTCAGGAATTGAAGGTTCTCAACAAAATCGGGTATTATGTCTTGCAGAAGTTCTAAATATTGTGCGGCCGTTAACGTATCCTGGTAAAATATTGAGCTGATTAGTCTGTTATTATAAATTCCACAGCAAACATTAATCGAAAACCGTATTTGATGTCAAACGTCAGCAGAACATGATAGATTTTCCAGTGCCCAGTAATGGATGTTGTACCTTTTATTCCGCGAAAAGCATGCCTCACGTGTCCACATTATACCTGCCAAGAATGTTGGCTGGACCTCTATCTGTTTCATGACGAAGTTGCACCATGAGAAACGTGTCTCGGCATCCCCGTCCAGTAATGCCTGATTTAGAGTTGGTCGGTATGGATGAGCACCTAATTCATTTAAGATTTTCCAAAAGCGACTTTTTGAGAGACCACAGTTTTCACTTCTCTCTCTTGTGATGCTGTTTGGATATGCGGGGCCGTATGATAAGACATCTTCCGGTTGCACTTTCTCACTACTTTAGCTGGTCTACCGGATCGCAGTCTAGTCACGCAACTAGTCGATCAGTCGGCTAGTCACGCGGCCTTAAACGTTTCACAACCTGTAGTATGGTTTTGTATGAAGGATGCTGGTATGCAGGAAAACGTTGCCGATGCAACCGCCTTGTGCTCCCCCATCTGACAATAATAATTGTTTAAAAATCGCTCCATGACCATGAGCTTCAACGTACAACCATGAGGAGGTATCTCTTTTTATAGCTGTCAAGGTTTTTATAGCTGTCAAGGCTGTCAGGTGAACATGTGTGACGTTTCATACACTTTTTGCATAATCCAAAAATTCGCACGCACCAAGCTCAAGTTGCGTTGAGTTGATGAGTTTTGCGACACGATTGTGCACGATCTGTATGCTGTATACTCTGTTTGTAAAGACAATCAGTACAAGGATACAACCCACGGGGTTTGAACCACAATCCTCTCGACTGGGAATTACAAGCGACATCACTGTTTCGCGATACGGGCATGTTTTTCATCCGAAAGATAATCTTTTCTCATTTCGTTCAAGTTTCGTGACGTCACAATTTCAGAAATCGCGTAGAAATAAATGTGTGCTTTTAGTGTTCTGTTTTTAGCAATTATATCCCCAAGGTATCTTTTTGTACTAAATCGACGATGCTCTACAACTCTGTAATTCACTTTTTCTTCCTATATGGCGTAAGAGAATTATTTAAATTCAATTTAACTTTACTATTTCTTTTTTTTGAAACAATTTTTTTTTTTTTTTTTTTTTTTTTTTTTTTTTTTTTTTTTGGTACTTCGCAGCTTTTAGCTCTGATTACCTAGCTTGTTTCTCTATTTTTTTTTCTCTCAAAATGAAACATTGAAGTTCTAATAGTTTGGTTTTCTTTAGGTTATGAATTATAATTTTTGCACTTAGCTTTATATAAATTTTACTTACGGTATCTGTTTAAATAGAATAGTTCATTTTAACTTTAAATTTTAGTGAATTAAATTAGCAATACCATTTAAATTCCCAGTTTTTTAAAATTTCCCTGTCCAAAAATTGAGTTAAGAATTTTTACCTTAAAAATTCACTGTATTGTAAGTTAGCTCCCTCTTTACTTTTATAATGGCTCTTCTCAATCACATAAATTTCCATAAATGTCATTCTAGAAAATAACTTAAAGTAAGCACTATGCCTTTTAATATCACAGCCACAAACAAAACAATTCCTCTTTTGAAAAACATATAATTGCATTTATCTTATCTCTTGTAACACTTGCAACCTTAAATTTGTAGGACAAACCAAAAATAGTGTTAACAGTATTAGAATTAACAACCACAGAGCACATATTAAAAAATTCGCTACTACTAATTTTAACTCGCCAGATACAGCAGAATTAGAACATTTTCAAATACATGATTTCAGCAAAATTAGTATTCAAATTTTGGACATTGTGCCTGAATACAAAGAAAGATTATTTCAAGAGTCACTCTAAATGCTTAAATTCAAAACACTTTACCCATATGGACTTAATACATTCAACCAAGACATTAAATTAAATTCTGAAATTCCATCTCACAGACATTTTACGTTATTCAGTAAAAAAACATTACGAGGAACAAGAGCAGGTCATAGAGAGAAAAATAAATTTTTTTCGACAATAGATACAGTAAAGTTAAACGATAATATTAATAATTACTTTCTTACTGAAAATTTCACCAAAAATATAATTACTTGGTTGCATACTTGTAAACACAAATTCTTAATGATACTTTTAAAATTTGTTAAACAGCATTTTACCGGACACAATATTATCAAAGACCTAGTTATAGATTTTTGCAATTTTAAATTATCTACCAATAACAAATACAATGAACATTACTGAAAAATCGATTTCCTACATCCAAACTATGACAATATTAAGTTCAGCAAAATTTTCAGAAAATGTCAACAACAATTTCCAGCTACTAAAGTACAATCTCACCAGCTTTCAAATATCAAAAACTTCTTAGCAAATTGCTAATTAACACCATGATCTAGCTTCTACAGCCCATTGATAATTCAAAGAGCTTCAATACAATGACTACGTAGACAAATTTCATAAACATACTGTTACTGGTAGTTTAACAATAGTTCAAAACCAACTTTTAAGAAATTTAATGGAAAAAGGCACCAAATTTAGACCAGTACTAGAAATTGACAAAAATCATATGTTTTAAAAATCTAGGCGAGTTCATAGTTAAAACTAGTTACAAATTAAATGTTCCAAATTCTACCTTTATAGCTTGGAAACATGAAGTGTTAGAAGAATTGAAGCAAAGAATTCGAAGGATTGAATTTTACAGCAATTTACCATGGAATCTTCTCAATCCTCTGTTGCAAGATTTGAAACAAAAATTCATAATAACCAAAACTGACAAAGCCAATAAAATTTTCAGCATTATTTGAAAATTTTTGTCTCACTAATTAATACTAAACTAATCGGTTTTAATTAGTGAGACAAAAATTTATTCTTTAATGTGTTCCTATTTCTTTAATGTGTTGGTAACTAATCGGTCAAGTTAAAGGAAACTCCATCCCGGAATTGAACTGTGACAGAGCCATATCGACTATCATAACCAGACTTAGGACAAATCACTTAAAAGGGATGACGATTTCTGCAGACGGACAGCGTAGTTACACCAACATTTGTCCTCATTGCCCAGATGACATCCCACTGTCTCGCCATCACATCTTCAGCTGCCCAGCAATCCAGGCCAGACTGTTTAACAGCGGCATTGAAGACTTAGTGAACCTACTTTATGCTGACAGAGCTGCCAAGGTTGCTTCGAAGCTATATAATTGCACTTTGTCATAGACACGACATCATCATCAATACTGAACTGAATAATGCCATTACTTACAAAGTTACCAATACACAAGAAAATGTCGTTGCAAAAAAGCTAAAAGCAATTCATAAGAAACTACAAATTTCACAACCATCTAACTACAATAAATTAGCAAATCCATATGCTCTTCCTGAATTCCATAAATCACCACTCAAATTTAGATTTACAGTAAATGGTACAAATAATTACAAAAAGAATATAGATTACATATTTGCAATTAAACTTTAAAAAATCTGTATTTTAATTCGTCAACTAGTTAACAAGCAACACAACTATAGTTGGATTATTTATAACAATGCTCCAGTTCTAAAAAATTTTTAAAGTTTAGAAATCAAGAATATTAACTGCTATGACTTTGAAAACTTTTATACTTCTCTACCATTAGAAGAAATTTTTACTAGTTTAATACAACTCCCACAACTTTTTCCTGACATGCTTAACATCCTTTGAATTAAAAGATGGAAAACTTACTTGAATTTTACATTATTTAATAACTACATTAAAATCAATAATAAGATCTTTCAGTAGGTGAGAGAAATACCAATGGGAGCAAACAGTTCTACACAAATATGTAACCTATTTCTTTTTGCTTATGAATATAAATTCCAACTAAGTTTGAATAAGAATGAATTAAAGTTATTTGCAAATACATTTAGATACATTGATCATATTATAACTTTCATTAATTCTGCTTTTGAACAATTCGAAATTTACCCAAATAGTTTAACACTTAATAAAACTAATACGAACCAAGATACTATTGAATACCTAGACCAGCTCATAAATAAATACAGCAAAATTAAATTATATGATAAAAGGAGGGATTTCCAGTTTAATACTATTAAACTAATTAATTGGAATTCTCTAGAAAAGTAACAGGTAACACTTTTTATAGCCAAATAATCAGAATAAAAAATATATTTACTGAAATAGAAGATATAAAGGAAGAAATAATAAAGCTAATTAATGTTCAAGTTAATAACCAAGTCCCAACACAATTTATTAATTTATATATTAAAAAGGCAGGCATTAACTTTTAAGAAATTTAATGGAAAAAGACTTTATAATTTTTTGACTCTTTATGATACGATAACATTACCTTAAACCTTAACTGGAGGGTAATGGAGGATTTTGAAGAGTTAAGGGATTATCTTGTAAATATTAATTTGTAAAAATGTATGTCTAAACAATACTGGATTCTTTCCTTTCACTAATGAAGGGCCAACTCTTTTCAAAAGTCTCAATTATAACCCGAATTGAGTGAAGATTTTTAGTATTTAGTAAAGTTTTGATTAAACTTGTTGAATTTCAGTTTTAATTAAGATTATTAAAATAAATTTCTTACTTTTATTAAAAACACTTTAATATTTTTCAAAATTAAAATTAATTTTTAAATTTTACTTCAAACAATTTTTTTCGTACTGTATTTCAAAAACACTTTTCGATTTTTTACAATCCTTAATATTTTACTATCCTTAATAGTTTGCAACCATTTTTTCACATAACGTTACCGTTAGCATTTTTACAATTTTTTACAAATTTTTACAATACTTCACAGTTAGCAACATTTTTGCAACAGAACACACATTTTACATTACTTAGAAATTTACAAAATAGGTTTATAAAAGAGATCCAACAGATAGCAGCTTAACACTCAACTTAACTTTATATTAGCGCCCTCTATTTATAAAGTTAGCATAAACACACTACTTAACATCACTTAGTTTGGCAAATGCTGCTCCACTCTCCAAATACAAATATAATTGGTTTACAGTTAAATTAAAACTTACTAGTTAAATTAAATTAAAACTTTACTTGCCTTTTTAGTTTTATTTTAGTTTTATTGTTTTAGTATTATTTATGTATTTTTTATAGATAGTATCTAGTTTCTTTTTTATTTACATGCATATTCGTGTAGGGGAAGTTTTCTGTAGGCAAGGGTTTCTAAATTACTTTGGTTTTCTAAAAAATTTGGTTTTATTCTCTTAATTGACCTTTTTTTTTATTTTAATTCTAGTCGTTTACTTACTAATTTCTCAAAATTTCACTTGTTTAAATTTCTTTTTAGTAATTCACGGCATTTGGTTTTACTTTTGGTTTTGAATTTTACTTTTCCCTTGCCTACATGGATGACGAAACACGAATTGAATAAATGAAGAGATAAATTTGGAGGCAACTTTCCCTTGATAAATCTGTCTCCTGCCTGCTCAAAAATAATTCACTTATGCATTTTTATAATTTTTTAGGACTAAAAATTTTTTTTGAAATTATATATTAGTTCATGGATTTTGATACTTGCCCTTGATTTACATATGCTCTCAGAATTTAAATGATATTGTAGATTGATTCGCAGCAATAATTAATCATTTATTTTTTTGGAATTAAATTTCATTAACTTTTAATTTGCTTTTTACGAATAGAGAATGTTTGTTAAATTCAAATTTCATTCCTTCCAGCAATGGCGCAAGAGAATTATTTAAATTTAACTTTACTATTTATTCTTTTGAAACAATATATATATATATATATATATATATATATATATATATATATATACTTTTGGTGCGGCCGATTGCAACCAAAACCGTTGGTGCACAGCTACAAGTTATAGCAGTCCTATATACGAAATTTCAACCTTCTGAGACTACTCGTTTCTGAGTTATGAGAGATACATACATATGTACGTACGTACAGACGGGCCACGAAAAGTCATTTCGGAATCCATTTTAAATCCTTTTTGCAACCCGTTTTGGGGAAAAAAGTCCTTTATTCTGTCCGTACAGATGTCGAGCAAAAGCATCGTTAAATCGCATTGGATAACTGTCAAAATGGATATTTTCGTTGACACCCGAAAATTTTCGCGATTACAATACTTCCTTTAATTCGTACAAGGAAGTAAAATTATGCAAATCAAGCAAACTTAGCAAATGTTTTCGTGGACTTTTTTTTTTTTTTTTTTTTTCAAGAGCAAGGAAAAGAGGGTGGTTCTGCAAATATTTTTTAGCTTCTGAAGAAAAGAGACCTGTGTCTAAAAAACCACAAAAATCGATAAATTTATTCAGGTTCTACACCAAGTAAAGTTGCTTTTTGTGCTCAAGTTTAAATGGTTGATTAAAATCGAAGCCAAGAGGTTTTGGGTGACTTCATCCTTTACTCTATCCATTATGGACATTTCATTTGGCAAATTTTTATAATCTATTTTGAATTTAATTGAACAGGTCTTGTAATTTCCAACAATACTTTGATCATACTAATCGAATTGTTAATCACGGTAAGCGGTGTATTTTCCATGTTTTTGTATATAAATAGGCGAGACTTTGGTAATCCGATAACAATAACCGAATGATAACATTAACCGCGATCACATTAACTGACGTTTAATTGTATGCTAATTTATTTGACGTTATTAGTAAAATCTCTCAAATATTTCTCTCTCTCTCTCTCTCTCTTTTTTTTTTTTTTTTAAATTTTATTTAGCATGCACTGTCGCCTGCTGCAGAAGTGTTGCCATTTGAGCCCGAAAGAACCTGTCAACAAATACCTTTAATTACAACATTTCAAGATCTTTACTTCTACACTGACAGTTTTGAAGAAGCCAAAGAGAAAATGAGGTAAATTAATTACTATTCGTAAACTGCCACCTTTCAAAAGTTAAAAACTAAATTAGTGTTTTTTAATTATTATTTTTGCTTAACTTTTAAAAGAATCATGGAATTTGGAAACAGCTGATGGGCAGTCGAGTACAATAATTACAATAATAGATACAGTAAGTCATCGGAACGCAAGAATTTCATCATTGGTCGTACAGGTATAATTCCGCCTCATTAAATGTGCCATTCCGTCCCAATTTTGATAGAGAATATCTTGGGCGTTTAGAATGTATCTTTCCCTACCACAACCTCTCGAGAGGACTTTCGGCTTGCGATGTATTTTGAGTGCCCCCTTATCGCACGGACACTATATCAAGGATTCTTAACCACTGTGCCGCGTTACTTTAGTGTGCCGCCAAATTTTAAGAATACGTTCGGTTAAAATTATTTTTTATGAATTTATATATGGTGTGATTGGTCTCATGCAATTCAATTTTTAACCCAAACAGCGTTAGCCCAGAAGGGCTATTAATTTCCTTTTGATATTTTGCGTCGAATCGCTATTATCGGCGTATCACTTTTCAAATTGTTGCCACCAAATGTTAGAGACCTGCATTATATTTAAAGAAATTAAATAATGAAGAATCTGGATAAATGTTTACATGTTGCTAGCAACGGCGCCTAGAACCATCAAATTTTGAATAACGTAATCCTCGACCCGAATATGGGCATCTGGAAGCCCAAATTTGGAATTTGTTTTATTATCTATTTCATATTTTCTAAAACTTTAATGAATTTTTGATTTAGAAACTCAACGATTTTAAAGCGAGCGATGGCAACATTGTACGGAATAGAAAAAAAAAAAAAAAAAAATTAATCTCGAGCAAGCGAGACGATGAGTCGGGAATTCTAAAGGTGTGCTGTTTTTAAATTATTTTGCGATACTGCAGTTGAATTGAACTTTATGGTTTAAGTGCGAAGAACGTGACATTTAATTAAAAAAATCTGATGTGTACACCACATGACTTCCTTGTACGGAATATTAAATTATACGCATTTTTTCTTGCATTTCGTTTAAACTTACTGGATTCAATTAAATCTACTTCGCCGACAGCGCATAAACCACAATAGAATAAATACATTCTTTAAAATTCACTCTATTTGTTTACCATAGCGTTACTCTGGCGTTAGGTTCACTTAACAGTATTATATTTCGTTCATATTATTGCTCAGAATGCAAAAAAGTTATATCATTTAAAGAATATAATTATTTAATCGTTGCCACATGTTCTATTCAAATACTATAATAAAGCTAGAACGATGCGTAAAAGAAATTAAGCAAACAAAACAAAAATTGAGTATTTCTTATTCAATTCATTCAGTTCTCACATCGCGACAAGGCAAAAATACATATAAACTCAAAATATCTGTATTAAAAATTACGAAGTAAATCTTAAACGCTTATTTCCTGGAAAAAATTCCAGAAAGGATTAAGCATGATTTAATTCGCAATAATAAATGAAAGCGTTATCTTTGTTGTTGCGAAGCTAAGTTTCTCTAGATTGGCAACAAATCCACTAGTCTCCTGTTTCAAATGTAAACAAGCAATGGCCGCCATCAAAAAAATTATTAGGCTTAGCGGCACTTAAACAACTTTAAAATTGTTCATAATTCTAAAAATATAGCATACAGATTTACTAAAGGCATAAAAACCTTAACGAGAAGATAAGAACAACATAATTCAATCATTTTTAAAGAAAAAAATGTACAATTTACAAACATATCAGACTAACGAAACTGAGATACCTGAGCCGGGTAACAGAGTGGATATATATATAAATATATTTATACAAGTTTGGTGCGGCCGATTGCAACCAAAATACGAGGTGCACATCTACATGTTATAGCAGTCCTATATACAAAATTTCAACGTTCTGATGGTACTCGTTTTTGCGTTATGCGAGACACGTACGTACGTACATACGTTCGTACAGACGCCACGAAAAATTCTCTTCAGAATTCATTTTAAAGCAGTTTTATAATTTTTTTGGGAGGAAAAAAAGTTTTTTATTCTGTCCTTACGTACAGATATCACGCAAAAACATCGTTCAATTGCATTCGATGGCGGTCAAAATGGATATTTTCGTTGAAATATGCTGCCTGAGACTTTTCACGATTACAATACTTCCTTTTTACTTCGTACAAGGAAGTAAAAAGATAACTCACAAAACGTTAAAAGAAAAAAAAGTCCCCTTTGTCGTGACATAAAATCTGAAAACTTTCAGAATTTTTCCCTTCTTTTTTCTTCTTCCCCACCCTTTCATATATAATTTAATGACATTATTTCTTATGACAGGGAATTTGCAAGCACCATCAAGAGACCCTTCGGTCTGCGATACAATCCTTACACCCAAACAGTGGAAATCTTGAGCAACACTCGGAAGATCGCCAATCTGGTCAGCGAGCTGAAAGGAGACCTCTGCGTCGTTACGGCAGCACTGAAGAAGATTAGAGGAAGACACTGAATACAAAGACGCTTTATAACATCTTTCTTGAAATTCAATTCCGATGCTTTCTCTTTCACAGTTTACTGGCCTTTTCTTTCAGCATTTGCCTACTTTACTACTTTACTGATACTTATGTGAGAAACTGTTGCCTACTTTACTGATACTTATGTGAGAAACTGTCAATACATGGACATGAAGTTAAGAACTAATTTAATTGTTACTAAATTCTTATTAAAAATTGAAATTAATGGTATGAACCTGATGAATTATCTGATAAAATCATAATCAAATGACATACATAAGAGTTTTGACATAGCCCTGAAGCTACTGGAGTTGCTAAGGCCACAAAAATCAGAACAATATTCATAAATTTGCAAGACTTGCAGTTTAAACATAGAACCTACTTCTTCATCTGCAGAGTGCAAATGACGAAACAGAAGTCGTCATTTGCTCAGAGTAGCGTCTAGCTCTAGCACGGTTTATGGTTCACGCATGCGCAGTAGACGTATTTTCAGCATGGTAACCTTCGTCGCTTGGCCAAAGAGCATGTAGGTTTAGCTCGGCGATGAATTCACAATTCAAGCTTCAGCGATGCGTAGGTGAAGTTCGGCGGAATGTGTGAAATTTGTTCACTTTGTGCCCAATTATGCGAGTAATTATTTACTGGGCAGGGGCGTAGCTAGGGTGGGGCAAAGGGGGACATCTGTCCCCGGGCGCAGTATCTAAGGGGTGCCAGTTTGATATTATGACATTTTAGAATGAAATATTTCCTATTCTTGGCACATAGAAGGGGGCGCAAAATCTTCGGCTGGCCCCGGGCGCTGAAAACCCTAGCTACGGCTTTGTTACTGGGGCTTTAGAAAAGCATATGACTAAACAGCCGTTATTCCTTTTACACTTGTGTTGTTGTTTATAAACTGCTTAAATTAATGCCCTAGGATTATTTTGTATTTATTTGCAAATGTATTTTTGTTTGATATTTCATCTTATGTTTACTGTTATCATAAAATTTCATTTAAAATCCACGCTTTCCACAAAGGCATGTCTAATCCTAGGCAAATAATTCTTGAGAGCTTAACATAATCAACTGATTTAACCTCATTTTACAAATTAGTTTTTTTATTTCATATATGCAGTTATCATAACAGTTCATCTTTTAACAGGCATTCAGCAAAATAACATACTTTGGTCCTTTCTTTTCGTATTCTTGATTACATTATCTTACCATAGTGGATTGGATTATTTAATTATGGCAAAGCACACGAGGGCTATCTGCCTAAGGGGAGGGATGCCTTCGTGGAGGACTTTCTAAGGGAAACTGGCTCGTATCCACGTTACACATGGGGAAAACCACGAAAACGCCCATTCAGCCAGCCCGTTCGCGGGATTCGAACCTCGGACCGAACTACCAGTGTTCAGCGTCTTTATCGCTCGGCCTCTGGTGGGCTCCTTACCTTAGTAGTAATGCAAAATAGGTCTTCGAACATTCCAAACACAGAAAATTACCTTCCATACTAATCAAGATAAATATAAGAAATCAGAAACAGATTCTTCAACGCTTCAAGCTTTATTCAGGTTTAACTTCTGCAAAGTGACAAAATTTAGTAGAATAGCAGGTCTTTAGTTGCCAATCTCATGATACATCGCCAATTCTGTATAATGGAGCTTGTCATTGTGCATGCGTGAAGTATAACCCATGTTAGGGCTAAACGCTACTCTACAGTAGGAGACGTTTATTTATTTATTTATTTATTTTAATGATTCCGTTTGACCACCGCTGTTTTGATAACAATAACTCCATGATAACATTAAACGATAAAAAAATAGTATTCTTCAAAATAGCAATGGCATTTAAGTCATTTAATATAAATATAACTAGAAATATGTAAATAAGCACTTTCATAGCATTTTAATTAGGAAAATATAAAAGCTTGCTTATGAACTGTTCATAACATTTCTGGAAATTATTTCACCGATGTTGTACCTCTGATTTTAATACTCGGAGGACATTGCTTATTTGGTGACATTTCTCTGTAACTTGAAAACTTTTATAGCGCATTTGAAACTCATTTGGCGAATTTATTTCAGCTTAAAAAATTTATTAGCCCAAATCGGTCCAGAATGGGTTATTAGCCCAGAAAGGCTATTAATTTCATTTTGGCATTTTGTGTTGGTTCACTATAAAAGTCTGAATCACTTTTCAAATTATTGTCACCAAATATTAGAGCCCTGATTTATATTTAAACAAATTAAATAATGGAAGAATCTACATGAATGTATGTATGTTTTCCGCATTGTGAAAAAACAACGGTACTACAGATATCAAATTTTGAATAACGTAGTGTTCCACGCGAATATGAACATCTGGAAATCCAAGTTTGGAATTTGTTTTATTATCTATTTCTTATTTTTTTAACACTTTAAAGAATTTTCGATTGACAAACTCAACGATTTCAACGCGTTCCATTAACTTTAACATCGTGTGCATTTTCAAGCACGGATATTTTTTTTATTCTCGATATTTATTTACATTTCTTACTGGTATTACGTTGATAGCATAGCAATGCAAAGAGGTTACAATGTCTAACGATATTTTTCGTCGAATGACTTTGAGTGTCTGTATCACTTTTCAAATCCCGTTTTGAATCCCCAGTGAAAAAAATGCCCCTTTGGACTTAATATAAAATCTGAAGGCTTTCGGATTTCATTTTTTTATACTATTTTGATCCTATTAACCGAATAGTTGATCTCAATAAGCGACGTATTTTCCATGTTTTCGTATACAAACGAGCGGGACTTCGGCAATTTGATAGCAATATCCGAATGATAGCATTAACCGCGATTACATTAAGCTGCATTTACTGTAGAAACAGCATTTACTACTTAGGTGAGAATAAAAAATAACAGCTATAGTTTAAAGTGAAAAAAAATTATTCTAATTTACTTTAATCTTTAAAAAAAAAAAAAAAAAAAAAAAATCTGACTAAAATGTTTTACCGAAATAAACAGATGCTAATGACTGAATGGGTGTTTGTTGTTTCACGTCAGTAACTCCTTCATTATTGTCTTCACATTATTCATATATAAAATTCACACTTTTTTTTCGAATACTTTGCCTTTTCTATTTACAATTTCTCTCCTTCCCACTTGATATTCATGTTTTTTAAGCGTAGATTTCTCAAATAATGCAGATGAATTTCGTAGAAAAGCAATCTAAGCTTACTCATTTGTTAATAAAGACTAAACTTTACTAACTAAAGCCTTTTTAAACAAGCAATATTATATAAAGTCAATAAAAAAGTTGTGCAATTCTTTTTCGGATAGCCAGGGCTTAATTTCTAAAATTAAATGCGCAGGAGCCCTATGAAAGGTAATCAGGAAAAGTAATTAAAATTATACAAATAAAATATTAGTAATAAAATTAAATAATATATTAAGTAATCAAAAATCTTTAATAAATTAAATTAAATTATGCTCACGTATAAGGCTGTCGACTGCGAAAGATGGCGAAATTTTTCTCCTACTTGCGACAATAATGCTGGCCAACGTTTGGAGAAACTTCTTATTTAATTAGATGAGCAACAAACAGAATGGATATAGCACATAATAAATTTAACATGTTATGAACTCTAAGATTATATGATAAACAAAAGCAATAAAACATGCACCATATTCCGTTGGCCAAAAATCTCTAACGGCATTGAAAACAGTAAATAGATAAATAATCATCTTTGTAAACTCGGCGCCACATAAATTCGCTTAAATACCAATCTCTTTAATGACGTTGCGCAACTACGCTATGTTCCTCATTGCACCATTTTGCCGAAGCCTAAAGACTTAAATTTTTGCCTATGCACACCAACATAAACAAACTCGGCAAGTTCTAAATTTTGAGGTAAGGGCTTTTAATTTCGTTTCGGCAATTTGCGTTGATTCACTATAAACTGCGAATCACTTTTTAAATTGTTGCCACCAAATATTAGAGCCCAGTATTATATTTAAAGAAATTAATTAATAAAGAATCTGCATAAATGTATGTATGTTTCTCGCACTGTGATAAAACAACGGTACATAGAGTCATCCAATTTTGAATAACGTACGTCTCCACCCGAATATGGACATCTAGAAGCCCAAATTTTGAATTTGTTCTATTATCTATTTCATATTTTGTACAGCATTTATGCGTTTTTGATTAAGAAACTGGACGATTTCAAAGCGAGCAATGGCAACAGTGTACCGGGGGGGGGGAATTATCTCCAGCACGCGAGATCGTGTATCAGAAATTCTAAAGATATGCTCTTTTAAATATTTTGTGATATTGCTGTTGAATTGAATTTTATGGTTTAAAACCGAAGAACATGATATTTAATAAATAAAGGTAACACACAAAACGTTAAAAAAACGCTCCTTTGGACGTAAAGAAAAATCTTTTTTTTTTTTTTTTTTCTTCCTCTTAAGTTCAAGAGAAAAACAAAGAAATAAATGCTCACTTTGTCGGTTTTACCGATGACTAAGCAAAAATATTGCCAAATAACAGCTCTAGGAATGCAAACGTATTAAGAATTCTAAAAATATTTAAATATTAATAATTATATCTAACAGTAAATATTAAAAACAATAAATTAAAATTCACGCTTAATTAAAATAATCGTTTTTAGAATTTAACTAAACTAAAATATCACCATCGTAATTTTAATATCATACGGTTATTATGGTGACAATTTTCCCCGAAAAAGAACAACAATGTTTATAATAATGTAAGTTGATGGATGAATTTAAAAAATATGTTAAAATCCTCGGAAAGAGTAAATAATTCTAAATATTTACTGTAATAAAATTGTTTCATTAGTATGAATATTGTTTTATTTTTTGTTTGTCATCATTATTTGACTACCACAACAGCCCCTAAAAAATAAATAAATAAAATATAAAAAACAGTTCTGAAAGGGTTCAAATTTTAATGATCGGAGGAAAGGTTTATCAGCAGAGGTTATCGACGGAGATAATCGAGTGGAAGAATGAGTCATTCTTATATGACATTAGATAAATATGCGCTTAGACGAACACGGAAACGTTATATATTGTTTGTAAATTTAAAAAGTGAAAAAATATATAAATAAATTCTAGAAAAATAATTAATATTCTTAATTAGGTAGATCATAAATTAAATTCATTTTTATTTAAATCAATCCGATAAAAAAGTCAAAACAGTAATTTCTTAAGACTCGCATCTGTTACTTTTAAATATTTAGTTTGGTAATTAATAACAGAGAGATTAAATATGAATGAATAATATCTTACATCTTTTCAAATGGCAACAGACCAAAATGAAAAGATAAAAAAAGCATTAAATTGAAACAACGAAAAACATGTGTAAAGTAACATAACGTGTTTCGAGGCAACTAGTTCTTTTGAGCTAAAAAAGGGAGGGGGAAGGGGGGAAATGTTGTTTTAAAATAAGAAAATTTTAATGGAAAAGAATAAAAAAAACACTTTAATTTACTTTCAAAAATTATAAATCATTTTGAATCGTGGGCGCCGGAATTACGAATTCACAAATGGTTTTGAATTTGCAACAAATTTGGCGATGAATCCCTGCCCGCCGGAAAAACTAACAAGAATAGGTTAGCTTATACCATTACTGGCGCTAAATCGCACCGTTTGGCGGCAATTTTTATTTGTCTAAAACGGTCGACGGAAATACGGAAATACAAGTTAATGACAATTAGTTAAATAGTGAATTAATGTACTGGAGCTCATATTAATTGTGACTTTCGCTGAAATTATGGTTTTATTCAAAGCCCGCTGGCTTCCGGCTAAATTTAAGCCCTGCTGACAGCTTTCATAAGCGCAAAATACTTAACTTCCTTTACATAGCATATTTTAAAAACATCCTATCTGCATTTCTGAAAATATTAATATTCTTGCCTTCGAAATTATGTGTATCTCATTCACATAATGTTTGCTATCTTTACATTTCTGTTCATGTAAGTGAATGTGTGTTAAATTGTAATTATAAATTACTGAATGATTGTGCAGTTATATTTCAAATCGAATAAATATTTTAAAAAGCTTTTGTTTCCTGTTTCATTATACAGTTTTCACTTATATTGCTGTTTTCAATTTCTTTTCATATTATTCATATATAGCTCCTTAGTGGTCAGTGTCAAACTCCAGTGGTCAATATGACATTCAGAGAAGTAGATTTGGTCTCAAGTTTCAGGAATTCTAAAATTTAAATATTAAAAAAAAATTATAATTGCAATGACCGAATGATGGCACTTCAAATTCGCCTTGCAACATCGAATAGATCTGTTGTTTATAATGTTAACTGCAATCCTGTCGTAAAGAGCTACACATAATGGAAAAATAATTGCAGATTTTAGTACTCTTTGGTTATCAGGACCGGATTCAGAAGTGTATGCACACTGGTGGACAAAATTAATAGATGGAAAACCTCAAAAAAAGCCTCGACAGTTATTTGCCATATAATGCCACTATGACGTTTGTGTCTCTGAGAAGGGTTTGCGTATTTCTGTACGCGTTGCTACACCAGCAGCAGATATAAAAGTCTGCGTCCAGCTGCTCAGCTCATTCTGCTCTGCAACAAATAGTGATTTTCATTGCGTTTCTTGAATAATATTGTTGTTTTTTGGGGTGACATGAATGCAGATCATCGCTTAGACGAAGGTATGAGATGGAGAATCGTAGGTAGGCTTGAGCCAGGCAGTCCTAAGCTCAGATTGCAATAGAACTGAATGTAACACCAAGTGTCACCTCTAATTTGTGGAATTGGTTTAAAAATAGCGAGATAATGTCTAAAGGATCAGCACAAGGTCAACGAAGAACCACAACGACATGACTGGTATTTGGTACTTTCAACGAAGGGGCAGAGGGCTTCTACATCATACAACTGTCTCGTAACCTCTCCACAAGAATATCAGTTTCAAAGGAGAGAGTAGTCAGACGGCTCCATAAGACAGGACTGTATGCCAGAAAGCCCGATATTTGCATCCCACTCCAACAAAACGAGAGTGTTTACAGTGGTGCATAGAACACCAACATTGGATATAGTTCAATTGGCCAGTGTTCTCTTCAATAGTCCAGATTCAGTCTACAACTTGATTCTCGGCGATTTTTGATATGGAGGAAACCTGGAAACGCAATACCATCACAGCAACATCATGAAATGGACAAATATGGTGGTGAAGGAATGGTGGTCTTGGCAGGATCATGTAAGATACCCGTACACTGTTCCATGTGTTTCACACTGGTTCCGTGAATGCCCGGAAAATCCTAGGCCCCTATGTGCGATTTTTCAGAGGTGCTGTTGGCCCCAAGTACATTTTATGGACGACAGTGCACGACTACATAGGACTCACCTGGTTGATGACTATCTGGAAAGTCAGGATATTCACCGAATGGATTGGGTAGCCAAATCTCCTGACCTTAATCCTCTTGAACATTCTTGGGATGCTTTTAGGAGGGCTATTGTAATAAGCCAACCCCCACCCAGAACCAGAGTTAAACTTCCCCCCACCAAAGTTAAAAACTGCTGTGGTTGAGGAATGGGCGCGACTTCCGCAGGCATTCTTGAACTCTCTTGTTAAGCATCATGGCTACTCGTTGTGCATGCTGTCTGTCTGTCAAAGGCGACCACACACCATACTAGCCACATTTTCACTGCCATCTTTCAACTCCAAATTTGGATCACATTGGACTCTTGACCATAACACATGCTAATAAATGGCACTTTCGTTATCGTTTTGTGCATATTATTTACATACAATAAAATATATCCGTTACGGTGAAACAACGAAATCTGGAGAATGTCGACTTTCACCGGTGAATGTCAACATTCACATAGTCGCTTGGTGTATGTCCGAAATGTTTTCCAAATATTCTTATTTTTCACTTACACCGGTAAATGTCGACATTCACCATATACTAATGGTGAATGTTGAACATACAAGAATAATATATTTTCTTCTTCGTAATTCAGTCGCGAAAAAACGCACTTGAGACTTAAAATAAGAACTTAAGAACATAAGAACTAAAAACACACAGTACATTCAAAATGAGAAAGGTAAATAATAGAACTTAAAAACTTACTAAATTATGTGATTCAAATCTGATTTATTGCAACAACTTAAACTATATGACACTTTGAACTGCACAAGAGGCTCTTGCTTTTACAACTGCATTTATTTGTGGAACACTTTCTTATGCAATGACAGCGTGTACATATACTCCTCTCTTTTCGACTTATACCAGAGCATATCTGTGATTGTCGACATACACCGGTGAGGGTCCGAATGTACAAGAATGTAATGCAATATTCGATCTTTCACCGACGTATTTGGTGAATGTTGACATTCTCCAGTGAAAGTCGATATTCTCCAATTTCGGTCTTTCACAGTAACATATCCATACCTAATTGCATTTATTTCTATCCGGTATTTCTCGAGATATTTCGGAAATCTCTTAATTTTGTACACCAATGCACATGTGTGTGTTTATATGTGCGCATATGTCTGTGTATACACACACATACATATCTATGTACACATACATATATACACTTTTGGATTCAGTCCCGAGAACAGAACAATACCCAGATTTCAACAAATTAAGACAATACTATTTAAAATTTTATATAACCAGTCACGCTTTTGTAAATTTCCGGCATTAATTTTTCTACACAGATCTCGAGTATAATACGTCACACTGCAAAGTATTATTTGACGGTGCTAAGTCTCAGTGATACAATTTACTGAAACACATTATATGTCTATATGCTACAAAGGGTCTTTGCACTCTTTTAGAACGATTTCGGATATGTTTAGTTAGTGATTAAAATGTAAAAAGTATTTTTTTAAATGTTGGATCTGATAGCCTTTTTTTCTACACTATATTATGAAAAGAAATTTCGTGAAATTTCCAGGGGTATTGATTTCCATTCCTCTTCCATTATTCTACAGACAGAGAAGTAGCTGGGAATTTCAGCGCCCGAAGACAACTGAAGATCTTCCGCCCGTTTCTGTGTGCCAAGAATGAAAAATGTTTCATTCTAAAATTTCGTAACATCAGTTTGCCGCCCCTGGATGCTGCGTCCGAGACAGATACTCCCCTCTTGCCCCACCCTTCTTATGCCCCTATCTACGAAGTCCATCCAACCAGGTACGTTTGTGTTTAGAAAGAGCTTTATCAAAAGACCAAAGGCATAAGAGTGCATATGTGAAATGTAAAGGGGCAAAAAGTATATATGCAATACCTGCCTCAGTCTTCATTTTGTCAGAGAATACAGAGGTACTTTTCGAAGTATGACTTGTTGCATTGCCTTAATGAAGTTTCACTCTTTTAAAAGTCTTAAGGATGAAGAAATGGAATCTCTTCCGTAAATATCGGAAGTAAAACGTTCTCTTGACAGCGCATTGTGTTGATTTTAACATTTATTTCCACTCATTTTATTCCTTATTGTAAGAAAATCATGCGACAGTCATAAACCCCTGTCTGAAACTTTATTTGCATCGACGGAACCAAGTCTAGATTTTTTTTCTCTCCTTTTTCGACAATAAATAGACCTCTTTTGGTTGCAGTCATTTAGGTAAATTAATGCTTCATCAAGGGTCACAATCTCCTGCTATATAGTTTTATAGAGATTTCTACAAATTGTTCTACGTTGAGCCGCATGGCATTGCAAAAGCTTGTGAATATTATATTTCTCGGCTTTTCTAATTTGAAAAATGTAGTTTGATAGTCATCGAGTTATGACGAAGTAAACAAACACACTGCTATATGCATGATCATGAGTAACAGTCCACTAACTTAATTTTCTGAATAAGTTGATGAACTGAGTGTACTGAATGGTAAAAACTTTGAAACGTCTGGCGGGCAATGATGGGGATAAACTAGATCCTATCCAAATAATTTTAGTGGAAAAATTAAATTATCACAAATAATAATAATAAATATACAGAAAACAGAAATAATAAATACAGAAATAAATAAATAAAAATATAAAATTCTGAAAGGATTCAATTTTTAAAAATAGCCCCAAAAAGGGCTCTTTGAAAATTTGATACAGTCTATGGTAGGGGTTCTCAACCGGTGGTACGCAAGAGAAAAATAGGTGGTACGGAAAGAAAGTATTTTAAACTATTAAATTAAAAAATTGAAACCCCAGCATGCTTATTGAGTTTTTTCTCTAAATACTCGTAAATTTTTGCGATCTGAGCTTTGTTCAAGAGTAGTGGTGGTAATAGTACTTTGTAGTGATAGTACTAAAGGTGTAAGGTATTTCTTCCACTTTTCTAGCGTGTCTTCGTGGTGTAGTGGTTCTGCAAGCTGGGCCGGTATTCCAGAGGTCCGTGGTAAAAAAAAAAAAAAAAAAAAATTACCTAATGTCTCTACGAAAGTTTTCAATCTACCTCCTTGGCTAACCTCCTTGGTCGAAGCTTATTCCCAAGTCGGCATAAAGTTGAAAACTTCGAACTTGATGCCAACAGCCTTAAACCAGATTTTGTGACGTAACGTAGCACAGACGGGTTGCCTGGTAACGCAACTCGGCTTAAACCACTTATGACCTTTATACCGTGGTCTGGACGCAATTTAACTGGATAGCACACCCGGTTGGTAATCGGAAGAGCCGATGTTCAAAACCTGCCTAGAGCACTGCACATCACATTTTCACGCTTCCTGCATCTATAAACCGAATGATTCTACAAGTTATATCATGTAATGTGAATGAAATCAGAAAATAAATATAAGGGATAAAATACACAAAAATTATTTGATATATTTTTGAATGAAATAATAATTTTTTAACACAATGTTTTTTAGCAGCATGTGTATAAAAAAGCAAAACTCAGTAACACAAGAAAAGCAATCATGAAAATATGAAGAAAGTAAAATTAATAAAACACCACATCTGAGCGTATTCTTTCATCCATACCGGCCGTTGAAACTTATTAAGGAAGGTTATGCTGTAATGGCAATTACGTCATGAATATGGAAATGTACTCATTATATCTAACGAGAACACTACGAGATAACAGCTGCTCCCCGGCCATTATGCTGTGCGCTTTATATTCATTGTCGTAGCTTTGGAAGACGCAAGAAGGGGTAGCAGCCAGGGGACGCCAAATGAATTTTCTTCATTCTATTTTGGCAAACAGGAGGGGACGCGAAATTTTCAGTTGTCGCCGAGTGCTAAAAACTCTAGCTACGCCTCTGTCTATATTATAGAAGAAAATATAAGGAAATTAATGAAGAAAACCATTGTTTTAAAAGGAGTCGATGCAAGAATGCCTACTGGGAAGGAATGGAAGGGAAACTTTCGTGGACGAATTTTTAATGGAAACTAATTCGTATTTACGTCACACATGAGGAAAACTACGAAAATTCTTCTATAGTCAGCCCCTTAGGAGTCGAACTACCAGGTTCAGCGACTTCTACCGCTTGGTAGTTGGACAAGTTAAAATAGAAAGTTACAATTATTAATGACGGTAACAGACGTTAAAGTTTTTGAACTATTTTTAAAGAGGGAAGGGTCGATCATCTTGTATGAATAAAAGCAGATAAAGAATCTCAGCTATGACGTATAGACATACTTCTATTTATTGGAAATAGAATGTTAGACCGTAGGATCACTAGAAGGAGTAAAATCTTTAGTCAAGCGATCTAAACACTTCAAAAGAAGAGAAAATTTTAAAACTGAAGAAAATCTTCCAAGTACAAAGCATGCTACACAACATTACAATTAAAGAAAAGATTTTGATCTCAAAAGATTTTGGAAATTCTAGAGTTTTAAAATTTTAAATAATGTTTGACAAGGTCTGATTTTATAAAGCAGGGGGAGGTTAAAACACTTTTAATTAAATACCTATAGGTGGTGTTGGTGTATTTAATTATGGCAAAGCACACGAGGGCTATCTGCCTAAGGGGAGGGATGCCTTCGTGGAGGACTTTGTAATAATACCTATAGGAAATGAACAAAGAAAACGGCAACAACAGACATAAACTATTTTTCGATTATCTGTGTGTTTTATCACTGCTTGCTATTTTCGAATTACACTTTTTCCCCCTTTTAAGTGTCCATTTTGTTTGTAAATAAATACGTACAGTTTAATTTTTATTAGTTCCAGAGGTGGTATTAGTCTCGAAACTCACTTTATCTGTACCTCTTTGTGTCCAAATCATTTTTCAATTGCCACTAAATGTTACCGCCTTGTATTATTTAAAAAAAAAAATGAAGAATCGATATGTACAGTATGCATGTATATTCCTCGCACTGCGAAAAAAGATGATACCTAGGGTCACTGAATTTTTAAAACACAGAGTCCTCCACCAAACATGGGAATCTTGATGCCCGAATTCTGAATTTGTTTCCAATTTACTTCATATTTTGTAAAAATTTAACGAATTTTTGTTAAATAAACACAGCGATTTGAAAGCGAGTTAAGGCAGCATTTTTGTCTCAGGCGCGCAAGACTGTTGCCATTCGGCAATATGTAAGATATTTACTTTTCAATTTTAATCCACAAATTCGGCTATTTGAAAGCAATGTGTTGCCACTGCCTCAGATAAAATTCTTTCCTCCACGACAAAAGCTAAAAAGACAAAAAAATTGGAGCAAGTCTAAGAGCAGATTAGTAACTTGCGATGCTCAACAAAAGCATAAAATATTTTAGCAAATCCTCTGGTGCGACGTTAAAATCTGAATACTTTCAGATTTTCTTTCTTTCTTACAACTTGCGATGCTCAACAAAAGCATAAGCAAATCCAGCAAATCCTCTGGTGCGACGATAAAATCTGAAACCTTTCAGATTTTCTTTCTTTCTTATTTTACAGTTTGATTGGCTTACATTACTTATTATATAATATACTTATAAAAATTATATAATGTAATTTTTTTATTTTTTTTTCAACTCTAGTTTTAATTTAATGTAAATTAAATCAAATTACCTCAAAATATCTTTCTAATATGACTAAGAAAAACTAAACAATTTTCAATTTTGAGAACATTAAAATAAAAGCAGGACGAAATACAGTTTGAAACATAATATTTCGTGTTATTAGCATTCTGAAATGCTGTAGAAAAGAAGATATACAGTGGCTCAAACTTGTTTTTGGACACTTTGTTTTTAGTTTTACTTGCAAATATTAGTTGCTAAATATAAACGAAATGGCTTTATTTTCTTCACATATACTACTGATCATCTTTTTAAGACCTACTTGTTTTGGAAAAAAAAAAAAAAAAAAATTCAATACGATTTTTAAAAAAAAATAATTTAAAAATTTTTGAAAATGAACTCGGCAGTATTCGGTCACTTTGAACGAACAGTTTATATGTAATAAAATATGCAAATAACGGGCATTCAATATTTTGTTAGCTAACTTATAGTTAAAAAAAAAATGTTTTTCACTCGCTTTCTAATGTATTTCTAATGGATGTTAATTTTTTCCCTGTAAGAATATTCTATTCCTCCATAAGAATTGCTTTTAGTAGAACTTTCGAAAAAATATCATGTGTGCTTATTCTTTACTCCAACACTTCATACATGTTCATACATGTTACACTTCATACATGTTCGATAGCATATTAACAGATTATAGAGCGAATTTCATTACTTCAGGACAATTGTATAATAACCACAAGCAAACATTTAAGGAGAATGCATGTTTAGATCGTTATCCTGATAGAACATGAATGTATTTTACATTCAAAGTTTTCTTATACTTTCATGTTTTCATTTAGAACACGTATTTATAGATTTATACTGACGCTTATTATTTTCTGTAAAAACAAAATTTCTCATCCCATGGGCAGCGAAACATTCCTATGCCATCAAGTCCCCCCCCCCCGGTGCTTAATTTCTATGAATAGATTTTTCGCATTGAAGCCTTTATTAGGGTTTCGCACATAATAATTCTAGCAGAAATAAATTCGTTTGCAAACATAACACTGTTCCAATACGATAAATATTTGCTTACCTTGGATTTTGCGAACGTCAGCCGTATTTTCCTTGTTTTCATGCTGAAGATTTTTTTTTTCTTTCCTGATCGCCCATTGTATCCATTTGCTGTTTACTTTTATTGAATATTGTTCTTTTGAATTCCCTGCAAGTTTTACATCACTAATTTTGGAGTTTTGTTTTATTTTTCGCAGGAAAAATCTTTGATTCCTTCGTATCACCTTGGAATGTGCGCCAGATTTCAGTGCATTTTGAACAATTCCACGTAACTTCCATCGTTTTAGTAACAATAAAAATAGTTAAACGATTTACACTAAGGATATTTTGAAGATGTCGAATAATTTATCATCTTTAAAATTACTTCAGTATGAGAAATTTAAAAATTTCTAACAAAACGTGTTATTAATTTATAGCGTTTGACTATGTTTTCTTCAGATATGAAGCTGTTAATATATTTTGTTGAACAAATAATAACGGGCAATGTTCGCAGAACAGACTTTTGGCGACATTTGGCTCCTTTAAGAATGTAGGCAACATTTTATTACGCCAACGGAAGGAAATGTGCTTATGCCAAATTTTATGATAATGACAATAATTTTTATGACTTTCATTTGAAGTAAAGTAAAAAAAAAAAAAAAAAAAAAAAAAAAAAAAAAAAAAAAAAAGACAAGAAACGTTATCTTCCGAAGCATCTCAGCAAAGCTTTCGAGTGTCCGAATTAATTGTGAAATACTAATTAACACTTTTCGATTAAATTGCTTTATTACACGGAATACTTTGATATTTATTTATTTTTCAACAGGCAAGAATGGAGAAAAATAATACAGAAAAAAAAATGTTCTATGATTTATTCTATGTTTTAATATTTAGTACAAGATTTACTCAAATTAAAAAAATACAAGTATCTGAATACAAGTGTGAGTCACTGTATGTATATAAAGATAGATATAAACTCTTATAATTAAAACGCGATCAAAACATTTTTCCCTAATTTACATGATTGACTGAATTAATGATCAAGAAGGTGTATCCGCTAGGTCAAGCCACCGAGAGAAAACATTCGGTCGGAACGTTACATTAAGTGAAATACATCTGGCAACAAGTCAAAATGTGTCTGCTAGAGTAACCTAGTTTGAATCTACTTAGCAATGTAAACATTCCTATCGGTCCTAATCGATCAAGTAACCTAAATACCAATTTATACCCGTCATTTGTCTGTCAAAATGGCGTACGACTTGCGCTTTGAAACACTGCCAAAGGATCCGAAATTAGAAGAATCATTTGATGTATTTATTTGTAATGGATTTTCCCTTCCATCATTCGCTATTAAATTTTTACAAGAAGAGGCGAAGTCGTACGAAGCGAGAGAAGATGACATTTATGTAGTTTCATATCCTAAAACAGGTGCTACAAACTATATTTTATGCATTAAGTAACTTTTGTTATAATTGTACATTAAATATTGAAAAAAAATTATACAGTAGTTTCTATATGTTGCAAATTGTAAACTAATTACGTTACTTTATCGCCACAGACTGTTCAAGTTTATGCATTATGCTCTGAGTAAATATTATCAATAAATCTGTTACATACAAATTAAAAAAAGTACTCTAATAGCAGAAAAATAAATAATCCGAATATAAGAGCAGAATGAAAAAATAGTACCCCCATATATTTATTAAACTTTTCAGTTATTTTCTTTTACTTTCTTTCCTATTCTTTTACTTATTTCTTTAGATACTTTTACAGTATTGTATTTTAAAATAATTTATGTATGTTTGATAATTTAACACACATAAATTGTTCCCACCAGATCAAGAAAATCTTAAAGGAAATCAGTAGTGATCAAGAGATCAATAGCCAAATATGCACCCACAGTTGACCAACATAACAAGATACCATTGATTATAAAAAATTATTAATAAAGCTGATAATTAATTATTTACTGATATAAAGCTGTATCATGTACTAAGAAAGAAATTATATAAAATAAATAAAAGGAGAAAATACATTAAAATTATTTCACATATTTTTTTTAACTTTTTCTCTTTTAACTAATATATAAATCTTTTATGCAATAAGCACAATAAGAAAAGAAGTAAAACATAGTAAAAAAGAAAATGTGAAACTAGAGTACAAAGCAGGAAACAAGTTGAATATTTTTTAATGAAGTGATTTAAAAATTAAATTGAGCAATTTTATGCCAATATTTTTAAAAATTACATCAGTACATTAATCATAGCTATCATTTACATTAAAACTGAACTTTTGTTAAGTTAAATAATGTGATTTTTTTTCCTTCTGAAAACTTGTTTGTATTTGTAAATTTAAAAACAATATAAAAATTAATTAAACATAAATCTTCTTAAGACACAATAACACGCCGAATAAATATTAATTCAGAAGTCAAACAACAAAAATCAGCGTTATATTTACAAAATATACAATAACGCTAATTTTTGTTGTTTGACTTCTGAATTAGTATAAATCTATTTTTTATATTCTTAATCTAATTATTATCTTTAAGCTATTTAGGTATAATTATTTGCATTATGATATAATATAAAACTTAATTAAACATAAATATATTTTTTATATTCTTAATCTAATTATTTATTATCTTTAAGCTATTTAGGTATAATTATTTGCATTATGATTATGTTATATGCTTATATTATAGAGAAAAATCTGAAAAAGTTGGGCATCCCTGATCTAAATATTTTTTTTAAAGTAAATTCAGAAGATTTTAAAAACAGAATATTTTTAAAGTATTATCAATTACCTGGGCGAGAAATTCTGAACAAATAGTAAGTACAGTTTGAAAAACTTACTTTATTTCTCCTATTCTGTCACTCGCTAAAGTTGTGACCATAGATTCTATTACACCATGTATATAAATATATTATGTTTAATTGTTAAATGGTATTTATACACATACATATTTATGTACATAAATGATATTCATACGCATGCATTAGTTATGTGCATAAATGGCAGTTACACATATTTTTTATACTTTGTTACTAAAATTGACAAACATATTCTTCAGGCTGTATTAAATAAATTTTAAATGTCAAATGCTCATATATATGGTGACTGCTTTACAAAAGAAATATCTAATACAGTAGTTTACTATATATACAATTGTTGACTGTTAATAATTAACTTGCATTCTGCAGAAAGAAAAAAAAAAAAAAAAAAAAAAAAAAAAAAATGTTTATAACAAGTGACTGCTGTAGTGAAAATGAATTTAATATACTTTTATCAGCTGTGGACTTTTTATACCAGTTGCTATAATGAATTTTTTTGTCACTATATTGAATGTTGTTATAACAAGTATCAGCTGCTTAATATATATCTGTTGGACGTTTCACCAGGTATTAGCTCATGAATATTTATGCTTTCATATTAAATTGTTTTGTATGTAAATAATTACAAAGTAGTTTAGATACTTAAATATTATTATATTTACTTAACTATAGACAGATTTGTTTTACGTATGAACATAACAGGAAAATAGTTTCTAAAGCAAAATGCACGAAGACGTATTTATAGAAATGGAGTTTTCCACAGTTTCAGAGAAGAAATGTAATCAGCCTTTTATTTAACTCATAAGCACTTAGTTCTAATTCTTGAATATAAAAAAACTACTTTCATTCAAGTTTTGGTAATTATCAGCATTTTCTATACTTTTTGTTGTTAATTTATGAAACACATTAAAGAATAATCTAAATCTAAATAAATGTACATAGGCATATTTTGAATTTTGGAAAGGAAATAAGGAAAGGGGTGTATGGGATAAAAGAGGTTGAGAACCATTATAATACAAACACATTGTATTTAAAAATTTAAGAAAATTCAAATTGTCAACACACCATTTATAAGTTTAGTTTTTTAAATAGTACCTATTTAGAGTTGCTTCACATTTTATTAGACTGGTTATTGCACAGATTTTTTTTATATCAAACTTATATCTTTAGGTACAACATGGTTACAAGAAATTGTTTTCATTATCCATAGCAACTTGGATTTTAATGCAGCAAAGACCACAGATCTGCATCAGAGATTTCCATATATTGAACATGCAAAGACTAACTATAATTATGTGAAAAATATGGAATCTCCACGGCTGCTGAAAACACATCTGCCATTTTCCCTTTTACCACCAGATGTTCATTCAAAGAAATGCAAAGTAATGTATTTTCTTCAATAAAACATATATATATATCCTGCAAATTACATACAAAAATATTGCATTGTTGTATATTTATTATTCCTGTGCTATCATTGTGCTTTATATATACTGTATATTTCCAAATATAAGCCACGACCAGCTTTTTTCTTCAAAAATGTACTCAAAATTCAAAACTCGATAATAAGCCGATATGAAGAGAAAAATTTCTACGATGTTCAAACATGTCCCCATGAGAGTGAAATGTTGCCAAGTAGATAAAATTGGTGGTTTGTTTTCCAGTCAAATCACTGTAAAATAAAATGTCAGATGCCAAAGAGGATAGTTTTAATTCTGGTAATGCCATCTGAAGCCAGCACATTCCTCCCTTTGATCTATTTGTTGTCTTGTATGTGATCTGTGGTATCTGTACTGGTCTTACTTTCTGTACCATTTTATTTTTTTGTCTGAAAGCTGAGCTGGAAGAGAAATTCTTATGCAGCAAACTTCAAAGTACTGTTGATTACATTTGATGAAAATCCTAACAACAGAATGGCTGTTCGGTATGTCTTTGTAAATCGGAAACTAGTTCGGAAGTGGAGAAAGCAAAGGTGCAAATTTATGTCAACATCATATTTTTGTTTCGGTGATGAAGCACTAAATCAGAATTATAAACAATTTTGAAAATAAAACAACTCATTTTCACAAACTGAATATCTGATTTCATTTAAAATCTTTTTTTCATCCATGAAACTTCAAAAATTTAAACAAAAGAAATAAAAAAACACGATATTTGGCGATTAATAATTTGGTTAGTGGAAAAGTACCTACATTTTCTGCGATATAAGCCTAGCCCAACAAATTCACTCCAGAAAAAGTTCCAAAAATTCTTGGCTGATACAGAGAAATATACAGTATATATATTTATGCATCCTTATTATTTAAAAAAAAAGCTAATCATTGGATCTTTAATTCCTTACTCTTGTTTTATTTTGAGAAAAACTCTCCAGAATAACTCCTCCTCTTTTTCTTTAAGTGGAAATAATTAACATTTTGATATATCTTGTTTTAACAGTCTTGACAAGTTTATGAAAATTTTAAATACATGTTCAAGTGAAACACACTCCTCTACATTTTTAGTCATACTAATTTTTAATTTATCCAAGTCACATTCAAGTATGTCTAAGGAGTAAAAAATGTGATATATTGGAGTATCCACATTAATGTGGCATATTATATATATAATATTCTTTTATCTATTAAAACTTAACAAGATAGGTCATAAGTAAATGTCTGTGAAATGCTTTATATATTGGAGGGTCAAAAGTACAGTAGCAAAAGTAAATTGCATATAAATATAAAACAGTCCGACCAGGATTTTTCACATGCATGATAAAATAGCAATTTCGTCATACATAGGAAACATCATGAATTTACATCACTGCATCCAAAACAATTTTGAAGATTAATTCTTTTTACATTCTTAACATGACTTCAGAATAACTTCATGAAACTTTTAATGTCATTTCAATCTGCCTATGTGTAACTGGAAATTAACACCTCCTGCCAGTGTAATAACTGACTGACGCTGTTGGCATGTTCTGGGTTTTTCAAATATACCATACTTCCTTGCATATTTCTCCCCTTTCTTTAAATAATTTTATCGTTCGCAAATCGAGAGGAGAAAATTATGGAATAGTATTAATTTCAAAAGGAAGCAACTGCAATGAGAACATAACAAAAAGTAATCATAGATAAACTACTAGTAACTATCACAATTTTATTACTTCCTTGAACAGTACGTAAGGGAAGTACTGTAACTGGGAAAAAAAAAAAAAAAAAAAAAAAAAAAAAATAATAATAATAATAATAATAATAATTCAGGTATCATATTTCAATGGAAATGTCCATTTTGAACCTTCCCAAATCCACTTTGACTATTTTTTTTTTTTTCCATGACATCTGTATTAATAGAGAACACTTTTTTCCCAAACAGATTGCAAAATGGATTTTTTGCGATGTCCGTATGCACATGTGTATGTATCTCATGTAACTGAAAATGATTAGCTGTAGAAAGTTGAAATTTTGTATATGAGACTGCTATAACATTAAGTTGCACACCTCCCTGTTTTATTGCAATCAGCAGCACCAAAAGTTAAATACCCACAGATTACCCAGCCTTTACTTTTACAGTCATTGTTCATAGTCATATATTTCCAATAAATGATCAAAATATTCATGTTTTGGCAATGTCATATTAAAAAACAATCATGCCCAAATTTTATATTATGTCCAAAAGGGTGTTTCTTTAATGTTTTGGGTGTTACTTTTATTTGTTAAATATCATGTTCTGTGCACTTAAACTATAAAATTCAACAGCAATATCACAAAATAATTTTAAAAGAGCATATCATTAGAATTTCCGATATGCAGTCTCAGGCATTGGAGATAAAAATGCTTTTTTTCTGTACAGTGTTGCCATTACTCGCTTTGAAATCATCGAGTTTGTTAATAAAAAATTCGTTAATGTATAAGGTGTTTTCTCCCTCCTTTCAGCATGCCTTCATGGTGTGACAGTATCACACTCAGCACATACTCAAGAGGTCCAGGTTCAAGTCCCGGCAAGGGCATTGCTCATTTTTCAGTTCTCCAGCATGAAAAAACCCTAATGACTTTACAGTGGCGCCCGAACTAAAAAGGTGGTGGATGATGATTCTTCACCACCAGGATTTGGCAATTGGGTCCCCTAATCCTTAGTTGCCCTTTATAAGGGGGAGTATACAAGGTATTTTCTCCCTCCTTCCAGCATGCCTTCATGGTGTAATCGTAGCACACTACTAATTTATAGTATTTAATAATAAATTTGTGTATTAATTATTTATAGTATTTAATTAATATTAAATTAAACAATATTTTAGCTAGATTATAAATTTCCTAAAAATTTGATATCTATTCATCAAAAAAATGTATCATATTCTTTCTTTATGAGTAAGACAAGGCTCCCTAGGTAATCATCAAGGTTTGACTAATGGTAAAACTAGCCCTCCACATCAAGTTACCACTTGCATTCTTTTATTTTAAAAATGATATAATTAAAAAATTAATTTCTTATAAAATATGAAAAATACCGAGTGTAATTTCACAAATTTTGATTGAGTGAAGATTTCATTTTAAGTACTTACCAGGACACTTTATATAGTAATTAAATATAAATCTATATTTATTAGTGATATAGACAAACAAACTCAGGACTTAACAATTACTGTTTCCTGTTTAAATATATCAAATATTAAACCCTTAATTATATAAAAATACAGTTACGAATTTGAAATCAACTTTGCTTTTAATCTTTATTCCAAATGAAAAAAGATGCATTTATAACAAAGGTTCTCAACCAGGATTTCATAGTTTCAGGGAGATGCAGTCAACCTTTTATTTAACCTTTCAGTATTTTAGTTTTAAGTATGAATATGAAACAAAATACTTTTATTCAAATTTTGGTATTTATCAACATTTTTTATACTTTCTGCTGTTTAATTAATAAAACACATTAAAAAGAATCAAGTAAATTTTTCCATATTTTCTTAAGGAGAAGGGACAAGCAATGAAAAAGGGATGCACGGGGGATGTTGAGAACCCCTGCATTTATAATTAAGCATAATTTTAATTATGTATGCTGGTAACTCTGAAATTATTAAGACGAGCATTAACCTTTTGAAGACGGGATGGCCATTATAGTGACCATAGAGTCTTCTCTTTGAAAAGACGGGGTTGTCCACTTAGTGGCCATGTCTTTTTCCCCCCGTTTTCCAGGCTGAAAAGTGAGGTAAAATGTAAAATTTGACATCCCTGGGGTTTTAACCACTTATCTCTTTCAAAGGTCTTTCTTTTGCGACATAGATACACCCTTTTGAGAATCCATTAAACTACACACAAGAATCTTTTTTGCAAATAGGAGGTGATTTCTTAAAGGGGGGAAAGCATTTGGTTCAAGATTCCCCGTCCTTTGGTAGCTTTCACTGCTACCAAAGCCCCGGCCTCAAAATGTTAATTGAAAATTACTTGTTAGCTGTGTTAAATTGCACTCTTTTTAATGTCTGCAGATGATAATTTGTGGCAACAGTTGCAATTTATCTACAGTGGAATTAATTTTGAAAGAAAAAAAAAAAAAAAAAAAATGGAACCTAGATAAAAGCATAATTAAGCTGTGATTTTGTTACCTTTAAAGTATATTAAATCAAGAATGCCTTTAACATAAACAATTAACATATGTAAATGAAGCTCAATCTCATACCACTATATTCAGATGGTTTATAGAATTTTGTAGAGATCAAAGTTCTCTTTTGAATGAAGAACAAACAGAAAGAAATTTTTTAGCTGTAGCCCCAGAAAATGTGTCGATCATATGAAAAATGTTAATCAATGGTAATTTCAGTACCTGCCATATGGATGCAGGTGATAGAAGATGGGGACACCTGGTGTGTATCAAAGGTAAGCAGGTATATGTCTTACACCCTCTACTATCCTGAACCCGTAGCTCCCTCGAGTCCCAGCAGGCCTGCCTCAGGAATGACTATATAAGCATTTGCTGTTAGAATGCATTGGTGATGATCCTTGGGTGTATGCTGGCATAATTCTTAAATGCATCAAATACTAACAATAATACTACTAATAATTCTTAAATACATCAAATACTTTGCAAATACTATATTAAATATGATCTGTGAGGTTAAATACATTGGATACATGATTAAGTTGCATGGATACATTAATTATGTACTTGAGAGCTTGAGTACATTAAACCTATTTACATTCATTATTTGGGAACTTGCGTTATTTCAGTACTTACAGAAGGAACTTAGCATTGAATCATTAGCTATACATAAAATTATTCGTGAGAAAGTCATGTGAAAAAATTAGTTTGTTGTTGAGTCCCCAATAAATTAATAGAACACCAAAAATGCAAAGTAGATCGGAATCAGTAAGGATACCCTAAAATTTCTGAATGGTGGTGTACACCACATTATTGGTAAAATCATAACTGGTGATGAAACATAATACTACTTTTTGATGTTCCAACACATCAAAAGTAAATTATAGGTCTTTGAAGTTGATCCCAATCGACAATGGTGAAATGACAGTCAGCAATGAAAAACGTGTATTTTCTTCAGAAATACAGAACTGTTCAAATCCATTGAGGTAGAGAGACAGAAGACTGTTACAAGTAACTGGTTCACCATTAGCTTTCTTCCAAAAATTCTCTAAGTAGCGAAAATTAAGAACTTGTGCTTCAACATGCAAATGCATCTTCACATTCAACAAGATTGACAGTTTAATTTCTGGAACACAAACACATTGAAGTATTGAGTTTGGACATGACTTCTTTTACCATTTAACTGCATCTAAAAAATTTCAGTGTGACCTTCATAATTGCTTTAATGAATCAGCATTATATTTATTTTTTAACTGCATAATTTATAACAGAACTATCATTTTAAAATGCAAATTTTATATTTTTGTAAAATTTTAAGAATTTTAATATAGCTTCTAATTCTGCTCTCCCCCCCCAGATGATATATATTACAAGAAATCCACGAGATGTTGCAGTTTCATATTACCATTTTGCTTGCATGCTAAAAGAAACACGTTATAAGGGGACGTTTAAACAGTTTTTTGAAAGATTTCTTGCAAATCGAAGTGAGTAAATTTACTGATTCAAGTGAAGACAATTATAAATTCCACTGAATCATGAATAATAGCTTTGTTTTTACAGGCACATACAGTCCATTTTTACAGCACAACTTAGAATTCTGGAAACATAGAAATGATGAAAATGTGCTATTTTTATTTTATGAAGACTTGCAAAAGGTAAATAATACAAAATATGTTTCTTAAAATATAATTTAAAAATAGAATTTTCATTGTGTTTTGAAAAAATTAATTTGTGTAATTATGTTTTAGGATTTGCCTAAGAATTTGAAAAAAATCTCTGACTTTTTGGGGAAGCCCTTAACAGCTGAAGAAATTAAAGCTGTTGTTGATCACTGCAGCTTTAAAAATATGGCAAAAAGTGAAAGCGTTGGCTTATCAGATGAAGATGTAGTTGATGGGCAGGGATCAAAGTTTTTTCGCAAGGGTATGTATGTTAGTTAGTTCACTTTAATAACACTAAATTTTTATGTTGTTAAAGTAGCAATATGTTTGCTATTTTTTGTATTTTATAATAATTTCAAATTTGCTTTTTCATTCTAGGAAAGGTTGGAGACTGGAAAAATTATTTTGATGAAGAAATGATATCAAAATTAGATCAACAAGTTGAACATGTTCTAAGTGGATCTGGTCTTGAATATACTTATGAAATTTAACACTCTTTTTTTTTTTTTTTTTTTTTTTTTTTTTTTTTTTACAATTAAGCATCTTTTTAAAATATCCTAAAACTTTCTGTTTAAAAAGACAATTTTACATTTCAGTTAAAACTCAGAATTTGAATTTTGTTTGAATTCTTATCATATGATAGTTTTAGCTTCATTTAAAACATTAAGACTACCAACAGTGTGCCTGAACATTCTTAACATAAATTGATATAAAGTCCAATTTTTTTTCCAGTAGTTTTTAAATGAAATGTCTCAATGCATCAAAAGCATGAATTGGTTTCATCAGAGACAATCATTCTACTCCATCTGAAATGCATGAAGCTTTTATTATTATTTTTATTTGACATTGATGGTAAACTTTAGCAATTATAATACACAAAATTTAAATAATTATTAAAAACTTCAAATTTCTTCCTTTCTGTTATTTTAAATCTAATTCTTCAACAAATCAAAGCCTTCTACGACTTAATTGAGTCTTATCTGAAGACATTTATTAGCTTCTTGTTGTGGCATCATCCAGTAGTTAATTCAAGTTCATTATTAAACATTCTTTACACTTAATCTGTTTTAGCTGAGAATATTAATAATGAACATCTACATAACTAGCTGTTTTTCATTTCCAGTACAATATTTAATAAATTACATATGGTAATATTCTATTCAAACTAGCCACTTAAAATAATTATAAAAATACATATACAGTCAAAAGTCGTTAATCCGGACTCATTGGGACTTCGGTGATTCCGGATTATAGATCATCAGTTTAAATCTGGTAAGATGGCATGCAGAAATTATAAAATTAAAAATATGAAACCGTAATTTATGAAATAAAGAACACTTATGATCTAAAAGGTATCAAAATTTACAAAAAAAAAAAAAAAAAAAAAAAAAAAAAAAAAAAAAAAAAGGCTTAATATTTATTTGTTTACTTTATTAAACATTTCTTTCAATGTAAGTTGTTTAAGTTGCTTCGTTTTATGTGATAATACTTTCTCTTTAATTCTATAAACAAACATAATTTCTTCTTCAGTTACAAAGTTCCGCTGTTCAAGTCCTATAATTGCTGTGTCGAGAATACCGACTAATTTGCCAATCGAAATTTTTTTGTTTTCAATAACCTCTGGGTCACTTTCTTCACTATCGGAAGCGAATTATAATGAAGAGGAATTTGATTTAAGTCATATCAAAGATGGAGTACATTGAGATGAAATACTACATTTAGTAAGGAATTATAAGCCAAATAAAATAAATACATCTGCCCTGAAGATAAGGATAGTGCTGACAGATCAACTTCCAATTCATTGCGCGCCGCGGAGTCGTCGGAGGAGTGGAAAATTATGCGAATATCTTAATTTCTGAAGGCAGCAGTTACAGTAAGAACATAAAACATAAGAGGTTATCATGGATAAACTACAGATAATTATCACAATATTATTTCTTTACATAAAACATACATTTTTGATCAAAATACACAGTAATATTAACATTACAATATCTAATAAGATATCCTCATTTCTACTTCCCTGTAACTTGAATCTCACCCATTCTTACTGCTGTCTCTACTTCTCCTTAAGCATCGAATCATCCATAAATAATTAGAAAAGGTGAATGTGCAGTGATTCAGTGAAACCATAGACTGAATATCATTTCGTGTTTGCTTTGCTATAATGGGTAGGTTTTTGTATCAGGCCAGCATAAAGCTCAAAAGTGAGAAGTAAAAGTTTTGGCGTGACCTTCACAAGTAGTTTGCGAGGATTTATCTCTGTTAGTAAGTTGAAAACAATCACTACATGGATGAATTCATTTTAAAATTTAACAGAAATTGTTCTCTGAAGTATTAAAGGAAGAAGAATATTTTGTGAAAATTTTCAGAACTGGCACTTTTTAGTGCTAAGGGGAGGAGGACATGCAAGGAAATGCAGTATATATAGGAAACAAATAGAAATTTATATAATAAAATTTTATTTATTGGTGTTCATTGCATTTACACAAAGGTATGCACTAAAAAAATATATGTGGCTTTTTAGTTTAGGTTACAAAAGTTACAAAATATCTGCAAGTGTTTCACAACATAGGTAAAAAATACTAACATAAGATATGGAACATATGAACATCTTTATGTAACAGTATGTTGTTATAAAAAGTAAACTGTATAATTCAGTAAATTTTATTTCCAATTTTATAAAATTGTATAACAAAATGGAAGCCGACAATCGCCCCCCCCCCAAAAAAAACTAAATATATCACCAAAACACACATTGTTTTAGCTGAAGGAACATATGTGGGTACTTATGTATTAATGCAACCACCTTGGCACAATCTGGCAATTTTTGTGATATTTTTCAAAAGGATTGCAAAACTATCAATATTCATTTTAATTTTGAAAATATTATCAACATATGAAAAGAAATCAAACTTCAATTTAATATACAAATTTTAACTACCAAATAAGAATTATATAATGCATTGAAAAAAGGAAGCACATTCTCTGTGAAATCTTTTGCGAGTATCTTTTCATTATGTGCACAGCTATTCATTTGTTTAAAAAATATTGCAGAATTGTGCAAACTTAGGTCACTTCGGTTATCTACAAATGCATCTCATCACTGTTTTGATGAGATGCATTAAGCTTTCTTTAGCTTAATTATTCATTAAGCTTTTGTTACCTATTATATATAGCTTATTAAGCTAAAGAGTTTTTTTAGCTGTTTTGAGGCAAAATTCTGTATCTGTGCAGAAATTTTTTCACACCTTCTCTCACTCCTGGCAAATTCCTTAAGCCCAAATTTTAAAATTGACTTGAAGGCAAAAAATATAATTTAGCAATAAAAACTGTTGGAATATTGAATAGAATAAAAGTAATGCATATGAGAATGGCAACGTTGCTTAACTGAAGAGTTGTTACGAACATGATCGCCTTGAGAATGATTATGTGCATGGTTGCCAGAGCTTGGCACATAATAAAAATTTGGCAACTTCTACTAAGATGGCTGCAATAATACTTAAGTAACTGTATCTGACGTTAACATAATTTTTTATGTATGCGAGTACATAAAACTACAACACATGAAATATATAGCTGGCATTAAAAATGGTCAAAAACAGGTACTGAAATACAATCTATATGTATATAACAAACATAAAAATCAAACAAAAAAATAAAATTTCTGGTCTACCCACTTATTATATATAATTCACTGCATGCATAATCATCTTTTTCATGATAACATATCAGTTGGACAAGGGAATTAAAATTAATTCTAATTTAATGATTTATTTGAAAATTAAAATCAATTAAAAATTCAGTTATTTTTATACACAAAAATATTCTGATTGTGCTTTGTTTTAGCTCTCCCTGAAAGCCATTTGAACTTCCATTTAGTTATTCCAACATTACTGTATCTGAATAGAATTTTTCATCTAGTAAAGATTCAATAATAACTCAGGTATATGAAAGGTTATTCTCATAACTGCCAACTTGAAATATTAAAAACTGGGAAGTTTTCATGCTGTGTAGAGACACCATTTCAAAGGAACTCCAAACTGAGTTTAATTCACTTTATAATACAAGTTTCAGGCAATTCAATTCTGATGTAAAATATATTAGCATTTAATTGTTTCATAAGAATAAATTTATGATATTCTAAATTTTATGTTATTTTAATTTCATTTTATAACTTTCTTACACTTCTATACCAAGAATATTTCAAGTAGGGAAGGAAAGCTTTTATTTATCAATGTGCTTTTAAATACAACAAAAATAAGATTAATAATTAAAATGCCTAGTATTTGTGTGGATAAATATAACAGTGTATTTGTACAGACATTAGGCATTTTTGGAAGGTGGCAAGATGAAAAATGAGCAATTGTCTTTGCGGGGAATCGAACCACGGACCTCTGGAATACCGGCCCAACGTACATAACCACTACACCATGAAGGCGAGAGAAATACCTTATATACTCCCCCTTTTAAAGGGCGACTGAGATTTTTAGGGTACCAAATCCTGAGTGAGGAGAAGCATCATCCAACACCCTTTTAGTTCGGGCGCCACTGTAGAGACATTAGTTATTTTTGGAAGCAGGCAAGATGAAAAATGAGCCGGGAATCGAACCACGGACCTTTGGAATAGCGGCCCAACGTGCAGAACCACTACACCATGCTAGGAAGGTGGGAGAAATACCTCATATATTGAAAAAAAAAAAAAAAAAAAAAAAAAAAAAAAAAAAAAAAACTGAATGCAAACATCAACTGAATAAGCATTGCTTGAATCTTCGGTACTGTTCTGTTATCAGGACCGGATTCAGAAATGTATGGATGTATGTGTTCACATCAGGGCTGTAGAGGCGGGCAGATTTTAGGGTAAAAGGAGTCGCTAAAAACAGATCGACTCCGACTCCAGTTTTTGTTGGACAGTTTGAATTTGAAATGACAATTTGAAATGAATTTTAAAAAACTAATGACCAGCTGAGTTATTTTTATTTATGAACTATATACGTTAATAAATAGTTATTTTCTATTTTATTCACATGTTAATAAATATAAGGGAGGAGAATGGATGAGAGAAAAAAAAAAAAAAATTAGTGATTAAACTGATTTTTAGTTACTTCATTTACTACAAATCTTACTGGTAAATTTAGGTAAGCAGCACTAGCAGCAAGAACTCCCAACATTGATGCCATTCTTAGGAGCAGGAGCAATTATTGATCAAGCAACACAATAAGGAAGTACATATTTGATTATAAAGAGGTTGTTAGGAGGTGAGAATGGAAGAATATGATGATTGTTCTTTCTGACATGGAGGGTTTATTGCAAAAGGAATCATTTCTTCAATGAAGAAAAGAGAAACTAGTTTGCTAGACAATGAGATCTTGCTGGGTTCAATATACGTAGATCCAACACACTGAATTTTCTTGGATGACGAACAAATTAAAAAGGCAAAGAAAGCCATCTAACCATGAACTTTCATTAAGAATGAAATTATTCTCAGAACAATTAGAGAATTTGAATCAGGACAGTCAAACTGTAGACATTGCAATTGAGTCTCTATCATCCTCTTCCAGTGATGAATTAGATTTTGAGAAATATTTTGAATAATATTGAAAAGGCGGAGCGAATGAAAATAAAGAATCAGCAGCCTCTAGATATAAAAATGAAAGAATACAAACAAGATTTCTACATGGTCTTTAAAGAAATAGAGAAATATGATTGCACTTGCAAGACACCTCTTTTAGAACTTATAAAAATCTATCCTGAAAAGTTAAAAGAAGTAGCCCTAACAGTAACAGCTCTTCCTTCTACTCAAGTTAGTGTGGAAAGACACTAAAAGACTTTTCTCAGCTCTCAAGTTTATCAAATTGGATCTATGGTCCTCCAACAAAGAAGATCTTGCGGAAGCTATGCTGTTTCTTAGAAATAACTAATGCCAGTTTTTCCATTCCATAATAAATGCTAATTAATAAAAATAATTTGCTATGCCATCATTTTTTTCCCTGTAGCATCTATTACTCCTTTTATATTAAAAAAAATAAGCTGTAACAAATGTGTATATGCTTACATATGTATATATGCATCAGGGTGTAGGAGTCGGTCATTTTCTCTACCGACTCCACAGCATTGGTGTATATAGTAAGCACAAAAGTATGTGTGTGTATACATATACACATACATCATGCACATATACACACATGCACACATGCTACAGAGTCATTAGGTTATTTGGAAGCAGGAGATGTGCAAAATGAGCAATACCCTTGCTGGGACTCGAACCTGGATCTCTCGAATACACGCCAAGAGTGCTAACGAAGGCACATGCTACAGGTACTACCATGAAGGCATGCAGAAAGAAGAGAGAAAATACTCTCCGCTTTAAAGGGCAACTAGACTAGGGAACACAATCACCAAATCCTGGTGGTGAAAAATCATCATCCACCACCTTTTCAGATGTAGGAATATGTACTACTGTAGAATCATAAGGTTATTTTAAGCAGGAAGACATGAAAAATGTGCAATGCCCTCTTCGGAACTTGAACCTGGACCTCTCAAAGTATACACCGAGTGTGCTACCGTTACACTACGAAGGCATGCAGAAAGAAAATATCTTATAATGTGCACATATTCATGCATTTCTGAATCCAGTCCCGAATCTTCATATAAAAATCTACAAATGTCTACAGTAGATTAACACAAGTCAGATCGAATGAAATTTAACAAGGTCAATAAAATGTAATAAGAAAAAATAAAACTGAGATGAAAAGATTAATAAGAAACATACTGAAAATCAATTAGAGGTGGAAGAATGGAATTTCTCTAATTGAAGTTTCATTAATTCAATACATTTCTAAAGAAACATTTTGCTTAGTAAAGGTTAAAAACTGAGAGATTCCGTGATCTACTGACAGACTGGGAGAGTTTGGAGTTATACATTCTGAATCTCTCAATCTACTATGTTCATGCTATAATGAGTTTTGTCTTAAAACTATGATTAAATATTTACACAATCACATTTTTTTACATCTATAAATTTCAGAAGCAAAATATTTAAATATGTAAATACAAATTTATAAGTTCATTTTTGAAATAAACTGCCTTCAAAGAACTACAATTTAGAATTTGAATAATATTAAACTTAAAATTTAGGTGATTTGTTGACAAATGTCTGCCTATTTTCTTCAAAATTTTCCTTTTGTATATAAATAACAATAAAAACAAAAATTAATTATTTCTGTATTCCGAAATTTTTAGATTGGATAGGATTATTGCAAAGCATGAGAGAGCTATTTTGTCTAATGAATGCTTTCATGGAGATCTTTTTAAAGGAAACTAGCTCCTTTTATCCACGCAGCCAGCATATTTGCTGGAATTTAAAAATGTGTCGAAGGAATAACAGCATTCAGCAATTACTGAAATTTAGGAGTCTTCCTACAAATTACAATATGTGACAGACTAAAACTGGGGGATCAGGAGAAATTTTATTAATTTAAACTATGTAATGATCTTTCTTAAATGCTTAATATTCTAATTATAAATTTTTAATATGTATTTAACCACCTATGACAACAACCTTTGCATTACAAATTTGATATTTTTTTCCGATTAATGAATAAACTTAGAAGATAACCTATTAAAATTAATAAAAATGTTAAACTTTAAAGAGGAATAATTATTTTTATACACAACAATATGTAATTTATTTGTACACAATAATATGCAAATATTATTAAATAGCCCATTAAAAATAAATCATGACTCTAGTGTGTAAAGTTTTAAATTTAGGTCTTTCAACAGTTTCATCTATAGAAGGTGCAAAAAGTATCAGCATATAGAGTTATCTTAAAAACATATGTAAATATTTAACATATTAATGCAACCACCTTGTTGCAATTCAGCAATTTCGTATAGATGTAAAAGAATGATTGGGCATAAGCCATCATTCATTTCTTTTACTTATATAAATATTACTGCACATATATTTTAATTACTTATATGCCCCAAAATCAATGAATGATACTACTTAAAACATATTTTTTATTTCTTTCATTATGGTGGAAATTTTGCGATGATCACTTTAACATCAGATTCAAAACTGTTTTTCCCATTAGTGATTTTAGAGCAAAACACTCTATTCCTGCAGAAATTTTACCATAATTTCTTCCACTGCCGGCAAATTCCACAAGTGTGTATTTTAAAATTCAGTTTAAGGGAAAATCAGGATTTGCTTATAACATTACAAAAAGAATACTATATGCAAATGGCGATGTTGCTTGCTGAAGAATTTAAGAGTATGGTTGCCTGAAGAACTGTTATGTACATGGTTACCAGAGTTTGTCACAACGTGAAAATTTAGGTGGCTGTGCTAATACATAAGTAACATTATAAAACTTGCCTTATTACAAATAATGTAGCCCATTTAGGTTATCTGAAAAAGTTACCTGCCAGAAACTGTAGAAGCATTATTGCATAAATATGAAAAATACACGAATGCCTAAAATATTACCACTGAATCAACAAATTAATGTGTTCATTCAAAAATGAATGCATTAACCAAAATTCATTATCGCAGCAACACCTTGCGTGATTTTTCTTTTAACTTTTTCATCATAAGTTTTATGAAAGAAACATTTAAAGGATGAATTGATATAAAAGTATGTCATAAGCAAAAAGAATAGTGCTGAAAATAATGACAACCAACCTTTCTGAAATGCAGAATACTGTAATATCATAATATATTAATTATTTATATATACTAAATTCTTCCTTCACAGAAATAGGATACATTGCGTAGTTTTCCGCCTTGATTTTCAAAAGTTTAGAAGAAGAAAAAAAAGGGGAAAATATACAAGTTATGTATGTTAGTATGTAGCAAGTACACAAAAGCCTTAACGTGTTTTGATAACACAGAACAAATGCTATGTTATATCTGGCAGTACATTATACAATAAAACCATTTTCACCGATTATTGAACAAATCCTATATTACAGTTCCCTATCTTAACTATTGCTTTATAATTTATTAATTACAATAGTCCTTTTCCGGATAAGGTTATAAATATGACACTTGAATGCTACTTTCTACTCTGACAACCTCAGTAACTAAACAGCATCACAAAACAATGATATGAAGTTTCTAGTATACTTAATGTCCAGAATTACTAAAAGAATTCATATTTCTATAAATTTAGTTTAAATTTATGCAAGGAAAATAATTTAATGAACTAATATTAAAACTGCTAGATGAAAATAATTCTCGTGTGAATCTAAACAGCAGTATCTTGTATAATACAGTTGTTAAACAATGCTCTAATACTCAAATTCAGAAACAAACACTTAAAAATGTACACACGAGAAAATGCATATAAATATATACCGTATTAGGTAATATACTATAACTAGAACATTAAATTAATGATGGATCGGATTATTTGATTTTGCCAATGCACATGTGAGCCAACCAGGGCGGGACCAAGACTTTTAGAAGCCCTATGCACTTAAAAGATTTTGATGCTCCCACATACATTTATGTCTGTTTCACTCCCAATTATTTCTCTTGCAATTTTAGTTTAGCTGCACCATACATTCCATGGTAAAACCCGAACAGGAAACTTTTTGTGATGTTCCCTTTCCTTGATGTCTCAACATGCATTTATTTTATATAATAGTTAATCCAGCTTTGGAATCAACCAAGTTTTGGCAGATTCTTTTCCTGGGATAGAAATGATGTAGAACAGTATTCCTATATTTTTTACCCTGCCACCAAATCTTTTAAAAAATTTAAATTGGAACTTTAAATTAAAAAAGTCTGTTTAATTTTCTCCTTCCTGTGTAATTAATCCACAATCATTTATTAGACGGAAAAACAACTGATCAGTAAAGTATATGATTAAAGCTTCTGTGAAGTTTACATGTGAATCATTATGATATAAATGTTTTCAAGTACTTCAAGATTAAAGCAGCCACCTCCGCAATTTAAACATTAGTCACCAAGCTTAGTACATATAATCTCCATATTTTTAACCTGCAACAGATTTGTTTTTCAAACAGTTCTGATTATGATGTTCATCGCATATTTGCACTGATAAAATATTTCTTTTTTATTCTAAAATGCTTGGCATTTTAGCTTAATTTTTTTATGATTATTATTAATTATTTTCTCTTTAAAATGTGGGCAACTTTAAATTTTCCGTCAATTTGAAAATCAGTATTAGATTCTAGGGGAAAGTGCAGAATCACCCACTGCTTAGTGCATTTTTAAGAACTGCACATACTCTGTATCTATGTGCATATCGATCTATTTTCACTTAAAAAAACATCCCAGAATTGCACAAAAATGGCATTGTATACTCCCTTGACTTTATGCATGTACATATTGACCTATTTTCACTTAAAAAGTCAAAGAAAATTGACAAAAATCCAATTCTTCTTACTCTTGTAAAAAGCGCCAAACAAATAAGTGGGCGATTCTGCACTTTACCCAGATTCTTTAAGGTGTCGATCACTTTTTCAGATTTTTCATTTTAAATTTTTCTTTTAAAATGCTAACCATATGTCTAGAAAGCTAAATACATATTTAATATTAAACATGAATAATCAATAATTTTTAAATAAGTTATTTATTTCCCTGTATTAATGTTTTTAATTTTGAAGGTTGCTATAGTACTCTCTAATATTCGTTAAATTAATTTTAAGTATCAGCGAATCTCATAAAAGCATTCACTGCAGCCACTTTAATACTGAAGTACCCTTTTTTTTCGTATTAATAATCAGATGAGAACATCAAAATGGAAAATTCAAGGGTGCTACTTTGGTAGACGGTTGCACGGATTTTGGCGAGTAATACAACTTATGGTAAACCCATTGCTGGATAAGTTATTTATGGTAACCGATACTTTATTATCATTTTATTTTAAAAATAACGTGTTTTATTGTGCATAAATTCCGTGTTTTAAATATTATTAATGGCTTCTAAATAATAAAAATCAATTTAATTTTGCATTTTTATTTGAAATAAAAATTTTATTGTTTATCATGTTTTATGAAATTTTATGCTGTGGATGATGTAATTAATGACGTCACCTTACTTTAAAAGTAATTGGTTTTAATATGTATAAATTTAATGTAATGTTTTAAACATTATTTATGGCTGTTAAATATTAAAATACAATTTAATTTTGCATTAAAAAAATTATTTTATGTATGAATTTTTAAATAATTTTAATTCTAGGCATGATGTAATAAGCTCTCTGGTTATAGAATATTTGCGCATTAACAAGATGTAATCAGCTCCCTGATTGGTTACTGAAAATTTGTGCATTTCCGCGCCGTTTTAAAATTTAATTCATATCTTCGAATTCCTTCAAATATGTTATCTAAATTATGATTCCGATTTTTTTGTGATACTTATCAATAAACAACAGGTTAAATGATTAAAAAAAATGTAAGTACGTATTTTTCTTTCACTTTATAATTGTATACTTCAATTTTTGTTAAAAAAATTAATACACTATTTTTAAAAATTGCTGAGATAATTATTGTCCATATGTTTTAATGTTAACTATATTCTATATAACATATTTTAAATTATTTGAATTTAATAATATTCTAATTCTTTTAAATGTTGGTATGATGGTTTTTAATTCAATATTCAATTTCAGTAATATTTTAATCTAATTAAACGTTGGCACAATGTTTTTATAGCGGTGTTTTTATTCTCTTCTTTGCTATATGAAAGTAATAATAATCTTACTTTACTATTTTATACTCATAGTAAATGTATTTATTTACACTTGCCTGCCATCTTAAAAAACGACATTTTAAACAAAAAATTAATCCATTACTTTTAATGATATTTATTTTTTTTAAGTTTCGAATACTTTATTATGCGTGAAAACAGCGTTTTTCAAGATGGCTTACATTTGTAAAAATCGTGCCAACGTAAATCGCCAAAAATCCGTGCAACCGTCTACCAAAGTAGTACCAATTCAAGTATCACAAAATCTTGTGCAGTCTCAAAATAATACTCTTCTTTCTATAAGAAAATATACAAATCCAGGAAAATAAAGTAAGTACACTTGCAAGCTTATCTAATCCGTCTCCGATGCGTCACCTGCCACTCTATTGAGCGGTTGTAAAGGCTGACCGCCTTCATTTCCTTTCAAATAACGAACTAAACTACCACCAAAATAAGGTTTCTCTTTTGAACCATCATTTCTTAAAATATCCTCACAACAACACAAAAATAATGTATCGATGACCATTTCGTACACAGAGAGAGCACAATGTGCTATGAAATATGAAAATATACTTATTAGAAGTACAGGCACTGCATAAAAATGCAGTTCAGAGTTATTTTTCATTATAAGTACCCCAACAAATGCGGTAATTGCCGTCACACCACACTTTCCTAAGAAAAGGATGAAATCCCCCACACTGTTGATAGTTGCCACTTGTAAGGCATTTGATACCAAAATATCAAATGCTTCTCTAGCTGAAGGACAAAAACTTTCTCCCTGTATTGCAATCACAGTATAAGCATTATGATTCAAATACCGAATGCATTTTTCCATGCACCACAAGCAGCAGGTGCAGCATTTTAAACACCAAGCCACGCACTTAAATTCTTGATGTTTCCGCATTTTACCTATTACATAAGTAAGAACTATACGTGGAATCTTGAATAAAGTAATTAAAAAAGAGCCCAAAGCAACCGATCCCAAGTGATAAAGGAAAAGACGGTAAGCCGATTTTCCGATAGGACACGAAACTTTGCTTTTATCTCGTGAGAAGTACCACGTTGCGACTGCTCCCGCAATAACCATTTGCTGACACCCTAAAATAAATTCACTTGTCCATACTAAGGCAATAATGTGGTACCACCACATATACTGTACCCAAGAACTTTCCTTAAAGCTGACAAGAGTAAATGCTTTATTTAATAGCTCTTCTTGCTCTGATGGCATAATTTCCAATGTCTCTGTAATGTTCATTGGTAACAATGAAGGTAAGGCAAGATGCAGTGGGTTCTGAACTTCATTTTTCACCGGATAGTAAGCCGTTGCTAATGTAACGAGCACCCCCACCCAGTATACAAAGAACAGAATGAGAGCAAGAAATGTCCATAATGGTTGGAACAAAAGTAGTGGCATACTCCTGATGCAACGGCCAGATTCTTCAAAAAGTTTCACCACCACGTGAACTCTTTTTCTCAAAACAAGAACAATCAGGAGTAGTATTAGCGTAAAAATAGTTGCCAGTATGGAATATACAAGAAAAGATCTTTCATTCTGAGCCGATTCTGATAATAATTGGTTTCCAGGTGTAGAATCTAGCTGCCATTTAATGTCAATGTAAGTCCACCATAAAACACACGTTCCAGCAACAGATGCTATACTTGCCACAATCATGATAATCCATGAAACAAATGATGCCAAACAATGAATTGTAAAAGCCATCACAAAAGATAAAATTAGAGCCAAACCCATCATGCCAAGAATTTCATATCTTCCTGCATAGATATCACTCACAACTTGCTGAATGGTATCAAAACTGTTTAAATAAGCATAAATGCTATACATTATATCAGCAGCTAGATTAGCTACTGGTAAAGGAATACAGCGGTTGAAAAGAGCCTTTGTGCCATAAACTGGTGGAATAGGACAGGCATAATGTCCGTTCTTTTCTTCAACATGTAAAAAGAATCTGTCAATCGTTTCGTTTCTTATTGTGGGATACAAGGCACTTCTTTCCATGAACTGAGCAATATCGTAACGGCATAACCGCGCACCAGTTGTAATTTCAAAATCTCTAATATCTTTTTCATTGTAGAGTGTATGCCTCGGACATTCTTTGACACATATCTTTAGCGACTGGTGTAAATTTGTCATATTTAAGAAAAACAGGTACGGCCGATCTGTCATATCCATACCCGAAAACGTCATATTACCCAATTCTTCATTTTTCATTCCGCAAGTGTTACCGAAACTATCTTGCCCATATGCCAGACGTGTAGGATCACCGATTACAAATGCAAAAGCAGCAATAAATATCAGCAGGCCCCAAAATATACAAAATATGGCTAAACATAAAATGTCTGTGCATTCTCTGGCCTTTTTTTCACTCGATTCTCTCTTCGTTTCTCCACAGCAAAACGACATGTTTGTTATATCAATAACGTACACATCAAACAAAGTTATGTTTTGTTACTTTGATATGAATAATATCTACTACAGAAATAAGTGATACTTTTAAAGTGACACATTCCGGAAACTACGAATCAGTGTACAGCAATGGCAAAACATTTAAATATAGAATCAGCGAAAATTCATAGAAACTGACAACGCCCGCCGTTTTTAAGTACATATCGGTTACAGTTAGAAATGAAAAAATAATATTTTTTTATTCCGACAAATGGGAAGATATTCTTAAATATCATGTTTTAACTGTTTAATTTTAATGATACTAGATGACAAGTTAAATAGAGACGTATATACAGTCAAACTATTATAAAATCCTACAATACATTGATGAATTTAATGGATGCATATGATATGGAATTGAAACAGGAATTAACCTTACCTTGTCCAACTGCTTACTTTTTCCTGTAGTGAAGTGAGCTTTAACAGAGGAAAACAAGGTTTCTTCCGTTGCACTAATACTGAATATGTGTTAAGCACAAGCGCCTGAAGATGGAAACACAAAGTGCTTTCTCCATTGTATGATATATGGGCGCACTTTACGCTGCTAGTTTCGGGCGCATCCTCTCCCGCCAACCGTCGACGAAGAAAATTATAATGCGCAATAGATGGTGATTCAGAATCGTCTGCGAAGTCGAAATGATATGAGCTGAGAGTTTTTTATATTGTTAACAATTGTCATAAAGAAATGCATCATAACAAAAAAAAAAAAAAAAAAAAAAAAAAAAAGTGCACGTTTGAATAAGCTGCTAAAATACTGTTTAAAATTTTACATCAATATGCAGCTTGTTTTTCAAGTACTGATTTTTCTACACGCATTTTTTTTTGGGGGGGGTAGCTTCAGACCTAAAAAATGAACAGTGCCTTCCCTGGGACTCGAAACTCTCGAATAGGAGCTGAGTGTGCTACTATTACACCACGAAGCAATGCAGAAAGGAGGAAGAAAATACCTTACATACTCCCCATTTTGAAAAGGCGACTGAGGATTTAAGGATTCAGTTGCTAAATTCTGGTGGTGACGAATCATTGTCCACCACGGTTTAGATCGGGCGTCACTGCAGAATCATTAGGTTTTTTTGTTGTTGCAGGAGACGTTAAAAAATGAGCAATGCTGTCGCTGGAACCTGGACCTCTCGAATACGCGCCGAGTGTGCTACGGTTACACTACTAAGGCATGCTAAAAGGAGGGAGAAAATATAATAGTACTAAAATTCCTAGCGATTTTTTAGTATTTATTTCCTAGTATTTATTTAACAGTACTAAAAATCTTAGTGATATATATTAATGATGCATATTATATTCCGGTATATTATATTAGTTTGGAACATAATTGTAATAATTAGAGAGCCCCACAAAGTTTTCTGACTGTCAACAGGACACTCATGACACATTCGTTATATATCTTTCTTGAAACTCCAAAAATGAAATAAGTTAATAAAACAATGTAATGTTTAACACTGACATTTATTATCTCTCGAATGGAAACATTTATAAACTAAGAAATCGAAAACTGGGATAATAAAATAATAAGTAGTTAATATGGAATATACTAATCGGTACGAGCAGTTATAACTACCAAAAGTGAATTGCTTAGAATATTTCATTACATACTTGATGAAACCGACTTTCTAATCCATAGCACTGTAAGTCCTTCCTCTTTTTAGCTAACAAAAATATTAGATCTAAAGGAAGACTTTCTTAACATACATTTTAGATTCGGAAGCTCATGAAAACTTAGTTACGTATTTTTGGAACTTTTTGAAGCACAATTATCACTGCGCCATGGTTCATTCCAAATTTCTATATCCACCGTGAACTCAAAGAAGAAATCATTCAAAAACTTGCCAGAAATTTCTTCTGTTCTCACTCATCCTAACAACTGTATCGACTCTCTTAGACGTTCTCAATTTCCCAGAGAAAAACAAAATTATTCATCTGACATTCTCCATCCTTAACATTTTTTACTCATACGAGACTCTTCAGTTAATTGAATTGAACCTTCCACCAGAAACTCACCTTCTTTGTTGACTGATGGCGGCCACTTTCGTCTTATTTTCTACATGCTACTCATTTTGTTTTACTGATTGTCTTCACCAGATGCTGAGTAAAAGGAAGCACTGCTTTCTGAAACTCTAATTCACTTAATGTTCTTAGTAATAAGAGATACATAACAGTTAATTCTATCTCGAGCGAAAACAATAGCGATCCTAGCGAACTCGAGAATAACTCACAAAAACTTCAGAGTTGGAATTCTTGAACCAAGCGCATGGGAGCTCTTTTGCGTTTAGTGGTAGAGAATTTGATTCGCATTAAAACAGAAACAGGATCGAATCCCACTCGTGTGCTTCAGCACTTCTCAACTGGTGCTAATAGATGGCGACATGAGCAACCTACTAGATAGCCGAGGCCTCTCGCACCGCGTGATAGCAGCATTGGCGACCAGAACTAAAAACACTGCCCTCCACTGAGGACAAATGATAAACTACGTCATACACTTCACCCTACAACCTACCGGCGACACACATGCTAACAAACGGGGATTTTCAACAATCTCCACCAGACATCAACGGATACAACTGCACATGTCCATATACCGCCCATCAAATGCAATAATCAATCACATCAAAAAGCACTGGGCTCGCAATCACGCCCACAAACCGAACTTCTCCTCATATCGCATCAGAAATATTCGGGAGGGAAGTGTGTGTAGCGATCTGGAAAACAATTCAACGCACGCAAAAATTTTAAGAGTTGGAATTCTTGAAACAAGCGCATGGGAGCTCTTTTGCGCTAGTGATAGAGAATTAGACTCGCATTTAAACAGACCCAGGATCGAATCCCTCTCGCGCGATTCAGCACTACTGCTAATAGATGGCAATGCTAGCAAGCAACTACATACCCGAGTCATGTCAGCACTAACATCAACAGCTTTCAAATTGTTTTTAGCAACAGTTCGCCAACTGCTCAGCGTTACTTTTATTTAAGTGATCTTGCCACTAAGGGGCGAACATTTCGCTACAATTGCGAATTAAATTTTTTTTTTTTTTTTTATGATAACAACGGTGCATCATCGGAGTACCAGGATTCCAACCCCCATCGCAAAGTAACGCTCCGAAAGTGTTAGCAATAATTGATGCTAAAAACAGTTTAAGATCCATTGATTTACAAAGACGTTATAACAAAATAGCATCACATTTCAAATCATCCATAACATAAAACAGCAGGCTGTTGAGCTAGTATAACAAACATAAAAATTACAGGAAATATAACTGGTAAAAGCTTAGTATAAAACTTCCATTTATAGTCTATTTTAAAAATACATGCTGTCCGGATATTAAAGGATGATTCTCAACGCCGTACCAAAGGGACTGGGTTCGAAATCCAAAAAAGGCATGGGTATGATTTTTCTGTTCCGTCACAGGCAGCAATGCGAAAATAGATCGCTGTGGACTTTGGGAGAAGAAAAGCGCAAAAAAATTACCAGAAAGGTTAAGAAAAATGTAAATTTTTTATGCATCTCGTAATCTTTAATTCATTAATTCAAATTCTATTTTAAATTTCTAAAGTATGTTTCCTTTTCATATTTTGATAATGTTTACTGACATAGGATAAATATCGATAATTGGAATCGTTCTAAAAATGAATGAAAAACTAGCACCCGATAAATAGCTCTTACATTTTCATCTGTAAAAAAAAAATCGGCAAGTTGCGTTAATAGGTAAATACCGAAAGGAAAAATTCTATTTCCTTGAAAAGTCCAATCTGAGTATGCAAGAATCTGTAATATATCTGCCACATACGCCGTGTGATAATAGGGGGCACTTCCAAACGTGATGTTCCCGTTTAACTCCCCATCTATGTCGACTTTATCACCAGATGCAGTCTGGAGGGCAACACAGGATGGCGTCCAAATGAGTTTATCTTGTTGAGCTAAATCTTTCCGAATGATGGTAACATTAGCTCCTGTGTCAATGATCATATTGCAAGGAACTCCATCGATTGATAGTTCATTACTGTTGCCACTCACTGCAGAAATCTTGAGTGCTTTAAAAAGGGGGTTTTTCACTGTCGTTCAAACTCCGATCCGTGATATGGTCATTAACTTGTTTCCTGCGTCATTGCTGGGAAATGGCCTGGGCAGCTCCTTGGTATGTGGCCTTCAGCACCACAGTTCCAGCACTTAAGGGTCAGTTTGTTGTCACTAATATTCAGTCTCAAGGCATTGAGTTGTCTGGTTAAATAGTTTGTCTTATTTTTCGTGCTCGGGGGTGTTCCGCAGTTTTTTGGTATGTAGCCTTCAACACCACATTTCCAACACTTTAGATTCAGTTCCTTCCCACTACTTTCTGTATCAAAGCACTGATTTGTCTGATTAAATCATCTAAACGAGCCATCACTTGATTCACTGGTTCGTAGATTTGCACAGCTCTGACTGGGTGGCGATCTCTACGTATTGCTTGCTGAGCTGTCTCGAATTTCATGGCGTGCACTAGAGCGGATTTTAAGTCCTTGACATCCGCTATTCGCAGAGCTTTCTGTATTTCAGGATCACGGATGCCGTCGATGAAGTATTGTAGCGACAGGATTTCCCTTGTTTCTGTCAAGCACTCCGAAAAGGCGAGATGACACAGCCTTTCAACATCCTTGGCAAGTTCCGCCTGTTATAATCTTTTACACATTTCCCGTCAAAGCGCAGCTCCAACGCTCCGCATAAAACTTCGAAATCTAGCCTTTGGTTTTCGGAAAGAGTCTGAAGGATATCCGCTGCGTCAGCTCTCAGAGAAGCTGCGAATGACAGGCCTTAGCTTGGGAATCTCATCTGCCCCTATAGAAAATTGTGTCTTATAAACTTGCCAGGAAGTCTTACCATCATAAGTAGATAGATTCAAAGAGGAACAAGAAGGCATGGGTAAAAATTATAAATCCATCCGAATTGCTTCCTGCTGTCGCTGCGTATTTCATTATGGTGTCAACTTCTTTGGCGACGGCAGCAGAAACACTGTCTTTAATTTGATGTTCGATTTGTTCTTGGATGGTAGAAACTCTTTCTTCAATTTGTTGCTCCACTGCAGAAACTCTTTCTTGAATCCAACTTTGTCATCAACTGTGTCTATTCTGCCTTCCATAGTCTCGAATTTGTTTTCTATTATGAAGGTAATTTCTTTTTTTTTTTTTTTATTTCCTCTTGACTTGCTTCAATCTTTCATTGTACAGTTTTCATCTGCCCTTTAAAAGTTACTTAACCAACTTCCCTCTTTTTTTTTTTTTTAAATGGATTCTTGGCCCGCTTGCATTTCTCCTTTAAACAGATCTCATCTCTGCTTTAGCAATTTTCATCCCTTTTTTAGCAGAATCTTTGATCTCTTCTTTAAGTGCAGCAAAAGTTGCCACGAACTGCCTTAATTGGTCTTCCATTGCTCTTATGAGTGGCATTCAATGTACCACTTCTGACACCAAAAAGAGTTGCATGCATACGGGTTCATAATAGATTGAATGCAGAAGTTTGATAAAAAGGTAACAAAAATTTATTCTTGTCACAAGAAATAAAACAAAATGCTGAAACTTTTCCTCAGAGATATTCGTATAATATCACAATATCATGCAATATAATCTGTAGCTATATTTTAAACTACTAAAACATTAAACAGAACGCAATCCAAAGCGCAGAGAAAGCTAATCCGATCTCAAAATTACAGCAGTTAACTGAACTGAGATGTTTTTCTTCGGCTTTTTAATCAAGCACGAGAATGTTCTGGTAATTTCAGTTTTCTTAAGATTTCTGGAAAGTAAAGGAGTAGAATTACGGTCACAGCTAACACAGTAGTCAATTACATTTATTCAGTTTAAATATAAATTACGAGATACCTATTCATTAAATGTGCGTATTTCTGTATTTTTACTTTTTCGGCATAGCTTTCTCTTAAAACTCGTCACGCACTGCATTGTACGGGGAAATAAAACAACTTTAATTACAATTCTACTAAAAATAGTTAACGAAATACAAAATCTGTAACAATACTATATTCCTGTAGAATCCTTACTGCAGATTCTTTCATTACTGGCAAGTTCCAGAATCACATATTTTACAATTAAGGCAAAAATTGTCACGGTTTGTTTTTAAAAAACTCTGTTATTTGGAATACGACAACAATACAAAAATAGAGATTTGTTTGACTGAAGGTGTTAAAAACAGCTATAAGGGAAAAAAAAAAAAAAAAAAAAAAAGAGGAGTGAACACATAATTGAACTATCAATTGTGTTCACTAGATGGCCCATGACGAAATGTTATGACTTTACATTTTGTTATAGGTCAAGCTTACCCGGTCAAGAATTTTTTAAAGGAACAAAGGTAAGTGAAAACTTTTTCCTAGAACTTTAGAACGTAGAATTTAGAAATACTAAGAAATTATTCTTAGACTTTTCTACAGAACTATTGTTATGACCAGGATTGCCACATTCTGAAAATCAACAGACTTCTAATGAGGTAGTTACTTTAATATTATTCTGAATTTGATGCACATATAAATAATTTTAAAAGCTTCCAAAAAAGCCCATGGAAAACCTCTGGTGATAAAATTGACGTTGATGAAAAGTTAGACGATAACATCACGTTTAGATGCGCAGCCTTCCATCATATGGCATATGTGACAGATATTACAGAAAAAGCAATTTTTAGTAATTTATTTAAGAAAAAGTCATTTTTATTTGCACTTTTAACAAACTGCATTCTGCTTCTGAGGTCATAAGTTAGTTCCGAACTAAAGATGAAAAAGTTAGATTCATCCACCAAATCATAGCTTAAGACAATATTACAGTGCCAGTAAGAATGGATTTTTTCTTGCTGAACCTGCAGTCGAAAACGGAAATTTTGAGTATGGAATAATGCAGTACCCTAAGAACTGTAACAGCTCCAAAGGAGTACTGATAGCCTTGGCAGTTGTCGACCTATCGAGGAGTGTCAACCCGGTGAGAGTTGCCAACGTAAGTGATAAAGGGAAAGTTATTAGGAAAGGAGAAGTGGTTACAGCATTTATTCCAGTGACTTGTTTTCTCCCGCTCATATCTTCTGACTTAGATCGAACAAGTTTGGCTCGGCATAGAATTAATGCGGGAGATTATCCATCAATCAAGATTTCCAAAAATTTCTCACCAAAAGTTACAAACATTAATATCTAGTCATAATTTAAGTCATAGAATTGAAATATGGAAAAAAATTGGTACATACGAATTATATATATATATATATATATATAAAAAATCAGTAAAAGTATGATTTTGTGCCAAAATACCTATGTTAGAATATAAATCTAATATATATCCAGTCGTGCTTTCAAAACATGGGAAACACAAGTAAAATTTCAGCAATCGGTCCAGTAGAATGGGAGTTATAGAACTGTCTCTTTTTTTTTTTTGTGCAAGAAGTATATGCAATACCTCAAATTTGGAACTTCCGGATTTGAAAAAATAAAAAATTACGATTTCTGGCTAGATCTGGAAACTATCACGCTTGTAACAAACTTATGTTTTGAATAACGAAATCAAAACCTGTGGAATTTGCAGAATCTCCTATATTAGTTCCCAGTAATTTTGGGACATGCCTTTTAGAGGGGAGGGGGGGAATGTAAATTTATTCAAAAATTTCACAACAGAAACTAGATTTCCTCGATATTTTCCATATCGATTAAAAAACTCTCAGTTTGATGAACATTTTAATTCTACTCTTTTTTCTGGGTGATTTCCAGAAATAACCCCCCAAGAAGATGGTATCAGATACTTACGTTTCATTGGAAATGGAATTCTGGTCGTTTTTGCAGTTTATCTTATTAATTATGCAATAAAAGTATTGCAAATTTGTTTACTTTAATTTTATCCTTCAGTCTCTCTAATATGCCACTACACTATTTAGCTGATAAGTTATGTACAGTAGCGCAATGGAGCAATACCTGTGCAAGCATATGCAAAGTTTTGGTGCTCTGTCCACTTTTTTCTGTCCTTGATAACTGATTCAAAGAACATTTTTAAATTAAAAAATCAGAAATATATTAATGATTATTCCAGATTTAAAACAAATAACAAAATAAGATAAATGAATTTAAAACTTCCATTAATATACAAATGAATAAATATTAATTCAGAAGTCAAACAACAAAATTCTGAGGTTACATTTTCAAATTTTCACAGGACTAGTTTTGATGGTTTTACCGAACCACCATCCTCAGTTGCAGAAGTGCAAATGAACGAGATAGGATATAATGATTAGATAAGATAAGAAAGCCTGGACAGAAGATAAGCTAGTGGTGCCATATGTTGATGAAACCAGAACTAAAACAATTTCTTTAAAGACCAAAGGCAAAGATGGATTGGGATTAGGATTGTTAACTAGAACAGAAAGATTTTTTTTTGAATAATTTTGGCAGCAGAAAAATTGAAAGTGTGATTTCTGTGTTTCCTTTTTTCTAAGGGCCCTATCACTTCTATGGATGCGCTCGCTTACCCGGGACAATTCCAAGAAATGAGATTCTAGTAGCACGGCAGGCTTCCGAGAAATGTTTCATCTAGCTAGGAGGAACCTGTCCCGGCTACGAGCAACATTTTAAAATTTGTTCGAAAATGGTCCAGCTGGAGACGTGTTCCTCAAACGTTCAACCAATCAGACGAAAGTTCTGCTTCTGAAGGATCACGGGTAACTTTCAATATGGCGATGGCTCTCACTGTGGATGGATGGTGGAAATAGAGGCCAATTTAATTATTGCTGTTTTGTTGTAATACAACTGCCTGAGTCATTTGTTAAATGTGTATATGTTCATTAAATATATAATCGTGGAAATTTCAGAGTGGACAGTATTTTACGACGTTCTTGCAGTTCGGATTTGTTTACAAATTGTTCGTCGCCAAAAGTTCGCCAAATTTGTCATATTTCGTGCTGATCGTGTATTATCACTGTTATATAATAGAATTTTATTTCTTAAATTTAAGTTGAATAATTTTTTTAAATCCGTTTGTATATGCACAGTTTTTCTCCTAATTACTTATCTTTTAAATTGTTAATTGCATAATCAGTGACACATTTTAAACAGCATAAAAGATGCATAAAAAAAGAAAAGCATAGCTTATGTTATAATGAGAATACTAATTAAATTTGTCTATTATTTTCATGTTATTAATGAAATAATTTTTGGATTATAAATACATTAGAAACTATACTTTTATTGTTAATTCTACATATTGAAACATTGGAAATTTATGGATTTATTATTATGCATGATGAAAAACATTTGTATATACATTCATTAATATAAATCTTATTCATTACATTCATACTAATAAATATATATTAACAATTTCTAAACCATCGCATCTCTCTCTCTCTTTATGTAAATATATGACTTATTAGATGTGTATATATATGTACGTATGAATACAAAAATGAACATTGCCAAGAAGTTTATTTGAAGTTGTTTTAATTCAGATAACGATTATGTAATTGGCAACAACTATAGTTATCAGTTCTTTGCAAATTATTATGGGTATGTAATAATCATTTGAAAAATAACTGATGAGTATTTGAGTACTAAAGAGTGTACACATTTTGTTATTGGGTTAATTCATAATTATATATCATACGTATGATCTACGTAATAAAAACATGACTAATAAATAATAAGAAATGTAACAGCTGTGCATTTATAACATTTGATTACTTAAAACAGTACACAACTGATTATCACCTTCATGTCTGTTTACATAATGAATTGCACTTTCCAATTAAGTGCACGGGCCTACTAATGGCCGAAGCGTCGTTGAACACTGGTAGTTCTGTCTCAGGCTAAAATACCACGAACGGGCTGGCTACATGACGTTTCCTTGGTTTGCCCCATTTGTAACTGGTATATGAGCCAGTTTTAAAAAATCTTCAACAAAGGGATCCTCCTGTTACGCAGATATTCCTCGAGGCTTTGCCGTAATCACATAAAACAAACTCATGATGTGCACCACCTAATTTCTAGAGTTGGTATAATTAATGTGTTTTAAGTGTATTACCGAGTGTTCTATGGGACAGTAAACAACTCGCACATGTTTGATTGCTCATGTATACATATGCTTTATTTGATCTTCATTTTGCTAAATAGTATCTGCTGGCTGTGAGAATGTAAATATCAGCCATATAGACTTCTGTCATAAAAGGTCTTCTTTTTTTTTGTCTCAATTCTATTGATCCTGCTATTCAGTTCACTTTGGAACTTGAGACTTGCAATTTTCTTCCGTTTCTCTACATTCTGGTCACATGTAACACATCCAACTTCACAGTACTACGGTTTACCGTAAACCTTCATCGGTTTGCCTTCCACTAAACTTTAAATCATGTCATCCGACTAAACAAAAGTTAACCTTATTTTATTCCTATGTTTTCCGTGCTCTTCAAGTTTGCTCCTCCAAACTATCCCTTGATGAAGAACTAAATTATTTAAAAGCAATAGGTATTGACAGGGACTTTTCACCCAACATTATTAATCTAGCAGTTAAAAAATTCTCATCTCAAAACATTAAAAGGCACACTCTTGTTTTAGGAGATTATAAAAATTCTGTTGTCATTCCCTTTTTTCCATCAATTAGTTATAGAGTTGCACATATTTTGCAGCAATTTAACTTTCGGGTCGTTTATTCTCCAATCAATAAAATTCCGAGTTCCATACTCAAGGACCCCATTCCGAATATGAATTCCTGGGGTATTTATAAGATTCCTTGCCAGTGTGGTTTAATTTACATTGGCCAGACTAAGACAGCCTTAAAATTTTGTG